>NW_028262369.1:20831250-22109375 GCF_047370975.1 Nipponia nippon | reverse complement strand
GGAGACCTTCCTCCTGAAAAAGGGAGAAGGACTATTGAGGGGAGTCGAAGGAAATGGGAAAAGGCTTATTGACCTCTTTTCTTCTGTGGGAGGCAGAGTGAGATACATGTTTGATTATTGAGGTGTGGATTTGTCCATCCCGATAGAATCTGGAAGAGCAGCTCTTTTGCTTCTTAGGAGGCAAGTTAGAACAGATGAATAGATATTTTATTAAGTTTTCTTTAAATTATCCTAAGATTCCAATCTTAAGGTAATTTGCTGCTTGAACAGTGTTGACAAATGGATTGGAAATGCTTATTTGAAAGTTATGCTATAAAAAAAAAAAATCTCTTCTGTGGGACAGGCATTTCTTCCAGCCAGATTGGGGGGGGAGGTTGGAGGTATCAGGATTAGAATATTTTACAGATGAGGTTTCTTCCCTCTTCCCTTGAAATTCCTGAATATGTGTGAATTTTTACATAAATTTATTTTATCTTTCCCTCCCAAATGAAAACTCTAATGAAGCATTCTTCCTGTTACTGGTACAAAATGTACTAATCTAATCTTAGAAGTTAAAAGAATCTGCCTGTCTGGGTTTTTTTTCTGTATCTTGAGGGGCAGAGAATCACAGGTCTGATCCCCAAGTAATTTCTTGGCTGAAAAAATGTGGCTATTAAACTCCTGTCACCTGTAAAGTTGGAGAGACATATTGGGGCCCATGCTGATCTAGGCATCACAGTATTCAGGATCTTTGTCTCAAGTTTCACCAATTGCTTGTAAGTTTTGTTAATTAAACACAGCATTATTGTGAAATGTTCACACTAGCTCTCTTCTGGTGGGAGCTGAGGTTCGCCATGTTGCTAAAGAGCCACAGGCAGTGCGCTGAATTACTTCCTATTCTGTATTGTCACGTACTTGTATTGACGTTACAGCAGTGATAGCATTGAGCGTTGTAGGGGATTTGTGCTGCAGAGAGCAATAAAAAGTCAGTGGGGTATGGAGGTCAGGCAGGTTTTGTTTTTCACTTTATGGACGTTGTTCCAACGGGTAAGGCTTTTATTACGTATTGGTCTTGATATTTTACTAAGAAAGGAAGAGGTTTTTTTTTCCCCTCAGTATTTTGCTTTTTTGAAAAAAAGCTAAGATGAATTCTTTGTCCTATTTTGGCTTCTTTGTTTCGGGTTAAGGGGCAGGAGCAGCATAAAGGGGCTGTGAAAGCTTTGATCCACCTGTGGGATGAGTTCAGTGGCACAGGAGTGGCAGCAGCAATGTAGGCTTCGCTGACATTCGTTCACAACCATTGAATTGTGCGGACAACTGTTTGCGTGGCTGCACTGCGTTCTGGATCGGGAAACAATCAGAATTTTAAAAAATAATGTTTTCTTTCAGTGATTTAAGCTAGGAGCAATGTCCTGAATATGGTTCCTAGCACAATTTACGAAATATGTAGGGGATAGGATGGGAAGTCTCCTTAGCACGGCATCGCCACCGAAGCTCTGGTATCAGCAATCTGCCTAGAGGAACTGAAGACAACTGCCGTTACGTGGTGGTGTGCTAGGTATGCTGGAGGAGGGGTGTGTTAGGAAAGCAATGTGCTGCATAATGCTATGTTGAGAGAGAGCGAGGGAAGACTGATAATTCAAGCAGCCCTAGGACTTGCCTGTCTTGGCAGACAAGGGGCCTAGGACCAGCCTGCATTTGAAAATGTGGGTGGAAGGTAGGGCTGCTGTTGGGCCTCTTGCCTCTTCCCCATCCCTCCCCAGTGGAAAAATCTTGTGCTGGCTCTTTCAAAGGAATGCACAGGAACTCATCCTCCGGTCAGGAAAGATCGTAAAATGTTGTGTTCTAGAGAATCAGACAAGCTTTAATGCTAGAGAGATAAACCTCAAAAAATAAACAATATAAATATGAAACTTTTTTAATTTGACAGGAAAGCGCTTCAGACAGGAGCTCTGAGCCTGGTTAGTAAGTAAATGAGTCCAGAAAGTGAAACTAAATTAACAAAAAATGCTGTTTCACTTTTGTAGAAGCTTACCAGTTTGAATACAGAACAGACAAAAAAAATGGATTTTGAATATATATTAAACTGGTTTTAGATTTGGGATTAATAACCTATGTTAGGGTTTCATTTTACTTTGAAGCATGTTCACGTGATTGGTTTGAGTCCTAATATTCCAACATATTAGAAGATTGTTCTAGTCATAAATCGGAAAGAAAACATCTCAAACTTAAGATGAGCTCAAGCTTTGTGAATATTACCATATCATGCGTTAAGCCTCTTATTTAGTCTTTGTGGTGGAGTGAATGCTGATACGTACATATTTTTTCCAAATACGAGTATTTTAGTGTCTATTGAGAAGAAAAGATTTTTGACTGAAAAGCTTGATCAGTAGTTGAAAGAGAATGTTATTTGTTTATTCAGACATTATAAAGTTTGAATAAAATGTAAGTGAGATTGAGGTCTTCTGATTCCAAAAACTTGAAGAGCTGGGGTCAGACTTTTGTGTTGAAGAAACAGGCAGATAAATACCTACTGTAATTTCCAGAAGTGCTGAATTCCTGCTGTTACTTTGTTTTGTTCCATGATAGGATGCACCAGTCAGGTTGCTACAGGCACTTGCCAGGATACTAAACAGGCAAAACTAATGGGAAAATGATGAGGGTTTGTAGGGTTTTTGTTTTGTTTTTGTTTTTTTTTACTAACTTGCTGATGAATAAGAGAAGTACCAGGGCTGCTGTGTGGGAAAGAGGGTGGTCATGTTTGGTCAGAGGTGGGGTGGGAGAGTTAGGGACATACAGTATCCCTGATTTTGATTGGCATAGCTTGGTTTAAATTTCAAGCTGATTTTAATTATGGGTTGAGGGGGGATGGACAACAGCTGAGGTGGTCTAACAGCTCCTAGCTGCCTGAAAGGGGAGATCCTGCTCCTGCTGCTGCTATTGCGTAGGTGCTTCCTGAACTTCTACTGTGGGTAAATCCATCTCACTAGCTTAGAAAGAAGTGAAAAGCTCCCTACAGGGTAACCAGTTGTATTGGCTAATGGAAAGATCCAACAGAGACTAGAGCTGGTGTGAGGGATGACATGGGGCAGCAGAACCAGTCATGGGGATCAGCGCGAGGGTGATGTATTCCTCCTTCCAAAATGTCAAGCTCTGAGATTGACTCAGCTTCTCCTCACACAGTATCCTTGTCTTGTGCAGCTCTGACCATTTACTGTTGCTGAAATATACCGTCCTGTTCTTCCCAACTCTTGAGCAGGCAGTTGACCACCTTCATGCCAGCTCCTAGTGTTTCTTGCCCCTCAGTGAGGTTATTCAGCTTTCTGACCTGCTAGAATAAGAACTTAAGTTTTTCCTTCTGCAGAGTGAATTTCTGTGGAGTTAAAATTTTGAATTGGCATCCTAAGGTGTCAGGCAAGTATGGGAAGAAGCAGGAGCATGCATGTCTTAGAGAGGAGCAGGACCGCTTCTCTTCTGGTATCAGTGGATGGTTAAACTGACTCAGCCTGATTTCTTTGAGTGCACTTTAATATTGTTTGGATTTCTGAAAGTTTAGTTGCTTTTGACCAGAAAATAAGTTTATTAACATTGTGTGGCACTGCTTTAATAAGCCATCTTTAAATTCATAATGTCTGCTAAAATTTTCCTTTTTTCTGAATTTTATGCTTCTTTTCAGTTGAAGATTTTTAAACTTTGTGAATTTAACTGAATTCTAGATTTCATATGCAGCTTGAAACAACTTCAGGACATAATGTTTAAGAAATACATGATCTAATAACCATTCCTATTTTTTACATTCTTAATCTTTGTATTATTATTAAGCTATGCTATTACTTTAAAACAATATGCATAAATGTGTAATAGCCTCCCCTGTAGGAAGCAGTAGTAAAGTTAACATGATCATTAATGTGTTTGCAAATTGAGATGTTTTAACAGTCAGGGAGGACAGAGCTTTTGAGTAATGCGTGGATGCAAAATAAGGTCAAAATAGATTAAATCAAGGTTTCCTGCTGACTGATCTAAATCATGATTAAAATAGGTGATTCACATCAGTCCATCCTGTAGAGGACTAATTTTTTTTTTTCCTCATTTGATCTTAGGTTTAACTAATTGTAATTTTTTTTTTGTTTCATTTTGGAGCAGTTATTGTAGAATACTTCAGAGAGGTATCTGTGAACCTAATGTAGATCTGGGAATTCGGTTTTCTCACTTCCTTGGTGAGAATATAAACTCCAAAGTGGTTGGTTATAGTCACTGATTGTATTCCCTCAGTTTTTCTGACAAGCTATTGAAGGGAAAACAATAGCATTTAGTGTTCTGCATTTCTAATCTTGGAAAAGAGGGGGTTTTTTTTCTGTCATAATAGAAGAGTTTTGTGGCTTTTTGGTCTATGATAGAACATTGATGATTGTGGACTTACTGCTTGGGACTTAGACTTCTTTCTAATACAGCGGAGGGATTTTAGGTAGTGAAATTGTTGAAAAGTTAGGCTTCTTTTTGAGGTTTTTTCCCAGCCAGAAGCCCCAGTCTGTATTAATATTTCACTGCTAATCCATTAATGTCACAAATTTTTTCCTTGTTTTCTGATTAACTGTTGTGGTTGTGGTTTGTAACACTCCTTCAAAATGGAAGTTACCTTGGTAAAGTTCTAGTGAGCATACTGTCCTGTCAACGAAGGCATTCCCCTTTGGCTGCAGCTTCCTCCATCTATCATTCTTCCTCAGTTAGCCTTATAGCATCAGCCCTCATCTAGATTTTCTGATGACGTGATCCTTTAGGTAAATCACTGCACGTTGGTTCTTGAGCAGGGACGACTACCCGGGGGTACAATTGGTGGTTCCTGGTTCCAGTCATCTGCTCTGCTCGAAGGAGAACGAGAATCAGTTCCACTTTATTGTAAATACGTTAAGTTAGTGCGTGAGTTCAGCAGATGATTCAGCAGCAGCATGGTCATGAGCCATTGGACAGAAGCTGCTTTTACCACCCTAAATTGTGCTGTCTCTTCTTTTGACTTGGAGCCCTCAAAAACGTAGCTACATCTGCAGTACTTGTATGTGTGCACATTGGATGTGAGTGTTCAGGCTGGCGAGGCAGGTAGTCCCTCTAGTTCAGAGATCTACAGGGTGATCAGAAACTGCCTTGACAGTCTTATATCATCATTGTCTGTCTGTCCTGCCATGTTGTCCCCCTGGACTTTCAAGGTGCTATTTCCTCTTGCTGGACGCTACTCCTTCTACAGCAAGTGTGGCAGAAAGGAAAGCATGACAGTCTCACTCTTTGGAAGCCTGTAAGTTTGTACAGATTCACTTTGGGTGCACCTTTGCTTTGTTGCTCCTGCTGTGGCATGATAACCTGACAGAAGTGTGGAGCCAGATAGAAAGCTGGAGAAAGTTAAATCACCCCAGGGAGAGTCATCACCCGACATCCTTCAGCCTTCTGTGTTCCCCTGAATCACTGCTTTTCTTTTTTTTTTTTTTTTTTTAAAAGTAGCAGCTGCTACTTTTGTTGAGGTGCAGTTGAAATACCTTTCTCTTTAAGAATTTTCACTAATATTTACAATATTGAAGATGTTGGCAGGTGATACAGTGACTTCACTGGCAAAACCGACTTTAAAAGGGTACTTAAAAAAGGCTGCAGTTTGTTTCCCCTCAGGTGTGCCACTGCAGATTTAGGGAGCCATGTTGCAAACCAAATGTCTGAAAGATACACATTAACAGTATCCCCTGTGAAATACTGTGTATCATCTGCTTCCCCTTTCCAGTCTTTTCCTGGTAAAGAGATTTAGGTAGATTAATACAGGACTGAGTCAGCTGCATTAAAACCCAACCTGTGGTGCTTGCCAGTTAGGCACTCTGATCAGGCAGTTTCTTCAGAAAAACTGAGGCTGAATTTTTTTTTAGTGGTTTTTTTTTATTTATTTATTATGTAGTAATAAACAGAACCAAACCTTACCCAATATTTTTCTCAGAAGAAGCAGGTGGAGAGAGGGAAGTGAGCAAATAAGTAGTTTTTCAGGGCTACCTGCAAAATCTCAAAACTCAGGATTATGAGATAATTTGGGGTGGAAACTCAGGAGGTCTCTGGTCCAACCTTCTGCTCACAGCAGGGTCTGCTCTGAGGTCTGACCAGCTTGCTCAGGGCTATCTCAAGTCTGGTCTTGAAAACCTCCAAGGAAAGAGACTGGGCAACCTGTTCTAATGCTTGGCTGCCCTCATGGGGGAAAAAGTTGACTTTATAAACTCTTAAGTGGAATCAAGTCTAGGAAGGGAATAGCCAAGTCAGGGGACCTTTGCTGAGGTGGTAGTTTCAAGGCTTAGATGTACATGTTTGAGATCCGAGTTGAAACATTGCACTTGATCTTTATGTTCTAGAAATACAAGAATTTTCTCATTTAGCAACGAAATTTAAAAAAAAAAAATCTATGTATATAAAAGGTTCCATTTCATGTGCAGAAGGGCTTGGATGTTGCTGCAGTTTTGGCTGTAGAAGCGTTCACATGTAAAACCATTAAATGAGGGGCAACTATTTTTTTTTTTTGGTCTCACTTCAGTATGTTGCTCTTTTCTTCCCAAGGTAAAAATGAGGCAAACCATTCTCTGACACTTAGGTTATTCTGATATACAACACAGGGAGAGAGGGACAGGCTGGAACTGTAAGCCTTCCACTGAAATACCTGTTCATGAAAAAAGACACTTGCCCTCTTGAGTAAAAGATGTTCTTCACCAATTTAACTAGTTTTCTTAGCCATCATTTAGCTTAGCTCACTGGACAGTTTCTTAAATGGTTGCCGCAGTCGGTTCTTAAGACTTCAACAGTTCAGGCATGGGTCTTGCAAAATTTTTTAGCTGATGAGCTCCTGTTCTCAAATAAGTTGAACTTCAGGGTGTACAAAGTTAGTTTCTAAACCTTGTGTATTCAAAACTTCAGTTTTCATGCAGTCTTTGAATATTATTCATGTAACTGCATATCTGCATTTTGGGCATAAATGTGAGTTATATTATGAACAGAATACATATTACTACTCACATATCAGTAATTTCCTTTTAATTAGTCTGCTTAGTGAAATGTAGCTGTAGTATGTATGTGGCTTCAACGTCACTTGTGAGGTAATTACATGTATTCTCTACCCGGTGCTTCATTCTTTGTGTTGTTATAAAATAGGTAACACTGCTGCATTTTAAGGTTTGTTTGGCATTTAATATTAAGTTTTCTGTGCCCTAAATGTTGCTAAAGCAAGGCACTGCAACCCAGAAGTTAACTTTGGTATTTTCCTGTAGCAGAGTTCAAAAGACCTGAGCATCTACTTGATGAATTTGACAGGCATATTGCTATCAATATAGACAAAATTTAATTTTAGTTTTTAACTGGTTTATGTAACACTTAAAGAGTTATTAAAGATAACTGAGTAAATTTGAACAGAATGTATATTTGTCATTGTCTTGTGGAGACTGCAGATGCTGCTAATTTTAAGATGTTTCTTTATTAATTGATTATATTAAACAGCATGAAAGATGTTAACAATAACTACAACAGTAGTTGTAGAAGTGAAACTGTGTAGTGCCCTGTCAGTTCTGTTCAGGTGTTTCTTTGCAGGCTGTAGAACTGTAAAGAGAGAAAACTCAGAGTGTTACTTCCACAGCTTTCACATTTTGGAGTATCCCATTCCAGTCCAAGCAGCTATGAAGCATTGGAATAAGACATGAAAATCTCCTGCCAGCCTGCAGAAATGGGCATTGCCTGGAAGCATATCTCTGCTTCTGAAGTAGTGGGTTCAAAAATAAGCTGTGCAAAACTAGTGTCTTCAGAAGGCTGTTTGCATTAAATAAACCTGTCATGATGCCAATTCAGTTTTACTTTTACCATTTAACGTCCATCACAAATTACAGTAATACAAACATCCCGAAGTCCAGTGAGTTCTTGTTGTCAGAGTAATGCTGTAGATCTAGGTATTTTTCTGTGTCTGATATGTCTGCTGCATTCATCATTTGACAGTCCAAACGTGTCTGAAAGAGACTGGCCAACTTCAGTTGCATTTATTCCTATATCCGTACACTGGAGAATGTATTTGATACAATCTTTTGTCTTGGTTGTTGCTGCAAGTGTCACTAACCTTCTGAAAACACCTACTCTGCATGTCTTTCCTGAGACTCCTAAAAATACACATGGAATAAAACCAGTGACAGATTATTTTAGTGCCACCCAAGCCTGATGTTTCCTTGCTCAATGTCTTTTCTTTTTCTCTTTACCATAAGGTTTGTATTCTTCATATCTCAGAACTGATATTTTCTTCAAATTGCTCATCTGGAGCATTAACAAATGTGCTCAGCAGTGTATCTATACAGCAGGACTCCCGTTGTCGCTTGAGTTTTTCCTAGTTGTTCATGAGTTAGGAGTTCACAAATGATTTTTCATTCTTTTGAACCCACAACAAATGTTCACTGTTGCATCTTCTGATGGTGTTATGCACAGAACAGTTTCAGTGTGTCAACTGTATATTGTAAGTATCCCATAGTTTTTCTCTGCTGGACCTTGGATAACATAGTCTTCTTATAGGTAGCAGCTCTTTGTTCCCATGAGTGCCCTTGAGGCAAAAAAAGTGCTTTGTACTTCTCTGAATTGCTGCAGCAGAAAATGAAAAGCCAGTGAAGAACAGGGGTATCCTTTTTCACAGGAATTGCTGTTATATTAACATACCATAGCTTAGGACTTAAGATCTGATGATACCCACGTAGCCATATGATCTTTAACTACTGCCAGGAAATTTTCATAAGCAAATGCCCTCAAAGCCCATCTGTTCTACCCTGGCCAGAGTCATGATCACTTGGAGGCAAGGAAATAGGATTGAATAATCAAGAATTGCAGTAATTGTCTTGAAATGACTTTTTAATCATAGGATGCTCTTTCACCTTATGTGTAATGCTAACAGATTGTCACAGGTTACTCCTGATCTCCTGCCACATACCATTCTCCATGTGTCTAGCTTCAAACTCGTGCTCTAGATTGTTTGCAACATGTCTGGCAATTGCAAAGGCCCAAGATGAAGTACTTTGGCTTCCTGATAGGATGTAAAACTAGTGTAAGTTTTCTTTGAGATTGGTTTGCTGAACCAGCACATGCTGCAGCTTCCCGATTGCTGGACCTGGCACAAGTGGCAGAAGCACATGGAGTGGTGGGAAGAGGTCAGACTACTACTTTTGACAGCAGCTGGCCATTAATATAGATGAGATGTAATGTGACACCGCATCTAGCTAGAAATAGAAGGCAGAAAATGATTGGCAGTGCATCACTTCGACTAGAAACGTATGAAATGCAGAGATGATAATCCACAAACTAGGACAGACTAGGTAGATATGGTAGGCAAAGCTTAGAAGAAAGGAATAGAGACCCAGAGACTGTTCTCCTAAAAGCTGCCTATGAATTCTGTGGCAAAGAATGAACTAGAACCTCTCAAGGAATGTATCCATTCTGTGAGGTAGCCTGAAATGGACTTAATGCTTCTAGAGGTGACTGGGTTCTTGCAGATTTTCTAGTTTGGGGTTTGTATTTTTTTTCCTTGCATAGGCTAGGATTGTACTGGGTATATATTTTGGAGTTGTTTAAAAGTCATGGGGGTCATTCTGAACTCTAGAGGCATTGCAGTATTTTAGCAGTGCTTTTGAAGCAGTGAAGGCAGTGATTGCTTTAGCAGTATTTTGGCCTGTAGGGAAGGCTGTTTGCTTTCTTGAGCCTGTCATGCCTTCTCCATACTATTTTAGAATACTGAAAGGTGAACTTTGTTTCTTACAGTATGCTTGACTTTTATGAGATTGTTTTATGCCCCACTATGGTTTTGTGTCCACTCTCAACAGGAAAATGCTTCACTGTGGTAGGCTCCACTGCAGTATTTATTGGAGCATTTAGTTACAGAATTGTTGAAATTGGAAGGGACATCTGGAGATAATCAAGACCAACCCATTGCTCAAAGTGGGGTCAGCTAGAGCAAGTTGCCCAGGACTGTTGCCAGTCTGGTTTTGTATACCTCCAGTGCAGACACCACAACCTCTCTGGGTAATGTGTTGCCATGTTTCATCACTCTTACACTGAAAAAATCTTCTCCTTATGTTTCAATGTATTTGAGTTTGCACCCATTGACTCTTGTCACTGGGTGTCATTGAGAGAGACTGGCTCCGTCTTTTGTACGCTCTTCCATCAGATATTTATGCACATGGATCAGATCTTCCTGAGCTGTCTCTTCTCCAGGCTGAACAGCCCAGGCTCTCAGCCTCTCCTTCTGTGTCAGGTGATCCAGTCCCTCAGTCACTGTTGTGGCCCCTTGCTGGAGTTGCTTCATTCTGTCCATGTCTCTCTTGAAATTGGACAGCCCAGCACTGGGCACAGTACAGCTCTGCAGATAAGGACCTGGGGGTCCTGATGGACGCAGCGTTGGCTGTGAGCCAGCCATGTGCTCCTGTGACAAAGAAGTCCCCCAGCACCCTGCTGGGGGGACTCAGCCCAGGGGAGACCCATTGGTAGTACCGTTGGGTAATACCATGGGTCCAGGGCTGGGCTCCCCCCAGGACAAGAGAGACATGGACAGACTGGAGTGAGTCCAGCAAAGGCTGCAAAGGTGCTTAAGGGTCTGGAGCACCCGAGATGCGAGGAAGGGCTGGGAGAGCTGGGGCTGTTCAGCCTGGAGAGGAGAGGGCTCAGGGGGATCTTATCCTTGGGTATAGATGTCTGATGGGGGAGTAGAAATGAGGGAACGAGACTGCTCTCAGTGCTGCCCAGGGACAGGACAGGAGGCAATGGGCTCACATTGAAAATCAGGAAATTTCAATCAAATGTAAAAAAAAAAAAACACCTTGTTTTTTTTTCTTATTTTAAGGGTGATCAGAAACCAGATCAGGTTGTCCAGGGAGGTTGGGCGCTCTCCATCCCTAGGGGTATATAAAACCTGACTGGATGAGATCCTGAGCAGCCTGCTATAGGTGACCCTGCTCTGACCACAGGGTTGCACTTAGACAATTTCCAGGTATGCCTTGCAACCTCAACTGTTTCAGGAATATTGTACTCCAGATGTGGTTTCACCAGTGCTAGTTGCTGCTCTTAATGCAACACAGGATGCTGTTTACCTTTTTTGTCACAAGGGCACGTTGCTGGCTTGTGTTCAACTCAAGTGTCCACCAGGACCTCCAGGTCATTCTCTACAAAGCTACTTTCCAACTGGTTGGAACCCAGCCTGTACTGGTACCTGTAGTAGGAGGTGATTCCTCCACACACAAAGGACTTTGCCTTTCTGTGTTGAACTTTATGAGGTTTCTGCTGACCTGTTTCTGCAGCCTGTTGAGATCCCTCTGACTGAAAGCTCACTCATCTGCTGTATCCACCACTCCTCCCAGTGTTGTGTTGGCTGCAAAGATGGTGAGGGTGGGCTCTGTCCTGTTGTCCAGGTCCCTAACGAAGATGCTGGATGGTATTAGCCCCAGCCTCAACGCATAGGCTCTGCCTCCTGTCACTGACACCCAGCTGGACTTTGCTGCTTGTCACAACCTTTTGAGCTGAGCTCTTCAGCCAGTTGTCCATGCACACCCTGCTTGTCCAGGCTGTGCTTCATCGGTTTGTCTGTGAGGGTGTTATGGAAGATGGTGTGGAAAGCCTTGCTGAAGTGAAGACAAGCAGCATCCCCTGCACTCCCCTCATCCCCCATGCCAGTCCTCTCATCGAGGGAGGCTTTTGGGCTGCTCAGGCATGATTTCCCTTTTGTAAATCCATGCTGACTGCTCCCATCACCTCCTCGTCCTCCTTCGTGTGTTGGGAAATGGTTTCCAGGAGGGTTTGCACTGTCACCTGCACAGGGGTGGGAGTGAGGCTGTTCAGCCTGTAGTTCTCTGGATGATTATCCTTGAAGAGGGGAATTACGTCTTTTCCATCCTGAAAACTTGTAAAGGGTGACAGAAACTTGAAGTGGGACTGGAACAATAGGCTCCAACATTTATATATGAATCACATAAAAATCTATGTATATGCACACATGCATAAAACCATACAAGGTATATATGAATCTGAAGGCTGCTGCCTGGCTTCAGGGCAGAGGTTAGAGCAGACTCTGTTCTGGTGGTTGAGGATTTCAACATAGGAAACCTGCTTTTCCAAATTGAGGTGGAGAGTTGGTTGTTCCCCTTTACACAAGGCTCATGGACCAACAGGCCTCCTACAGGTCTTTTCGGCTGCTGGCAAATCTTTAACAGTGGCTGAAAGCAAAGCTGTGCTTTTAGGGTTGGGTTTTTTTTCCCCATGAGGGCTGAGCTGCTGCCGTTACACCATGCTAGATTCTATTTGCTTGAACTCATGCTATCCTTGATTCACGGTAAAGTGAATGCTACATTTCCCTCAGAACCTCTACCCTATCTGGTGGTGCTGTAAAGAAAGCAGAGTATAAGCTATTTTTTGCTTTTCCACAAGTGCTCTTGTGCTTTGAGTCACAGTTATTTTTCTGGACATAAACATAATTATACCATGAGATAATTCTCACTGACCACCTTGATTTCTTCAGTTTTGGAGGCACGGCTTCCTGATGCTCCTGTTATCCCTGGTTTATATGCTCGTTTTTTCTCATTCCTTCTGATTTGAGGCCTTTCCCCAGAACTTTCCTTCCCAGGTTGGGCTGGGGTATAAAGCAGGTGAGTCAGCAAGGAGGGGCTCCACCTCCCCCATGCGTGGGCCAGCCAGAATTCCCCAGTGGATTACCACTGCAAAGCTGAGACTAGCACTACAGATCTATAAATGCATAAACTGTTTCCCAACTGAGCCCCTCCTTGAAATGCCTCTGTTACATCAAAAAATAACCAGGGAGGTGGGGAGTGGTTATTTAACCTTAACAATAGTGCTAGTACTAGGTTAGAGAGAAACTGGCCATGAGTAAGTGCAGGTTGTATCTTGGAAAGAGGGTTGTTGGTTTTTTTTGTCATCGGGAGTGTTAGCTTGTGTAAAAGCCTTCCAATAATGATGCATTTTAATGGTTGGGCAGGAAGAACAGTTTTGAGATGGCATTTGCAGAATTTATCGTTTACTAAGTAACATGTTTTATCCCTCAGAATAGATTATCTTCAGGGCTTTCAGGACATTATATCCAACTCTGTTCCTATGAGGGCAGAGTTGTTTCTGGAATAATCTTTTATGATAAATTACGGGAATACTTTTTCCCTTCTTATCTTTACCAGCCCTGGTTCTGCTTTCCTCTTCCCATCTCAGAGCGACTCGGTATTCAAGTCACTTGATTTTGGTGAGAGCAGTCTGTGTTGTAATGATGAGTCATTATTTGGATGCAAAGTATACTGATACTACTGTACTTTCAATACTTTGTTAAAAGGGGACCCTGAGGTTCCAAAGACCCTTGCATGAGGATGGGGTCTCCACAGCTTGCTTCCTGGTCTCTGTTGAGGCTGGATGTATTTGCAAGGGACTTGATACCTTGGCAGAGGCTCGTTACGAGGACGAGAAAGCTGCACCTTGACTTCTGCACAGACCGTACAGCAGTGTTTCTGTGCTGCCCTGGTGAATTGCTTACCATTGCTGTTTTGCTTTTGCTAGATTGTTGCAGTTAATACGAGCAGTTTAGCTTCAGTTACGTTTCTGTTATGCCCTCTTTGGGTGATAAAGGTTCCTCTCGCTGCTAGTGGTGGCTGTAATCTGCATTTGCAATGCTCATTTCTTTCATATTTGTTATGAGAGAATTATTAAGGAAGACTTAGTCTTTATTTTAAAACTTTCTAAGATACTTCTTAGTGATGTTTGCCTTTCCCTTATTTTTTCCTTGCACCAAACATGCAGTATTGTCTACCTTATTTTTAGCATTGTCTGCCAGAAATAGACAGTTTGAATTTGTTTGTTTTCCTACCTGTGATTGCTAAGACTTTGCTAATTTGCACTAATAATTGTGTATTACCTATTACGCATTACCCAGTTTTCCAAGTTTATCAGACAAACAAAACATACCAAATAGAGATCAATCATTGCTGGCTGATTTTGATATTCAACTTTAGCTCAGTATATGCTAGTAATACTATACACTGGAATTTTTTAAGATAATCTTAGCAAAGAAAGATTTTTAAACTGTAGTCATTAGCAAAACTTCCTATGGCATTGTGCAACACTTTGCAAAAATGCTTTTAGTGCTTACCCACTTAACATGACTTTCAGTCTATTTAATTGTGCAGATGTGATTTCTCTTGGCTTTTTTGTGCAGTACTGCCTTTTAAAGCTAATACTGCCTAAAAAGCTATTTCTTGCAAGTCAGCAGTGATACTGCACATAAACTAAAAACGTATTTGGGTGTTACTAAGTATGAGAACAATAGACTGTAGTGTCTCCACCTGAAGACATTGTATATATTCTATATTTTCTTTAGGCTGTACAAATTTTAGTATTTGCTTCGCTAGGCCAGGTGTTTCGGGTGGAAGTGGCTTATGCAAGTGACTGCTTGGCCATATGAGATGAAGTCACAGAGAAGGAAAATGCTTTAGTAAATCTTGGAATAATAGTAGAAGTTTTTACTTGAGTTTAAATTTACCACTTTCTAACATAATATCTTGTTTTAATTTTGCATACAATTCTGGGTGTATAGATTTTGCAATTCTAGTAGGAGTACAATCTAGATATAGTATTAGGCATACACACAAGTATCTATCATGAATGTGCAAATTGAAGTTTTCCAAATTATTTCTTGGTCAAATGCAGGTGGTTTTTCATTAAGACAGCATTGTATATTATGTAATATAACAATATCCATGATACCAAACAATATCTCAGTTTCCAGAAGGTGGCAGGGAAAGGGGTACTGCAGCTGTCTGAAGTAAAAAGTCAGTCTTCCTAACTTTGAAAAAAACACTTTATTAGGTCTGTTCCTGAAAATAGTTGAAACATTTGCTTGCATTTTCAAAACAAATGAGGTTTGCATGTCTGACATGCAAATTTCATCCCAGGAGGTTAAAGATTGGCAAAGTTATAAGCAAGGGAAAGCAGAATTTTATGAATGAAGACATTTGTTCTGATTATAAATGTAAAGTTACCAAATATGGTAGGCCAAAGTATGTCTCTGTTACATAAGGATTGTTGTGGAAGTCTCATTTTTTTCCTGTATTTCAAAATATATATTTGTTTTGTAGTCTGTGATCATATTAATTTGTGTTATAAACATATATGGGATGAAAGTCTGGCTTGCAAAATAATTTTTGTTGGTTTTTTTTCCCCTCACAAATGGGTTAGAGATTAAGATTAAATTGCTTTTTCTTTTTGTTCTATGAGTAATTCTCATTGTAATTTGTGATTACCTTTTAAGAGTGTGTACCTTAATTTAAATAGAACAGGGAATTTGTGTGTTGCATAGTATGCAGTTTCAAATAGGAAGAATAATTTATCTTAAACTGTGCTTCCGCTGTCAATGTAATCTGGCATATACCTTGGTTGTGGAAAAGGGGATTTAGTACACAGAGTTAGATCAGAGCTGGATCGTTAAAAAATAACCTATCACTACTGTTAGTTTTCAGTTTTGTATTGGCATAAAGGAAGAATTGGAAATGAGCAGATAGAGATGGAGGGAAAGTAGCATTGCCCCATCTGGCAATAGCACCGATTTATGCCATACTAAGCTCATTGTGGAATTGTAATATTATTTTCAGAATGAATTGTTTTGCTTTATTTTATACCTTCATCAACTCAATTATTGCATCACAAAATGGGCAGTTCTTCCAATTATTCTTGCTGAAATAGTGCAGCAATATTGGTACATAAAGGAGAAAATGAATACTGTTTACCTTAAATTGCTTCAGCATGTTCGTGGTGCTTTATTTGTAAATATATTACTTGCAGTGACTTGCTTTGTATCAGATGAATTATTGCTTTGAGTTTGTACATGTTCAACATAGAAAAAATAATTTCCTGTGTTTTCTTTTTTAGCCTTCTGTTGAGTCTTCAAGCCCAGGTAAATATTTTTAATATTTCCTAAACTTGTGAGGGAAGAGGGCACCCTTGAAAAATTATCTTTGCTGGTCTCTTCCAGTTAGTAATCTAAGGATATAATTTGATGAACAGGTTGGTGGCAGTACTGGTTTAAGCGATCTCTGCTTTCTTCCAGTCTGTACCAGCACAAGTTTCTAAATGGTAAAATACGCTGGGGAGATATGATTCTTGTCTTTGCAAAAGCTGCACAAACACGTGTTTGGGAATGCTGGTGTCTTAAGGAGCACAATGTGAGTGAGTGCTGGGGGCATGGAAGAGGCTACTTCACCCAGCAATATAGTTACCATCCCTCTAGGCATGGCTACCCGTTTGTGTTAGAATTAAATATGGAGTCAAAAGTTAAGGCACTATATGGTTTAATGCATAATAGCATCAAGAACAAAAGCATCAAGAAAAACAGTATTTTTTTACCTCATTGAATTACTAAAAATGAGGGGTTTCATTACTTCTGTTTTTAAAGCTGGTTATTTTCTGATATTCCAGTATCCCAGAATTACTGGCTATCTAGTAGTCAGCCTAAGTGTAAATTATTAATATCTGGGGGTGTTTTGTTCACTTTTGTACCACTGTACTTACTGTTCTTTATTTCCAAGGTTTTTGGCATCCTACTAGTGGAAAAGCTTTCCACTAGTTACTTCAGATGGACTGCTGCTGTCTCTCAAGCTCTTATTTCTTTCAGAGAAATAATAAATTGCTTTAACACTTCAAATTACAAAGTATAGTTAACTTTAACCCTTATAGTCAACCTCTTCCTCTTGCATCATTAGTGTGGGTACACACTTCAGGCTTTGGGAAATGAAATTTAAATTGTCCACGGAGACAAGTGGAAAAATGTTAGCAGAGTTAGAATTAGAAATCAGGTATTGCTGAATTACATAAAAATGCTGCATCTGCCGAACCATTCATCCGTTCATTTATTTCTCATTGTCATTAAATATAACCAGACTTCTTTACAAAGAACTGTGAAAAAACTGCATGGGGAAAAATAACTAAGGATTCTGCATCATAAATAAAATCTGCATAACTGTGAAGCTTACTTCAAATTTTGGAAAAGTCATTAGACTGTCTTTGTAGTTGTAGACAAGAAAGCTTCCAAAGTATAAAGGAAACAACTGCCCTGAGCTTATATTTTATGAGTATTTCTGCTCCCAGTAGAACTCTTGATTCAGGCAGGTTTATGATTATTTAAGAATTAAGTCTTCAAAAACTGAACATTTTACAAACATTTAACTAGGGGCCCGATGTCCAGATATATAGTACTTTGAGAACTGGCTGGTTAAACAGTATCTCCCGGTTCTTTTTGCCATGATCTCTTACTACCCAAAGGACAGCTTTCACTGTCCTCTGAATAATGAGATTGGCTTTCCCTAAGATAAATGATTGAGGGATTTTGAAGATATTTTAATTTCTGAGTATAATTTGAGTATTAAAATGTCACCAAAATTAAAAAATTAAACTCTGTGAGGCCATGATCTAACTAAGAACATTCTTTAAAATGTTTTCTATCAGGAGGTTCAGCAACATCTGATGACCATGAATTTGATCCATCAGCTGATATGCTGGTGCATGACTTTGATGATGAACGGACATTAGAAGAGGAGGAAATGATGGAAGGAGAAACAAACTTCAGTTCTGAAATAGAGGATCTTAACAGGGTAGGTAGCCTTAAGTAGTCATAAAACACAACCACAGCCCACAGTCTCACACAAAACATATGCAGGGTTTTTCCCTTATATTTCGAATTTAAAAAAAAAAACCCACCCCTAAAACACTAATAGGCAAATAATACAGACGGGCGAAAGGCGCTGAGCTAAATTCGCAGTTCTCAAAAGTTGGGAAAAGGAAACTGGTACATAAATACTGAATAATGTATAACACTGTGCTTGTTTAGTTTCTTTTTGTGTATATGTGCTGGTGTAGGATTTGCATTCTAGAGCTAATATAAGTTAAAGTGCGCTCTGACTAAACTTGTGTATTCCAGTGTTGTTATTTTCTGAAGTACTTGCACTTGATTAGTGCATATAGATTTTGATTTTTTTAAAAATCCCAAGCATTTGTATAATACTTTAGTGGAGCATATAGGAGTATCTTCATTTTTAAGATGGAAGAAATGGAGATGCAGATAAAATGATTTGCTCAAAGCAAAGAGTTGTCAGCACAGCTGGGATCAGAACTCACAATTATTGTTAATAACGATAAATAAATCTTAAAATGTGTATCTTCTGAAATAATTGCATGTAAGATTTGACATTTTGAAGTTATGCTGTCACTTATGTATTGTCTTAAATTACTTCTCAGGCAGGAATAATATTCTTAAATTACAAAGTAGGTTCATTATAAATGTAAAGTAATTTAGATACTGTCTGTGACCTCATTGGCTGAAAAGGCTTCCAGAACAAATCATTAATGATTCTCAGATGCATATTTGATGTACAAATCCTATTTAGTATAAGTGATTATGCCAATATGACTTTAAATTAATTTAGTGCATTTAGTCTACATTTCGGGTGTAAATGATAATTTCTTCCTGGTAGTTTCAGGTTTGATATTAAATGGTAAACATAAAGATAAATAAAAAGTTTGTGAATCTAAATATGCCTCATCTAGATTAAATGAGCTATGGAGCTCCACGTTCATGTCATGTGGTTTTTAAGTTGAAAATATGTTTTCTTCCCCTCATATTTTGTGAAGAATCAGCATCTGGTTGTATAATTCGATCACCACATTACAATGCTTCGTTTATGACTGTATTTCAGCCATCAGTTTATTCCCTCATATCTTGGTTGTTGGGGCTGCAAGTTTATAATTTCTCCATGTGTCAGCTCTTTTGTGATCAGGATGGTGAGCAATGGTATAACTTAGATTCACATTGCTCCGTGTGCTACTCCTCTCTGCAGGATGCTTTTACACACTGGCAGAGAATCTTGCGGTCAGTTTGCACGTGTATTGCAGGTAGGGCTTTTACTGTGTTTCAGATGCTTCCATGCCAGCAGGGTCTTGCTAGAGACCTGTGGCTACTTCTAGTTGTGGGATAGCAGGCCGCACATCAAGGCTTACTTTTATCTCTTTTTTTCAGACATGGATGATAGGCAATCTAAATCTCAAAACTATTGTCACAACAAGTGCTATCCTGTCTTTTTCTTTCCCCCGACATTTACACATATTATTTCGGATTTCCCCCAGGCTATGAATGTGCCTGATTTACTAGTTCAGCTCCTTCAGAGACGAGGTGGCAGTCAGGTTTTGCAAAAGGATTTTTGAACCTTAATGATTTAACTCCTGACTGTCATAAAAATTACACCTTCTGCTGATGAGAGTGAGAATCTTTTCTACTCATTGGTTAAAACTCTGGTGAATCTGTAATGCATTAGTACTTGCAGTTGAGTAGCATCCTGCATTTGTCTGTGCAAGTACATGTATGCATTTTTGTCTAAATGGTAGTAGCATATCTGCATCTAGAGACCTGAAGTTGCCCTGTATGCTGCTGTAGTATAGGAAAAAATAGACTTCCCTGAGAGCAGAACAGTACCTGAAGGGAATCAGAAGTATTGGATTTGGTGGTTCTCAGTGATATTTCTTGAAAGGTAAGAGTTTTTCTTGGGCAGGAAAGCTATCTGCAGGGTGGAGCAGCAGACTATCCTTGATCATACCCAGACGTGTAGTCAGTAATACTATTTTTGTCTGTAGGAGCATCTATACCAGATGTGACCAAAGTCCTGGCTAACCAGTATTCCCTCTTCAGCAGCTTGACAGACAGCGTTCAGGAAGGTGTGCCTGGGATGAGGCACATCTCTCAGTGTTCTGGGCATATGCTGACACTGCAGTTTTCCAAAATGCAGGAAACTTGGCAGCATAATTTTGGTAGCAGGAAACTGCATTCACACTCTGTCTTGGAAATAATAAATGACCAGGCCCCAGCAAGTTGCAGAAACTCAACTTCCTCCTACTCTTAGCTAAGCTGACTGTACAAAGCATCAGCTGGAGGGAGTGTGACATGGAGGATTTGACGAGTGTGAGGCCAAGTTCTTTACCTTTGTGCTGCCCTGTCTGTGGGCAGAGCACTGCTGGGTGGTGTGTGCTGGCTTCCTGGGTGCCTCTGGGAAGTGATGAGCATTGTGCTGTGTGTGGTGCCTCCCTATGTTACTTACAGATTTTTAAGCTTTTGACACCCTTCCTTTTTCCATTTGTTGTTCCATATAATCCCTTGGTTTCTCCTTTTGGCCCCCCCCTTTTCAGGGAGGGCTCTTGGGTTTTCTTAGGGTTACGCACCAGCATCCTCTTGTCTTTAAATGAGAGAACCATACATGGAAGCATGCAGTGTTTCTCCCAAATATTCTTCCAGCATCTAGCAGGGTGTAGTTCAGGCACGTATGAAAAAGATGTCTCTTTGTCTGTAATGCCTGTCAGTCTTATTTTTCCTCCTCCCATGGACTTGTCCATTTTATTTTTAACCTCTGTAAGCTTAGTGTCCACGAGGCATGTGGCAATGTTGCATAGTTCATTTAGTATGAGAAACGTTTGGTTTTTCAGACCTATTCTGTGTTCATTTCAGTAGTTGCCCCTGAGCTCTTCAATTACAAGAGTGTACAGTCATTTATATTTACCTTCTCTGTGCTGCTTATGATACAGTTCTCTGTTATATCACTCCCCCTCACTTACCTCTACTCCAGATGCAGGAGTTATAATTCATTTCTTGTTATTAAACATCTTCCACATAAGAAATATCTATATCTTTGATAAGACTTGTTCCTTTTTAACCTTTCCTATTTTTGCAATATCCTGAAACAATACAGAAATCATGATTTATATTTTATCTTGGAGAGTTGCTGACCCTTGGGGCTTTTTGAATTGTAATGGACTATTTGAAGTTAAGAGGCTCTACCTAAGAAAAATGTTGTAAATACAATACCACTTTCCTAGGTAACATATAGTAATATGCCCGTTGCATCATTCATACATACCTACGAATTGTAGTCAAAGTTCTTTTTAATTCTCAGTCTGTTTCTACAAATGGGATAGTGGTGAGGAGTGCTTAATGAAATTATATTACTTTCCAAAACGCACTGGAGAGCATTTGTTTGGATAATTATGAATAGGATTTTTCTGATAGCTGTACTGTCAGGTTTTAATTAAAATCACAGTCCTGTCATGTTGTCTGTGTCAGTAAAATATTAATTCCCCCCTTCTAAGAGTTCTTTCCATAAAATGATACGATAGGGACCAAGAAGGCAAGAGGGAAGGTGAGGACATTTAGGTGCACATGGTCTGCATCTACTGTGTATGTAGCTTAACCAAAGAGTAGACCAATAAGTGGTAGAATGGGTTAGTTGTTTGAAGTAAAATAAAATAAAATACACAGACAATGAGTACTTGTAACCTCTGTGTTACTCTTATTTTTACACAGCAGAAGTAACTACACTTGCCTTTTGTAAATTGGTATTGTTAGTATGTTTCCAGAAATTAGAGATGTGTTGATCAGTGAAGGCCCCTAGGAAAGGATTTCATTGGAGGAAGTCTAAGGTCAGCCAATAACTAAAAATTCTGATTGTCAGCTGAGATGTACATTACACACTAAGAAGGAATATTTACAGCAAGCAGACATCTCTAAATAATAAACAAAGGATTTGATCTTGTGAGAGAGATAATTTTAAAATGCTCTCTGAAAGTTTCTGCTCTGAAAAATCTCGTTAGGGATGCCATATACTGCCCCTGAAGGCTGGATACTGAGGTATTAAAAATAATAAAGTAATTTGCAGACGCCGCAATTAATAATTTTATTAATAAAGTGAATGCAATTGATTACAGTTTGTGAGCCACTAAATTTAAGAACTGACTGTATCATTTGAAATGTCTCTTCAGAGTGGGCAGCATTCTAGATACAAAGATTTTTAAATATGCACATATTTTAGCAGATTTGCTTCCAACTGTGGATGGTTTTGTAGACAATTAGCTTTAAATGTACATGAATCTGTAGACGTTACTACTATCTTTACCTGGATATCAGGTGAACCTGAATATAAGGTGATGTCTCATCCCCATCCAACCCCTCATTTTTTGTTTTGCCCAGAAAGGGGAGAGGTAGAGAGAGATGGAGAGGTGGATTTTTGGTGTAATTTTGTATTCAAAGCCACGATTGTAGAACTGTGTGGAATTGTCCCCATAGTGCAACTCCCCAAACGAAGATTTAATTCCATGTTGAAGCCAGGTACTGCAAGTTCTGGTCCTTATTCTGTTGAATTCCTGGAGACACTGCAGAAATCACTGCCTTGCACTAGGACAAGTTCCTGCCTGCAAAAACTGTCAAGATCTTAGCTGTCTGTGTGAAGCTGTTGCTGCTGACACGCATTTTATCTGTTTTTTCCACAAATACGTACAAAATACTACAATTTTTTCAGGTAGTTTTTGGGCAGTAAAGGGAATTCCAATAAGGAGTGTGTTTGCTCTGTGTACTGAAGGGGTATGCTGTAACCGGAGGTAACCTGCCACATTGCAGTGCTTGTGTTTTGGTCAAATAGTAGTAGACAAGTACCAAGGGAGGGGTGGGGCATACAGCCTTTAGGTGCCATTTTAATGAGCTTTATGGCCCCTTTGAGAGATTGGTGGTACACGAGGTCTGCTATAAATTTATAAAGGATTAAGAAATAGTTCTGCTTCATAAAAACCCCACATTTTTCTTAGGAGCCGAAAATTCTATTTTTGACTGTCCATTCATTTTGGAGCGGCCATTCTTAGTATATCTGATCATCATCTATCTGTTTTTGCTGTTATGTTTAACATGCACACCTTTAAGCTGTAGAGCAGATGTGGGATACAAAATATTTTTGCTAAAATCTCAAACTTTGTTTGGATGTTTATCAGGAAAGTGATATGCCAATCCAGGAGCTACTTAGCCGTTATGGCTATGATGGTACCATTCCACTCCAAGAAGATGATGATGATGAAGATGAAGAAGAAGAGGAGGAGGAGGGAGAAGATGATGATGATGTTGATAATGATGACAACAGTGGCTGTAGTGGTGAAAACAAAGTAAGTGTTTACACTGATTTGAAACTGATTTTCATACAGCCGTTCTGTACTAGGCAGCCACTCAAGATGCCAGATCATGGCAGAAGTAATTCACAATATAGTTGATTTCAGATGCTTTGAGTACTGAACTCTGATGTTTATTCTTAATTACCCATCTGTATTTCTCTTCATTGCTCTTAATTTCATCTGTATCATTCCAAACTGTTGCTGCAGCAAATTAGGGTACATGTATACCTATAGCATCATGTAAAAAGGGCTTGTAATTGTCCTTCAGAAATAGTCTGACTTCAAAACTGAAGTTGTAAATGCCTGAAGGCACCTTTATAGATATGGCTGAATACTTGTTTCAAGATGAAAAGCTGATCTACTGAAACTGAACAGTGAATTGTGGAATTGAATTAAATGTGTCTCTGAGTATTGGAGATGGCTGCAAGTTTTCTAGCTTTAGTATTTTAAATTGTATTTTCTTCAGCCTGGCAGCCCTGGTTGTACTTAAATTGTTAACTGAATCTAATGCTTCAAATATCTTTGCAAAATGTATAGTTTTGAACTTGGCATCTTTAAAATCCTGTTCTGTGTGCTGTTAAAATAAATTTTCTGATTTTAGAAGAGTCTTTTCTACTTGTGTATGTCATACATATTTGTAACAATCCTGTTCTGTTATGGGCACAGCTGTAACTTCTCCCTTACGGATGGCATTCAGAGTTGCACCCTGAATTCCATTAAAGTATGAAACCCTTTGTATTGTCAGTAACAAAAAAGCTTAGGCGTTAATGGAAGTTGCGTTACCTAATCTGGCTTTAAAAAGGGTGCATTTTGTTCTTTGATATCTTAACCATGTTAGAATCTCTGGAATGCAACACAGAGTTGAGGAATGATATATCTGATTCAGAAAATGAAGTTGTTAGGATTTACAAACTCCCTTGACAGATGCTGTAAAAGATTGCTGTTTGTATGGGTTGAATAGTTCAAAAAGAAGAATGATAGATGGTTTTATTACTTCCGAAAAGGTTTGAGAAGCTGGAGAGGGGGAGAAGCTTATATAATATGAAGTATTCAAAATTAAAAGACACAAAAATGGTTTATTTTGTTGAGCATGGTGGTGTTCCTGAAGTCTCACTTTCTTCTTGTGTCCTTGCTTCATAATTACTTCCTGACGCAGCTTCCATCTTCTGCGTTCTCATGACCTCCTCTGTAGTTCTTCCGTCCTGTTACTAGCTGATTTAAGATGCCGCCTATCTTTTCTCTTAAATGGATGAAATCTCAGTGTCTGTCACTGCTGTTAGCAGCAAGATGAGTCATCTTTGTCCCTCCGTAGGGCACTAACACTTCGTAGCGTGCTGCAGAAGCAAGTGCATTCCTGCCTACCAGCAGCAATGGTTCACAGTCTGGCACCGTAAGCACAGCCAATGGGTTAGCCTAATTACAGACTTGGCACTGTGGCTGAATTCAATGTGTGTGTGCACCTATTCTACCCCAGTTTTGATAGGGTTGGAACAAAGGTGGTGGGGAGGACTGGGCACAAAGAGAGCTAGCTAACCTATTGTGATTGTTTGCCTCAGGGTACAAGAATGAGAGCTCTGAAATGCTTGTGTGCTCTTAGCAGAGAGACAGTAAAATACATCTGTGGGGGTGGAATAATTTTATAAATCATTCAGGCTTTCTCTGCAAGTGCTCATCTTTCTACAGCTTATTTAGCTATACTGCACTTAGCAATTTTCTATTTTTAATCTGCTTTATGCTGCACATGTGATAATACTCTGGTTGCTGGTAAAGGTACACATAAACATGTGCTGTGCCTCATGCTTCTGTGTTAGAACTAGCAAGTATGAGTGCTTACAATATAGTCATAAAACACATACAAGATATTGACAACATGCATTGAAACAGAAAACACTAATATTTTTTTAACCTTTAACATTTTAATTTTCCTTAATTGTAATAATCCCCATAGTTGTTGTGGTTTATCTTCTAATAAAGAAACTTGTTCTAATTTTTGATCTTCTAATGACTCGATGTACACTTGAGTCTACTGATATGCTTATCTCTGTGGGGTTGAACCACACTATTGACATTAATTTTTATGGAAGGTACCATTTCCATTTGATTAAGAAAAGCATAGCTAGTAAATAATTCCCCCCCCCCCTTTTTTACTGAAAATTCATAAGGAAGGGTTTTAAAGACCAAAGTAAAATTTGAGGTTAAATGAAATTAAATGAAAACTTCAAGGATTTGCTTGACTGATTTAAAAAATTAGGCGTGATATTTAATTGTGGTTCATATTTCTGATTTGTGTGTTAGAGTCTGAGTGTTGAATTGATCTGCTTAAAATCCTGGTCAATAAATAAGATGATGTGTTTACACATTTGTTGTGGCTCAGTCTGGACAGACCACAATCTATACAGTCACTTCAAGTCAGATAAAAGATATCTGGGTTTGATATATTGACAATTTTGGAAAAAATATTGCCAAAATTGTGTTTGTCACGAGAGAGAGCTGATCTCCTGTTTGCTTTTTTGTGTTTAAGGAGGAGACCATAAAAGATTCATCAGGTCAGGAAGATGAGACACAGTCATCTAATGATGACCCAGCACCATCTGTTGCTTCTCAAGATCCACAGGAGATAATTCGCCCTCGTCGATGTAAATATTTTGATACAAGTATGTACAGTTTTGTACCAAGCACAGTAATCTCAATATGATTGACCTTTGGTTAAGAACTGCTCGAGTTAACATAGTATTCTGTTTCTGAAATGTGCATGTTGATACCTATAAACATTTGTTTGTTCTCTTTCATAACACTGCTCTTGATTATCCTTATGCTCAAAATAATAGGCAACAAAAAAGTCCTATTTTTAGCTGAATGCTAAATCTTCTCTGCAGATAAGGGACTCTGTATAAGAACAGTAGATACTCTGTCTTTTTAAAAGAAAGGATTAAATTGTGGAAAAATTTAAATTTCTACAGTTTTGAAAAAGCAAGCTCTCAGACAGTGTAAATCCTTTCATGACACTACTCCGAGTGTTGTAACAGTCCAGTTTATGATCCTGCAAACTGGTTTGTATGAATGTACCCTTGAGAAAAATTTTCTTGTACATGGAGTCCAAGTGCCGTAAATGACTGTTTAGTATGGTGTTACCTTACCATCGTAGTTTCAGCTGCCAGTTCATACTAAGGACATAGGTAAAAATATTTGCAAGTAGAAAATGAACTGTTGCAACTAGATAATTGCTGCATGGTGTGTGATTATCATGACAAGGCCTGGTGACACCAGTTTATGTACTCATTCAAAGAAGGTGAGAGTCCAACTGAAGGAAAAAGTAAAAACTGAAATTTACTAGAAATACAACCCCAGATTTCTTCAAGATCACTAATACAGAAAACAAAAGCAATGAAATGTGAAAAAGACCAATAGATTGTTAAACCTGAAATAACGAAGGGGGAGATAATGAAGAAAATTTGCTTCAAGAATTCCACATTTGGTACTGTTGCCAGCATTGTGGACCGATTATGTTCTCTCTTGTTTTGTTTAAAAATTGGTTTTGCATCCATTTGAGTCTTGAGCTAGTGTTACGTAGCTGTCCCTTTAGACAACTCGCATTTCTGTGGCAATCTTACTTAATAGGATCTGAACCTTTTAGTATTGAGCTATCAGCAGGGCCATTTGGACAACAGATATTTTACCTTTCTTTGATGGAAGTGACTGTTGCTGATGTTTGAATTCCTACTGTTCTATATTTGAACAAACAAAAGTTAAAGCAAAGATTCCTTTTGATGCCTTATTCTTGATACTTTTTAGCCATGACATTGTAGAAATGCCGTTTTCTAATCTGTAGTTTATTTTAATCCAAAAATGCCAAGGAGCCTCAGCATGTAGCTGTGCAGAGGATTGCAAGTATCTTAAATGAACTCTCTTTTTTAAGCATAGCAGTAGCATTAGCACAATGCAAGTGGATTGCATTAGGTTTTGGGTTTTTTACAATGTTCAGCTGTGTACAGAATGTAATTTAATGTAGAAATAATTTTAGTGCTGATATTGTCACATGCTATACATAAACCAGATATTGCAGTTGCTTTCAGTACATTGTGAAAGGCAGCTAGCCTATATCATAGAGCTTAAAATTTTTGTCAGTCCTTATCCAAAATGATCTATTTTAAATGCCGTTGTGCATCTCTGAGCAGTACATCCAAGCCTACTAAATCCCCGTAAGACTGAGAAAAGCACACTTGCAGATTTCTCACACCTTGTGTTGTAGTCTACCTTAAATTCAGTGACAGCTGCTGTAAGGGAAAAAGAACAGCAGTAACAAAGCTAGGAACTCATTGAAAATGGTGTTGAAACCCACATGTGGATGCTGAACATCCACATAAAAATACTTTCAGAAAGTAACTGTTTGTAATGAATTTGGATGTGAATCATCTCAACTGCTTCAAAGCTGGGTGAGGGGAAGCAAATTCTAATTAGGTGGTAGTAAAATTGATGGATGTATTCATTTGTGCCTTAACTTTTCAGAGCCTGTTGTGTATCTTAATCCATTCTAAATATGAACACTGGATGGGTCGTTTTTTAAAGTTGTCAATACTGAAACATTTAGTATTGTCACTAAAACTGCCTTGTGCACTTGTGTGGTGTTAGATAAGATGGCAGTGAGGCAGAGCAGGGCTGCTGTGTGGCTGGAGGCTGGTGGGAGGAGAGGCTGGGCTCATGTGCCCCTGTCACCCTTGCTGCAGTGCCCCCAGGAGCTGGCTGTGACATCCCAGGGCCCCTTGCTCAGCCTGCTTTGCTGGAAACTGGCATTGGCATGCACGGGCCCCGTCACAGCTCATTTTGTGTAAACATTTGAACAATTTCTTGTAGATAGTGAAATAGAAGAGGAATCTGAAGAAGATGAAGATTATATTCCCTCAGAAGACTGGAAAAAGGTAAGTACTAAGTGCGGTTAAAAAAGCCTGTATTTCATCAATAATGAGATGATCTGTTACCTAGTAACACTGAGCTCTATAGATCACCCAAATCCTCTCCAGTTTTTCCCCATAAATATAAGAGTTTTGATAAAAGACCTCCCCAAATAGTCAGAAATCCATTTCCATATAGTGCCTTAAGTGTATTTTTAGATTTTGAACAATTAAAGTGTTAAGGGGTAAAAAAAGATGTGGTCATTCTCTTGTTTGCTAACAAAAAACATCACGGCTGTCGTTGCTTAACTTCTTGTTTCTGTTATTTCAAAACAGGAAATCATGGTGGGCTCTATGTTTCAAGCTGAAATTCCAGCTGGCATATGCAAATACAAGGAGAATGAAAAAGGTGAGACTTAGCACTATTACCGTTACCGTTATGTTTGAAATTATTTTCTAATGGGGAGAAATAAAAGATTTGGTAGATGTCACGTGTCTTGCAAAATAAAAGAGCTCCTTCAAGTGAAAAATAGAACCATCGTCTCAAACTGTAGTTCATCCTGTACTTCAACATCACAGCTTGAGTTTTGGAAGGGGAAAAGAAAGATTATATTGCTGGGCTGTTGCCTGTTGAACCCTTGTATTCTAATTTGGTAATGTACACAAGCTTTCTGTGTAGCTTTTTTAACCTCTTCACCCAGTGTACTTAGTTTATATAAAACAAAATAGATAATAAAGAAATTGTGTTGCTGGAATTGGATTAACGTGTTAAAAGAGGCAAAATGGTACCAGCAGCTTTGATTTTCACAATTTATAACTCTTCAATCAGTATTAAAGAACCTCTTGTTCTACTTTTGGGGTTTTTTCCAGGAACTCTTCCCCCATCCCACAACCAGAGCCTTTGGCTGTATGCTGTCAATATAATCAAGTCAGGAAAGGCAGACCCAGTTTAAACCCAGCTGTGAGCTTAAAAGAAGCAAATTTTCGTGCTAATTCAGCCCATTACTAAGAATTTGTTTACACTGCAGGTCAGTTTGAGACTGTGGCTCTGGTAGTTTTGTATAAGTTAGTTTTTAAACTAAGCAGCACAAAACTCTCTGCCTTTCTAGAATCCGAGTATACGCTCAAGTAGCAGAAGTTGTCTTGCTTTGAGCACCAGGTTGTGGTAGCTATGCTGTAGCCTGATCTAGCTATAAACTGTAAAAAGAGCATCAGTCCCTGCTATTGACTTAGAGCAGGCTCACACTGAAGCTGACACATTGTCAGCTCTGGACTTCATAGCCAGAGAGGTTGAAAAGAATGTAATTTACAACTACATGAGAAGTCAGGAGCTTCCATTAAAAACAGAAAATGGCAAATTAGAAAACATCTGCTTTTTAGCTGTGAAGAAGTTGCCCTTTGCACGCTTTCCTGCTTCTGTCTGAAAATAGAGCTTGAACTATGTGTTTGCCTGAGATGCAGTAAATTATGCTTTACTGGTCAGTCATCTGCTTTTCCTGGTATTTACTCAGCTCTAAATGGCTTCTGGCCTCCAATAATAAAGATAGATATAGCTGCTTTGTGCATTGCAATAACCTGTATAAAACACTTTTTCATAGTCCTGCACGCTACTCTTTGCAGAACAGAGAACTGCATCATGGGCAAAAACCACTGAGGGGAAAAGTTAAGGCTATTCTAGTTTTATGTACCAGTGGGGTTTTCTGTCTTCTGCCACTTCTTTCCTTTCTGCTGTGTTTTGGATGTAATCTTTAACAGGACTCCAACTGGAATATTAATGAAGCTTAAAAAGTTGAAAAATAAATGTCCGAGACTATGTATTTAGTACTTTCATGTACATATCCCATCATCTTAGTTGTTCTCTAATGAAGGGGAAATTCTAACGGTAAAATTCCCAAACACTAAGAAGGCTAGTCCTTTCATATCCAGTTCCGTAAGCAAAAGCACAAAAATGATAGAACTCTTAAGAATAACCACCTTGCTTTTCAGAATGTGTTCTCACATGCTGTTGTGAGGAAAGAATGACCATGAAATCTACACTAAGCTAATTACAGTGGACTGGCTCTCTGAGAAGTATGCCTGGAGACCAAATTAGCTGCTACTAAACAATTTCAGGTTATGAAAAATGTACAAAATTAAAAGATATGTTTTCAGAAGGCTTGGACTTGAAAATTGAAGGATAGCTCAGGAAGGAAAACTGAAAGGTGCTGAAGCTACTTTGAGACTTCCTGACCGCTGTCATTCATAAACATTGCAGTGTACTTAGCTTGCATCATTAAGGGTGGCTTAGAATCAGTTATCAGTTATCTTCTGAAAAGAATTGTTGCTTCTGCTGGAGTTTGTATCCCAAGAAACCTAGAATCTTTTTCTTAAATGAGCAACCAAACATCAGATTAGGACTAGCTTTTGGAAAAAAAAAGCTCCCAGAAAATTGTTGGCAGCTGTTTCCAAAGAGTATGTCGTTTGTAAAATGAAGCTGTCTTTCTTTGCAAGACACTTAAAAATTTTCCTTACCAGTTTTGTTTTTTTATTTGTGGTCTACTTTCATGTTAAAAATAATTTTCTTCAAGTGGAGATGCACCTAGCTGCCACTCTGACCTTTCCACCTGCACAGAATGCTACCGTATCTTCCCTTCCTGTGCTGACCATGCTTTCCCAAGTGTTCGCTCCTTCTTTCTCTTGTTGGGTAAGAGTCAAAGGTGCTCACCGAGCTAATGGAATCAATGTTAAAATTACTTTCTTGCTGGTTTTTGTAAGGTTGTCTTTCACTGAGGACTGAGACACAAGCAAGGTCTGGATACTTTCCTGATTCTGTTTTTTAATAACCTGAATTTTACTTTATTTTGCTGTACTGGTATTTTAATCCTGTAAAGCTTGTAGGTTCTTCAAAATAAAAATGGGAGATAATTCAGAGGGTATATAATTTGGCCATGTTCCTCCCATTAATTTTTGTTTACTATGGCTTCCCTGGTCTGAAAGCTCATGCTCTGAAAAAACAGTGGAGATTTGATAGTGTTAAAATTCAGTGACCTTGACCTGAATGATTTTCTTTGAGAAAGTATTTCTTGGAAGTAATAGGAAGGTCTTAGCAAAGTTTCCTTTCAGGAGCTGTTTGACTTCAGAGTGTCTGGCATCTGGGTGTCATCTTCCCTGGAGAAGTAGTGGATCTTGTTGCTGGCTTTTGCCAGCCATGTTAGCTAATGCTTTTATATTTAGTGGTCCAGACACCTGGTAATGTTTTTAGCACCATTTTTGGTGGTGCGCTTTTTGGTTTTATGTGATTGATCCTAATCATCTTGCAAGAAAGCAGATATAACTGTTTTCTGAAACAGTTTTCCATATCTGCTGGCTGCCATCAGCAAAACTGTGCTACTTAGGGGAAACGCATGCTGGATGGATCATTCGGGGACTGTGTTGGGTAATGCTCCTACCTCGTGATTTGAGTGGCTTCAGGAGGAGGACAGGGAAGGTGGAGGTTCTGGAGTGTCATAAATGGGTCCTAGAATCTAGAGCACTGATTATGCCAGAGATTTGAAGACAATGTGAGGTATAGTATCCTAGTCATTTGGATCACTCTGCATTTGTGAGACTATCTTTTACCTGTCCTTGTGTGTGTTCTGGATTAATGTTGGTGCTCTTCCAAGGTTTCATAATCACTAGCTTTATAAGAGAGAATAAATGTCTATATTGTTGTTTTAGCTTGTTTTTATTTTTCCTGTGGTTAATTCAGTGTATGAAAATGATGACCAGCTGCTGTGGAATCCTGACTTCTTACCGGAAGATAAAGTGATTGAGTTCCTAAATGAAGCATCAAGGCGTACGGGTGATGAGAAAGGCCTAGATGCAATTCCTGAAGGATCACATATTAAAGACAATGAGCAGGTACATAAGAATAATTAGGATTTGTAGTTTAATATTGCAGAATTAATTATCCCGTTATTTTATTTTATTTTATTTTGCTCCCAAGAATTAAAATTGCTTTTGAAACAGCTTTATTATTCCTTGTGGAAATAGAAATGTGATGGGTTTTTTTTCCTCTCAACAAATATTAAACTGTTAACTTAGGCTTAACATTGCTTAATGTATCGGTGCATTCTTTTATATATAAATAATTGTGTATGAGTGAGTTCTGTTCTTTCAGTTACAGATATTTTTAAAGTTGTATGAATGCATACTTTTTTTTTCTTCATATTAAAAAAAACCCAACATTAATTTTACCAATTTATGCAGTGGATGAAAATGTTAAAATACTTTACCTGGATATACTTGGTTATGTAATTAGAGATTTGGAAATTTAAACAGAGGAAATATGTCTTTGTACTATCTTAAATTATATTACATTAATTCAAAAAGTTTATTTTTAATCTTTTCTTAATAGGTGTTAGTGAATTACTAAGTATGCTTCTGTGGCACAACATAAATTGAGTGGTATCTAGAGTGTTAAATGTGTGTCTTTTCATCTTTCTAGGCATTGTATGAACTCGTTAAGTGCAATTTTGATACTGAAGAATCATTACGAAGGTTGAGATTTAATGTAAAAGCAGCCAGAGGTGAGCATACACTGAAAGTTAAGTTTATATTGTTGAACTCTCATTTTATTTGTTACACAGGTATTGGGTTTTGCTGTCAGCAGACTGAGCTTGTAAGCCTTAAATATCAGTGCCCATTTAAATGCAACCTTCAGCAAATCTCTTATTGTTCTCTGAGAGAATGAAATTAGCAAATGTAGTATAAACAGGTACACGCTCAAAGATGGTGTGTAAATTAACTTCCCGTCAGTAGAGCTTGGTATTTGTATCTGTGACTTTAATAAGAAGTTTTTTTAATAAGAAGAAATTTAAAATTATTTCTTAGCAACCGAATTGTGCGTTTCTTGGGCATTTTGTTCTTTGTTCTTCTAGACCTTTTCAGTCATCGAAGGTAATGGAACAAACATAAAATATAAAATGAAATAATTCACAATTCTAAATAAAGGAGAATGAGCAGCTAAATCTTTTATTTAAGAAAATATAACACTAAAAAGACCCTGGTCTTAAAGATGCTTTTGGAGCCTTAAGAAGCATTTCCTATTTTGGTATTGATCTTTATACTCAAAGGAACAAGAAACTAAGAAAAGGCACAATTCACTTTCCTTGCACATTGATCTGTTGGTTCTGCTTTCAAACCTGTGGCTTCTCCAGAGTTCACTGTGCAAATCACAAGACAAGAATGATCAAATAGAGAAGATTAGTTTGTTCTCCCACTATTTTAATCCTTATTTATTCGTGACCTTAAGAATCAGTAACACCAAATTATATTAAGTTCTTAGAAGTGTGGCTGAAAGTTATTAGGAGTTTATTCTGGCTTCAGTGAGGCCAAGATTTCCCACCCAATAGTGTGAGCAGCACAGTTTCTTTTTCTACCTAACTGGAATTAACAGCCTATCATTGCTGACTCTTGCCAGCAGTAAAGATCTCATTCCTCATTCCTTTTCCCCTGCTTCTTCCAAACACCAGCAACCAGTTTGAGTCCATAGTATGAACTCCTTCATGCTGTGTCCTGGCTTGAAGGATACCTTCTTCCTATGATTCGAGGGGCAGAATGGTGAGACTAAGTTTCTAAGCCCTTCTTCCTCTTTCCGCTGCCCAGTTATTTCCCCCGTGCGTCAGGGCTGGAGTTACAGACCAGTTATAACAGTCCCTACCGACTAGCTACTTAATGCAGCCAATTTTCCCACCTACTCACTAGAAGGGGGAATTTTCATTTTTGTACTAGTAAGTGAAATTTCTGGAGGTGGTTCTCATTTAGTCAGCAGATGGTGTAAAAAACTTGAATACCACGTATGTTTTCTGTCACTTAAGCTTTCTTTTATTGGCCATATACTTTTTTGTTAAGTATTTTCTTTATTGCATTTCCTTGCTATAGAAGAATTATCTGTTTGGACAGAAGAAGAATGTAGGAACTTTGAACAAGGACTGAAAGTCTATGGCAAGGATTTTCATGTGATTCAGGCAAATAAGGTAAACTGATTTTTAAGTGCAGGTCTCACATTTTTTTAAAGCAATGTAATTGTAAATAAATTCTTATCCTTAATTTCCTTCACAAATTACCATATTTACTTCTTCTAATTTTTATTATATGTATGTCCAAATTGGTTTGTCAAAATCCAGAATCCTCTGTAACTGTGGCTGTGAACCATAAGTTCAGAAAAGTACAAAAATCCTACTGTGCATACACACAGGAAGATCTGCATCCCTAGAGTCTTATTTTGGTCTTGAATAGACTGGTGAAAGAGACTTGAATATTTCTCCTGAAGCTGTTGCTTGTGGCACCTCACGATATCTCCAGTATTCTTAGAAACACTATTAAACTTTGCATTTCAATTTCTGGGCCTGTGAAATTTTGAGTCAGTGGTTTCCACTATTTCCTATGTTGTATAAAGAAGCATTGACTTTGAATTTCACACCTTTTGATTTAAATGGTAGCTTTTTGCCAAAAATGTATTTAAATTCATCAAAATTTGCATTGCACGTATTTCCTAGGTACGAACAAGATCAGTTGGGGAGTGTGTAGCATTCTATTACATGTGGAAGAAATCAGAGCGTTATGATTTCTTTGCGCAGCAGACCCGATTTGGAAAGAAGAAATACAATCTTCATCCTGGTGTAACGTAAGATGTGCATTATTTTTATGTGCTTTTACGTGCTGGATCTAAATCTTTATTTTATGCTGCTCTAATCTGAAATGGTATGACAACCTAGGGATTCCATAGTCCCAATTTGCAGCAGAAAAACAGCCAAGGTGTAAGGAAAGCTTGCTAGTGCGTATAATGTAATTTCTAAAATACATTTATTTGGAATAAGGCAAACAATTTGCGTTGAACAGCTATTTAATTTAGTTTGTTTTCTGTTTAAATGTTTCACAAATGTAACATTTCTGCAAATATGTGGAATTTTGTGAATGCTTGTTTTACTTTAAATACATGTTTTATACAAAGGTGTTAGTCACAAGTTTCAGGTGGGATTTGTGGTATGTGCTGTAGTATACTCTTGAAATGTATTGTTTGGCAAGAATTCTGGCCAACACAACACCCAATACTAGGGCTTTTTTGGGTGTATATAGCTCCTTTCCCCATTCATGTCTCTGCTAGGCGAAGAAAGAAATGTCTGTGCATAGCTGTGTATTTTCCTCCCTCAAATCTGAGCAAGTGAGCCAATGTATTCTTCTGCCCTTCATTCCAATGCTATGATTTTAGTATCCCACTCTTTCCGCTGATATTCTCCAAGTCTTTTTACTATTATTTTTTCTTCTCATTTGTTCCTGGCTTCTCTGTTGACCCTTCTTTTTAATATTATTGTTTCTTTAAACATTTTAGAACTGTGTGTTGGACCACCGAAGTGAACTTGCAGTATGACATTAAGGGTTGCCATCTGTGGCTTTGTAAAATAGAGTGTTACAGAGAAGCATCCAGAGCTGCTGGATTTTCTTAACCAGTTGTCAGGGACTGTCTGTCTCCCCTTTTTCTTCCAACTTTTTTTTTTTTTTTCCATTTTTGCCCAAATTAGTAGACATTTTTGGCTGTTAATCACTTAAAACATTCTCTGATCCTTTTGCAGTTGACTGCATATGGTGATCAGAAGGAGTGTCGTTAAAGATTATACTTGTCTCTTCTTGAATGCTTTTGCAGATAGATGTGGGAATTTAGGGTGCAGTATCAGTGCCATAATAATTATGTGTGAGGATATGCTGTTTCTGGAGTGAATCCAGACTAATACCATATGTAGAAGGGCTTTACCAACCAGCTTTGTTTGTTTAAATCTTTCATAAGAGATTTACTATTAGTGACCTAAATTGTAGGAGTATAATAGATTTCAGATACGGAAATGTCTTATCTTTAACTCTGAAGGTTTTAATTTGCTTTTAACTTTACTGCTTTTGAGGTTGTATGTGCACAAAACTTATTTACTTTAATGGTGTGTTATCACTGCGGCAGCAAATTGCAAGAGCTTAGTATGAACCTGCCTGAGAGCATCACCTTGAAAACAGAGTCCACAACATCACGACATATTGAAGTTTCTGCTTGTGCATGATCTTCTGGCACTTAGCATAAGCACAGGCTGAATTTATATAGGTTGGCTGCAGTGATTGGTCAGCAAATATGTAGTTGCTGTGGACAAACCATACGTGGGCCAGTTAACGCAGGAGATCTTAAAGTTATTAACTTTGCAAGATAAGTCTGTGCATTTCAAAAGATATAAAATGAGAATTGGTCACACTTGCAGTATATGCAGTGAATATTTTTGTGCAAGTAACACCAATCCTTTACACAGCAAGGGCAATGCTGAATGTGCTGTTTCTGTTGTGTAGAGATTATATGGACCGTCTCCTGGATGAAAGTGAAAGTGCTGCTTCCAGTAGAGCTCCATCCCCTCCTCCTACAACTTCCAACAGCAGCACCAGCCAGTCTGAAAGGGAAGACAGCACAACCAGCAACAGTAATCAGAATGGTAAGTGCGTGACCTCTCCATCCTAAACGGAGTGGCCAAATCATCGCAGATGACAGGCCAAATGAGAAGTTCAGCTTACTCTCTAAAAACAAGTCTAGTTTACTTTTAAATATGGTGTTAGCAGCTTTAAGTTAAAACGTTTTTAAAAAAAGCTACATGTTTGCATTTAGCCAGTGGTCACATACTGAAGATAAATCTCCACTAGAATCTTCCTTTTAAATGTAAACAATCTGTTATTGTCTTCCTCATGCTAGTGTAGTGTAATGCTAACTGTGTGAGGAGTCCCATGCAGGATATTTAAAACAACTGAGATGGGAACTGGGTTATCATGCAGCACACTAGTGCTTCTCCAGTGCTTGGCTCAGGAACACCGTTAGCTATTCTTACCAGACGTGGGGCACTGAAGAGCAGTTAGGATTGGGAGAAGAGCCAGGGCATGATCACTCATGAAGGAAGAAAACCTCAAAAGCAAGGGACAGCTGTTCCGAAGGAGCTGGAATGAAAGCAGTAGCAAGAGGAGGGAGGAGCTTGGGGGCTGAATCAGATTGTGAAAATCAAGTGGAAGCTACAGAAACTGCCCAGGTGAGGACAGTCCACCTGCAGCTTGTACCGTTATGGGATTCCAGGACATTTTCTTGGCTGCTGTTGCTTGCAAGGGCTTCCATAAACTCCGTCATGGTAAGTCTGTCATTTGTATGCAAATAAAAGAGTCGTTCATCACACAGTGAGGATACGGAGAAAAATATTGGCTTTTTAGTTCAATGGGACTAGTGAGACTTCTGCTTTATTGACCTGTCGCAGATTGTTCTGTTACTGCTCACGCTTCTACTCTCTTCCTTACGGTATGTCTCTGTAACGCAGGGCTGTCTGCTAATGGGCCAGGTGAGATACCAAATAAAGATGAAGCAAAAATTGAAGGATTGCATGTAAATGGACCTACCAGTGGCAAGAAAACACCTCACATGGATCTGGATACAAATGGGTATGAAACTGAAAACCTTTCCATTGACCCAAAACTTGCTCATTCAGCTTCAAGAAACGAAAATGATTTTGAAGAAAAAAATGAAAGACCTCTAAAAAGACGAAGAATTAACAGCAATGGAAAAGAGAGTCCAGGTTCTTCAGAGTTCTTCCAAGAAGCAAACTCACATGGGAAGCTTGAAGAACTAGAAACTTTGGATGACTGAATACTAGGAGCTGATTTTATTCCTTGGAGTAAATTTTGGGTGTCTAAAATTTTCAGGGTTGATGGGTTACCTTACAAAATCCAGTTCCGTAAAACAATCTGCTGAGATTTTTTCTAATACCTTCTAGTTGGCTCTTAAGATCTGATTATTTGGTTTTTTCAGTGCTGAAAAGCAGTAGGAGAATATTCCATTTCTCAGAGCTGGCAACTGTAGCTCCGGGAGCTCTAAGGCTCTTAAAAATATTTGAGAAACAAATCAGTGAGTTTTTGCAAAAATACTCCCAGCCTAATACATTAAAGAAACTGCTGTGTGTAATACACTATTTAAGCATTGTACAAGTGAACAAAGCATCCTATTTGAAGCAGGGGGCTGGTTCAAATGTTGCAGGAAGTTAAAATGAAATACAGAATGCCAAGACACGCATCAGAGTAGACACAGAGACTTCCACTCACGCTAGCGAGAGAAAAGTGTCATCCCATTGTTAAGGAACCCTTATGAATCCTGAAAGTTACGAGCACAACTATTTTTATATATAGAAGTTTTAAACGGTAAATAAATAAACCAGGTCAGGTTTGTGTATGTAAAATTGTTGACATCAATGATGTCTTTCCATATTCTTTATCTGGGCTAAAGAAATACATTCTGTATTTTTCCAGATTTCTTTGTAGCCTTTGAAAGATTTTTACAGTACTTATGTCTTGATTGAACTGTCCTTTCTTAAAACAAAAGCTTGTATAATTTTCTTAACTTGTACAGTTGGTAAACTTTTATGAGAGAATTGATATCCTGAGTCTAATGTCAGCTTCATTTTATTTTGCTGAACTCTTTTCTAAAAAAAAAAAACCAACAAAAAAACCCCAAACCAAACCAATTGACTTAAAAATGCTTATTAGTCACCAACATGTTATTTTCTTCTCAGAAAACAGTAAACAACATCAAGAATGGTTAGAAGTCATTTGATTTTGAAAACATGATTTTTCTTACTTCTGTTTTATGGCAAATAGTGATGCTAAAAATTTGTTAAGCATGATGCTTGTGTTGCACAAATTTTCTTGCTTTCATTATACATTTTCTCATTTTATTTTGAGTTCAGATAAATTTCACGTCAGCTAAACGCTTAAGTTTACTAAACCTTGTTCACCAAGATCAGGTGTTAGATTATCCATTGATTTATTTTTAGTCTACCTATCATCTTCTACATTTCACTGAGCACAGGAAGGGTAGGAAATGGGTCAAGCGATTCTGGCTCTACAGGTTAGAAATGGATGTGCAGCTGGTAACCTGATCCCGAATTTCTGAAAACCAGTGGACCTTATATGGCTGGGTATTTCAGTGGGAGCAGAAACATCACATACACATACTTGGTACAGCATATACACATATATGCACATTCAGTATATAGAGATTCACATGGATAAGAAGTGAGAGTAGGTATGGGTAACTATTTTAAGATTAAAGTGCGAGAAACGAAAATTCTTTATAAATGCGTGTGGAGGGGGTGATGCTCACCATCCCACTAGCATAATTTGAAAGTTGTTGCAGTAGGGCTTACATCCATTAAATAGATTTTTAATACCGGTGTTTTGGGTTTTTTTTTAAATTTTTTTAAGCCACAGCTACACATCTACTATATTAAAAACAGGAAAAATTGTTCATTTGTATAATTTATAATCTTCTCTCCTCCTCCTGTGGCTTACAGGAGTGCTGTTAATTTTTAATTGGTTATTTTTACTTAAAGTTTATGAGTCTTTACGATTCCAGTTTTAAATGTATGGTCCTATCGTTTGAAACGAATGTATCAACCTAAAAAACCCAGCTGCTAAGGGTTTCGTTTGTTTTGTTTTCTTCTTCAACTGTGTGTACTTGGACTTTATGGTCATTAATGAGCCAAATCCTCTGGATCCGGCACGGCTCCACCACCATGATGAGTTACTGGAGTGTATGAACCTGCTGTTCCCAGAAATGTTGTGAATGATCTGTTCTAACTGGTTCAGCTGACGTGCAGAAGTTGACAACTGCCTAGAATTAGACAGCAATTTATGTGGAGAGGCACATCAGTAAGGTTTGTTAACATATGGCCTGCATTAATCAATTAATTAAGTGATTGCTTTAGTAAGAGGTTGCTGTTAATTTTACGATCTGGTTTATTAACAGAAACCCAAAGTATCACAGCCTTATATCAAAGATGCTCTTGAGATGGTTTCAGACTGAGGGTAGTGCAGTGCTTCTAAGAGTCTTTGCAACTAGAGTCCTATTTCCAATTTTATTTTTATGCATTTTTGTTGGCAAGTTGGAAATAATTCCAAAAATATATAGGAAAGTTTATAAGTAAATTGTCTCAGGCTTGTGTGTGAAATACAGCACTGTGTATATTTTCAGGAATGTTGCTTTGTTTTTTTTATCTTACCTTTTTTTTGGTGATACGTAGATGAGACCTGACATTCCATAATCGATAAATATGTAATGCTCAGCTAGACTTTAAGAATATTTAATTATAATTTACATTTTGTTTATGCTGGTGTTTTATACAATACTTTGTTCATGTTCTTCAAGATGCAGCCACTATAACTTCGTAAGTCATTGCACTACTAAAGCTATTTAAAATGCTAGAAATATAGTAACTTTGATTTCATTTCAAAACCTTTCGGTACAGTTTAGAGCCCAGAAGTGTTTGAACGTGTTTCCAAACTGTGTTGAAAAGATCACAACTTGCACGTGACACTTGGGTATGTTTTTCAAGCACCGTCGTGACGGGTTCAGCTGGAGTGGGTCTCCTGGATTCCTGAAGTGCTTTAAGACTGCAGCCTGAATGGCGAATCCAGTGCAACAGCATAAATCCTTGCTGGGCTTTCTGAAGGATTAAATGGGATACTAAAAAAACAACCACACACACACAAAATTTACAAATTAGTTTTATAAATTTTTCCACACATAGTAATTTTGCACTGTTAGTAATTACCCTCTCTTATCCCCGCTCCCTGTCTGCAATTCTGAAAAAGCTTATTAAAATATTTTTTTAAACATACTGTCTGCATAAAAAATTCCTGAGTTTTTTGCTCAAAAGAGCAGGTACGATATTTTTGCTTACAGAGGATGCGAAGACCCCATCCCCTTGTAGCAGTGTGGTAGTGACAGTTATTGCTGCGGTGAAAACCACTGAAACAAAATACCCTTTTCTGATTAAACTCTGAACCGTTTCTTTCGTTCCCCTAAAAGCAGGTGGCTCTCAGACCCTTCTTCCCTCACACGTCCCCAGGACCATTCGGGGCACTCGTGGAGAAGGGCTGGAGGGGCAGCCTGGGGAGAGGTGGGGTTTGCTGTACGCTTTAATGTAAAGGCAGCGTAATGTAAAGGAGAACAGAGAGGAGAGCAGGTCTGGTGCTGCCACAGAGGGCAGCCAGGGCTAGGAAAGGCGGCGGCGGGTTAGCTGTGGGTTACAACTGAACAGTTAGGTTTTATTTCTAAGTCAAAGGCCTGGTGAGGCACAACGCTGCTGCTACTCCCAGCAGAAAGCCCCAGAGCACCAGGCAGGAGGTGCAGCAGTGCCCTGCCACAGCATGAGCCACGTTGGGACCGTCAGGAGCAAGAAGTGTTGCTCTCCTTCCCGCCCCGGGCGTGCCAGCTCGCCCCGTGTGCTGCGCAGTTTGCCGACGGGGTCCAGCGTGGGCTCTTTTTCTGCAGTTAACCTCGCACGCAGTCAGAGCGCCAGCAGAGGTGGCTGAATGGAGCGTGAAGCACCTCGAGGAGTGCTCCATCCCCGCAGAGCACATCAGCTCAGGCTAGCTGCCGAGAAGGGACGGGACTGATTTTAGCAAGGCACTAGGGTTGTTTTGGTTGGTTTTTTTAATCCCATTCGATAATTTTCCCATCCTCAAAGAATATTTAAAGCTGAAAACCCAAGAGACCTCCCTCACCCCTCCTTCCTCCACACATACCAGAGGAGACCCAGAGGGCTGGGGTGCTGGGGGAGCCTCAGCAGCTTCAGCATCTCCAGGCTTCTCTTGCGGCGACAGGGAAGCGAGGGCCAGCTCCTGGCAGAAGGCAAGAGCCGGCGGGGCAGGAGGAGGGAAGGTCATTGGTTTATTTGAAGCCAGTACAAAAATACATAGGCACATAAAATCCTTTTTTTTTTTTTCTGCTATCATCACTGACTGACATATAAAGCCTGCCATACATTCAAATAAAAAGGTCACCCTTTTAGTCACTAAAATGGTCATTTTGTAAATAGATTCTATATAGAAAAAATTTTAATCAATTAATAGCATAGAAAATACTGTTGTAGGAACTCTGTTCACTTTCCCAGTGTATACAATGCCATCCAGACCCTGGCACTGAAGTGTGCACAGTTACAAACAAAATAAGCTTTAAAAATATTTTACCATTTGGACAATAAATCTAACCAGTAGATTCAAAAATAAACAATAATCAAAACTTTCGACAGAATTGACATCCTGACTGCGAACGCCTCAGCACAGCAAAGTTACAAGCAAATGTGGCAAAAAGTGATTTGCAATATTTCTGTTCAAGCAAGCGAGACGAATGCACAGGCCTGGCTGAAGGACGGGGGTTTGGTCTGGTACGGCGCCAGTGAAGGCTCGCGCCGGAGGGGGCTCTGGCGGCTGGAAGCTGCAGGGACCAGGGAAACCCAAGTCAGGGGTCTGCCAGCCCCAGCACCCCCCAGCTGCTGGGAACCAGTGCAGGGACCAGTAACCCCACCTGGAGCTGATGTGTGAATAGCTCTGGGTCTTCTGCACAGCAGGAAGCATTTATCCTCTTTCCCCCCCCAAAAAAGAGGTGTTCTGCAACTGATTGCAAATCCGAGGCTTTACTGAAATTTAGGAAGCGATAAAAAGGATCAGGGAATTTTTTTTTCTTCCTCCAATTCTGCAGTACGAGGGGGGAGCCCCACTGAAGGGCTGCTCCTCGCTTCGGGACACACCGACTCAGCCCTCTGTGCTGCCAGGTGCCTTATAAATACAGTAACCACACCACTCCCCCGCTACACCCATGCAGCATCCCGCTGCCCCAAAAGGGAGCCCCCCGGGGGGAAGGGAAGACCGAAGCTCCGGTACGGAGATGTCAGCTCCGGCACACCTGGCCAGAACGACACCAGGGATGGGATTCTGAAGCAGGCGGCAGCGCAGGGCCCGGCAGACTCGCTCCCCATCTTTACCAGCACCGTTACAGAAATTCTCTGTCACATATAAAGACTTCAATGTTAAGCACTCCAATAAATGCAGCTTTGCCAACCAGCAGTTACATTTTTAGCAAATATCTTCCAGAAACAAATTATATTATCTATAGAAGCTATTTTCTTGGTTACCAAAGGAATGTATACAAAAAACCTCATTAGTTTTACCAAAAAACTTTTTAACCAAAATTATAAACAATTCTTTTTAAACTAAAAGACAATCCAAGGAGAGACCTAGAAAGAAGTGCTGTGTCAGACAACCTTTAAAAAAAAAAAATCAGTTAAAACTGCCGGACATATTAAAAATCCCATTCTTTTAATGGGTCACAAACCAAAGACAACTTACTACATCAAAAAACTAACTAACTGCGGGGACAGGGCTTGGCCAAAGCTGAAGTGCTGGTGCTGCAGTGCGGGCACGCGCCACACGTGCTTGGTGCCGAAGGGTGGGAAGGGGATGGCAGGGGCAGGAGCGGCAGCCTTCGCTTGGCAGTGATTTTCTGGCCTGGAGGAGGAGGCTCTGAGTGCCAGGTGGGACAACGTCAGCTCTCCTGCAAACCCTGCAGCTACTCGCTGATGGATCCAAAGTGCTCTGCGAGGGTCCCTGCACCGGGGCCAGCCCCGGCACGGCCAGCAGCTTTCCCAAATCCAAAGGTTTCTGACCCCAGCGTGGTTTGAGGGAGGCTGCTGGCCCTGCCGAGCTCACCGGTGGCAAGTAAAACCTTCATGTTGGGAACATCCCTGAGCCTTGTAAAAGCAACCTTGGGCTAGAGAGAGAGGGGTGAATGTTTGCAGGGCTCTTAGAAACCAAGGAGGGTAAACCCAACTTTAAAAGTGGGTTTACAGAACCAAAAAAAAAAACCCCAAACCAACTAACAAATCTAAGTTCAGAGAGCACTGAGCGATCAACAAAGGGGCTTTGGCCCAAACCAGGAGCATCCTGCAGAAGTGGCTTTGCTGGGGGAATGCCTGCGCTTGCCTCGTGTGGGCTGCAATGCCACAGCTCCCCTCCCTCCACTCCTCTCCCGTGGGGAGAGAAGGGGTTCGCCTGCCCCTCGGGGCCAGATCCGTGCCAGGTACCACGGTCTCACCTTCCCGCAGCAGCAGCACGTGCTGCCCGGCCGGAGGGACCAGGCTGGGGGAGGCACGGAGCAGAGCCAGCCCCAGCATCCGTCCCCGGCTGCGCCCACTGCCCGGGGGGGCAGCTGCACCGAGACGAGACACGACACAGCCAAGGATGCTCAGGGTACGGCCCTCAGAGCTGACACAGTCCTCTGCGATTCAAACGTGTACGCTGCTTGTGCCAATCTCTACTGCCAAATCTCACCATGATTAGAAACCCGTTAATTCCTCATGATCAGACTTAATTAGATGTATTCTTCACTGTGCAGTCAGTTATCTTCCCAATCAGTTGTAAAGGCAGCAATCTAGATTGTGCAAATTAAGAGCATCACCATTACTCCATGGCAGGCACACTGGATTCCTTCCCACATTCTGCCCATGATCAGCTGAACAGAAATAGGTTGCTTCCAAAAAAAGCCTTTCCCTGGTCACACAGAGCTTTTTCCTTTAATATCCATCTTGATGCCAGCTTCAGACTGCTTGCTCATTTGCTCCTCCGTGAAAGTGATGTAGGAATACACCAGGCTTCCAGCAATACTGCAAAACAGGGTCGGGTATGAGAACGAAACATCCCAGCTCAGAGCCCCAGAAGCGACCGTGCGCTCACTGCGCACTCCGGCACACGCGTGGCCGGCTCCCTCCTGCATTGCACAACGCAAACCTGCCACCAGCAGCCCGGAGGAGATGCTGCCTTTTACACCAGCACATTTATTAGTTATATAGACCTGCCCTGGGCAGCCACAAACTCCAGTTGCCAAAGAAAAGTCAAAACTGTGGTATGCCAATGGTCAAGGATCTGCTGCAAGTATCAATTTGCAAGAAAATTCTGTTTTCCTCCTAAGATCAGATATTTTGTTTAATTTGTACCCAAATGCTTGCTAGCCTGAGTCCCTAGCCTAGTGCTGGACCTGCTCCATCACTGAAGGAATCCTGCTGAAGGACAGGGGGAGAACAAGGGAGACTTCACAATACAGAAATACACCCCAGACCAGAAAGCAGACTTTTCCAAAAGCTGTACTAAAATACCAGGTGAAATAAAACAAAAAAATATTTCTTTTGCTACCTTAATTACATGATTTAGATACAGAACTCTGAGAACAACTTAAGTTTGCTGCTAAAACATGCTTGTGCGTTCTCCTGGGTTTAAAACAACCAGAGTCTGTCTGGGGGCTCCCCACAGCCCGAGCTGTAAGCAGGGACCAAGCGGCGCTGCCGGCGGCACGGGGCTCGCCCCGGGCTGCGAGACGTGGGTCAGCACCACGCCAGCTCTTCTGCTGCGGCGCGAATACCAATCCATAAGGATTTTTTTTTTTTTGAAAAAAGTGTTGAGCCAGTCAAACCATTTCAGTTTCACAGCAATTTTCACTTGCAAATCATAAATAAAAACTGCAAACGCCCGACGTTCTTACCTGATATTTAAACCAATGAAGTTCGTCCATGTAAAAATATAGTCTCCTCCAAAAAACATCCCAATATAGGTTATTAAAATATTCTGCAAAGGAACAAGATGTTAGCAACATAAGTGTAAGTTTCTATATAGCCCGAGACAAGTGTATGCTCTATGCATTAAAGCAATATGGAGATGGGAAACCCCGGATGCAAACAGTGCGAAATAGGCAAGCAGTGATAATACTGGACTCAAAGCAGTTGGGTTTAGAGCTGCTGAGAAACGCTCCTGAACGGAGGCTTTGATTGCTGGGGCAGCAGGGCAGTGCAGCCGCCAGGCCGCGATGCTCTCCCTCATTTCAAGACCGTCACTAAAGCCAGAAAAATGCCCAGGAGTACCCGTCTATTTTTGCAATGGGCTCGTTGGGCCGAGGTGACCCAGATGATCATGGCTGTTTCTGAGTGTTTTGCACTTCATTAGCCCTGGGGAAGCTAAATGCACCGACCACAGCCAGCACCACGCGCGACTGCTTGCCATGACTGCCGTACAAACACACAGAGAGTATCTCTCTACTCCAGACAACAGAAAAAAAAAAAAAAAAACAAAACACCGAAAAATCCCATTGGAGCCATCCTCCCCTCCATGCAGCACACAGCAAAAGCCCCAGAGCCTCCATCTAGCCCTTCCCATGCTGCTGCTGAGCAGATGACACTGCTGCCTGCACGGGCAGAGCTGGGGTCACACAGTGCTGGAGCGGCACGAAGCCGGTGCAGGGAGGCTGTGGATGCCTCAAGGCTGTTCACAGCTTTTGCTGGAATAACTCCTGCAGGCAGGCAGCACCCTGCCACACGGCCCAGGGAGGCACGAGATGCCTCAGGCCACGCAGAGCTGGAGAGAGCCCGGGTGCCAGGCACGTCCCAAGCGCTCCATTAGCCCCCGTACCAACAGCTAAAGCCACTGTTTAATACGAGCCCCAAGCAACGATTACTGCAAGGCTCGCCTGACGGCAGCCCTGGGAGCAGAGAAACCGCTTACCTTAATGCAGCCAACTATTGTAGTTGTAAGAGCAGAATTATACTGAGTGCAAAGAACTGTGGAGTACATCAAAATAAACCTGGAGGAGGAAGAGCCAACATCAGGCACCAGGACATACTTTGGGCACTGCCATTCATCTCTGCACCTCTCCCCCTCTTTTCTAGAGCGATATTTGTATCACCACTTTTTTGGCTAAACCTGCACTGAAGCAGGGTAGGAAACAATTTCCATCTGCCATAGCTCTCAGAAATAGTGTCCTTATCAGGACTTTATCAAGATTTATATATTTTTTTTTTTAAACGCAGAACAGCTTAGACCACCAAAAAACGCTACTGCTGGACACCCCCCCAGCCGCTGGTTGAAACCCCTGGAGGCGGGCAGCCCCTGCTGTGGCAGTGTACATGCTTACCCCATTACACACGACAGCGTAAACTGCACAACGAAGAGCGTGTCTGCCCAGCCCTGGTACTCCATTGCCTGCAAGAAACACACCCCAGCCCTTAGAGGAGGAGAAGGAGATGCAGTAATTCATAGCAAGGTGAGAAACAAACCTCCAACATCGGCTTTCACATCACAGCAGGAAAAAAACCAAACCAAAACACAGCCCAACGTGACATCCTGGGGCTGCAGAAGGGCCAGCTACCCACAGCAGCATCGCCCCCCAGCCCAAGCCAGCACCCAGCACACCCCTCATGGAAACTGGCGAATAACAGTTGTACAAGCAGGAGGAACCAGGAAAGGCATTTCCCAGCCGGTTGTTGTCCAAAGTCACCCTCCTGAGATCCCTGTGCAGCGGCTGCGGTCACCCACATTTTGTGCATCCAAGCTACAGGCAGCAGCAGGAGCCTCCTTGGCCACGTCAGGGCTTGCTGCAAGGGAACCCCAGCGAGAGAACCCTGCCACCACCACCCACAGCGACAGCTCTCCACGCTTCTGATGTCCGAAAGGGACACGAAAAGTTCACATATAGATTTAGTAAGTTCTGAGTGGAAAGCTCAGAAGAGCCCTTGTCAGGCACCGTGATCAGCAGAGTAAACTGCAACGCTTAGACAGCGTGTCCCAGGGGAATTTAACATCTTGGGACAGTGCTGACAAAATGGCTAGAGGAAGTCTGGATTTCATGGTAGGGCTTTTTTCAATTGGGTTGTGTTTGGGTTTTTGGGTCAGGTTTCATTTTGGTTGGTTGGTTGGTTTGGTTTTTTAATTATTATTTATTTATTTAAAGTTACACTCCATGCAGCCAAACCCACGTCTTTGCCAGCTGCAGGTCTAGGGACAACTCCGAGGACAAAGCTCCAGCAGCAGGTGATGGCTTGCAGTGGGGACAGGGAGGGAGGCCAGAGGGTGGTGCTGCCGGCCAGGCTGGGGACATGGGTCAGAAGGAACCTCATGCAGCTCAACAAGGGGAAATGCAAAGTCCCATCCCTGGGGAGGAACAGCCCCAGGCACCAGGACATGCTGGGACCACCTGACTGGGAAGCAGCTCTGCAGAACAGCCCCAGGGTCCTGGTGGACACCAGGCTGACCATAAGCCAGCAACATGTCCTTGCTGCAAAGAAGGGGAACAATGTCCTGGGCTGCATTTGACAAAGTACTGCCAGCAGGTCAAGGGAGGGGTTTCTTCCCCTCTGCTCAGCACTGGGGAGGCCATCCCTGGAGTCCTGGGTCCAGTGCTGGGCTCCCCAGTGCAAGAGAGACAGAGACATACTGGAGGGAGTCCAACAAAGGGCCACCAAGGGACTGCAGCACCTCTGCTATGAGGAGAGGCTGGGAGAGCTGGGACTGCTGAGCCTGGAGCAGAGCAGGCTCAGGGGATCTCACCCACATGTATAAACACCTGCAGGGAGGGTGCAGAGGGGAGGGAGCCAGGCTCTTCCCAGTGGTGCCCAGTGCCAGGACCAGAGGCCATGGGGACACACTGACACATGGGAGGGTCCCTCTGGACATCAGGAAACACTTTCTCACTGTGAGGATGACGGAGCGCTGGCACAGGTTGCCCAGGGAAGCGGTGGTACCCCCATCCATGGAGATGTTCAGAACCCAACCGGACATGGTCCTGGGCCACCTGCTCTAGGAGACTGGACCAGATGATCTCCAGAGGTCCCTGCCAACCTCAACGAGTCTGTGACGCAGTGAGGTGGCGAGGACACAACAGGGCAACAGCTGGTCCCCCCCCGCCTCCCCTCCCAGTGGGGCAGGGACTGGCACAGGGGAGAGAAGGGCTGCCAAGCGCACAGGGATCCTGCCTGTCAGCTGGGACGGTGCTTTCCAACAGGGACACAAAATGCCAGCCTGAGGGGCACCTTCCTGCAGGTGGTCCATCCCCTTCACCCCCAGGAATTATTTGCAGGGCTTTGCTCGCCACCATCAGCATGCCCATTTCTGCCTCTCGCAAAGCGTGGCGTGACAAGACATGGTTACCTTTGATGCTTGTTAATGAACTACTCATGCACGTCGATGTGTTAAATCTTGTACGGTGGGAGGCTTTCCTATGCAACCCCCACTTCTTCCCAGCATGGCCCCCCACGATGCAGCACCCCATCCCAGCTCTGCCCTGGGAGCCATCCCCGTGTGAGACACGTTCAGCTGCACGCCCTTCACAAGAGGGTTTTTCATCAGGCTGCAAACGTGGAGTTTCCTGGCAGCAGCCCCAACAGAGTGCATCTTTGTCTGCCTCCGGCTGCCAGGAGCTTGGCCGGGAAAAAAGAAGTTATTCAGGGAAAGAAAAAAAAAAAAAAAAAAAAAAGGGGCAATGTCTCCACAGGCTGAACAGAGGCTGCACAGTGCAGCACAGAGCAACATTTTGCTCCCCATCCACCAGCTCCTGCTTATAAATGAGCACTTTATCCCCAAATATATCCCACTGAGTCGCCCTTTATGAAGGGCAGGGTCTGAGCTACCTTCACTCCATAAAATCGCTTCTCCTTGCTAATCACAGCTCATTACCTTAGCGACTGCTTACTGGGGCTCGTCATCGGGGCATTAAGCTCCTAATGAGAAAAAAGCCACCAGGCTCTCCCTGTCTGGGTATGGCTGGAGGGGACAGGACAGGGGTGCCTGCAGGGGCCACCGGCACACACAGCAGTCACCCATGGGCATCTGGGTGGGCAACACCTGCAGCCTTCAGCATTTGCCTTCCCTGCCCATGGAGAGGGATGCTTGTTTCTGCAGGCATGAAAAGCAAGAGCTCTTGCTCAGGAGTGCCAACCGAGTATATCTGCACATAAGTGAGTGTAATAATAATAAACAACAATAATACAATATAAATTTCAAGTATATGGAACCACATATAAATCGGATCATGCCCTGTTGGGGCAGCTTGGGCAAACTGACCTCCAGAGCAACTCAACATAATAACCACACCAGTAAGAGGGAAGGACGGAAAGAAGTCTGAAGCAGCCCATTTGTTCTAAAAATACTCAACTTCTTTGTTTTAAATAATATTTGGTTTCACTTATTGCTCTCGCACTTCCCCATTCCTCAAGCATTACAAAAATGCCTGAATGGAGCAACTCTGTGGATTTAGGACTTACAGTTACTTTTTACTCAGGCAGCTTCCATCTCTGCCCCAAAACCCAGCCTCAAACCATCCTTTGCCCCAGCCTCTTCCCTCAGATGCTACGCAGCACTTATTTGCAAATTGGGGATAACGAACTACTTTGCAGTTTCACATTTTGAGTACTTCCCATTTTACATAAGATGGCTAAGTTACAGAAAAGTACATTATAACAAACAGTAAAATGTTCTTCTAAGCAATCCATTTTGCCCATAAGGTATTGTGCTACTACAGATTTTGCTTTTGGGGGCAGGAATCCTACCTTTTGCGCATCTCCGGTGAAGTAGGCAATGGTCAAGGTGGGAAGGATCATGAACAGTGCATTGTAATATAGCAGACCATATTTTCCCAGCTCCTAAAAATAAGAAACATTGTGTACTTAAGTTGGTTCCAAACAGGAATATAAAACCTTATTCATATTGCTACTGAAGACTGGATCTTGTGAGCTAAATCCACATGGGATTCTCAGAAACAGAACAGTTGGAGGTTGTTTTTTTTATATATATACACACACACACGTTTGTCTGTATATATATTTTTATATATGTATGTATGTATAAAAAAAAAAAAAAGAGACTTGGGTGACAAGCTTGCAACAGGCTTTATGGCCACCATCAATCAAAACGCCATTTCTTTGCTGTCGCAAGGGACTGCCGTTGTAACCAGCACAGGGGCAGGGCTCCAGCTGGCACCATTTGGCAACACTGGCACCGAGAACAGCACAGCAGTATTGCCAAACCTTCTGGACGTGAGATTTTGGGAAAGGGATGGGGTAGCGCCAGGCGAGCCTCCCTTCTTTGCCCCTTCAGATACAAGTTGCTGCCAAACCAAGCGCAATGCTGCAATGCCCAGAACGAAGCCGAAGGTCACCCTACCTTTGAATCCAGCTTCTGTTTCACATAGGCACCGTTTGCAGCTGTTAAGGCATCGTTAATAAGGATAAAAATATATCCTTCCAGATCAAATGCCAAGTCAGCACTGGGAAAGGAAAAAACCATAAGTTAAAGCTTTAAGCTGTGCAGAGTATAACACTTGCAAGATTTCTTCCACCTTCTGTTTAGCCAGTAAATTGTCAGAAAAAGTTAATCATGCAAGGAGGGACTGGGATTTGGGTCAGTAAAAAACATTCTTTCCTACTAGAGAGCATGTCTGAGGGTAAAAAAAGTCAGCATTTACTCTCTCTCTTCTTGGGACATACCGCGGTACTTGATTCACCTTAGCTTTGCTAGCTGGCCCATGCAGGGCGCCTTCAGAGACAGAGGAGAGGGGACAGCAAACCAGGAGCTCACCTAGCAGCTACGAACGCACCGATGATCATAGCAAATACTGTCATCTGAATACTCCAAGAAAACTTCTTCCTGAAAAGAGAGGCAGGAGGACACGGCCAACATCCACAGTTAAATCTTTACTGAAGTATTGTGAGCACTCTGGAGAACGGCAGAGAGAAGCCTTTCCTCCCAGCACATAGAGGGGGAGCAAGAAAACCCCAGGCAAACCAACCCATGCAAAAGCAGCAAGTAAAAGCAAGACATTTTAGACAATTATCTCTGCGATTTTAAAAACAAACAAACAACTTGGCATTGATGAGGTGCAAGTTTATGGGGTGCTACAACTCTGCCTATTGCAGCAAAGGGTTCAGCTGGATACAGGGCACGTGGCACCGTGTGGGGGACAGGACCAGCCCAGCACCCCAGTGGTGGCCCTGGGGAGGGGGCTGTCAGCACACAGCAAGAGCGGTTTTGGGGTCTCTGCAAGTCCTCGCAGGGAGGAGAGCTGTTAGCAGGGGCGGACAGGCACAACACCCTCTGCTTCCAAAACTGCACCGCACAGCCAGGCTGCTGCAAGCGGAGACACAGCACATCCATCTTCCCCCTGCCTGGCAGCTACAGTCGCACCTCGCCTCGCCCAGCTCCCTCCAGGCATGCAGACAGGCAGCAGAGAAAAGGGCTGCGGAGATCAAGGCAAGTAACACGCTGCTGCTCTCTGTATCCGCTTCCTCCGCCCACCCTCGTTCCTAAAACCCAGCTTAGAGCCAAAACCCCTGACCACACGGATCTCCGACACACACAAACTCACTGACACACCGCACGTCATTCCAACACCTTCAGGCTTTTGTAACTCTAACAGTATTCGTCACCAATAGCCGGGGAGAGAAGGGGCTGGGAAGACTCACTTGAGCAAGAATCCTTCGGCAAACATTGTAAACAGGATAGAAAACCTTCGCAGGACAGTGAACATCGGCAGGCTGCGAGAGGAAAGTTTAGCAGGGTGAAAAGGGCTTCCCCACCCTGGCACTGCCGAAACGCAGCTCTGCAGCCACCCGCAGAGCAATGCCCCAAGCAGGCGCTGGGATAAGGGCTCCAGAGAACAGAGCCATGGGCGAGCCTGGCAGCTTCCTTACGGAAACTCCATTACTCCCACACCCGAAAAGGTATTGCTTATGTCAGACCTTGTCAGGGTGGGGGACCCCAGGGATTGCCCCAGACCCTCACCTACAGTGGGCAAGGGCCAGACCCGCGTCCCTCCCTACCCACTGGCTGGGGAAAAGTGTTCGGAAACACGCACGTGGCTTTTTTTAGCGTGGGCAGAGAATGAACCGTATCGCCCCGAGCGGCTCCTGCTCGTGTCACCCACACCCCTGCAAAGCCTTAGGGCTCGGCAGCAGCTCCCCACAACCACCGGACGCCCCTGCCCCAAGGACCCCGTTGTACACCCCCCGGTAGAAAAAAAGCCATCCATACTTCAGTTTCTTTGTGCTGAACAGTCCTGTGATCTGGTTCCCGAAATACAGAAGAGGTAGAGGAAACGTCTAGAAAATTTTAAGAGGGATAACACACTGCATGAGCCACCAGAGAGACAGGGAACTCCCCAGCAGCACCCTCATAATATATATGAAATTATTTCCACCCGCGGTGGAAACGTTCACACGCGCACGTGTCCCAGCTCCTCAGCCCGGAGCTGCTCCATGGCCGCAGGCTCCCGCGCAGCTCCCTGCTCCTGGGGCAATGAGCACGGGCATCCCGCTGCTGAAAAGCCCGTGGTGGCTGCCGCGGGCAAGGGGCTGGGGCAGAGACCACCGCCCGGCCTCGGGGCAGGGGAAAAGCGCCCGGGGAAGGAGGTCAGTGCCCGGGGAGGGGGCTTACCCGCCGGGGGACATGCCTGTCGAAGTCAGGGAACTTGACCACCCGCAGTGCCTTGCCCGCCCAGAGCACCGCGACCGTCGCCAGCATCTGCAAGAGGAGAGCAGGGGTCAGCCCGACAGCCCCCCGCGTGGGGAGCCAGGGGGGACGGGACAGAGGGGACCCCACTCACCTGGCCCAGCCCCACGCACAGCGAGGAGGGGAACCTGCGGGCAGAGAGCAGACATCAGTGGGGGCACCCACATCGGGTGCAGCCACGCACCCCCCTGCCGTGTGCGTGGGGAGCAGGATAGCGGCAGCCCCCAGCCCCCCAACCTGCAGAGCCCGTAGCCGTGGGGGGCATTGCTCAGCCGTGCAGGGGGTCCCCGGGGGAAGGGGGGGCACCCGCGGGGGGCTGGCAGTGCACTGCACTCCCGGGGGGTAAAGGAGAGGTGTGCATGGGGGGCCCAGCCCCGCAGCCGGGGGGTGCCAAGGGGTGTAAAGGACCCCAAAGCAGGGGGGCATGCGTAGGGGCGCCAGGCCCCCAAGGACGGGAGGTGTCGGGGGGTGCCTGCTGGTGCACGGCACCCAAGGGTGGGGGTGCATACACCGACTGGAGGGGGTGCCTGCCCGGGGGTGACCGCTGGTGCACGGCACCCAAGGGAGGGCTGCAGGGGGGTCTGGCACGGCGGAGGGGTGCACGCTGGGGGGCCGCGATGCAGAGAGCCCCCGGGAGGGGGGGGGTCACGCCCAGGGTCGCAGGCCGTACCCGTAGGTGGTGAGGACGCTCTTGTTGACGACGACGATGAGGAAGGAGCTGAGCCCGTAGAAGGCCGCCGCCAGCAGCTTGAGGCAGAGCGTGAGGCCCGGCGCCGCCATGCCCCGCTCCGCATCGCCGGGCGCGGGGGCTCCCGCGGGGGCTCCCCCCTCGGCCCCGGCCGCCGGGCGTCTGCGCGCCGCCGCCGACAACATGGCTGCGGGGGCGGGCCCGGGGCGGGCCCGGGGCGGGGCCAGCGCGGGGCGGGGCCAGCAGCGCGGGCCGGGGGCACGGCACGGGGGCAGTGCGCGGGGGCTGGCGGGGGGGCATCGCACGGGGGATTTATTGCACGGGGGTCTGGCGTGGGGGGCACGGCACGGGGGGGCACGGCACGGCACGGCAGCCTGGCGGGGTGCGGGGGGCAAGGCGTCGCACAGGGTTCTGGCATGGGGGACGTTGCACGGAGGAGTGGCGTGGCGTGGAGGGGGGAGTGCTGTGCAGGGGGCTGGCATGGGGGCGTTGCGCGGGGGCCTGGTACGGGGGGGCGGCACTGGGGGGCATTGCACGGGGAGGGGGGCATTGCAGAGACGAGGGGACACGTACTCCCCACACGCCGCAGCACGTGCCCGTTTGCGGACGGGGGAACCCCCCGCTCCCCGCAGCAGAAGCAGGGCGGGGGGTGCAGACCCGCGCTGGCACTGCTGTCACCGGCACGGCCGGGCACGGGCATGCAGCACCCTGCGGCGGGCTGCCCTTTGGTGACCCTGCACGCTGGATTTTGGCACCAGGACTTTTCCTTTCAGAGATTACATCTTCCCCTCTGGGCCACGTTCTGCCAAGTGGAAAAACCCCAAAATAAGGCAGCTTGAAAAGAAAAACACCATCCTATAGGTTACATCAGAAAAGCCAGCATTGTTTAGGATTTCGCTGGAAGACAAGAACTAACACATGCACCTAGAGCAGTCGCTGCTGTGCTATCTGCTTTCCACCACCCACGCGTCCCACTGGCAGCTGGGGAGCCAGTTCCCACCCAGCACGGTGGCCTTCCTCCGGCAACAGCAACCGCGGTGGGGCCACGGCCACGCCAGGACGGGGGCTCACAGCGGGGGCACAGCGGGTGCCCAGTGGGGCAGAGGCATGGGTGCCCGCTGTGGGGGGGGCCTGTGTCCCGTAGCCCCTGGGAAGGGGGGGGCTGGGGAGAGCACATGGCTGGAGGGACAAAGCCAGCACCAGTGATGCTGCCCCGAGTGGGGGGGGGGGGAAGGGGGAGGGTGGGCATGGCATCTCGCAGACTGGGTGCAGAGGGATTTGGGATGAGCCCCAGCTTGGCAGCCACAGCACTTTGGGGTTGTTCTTGGCGGGAGGAGGTAAGGTAGCTGCGGGGTGTTTGTTGCCCTTGGGCGCGGTGGTGTTTGCAGAGGAAACGGACCCTTTTTGAGAGCTTTATCCCCAGTTATCTCCCTGCCACGTCCAGACCTGCCTGGGCACAGGCAACCCCTGCAGCCTCCGGCATGAAACGGGGCATTGTGGCCCAGCGGGCACGAGCTGCTGCTCGCCCCAGCGGGCTCCTGCTCGCCCCGGCGCGCTCGACCTCATGCCCTCCCTTTGCAGGGGAGAAGCAAACTCTTTGCCCAAACTGTCCTTTTTTTCCCCTGGCCGATTTGTGTCCCCACTGCTGCCCCACTCCCGACAAAGGGGTGTGGGAGGAGCAGGGGCCATTCCCCAGCATGGCTCACACCCAGCTGCAGGAAGGACAGACCGACTTTAAAGCATGGGAGCAACTTTCCCATATCTAGGATGTCCTTTTAGGCTGGCCAAAAACCACAATCAAAAAAGCTTTCTCATCGGCATCACCTTCCTTGTTCCTGCGCTAAGTCCTGTCCATCCTTATCAAGCTGTAGTGTGGGCTTGGACCTGGAAATATTGACTCCTCCAACAGCAGAGAGGAACCTAATCCTGCCCAGACACTGGCGCCAGCGGGATTGACGCAAGTGGCCCCAATTCCCAGACCAGCCCTCCCCCTGGCACGTCCGCTCCCCCCAGCAGCACCGGTGACCCTGCGGTGATGGACAGAGCGCTCCAGGCCTGCTGGCACAATGGCAACCCCTGTCAACCCCATGGAGGGGTGTGGGGAAGCCCGTGTGGGTGCAGCCCCCCGTCCTCCCAGCAGCAGCCACGGCACAAATGCCACCGTGGCGGTTTTAAGGTCAAATCTTTGGACCCTCTGGGTGAATGGGTTTGGTCGGCAGCAGAAGGTGTATCTGCGGTGTTGCAGGCACGGTGAGAAGGGGACATGCCTGGTACCTGCCACAGGACTGTGTGCCTGGGATAGTCATGTCCCCCGTGTCCCTCATGCCAAGCACAGCTCTGGGTATGACAAAAGCGCTTCGCTTTTGGCAGCAAAGCCCGTTCTGGCCCGACCTTTCCTTCCTGCTAAACTAAGCCTCTGACTCACTGCAGTAATTTTAGCATGCCTGGCCAGCAGTGAGCCCACCAAAGATAACAAAAGTTAAATTAATCCAGTTGAATCTTAATCTCATTTGGCGACCAGCTCAGCCAGAGGTTTCTCCCCAGTGCCAAACTGGCGATGACTGCGGGGCAGCATGCACATCCTGGGGGGGGAAAGGGGATTCAGAGCTGGTACCCCCAGGAGACGAGGGCAGAGGGAAGGTTGGTGGGGCATGGCGGAGGTGGCAGGATCTGGCAGCACCGGGTGCCGGTGGCAGTGGTGGGTGGGGGGCTGGCGCGGGGACAGGGCAGGGCAGGTCTCGGCAGCCAGCGAGGAAGTCTCTGCGAGATGCAATCGCCTCTGCGGGGGCGGCTGTGCTGCTCGGGAAAGTCACACTAGAGCAGAGGCAGGAGCGGGGCGGCCCCCGCACTCCCCCATGCATGTTGTTGGCCACTTGAATTCAGGGCTAGTGAGTGCACACAAACCATGGGTGCTGCTGGGGGAGAAGGGGCGCAAGCACTCAATGTGACCGAGGCAGGTTGGGAGTCGGGAGAAAGTGCTGGTGGGGAAGGGGATAACTGACCCCAGCCCTGGGCTGGACACAGTGGACACAGTGGACACGGGGATGATTGGCTCGGCTGGTTCAGCTGGAAAAAGGCTGGAAAGTACACTGGGTCCCAAGGGAAACAGTCACTGCATGCCGAAGGCACCATTCTGGGGTGCACTGGGAGAAGCCTGCCATGCTGTGCTGTGCCATGCCATGCCGTGCTGTGCCATGCCATGCCATGCAATGCCAGTGTCTGGAAGCACACTTCTGCAGCAGCAAAACCACCTTTAGACATCAGGCTGTAAGGAAGATCTAAGCAAATCTCAGAGCCCTGAAGAGAGCAACAGGGATGATGGGGTTTGGAAAGCCCAGGCAGTGTAACCTGCCTCGGAGGAAGGCTGGAGCAACTGGGTTTTGTGAGCACAGGGAAGAGCAAGCCATGGGAAAGAGCCAGGCATAGCGCTCATGCTGCTCCCCTCCTGCCCAAGGGCTGGCTGCCTCAGGGCACCAAGCTGCAGCTCGCTGTGGCCACTCAGGAAGAGATAAGACACGAGTTTAACTGGCGCCAGAAAAGACTGATAGTGGATATGAACAAACCAAACTGGGAAATACAGGAACCGGCAGCTCAGAGGGGCTGCGACACCCATCCTGGGAAGGCGCTGAGGCTGGCTGGGTGCTGGGGTGCTGAGGAGCAGGCACAATGCACCATGCCTGGAGGCACACTGCACCACACCTGGATGCACTGTGCCAGCTTCAGATGTGCTGTGCCAGCTCCAGATGTGCTGCACCAGCTCCAGATGTGCACGCCTACTTTGCTGTCCTCCCTCCAGATGTGCTGCCTGGCCCCAGATGTGCAGCCCCAGCCCCAGATGTGTGCCCCACAGCGGGTCCCACCCAGCGTTTCTTGCTCAGCTCCAGCTATGTCACCGAGGCAGATGACCCCCCGGCCCTGACAGCCCTGCAGAGGAGGCTGGGATTCCCCCGGGACCCTCCTCGGCTCGCTCCCCTCCGCACCAGGACCCCCAAGCCACAGCAAAGCCCACCCACAAGGCAAGATCCCCCTCTGCCTCCTGAAAACAGTTTTCAATAGATTAATACAAATACTTTCTTTACATAATGCATTAAAGACATCCATAAAATTCTCACCAAACCCTCCCGATCTTGTTTGGTGTGTGTATAACTATACATACAGATACATTATATATGTTACTATAACTACACATTATAATTTCAGCACGCAGCGAGGCTTCCCCGCCAGGCTGATGCCTTTGCTTTCACCCACCCCTCGCTGTCACAAAAAACCCCCATGGATCAGTCAAAACCCAGAGCAGCGGGGGCTTGCTGGCAGAGGAAGGGTCTGCCTTGCTCCGGGGGAGTTGGAAATTATGTTCCCTAACGTTTTCTTGGGAGGGCAGAGGCGGGTGAGCAGTGCGGTATTTCCTGTGGTTGCAGCGTCTAATGAGGTTAACACTGTTATTGAGGTTAACTCTTCAACCGACATGAAAAAGGAAGCCACGGGCTCTGCAGCGGGGGTGTTTGGGAGCTGCGGCGGGAGCCAGTGGAGTTGCGGAGCCTCAGCCCCTGCTGCCCTCTGTCCTGGGGGTCCGCAGCTCGTGGCATCCCCAGATGAGCTGGGGACCAGCACAAGCAGAGGGGGTGACACTCGGTGCCGGTGAAAACAACCTCAGTCCTTAAGGAGTTTTTCATTGTAGGCTTCTGGGGTTAATAGAAAGATGTTCTTTTGCCAACGGAGCTCGGCCCAGCTCCCCAGGGCCCCTCCGCTGGGTTCCTGTCTCCTCACACGAAGCCATGTGAACATAAAAATCCCTTTGGGATGGACTTGAATTTGCCAGGGTGACTCCAAATTCTGTAACAAGCTAAAGACTAAAAAGACAAACCCCCCGGGGCTGTTCCTTTAAGGGATGCTGGGTTTTCCCATGGACTGACTCAGACTGGAAACTCTCAGTTTTTCTCGACGCAGCTATCTAGGTCAGGCTTGCTGACAGTTGCTGATGCTTCTCGCCACACTCGGCAGCCCCGGCCGCAGCAGCAGGGAGAGGGGCCCGTCAGCACATGTCCTGAGGACTGGGAAGGTAAGGACCCCCTGGATCTGCCCAGCTTCCAGCCTGCTACCACCTGGATTTAGAGCCAAAAAATCCCAGCTCATGTTTCTCAGCTGCTGCTTATGTGCATTAGCTGCTTCTGACACACGTTGCCAGTAAAGATTTCGCATTGTTTGGGCTTGCACAACTGGGGCGGCTTTTTCCTTCTTCTTCATTTGCTTTGCATTTCTTTAGCACTAAAGTACAAGGAGACTTTAATAGAGACGAGATCAAAGACCAGTATCTTTTGACAAGGGGAATGGTCTCATTCCTTCTGGCTTTGGAGTTTGCAAAAGCCTGTAAATTGGAATAGAAATGCGAATGTGAGTGATCCCCAGAGGAGGCAGAGCCTGCGATCTTGTCTTAAAGCTCGCAGCTGGGCAGATTTATTGTATTTTCAGCTCTTTTCATAGACCACGAGTTTGTTTTAATTTTCCCATTTGTTCTAACTTGCAGAAGGTTTACAGGCAAGTGGGAGGCCTTGAAGTTCTCTTAGTGGGTCAGGTAATAGGAAGGCACTTGAAATTTGACTCACTCATGAATGCTTGAAGAGCCCTTAAACGAGGTCAGCTCACACAGCAGGAGAAATACAAAAGCATTAGCTGTAGCTAGTAGCTTGGTTTGCATTGAACAACGTCATTTTGAAGCTTTTACAGTGGACTCTGGTTCAGTGTGTCCCTCAAGGGAAAACGTGCCATTTCTAACATCTGATTTTGTATAGGGTTATTTTAATTATTGCTGGCTTAAAAAGAAAACTATGGAGGTGTGGGGCTTTGCTCAGTTTTCAGCACCGTGCATGTGAACGGGGTGTAAGGCTATGGTAATGGTCTGCCCAGCACCCTGCCCCGCACCCACCACAGCATCGCCCCAGCCTTCGGGGGGACCCAGGTGTGCATTGCAAGCTGCTCCCAGGTGGATGTTTGTCTTGGAAAAGAGCAATCCGCCCCCCCCCCCAGGAGCTGCATTTCCTTGCACCCCGCTGGTCTGTGCCCTGGCTGCTGCAAAGCTGTCCCAGCCCTGTACGCTGTACCCCGTACTCTGTACTTGTACCCCGTGCCATGAGCCCCGTGGGGCTGGCGAGGATGGACTTCCCCTCTGGAGGGGGGTTGGCCTGGGGGGCGTGAATTCAGAGACTGGGGAGGAAGGCAAAGTGAGCAGGGCTAAATTCAGGCAAGACTGTGGGATGTGGACACAAGTGTGGCTCCTTAGATAGAGAGGGAAGCCTTTGCCTAGGATTTTGGGACTGTCTTGGGAGAGTGCTGCCAGGAAGAGCCATTGCTCAGCTCGGGCAGGACCCCCCACAGCAAGGGGGTGAGAAAGACATTACAGAAACGGGAAGTTTCTGTCCCTTGAAACTATGTCTGGTCGGGTCTGAGCATCTCCAGGGGTGGAGACTGCAGGGCAACCCCTCAGGGCAGCTGGCCCCGTGCGTGGTCACCCTTGAAGTGCTTTTTCTTACATTTAACTGGAATTTTCTGATTTTCAGTGTGAGCCCATTGCCTCCCATCCTGTCCCTGGGCAGCACTGAGAGGAGTCTGGCTCCCTCATCTCTACCCTCCCATCAGACCCCCTGAGCCCTCTCTTCTCCAGGCTGAACAGTCCCAGCTCTCCCAGCCCTTCCTCACATCTCAGGTGCTCCAGACCCTCAGGCATCTTTGCAGCCTTTGCTTGGACTCACTCCAGTCCATCCATGGCTCTCCTGTCCTGGGGAGCCCAGCCCTGAGCCCAGTGCTCCAGATTTGCCTCCCTAGGACTGAGCAGAGGGGCAGGATGAAGACAAGCAGCATTCCTTGTGCTCCCTTCACCCACCATGCCAGTCCTCTTTGAGGAAGGCTTTCAGGCTGCTCAGACATGATTTCCCTTTTGTAAATCCACGCTGCCTGCTCCCATTGCCTCTCGGACCTCCTGCGTGCGCTGGGAGCTGGTTTCCAGGATGGTTTGCTCCATCACCTGCCCAGGGGTGGAGGTGAGACTGTCCAGCCTGTGGGTTACCAAAACCTGCATCAACATAGGCGTCCGTATAAGGAAAAGGTTGGAGAAATTTCACAGATATGAAAACTAAGAGAAATGTCATCAGAGGTGGAAGCTCGGGGAAAGTGGCCTCGGGGCTGCTCACCAGGGCTGGACATTGGGCTCTGCCAATGGGGTGGCTGTTACTTGAAATGCAGAGTCCTGTGTGCCCGTGGGCTTGTCCCCCTGTGCTCCCACTGCTGGCATGACCCGACCTGACCCCAAACCCCCAACAAAACCCTCGCCATGCATCCCCATTGCCACCTCTGGGGCAGTCCCTGAGCATCCCGTGGCGAGGGCACACCCGGACGCATCGGGCAGCGGTGAGGCTGGTGGGACAACTCACACCTTTCCTCCCCCCAGACTGTGCCACACGTGGGCAGCAGTCGCAGCCCAGGCCATGGTGGGGTCCAGCGAGGCTTTGGCGCTCCAGATCCTGCTCTGCTGCCTGTGCGGAGGTAAGCAGCCGCGCGGCATGGCTCGGCACCGCGTGGCAAGGCCAGCACAGCCACCACGGCATCACCCTCGCTGACCAGCGGAGCAAACACCCTCGCCCTGCCAGGGAATCAGAGTGGGAGTAGGAAAATTATAGGGCTACAGCTATGAATTTTGTGGGGAGCACTTCATTCGTGTTGAGGGGGCTCTCATACCCCGCAGCACCCTCTCCTCTCTGCTTGCATGCTTGGACCGGGGCCATATCCAGCTGCGTTGAAGCACGCAGGCGTTTCAGCGGCTGTGACAAGCAGTGTGATCCTGCCTCTGCACACACGAAGCCGGAGCGCAGCTGCGCCCTTTCCAGGAAGGCCAGATCGAGCCTGATACCGGCTGCGAGCCGGGTTTGCCGGGGCTGGTGCAGAGCCCTCATCTGATAGCGAAGGGCAGCACACGCCTCTGCACTGGGGCTGCTGCCCTAATCTCGGAGGATCAGAGCTCTCAAGACTACGGGTTATTTCCCTGCAGTCATTTAAGCATGAGAGCAAAACCTAAAATTGGTGAAATTAGCTGTTTCCGATCTGAGGAGTTGAGTCACTGGGTGCCAGGTCGCTGCTGAAGGCAGGGGGGTTTATCCCCATCCCAGGGGGGACATGGGGCACTGGCAGCCCCCCCACCGTGGGGTCCTGCCATGCTGCTGCCCACATCCAAGCAAAGCAGCCTCCTGTGTGGAGCGGTGCAGCCCGTGGGCATCATCTCCTCCCATGGGACACCCACCCAGAGCTGCCCTGACCTGGCGGGTGTTGGTGCAGGTGTTGCAAACATCAGGTGCTCGGGGCACGTCTGGATCGAGCCCGCGCCGGTGGTGCAGATGGGCTCCAACATCTCCATCAACTGCCTCTCCACCCTTGGCTGCCCCTGGGCCAAGTTCGTCATCTTCCTCAACTACAGCGTCGCTGAGGGTCCCCTGCGCCCCCTCAACAGCAGCACCGTCCAGCTCCAGCTGCACGATTTCCGGATGCCCTTTGGGACCGTCGCCTGCTTCGCCCGCTGCCCTGACAGCGGAAGTCTCCTGCTGGTGTGCGGCACCCATGTCCTGGCTGGCTGTGAGTAGCCCCTGTGGCTATGGGGTTTCAATGATTTTTGTTAAGCCAGCAGCACCGAGGAGGTCAGGGGGGGCAGGTTGCAGCAGCCTGGGCTTTGCATTGCTGGGGGGGGGGGGTGCCCATGCCCTCTGCCTGACTTTGCCTCTGCAGACCCTCCGGACCCCCCCAGCAACCTGACCTGCACCATCCGTGAGCACTCGGGGTACCTGGCATGCACATGGGATGCGGGGCAGCCGACCCATCTGCCCACCCACTATGTCCTTCACCTGCGCAGGTAAGGCCCCACAGGTCGGGGGGCTGTGGGACGGGCGATGCGCTGAGCCAGGCAGGGCTGGGAGGGAGCGCAGTAACCAGCAGAGCCAGCGCAGGGTGTGCGGTTGGGGCGCAGCAGCCACAAACCCGGGTGACACCAGGGCTGCTCTGCACTGGCGGCTGGGAGTGGGCACCGTGCCCTAGTTATGCTTTCTAAAGCTCACGTCTTCCTAGTCTCCTGCTTGCAAACCACGTGTTAAAATGCAAGTTTAATTCTGCAGGATGGACCTTATGCGCTCAGTGCTGCTACTAGTGGCCCAGAAAACATTGCATCATGTTGCAACGCATTACAACCATGCATTTTTTGCAGATGCGTTGACTCTCTCTAAGCTAAAGGGCGTGCAGAGGGTGTGGCTGGTGGTGTGCACCTAATGCTGCCTAAATCCCGAAACTGAAACTCTAGCAGGGTACAAAAGCTTGAACCTGAAGCAGGCGTGCTGGCTGCTGTGCAGCGTGCCACAGCCCTTCCTAGCTGACCCAGGATTCTTTCTGCCACGTCTGACACCGAAGCCCCCAAGACACAAGACTGGCAGGTTTCCAAAGTTAATCTGACTCAATTATTAAAGGAAACGCATCAAATCCTGTCATACATAGGCTTTGTGAAGAGAAGTGATTAACCGCCTGCCTAAATTTGCTTGGGTTCAAACTTTGAACCATGCAGCCAGAAAGAACTGAGCAAGTTCCCTTTGCAAAAATGCAAATGCCCTACAGAAATGTCAAGAACCAAAGGCAACTACAGAAAGTAGTTTGCTTTAGGAGTGACAAACTCCAGTTTTGGAGATGACTGTGCCCCAGTCGCAAGCCATGACCCCTTGAGAGCTGGGGCCACCTTTCCAGCAGGTGCATGATGCCAGGACGGGCTCTGACTGGGGCTGCTTTCTGCTTCCCAGTGTGGGGACGGCAGGGGCGGAAGATGCTGAGGATGCTGAGGAGGAGGATGCTGAGGAGGAGGAGGTCTTCCCCGCAGGCTCTCCAGTGCTGCTGAGTGCACTGCGCAGCAGGAGCCGCTACTCGGCGTGGGTGCAAGCCAGCAATGCACTGGGCACTGCTCGCTCTACCCCACAGTGCCTTGACCTTCAGGAGCTCGGTACATCTCTCCATCCATCCGTCCATCCATGAGCTGCACTGCACGCTGGGGCCGTGCAATGCCATATGCACTACCCCGAGATGTTGCTTTAGGGACGTGCACAAGCGGTGTGGCTCATGTGCATAAGGGCAGTCCCCCGTGGCATGCCAGCCCCCAACCCAGGCCTTCCCGGCTCTCCCCGCAGTGGTGCCTGCTCTGCCCCTGGTCGCCAGTGCCGAGACAACGGAGACATCGCCTCCCAGCACCACCATCCACTGGAAGAGGCAGACGCTGCTGGAGAATGTGCACTGCGAGGAGCGACACAAAGCCACAGGCGCCCTGGCGTGGCATGTGAGACGGCCCAGGACCCCCTAAAACCTCCCCCCATGCAGACCTGCGGGAGGGGGGCCCTGTGCGAGCTGCCCCCCTGCAAGCTGCCCCCCGTTAGGAGACGTGCCAGTCCTGGGCCTGCTGGAGACCCCTAAGTACCCACGGGCAATGGGAGCATTTGGGGTCATTCAAAACCCACCCCTTTGCTTCAGTGCTGGTGGGGGGCACACAGTCCCAGCTATGGGCAGACCTCCAATTTTGGTGAGGCAGGACAGCTGATGCCCTCTGAGAGGGCAGACAGACCTTCGGGCAGGGCTATCTCTGCTTTTTAAGCAAGAGAGCAAAATTCAAAATATTTCCAAATGTTATCTAGCTCTGCGAGGACAAGGCAAACCAGCCTCTAGGGATGCACAGTACACGCACGCTTCATCGGTCACCCTCGCACACTCACAGACACAACTACCCCTGGGGCAGCTCCACCCGGCTCCCTTTTGGAAAGCTTCCCAGGTGCTGGTAAGGGCTGAGGCTGGATCCTAGTGCCGTCCGGAGCCCCCAAAATTGCCATGATGCCAGAAGCCCAGTGCGGTGGCGGGCAGGGGGCTCTCACTGCACCTTCCCGACTTGCCCGGTGTGTTAGCAGAGGGGACTGTGCGTGCACCACGTCTCACAACAGCATCGGTCTCAAAAACACATGCTGGAGCACCATGGGAGGGGCGATGGGGACCCCCTTGGCAGGCAGCCCCTCAGGGCAGCCTGTGCCCCAAGGGTTAGCCAGCCCTGTGTGCTCAGGGAGGACCGTGACCGTCCCCATCCATGCAGACAAGGAAGGCAGCAACTGCTGTGTGCTCCTGCTCTGCATGGGGGACCAGCGGTAGTGGGGGGACAGCTGGGTCCCGCTCCCCCCTAGCACCCTGCTTCCCTTGCAGGTGGAGGCGTGGGATGGTGCAGCACAGCACAGGACCCGCTCACAGCACAACCTTCAGAGTAACACCCAGTACGTGTTTCAGGTCAGGTGCCGGCTCAGCCCTGCCAACAGACCCTGGAGTGCCTGGAGCACCCCCTTTCTCTACACCACCCCTGAGGCAGGTAAGCTCAACCTCGGCACTGCTCTTGCTGCATTTTCCCAAGCAGCCCATTGGCTCCTTGAGATGCTCTGCAAGGACCTGGCCCAAGCTCCAGCTGCTGGGCAGCTCAAGTTAGCCACCAGCATGCATGTGCATGGTGTGCACATGGCATGTGTGTGGTGTGCACATGGCATGTCCATGGCAGGCACATGGCATGGGAGCCTGCACATCCCTGCGCTGCCAAAGACCACTGTTGGCAGACATCAGGCACGATGCCGTGGCCCGGGAGGCACCGCTGCCGTCTCCAAGATGCAGCCGAGGGCTGAGCACTGTCACGAGCTGGCAGCTCCTCTCATGCCCTCCGAGCACTCCCAGCCCCGTGGTACATTGCAGGTGATGGCGATTTTGGCAGACTCCTAAGGCTGCTGCAGCACGGTGAGAGCCAGAGAGAAACCAGGGGGCTTTGCGGGCACATGGTTTTCCAAACAGAAAGAGGGATGGGATGTGCTTATGCATCTTTGGTAGTGGCTTTCTTACTCCCCGGCAGCAGGGAGCGCCTCTTGCCCTAGGTGGAAAAGCCGCATCAGCCGAGGTGTCCCACCAGCCACAAATACCTGTTGTCTCAGGTCAGCTTTCTCCCTTTGCATCTCAGTTACTAACAGCAGGATGAACTTAGGCACAGCCGGCTCAGTTATCTCGGCCAGCAGCAGGCTGAGACACCCAAGGAGCGATGCCTGCGCTTACGTCCTGGTCACGGCGAGGAAGCCAAAGACGCGCTTGCCCTAAAAAGCAGTGCTTGCTGCTGTTTGCAGTCTGGGCCATTTCCTCTCCGTGGCGGCAGAGCCATGCAGCAGCGAGCCTGCCACCGGCTGCGTGGGGGCCAGCCTGCTGCCCCGCATGGAGCCACCGGCCAAGCGGGGCTTTCTGCAAAGGCTGTGCGTGGGTGGGAGCCCCGGCTGGTTCCCCTCTGGGGGCTCACGTCGTCGTCCCACGCTTCCTCCCACAGCCCCTGCCGCGGCACCCGACGTCTGGCGGCGCCTGGGCCCGGCATTCCCGAACGGCAGCCACGAGGTGACGGTCTTGATCAAGGTAAGGTCTTTTTTGGCAGCTGCTGTGAAATTTTCGCACGCTTTGCTCCTCCCCGAGGAGAGCACCTGCCAAGAGGCGGTTGAAGGCGATGCCTTCCTAAAGAGCCCTTTGACCAAAGAGTTGGGGGGAAGATGAGACCTCAATATGTCCTTAGGACAAAATCTCTCCATCCTTGAAAAATCTATCCGTGTGTCACCTAGCCAAGGGGACATCTGTCCTGTACTGTGGCTGCTCAGTGTTGATCCCCCACGGGGCTGGCTGTCTGTCTCACCATTCACAGCCCCTGCCACCCCAGGATGCCCGCGGGAGGATCCTGGGCTACATCGTGGCCGCCGAGAACGGCAGGGGAGTGCTCCTCCTCTGCAACACCTCCAACACAGCATGCAGTGTCCTGGTACCCCCAGGAGCCCGCACCCTCCACGTCACCGCTCACAACTCCAAGGGGGCTTCCAGCCCTGCCAGCATCACCCTCGGCCAGGACATCGGCAGCTGGGAAGGTAGGATCTCACACACGCCAACTGCAGCCTTAACAGAGATTGGATTTTTATCAGGATTGCAGGGGAAAAATGCTAGCTTGTGCTAAAGCAAAGGAAAAGCCCCAGTGGAGCTCTGCCCGCTCCGCCGAGGGAACACAACATCCTCCAGACAAGGCCAGCATCCCCTGAGATGGAGATGCTCTGCGGCCGCATATTGCAGCCTTTGGACTTTGAAGGCTGCAGCGACAGGTTTAAAGATAAGTTTGTCCTGCCTGTGTTGACTCAGCACAGGGATGCTCCTCTGCTCATGCTCCCAAAAATAGCTCCTGCTGCCTCTGTGAGGGAGACAGCCCCAGCTGTGAACAGAAAGGGAGGAAAAAAAAAGTCCTTTCTGGACCACCTTAGGTTCCCCGTGCCACAGGTTGTGGTTTTCCCCACAACCACACTTTCCTATTTTTGAAAAATGTCTCTTTTAATGAGCAATGGGAGGGGAAAGTCCCATTCAAATTGAGGACAAATATATGACTAAAAAGAAACTAAAGAGAAATAAGGTGGAAAAAATTCTCTAACCTCTCATACTTATCAGAATCATGTGCCTTTCTTGTAAGAAATGACAGGTAAAGCATTTCAGATGAGACATGACAAAGCTGAAGATGTGCTTTTGTGACACATGTGAGCAGAGATATATAAATACATTTTTATATGTATATAAATATAGATACATTTATTTTATATACATATAAACCCACTACCTTCTAGAATTTCTTGTTGCCTCTTCAGCCCTTAAACACTTTCAGAAAAGCCACATTTTGCCTGGGCTTAGCTGACCCTTCGAAGGTTCCTGCTCTTCAAAGATGAGGTTTGGGTGACAGCCCCCTTGCCATCTCTCTCCACAGAGTTCCCAGCGCCAGCAGCCGTGGAGGTCAGGCCTGAGAACCGGAGCAGGGTCTTGGTGGCCTGGCAGCCCCCCCACCGCAGCGGAAGGTCCCCAGTCTGGTTCATAGTGGAGTGGGTTTCCACCACCCAGTATAGCCAGGAGGAGCAGTATTTTTGGAAGAAAGTTCCATACCAGGAAACGCGCACGTACATCCAAGGTAAGATATTCCAGGAGTCCTTTTGCTGTTTGGTGCAGTTAATCAGGATATTATAAAGCCAAATATATTTTAAAGGCAAAGTTTCATTTAAAATCAAGCCCTGCCCACTTGTTTTTGCAGAGTGGGACCAGGAAGAGCCCCTAAGGAGCAAGGAGGAATGAAGCAATAGGAGACATGAGGGCAGTCAGTGGGATTTGGTCCCCCAGGTGAAAGTCACAGGGGAAGAAGGGACAGGGAAAGAGAATTAAGTGAAACGTGAGCTGGCAGGCAGGGAAGCCATGCTAGATCCATGGAGGCCTGCCCAAGTGCAGGAGATGCAAGTGTGTATTTAAAGGATGCAGAGAGAGAAAGCACAACACTTGATGCACCAAGACTGTTGCTTTAGCACCTCTCCTCCCCGCCGTTCCCAGAGAGACAAGCCTGTGGGTCCTTACCAATGCAGCTTGAGCCCAGCAGCATGAACATCTCAGGACCTGTCCCACTCCTGCTTCCCACATTAATTCTGGTATTTATTGGGTTTTGGGTACCTCTTAGCCAGTTACTTGACCAGGCTTTTGCTCCTCCACGTGTGTTTTTGAGAACAGCTCGGAACAGTAGCTTTCCCTGCAGGGGAAAGGGAGGTGTGCAGCGGGCTCGGAGCTGGGCACCCTCCCACACCTCCATCTACTTTCACCACTCAGTAACAAGCCCTTGAGCAAGCCTGGAGCTTTCACAGCAGCTTACAAATACATTTTAAAAGCAAATCTTACTTCTTTCCAGAAGAGGCAGCAGCAGGAGGTCGCATCAACGTGTCGGTATACGCAGTCTACCCTGATGGGGTCAGCAAACCAAGCTCCAGCCAAGGTAAGCCCAGTTGGATGGAAAAGTTGCTGCTTGCTGCAATGGAGCTTCAGAGCTCAGTTTGCTATTTCATTCTTGATGTTCCCACAATCTGTCAGTTTTGTAGAATTACTTAGTTTTAGAAACAAGATGTAAAACCCTGCCATTGACCAGAGGAAAGCAGGGCTCTAGATGGAAACTTGGCTGCAGGACATGAAGATAGAGATTTTTATCAACACATCTGTATGACAACCTTCTCTAGCTGATCTTTCCTCCTGTGCATAGATCTAATGCACATGAGAACCACATCTTACTTGACAACATACACCAATGGAGTCATTCTCCCTTTTTGTGATAGAAAAGATGAAGTCGCTGCTTTGCACATTTGGCAATAAAATGTTACAGATAAACCAAAACATAGAATCCTAGAATCATAGAATGCTTTGGGATGGAAGGGACCTTTAAAGGTCATCTAGTCTATCCCCCCTGCAATTGGCAGGGACATCTACAACTACGTCAGGTTGCTCAGAGCCCCATCCAGCCTGTCCTTGAACGTTTCCAAGGATGGGGCATCTACCACCTTTCTGGGCAACCCGCTCCAGCGTTTCACCACCCTCATCACGAAAAATTTTTTCTTTGTGTTTAGTCTAAATCTACCCTCCTTTAGTTTAAAATCATTACCCCTTGTCCTGTCACAGCAGGCCTTGCTAAAAAACTATCCCCATCTTTCCTGTAGGCCCCCTTGAAGTATTGAAAGGACGCAATAAGGTCTCCCCACAGCCTTCTCTTCTCCAGGCTGAACAACCCCAGCCCTTTCAGCCTTTCCTCATAGCAGAGGTGCTCCATCCCTCTGATCATTTTTGTGGCCCTCCTCTGGACCTGTCCAAGTTCCTCAGGTGGTCACAAACCTGATCTTTCCTTACAGTGGGAGGAACTTTGCCCCCCTGATCCCCGTCAAATGGTCCATTGACTCGGGAGGTGTGAGAAGAGAGGTTACCAGTGAAGACTGATGCAAAAAAGTTGTTGAGTACCTCAGCCTTCTCCTCATCTGTTGATACCAGCTTGCCAGTTTTGCTCATCAGAAGGGGCATGCTTTCTTTAACTTTCTTTTTCTAGTTGATGTACCTGTAGAAGCCCTTCTTATTATTCTTTGTGTCCCTCACCAGGTTCAGCTCCAGCCAAGCCTTGGCCTTACTGATCCCATCCTTACACAACCAGGCAGTGTCCCTGTGCTCTTCCCAAGATACCAGTCCCTGCTTCCACTGTCTGTGCATTCTCTTCTTGCCCTTTAGTTTGACCAACAGGTCATGACTCAGCCATGCCAGCATCTTACCTTCCTTACCTGATTTCTTGCACCTGGGGATCAAGAGCTCTTGTGCTCTATGGAAAGCATCCTTAAAGATCTGCCAGCTCTGTTCTGCTCCCTTGTCCCTGAGGGCCATTTCCCAGGGGGTCCTGTTGACAAACTCCTTGAAGAGCTGGAAGTTTGCTTTCCCAAAATTCAGGGTCCTGACTATACTCTTCACCTGACCTTTATCTCTCAGGACTGTGAACTCCACCAGTGTGTGATCACTGCAGTTGAGGCTGCCTCCAATCCTGACATCACCGATGAGCTCACTTGCATTGGTGATGACCAGGTCCAGTATTGCATCCCCTCTGGTAGGGTTATCTATAGAAACATAGAAAACAACTTTTACAGAGACCAACTGGCCAAGCTGCAGCCTGCCCTTTCTTACCTGGGGTGGGAAGCAGGCAGGCTTCAGTTCTGGAAAGTGTTTTGGGTAAGAGGATGGGCCAATTTACAAAGGAAAGTAAAAGAAAGAAAGGACTGCCATCATCTCCAGCACTGTGCATTGGCTTTGGTTGTCCTCAAGAGCAGGGCATACTGAGTTCCCTGAGTTGTTCCATCCTGCTGCTGGTCCTCATCCAGGTGAATTCATGCTCAACATCTAGACACTGAGGACACCTCCCAGCACCACCATATCTGCTCCATGGACACCACAGTGCAGACAAAAACCTCTTCATTTAAGGATGCTGTACACAGTGTCCAGTGGTGGCTGGGGCAGGTCTGTGGAGACAAGGGAAGGCTGAGGTCAAGTCAAGAAGTCAGCCCATGGGTCAGAGTTTAGACCTCCAGAGCTCCTCCAGTATAGCCCTATTAAGGGCTGAGGACCCAGGGCTGAGCTTAAATATCCCCTGGGCAGGGGTGTGGGTGGAGGTCCCAGGTGAGGTTGGTCAGGGCCATTAACACCTGTTAGTGCCCTCGGTGCCCTGACAGCACTGGCTGCAGGCAACGGTAATACCTGAGGATGTCATAAGTTCACTGTCCCATGCTGTGATGCAATTTTAGACGGGTTATTTGAAGCTGCTCGGATACTTTCCCTATGACAAACCGGCTCTGTGTTTCTGGTTGGCACCCCTTGTGGCTTTGAGAAGGGCAGTTATTCAATTTTGTCCCAAGAAATGGAAGCAAACTTGTTCATCCCAGGCTGTTTACAGCTGTTAACCCTGGCTGTTAGGTGTTATCCTCATGGACACACTGACAGCCTTTGGCTCTGGGCAGGTTGAGGTTTGGGCACCTCCAGCTCTGGTGACATGAATTTCCAGGGTCCTGATCCTCAAGTGGGCTTAAACCTCGACAGCAGGTCTCCATCTGCGCAGAAGGGGGAAGAGCTGGGTGTCACAAGGAGGATGCTCTAACCTTTGCACTAGCAAACGGCTTAGAAACGTGTTAAGTGCTTAAAAATAGAGACTTCATCCTTAGTGGTTGCATAGACTCTTTTAACAAAGCTTGGGGGTTCATGTGGGGAAGTACCAACATGAGGCAGCAGTGAAGATTGTGTCTGTGACAAGGTTTGCTTCCAAAGCACCAGCACAACCCAGAGCTGACACCCACAGTAAAGCATCTTGAACCCACAGGTTGAACCTCATTCTTCATCTTCTTTATTCAGATGGAGCCCATCCATCGTCAGTAAGGCGTTACTGTAATCATATTAACTTTTTTGAATTTATACAAGTTCAATGTGCCAGTGACACTGGCCCCCCAAAATGGCTGAATTCCCAGGCTGCAGAATAATGTACTCCATCACTTTCCTTCCACAATCCCATATATTCGAGAGACACTTTGCAGCGTCTGCAGCATGCTCCAGCTGAGTGGGCTTGTAGTGCAAACACACTCTGCTTAGGGAATTGGAATACTTGAACTCCAGGAGCTCTGCTAGATGATGTATATACTTCAAATGCATAAAATCAGAGACAGGGCCTTTTCTGGGATTTTTTTTTTGCCCTTTGGAGAGGAAGAAATTGCATTTGGCCTTGGGTTTGTGCTGGTCCTTGCAAAGCAAGTACCAAACAGAAATGGAATGGGGCTTGCTCCAACAGGCTTGGATAAGCTCCATCCTTTGACCGCTGCCATTTCATTCTTTAAAGGCTGTGAATTCAAAAAGGTTTTCACTCATTTTCATCTAAATCAGTCTCAATTGATGGGTTACTAACTCTGTTGCAGAAATCACTGGTTGAAATCAAGTTGCCCATGTTGTTTAGGATATTATTATATATATTATATATAGGATATATTATGCTAGATATCCTTAATTGTCTCAGCCAGTTGAACCTCTGTGATTGTAGGTGAGGATGCTAGCTGCTATTCGTATTAATGCTGATCCTCTGCTTAAATGCATTCAGCCCTCTGCTGCCCCGAGCGGATGTTTGGCTTGAGCCAGGTGATGGCCCCACTCTGCGGAGGAGGTGGCTTCCCGTCCCTGCTCTGCTGGGACAGCTGGCTCTTGGGGACAGAGAGGCAAACATGGGGAGCAGCAGGATTTTTCCTAAAGCAGTCAGCCAACTGAAGGGCACAGAGGAGTTTCCAGACATGCAAATGAGGGTTTTCATAAAGCACCTGGATCCTTGTACATCTAAAGATGCACTTGCGAGTCTGCCCTTCCCAAATTTCCCAGTATTGGCAATTTGCTGTCTCAAGAAAATCCTGCTGCCAGTGTGAGTTGTGCTTGCACGGATGACTCTGCAAAAGGGGCCCTTTTTTTGCCAGCTGCTTTGGGCGCATTTCGCTTCCTTCAAACACAACACAGACCCACAACCACATCATCAGCAATGCTCACCGCCATTGAAAGACATAGCAAAATCATAGGGGGAGCAGAGCTGGAAAGGATGATTACCTGATCCCAAGGGAAGATCAGCTGTATTGCTTCCATTCCTGACAGATGTTTGCTGAAACTGCTCTTGCATTTCCAGGAAAAGGCAACCTACCCCAGTGCTCCTCAGCCTTGCTGCTAGAGCAGGTGTCCTCTTTCATGACCCATGCTTTAACTACTGCAGTCCAAGATGATGACTCTCGTCCTGCTTGTGGTGAAAGGGGGCAGATTACCTTCCTTGTCCTTGCCTCAGCATGCCTTTCCCCTGCGTGCTCTGCCTGGGATGCTCCTCCAGTGGGGCACATTCTCCTGAGGGCAAGCATGCATGCCATGCACATCCCAGCAGAGCCCCTTTTTCTTGTGGGATAGCCCCAGCCCCAGCAGATCACTCCAGCTGAGGTCTGGCTGCAGGGCACGGTGGTTCCTTCCCTCTCAGGCTGGCTGTACTGTTCACGCCTGGCCCGGGGTGATTGCCCCAGTCCCCATGCAGGGAGATGACCCCAGGGAGAGGGCGGTGGGCAGCTTGTCCTGATCTCAGAGCTGTGGTTCTGGTCCAGGCTACAAATTCAGTCCAACACCCAGCCCAGCAGTGGGATCGCCCTTGGCCTGGACCCTCACCCCTTTTCTGTAGCAGCAACAGCACCATGTATTTGTTAAGGAGAAGAGATCCCAAGGGAATTGCTGAATTTGGCCGGGAAGAAAGCTTGCTGATTATTTTAGGAAAAATACACTTCTTGTCATGGCAGGCTCTTTAGCTGCAGATCTTCCCTCACCGCACAGCCCTTCACACAAACAGATACTATCAGAAAATTCAGTCCCATGGGGTTCAGACACTTTGGGAAATAATCTGTCGGTGCTCATGGAAAACGATGTACAATTCCTCAGGAAGACTAAATTCTTGTTTCAGGTGCTGAGGGGAGCAATATGCATGAAAGATGTTTGGTAATTGGTGTTATGTATTCATCAACATCTCGTTTAATTGGATCTCTGAGAAATAGGAGATTGTGTTGAGTCCAGCCAGAGCTGGAGTTACTAATTACTTTAGGGGGCTTTATTTTTCTCATTATGCCATTATTTATTTTTCTAAATAATTTTAACAAAATAAAAATAAGCCATAGCTTGTATGTCACCTGCTGTCCTCCAAATGAAGTTATGGACATTTTTTATCTCTCTCTGTTTAAGTCCCTTCAGAGGACCAGATCCTGGGCAGCATCTACAGCGAGATCTCCCATGGTAAGAAGATAGTAGCTCAGACTTGGTAAACCAGACTTTCTCCTTGACCAGAAGTGGAAGTTTTAGCCCGAGCAGCGCTTGCAGCATCTGGTGATGGGGAAGCAAAAGTTCTCTTACACTTTGGAGAGGTCAGGGCCAGAAAAGCAACTTTTCACTTGACGGGGACATGGGCTGCATGGCAGGAAAGGCTGCAGTGCTCCCATGGCTTGATAGCACCCGCATAATGCACGCTTTAAGTTTTGCTTTCTTATGAGACTTATAATATAATGTACATTACAACAAGTAGGAGTTAAGAAAACAAGAGAAATATAAGGTAATGTTAACATATAGCATAAGAGTGATAGACTGTTTTGACCTTGCCGTTTGAACCGAAGACTCATTTAAATGTTTACCATCCATTTTTCTAACTTTGGTTATGCTTCTGGTTTGCACATTTTCTGGTAAAAGGTTATGTTATGATCTGTTGCAGTACTTAAACCAAAAGCAAAACCAACATAAGCTGAAGAATTCACTTCAGCATTTCTGGAAGGTAAGGCTGCATAGGAAATGGTTAAACACAGTGACCGCACTTCTTCCAATTACTTGGCCGAACCCTCCCATGCATGGTGATCGGGGCCGCAGCGTCCATGATGCTCTGGTCACAGGACAATGCGGACAGGACAGCAGTTTTGGTTTTGCTTTTGTTATGGCTTTACTTTGTTAATTGAGGAGCAAAAGGGCAAGCGAGATGCTGAAGGCTGCTTTGTCAAAGATCTGCCCTTTACAACAACAAATGTCGTGGCAGATGGGGCACTGGAGCACGGCCACCCGATTGACCTTTTTCCTCTCTATCCTTTTTCAGACGATGACATTGGAGTTTTCCTGGGACTGGGCGTCAGCGTGGTCATATTATTGATTGTTTTTGTAATTCTGATGTTCAAAAAATCAGCCAGAAAAAGGTATTGCTTTCTTCACAATTTTTTCCTTATTTCCAACTCCTGCCTTTCCTCCAGAATATTTTAAAATTAACTACAGAAACCTGCTCTTACTAAGGATGACTTCTCCCATTAATCATATTTCTACATGAAAAGACATCTATGCACTCTACAGTAAGGCAGAGACTAACAAAAACAGTAAAAATCACTCCTCTGCCAAGGCCAGACTTAGGGACATGCGGTATAATATTACACAGATATAAGGGGCAGAAAAAGAGAGGAAAAACGTAGTCTGTGTAGGAAAGTTTTATCCTAGGACTTGTTACTCCCTGTTTTGACTGAGGAGGGGATTCTGAAGCCCCTCACGCCTGGACCCCGAGGGACAGGCAGAGACTGGAGAGTGCACCAGCGCAAAAACTCAACAGGGAGAATCTTAATACTGGTTTTTAACACTGACTGCTGTTGACTAGGCACCCTCACAAACCAGCACTCCTTTTGTCCCAGTTTGCTGTTTAACTGGAATAGGGGCGTCCAGGAGTCCAGGCACTGCTGTCCCCAACACAAGTCCACGGGAATGGGTGACCTCTGTGGTGCAGAGCTACTGGCTGGATCTTCCCGACAAACCAAGAAATAGGGGAGAGGAGACCTGGGGCTGGAGGATGTTGAGGGGCTGCCTCTTTCGATTCCTGAACCCAGCCTAATTCTTCTGCTCTCGATGTAATTGTGAAACACGAGCATTTCAGCAACAACAGGGACTGTGCATTTTCCCAGGAACACAGCAATGCATCAGAACATCAGCAAAGCTCAGTGAAATTAAAATCTCTTGTGAATGATTTTCATTTCTGCAGGAGCTTTGGCTGTAGGAAAAAAAAAAAAGCAGCTTACATTACTGCTTTGTATTTGATTTCATCAGTTCAGGACACACATGGCTCCTCTGGTTCATACACATAGCTTGGGTCTCCCCTCACCCCCCAGTTTAGCAACATTTTCCCATATAGACAAGTTTTACATAACAGATTTAACTAGAGTAATTTAGCTTCAAGAATCAAACCCAGAGGAATAAGGTTGAAAGACGAAGAGCTAGAGTTCAAATGGGGGAACCCACCCATATGGGGTAAACCTGGGGCTTCCAAGCCATCCATGAAGGATGGATGCACTTTTTGTGTTCCCCTCCTGCCAGGGGACAATTTCATCCTGCATGAACTAGTGACTAATAAAACGGACTAAATTTGGGGTTTTATTTTTTCTTTTTGGTAAAGAATTAATGCCACCGTTGTGTCGCTCTTGCCAAAATGGCTGTTTGAAGACTTTCCCCACATGGAAAACAGCAACGTGGTGAAGTCACTCCAGGTAATTGCACCATTATCTCCCAGCTTTTCTTCACTTGTCTCCCCTTAGATTAAAGCTCGCTCAGGAGCTGTAAGAAACACGGATGGGAAGAGGAACCAGGAACTGATCAGGAATCATTTCCCAGGCATTTGCAAGGTGCATGGGGGCTCAGCTTACCTGAGGTCTTTAAACCTCGCCTCGATATACACTTTATTTAGTGGCCACAGTTGGCTCAAGCTGCCCTTGAAGTGCATGCAGAAGCATGGAGACATGTACAGCTACTTCCCTGCCTTCTCTTGTCCACCCCGCTATGGTCTCTTTCACAGGGGGGATTGGATGAGAGAGGTGGGAAGGAAGATGAGATGAAGACAACAAGTCATTGCTCCATTTCTTTCTTGGGATGCTCTAATGATATCTCTCCCATTGGTAAAATTTGCCAGTTTGTTACTACACTCATCTTTTTTTTTTCCAGGAAAAGAGCGATTTCATGAGTAACAGTTTCTATGAGCCATTCTTGGACACTAGTGACCCCACAGTTATGGAAATCGAGGAAGTGCCAGCGCATGAGAAGTACAAGAACGTGGCCACCAGAAGGAAGCCCAGCAGAGAGGTCCCTGAGGACAGGGATCATCCACGGAGCACAGCACCTGCCAGCATCATGGCCCCCGAGCAGATAAGTGACTACAAACCTCAGGTGTCTGATGGGAACCCGCTGGGGTACGTAGCTGCCAACATTTACCAAACACAGCCCCCCACAGCCCTCCCAGAACCGGAGACGAACATCTTCTTTAGAGACTACACGAGCCCCATTCCCCACCTGTGGGACGGGGAGGGAGCGGGGCACCACGTCTGTCTGCTGGAGAAGATCAACCTCATCTTAAACAACAGCAGGAGTGGGCAAAGCCACACATTCAGCTCAGCCCAGCTCAGCCCAACACATGGCTCCCTCCTGGAGAACCAGTGGGGACATATGCTGGCCAGCGACGTTCAAGAGCAAACGCTGGTCCCCGATGAGCTGGTCTCCTGCCTGAGAGCCATGAATGGGGAGTCGGTGGATATAAAGACCTGCTTTCCGCAAAGCATCGGAAGATTATTTTGAGAGAAATTGTGATAAAAGAACCAAAGCAATGACCATGGCACACCTCAGCCTTTGCGACTGCAAACAGCAGAACCGGAGCAAAACTCCAAATCTGAAATCACCCTCTTAATCGACTACAAATACTTGTGGCTGCCTGGAATACTCTGGCCAGTAAATCACAATTTTAAACTTACCTCATATTTTCACAGGCATAAAGGCATAAACTTGGATTCCTGTAGAGAACTGAAATACGAAGCAGGTGATTTTTGCAGGATGCAATATGCTTCAGTTATTATTCAAAATCATTCTCTTGTTAAATATTTGGAGCATTTCATCCCTGGAGCTGATTGCAGTTAAGATGGATAAAATGATCCTTTAGTCATCCTGACTGAATTGTGTAAAATGTCTTGGGATCACTGCTAATGAAGAGACACTACACCGAGGAAGATTTATATATCATAGAGCAGACATGGGCACCAAGAACATGAAATCTTTTCTGTATGACAGAATAACCCAATTTCATTTTCCCCCCCATTCAATAATAAAAAGCACATAAGGTAAGAACGAGCCTTCATCGTCTGCCAGACTGATTTAAAGTCTCTCTAAATTGGTCACTGGGCAGAGTCTTCACTTTGGGTGAAGGATTTATCACCTCCTCACAGCAGCTTGTCAGCACCTCAGCCTTGATGTGTGAGGCAGAACGTGGCACAGCGAAACGGCATTTATTTGGCACATGGCAGGGAATTCAGAACTTCTGAAATACAGAAAATGAACTACAGGCATCTCCTTCCTGCTGAGTGGCTGTGAAATCATTGAAAAAGTTGTCCCGGATTTCAGAGGTGGTCTTGCAAAATGTTCCTAAAGCAACCAGAAACTCCCTGGAAATGTGAAAGTTGGATTACGTATCTATTCACTGATCACCCACACCTTTTTAAGGAAACAGTCCAAATGTTTTTAAGGAATACAAGCATAAAAGAAGTTTATGATACTCTCTAAAATGCCTGAGCACTCAATGCTCTCCATGAGGTTTGCTCGGCTGGTCCTCCTCTCCTACCGCTGATGTCCCAGTGGAGACTGGTTTTGATCTGGAGCTTAAGCTGGCAGAGGTGACACTGTGTGTGGCTGGCATGGGGATGGGTGCTGGTGCCAGAGCTGCACACCTATGCATGCCTGTGCATGCCCATGCACACCCGTGCACACCCAGGGCTGTGTGAGAGCACTGCAGAGCTCTCTGCTGAGTGGGAGGGGAGGGCAGGAGGGCCCTGTCCTCGCTGCCTTGGATAGCTGGGGGCCAGCTCTTTCATGAGCCCCTTAAGCCTCCGCAGGCCAGCAAAGCCACATTCCTCCAGCTCATACATGTGCTGTTTTGAGGCTGTCTACAGCAGCACATGGAAGATCTGCATGTAAAACTCCCATTAGAGACAGCACGGAGCAGCCTGCTGCAGGCGGTGCCTTCCCCACCTTGCATCCAGCTGAAAGAGCGAAGAGCACATGGCTCCCATCATCGTTAACAGGAGGGACCAGGGGCTTAAATATGCCCTGCTAGCAGCTTGGCACGCTCTTAAGAACCCCATCATATTTGCATATAGCTTTGAGTCTCCATTTACAATAAGTAGCACAAAGAACCTCCAAACTATATACCCATACATGGGATTTCTGCTCACTGAGGAGCTTCTGTAGCTCATAGGGTACCGGTTGACTGAGCTGGCCATGCATAGCGCAGGGAATATTTGCAGGGAATGTGTCGTGTAAGAATGATGTTAACACCAGCACAATAAAAGGCAAAAGGATCATCTGACTGTGCATTACCGAAGCAAAATCTGTAAAATAGTAAGAGCAAGACTTGAAAAATTTTTTGTAAGACTTAGAAGTTACAAAGCTAGTGTAAATGCTAACATATATAATTACCTATCTAGAGTTATCCACTCTATTATTATGAAATCACTTTTTGCAGTAGAACTGGTAAACCTGGAGATTATAATCTTTCTTTCAATTTTTGCTAGGCACTGTATGTGTTTCTCTAACAGCTGTTGCACAAATGGATAAGTTTTGTTGTTTACTCCTGGATTCCTTCAAACCAACATTGTTGTGCACTGTGCTTGTTTCCTTTTAACAATGCAAGAGATCTGTCGCTTAGATTTACAGACTAGTAATTGCCTGGTAAGACAGGATAGGATACTTCTTTAGAAGCAGCAAACTGTTTCCAAGCCAGAAATGTGACTTTTACACATAAGCAAGTCTAAAATTAGTGATTGCTGCCTGTGCAGGAAGGAAATTGTAAAAGAACAGCCACATACTATCAGCAGCCCAAATGTGAGATGGGGAAGGTATTTTTTTCAATGTCCACATCCTGAGAGTTGTGCTGCCTGTGTCGCCTGAACTACCAAACCCCGTGGGTGAAAATGCTTGTCTTGTCAGAAAACAAGCATGAAAGCCTGGGCTTATGTTTCAGGTACCTGCTGGTTGAATTTCCAGCCCTGCTAACTCCCTTCAGGATGGGTACCTGCAAATACATCTGTGGTCAAAGGAGCACAGCTCCTCTCCTGTTCAGCAGCTCTCAGCACGCAGCGGTGCAGGGATGAAACATTGCCCTGCTCTCACCATGCACGCATGCTGCATCAGTGGCAAAGCTCCCGCTGATTTCTTGGGGGCCAAAGGAAATATTTCTTCTTTACATGGGTGCATGGATGCATCTGGTAAATATGGACAGGTTACTGGAGAAAATGGAAAGAGAAGGGCACAAATATATGTGTGTATATATATATGTATATAGGGATGTGTGTGTATATATATATGTATATAGGGATGTGTGTGTATATATATATATTCCAACTCAATTATTCTATTCACATATACAATACAGCTCCCCCTCTCCCTCCCTTCTAACCCATTTGGACAGTGCTTGTATCTACCAATGGTTTAAAAGAGGTGACAGGCTTGGTCTGGGATGGATACACGTGACGCTCACCTCTGACAATGAATGCATCGGTGGGTAAATTGACCGGTGTGTGAAGAAAGCAGGAATTTTGATAATAGTCCAATACCCCGATGCCACATCATGTCCTTGGTTCCAGATTTTCACTTGTCAGACATGCTCTTCACTCTGCTGTTTGTCTTTGCCTGCTTTGCCCTTGGAAAGCCCTTTGCATCCTGCCTGTGCCTTCTTTCCACCAAGTGCGGTATTTAGGGATGTAAACCAGCATCCTGAGTGATGGGGATCGAACTATAGGCGTGCAAGTCCAACACCAAGATCTTCATAGTGAGCAACCCTTGAATATATGGATGGTCCAGTATTTTCAGTCAAATGATGATGTCGCTCTCAGTACATTTATTTTAACATCCCACAGTTCACTCCCTCAAATATTACGTGCTCTCTAATTCTTGATGTTATTATTTTCTAAGCCTTTTTCTAAGTTTGGTTATATTGTTGGCAGCCGTATCTTGTGCCAGCGATTTCCACAGGTTATTTGTCAGTTTGGCAATGAGTTTCATGGGTTGTTCAACTTCATTGCAACATGGAGTTACATACCTTGGAGGCACATAAAGGAAGTATACGCTGAGTAATGTCTCTACCCACAGACAGCATGCACCAAAAAGCATTGATCTCTTGTGTAATTCTCATTCAACCTGCGCGAGATTGCAAACTCATCTGTACGTTATCGCATGCAAGTGAAATCTGTAAGTAATTATTTTATGACAAGACATTTTCTTTTAGTGCTGAATGAGTAACATGGAGAAAGCGACTGCTGTTGAAATTATAGTGGGGGGGTGCTTTGCACAAGGCAGGCTTTCTTGGTGTGCAGAAGTGGTGACCCCATGTTACTTGATGTAAAAAAGTGGTGATCCATGTGCCTTTGTCTTGGTGTCCCTGTCCCCCAGACAGAGACAGCCGGAGGCCCACAGAGACGTCCCTCACCAGCCTGGGGAAGAGCTCAGCGAGAGGAGTATTGGTGCAAGCCAGCAGATGCCCACTCATCTAAGTGTAATGTAATTAAATATCAAAGCACAATAGTTCATAGCCCACAGAGGTGCACCATGACGCTGTCTCATTGCTACTCACAGCTCTAACACAACCTCAGTAAAAAGGATCCTTTTATATAAATGGAAGGAGAGAACAAATTAAAGAGAAGTAAGAAATTGGGTGTAGTCTCTTCAAAGCTTCAGCAGGCTCAGAGAAGAGCAGAGCTGTTCAACTGCCTGCTCTTATCTCCATCCCGTTGCATCAGTACAGGGTGTATCAGGTGTGAACTTGTGATCTTGCTCAGGTGCAAGCCCTCACCTCACCCGGAGAAGTTACCAATAGCATGGTGCAGATCAGCCAGAGACACAGCCCCTTTGGGTCTTGTTGCTTACCATCCGCCTTCAAAAAGCATGCTTGAAAATTAATTAAATGAAATACATAATAAATACATAATAAATAAACTTAACATGTAATAAATTATGCATTAAATATGTATCAATAGCTACAATTTTAAATCACTACTGCCGTGCTACCATTACCATGCTTTCTGCAGGAGGACACAGCATTAATTCCGGTTTAGCGTTTGAAGCACAGGAGAGCTGGGTTTTAGTCTCAGCTTAGTCACAGACTGGCAGCGTGACCTTCACCAAGTCACTTTGCCTCCATTTCTTGTCCACAGGGCCTGGATAGTAACAATTACTATCTCTGGTAAAGCCTCAGGATCTAAAGTCCAAAAGCATCGTATAGCGTTTGGTAACAGGAACAGCACAAGAATATGAAGATAATAGAAATGTTTTCTGAGTAATCTTGGGCTGCTCATTTTTGTTCTGCATATACATTTGCCAGACTACTGCATGCTGAATGGTTTGTAAGCACTTGATTGTCAGTAAATATTGGAAGAGATTTGGTGGCAGATAAATATGCTGCAGAGACTAAAATTGGATTAAAAATAACGTTTCACAAAGCTAAATAACAACAGTAGACCTACGGGGATTTCTGAATGCACAGACGAAAGATCAAAGCCCAGGTTGTGACCAACACTTGCGTGCAAAGCTGCAAATAAATGCCTGGATCAGCAAAAGCCTTCTGAAAATGCGGCAACGGAAAAATGACAGCAGGTGAAACAGCCACACAACAGAAGTAGGAATATTCATTAAAAATTATGCTATTTTGTATAGCCTCTTAGATTCCTTAGCCTTCAGAAGGGTTGATTCTTTAAGAGGGAAGATGAGGAGTTATTCACAGGGTAGAAGGGCTAAGCACAGCAGCAGATACTGAAACCAAACCTGCATTTCGTAGAAGAGGATGTGAGAAGTGAGGCTGTGGTTTGTGTCTTGACTGGCTTCACTGAATGTCAGCTTCACTGAATGTCAAATCCCATGAAAATATCACTTGTAAAGCAATGGGAGCAGGGTTTGGCTAAAAGATCAAAGCAAGCATTGAACACAATGAATAGAAAACAAACTATAAAAGTGATCCATTAAAGGAGATTTCAGGACTGCTACTTACCAAACCAGCCAAGTCTTTCCTTAACAGAGAGGAATTAATCTTGCCACAAGAATATTAGAAAAACCCACAATTCTTAATCTCTTGAAGGATGCAGGGTGATGCTGTGTCTCACACATTGTCTATATGATTTTCTAGAATGGCACTGTTGGACCCATGCTCTCCCCATGAATTCAGCCTTCCTTGGCCTTGGCTTGGTTATGCACTCAAGAGGAGACAGAGCAATTGCATTTACCAAACTAACTGATTTTATCCTGCTGGGATAAGGCAAATTCAATGAGAATTGCTGGCATATACAGCAGGTGTAAAACTAAGAGAGCCAGAGGACAGACTACCTGTAATATTGAAGACAGACAAACATGCAATGAATTATTGCCCATTCTTCTGCTGTAGCAGTAACTTCAATATTACTATAGTGTCATGGACCAAAACTCCGCTGTCTGGGTTGCAAGGAACTGGACATCTGAGTAGCTGAAAGTCATTAAAGAAGCTGAAGCAAGAAAGGCAGTGGGAATGAGCAGATGAAGCTCAGTTCGTGGAAGCAGAGCTGTGTGTGCTTGGGCCACGGTTTGACATTCAGCAGCCTGAGCTGTTGTGTCCCCTCAGCCACGTCTAGTGGTCCCACCTCTTCCACGGTGCTGAGAGGAGTCACGGTCCTGCGAAGTAAATTGGATTAAAGAATTGATCATAATTCCAAATAACAACATCTGTGATTCAGTTTTGTTTATTCCTATGTTTAACATTGAGTTAGTGTTACCTTTTTTGAGCTTCTCAAGCTTTGGTGTTGGTGCTGCATGCTGGGTTGGTGACCGCAGAAGGCTGGTATGCCGCGTGTTGGTGTTGCCACTCTGGCTGGCTCCGTCTGCTCCAGAAGTCCATGTCCTCATCTGTCTGTGGTGGCCCTGATATTGAGAAGGTGCTTCCCTGCTGCCCTGGTTATCAACTGTTGAAATCAGCAGCTAAAGCTCAGCCCCAAAGAACCAGAGACCTTCTCATCCATAGGGAGAGTGGCAAATGATGGAGGGTTGGCAGCATCACAAAAACCACAGACAAAATACGAAATTGCAACAAAATGCGACTGCAGTTTTGACAGCAAGATCAATGCAGTGCTCATGGCATGGCCAGAGACCTCTCATTTAGTGCAGTGCCACTGCACAGCTTTGCCTGTGTGGTCCCTGATACAATCAGATCTAGAAACTGTACTCTCTTCTGGAACCTCATCACCAAAACCAGAGTGAGAAACCAACAGATATTCAGAGAAATTAAAAAAAAAAAAGAGCAGGCTGGAAGGAGTGACCCTTCTACTGGGTAAGAGATGCCAGTCTGAAAGCAGTCTATGAACCCCTGAGGTCTTCAAGAAGGCAGAAAAAATATTTGGGTTTTTTTTTTTAATAATTGTTTGTCTTTGCTGACACAAGAAAATGGAATTATGTTGAACACAAACTGAAGACAAAAAATCGTGGCATACCTTTGAAAGAGCGGGGATGCAAACACTATCACAACAGCTCTTCCTAAGCTGGACTAGACAATGTGGTAAAATCAAGAACTCCGGAGAATGTTATGGAGGAAATACATTAAATAAACAAACATTGCTCCTTCCTGAATGACCGCTGATGACAACTACAGCAGGGTTTTTGGATATACTCACAGTCTCTTGCATGGGTTTTTAAGCCCCCAATAAGTAACTCCCAGTGATCTGCCACTCATCATTTCGACGTTGATGACTCACCACCATTCCTTCACAATTATTCTCTCTCAAGGTTATTTCCAGACCTACAACCTGACAAAACCAGAGAGTGTAAGGGCTGCACCTGCTGATTTCACTTTTGAGTTTGAATTACGTTTCCTCCAGTAATATTTTTAACATTAGCACTCGCCTGTTTTCTGACTGGGTTCCAGCCTTCTTCCATCATCAGCTTTAATGTTCTCTGATTCTCATCAAAGTATTTGGAAAAGAGACAGCTTTTCAGCATTTGAAACTTCTTACATTTTTGATAGCAATTTTTTTCCTTACAAAGCCAATGGACACAATGGATGGATAAGCCATTCTTGGTCTTCTGTTTCGTTTTGCTTTGCTTTAGAAGTCTCCTTTTATGTGCATTTTTGATCCCAGATAACTTATTTCATCTTTCACTTCCAGAAGCTGAGCATGAATTGCCACGACAGTATACATTCAAATTTGTTGACATCATTTACATCCATTTTATTTTCACTATCTATAAGGAAAGTCCATGTTCTTTACTCTTCTTCTTTATTCCAGCATTCATCATGTTATGAGGGTGGGTTGAAGCAGAAAGCATCTTGACCTCAACACACTGAGTGCCTCTACCAATGGAGATTCCTTTCCACTTTGTATCACTGGAAGCTCTGCAGAAATAAGGCGGCACGGTAATAGCAGACACCCATATCTCGTGCCCCAGGGGTGAGAGAAGCGCTGCCTGCCTCCCTTGCTGTAGCCACCATCATCTGCTGTTGGCAGCAAAGGTCTGCTAGGAGGCAGTTTGTAATCCTCCTCCTGCAAGCAAGCTCCACCCGAGGCAGCTGGTATTCCCTGAAGTGCACGGTCAACAAGCTGCCTTAGGTCTTGCATTTACAGCTGTGCATTGGCATATGCTCAGTTTGATCATATAGGCCTCACCCTGTGAAAACCAGGCTACTGGAACCTGCTTGCCCCAGGCAGGTGTGGATCTCAGACAGCACAACTTTGGCTGAGGTGTAAGGGATTACACTACAACCACTAATAGCATTTTGTTACAGCCTCTTTCTTGCCCTCCTCTGCTTCGGTACAGATGCTCCTCAGGAGCTAGCCGCTGTCGCCACCAAATATCACACGTTCTTCTGTCGACTGCTGCTGGTGCTTTCCCAAGCTTTGTTTTCAGAATCACAGACACCCCCTCCTCTCAGAGAACTGATGACTCCATACTTTCCTTGACATCATCCCCTGCCTGGTGGAGCAGGGAGGTTGGCACAATGTCCTCTCAGCACCGGCAGCTCGATTTGCAGCAGGACCTTGTGCTTTGGCTCTTCTGTTGCAGTCAAGCAGATGGTAGAGGTGTTGGTGAGACACCCAACTGCAGGGAACATGCTGTTTTCTTTATGATTTGTAAGTACCACGTGCTTTCTTCTGGAGCTTTGTGCTCAACACAAGTCAATGAAGAAAGAATTGTATGAAAAAGCAGACTTTGGTGCTAAAATATAAGCAAAGAGGAAAAAGAAAGCAACTGCATTTTACGAAAGGCAATGGATCAGTGATTTTCAGTTTAGCTTCCTGTCACCAGAACACAAAACTCCCATCACTTGGGCCACCCAACAGGCATCTTCCCTTAACTGTATCATCAATGAGTAAAACACCACTCAAGTTTGGCTAATGCCAGTTGAGCACATCATGTAATGGCTGCTGCCGTATTTTTCCAAAGAGGAGAAGTAAATACATGTGGCGAGGAACGAGGCCTCGATAAGAAACACAAGATAAAATTCCATGTAAACTCCTAACGGCATCCTGGTTTAAAATTATATGAATCCTGGTTTTGCAGAGTCTAGATCAAGGCTGTGCTGGGAAGCAGTACTGTGAAAAGTGACAATGCAGTGTGAACTAAAAGAAGACAGGGAGGAAACAAGATGTATACTTAAAAAGAAACTGTTGATATTTGGAATTTCGTAGGGTACAGACTCGCACAGTTCACATATGATATCTTTATGAACTTTGTCAACTCTCTAGAAAGAAGTACAAATGTTACGTTGGGCTTTGGAAGAGAGGTGAAGTGGCCTGGAGGTTCAAATGCAAAACTCTCCACTCACGGAGGCTGCAAACTTTGTGCTTACTCTTCATTCATTTGAATGCCTGCCCCCAAAATACCCTTGCTAGAATTTTCAAGCTAATAAAAGTTAATCACATCAGGGAGATGCTGTCAGGAAAAGTGAGTTTATGTTATCAACATCCAGAAAAGAGAAGGAACAATAGTAAGAAGATACTTTTTCATTAAAAGCTCTTTTAAATATGGTGGTAGTTTGTGGGAGCACCGAAAAAATGCGAGAAAGCAAGACTCACATTAAAAAGAAGAATCACGGTGGATGTATCTCAGGACGAGCCCCTCTCTCCTAACAAGGGAGGCTAGGCTTTATTTTGTTCTAATTGCACTGCTTGTTCTTTCCAGTTTAAGAGGCATCACGCAGGTCGTGAGAGTTCCACTTGGAGTTTCACAAACTTTTTCTGGTAATCTCAGCCTTTTCTCATAGCCGGGCTTTCTGCCGTTGAAGTTTCCCGCGGATCGCCTTCTGCCCCGGGGACGGGCCGGCGGGGGCAGCCGGCAGCCCTGCCCTTGCTGCCGCCCGCTGCCTCTCTGCTGCTTTCCCCTGCCTGCCACCGGCTGCTCGCAGGGGGCCGGATGAAAAACTGCCGGGGCACGGAAAAGCGCCCCCCCCCCGCCCCCCACCGGCCCCCTTCCCCGTACGAGGCCGCCCCCGGCCGCCGGGGCGAGCGGGGCCGGCCGGGGGCGGGCCGGGCCGGGCCGGGGCGGGCAGGTGCCGCCGCCACCGCCGCCGCCGCGCACAGGCGGGAGGCTGCCGGCGCCCTCCCGGGCTGCGGGGCTGCGGGGTGAGTAACCGCGGCTCGGGGGGCGGGAAGGGGAAAGCCCGGGCTGCCCTCCGCCCGCCGCTCGGGCCGGGCCGTGGGGGCGAGGGGGCGGCGGGAGGGGGGCTGCTGGGGACGGGCATCCCCCCGCCACACACACACACACCGCGGCTTTTCGGTCCTGAGGAGCCATCCCCGGCGCGCCGGGCGCTGGCCCGAGGTGTCCGTCGCGGGCAGCAAGCTGGCGGTGCGCTGCGAAACGCAGCATCCCGCCGATGGGGGCCTCGGGATGCTGCCTGCCCCGGGATGCTGCCTGCCTCGGGATGCTGCCTGCCTCGGGATGCCCGCTGCCCCGGCATGCTGCCTGACTTTTTGCTCGCTGCCCCGGGGTGCTGGCCGCCCTGGGATGCTGCCTGCCCCGGGGTGCTCGTTGCCCCGGGATGCTCGTTGCCTCGGGATGCTGCCTGCCCCGGGATGCTCATTACCTTGGGATGCTGCCTGCCTCGGGATGCTGCCTGCCTCGGGATGCTCACTGCACCCTGGGACAGAGCCTCCTAAAAGAGCACAGAGCTGAAGGGCCATCCTCTAGAAATAACACCATCCCTTTCCTTCATACGGTGAGGTCTTATTAAATACCTCGCGCTCGGTAGCTCTGGTGAAGGGTCGCTGACCTCGGGCGGGATGGCACCAAGGCTGCGGTTCCCCAGCCCGAGAGCACGGGGTGCCGCAGTCCTCGCTGGGCCTGTGGCAGCCAGGGCAGCTGGAGCGGCACCCGCGAGCCTGCTGACGGCGGGAAGTTTCCCTAAAAATGCAGCTGGTATTATTAGAGATATGTAAGCGCCAGCAGAGTTTGGGTACAAATAGCAATTTTTTTCTGCGTGAAATGTAACAGTGAGAAATGTTCCTCTTTCCACCAGTGCTGGTCAGTTGTTCCTGCGGGTTCCCTGTAAGACCCTGAGAACAGACACTTGCCTTGTGTGGAGCTTTTTCAGGGAGAAGTGGGGGCAAGGGCGTTGAAAGTTGATGAAAAACGAACTACAGAGCTTTTGTGCTTTACAAGTGATTTCAATTAAGAACTTGAGTTGACTGCTGTAAACAGCCGATGCCGTTATGGCGAATCCATAGGTAAACAAAATACACTGTCTGTAGCCCTTGGGTTTTCAGTTGAGATTTCGTAGAGATAAGTATGCATAAACATGCATGATCTCATACTCTGTGAACACCTTACGTACTGCCTCTACCTTGTACTCACCAGGGCAATGTCCTTTATATTTTCTCTGGCCTATGCCCAGCAATACTATTTTCCCTCATTGATGTGGAATCTGGAGATTTCTTTCTTCTTAAAAAAAAGGTTTTCTGTATATCTTTGCTCTAAGCTGGAGGTTATTTCTTATTATTTTTTCATATTTTACTCACAGTTTCTATGCTCTGCTGCACTCATAGGATGCTGCATAAATTGTCTAGCACTTACCTAAGTAAACCACTGATCAAAATTATTTGAAGTGAGACTATTTTTGTCTATTGACTCAAGTATTTTGGGTACAGTATTGCTGTCAGACAGCAAGCTGTCTGAAGGATGTTTACACAGTCACTGGGCAATTTCAGTTTATTGGAAGGCAGAGCATTTACTTGAAGAACCTTGGTGCTGTGATTGCTCATCCTTGCAGTTACTAATCGCCTACGGAAGGCACCGCATGAAGTGTCTTTGCGTAAAGCTGAGGCCCTGAAGCAAGGCTTACCATTGCAGTCTGAAGAACACCTGGATTTAAATAAAACAAGGTGTTAACATGCGTTTTGGCAATCTTATGTATTTCACATTTACCTCAGATATAATTTCACTTAAAAACATGGAATGATCCTATCTCTTTATATAAAAACAGCCTGAAATAACTTTTTTTGTTGTTTTTGTATTAATATACATGTAGCAAAGACTATATTGCGCAATGTATCCCCATGGAAGTGCCCCTTCATCCAAGATAGCATGAAAAGCAGTCAGGATTTAAAGTTTCACTTTACGGTAGTTTGTTTCCAATATGGCATCAAGTTAGTAAAATAGCTGCATCTCTGTGACAGGCCGGGAATTATAGAAAGTGCTTGTTGGTGTATTCACTTCTGAAGTAGCTAATATATTCTCACTGCTCCTGTAGTTCTGCAGGGGAAAGGTAAAAAAGGAAATAGTTGTTAATGCTGGTTGCAAAATGTATGGGAAAATATTGAGCTTAGTTCAGGCTGACCTTGAATAATTTGTGTTAAAAGTTTGTATTCATAACTTCCAGTATGGGTGTGTGGGGTTTATCTAGTAAACATAGGTTTGCATTTGAACAGAATTTTTGAGCAGTCCTGTGGAGTTTAAAACATTTCAAAGCTGTTTTGTTTGGTTTTGTTGTTAACAGCGTGCTTACTCTGTGTGTCTGCAGCTTCATCTGTTAGGGCAGAGTTAAATAGTCATAAATAAGCTGTGTGGGATGGCTTTCCTTTTGGAAAGCAGTCTAAAGAAATTGTAAGATTGCTAGTTCCCAAGGTCCTAGCCAAAATTTTATGAGTTATACTCAGGTCTGGAAATCTTGAGACTGTGTTAGTCATACGGGATGAGATCAATTTACTTGGATTTGGGGTCATCTGTACAAAGTCTGAGCACAGACCTGCTGAAGAGCACACGAGGGTCCTCATGGGGTACATAAATGGGGCTGCTCCATCCAAAAGAAGGTGCAGGATTTTGGGAGCGTGTGGGCTGTGCTGGAGCGTGGCATGCAAACCACATCTTGGGGAGAAACAGCATGAGGGGTACTGATGGTTTGTTCTTGTTGTCCTTCACAGTAAGAGTTTTGGTTCTGGGCTTGCAGGGGGTCTTTGGGGGTAAAGGGAACAAATATTTATTTTTCTAAAGCACAGAGTTGTCCAGTTTTGAAGCACAGAGTTTTAAAGCACCCATAATTCTGCCATTCCCCTAGCTCTTGTGCCCGTCTTTAGGGAGAACCATCTAAAAATCAGCTGCTGCCTACAACAGGGTCTCGAGAGTCACAACTTAGCAGTGTTAGCAGAGAATGTTAATTAGAAAGGTCCCATGAGATAAGCATTCTGGATTTTCTGAAGTTGTAAAATAGTAAAATACAAATATCTGTAAATGATTTTCCCACTTTTTAGGAACTGGTAAAAGGTATTCATTTCTCTATAGGGAGCAAAATGGTATTTACATGGATTGTGCCCGCAGCAATTTGGTTGTTAGTGCACTTCACAGCAGGTAAGAATTTTTTTCCTACATAGCAATTATCACTTAAAAGAAGCACTCAGGCTAATTAGGGTTTTTTTTCAGCTTCTGTGTGGTATACTAGTAAACATCTTTCTTATTAGCGAGAGCAAAAATTGATGCTTGATTAGGTTTATACTGTAATTTCCTTAAGAACTCCTTGATCTGCTGCTACTGCTGAGTGTCCTCCCACTCTCCCTGGCAATGCACTTTGTCCCTGACGGTCTGGGCAGGCTGTGGGCAGCAGTGTCTGGTCTGGCAGGGCTCCGCGTGCTGGCTGCACGGCTGGGAGTGACCGCGGGCAGGGGTACGGCCTCGGCTCTCAGCAAAAGAGGCAAATATAGAATCTTATATGCTCAGGCACTGGCAGCTTGGACATGTGTTTACGCATAATTGGTGCTGCAAGCCTGTTTCATTTGTGTATGTAGTATATAGCAAATAGTTGCTAATAAGTTATGGAGGGAGGTTACTTGGTTTAGTTCAAGGTAGAGCTGCTGGTTATATGAGAAAGCATCTCTACAATTAGCTTCCACAAAGACTTTCAGAACTCAAAAGTAAGGAGAAATGGTGCTCCAGCATTTTCCCTTATTTTCTGCTGCTGCTCGGCTTGTTTGCCCCCAGCGCAAGTGTCCTGGAATCTGCCAGCGAGTGCGTGCTCTTGTACGCTGAGCACAGGATTGCCTGTCCCCATCTGCATCCTGTGTCACTTTGAAAAGGCAATACCATGCAAGGGGAGGTCTCTACGAGTCAGAGAAAACGTTGCTTGTCTCTTCAGTAGAGACATGCCTGCCACCGCTTTACTGAAACGAAGATATTTCCTTAAACCACAACGAAAAAAGAGTTCTGATAGGTTTTGCCTGGGGTTGTGCTTTTTCACTTGATGTCTGGTAACTAGCCCTTGGTTTTTGATCCCCAATTAATCGGACGGATGAAGACTGGGCACAGCAATATCCCATGAGTTACCATGCAGAAGCAGGAATTCCTGCATTATAAATTTGGGGAGCCTCTCTTCTTCAAGCACAGCATGTTGTACAAGTTAAGTGATGTATCCGTGTTAAAGGTTTGTTTTCCCATTCTGTTGCAGAAGGATGCAGTAAAGGGAACACGACTGCTAGCAAACTTCCCCATGGCGCTGCAGAAATATGTGACAAAGGCAATATGACTGCTAACACTGCTTCTCATGTCCAGCCTGGAACCAGTATCACCCTCTCGTGCCAGCTGAAACCCCTGCGATACACTGAGCAGTGCAGGATAGCTATTTTCTTTAACAGCTCTGAACTAATTAGCAATTACGGCAGTTCAGTAAGCACCAAGTTTCTAGTCCATACATATGGCAAACACATGTTTACGTGCAAAATAGTTTGTGAATACAAGAAAAAACTCATTTGTGGAATCGATATAGAATCTGGAAGTAAGGAGAATTTAATTATTCCTTGTTCTTCAACATTTCCTGTGGTACCTCTGAGACATGTTAGAAACTAGCAGTGGGTGGCCTTTTCCAGAAAAGGTGCCGTCTTTTAGTGGCTCTTTGTATTTAAAATATTCCTGGATGGGACTGTGCAACTCCATTATTGATAAACTGAGAGATGCTAAATAAATCTGCCTGCTGAGAGCAAATATCATACGCCCTCCTGTTCTACCCCTAACACCCACCAGTCTCTCCAGGACACAAGGGACTTGCAAGAAAAATTCTAAGGAAATTTTAGATTTTCTTCTAGCCTGATGAGCTGCTGCTGCAGCAGTTGTCTGCTATATCAGTGCTACTTTTTTAAAAAAAAATAAGAATAATGGTTGATTGCTTCAAGCAAAGCTTGTGGTGCCCAGTCCAGAGAGCTGTTAAGCACTTGTATTCCTCTAGCACCCTGGTAAAGTCACTGGGGTTTCACTCAAGTGTCAGAGGTCTCAACAGGCTGCAGAGATCATAGACTCAGCTATTTTCACATACAAAAATTATCAGCCTGAATATTTTGCACTTACTTGTCCATAGACTCTTTAAAAAAAAAATCAACACAAACCTAGCATTTCTTAAAATGTCTCCTATCAATATCTTTAAGGAAGACTCTGATAAGCGTATCTGTTTAAGATCCTCCAGATGAGCCAAGAAATGTGTCGTGTATCCAGTATGGGACAGATGGCCATCCCACCTGCACGTGGGATAAAGGAAGGCTCACATACATCAACACTACATATGTAATACAGTAAGTAACGCAGGGATGTAGGCTCTTTAATACCTATAATTGTATCTTAGAGGGTTTTTTTATTTTTACACCATTTATTGAAGATTTACCCTTATCAAAGCACATGAAAAGGTGTTTTATGAATAAGCCAATCCACGGCTGCTGTGATCACAGAAGCAAACTCCAGCAGTTAAAACCCCTTTTCTGTTCACATCTGTGTGTGCTGCACTGCAGCAGTTTGGCTCCTTCTGGGTTCAGCAGGTGAAGAGGGTATGCCAAGACATGGCTCCCTTTTGGAAACAGAAGGTTAGTAGGGAAAGTGGTCTGAAAATGGCTGCTCAAACCTGCTGCTTTCCTGTGGTGGATTTCCTCTATTTAGTGATTCTGTGGTTAGCAGTGCCCGCACCAGAAAACCTGCAATCGGAGCTGCTCACTGTCTTGGAATTTAGCTAAGGAGACGGAGAGGGACCTTGCTTTGAAAAGTGTTATTTTGGCTTCCCGTTTTAGACCCAACCTGTATTTTTGTTCTCTCTGGTTTGGCTGAGCCTTCCCTGACAAATGTTGTGGAGACTTCTGCAGCAAACTGTGGGGAAGGAGCAAAGGTTCCCTAGAGCCCGTCAAGGCATGTTAGGAGACCTTTGGATTTCAGGAATCACGGTGCATAGGAGGAACCTTATTAAAAACCCCTATTCAAGCAAACATCTGGGTAGAATGAATTAATTTTGGCCTTTATAAACTGCTGGATAGGCTGCACTACTCCCCATTTGTTTCTGAGGTGCTGCATGTTGACCATCTCCTTGCCCTGTGAGGCTCACTCTTCACCTTCTTCTTCCTCACCTGCTTCTGTTGGCCAGAACTTTGTTAGTAGCTTGTAGAAACCTGTCACTGCCCTTAAACAGAAGGATAATATACAGGTAATTTACAGAAGAGTAGGGAAGTGTGGATAATGAGTCCTGCAAGTGTGGTAACACAGAGATATAGCAGTGCTTGCTAGTAAGTTATTAAATATATTACAAAATATAAAAGGTCAGCCTGAAGCAACATGATACAATCATCTCTGATTGAGGTGGAAGAAAATACACAGAGAAGCTAAATGAGTTACCCAAGGCAATGGGTTGAATGACAGATTGAGAATTGAAAGTTGTGTTTGAAGTCATGCGGTCTGACCGTTAGAGTGCAGATAAATGACATTTTTAATCACTAACTTATGTAAAAAACAACAACAACAACAACAACAACAATCAAAATCCATCATCCCCCAAATTCTGTGTACCAACACCTATGCTCATTCATAGAGAAATATTAGGTAACCAATATTAGGTAACCATTACACTATTAAAAGGAACCTACTCACATACTTGCAGCTCAGTAGAAATCCAGAAGTATTTCCTTTGTCTGCAATTAAAAACAAAAAGCAGTTTAACACCTTTACTACCAATTTAGCTAGAGGAGTATTTACTGTAACCACTGTATTTAAGCAGATAAAGTAGATCTTTCAAGAAGCAGATGACTCACCCGGCTTTCAGTGCAGTGGTCCTCCCTTGAAAGCTAACCTGCAGGGAAGCTGCTGAAAGAGCCGCAGCCCCAAGGGACCCAGAGCAGCACGACTGTATGGGGACTGAGCCGTGCCCCAACGCACCCAGGGTTTAGCTTTCACGGCATAGAGGAGAGTGTTAACCAAGAGTTTTCCTTCTGTTCCAGGCTATCAAATGGGACGGATGTCTTATGTGTTTCAGAAGAAAGTCTGAATAAGAAGTTTGGCTCGCTGGCTCTGAGCAAGTTGAATTTTGACTCTACTTACAGCGTTGTGGTTGCTGCCTCCAATGAGCTAGGCAGTGCTTTTTCACAGCCACTCGTGTTCATGTTAATAGACATAGGTAAATGCATTACTTATCACCTTTCAGTTAGTCCCAGCCCTTTAGAAAGACATGAAAACATTTTGAGCACTTTCTTGTTTAAACCTCTCAGAAAAAGCACCCATCCAGCCTAAACCAGTAATTCTATTTTCCACGTAACCCCCCCGTTCTGAGCTGTGCTGCACATCTAAGTGCTGTTTGCTTCTTTCTGTTTTTGCTGCTAGTGAAACCACATCCTCCCAACTTTTTAGTGGAATTTGAAAATTCTTCTGCGACCAACTGCACCTTTTTTTGGCATGAGGAAGCACACGTACAGCACTGCAGGCTGAGATACCGTCCACTTACCAGGCACAGCTGGAGCACGGTAATCCTCTTCTGAATAAAGAAGGTTATGATCCTTGGAGGTTGCTTTAATATCGTATTTCTTACTAGAATCACTTTGTCCAAATTTGCCTTTCTCTGCTCTTTAACACCATATTTAAGAAAAACTATTGCCTACTGGTCAAAAGTGATCATTGGTCTGAAATTGAATGAGGGTAAAACACTGATCCTGTAATAAAGCACGTGCATGAATATTTCCCCTTATGTCAAGTGTCCATATGATGCACAGAAGAATCAGAGGTTATGTTTGACCCACCACTTTGCTGGAAAATGGTCATATTTGCTCATTGTAGCTCACAGCTACAGGCATGCAATTTCCAAATGTTTGTGCTTTCCCTAATGTTGATTGGAAGTCTTTGCTTTTATTTTAATTAGTAAAGGAAATGTATTGCTTAAAGTTGAGTAAAACACGTGAACAGAAAATTTGTTCTCTTCACATAATTAAATGAGGGATTTTTCTGATGAAGAACTGCAAGCCTGATGATTCATCGCATTGTTCTTTGAGTTATTAAAGTTGCCTCAGATCAGGGGTTTCCCCATTGTTTTTTAAAGACGTGGTTTGGCTGGCTAGGCTTCCTTTGGGCATTAGTAATTCAGCCTGTCACTGTCTTCATCCTTTATTTCTTCATGAGTTTAACATTATATGTCCTTTATCTTCATTAAAGGTTGAAAGCTTAAACAGTGAGAAATGCAGTCTTTATGGTCTGGAGCCTCATACAGCCTACGAGTTTCAGGTCAGCTGTAAAATTCACCCTGAGCGAGGACTGTGGAGCAACTGGCGTGCGTACCAAACCCGGACTCCAGAAGCAGGTAACACAAGACGGCATCTCCTGCACTAAGCCTGTGTCTAACCTTTGCATACAAGTGGAGACTTCAGCTGATGAAGTCAAAATGCTGCTGGGTTTTTGCTGGTTGGTTTGCAGAGCCTCTGTAGATCCAGACACAGAGCAACAGGGAAGTAACTTCTGTAACAGAATTGCTTTTTTAATGAACTAAAAATGAAGCTGTTTGAGTTTCTTGCAAAAGAGGAATTTCAAGAGTTCACTGAGAAGGTCTGAAGGATATTTTCATTTGACTTGGCAGTGTTAGGTTAACAGTTGGGCTCAATGATCTTAAGGGTCTTTTCCAACCTAAATGATTCTATGATTCTATGATATTGCGGAATTTTCTCCGCATTGCCCAGGGCCATAGTCGCACATCTGGAAAAGGCAGAGACAGTTGTGCAGCTTAGCTGGGGAAAGAAAAGTATTCTGTATTGGTCCATATCTAAGCATTTTACTGAATTTCTGCAACAGCCCCATACTCAGGTCAGGATGACTGCTATGTCACCCTCTGGTGCTGATGAACCACAGTTTGGGTGACACGCTCTGGGTCCTTGAGCTCGCCCAACAATTTGCTGAGAAGTTGAGTGAATTGGCCAGGAAACTGCCTGGACTCTCTCAGTTCTGCTGATGCTGGCAGATTTTAGTAGAACAGTTTAGTTTTGCCAATTCATTTTTTCCCAAGTAGAGAAGTTCTTTCATTTGGAGCCTCCCCAGGTGGCCTCCTCCACCATGCCGTGGAGTTGCCGGAGACCTGGGTAGCTTCAGCAGAGCAGAACCTGGCCAGGCATTCGGGAGAGAGAGATCCCACCAGGAATTAGGTGAGCAAAGAGTGTTTCTGCTCCAGAGGACGGCACAGCAGACTCCAGGGACATACAGCACCAACCTGAAGGCAATCCTATTAGTTTCTGCCAACTCTAATGCTGGCTGCCTTGGGCTGGCCGCGGGCTCGCATACCTGCCTGCCTGACTTCACCCTGAGCTGCATGAACTCACATACTGCAATACTTTCAGTTCTTACGAGAGTAGAAACCTTCTCAGAAGTTTGTGTTTCAACAAAGATGTGTCAGCTGCCTTGGCATCCCCTCCTTTCATCTCCTACTTGGCTTTCGTTGCTCATTTTTGTGAATTACTATAAGCTCTTCAGGCTAGTGCCATTATTACTCATGCTACTTACCACTACTGACAGCATCAGTTTCTGTAAGAAGCATTGATTGATGCAGAAGGTGTGAACTTTTCCTTCCCTCCCCCACCTTCCTCTCAACAGTTTTCGCAACCTTCTTGATGCACCCTGGCTTGCTACGGCATTTGCGGTCATCACCCCTCTACCCAGCCGATGCCATAAACTGAGAATCTTTTCAGCTAATCAAGGAGCATTTTCTGTCCTCAGACTAGGTAACAGCAAGGGGAGGTTGCAGGCGAGAAGCTCTGGGTACATCATGGTTGCTCTTCTTTGAAGGAGCTGACATTCTACACATGACTTTGGCCTTTTACAAATTCAGGAGTATGCCTTTTCAATGAGCTAAGTTTTTTCCTGTTTCTCTGACCTGCCACAAAACTTGCTTTAGGCAAGCACTGTTCACAAGTGAGCTTTTCTTTTTCTCCAGATAATTTGTGTGGTTCGCATGCAAAATTAACTTTAAAATCCAAGCTGGAGTCCAACAGATGCAATCCCATATTTTATTTTTTCCTGCTCTGAGCTTGCCCCTTCCTCCCTCGCTCACAGCGAGTGTGCTCTGGTTTTATTTCTTCTGTTGGTCGTGCTTCTTGTTTCTATTCCAGTCACTATGTGCAGTTAATGCAGGACAAATAGCTCTTAACATTGCTGGCATTGGGGATTTTCTTCTGTCTTTGAATTTAGCAAATAGCAGGCAGCCCCATTCTAGCTGGGACTGTCCAACAGCTGCCTGCTTGCTTAGGCTATTAGTAGCAATTATTATTTGAATTTGATGAGGTGAGGTATATTTCGGTGAGGGACCTTGAAGAACCAAACTTCGTTATCTTTGGTCACATTGGCTTTCTTTATGTGTCTTTATCTGTTTCTGAACTGTTGGAGCACATTGTCCACCAGTTTCTGCAGCCAGAAGTTTGCTTTAGTGTTATTTTGGAAGGTTTATTCAAAACATCAAGGGTTTCCAGTCACTCTGTGACTATAAGGAGAATCGCAGAAAGAACAGGGGTTTTAAGCTACCTCTGACAAGGTCCTACCCAGCTAGGTGTTAAAGACATTCATTGCCTAGAGCCAGACAGTGAAATCCTGCAGATCCTACAAACCGTATCACCTGAAGCTGTCTGTTGTTTTAGGGTTGATGTATCTAACCCCAAGGACCTTAACTAGCTTCAAGTTCTATGCAAAGACGAGAGCTAATACTGTCACTTTGATGCATAGGCTTCCTCAAGAGCCATCCTGATTACCGAGTGCAGGAGAGCGCAGCAGAGCAAAACCCTCTCTCGGGTTTATGGCTTGTTCTCTTCATGCGTACCATCATGTGGGCAGTCATCAACGCAGCTGAATTCTGGCTGCAACAGCAAATACAGGCTATTACATATTGCATCATTTCATTGATGTTTTAAATCTTAAATTTTAATTGTCTCAGGATTTTTACCTCCTTCGCCTACCCAATGTCTTGTTTGTTTGCTTCAAAATACAGCCAGTAATGCTGCTCACTTTTTCCTTCCACACCAGTGCCGACTGGGCTCCTGGACATCTGGTACCGACAGCAGGACGTGGACTCTCAACAGCAGAACATCTCTCTTTTTTGGAAGGTAAATTAAGTGAAACCTAAGCAGATGAGGGGGAACTCTGGTTTACGTGTTCACAGGAAAGGACTGAACCCAAGGAAAGCACAGGGTTTTACCAGTGCCCAGTGACAGGGACACGGACCAGCTCTGCTACCCAAGGCTTGCCTCCCCAGGGAGATTCAGCAATTCTTTTCTACCTACAATTTGCCTTTTACAGTTCCCCAGACTTCCAGTCATGCTGGAAGTATAACACGTTCCCAGCACATCGCATCAGTGAAGAGAAGCAAAGGTATCACAGCTCAGTTACCACCTTTCAAAGATACATTCCCACCCCCTTTCCACGAGGCGACCTGCGTCCCTGATGATATATCTAAAAAGACAGATAACAACCTTACAGACTTCCTAATTTGTTTTCTAATTAATATCTCCCTCTCCTCGTTCTCCGCCTCGTTGTTGTTTGTCATGGTTGCCATACGTGGCCAGGACAGGAGTTCTGGGAGGCCAGGAGGACACCATGCCCCGTGTTCTCCATATGCACACACCTCGTGTGTCTGCTTTTGGACATGAGCTTCCTTCAGAGGTGTTTCTGCTCTGTTTTGCTTATATGAAGAACAGAACGACGAAGAATGGGGGAGACAGAAAAGGCAATTTATTGTAATAGCCCTTTAAGGTGACCAAACTCTAAAAAATTTAAGAGCTGGATGTAGTTTGGGCAACTGAAAGGGTCCTGTCCGTGTCACTGCTGTGTGGATGGATGGTCAGTCGAGGCTCTTGTCGTACAGCAGCAGGAGGAAGAAATTGGTTTTCTCTACAGGTGAGAGAAGCAGGTGATGGGCAAACCACATGGAAAAGGGTTTGCTAATAATAAAGCTGCAGATCTGAAACTGGACAAACTCAAAGCTGAAAACAGTTGGTTGTTTGGGTCTGCTGAGCAATGCCTCCTGTGAGCTGAGGACTGAGACCCCGCAAGGGAAATTTCAAAAATAATTCAGATTAAAACCCAGCTGTAGGGTAAAAATTCCACCTTACCATACATTACCACCCAGCTCAGGGGAAAAGGCTTACACCAGATCTGCTATACCAACATTCCCAGTGAAACCAAGCCCCATTACCCATGCTGGGTGCTGAGTTTCTCCAGCATGACCTGCCCAATACTTAAAGCCAGGTCCAAGAGGAATTTTTGGATTGTGGGGTGTTTTGCTGTGGTGGTTTTATTTCAAAGCCAATACTTTTTTTTAAAGCACAGATTATCTTTGACTTCCAGTTTGCGATCTCTAGATAACCTTCCTATTACTGTTACATCTCCTCCCCACACCAAGAAGCACTACACTATAAGTGAAAGCAGAAATTCTCATGTGATTATATGACTCCCAGCCGTTGTGGCTTTAAGACATTTGACTTTAAGACCTTTATCTTGCAATAGTGAGCTGGCGACACTTTCTGTATTGAAGCAGACTTCCTGCAGCATCATTCATAAAACGGGTGCAATACATTACTTTTCTAGTTTTCATGACAGCTACAAAGCAAAAGATTCAGGCTCAGTACAACAAACTACCATTGTAAGTTTTCATATTTTCACACTAATGCCAAAGAAAGTATCACCAATTTAATTTCAGCGGGCTTTCAGAGTGGTTTCAGCACTGCATTTGTCCTGAGCCACTGCCAAAGCGATTGTAAAACTGCAAACATTTTCCTATTTTTAAAGGTGGTTTTTCCCCTCTTCCTTTTTTTGTTGTGTTATGACAAAAAAAACCCAGCCAAACAAAATGAACTCACTGGATAGGAACTGCAGGAAACCGTGAAACTGATAGTACGACTGCAGACACCCGGGGTGGAAAAACCAGTGAGAGGTGTTACACCGGACAGCACAGACTGACTTTTCAGAGAGGTGTATTCTAACTGGTTGAATTTAAATAATTCTTTATCATGGCTTTAAGTAAAAACCTGGATTTTCCCAACAGCAAAAATTGCCCATTTTTACAAATCCATCTGTGCAGGTAATACTTTTTTTTCCCTTTATGAAAAGCATGGCTAGAATTCAGACTCAAGGAAGGAGGAGAGTGTGTGATTCACTGTCCCCTGTCCCCAGCTATACTGCTGCTTGGAAAATTGGCAGCAAAAGAGCTTCACTAAACTGGAATTAAACAGGAAAAATAAATAAGAAATAAAAAGAAAGATATGCAACCTTAAGAGAGGCTCTCAGGTAAATGCATGCTCGTGGCCCTACCATTAGGGAATTAACTCATTTCATGTGGCTAGATGCCACAGATTCCCAAGAGCAGAGCAGTGATGGAGCTGGGATAAGGCTTGGGAATGGACAGCACGGGTCACAGGGCTGGGCAGCAGCAAAATCAAAGGGAAAAATCAGAATAGGCTGTTATGTGGTACACGTTTCACACTAATGTGCAAAATCATGGTGGAAAAGGGACATTCTGCAGCAAAGACACTAGCTTTCTTTGGAAAAAAAACGTATTTTTAGCAATAAAAGTGCCTGTTCACTTATGAACCTTTATTCCTAGGTTGGTACTGATGGGGAAGCTATGCTACCTTTAAAATGCATTAGCTGTGCTTCAGGCCAACAGATCTTGATTTAAAAAAGAAAAAAAAAAAGTATTACAGAAGAAAGCAGTCTCAACAAGCAAGCGAGCAATCTCTGTAGTGGGGCTTGTTTCCTGCAGCTTTTAGAAGAGAAGAAAGTGAAAACTGATAATTGGTTACCAACGAACATTACCTGGTATGTGCTATAAGCCAGCAAGAAACACTGTCGCTGTAAATAACCTCTTCACTATTAGAACAGAAAAGGAAGAGAAAAAATTAACTTCGAGTGAAAGTTCCTCACTTAAATGGGGCAGCTTGAGCATCGGGGTTAGGGAGATGCTCTGAAGCCATCCCTTGCTGCCAGGCAGGAGGGCTGATATCAAGGCTCCTCACCTGCGCCCGGTGTGGGGAAGGGGCCGGTGCGGGGAAGGGGCCGGTGCTGCTGCTGCACCGGGCACCCCAGCGTGAGTGGACAAACTGCAGTCCCACGTGAGCCTGTGGGCTCGCTAAAGCCTCCTTCAGGAGGGTTTGTAGGTGTGACACAAAGACCCCTCGACTTGTAGGTTTGTTTAAAAGCAGGTGAAATATTTGGCTCACGAATGGCCAACAACACCTTCCTCCACGAGCAGGTCCGAAACCTTCCCGGGCAGCCTGCTGGGGCACCCCGGCTTGGTACAGTCAGCTTTCTGCAGTCTTTGCTTAGCGGAAGAAGAGAGCAACAAATGCACTTTCCTCGCAGGCTTTGAGCAAGTCAGAAGCGAGAGGAAGAATCCTGCAGTACACAGTGACCTTCGAAGCCCTGGGCCAGCGGAGACCCCAGGCAGGAGAAGCACACGTTACCACCCAAACCAGCTACGCCAGAGTCACGCCGAGGGTGGACTACAAGATAACAGTCACCGCCGAGAACTCAAGGGGCAGGTCCCCCCCTGCATCCATCGTGACCAACCTGAGCATCCAGGGTAAGGGCTTCTGCTTCGTCTGGACCACTGGGAGTAATACCAGTGCTCTGCTTTGTGCTACACACCATGGAATCGTTCAGGTCCTACCACCTGATACTCATCAAGGTCCATCTCAGTGAATCTTCAGGGATCTGCAGATACAGTTTTCAGTGTGGTCAGGGGTGCAGTTTCATGACATGTTAAGTTGCCCTGCATTAGTACTGCTGTAATTTCACCTTAACCCCTTCTGCTCACACAGGCGTAAGCCACGCCGTCAGCCATCCAGGAACCTGACACAGCAGAAAATTAACCATGCCAAAAACAAAAAAAAAAGTTTTTTTTTTTTTCATGAGAGAGGTGGCAGGACTGAAGGGAAGGTGATGGTGAGGGGAAATCGCACAAGTTTTATCTCCTGTGAAATTGCACTCTGTTGTACCTACACAGCAAAATTAACGAGCGTTCCTTGAACTCACCCAACCCCGAATTTCCTGTGCCGGTACCAGGCACGATGGAGCCTTGCGGTCTGAGGTGGTTTGTTCAAAGAGGCAGTTCTCTGTTTGCTCTTGTCCTGCTGTAACGTCAGTAAAACAGTGACAGAGCCACTGCCAAGTATTTCACCTTTTCCCAGTGCTGCACTGAACATCAACGGGATGCTCTCCTCCTTCGGAGGCAGATGCACAGCTCCTCAGCTTGCAGACTGAATTGGTCACGTGAGCCCCTTCATTACGTAGAGATAGGATTGGTGCAGAAATATCACTGGTATGTGGTTATTTGGAGGCAGTAGGACAAGAACTGCTTTGTGGGCTCAGTTCAATTGTATTTGTTAGAAAAACAGTTCAGAAAAGGTGCTGGTGTTTTTTATAATAGCGATGAAAATTTGGTGACTTTCCTAACATTTTCTCCTGTAAGAAAAAGTAACCTGGCCCTAGCTGTGAAAGCAAGAGCTTTGGTCTTGTGGAGATGGTGCGTGTTTGTGGCTCTGTCACAGGAGGAGGGTGTTGGTATGACAGTGTCCTCTCGGGGCTTGGGGATGGTATAAACAAGCAAAGCTCTGTATGTTCAAACTGCTGCACCGTGAGACAGGACAAGAATGTGGCTCTATTCCTATCAGCATAGAGATCGCCCTCATAAAAATACCTTTTCTTTCAATGGCAGTTTATTTTTATACATTGCATGGTGCCAAACTGGATGAGACACGGTAAAAACTGTATATCAAACTTACAAAGTCCACCTGAGGTTAAGGCAAGTTTGTGCTGACGGTGTCTTTTTTGTTCGGTTGTTCTTTCTCCCCTGTAAGACCTACCTCCTCCTCAGAAAGTCTCTGCTGTAGCCATGGGAAATAGCAGCATCCTCGTCAGCTGGAAACCCCCTGTCAGATCAACTGTGTCCATCAGCGGGTACGTGGTGGAGTGGGCAGACGCACAGAGGAACACGCGCCTGGAGTCCCATCCAGCCTGGGTAAAGCTTCCAGCATCCAACCTGTCCACAGTGTTAGCAGGTAACTGCCACCTCAAGGTAGGATGTTACTGAGGCACCATTTTATTTTGAAAGCTTTTTAAGGAACAAATCAGACTCTAATTTTTACTAATTCAGCATAAGAAATGATGGCATTTAAAGCTTTTTGTATGGGATTAAAAAAATAAAATCCGTGGCTTCTCTGGGCTCAGTTCCGCAGTCACTCTCAGCTGAGATTTATATCTGATAAGTAAAATGTCTCTTAAAAAAAACCAGTCCCTCCAAAATGAAACAAGCCAGCTAGAGGTACAAGAGATCAAAGGGTTAAGAAAAGACTATTTCCTTTCTGCTAATTGTCGGTTACTAATCCTAACCAGTACTACGCGTCAGCGTTCTGCACATTGGATAGCTATGAAGTTACGACGGGGGTGACAGCGAGCGTTACCCTCGTTAGTTTTTCTTGTCTTCTGTCCGGGTGCTGTGCCTCCGAGGTGTTTACATCCCTAATCTTGAATGAGCTGGAAAAAGCAGCGTATTCACGCCATCGCTTTGTGCTCGGCTTTGGAAAGGAGAGAAACGAGTTCCTGTTGACCTCCCGTAACCTGCGGGAACAGCCCAGGGAAGCATGCTCACATGAAGTCATGGGGAAGAAATAGGGTGTGAGATTCTCGTGCCTCCTAAATGACCTTACGCATAGCCAAACCCTGCACCTCGTATCTTACAGCAACAAGCTGGGTAATAGCTATTCGCCCCCTCGCTTTACCTGGAGCACAACACGTGGTCCCGGGTTTCCTTCGGAGGGTACAGGTCTGCCGGCAGCTCTTGCTTCATGAGGAGACGAGCGTGAACATCACTTGCTTTACACACAGTGAGGTTCTGCCAAGCTGAACAGGAGATCAGAGAGAACCATTTCTTTCCTTCTTTATGAAAGACGTGTTAATAAATCGGAAGATTCATCTCAGATTTAAGCAGCTAATGTAAATACTTTAGCCATGACTGTAAATACTTTAACTATTAACTCTACGCTTTTAATGTCTTTATTTAGAGCACATAAAAGATAATGTGTGCTATCAGATCAGCGTATTTGCACTCTATCGGGACAGAGCTGGACAAGTGGCATCAGTTAGGGGATACTCAAGAGCAAAAGGTAAGTCACAGTAATACTCTTCCAGGTATTTTTAAGCTAGCTTAAGTTCAGCTTTAAAAGCCAGTCTTATGTTTTGCAGCACCATCAGCTGGGCCCCAGATTTATACAACACCACGGGCAAACAGCATCTTGGTTTCATGGGAAGAAATCCCTGCCCACCAGCAAATGGGCTGCATCATAGAGTACCATATATACCTGCAGAAAAAGGACAGGGAGGAAGGCCCAGACGTCTACAGTAGGTATCTGGTGAAGACCAACGTGATGTGCATGTGCTGCGGGTAGAGGACAGAGGGGAGGGAGAGAGAGGTGCCTTCAGAAAGCTCTGTGTAGTCAGGGAGCCAGAGGCAGCTGGTCTGCCGTGAGGGTTAGCAGCCAGATTGAGAGTCAGCTCCCTCTGCTACAGCTGCCCATCAAAAGGACTACATGTTCAGGGCTTCCCGCTTTGAGTCAGATCACATTAAGTTATTTTGAATGTGGAACTATCAGATTTCTCTCTGCTTTTTTTATTATTTTTTTTTTCTTTTAGTTATTTTCTGGAGTCATAACCACTGCAGGCCCTTGTAATTATTGGCAGGGTAAAATAACAGACTTTCCAAAAGCCCTGCCCAACAAATGCATACTCGGCATGACACACTGAGACACGCTCGGCAGGCAGCACCCACTGCATTCCCACACCCACACGCTTTTCCCACCCAAGCCCTCTCTCACTCTGTCTGCCTAACTCCCAGGCTTCCACCCAAGAAATGTTGTTGGGGTTTTTTTAAACTTTATGTGGAAGTTGCATGACTGTTTTTAATGGATCATTATGAAACATTAACTTACCAAGCAACAGTAGTCGGAGGACAGGCTGTGCAGTCCTAGGTGTCCCATCTATACAATGGCACAGGTCACCCCTATAGCATAGGGTCTCGTATAGCCCTTCCAGTGATTCAGTAACATAGAAAAGGAAATTAGTTAAAGTAACAAATACCTCTCCGTGTTCCAAGCCCTGGAAACCCAGTTCATTGACGTTAAATGCAGCAAAGGCGCTTCATTTGCTTCTCCCCCTTTTCCTTCCAGCCATTTCCAATGCGACTGCCCAGCGCTCGTTGTACATCACCGACCTGCAGCCCGGTGAGCACTATGCCCTGTGGATGACAGCATTGACGGCTGCTGGAGAGGGGCCCTGGGGCAACAGCGAGCTCGTCTGCTTGGAAAGTATGAGTCTTTGCTGGGGTGGGAGGCCAGGAGAGGTCCTAGCCCCTGGCCCCCTGTTTTCCACAGAGTGGAAATGCTTTCCACTACTCTTCGATTACTGAAGATCTCTAGTTTCCAAAAGTTTTAAAATGTAGCATCTCTTCATCTTCAAGCTCCCAGTTTTGTGCCAAGACATTAGCTGTATCATGTAATAGTAGTTGAAGGTCAGCAGGATGGTCTATTGTGAAGGGGGAAAGAAGGGTTTGGTCCCTTCGAGTTGCTGGCCCAGATAGCTGTGCGCTTCAAGCTCTGGCACAGGTATCCATGCAGAAAGTCCTGCTGACCTCCACACCTCCCATGGGTCGGTGGCTCTCTGAGGACCTGCGGTCACTAAAGCAGCCGTGACCTCAGAGCCTTCTTGAGGAGCACAGCATCGTGTGTGTGGTCCCTGTTCCTGTGCCTCCCAGGGGATGCAAAAGCAAGACCTTCTCCCAAAGGCTTCTGACCACAGCTAACGGCAGTCATCAGGGCTTCTGTCCTGCAGGATGGATTGCTTTGATCAAATTTGTTGTAAGCCCAGGTCAAGACAAATGATCACTAAACCCCAAGAAAAGAGTTGATAAAATTTGTGTTGAAGTATTGCCAGAGAGTTTGTTTTGCTGCATTTCCTCCCTAGCAACGTGCCACGACAACAACTTTAAGCTCCCGAGTCGTGTATGTTAGGAAATTCATCTCTGCAGCGTAGGAGCAGGGCTTCTCTGGAGGCAGGTTTCTCCCACGGACTGCGGGAGAAATCCAGGGAGGTGAGCAGGAGAGGAAATTAAAGCAATCCAAACAAGTTAAAAGTTTTCCTGGTATAAAATCTGGATTTGTGAAAATTACATTTTAAGCAGGTAGTGAAACTACGCTAAAGCCAAGGTGTTCACTGAGAAACAGTTCAGTCACTGACAGTTCATTAAAGACGCGCTGAATTTTGTAAGATCTTTCCTAGTTAACACCTCTCTGCTGCATGCACCACCCCAAGTTTACGTCCTCTCTCAATGTTTGGTTCAGTACTGGAGGAGAGATCAGCAATTGCATGCTTTGGGTTGTGGACTGCGTATCTCAAGAGATGCTGGTAGACATCTTTATCTTACAAAGTATGGTCGTCCCCAGCAGTCCATCCAGATTCCTGACTTTGAACCAAAAAATATCGGTATGTTTTATGAGTGCAAACACTAGTCAGGCCACGACTGTTGTCCAACTTGAACTAGCATATTTAAATTTTTTATTTTTTTAATAAAGGTGAATGATGGGTCTTCTGTATTTCAGGTGCTGGGGACTGGATGACTGTTGTGCTTACCTGCAGCTTCTTCATCTTGTCAGCCTGCATTTGTTCTGTGCCTCCAGCAAGAAAAGCGTGAGTGGATCCATCTGTTACGTTCCAATAGAACGGAGAGCTGTTATTAGAAGTGATAGTCATGTCCTTTCAGGACACCTTGGGCAAGCGAGGATTGTTCTGAATAAAGGCTTCAGAGTACACAAATGATATTAAGAACACCCGTTGAGCTTAAAATATAGCCTTATTTCATATATATTGTGAATTTTTAACCTAGAGCTTAAGGTCTGCTTCCACCGAAACAAAACTGAAGGGTTACAATCCTTGGCAATTAACCTGGGAGCAAAATTAAACCCCGAGATTAAAAACTGTTTTACTTTAGAGCAACACGCACATGTCCCCAGCCAAATTTTCCAGGAGTGGGGCTCACGGCCGTATCCAGCAAGCTGTGCCCGCAGGGCTGCTGTTAATCATCGCAGGAGGATGCTGGGCACCACTCACCTCTGCTCAAGAGCTGCACAGCCCCGTCAGCCAACCTGCTCCCCGCCCAGCCGGGGTCCCCGCAGGTCCCTGCTAAGGCAGAGTCACGATTACGCCGAGCTCTTTGGTGATCGCACGCACAAACAGCACATCGGTGCTGCAGGTATCAGCATTCGTGCTTTTAATTGCACTTATTCAATCTGCAGATTACACTCGCTCCTCTCTGCACTTATGCCGCAGTGGCAGAGCAAAGCCATTCCAGACCCAGCTAACGCGACATGGGCTAAGAACTACATGTCTATGAAGGTAAATTGTACTTTTTTTTTTTTTCTTCCAATCCCCTCACCTTCAGAAGAAAAAGCAATTGGAGCCATGCAAGTCAGTAATCTCTTAATGCAGCAAATCCAGCAATCTCTGATAGTGGATAATCTCTGTTCTCATATCACCTTAGACTGTAGGATGGATCGGGCAAGTGAAATGCAAGAACAATGGAGAGATCTTCCATTTTTAGCAGTATTAGCTGCTGGGGAGGGAATGCTTGCGTTGTGGGGGTGGGAGGTTGCAGGCTATCGATCACATAAGTAATTATCGCTGTGTGGCACGTGCCCCTCCACAGGCCGAGCTGAGCTTGCCCTCCAGCCTGTTCCTGCATGGTGCCGGCAGCTTTGAAGAGCCCGAAACAACAGAAGTCGAGGAAGCCTTCGTGAAAGCCGACCCCCTGGCCCTCCAGGACAAGCTCCTCCTCAGCACTGTTGGCAGCAGGGGAAGCGTCTGGCCGCCGGAGAGCGGCTTGGGGCACGAGGAGCCGGAGTACAAGCCTCTGCCCAGCACGGCAGAGGGAGAGGGTTATGAGCAGCAGCTTCCCGACCTCTACAAGAGGATAGTGGTGGAGGTGACGGAGCACGCGCAGACCGTTTCCGAGTACATCACCAACCCCGTCACCGACAAGGCCACTGCGTACCTACCCCTGGTTACAGACACTACTGAAGGCCACCCTGAACTCGAGTGCAATCCACTCTCCATCTTCCCAACAACTTTTTTGACACCCGTACTTTCCTATGAAGGGAATCTTACTTTGGATACAGTGAAAATAAACTGCAGCTCTTTCACAAGGTAGGCAGTCAGGGTGATCTAAAGCCTGGCCTGATATTTTTGCACTTTACTGAAGTATTTCAGTGTGTTTCAGTACAGCCAGTCCAGTAACTTGCATGTGACACCTTTAAGTAATAAAAAAACCCAACTCAACCACCTTTCCAGCACTGCAAGTCACACCTTAACTGTACAATACAGCAGCTCCACATCCACCCACCACGCTCAGGTAGAATTAAAGACAGAAGATCAGGAACGCCAGGGCTACATGGCCCAGCTTTTGGAGAGGTTAATTAATTACTCGGATGCCTTCATGCTGCCTGGGTTGCCTCAGGCCCCTGTCCCACTGCCTGATCACGAGTGGCTCAACCTGGCTCGGTCCACCCCAGCAGTCAGAGATGTGCTAACCATCATTTCCACTGCTGCTCGCCCAGGAAGAGCAAGGAGTTACGCCAGGGCCAGACCTCAGCGTCCCAGCAGGACCACGGCTGCAGCCCTTGCTCCTCCAGCTGTGCACAGCAGGTTAGCGATGCAGCATGGGGACATCCACATCCACGGGTGCTAAACCTAACACCCACCAGCCCACAGGTGGCATTCCTCGCTGCAGCCCCAGCACCAAGTCGCATTGTCCCCAGTGACACCAGTGCTACAGCTCGTGTGGGTATCGAGGGCCACAGCTGCAGCAGGGCTGGCAGCTCAGCCAGGGCCAGCCTGCCTCCGTGGCTCAGTTCAGCAAAGGAGAAATCCTCACCAGAAATAAAAGCAACAGGCAGTGCATGTACACAAGAAGTCAAATGGACTGGTGAGAATTTAAATCATTTATTGAAGTATTCTAATTACAGGTTTGAAGTATGTGTTACACATTTAATGACTTTGTTTACTATATGTGTATACATATAAATAAAATGTTGGAAACCTTTGTTTCCTGTTGTTTTCTCTGGTCAAGCTCAAGTGCTACGCTGCAGCTATACACAGAATAAGGGGTCTTTAAAAACAAAGCCGAAGCGTTGCTGCTAAAGATGAGGTAGTCCAGACCTGAACTTACCTGGAGCATCCTCCTCTTACCCAGGATCAGGTGGCTGCTCTCCATCCACAGCTGGCTACACAAGCCATTGATGAAACCCTCCTGTGATACCACCATCTCAGAGCACCTCCATGAACAGCTGTTATCCGACTCAGTGAGGAAACGGCCCTCGGCAGCCCTGCAAAGGTCTCCTTGCACAACAGTGACAGAGATGCACCTGCCTCACCAGGCTGCTACCTCAAGGCCGTGGCTTTCCCCATTGCCTTTCGCTTGAAGTGAAAAGCAAACCCAAAGTGCTGGGTTTGGGAGATCTCTGTTGGCTTGTTCCCCCCGTTTCACTCCAGGTGTGGCTATGTTACCTTCTACAGGAGGCCCACACGCTCTGGTGTTCCCGAGTTCAAAGGCACTGCAGGACAAGCCTGTAACTGTTAATAACCGGGCACAGGCTGCCTTCTGAGCCAGCGCCAGATGGGTTGGGGTTATTTGCATTACTTGGTTTGTCGAGGTCTGTAACCTCCATCTGCACTGCAACACCACCTCTGCAGTGGGGGGAGTCTATGAAAATACTTGTGTGCACGTGAGTTTTAAGGTTGCTTAGGAACGTGAAATTCAAGCCCTGGCACCAGTTCTCCTTGTGTTCAGCTTTCAGTGACTTCTCTGCACTTCCCTGCAATGCCCAGAGTGCTTCCCTTTGATCAACACAAGTGATCGCAAGCACCCTGGCTCTTCTCAAACCTTTGCTTTCCAGTCTTCTGTTTCTGTGTATTGAAAACAAAATAAAACCATCAGCAATGATTTAGCTGTTGCTAGACCACAGCCACATGTATTCCCAGGAAGATGCATCCTGGTAAAGGCGGAGCAGCTCGGCTGCCTGAGCAGCCAGCAGCCTGCAGGACCCAGCAGGCCACTCACTGCCAGCTCCTACCAGACCCCCACAAGCCCCCCCAAAACCCCAGCCTCACTGCCTGGCCAAGACATGTTCAGTAGCTGGAGCCTGCAATCAAAGCTGGGGGCATGACAGCGTGCAGCACTCCTCCTGTAAGTCGCTTCTCAGACATAAGGAACCAAGGAAGAGACTGAAAACAGCTACTGCCCAGGAAACTGCTTTCCCAAAGCAGAGGGAAAGTGCTGCAAGGAAACGTTGCAAGAAGAGAGGAGCAGGAGCAGCAGCACTCCAGGTAACAGCTCTGGCGTGCTGCACTCCGGCGACCTCACGGTGTGCACTTGAGGGCTCCTCTGCAGCACAGAGACCGCTTCCGAGATGCACGTTCTTGCACAGCGCTCGCGCGGCCCACCTGCGCTGGGTGCGCGTGACGGCCATTCCCCCACCATCCCAGCACAGGGAGCGCGGTCCCCGCTCCTGCCCCCAGCTCACCTGCAGCAGGACGCTGCCCGTGACCTCTCCCAGACATGCCAAGGGATCCTTCTCATATCATGGCTGCAGCAAAGCTTATTCTTCCTGCCAGGTAACTCAGCAGTCACTGGAGGATGAGAGTACTTACCCTTACTGCCCAACCACTTGGCATGAGCTCACCACATTCACGGCAGAAATTGTGCACTGAAGAAAAACAATTCCCAGATGTGCCAGTAAACGCACGTGGCACAGCCTGTCGCTCAAGAGAGGTGCACGTACTCATTAAGACACAGCACAGAGTCTGCCTCGCCACGGTAACAATGCAAGCGATGTACGCCTCCCCCTTCCACCCACACTTTCAATAGGGGTGTCAAAGCTGGCAGGATTTTTTGATCTGCAGGCCACGTGCAAGAAGGCTTTGCAGCAGCTCTGCATACAGCCTTACTCATGTAGTTACCAGAAATTTAGTTTTGAGTTGTATTTTGGGATAGTATTTCAACCCTGGGACTTGTCTGCATCCTCGCTGCCACCGCCAAACTGGCCCAGGACCTCCACGCTCAAGGTCACAGCTCGGACATGGACGCGGCTCAGACAGGACAGCAGGGGAAGATGCACTTCCACAGGAAAACAGCTTTTAACAGCAGCCCACAAGCGATCTGCAGAGCAGCCGCCCCTTTTAGCACCTTCATCCAAGTCTGACAAAGGTAAACAGTGGCCCACTGTTAAAAGGAACTGCTGCACAAATAAAGCACAGAAGTAGCAATGGCCATCTTGTCCCAACGTGCTTCCCTCCCTCCTCCGCATCGCTGCCCTGCAAGTACCACGCAATCTCACTGAGCCACAGACCTGCAGGCACTTTCTTAGGAGAAAGGACAGAAGCACGTCTTTTCATTGCCCTCCATACGAGACAGCGGAAATCCTGCAGCCTGTCAAGTACAAATCCCAAACACAACTGGGCACGCGCTAATTCAAATTGCTGAACTGAAAGATTGCAGTAAAGCCAATTCCATCTCTCATTTGCCTTCACTCTGCCCAGTAAAGAATGTGCAAGTAAAATACCGCTCCCTCACCTCTTAGTGTTATGATGACCTTTGTAGCAGCATCTCGCGGGTGAAGATCAAACAGCTCAAGTACACTTATCAGTAACTATGTGCAAGCTCACACCCTAGGGCAGGGAACCGACACAAACCAAAGCAGCCTCAGCTCGCACTGTACTGTCCACACAGGAGCATCAGCGCCGGCCCAGCTCACCTCCTCTCCTGCAGCGCACCCCAGCAAGCCGACAGGTTTACTGCTCCCTGCCAACACAGAAGACACATCAACAGCCGTACAACTACCCAGAGCTGAGACACTGCACACAGGTGACAGCCACGTAGCACACCTCAAGTCCTCACATTTATTTTCTTACTTTTGAAGTTGTAATCATTGCTGAAATATGAAAAAAACAAAACAAAAAAACCTGTAAGGTCCTACTTGCTTTCTCTCTTCCAGGGAATGAAGTGACAGCATGCTCCAACTCATCTGTCAGGCAGCTCTGCACATCCTCCAACTTGAGCCGAAGTGCATTAACCCTGCAGCCCTGCAAGCTTCAGTCCTGGAGGAGAAGTGGCCAGCCTGCGGGCTCCAGCCACACAGCCGGCCACAGCCCAGCAAAGCAGAGGCAGCCACCATTGCACTTCACTGCTAGGAACAAACCCGAGGCCGCTTTCTTAGTGAGAGCTGAGAAAGTGAGAATAGCTTTGTTAGTTTGTGTCCTCCTCTTGCACTGCCTTTTTTCCCTGTCAGGTATTTCACCTGTGAAAATAACGTACTTAAGGGAGACAAACTACACCCAGACCAGTCTGGGAAGGCAGCGAAGCACCATTCCCCATGTCCACACAAGGCCACTCACACTGTCAGCTACACAAGTGTGCAAGATTTTTGGCAAAGTACCAGCTCTGCCATTTTGCTTTTTGGGTCTAGCAGCTGGTTCCAAGGTTTGGTCTCCAGCCTGGTACACAGACATCTCCCACCTGTGAAGCCTGGCTTGGTGTCACTCAAAGGCAAACATTTCACTCGGACTTGGGCTGGACATCGAAGAGAACTCCATTTTCGTGCTCTCCATACCCAATCTGGCAACCACCTCAGCAAGAGGATTCTGGCTGGGCATCAGACAAATCAGTACCTCAAGTCAGCTGCGTACAACTGAATTAGATACCTACTGCCAAAGAAAGGTATTTTTTTAAAAAAAGTCAAAAAAAAGCACTATAATTCATCTATTTCTGCATATTGATCTTCAACTTCAACATACGGATAAAAGAACACTAGAGTGCACTTTCTCCTTGCTCTTCAAGTCTCTAAATAAATTGCCATGTGGGGCTTCACATAAAGTCTTACTCCAACTTCAAGAGACAAATAGCATCATTAGTAGGACAACCACCAAACTTTTATAACGCCTACCTGAAAGTCTCCCAGTAAGGGCAAACAAACCGTTTTCCCGACAGTCAGGTTACAACCCCCCAGCAACAATATTACATTTGGCTTTTCTAGCACAGCACCCAGCGCAGTAGGGGACTCGCCGCCCACTGTGTCAGGGCACTTGGCACTTGCTCAAACACACCCTGAGCCTGGCCAGGAGACTGTTACCTGGCGAAGGCAGACCAGAACAGGAGTACAAAATGAAGGTAACATGGTCCTTGTAATGATTTTAGAAAAGAAGCAGGTTAGCAAATGCTGGAAGTGTCAGCTTTAGGCATATGTCCTGCGTTTATTAAAACAAGAGGTGTGGCTATGCAAACCAATCTCCATGGGCAAAGAGTCATTACAGGTAAGAGTGGTCTCAACTCCTCGAACTGCAAACACCACATATTCACAGCGACTTCTGATGTTTCAGAAGAATTTATGCCCTTTCCCACATGGCTAACACTTGCATTTATTAATCAGTCTTGTTTCCTCCCAGCATCAGTGGCATTCAATCTGTAAGATGAACTTTCATGCTCAAACCTTGCCATCATTATATTCTAAAGCCAATTTGCACCACGTGCTTCTCTGTTTCTCTCCAACTTTTTCTGCTGACCATCTTTTTCAAATTGTTCAGATTTAAAAGGTCTTGTCCTCTGGATTTAGCGTGACAGCAAAAGTAGCAAATAAGAGGACAGAAAGTGCTACTAAAGAGCAAGCCCATTAATTGTAAATAAGCTACTTGGGAGACATTTTCCCAAGGCACAGTCCATTCCTGGCAACGGAAATGCCTGGGCACCATCGCAACAGGCAGACTGGACCACTTGGGGCAGAACCTAGATGAGACGCTTATTAATCTAAGTGGTTTCATCTCCATGTGTTTTCATGACATTTTTAAAAGAGCATGAAAATAAACCTTTATTTCAGTTAACACCCACCAATATTAAAGATATATGTTCACAGTTTTAATTCTTGACACAAATGGACTGAAAGAGGCAAATTTACATCTATCAGCAGACAGACCGATTGTAAGTACAAGCTGTCTCGAAAGCTGTACGTGACACGCCATTCGGGAAACTGCTCTATGCTCTAAAGCAGGAGAAGGGAAAGCTTCTGACCAAGTCCAGCTAGCAGGGCCCCAAACGACTGACTGGCTGGCCCAGAAGTCATCTGGGAGAAAAGCTGAGTGGCAAGTGAAGCAGCAAATATACAGTTTGGAAAAGGAGAGGAGGGTTTATGTTACAGAGAAAGCTTTTCCGCAAGTGTGTTTCTGCATATCAAGGCAGTCGTTTAATTGTATTATCCAAGGTGTCCCTAATGCTAGAACCACAACACATTCTACCAAACCACAAAGGGAGAGGGAAGAGGAACAACTCAGTGCTGGACCTCCAACAGCCCTCCCGCTGAGCACCTGTGTAAGATCTGCTTAGACTCAGGAGAAACAAACCAAGAGATTTTACCATCCACTGTTTGAAAACTTGCCTCCTTCTCACAGCCTGGAACTTCAAACTATAGGTGAGTGCACTAAAAAGTCTAATCCAATGATATTAACAGTGGTTTACAACAAAAACTTTTGTAGAAAATAGTTCAGATAAAGCAAGCCAGCTAAACACCACAGTTAAGGAGTCTGATATTTCATATTCAAAGGTCTCCAATACTTTTTGCCTGTCCTGTACAGCTTTTAAAAAAATAGGGCATTACCTTTTGTTTTCTATCTACCTAGTTAAGAAACTACAAATATGTTATAAGCTGTCCAAAGTGTAAAACATTAAATAAAATGAGAAACCTGTTTCTAGTCTCCTAACAAATGCTGCAGATAAAAACCCTAAGAAACCCTCTTTATTAGTCATTCTCTCAACTCCTTTTGTGTACGGAAGTGGTAATCCTGCTCACAGGGATTAAATTAAACCTACGGCAAATTTCTACGGGAGTAGAAAGGGTTTCTTACAATCGCACTCTGAAAAACATTCATTTGTCAACTAGCAATCAGATCTCAAACACTGCACAAATCCAGAACAAAATTTTGATGGAGAAGTTAAGTGTTGGGGTTTTGTTTTGCATCTTTTTGTTGTATCGCGCACAGATTGCAATGTCCCCATCTGAAACGGTAAGGCAAAACTCCCTCCTGCCAGACCCAGCCAAGGCCTGTGGTTTCTTCTTCAGAAGACCTGCCACTGTCAGAGCAGTGCGGTGAATACATCAGGTACTGATGTACTGGTGTCAAGAGACTGTGCTGCTAAATTCCACATCCCAGCCGGAGTCCAGACAGACTGCCAGAGCAACAGCTACCACCTTCCCCCACCTCCCAGCTCCAACAACAGGAAAGGTTACTCCACTCTACAGGGTACCCTCTCAAAGAAAAAACATAGGTAATTTAGAAACTTTTTTTTTTTTTTGGCCAACAAAGCATTTTGTTCTGTTGAAGGGAGGAGGAGGAGGAGGGAATAAAGGTAAAAAGGGTGAGTGAAAGGTGTAATACATTAATTTTAAAAAACTGTTTAGACCAATTATCCACACATCATTGCTGGATCAATACACAGGTATTTAACTATAAACCAATGTGCTCTGAATCTTTTTCAAGTATCTGGTATCAATTTTGTATAAAGATTTTGCGTAAACAAACTACCAAACATAGATGAAAAATGACTGTTTTTCCAAGTCTGAAATTGAGCATTAAAACTAAAGTACTCCAGGAGTTAGTATTCCATACAGCACTAACAGTCTGCCAAATTAAAAATTTCACATATTCCAAAAGACCACGGGCTGATAAAAATCTGCTAAACAGGAATTAAGGAAACGGAAATAGTGTGCAATAATTAAAACCCAGTTTGTAGTTTGAGGAAAATGTCTAAAATCCTGAATTAAAAAAAAAAAACACAAATGAAGTGAAAGCTTAACTGGTACACACTGTTCACACCTATATTTCAAGTTTGGAAACGCATATTTTCAAGCAGCAATACAAAAAAGTATCCATGAAGAATGCATAATCTCTGAAAAAATTATGAAAACATCCCTGCTACCATTACATTTCTAAATACAAAACTGACTACCATATTGTTGCTTCTGTGTAGCGAGAGAAGTTCATTTTCAAAACAGATAAAATTCAGTCTTTAGGTGTGAATGGTATGAATGACAGTCTCTTTTTTTTTTTAATTTCTTAGTTGTTTAGGATCCTTAAGCATGCAAGCCTCGGAGAGGAAGGCCCGACGAGGGCAGGGTTGGCTTATGACATCCAGTTTAGGACAGAGCTGGGAAAGCCTCTGGGTCATCTACATCAGGAGCAGAAGCACTTGACTGAAAGAGAAACATCAGAATGTTATTACCTTCAGTGGCATCAAGCCCTACTGCGTTTCTAATTCTTCACACATTACCAAGTCCTTCCGTTCGCTAGGCAAACGCGGCTCAGTGCACAGCTGAGCTGGGCAGTGCAAGACGTTAGCACTGCTCAACTGCGGGCACGCGTGGGGGCCTAGCGACAAGTCTGAGCCTCTGTCCCTGTGCAGACAGACGGGGTGGCACTTGCACGGGGCAGCTGCAGGCACGGGGACTCCCTGCACCCCAGACAAACCAGGGTGGGAATTCTTCCTTTTTAAAACTACTTTAACCTGAACCCTATTCAATAGGGAAATACCGGGTTTCAAACAGGTACACACTACAGTGGAATAAGCAGGCTAGTACTGAACAAATTACTACAAGAGCAACTTTTTCCCTCCCATGATAAGCAACATTTTTTTTCTTATTCCAAGGACTAGAAAGACTTCTATGTTACTTTTGGATAGCTTTGATTCAAAAGAGGCATTACAGGCAAACAGACCAAGTTTGCACATGATTGTTGCACAAGGTTACAAGTACATCTCTTTTTTCCGTTCTTAAAGAGATCACTACATTTGATACTACTTATGCTATTCTACTAGCACATAGCCATCAATTCTTACTGAGGGACATAACTGAAGCGTTACAGAAAAGTCCTGTTTGTAGCACAAATTAAGTTTCAGATGTTTAATTTTTCCCACTCTCAAACTAGCTGTTGATAAAAAGAACTTTTGTGCCAACCTAACCCTAGAAATTCACACACACTAACCAAGAATCTCCTCAGGACTTCCCTATCAGAGTTTTTATAAAAGGCTCTGTACCACACCTAAAAAAGCAGCGCTACAATGAAATGCAGAAATTAAGTATTTTAGAATACTTCCATGAGGGATGTGAAAGAGAAGAAGAGCAGGAAGAGCCAGGATAGTGGAATTTCCTGTAAACATATTCATTTATCAAGACAAAGAGATAAATTTAAACCATTCAAATTAAAGTTTTATCAACCTCTATAGGCAAGACTAAGACACTGCAGAACTACCCAGCCTACAAACTAGAGTTAAAAAGTAACAGCAGGGTCTTAAGCCTATAGCCTTAGTATCTCCGGTTGCTCATTACAGAAAAGCAGAAAGCAAGCCAAAAAAGCCAATCCACTGCAGGAGGGGAATTACAGTCCCTGCAACAGGAGGGCCTTGTTCACAGGTAACGTAAGTGCCAGCAGAGGTCACCAACCTGGTTGGGTGTGTGGATCACGTCAAACTCCTTAACCAACTGGAAGGAAATAAACAAAGTCAACATAAAATAAGCTGCAGATCTCAAAGTTTTCAACTGCTTTATGAGAGCATTCTTGAAGAAGCAAGATGCCATATTAGTGAAACGACTCAGAGCAAACCACCACCATTTAGAATCACAGAATCATAGAATCGTTAAGGTTGGAAAAGACTCTTAAGATCATCAAGTCCAACAGTTAATATCAGTTCCTTAAAATTTTCTTATATTGATATCAGAAGAGAATTTTCCAACTAATAAGCCTAAAACTTAAAGTGATCCAGTGTAAAAGAGAAAACAAAGTCAGTGTCCTACACAAGATAAAAATAAACAAGTCTAGTCTATGTGAAGAAAGCCACACCACACAGACCAAACTCATTTTCTAGTGAGTAACAATTTGATTAGATGCATGTAAGCCAAATAAATGATCCATATTAAATCCAATCTTTACTGCAGCTATACTACAGTACTTCAACTCTACATGTTCTCTCCCCAGACCGATTCGGTACTTAGTCCTGAATATTTCCTTAGGGCTTTAGGACTAGAGGAGGAAAAAAGTTACTGTGGATTAGAGAGGAAAAACAAACAAACAAACAACCAAACCACAGTAAGAGTCCTTTTTCTACATGAAAACTCTAAGTTCCTCAAATTCAAGCTATAACATGCAGCCATAAAACCAGTCTTTCACCCCCAACAGGTCACAATGCAGATACACCGTCCTGAGTGTGTCTGAAAATATCTGCTCTAACACTTGCAGTTCTGCTCTGGCACAAACAGAAGCATCTCATAGTACACTCAGATCTGTCCATACAGAAGAGTCATTTTTTTGGGTTTAGATACAACCTTCAAAGATGGACACTCTTTTTTTACTCCAACCTACTCCCCACCCTCTCTTTTTTAGTGTTTAATAAGAACACTGCTAAAACATTCATCCTTTTGTCCTGACAGCAACCTAGTTTAAAGTGAACTTGTAAGAATAGACATGTTACTTCGTTTTAAAACGTGGTGTTTGTTGTCAGAGCAACTCCCTCAGAAATAAGGAAGACATCTAAAACTATCTGTCTGAAAATCCTAATAACAACTGAAATTAAACACCTTTGTAGATGAAAGCTGTAGCTACTTACCTTGTCAGTTCTCCCTCCACGGCTGGCCCTGCCACCACGCCCTCGGCCACCCCGTCCCCCTCTGCCACCACGTCCGGGGCGGCCGAGGTCTCCAAAGTTGATCTCCAGCTGGGATGTAATATCATTTGCTGGCTTGCGGAAGTGATGATCCATTACAGAGTCCTCAGCATGAGCCTGAAACGAGTGTTTCTCCATGAGTAAGAAAAATTACCAAAGAAACTTTTTCATTTGTAGTTGCACTCTTACCACCACACCACGCGTGTTCACCTCCAAATGTGCTCCCAAATTGATGACTGATTAACTTGATTGATTCAAGTTAAAAGATAGTGCAGGAATTGTTAGGAATCAAGTTATACCACTTGTGCAGACGACAAAACCACATATAGGTAATCAAATAAGCGATTGAGCAAACAAAGGTATTTTGCATTTCCAAGATAATTCAGGGAATCTCTGCAGTTCCTTCAGAGGAACACGTTTAGGTTTATCTGAGACCAAACTGACTATCACCAAGCCAGTATAGCATTCCAGCATTTCTCTTCTTCTCACTTCATATTCTGAGAAATCTTCAGGTTCTATCAATTCATTTCATTCTTTTTAAATACTTACTTGGTAACCCATCTTTATTTTGCTCAATGAGTACTTTACACTTTCTCATTTGCTTAGCCCTGTATAAATATTTAAAACAAGGGAGACAGTAAGAATCCCTTACTGGTTTGCATTAGCCATAACAAACAGCAAACGAGGCATAAACAGTTCAAACACAATGTAACTGAAATAGCTAAAACCATGCTGAAACAGAGAACCAGTCTCACCAATTACACTGAAAAATATGACTCTCACTACCTTTGCCATGATACAGCAATCTCTTACAGCTGGTTGGTTCCCAGTGAGAAACCTGAGCCTCACAAAGCAAGGTATGGGCCAAAGAGTTACATCTAACACCATAAATGCTACTATTCAGCACATTTGAGTATTTCACATTATTACACACCGAACGCAAAAAGAACCAAGTGTTTTTAAATGAATTATTTTTCCTTTTTTGCACAAATAATTTTTCCATTTGGTAAGTCAGTTTTGGGCACCTATGATGATACACAAAACGTAAAACTGACCACACTGGATCAGACCAAGGGTTTATCTAGTCCAGCACTCTGCCTCTTACAAGGCCCAATCACGTTTGGAAACGTGACAAGGCCCAATCATGTTTGGAAACGTGACAACATACAACACTTTCTTCTCCTGTAACCATCTAGTTTCTGACACAGCAATTTTCAGTTTGCTTCTTTTTTCCTACAGAAGTGCCATGTGCAAGCTTAAGCCTACTGACTATAACTTACTTTTCTTGTGGTGCAATTACACAATATGCTGACTTGTTTCAAAGGCAACATATTGTGCAATTAGGCCCTACACTCTTTAATTACCATTTGTGGATCCTTCATAAGGCAGCCAATGGATACACAGGGGTCTGCAGTCAAAAGGCTGAAAGCTGCTTTCAGGGATTCCTTGAGTCAGTCACAAGCACCATGATGTACAGAGCCAGAGCGAGCCTTCTCCCCACACCAGTCTCATTACCCCTTTCTGTGCCCAGTTGTACATCTGGCCTCCACAACGCCCTGCAGTGGAGGGCACTGCAGTTTAATTAGGCACAATGAGAAATACCTCCCCATGCTGCTTTATTTCAAACATATCTCATTGGGATGTACTCCATGTAACCAACTGGTCCCCATCCCACTCCTGATTTTATAGATTTTAATTGTACACCCTTCCCTCAGAGATCTCTTTTCCAAACCGAGGAAGTTACCCTAAGCAGTTATTTTTCAGACAAAAGTCATTCCACATCTCAGCCTGACATTGCACTACTCAAATGTAAGTACACCAACAATTTGTAAAACAGTACACAATACCATTTGCTACAGTTCTGACTCCTTTCCCACTAAATATTTTATCTACAGTTTTGATCACTGCAGGGTACTGAGATGATATTTTCAACTTAGTGGTAGCTGTACAACATCCTCTTTTCTGAGAGGTAGCATCAGTGGCTTTGTACAATAATTCTGTGCATTTCCTTCCCTACACTGTTATTGCTTAAAAAAGGAACACTGCAGTCTACCAAAAACATTTTATTTTCACAACTTAACTTTGGCTTAACCACCAAACCCAACAAATAGTAAATTCTGTATGTAACCCAAAGATTTCTTTATCCAAAATAACTAAAGCTAATTTAAAACACCAATAAAAGACTTGGCGTGTTCTCCTCATACTCTTCTATCACTGAGGTGACAACAGTCAAAGACATACAAATTACTTATTCTGAATCATCTTTGGAAGCATTTAATTTATATGTATTGGCAACTCTCAATAGTGCTCTGATCTAATAACTGGTTGCTTCTCGAAGGCGTTGCTGCATGTATGGGTCTTGGGAAAGGCTGTCAAAAATTAAGAATAAGCTACTGACGGAAAGGGGGGCCAAAGCAGACAGTGAGATGTGGAAAAACAACAGCAACAAAAAATAAAAAGACTCATGATAGAAGCATTTATGATAAGGTTTGAATTCAGCTCAAACAGGAGCAAGGGTACTGATTATGAAGGGTCCTATATGGCGCACAGTTAGACAACAGGCATGGACAGAAGAGCTCCATATTGTATCCACTTGTATTCTCTATTTTTGTGACTTCTTAATATCCAGACCTTCATTTCAGAAGGGGCTCATATCAAAACACAAGTATTACCAGTTAGATATAAAGGATCAGTACCTCATTTGACTCCAGCAGACTCCCCTGCATTTCTGTCATCGCCTTTGTCTGATGAAAGTTGCGTGTCCACGCCAAAGTGACAAAAGGAACAAAGGGAGAAAACAAAAGGAAGAAATGAGACTCAACTACATACAGAAACAACAGGTAATAAGGTCACATGAACTTGCCGGATACAGATGTCACTGAGCACATGAAGCAGCAAAAGGATGAGATCAACAGCTGTGCAAGCATCCAGAAAGACCAGAGGATGGACTATACCACAGGCGTGGAGACAAGAGAAATCTCGGATCGATACCAAAAAAGTTTAACAAAAGCTGCTGGAAACTCTAGTAGAGACCATGCATGCAGGCTGATCTCTAGCACCTCAATACATTGGGCACACTGTGTACAGAACTACACAGATAAGAGGGTGGGATGTTTAAAATTACTGTTAATGAGAAAAGGTTTCTGCACAGCCTCGATTCACGAGTCATTCCTCCGAATTTTGAGAAGATGAACTATTATTTTCCAAAACATATTTCTCAGCCTGCCATTGCAACCTCCTCTAAGGAAGTGATTAGATTAGCAAGAAAGCTTGAAGGCACAGGAAAGTGGCACAGCACAATAAAGCAGATATATAGAGTAGGAACCGATCTACTAGAGTATCAATCTTTCCAGGAGACTTGCATCCAACTTTCTGAACAAATTTCAAGATCTCTCCACAATGTAACTCCTTCCCATGTTTTGTTCAGCTGCACCAGTAGAATTTAAAAAGACTCAAGCCGCTAAACCAGCTGCAGAGAAGGAAAAAAGAAGATCTCTCTTTTATGGCATAACCCAATCTCCTGGAAAGAGTATCATTAGACTAGGGCTGCCAATACACATGGATTTCTTACTAAACCAGCAAGAATCTGAGACAGTATTAAGAGTTCATTTTATACAAAGTATCACTTTCTAGTAATTGCATAGCAAATGTGACAAAGAGGAAAGACCTCAGATAGGGTCAAGCATTTCACCTCTCAGTGAAGAGTGTAAGTAGGAGGAGAAGGACAGCTCTTTCACAAGACTAAGGCAGATGAACAGTACTAGAGCCATACTCCCATTTTCTCACAGATTCCTAGGGCATTTTCCCAGTAGTTCTCAAGCTACAGGAGTGAGGGCGGCCATCACACGACTTCAATTCAAATTTCTGAGAACATCTACTAGGGCACGTTGTGATTTTTCAGCCATAAGAGTACAGAAGATTTGGGGCTGAAAACCAGAATTTACCTAGAAACCAAGTCACTTCCACACATCAACTCCCTTCTTTGCAATAAGAATCGCAGAAACCTTACACCAACTTTAATTTCATGACTCATAAGTCTGTCCAAGAGGACAAACAGAAAAAGAACAGCAGGTGATTGGTAGGTTTTGTTCCTAACTTCTAAATATTCCGCGTTCTAAACCTGCTCACAAAGGAGCCGCAGTGAAGGCTTTCCCAACACCTGTATTATAAAGCTATTCTGCTATAATACTTTGCAAGAAAAGCCCATGCTGCTTCCCAAAGGATCAGTGAACAATGAATAAATGAAATGGGGAGAGACATCTGCTGGACATACAATAAAAGCAGGCTAAAAGCATCTAGATTTAAAGGCAGCTTTGTTAATATCTCACTTCTGTGCTTATACAGCATGGAGCTGTTAACTTCTTATGTGATAGTGTTAAAAATATCTGACTCATTTCTTCAAAGAGAAGTTAACCGAACGCACCTCCCAAACAGAACAATCAATTATGTCAGTTCTTCCATGAAAGTAATTTGATTATTCTCATTGTTTTTGTTTGGGTTTTTCTGAGTTAACTACTGATTCTTTTTTCAAATGAAAAATACAGCATGGATCTTTCTAGCTTCTAAATTACTCAAGAGTACCACCACCTTATTATACTATCATACATGCAGATATGTTAAAAAAAGACTGTCTTCAGCTGACTAAATGTCAAACAAATCTGCTTCAGTGAGACTGGGGCTGGGGGGGACTTGCAGGACTACAGTTTTAATAAATCTTGGTAAAGTACATAATACTTCTGTTTAAATCTACTCTTTTAATATATGACAACATTAAGTCTAACTCAGTTTCCCTTTTCTACACAAGCCAGAGAAAGTGGTATTGAATGAACACTTCAAACACTGAACAGCTTAAGGTAAACAAAAAGATACACAATCATTTGAAGAACTACCTTACACAGCAAGAAAAGAAAATAGCATGATTGTGACAAAGTCAAACTCATTCCGAGTTCAATGTGATTAGAAATGGAGTTTTCATTGGAAAGTACTGAATAGTGCCTCCCCTCCTGTATTATGCCCCCAGCTTACAAGAAAAAAACTGACAAAGTGTGAAAAAGCAGAAATACATATTAGAAGACCGAACAGCATATTCCATACTACTCAGTTACTTCAAAGGGAGCCAGAACCATCTGGTATACAAACTTGCAGGCCACTGATTAACAGTGGGCCACTGGAGATATTACAGAGCATTAAAAACAAAGATTAAAACAAAGATTAATGCAGCCCTGCATTAGAAAACAGAGCTCTCGGCACTTCCCTCCCTTCTGAAGTGAAAGAGTACGTCTCTCCTTGCCTTCTCTCTATCTTGGAACAGAATAATTAAAATTTTGCAATGACTGAAATGAGTATGCTTGAGAAACTGCAATTTTAAAATAATTCTACAGCAACTACGTTGAATATCACTGAAGCATACAAATATATTTCACCTGGTTTCTCAAAAGCTTCAAGGACACTTGAATATATATTACTACAAAATGAGAAGATACCTATGTTACAAACTTAAGATATACAGTTTAGGTATTAAGGTGTCTGAGGCATGACCAGTATGTCTTCAATCTTAGATCATGTTTAGCAAGAACCATAAATCTGTGTACTGCATAAAAAGCAAAGAAATAAATTTGATATTGACAAACCTCTCCTAAAATGCTCACCAAGAGACAGTCCTTACAAAGTTACCTGCCCAGATGCAGCCGTATTCCAGTCTTATCTCTAGATTATATCACAGTATACACCAACCTACAGGTACAGATCAACTGCTAAAACTAACCACAGTAAGAATGGCCACTTATGCTACTGCATAACTTCAGTTTTATTAAGAGACATGTTCTTCCCACTTTATAAAATTTTAGCTACAGGTCAGTGTCTCAAAGAATGGAGCTTCCACTCCAATAAGTGCATATCAACAGAAAAACCTATACAATCTGGATACTAGCAAATATTGAAAATCACTTTACCTCCTCGCTCTTTGACTTGTGAAGAACAAATCCTTTTTTCCATTGCCCATCAGCACCCTCATTTGGTTTACGGATGTTGAACTCAACTTTTGCACGATCCTTACTTTGAATAGCTTTCCACTCGTCCAGGGTCATTTCCTTAGGACCTTCTTCCTTAACCTCTTCAACCTCATTCTCTCTGTAGTAAATTCATGGATATTGTGATCATGACTTAGAACTCACATTCTAGATACAACAAATTCAAAATCGGTTGTTAATCGGCACCAGATTATAAAAAAGTTTGTCAAGTATTTAGCAGTGAAGACATGTGTATAGAAAACCCTCACTTCCACCACTCAAAGCAGACAGGAAAACTCAACTCCTTTAGCCAGATGGCAAAAAAAAAAAAAAATCAAATCACAGCCAGACACTTTTAAGCAACTAAATGGTGAGCACAGCACAGCAAAATATTAAAATTTAAAATTAACACTGATCCATGCCATCTATTCTCCATGTTAATGACAAATTTCTTTACAAATATGAAAGCCTACCTTCTGCAATGGACTTATTTAGAGCTATTTTCCCTTTTTGAGATACCTCTCAAGTTAAGGCAGTGAGAGCGAGCTTGTATTTACCACAATTTTCAAGCTTGTTAGTTTTTTGAAAACCAGAATTTAATCAGCTTTGGATAGTCTGCTTCCTTTATTGAATGAAAGACAATTATTAATTTCCCAGCTAACTAAAACAATTTTTACTTTCAGCTAACTTGAAAAAACAACAGCATACAACTTCGTTACTTGTGTGATATCACTTCACTGTAAATCTTTGGTGCCTCTACCTTCTGCCAAAGAGCTATTTTTAAGTAAAACAGACAACCACTATGCTCAATAACAGATCATGTTCCAACTACACAGGCAGTCAATCCTCTAGTCATTCTTCACTGTGTTTATGCAACTAAATTTCTGATTTATGGAACACTTGTGCCATGTATGTGCAGCAAAAAGATCACGAAAGCCTCAACTTCAGAGAACAGATCTTAATTTTGTAGCCATTAATTTTGATGTAATAATGCAGAGGGTATATGTCAAAATGACTGTATTTCAATTTTTTCTCATTCTGTAGGACAGAATGATTTTTGACATGGTATATATTCAGAAGCATTTTTTTAGTTCAAGGCAAAGATATTACCCCTTGGTATTCTGCCCATTTTACTGCAGTAAAACATCCTACAATTCTGGTGAAACATTTAGGTTAGAGGTCCACACAAAATTAGCCAACCTGAAAACTAACCCATGTAAAGATGCTTTTCTACAAAGATAACTGACAGGTTACAACAGATGCATTACGTTTGAAACTGGGAAGAGTACGTGTTTTCTGCAGATTTGAGGAAGAAGAAAAAAACATACAAATAACCTGCAGAATTTTTCAGATAACTGATCTGCACATGGATAGGTCAGTTTCTGGTCAAGCATCAGGATACTGCTACTAAAAGATCCAGGAAATACTGCAGACACAACAAATTTAATATATCCAGATTTCCAATACATATAATCTTTTTAAGGACTAGCTAGCTTGCATTTTCTGACCAATGCTCAAGCTGTAATTCCTTAAAAATTCTCATACTACTCCTGTATACATGATGACCTTAACCTTGGATCATCAAAGCCTTGGAGAAGTAATAGCATTTAGTATTTTTTTTGTTAAACTAAATCCATTCCTTATTCTCTACACAGTAATTGTACCCTCTTTACCACTAACCAAAGTTATTGATAAGGAAATCAAGCCTTAGCAAACTCCACATTAGAAATCTCAGGCAAACTAGTATTTCAAAATTCTATCTTATCTGTTTGCCGTTTTCTTTTGAATTCGCCATAAAGCACATTCCTCATTAAAATAAAACATTTTATTGTACTACACTACCATAAGAATTTGTATCACGTTTTTACATCAACTCTAAGTATCACTGCTGCTCATTCTGCCTCTCTAATTACTCTATTTCATTCATCCACTCACTGGTTTCTTCTGTAGCAGTGTCCAAGTGGAGTGAGAAGCAATCAAGTTAACTTCTGTGTATACAGGCAACTTTCAAAGAAGCCAGAGAATGAAAGAGATACAACCTTTCTTCTACAGGCTAGTCACACAGTCTCAACAGTTGTTTTGAAAAACTAAGTTTAAAAAAAGTTGCCTTCCACTGGCAGAAGAACATTTTGTCCCTTTTGCTTGGTGGTTCTACCTACCTAGTTAGGAGCACAGATGTGTTTGGATTTAGTACTTAGTAGTTGCAATCCCGAGATCCTAAGCATGTTGGAACTGACTGTTAATAACTAAATCTGAAAGTGACCCAAGAGCCTGCATGACACTGATGAACTGTTTCAAGATAACAATTTTTAGACAGGCAATTCTTAAAGAGACAGTCTTTCGGCAGCACTGTGGATAATTTCATATCTACTCAAGAAAATATAATCTGAGTGTGGCAAAACAGAAGTAGGAATAAATACCAGAGGTTAAAGGCAAAGTAATACTACCTTTGAAGCAATCAAAGAACATTAAGAGCGGTGGTACTCACTTGTTTTCAGAATCAGCAGGCGGATGTTCCTCTCCCTCTGGCGTTTCCTCAGTTACAGCTGACTGATCCAATTCACTGCAATTACATAATGTTCGGAGTTTTGTTTTTTAAAAGTTCATCCCTATTTAAAGCTACATACGATTAATGACTAAGTTCTACAGTGGATTTACACAAGCCACTCTTCTTGAAAAACAACTATTTCATTAAGAATTAGTGCTCTCTGTGCCTTTTAAATTCTATGCTTTCCACCTTCCTAATGGTTTTCCCCAACACTTACTAGTACCCATTCTGAAAGCCTCCCGCTGTGCCTTGAGACACAAAATGGATTTGGGTATTTAAAACACTGTTTTCCATGTAATATTTGTAAAAAAAGGCATGCTTAATTTGATCAAAATTGTTAAAATTAAATTGTTCTATTTTTAGTAAAAGAATTGTTCAAAAAACAGCACAAGACGCCCCCCAATTCCGAACTTCCTCAAAATTCTGGTTTTAACAGTTAAGCCATCTCTTATGTCACAAGAAATCACTAATTTTCTAAACTCTGCAAAGGCGGCTTTAATAGTGTAGCAAAAATTATCAAAATCAAAGGCAAAAAAGGCAGCTAAATCTTTACATTTTGCAAGCTGTAAGAATTAGGATTCTGCTAATAGTTTTCTGAGCAATTACAGATTACTAACGTTAGCTCGTCTTTGACGGTTCCCCAGTTGTGTGATCCACTGCCACCACGCTTGTCCTCATGCTTTAGGCCGCTGAAATGTGAATGTGAAACAGAACTAACAAAACTGAGTTAACATTATAGTGTCCAGATACAGAAATTCAAAGGCAAATTTTAAATTATGTTTTAATTGTAAAGAATAGTAAAAAAAAGTCCACAATAGAAAAAGTTAAAGACTTACGATCTATCACTGCCACTATGTCTGTCAAATTCACGTTTGCCACGAGAGTCAAACCCATCTCCTCTGCCCATTCCACGTCCACGTCCACGCCCTCTTCCAAGTCCACCACGTCCACGCATAGGTCGGTCAAGAATGGGTCTAGCATGGAACAGTCAAACTTTAATATTTCACCTCCAAAAATTTACAGCATGGTTTTCTTTTTCTCTTTTGAGAATTTTATTTACTTACTTTTCCTCTGATAATTACTGTAACTGTGTTGAGGCTCTAATTTCAATACCAAATTATTACACTGAAAAAACCCAAATATATAATGCCTGCATCTTAGAAACTGGAAACAAATGCTCAGAAGGATTACCGTTCATTTGCATCTTCTGGCACTAAATTCTGAAGTTTAGCATTTGTCTCGTGTTACATCACTAGCTGACACTAAAATTTCAATTTAACTCACATTCATCCAACTTACGTTTAAAAGAATTTTAATTTTGGCTACTAGAACTTAGTATTTGAACATTACTTTCAGAACACTTGAATTCTGGATGCTACACGATACTCGAGACACTTTAAAACTTGCCTAGACATAAGATGGCTTCACCAATTCCAGATCTGAATTCACTGCAGCCAAGGTATAAACACCTACACGGACTAACTTTTATTGGCTTCAAGTCAGCTGCACAGATTTAAGCAACAGCTGTAACAGCAAACAGATCTCATCCTGCAGGCAACAGCTATACTTGAGTTCCTTTCCTGACCCATTTGCTATAGATTTAGAGAGATATGGTGGATATCACACTGATTTAAACCATATTTTCAGTTAAACCAATGGAACTGTTCACATTAGATCACTCCCAGTCTATAACTTGAGCCAAGTTTGTAAACAAAATCATGGAAAAGGAAAGAAAAGCATTATATTCTGCATGCCACGTACTCTTCTTGTGCCTGACAAAAATTTAATTCAATCAATTTAATTTTGATTCTATCAGCTTTTTTTTTTTCTTTAACTTAGTAGCAGAAGGCAGGATAGCCCCTTCCTATCAAAACTAGGAAAGTTGTCAGGCAAGACAAAATTCTTACTTATCAACAGAAAATTCTCCTCCTTCGCCTTTCTCATCAGCAGGTTTGTCAAAGCGGCGCTCACGAGGAGGTCGTCTCTCCGGTCTCCTGTCAATAGGCTTGCCTTCACCCTGCTGTTGCTGCTGCTGCTGCTGCTGATCAGGCCTCCTGCCAATACGTCTTATCCCTGAAACATTAGGCAAAACACATCAACGGAATGTGGAGCTGCTCTGGCAGAGATACTGACTCTAACACCGTAAAACAATATTGAAGAGAAGCTGGAATTGAAGTTTTTCTTCTAGCCTTTTGACTAGATAATCTGAGAAACTATACCTTTATAAAAAGTCACTGTAGATCATTTGACTCTTCTTATTCACATTTTTATGCAGCATTTCAATTAAATAGTACTTTGTACAAGTGTACACTCTTACAATATTGTAGGAAACAAAACCTGTCAAAGCACACAATACATTAGTAATCCGTGTTAAAACAATAGGGTCAACTTTCAAAGGATCAAGGTAAGCAAGATTTTTTTTTTTTTTCCTCTCTGAAAGGTGCTTTTCAGGTAAAACAAGTGGTTTTTATTCTGATGCACACCAAAATGAAATCAGTGTCGCCACACTGGACCCAAGTCCCTATGACAGCCACCCCGCTTCATCCCACTGCACTCCTCTTGGAAACTTTTTCGGCCAGCAGTACGACGCAGGACAGAGTGTGCTCTCCCACAAGGGCCACCCTTACCCAGACAGGTGTCACTTGTATCCCAGTAAGCAGGCAGCCCATTACAGCAGGTACTGGTCAGTGACTAAACGATGTGTTCATCCACACCAATACTCTCAGTCCAATACGTGCTCCCTGACAAAGACTCACCTCATTGTGCCCTTACTTAAAATAGCTTAAGAATACACTGTGCCACTGAACTGGCTAGCATTCTTCTCTGCCTCTCTATGCCTTCTGAAAGATTTGGGTTTTTTTTGAATAAAAACTCCCCATGGGCATTATCTTCTTCACTAAGACATCTGAAGGATCTTAAATACAGGGTTTTTTTTTCCCCCACTCGTCTGAAAGGCCCGTTAACTCTTCTTTAGAAATATCTGGACAAAACACATTACTCCTGTGTTATACTATTTTCTTGCCAAAACGTTTAGGGAAAAAACACTAAGCAAACCACCAAGTCTGACTTAAGAATTGTGAACTATCTTTTGAACTAAAAGCTGCCAATTTTTCTTTTTTTTTTAAGAAATAAGTTCCCGCCTAACAAGCAATGTCATATTTGGGTGGGGCTAAAGAAGTTACAGTTGTAATGATATCCAAGCCAACACACCCAAATGAACAATGTCTTCCTTACCTTATAAGCTGTACTTAACATGAAGTTTGCATGACATACATTGCTTGCTAAGTAATCCTTACTCCCTAAGGAAACACAGGGGTTAAGCTCACTAACATTTACTTTGAAAAGGGCTCTCAAACTAAGGATGACCATTTCATCTTAAGAGGCAAAGCTCGGCAAGGAAAGCGAACAGGCCAGTGTCACATAGGAGGTATGCTGCAGAACTGGAATGAATAATCCACGTCTTTTGAATTTCGAGTTCAACACCCCGCACTCTGAAAAATCTGGTTCCTGGTGAAGCCTAACCAAAAATACAAGTTATTTCTTTTTCTTAGTATGACAAAGCTTTGAACTGGTAATTCAGCAGTCAAATAATCTGCACCTTTCCAGAGTAGTGGAATAGTTTTAAACTGCAATACGTTCACACAGGATACAAACCCTGTCGATACCACGGCACCCAACACCTTTATAACGTTAGAACTAGTGTTCCACACAAAAAACCAGAAGTTTTCAAACTGGAAAGTCACTTTGTTTACTACAGCGCTCCATACACACCGCTACAAAAGCGGGCCTGACTTTCTCTGTTTCACTGCTATAATAAGCCATGAAATACTTTTTTCATAGTGAAGTAGTGCTTGTTCCTGAAAATGAATGTGAAAACCGGGAGGTAAACACGTACTGCTAGCCCTACCAAAAGCCCTCTCTGTTCTCTTGTGTTGGCCAAAGACACTGCCCATGTTTCAGGTTCACCTCATGCAAGACAACACCATAATTCTGTATCTGACTAATATTTCCAGAGGACACTAGCTTAGTAAACTGCTACTCAGGACAAATTATTGCATTGCTCACAGGGAAAAAACTCTCGAGCTTTAAAGTACAAAAGATCCACAAGCAAAGCTTGTCATAAGGTATTTTCAAATAGCATTTGGGAGGCTTGCTAAAACAACTAGTATATTAAAACATTTTCTTTCTTAAAAAGCATAAAATGTGGTGGAGAATCATTTTGCAATATGCACTGCAGTAAACGCTAAAGTATTAAGATGCTTTCATGCAGCACTGTGCTCCCCTGAACTGGCCGCGTTTCTGAAAAGATCGCTTGAACTGCAGTTAGCAAGTTAGTTCCTCACCCACACGCCAACTGCTGTCACCACACTTTGATACGTTTCAAGGATTCCAATTTAATCAGAGTTCTGACCAATTCGATGTGCACTGAAGTCTGCATGCTGCCTGCCACGGGGTGACATGCGTGCACAACATCTATCCTTCTCCATGCAGAGCTGCGTCCTACTAACTACTTTATCCCCAGCATATTCATTTAACCTATTTATACTTTGTTTTCTTTTTTCAACAAAGTTTCCCACGTGGAATGTCTTACGGGTTTACACAAACACGGCTGAGAATTCGCACAACCTGTTACTAAAACGCGTACGTGGTTCCCTTCAACGCCGTTCCCTAGAAAAATGACCCAAGTGACTTTGAAGAGCCCGGGGACTGCCAGATACCCTGTCAAATACGTCAGGCCACCCGAAACACAATGCAAGTTCAGGATGCGCTGCTGGGATTTTCTCTTTCACGCCACCCTTCAGGCAGGCAGCCCTCCCTCCCTCCCTCCGCCGTGCCCCGCCAGGCCAGAACAGACGCTTCGGCACACAGGCGGCACCCGGGCACCCCAAGCACGCACGCACGCCTCCATTTTGCGCGGGCCGGGCGGCGGGGACACACCGCCCGCGGCCACGTGCAGCCGGGCAGCGCGGCGTGCACGGCCGCCGCCGCTCCTCCCCGCGCTCCGGCCGCCCGGGCCCGCCGCCGCTCACGGGCCGGGCGGCCGGGCGGGCCGCCCCCCGAGGCAGGTGCCCCGGGCGGCCTCCCGCGGCCCGCCGGCCCCGCCATGCGCTCCCCCACGTGGGTGCGAGGCCGCCGCCGCGGGCACGGAGCTGCCGCCGCCGCGGGCTGGGCCCTGCCCGGGGCCCCCCGCGCCGCGCTCCGGCGCATTCCCGCCGCCTCCTTTGTGCGCGGCGGGACGCGGCCCCCGCGGGGCGGGGGGCGGCCCCTCGGCGGGGCCGGGCCCGGCAGCGCCGCGGCGCTCGGCTCCCTCCCCCGCCGCAGCCCCCCGCGGCCCCGCTCACCCTCCTTCCGCAGCGGCGCGCCGGGCTGGCCGCTGCCCTCCTCCCGGCGGTCGCCGGCGCCACCGGCGGAGGCGGCGAAGGGGGGCAGCGGGTTCTTGCGCTCCTTCTGGGACTCCCTGCGCAGCTGCTTGGCCGCGCTGCCGACGCCGCCGCCGGCGCCCGCCTGGCCCGGGCCGCCGCCGCCGGCCCCGCCGGAGGAGTTGGTCTGGGCTCCCGCCGGGCCGCCGCGGCCCCCGCCGCCCCCCTGGCTCCCGCCGCCGCCGCCGCTCTCTTTCCTCCGGGTCTCGGCCGCCCGCAGCACCTCGAAGGGGTCGGACTCGTCATCAAAGAGCTGGTCGAAGCGGTTGGTGACGACGCAGCCGAAGCCCTCCTGCAGGTGTCCGGGCATGATGGGCCCCCGTCGGCGGGATCCTCCTCCGATGCTGCCGGGCCCCCGCGCCCTGCTCGCTGCCGCACAAGATGGCCGGCCCCGAAGAGACCCGCTTCTCTTCCGGCGCCGGGCACATCCGGGCACCTCACCCCGCGCGGGGCACGACGGGAGAGGCAGGCGGCCCGCGCCCGCCGCCGCCCGCGCCCGCCCGCCGAACTACAGCTCCCGGCATGCCCCGCGCCGCCATTGTGCGGGGCCGCCGCGGCGGGCGGGGCCAGGGGCGCGGGGCCTCCCGCTGCCGCTGCCGCCGCCGCCGCCATGGCCGCAGCCCCGGGCGGGGCCGGGCCGGGCCGGGCCGGGCCGCGCTGGGCGGGGAGCGGCGCTGGGCCCGCTCGGCGCGGGTGGGCCCGGCAGCCGCCTGAGGGGGCCCGGGGCCCGCCGCTACCCAGGGCCCCGGGGGTGACCCGGGGGTGCCGAGGGCCCTGGCAGGGGTTTGCCGGCAGCCGTGACATCAGTCCTGACGCAATGAGCCCCTTTCTTAACTCTAGGCGTGTGAGCCTGGCGGCCCGCGCCATTCGCCCCGGCTCCAGCCCGCTCTCCTGCGGAGCCGGGGGTCGCCGCCTGCTCGGAGCAGCCCGGCGGCCCGCCCCGAGGGTCTGCCGGGGAAAATAACGTGGAACAAAGCCCACAGACTCTTTTTTTTTAAACGAATTCCACCGTTACGGTGCAACAAACCACCGGGGTATGCCTAGAGCTTATTTAAAGATTAAATAATGCGGGCTGGCTGCAACAAAGTTACAGTTTTTAATTAGCCCTGATACACCTGAGCGGAAGCACGACCCGGTCACGAATTTATGCTTTCGTACTTGCGTGTACCCGGGTAAATGCACTGATGTACGAAACTGCTGAATATCTCACCCTGCCCTTCTTCACCATCTTGTTGCCTTATAAAAGCAGGTTTAAAAAAAATCTGAGGAGCATGGCACCGCAGACAGACGTTTTGGGTTTCCCAGCCCAGGCTCTCGCACGCAGCCGTGGGGCAGCCACGTGGGAGCCAGCGCTGCGCGCAGGCTCGGCAGGGTTTGTCCCCTGCGATGGCCGTCGTTGGACCCGCCAGCAGATCCAGCGCAGACTGGGGGAGAAACACCCTCCCCGTTGTGCGCCGAGGGTTAGAAAGGTGACTGTGCCACCGTGTTCAGTTTGAAAATGGGTCTTACATCGCGGTGGTGAAGATCGTCACCACAAACGCTCGAAGTACCTCGCATACGGAGGCTGGGCGAGCGTGAGCGTGGACACAGTCCTTCTGTCGAGAGATCGAGTTAACGCAGGGACGTGTTGCTCTGCTGAAGATACAGAGCATTTTTGCATTCAAAACCTGTGAATCTGACACTTCTCACTAGCATTAAGTTGCTTTTTAAAGCATGACACTGAGATAAATGTGTGTGTCATTCAAGGCAACTTCAGTAACAGTGGTTTAAGAGATTTGCTGCTATAACCAATTAAAGTTACTGTTTCAAAACCTTGCAGGTTTACCTTGATCTTAGATGTATAATAAAATTTCCTTTCATTAACATTTATACTCATCTAATTAGCAGATATACACAATTAGAAGACAATATCAAGTGAAGATGGTAAATATTTGCAGTATTAACTATTATTTATCATTCTATTTATAGCCAGTGGGAATTATACTGTGAGATTAAAACATATTTAACTAGCACAGATTTGACATGTCCTTCTAAAACACTGTTTCTTATGCTCACAGTTTATATCTTTAAGTTGTCAGAACCTTTTGGTCCCTGTTAGTATAATTAAGTTTATCCTCAGCAAGGATAATACTTTTAATATTTGCCTTGCCTACTCTGAGAAGTTAGACCACTTTAAATAATTGCTTTAGAGATTCATTTCATTACATTTGTTCAGTTCTTGAATGCACATTGCCCATAAATTGGAGACTCCACAAACCAACTGGTTTTGAAAAGTAAGTCCACATTTTAGTTGCTTCTAGATTATCCGGAAATTATTTTGGTTGCATTTATCGTTCTTTGTCAGCTTTCCCTGCAGTACCACAGCCACTCTGTTCTGCTTTTGGGAAGCCTTGGAGGAAGCCCCTCCTGCAGTACCACTGCTAGGTCTAAGGGGGATTGAAGCACTGCATCGCTCATGGAAGCAGCTCACCCTGTTCTTGGTATATTGTTAAGTCATCACCGTAAATGATATCCTCAGAACTCAAAATAGTTTTCTCAAGCAAGCCTTTTGCTTTTGGGATGAATCAAATGCCACCAAGCAACGCGTAATTAAAACTCTTTGCCTTTACATGGCAGATGTTTTCAGGAACAGCCTTGAACCCATTTCAGCCTCCTGTCCTGTCACACGCACCAAGGCTACATTGCATCATATGCATTTTATGAACAAACTACAAATGTTTCTCGCTTGGAGTGCTGGAATGCTGCTTGCCAGATGGCATGGATGGCTTCTTGTTTGTAAGAGGGCATTTGCTCACAGAAATGGACTTCTCAGTTGCCTGTCTTTGGGGCTTGGGATTTTTCACTCAAAGAGAAGTCAGAGCATCTCTCTCTTGCTTTTGCAAAGACTGTGCATATTCAACTCCCCTGAGCTATACTGTAAGCTGATGTACATTCAGTATTCCAAAATTTTCCAAGTGCAGACATGGCATAATAGGTTTTGGGTCATGCCTTGAATTAATCACACACAAAACAGATTCAAAGTATTTCAATATGAACTGGGAAATTGACCATCACATGAATACAATCACCAACAACCAGACTTATTCATTCTGTGTAGCAAGAAACGGGAGTTGCAGGGTGCATGGTAGGAAGCTCCAGCTCTTCTCAGGACCATCACACGCTTTGGCATGCACCGCCTGCTTGCATGTTGGCGTTTGTAATAAAGAGGCCCAGCAATTAGCCACACAGGTCAAAAGTCCAAATAACAATGTTGTCTGCCAAATACAATTCACAGTTTTCAGGCGCTTTTGGCCATAAGACAACATTTCAATTCAGCAGAGCTGAAAAGCCTGGCTTCCTACACCTGGGGAACTCCAGGTGGATCCCACTGGGTTCATTGATACCTTGCAGAGTCTGGAGGAACATTGCTCTTCCCGATACCTTGCTTTCCTTCTGGAGCATTGCTCCTCCAGATACCTTGCTTGCCTTCTGGAGGAGCATTAGCAGGTCCCTGCCCTGCAGCCAGCTGCCTTCTTTCACAGGGCTGACAAGAAGATAAGGCTTTTCTAATCATTGTTGCTCTGTTACATCTGCTTGACACTGGCCAACAAATTCAAAGGTGACTGGGGGGACGGCTGAGGCTGACAGCTTTGCACGTGCATTGCTTCCTTAGGAAGCTTGACCAAAACATGTTCTTCACAGTTTGGTTTGGGCTGAGATACTGCAGACAAGTGAGGCTGGTGTCTGCTCTCCAGCACGGCTGGCAGGGGCAGCATCCCGGCCACCGCGCAGGGCAGCTCAGGAGAACCACAGCCAGCCGCAGCCAAGCTTCAGCAAGAAACTGCCCCAACTGCTTTTCACAACGCAGCTGCAGTTTGCTGACAAAGCTCTCCTTTGTGCTGGGACAGCGTGTGCCCTGGCTCCTGGCTAGCATGGCTGCTGCGTGGGGGCATCATACCTCCTCACGTCTCGGCCCATGCTGGATAAGGACAGAGATCGTGCTGCGGCCGGCTGAGGGAAGGACAGATGGCAAGGTCTGGGGCTCTGCTACTCTCCGAATGTTGGCAAAATTTCCTGCCAGAGAAACATTCATGCACGCTCAGCGATGCTGAACTGCAATCGATCCTGAAGGTCTGAACCACAGACGATCATTGCCTGGGAATTAAATAGCCAAGGACTATTAACTCGGCACTTCTGCTTCTAATCAAGGACGTAACTTCTATGTTATGGCTTCCAAATCACTGAAACCCCACACATCGGTCTCAGGACACTCATCTCGTTAACACTGCTTGCTGATGCAGTCATTAGACACTAGCAGACAGCATGGGGGTAATTCAAACACGCACAGAAGACTTCCAGGAGCTGGCATCGAAGATTGGGCAGGCTGATGCGGTTCTCCTGCATAGCAGACAATCGTGTTATCGTTTCACACTGGAGTAAAACCAACATTTCCAGCACCCAAAGAAATGGATTGCTGGTGCTATTTATGGCTGGGACACGCAACGCTCCTTGGCCGAAGCTGGCCTATAGATAACCTACCTAAGGAGCCACTCCTGCGCTGCTTACCAAAAGAGGCACGGAGCGCTTTCTGACATGCTACACTCTTATGCTATTTTCAAGCTTTGCCAACAGCTGTCGTCTGCCTGCTTATTAAGCAAGAATAGGAAATGCAGCAAGTTGAGGGCAGGGGAAGAAGAATTCGTTTGGGTCCTTGCTCCACTCCCAAGACAAGTTTTTTCCTACTTTTTAACTTAAGAACCTTTATAAATCTGTTTTGCCGGTTTTCTCCAGATGCATGTGTTACTTTGCTGTCAGAATGTACAATATACGGACAAGGAGGAGGTTGCTTGGGGTTTTTTTGAGATGGGTTTTTTCCTAGACCATACAAAATACAGTGATTTCTGGTACAGAAAACATTATGTTTGCTTCTGAATAAAGTCAAGTATGGCCATGACTTCCGACCAGTAAGAAATAATTCAGGTATCACATAATCATTGTATGCCACAGAGAAACCTAGCAACTTCTTGTTCAGTTTGTTCTGGCAATTGTTTTCATTGGATTCTTGATTTGCTGCATGAAGATACCGAGCATTCAAACTGAGGTGCTCTACAGCCATCATATGCTTTAGCAGAGACAGCTCAGAGTGAGGTGTGATAGATGACCTATTCCTGGCACTTTTTATAAGCAAAGCGTATCAGTGCTGGGGAGTCTGAAGTAGCAGACAGTCAGTGGAAGATAGCAAGCAGAATACTTAAAACTGTAACTTCTGCAATTACTTTGCATTACATTGCATTACTAATATAATAATAATTTTTTTTCCTTACTAATTATTATTGCATTACTAATATAAAAATAAAGTACACCGCATTAGCTAAGCGGTACCTAATGTTTGCTGGTGCTTTCTCATCGCAGTGAATACAGCAGGGAGCAAGAACACAGAGCACTTGTCACTGAGCTGTTTGCATCAGCACATTCGTGGCGCATGGATCCTTTATGAGAAGAACTCCCAGAATTAAATAGCACTGGGCAGAAGGACAGCAGGAATGACCAGGAGAAGTCAGGCAGAGCTCACAAGAAGATACACGATCTGCACCGCACAGCTTTATCCTCCCACATATTCTGCTCATTTCGGCATAGCACTAGATATTTTTTTTCATAGCAGAAAACCCAGCAGTTTCATCATGAGGAGGGCTGTAAACATGTGAATAACAACAGTGCTTCTACATTAAGTACGTGCATTGAAAAATAAAAAAGCCCAGTACTGCTATGTGCACTAAAATATGCAACAGACAAGTGAAGCAAATAATGCAGACACAGAACTTTGCTTGTAAATTAAGCCAGACTAATTGAGCTCTGCCTGAACTTTCTTCCCCTGAATCCTAAACAACCTGCCAAGCAAGTGTTCTTAACAGCACTCAAGGTAAAAGGTGCTTTTAGCCTGGAAAACCAGCAGTGGAACTTTACAAAGCAGAAGGTCAGGTACACCAAACACTGCTTTTATCGCCTCTGTGGGCCTTATCTCTATGCGCTCTCCTCTACCCACCCCTTTCCCTGGGCTCCCAAGGCCCTGGTGCTGTGGAAGGGGGGTGCCAGGAGGGGCTGGGGTACGCAGGAGCCACCTCAGCTGCCGCGATCAAACAGCTCCCTTGGGACCAACCCCGGAGGAGAAGGGGCTTTGCTGCCTTCCTAATCTGAAAAGACGGAGAAGGAAAAGAGGAGAAAAAAATGTTTCCCCTTCCTAAAAGGCTCAGCAGAGCGCAGGGACGCCAAGGTCTGCGTGCTGTGGGGCTGAGGGGAGCCACCGCCACGGGTTAAATAATGCAGTTAGCAATGGTCCTGCCCAGGTGTTCCCAGCCGCTCTTCTCAGGGTTATTACCAGGCAAAATTAGACGGGGAAAAAAATGAAGGTGCCTTAGTGAAACAGCCAACAGCCATGTGCAGCAGCGCTGGGAAGACTGGGACATGCCAAAGTGAAACCCGCTGGGCCAGCTGGTAACTGTCTGGGCAGAAAACTGCTCCTTCCTGCTAGCTAAAACTGCCTCCTGCTTCCACGGGCAGGTTCCCATCTCAGCTGCAGCTGACACGGCCACTTTCTGCCTGCTGCCGCCTCCCACGCGCTGCCGTCGCCGCTGCTGTGCCAGCACACCGCCCGCGGGGCTGCACCGGCAGCTGGATCAGGGCCCCGATCTGGCTGGAAAAAAGCAAAGATGCTGGGTTTTTTTCCCCCGTGTTATTTTTTTTTAGGCTGGCTAGGTTCATGCTGCAGCCCTGTGGCCAACAGGAAAGGGAATACGTTAAACCACGATTGCAGTCAAACACAGGGCAGCCCATGGTTGCATGTTCCTGCGTTTTCAGCAGCAGGTCCCGTGTCAGGAGTTACGTTTCCTCCACACCTTCTCCGCTGCCTTCGACGGGGCAGCTCAGCCCCTTGCACTGGGCTCGCTGCTGACACTGACCCACAGCCACAGTCTTTGGTGCTGGAGGGCTCAGGTGCCTGTGGGGTTACGCTACCCCTGAGAGGCATTTGGGGACTCCAGTGACAGCTGAGATTCTCACGCACATCAAAGGTGCACAGGAGCCCAGATACCTGCCATAACCTGCCCCTGTCCCCAGTCGCAGGGGCAGGGCTGGACCTGTGCTGGGTGCTCTAGCACTGCACCGCTCCTGTGAACGTCCCCTAGAAAAGGAACGAACCAAAGCAGCCTGCAACCCATGTTGTTTCAGAGCAAAGCCATTGGTGTGGCTTCTTGTGCCAGCAAGCAAAGCCTGGTGCTGTGTCCTGCCCTGCCTGTATCCCTGCCTGTGTCCTGCCTGTAAGCATGCGCAGGTGGGGCTGGGCTTGGGCCTTTGGATTCAAGCATCCCGAAGTTACAGGTTTGGCCAAAGTTTGAGTCCAGAGCCACAGGGCTTTGACACAGTTTGAGTCCAGTGTAAACAGGGCACGTCTTTGCAGCAAGCTGACTTGCTGCCACGTATCCAGAACAGACAGATAGTTTAAATCTGGACCGGCATTGTCCATAGGGTGCTGAAAACCCCCAGGGTACAACTATTAATGTGCCCCATGCTGACACTGCTGCCAAGGCTGTTCGGGAGAGCTTTGGCCAGTCCCAGTCCTGCTGGAGAAGCATCCATGGGGATGAAGCTGCATTCAGCAGCACTGGCTCCAAGCCCCGCCAGCATCAAGCCCAACTCTGTGCCGAAAACCAGCCTGTCCTGTTTGTGCACCCGGCTCCGAGTTGGATGGGCTGCAGGGTGTGGAGAGCGGCCATGGGAGAGCTGGGCTGGGCTGCTGAGCCGGCAGCTTTGCAGGGACACGGTGGGGCAAGCTGTGAAGCAGGAGCATATGAGACTGCTCTGAGTCACCCTGCAGCCACCTCTGCCCAGCACTGGGGCCGCAGAGAGGCAGCGCTCGCCCTCAGCATCCTCAGCCTGCCCGCCCGCCTCGCTCCCCAGCCAGCGGCTCAGCCTCTCAGCCTCTCCTTCCCCTCCACTGGCTACAGGCTGGCTACAGCCGCTCCACAGAGCCCAGATTTCAGCTGTTGCACAAATAAAAAGGCCCCCTTTGTTTTATGGAGCACAATGCAGGGCAGGGAACAAGTGTATGGGTATTTGGGGGCATGGCCAAGGCAGGGCTAAGTTAAGGAAGACACAGCTTCTCACCTGGCAGCTGCAGGAGAGCAAGGAGCAGGAGCGAGATCTGCAAGCTGGCAGCTCGGCCAAGCTCCCCGCCGTGCCGGCAGACCACCCAGCCTCATGGCACTGCGTGCGGCGCCTGGCTGATCTGTCCTGAAGCACAGGATGGTCCTTCCCAGGACCCAGAGGAACCCCAGGCATGTCCACTGCCTCAGGGTGCTCGTGTAAGTGGAAGTACTCCTGGGCTGACACAGAAATGCAGTAATCCAGAAAAGAGAAATTTCTACCATATCAGGGTATTAAAAAAAAGTCACTTTGCTGCATCTTTAGCTATAATGATATCACAGCTGGCTCATTCCTGGTTTCTCTGAGAATGCTACAAACCTTGGTCCCCAAGAAGTCACCAACTTAATGGGTTAGAAAAGACTCACTACCCTAAACCCAGCTATGCCACACATCCATCCTGCAGCTCTCCCTCCTGCCCCCAGCAATTTCTAATAGAGAGCAGTGTAAACGAACCCAGGACCTTTGTCCTGCTGCCCCACGCACCCGTTTGCTGGGTGTGCAGACGCTCTGCCACCCGCAGACTTCCCCAGCCTTACCGCATGAGGGACTTGTCCCAAACACGACCCGGCCCTTGTGCTTGGTTTTTCTTACTTGTCCCTGCAGATGCATTTAAAATAAAAACGACCTGGGCTCAGGCTGTGCCAGCCCCGGTGCCCGAGCCAAGCCCTCCCTGCCAGCAGCCCAGCCTGGGAGCACCCTGTGCAGGCAGCACCCGGCTGTGGCTGTTTGCACATGGGGCAGGGCCCCCAGCTCCCCTCGCCCTGCCTGCTTCACCCTGCCTGTTTCTGCTTGCCTGCTTTGGTTCTGGGAAGAGCGGAGCCTTGCAGGACCCCTGGGGAGGGAGGAGAGGCCCCTGGGGGTGGCTTTGCAGCGAGGCACGCAGCAGTGCAGAGTCTGTGCTCCTTGCAGAGGACAGAGGCTGTGGGGCTGGCAGTGGGTGCTCTCAGCTGGGGGAGCTGTGGGGTCTGGGAGGGTGGGGAGGAGCCCCCGTGGGACCCACCAGCCCCCACACAGCCAGCCCGTCTCATCCGTGCAGATCGCTACTCGAAAAAGGCATTGCTCTGCTTTTTGTGTTTCTGGGCATTTCCCCAATTTTTTGCTTGGGTAGAGCCAGGTTTCAAGGTCACCCTGCCCTCGAATCTGGAGCAGGATAAAGGGGTGAGTAATTCACTGCTTTCCCCTGGAGATGGCTGGGAAGAGACCCTGTGCTGGCCACCAGGGTGGTGGTTCAGAGGCCTGTAGTCCTTATGAAAAACAAGCACCAGAAATGCCTGGGGGTGTTGTTCAGCACCGATTTTAGCTCTTCTTTGAGAGACAGAAATACCCCTGCAAAGAAATACAATCCCCTACAGCAGGCAAGCAGAAGCAGAGCCATCCCTCTCTGGGAGCATCCCACATTGGCAACAGTTGGATCCCGTGCCCCTCGTTGTGTTGCAGGCGGAGGGCCGGGCCGCGGCATCGCTCAGCGTCAGTGTTAACCCCAGCTCGTCAGCGAGCCCTTGCGCCCGGCGCTGCGGCAGGCAAGCGCTGCGGGGCAGGGCACTGACGCGGGGATTAAAGCAGCCATGATTCACCCCCGCAGCCGCCACTGATGGCCGCTGGCTCCTCTCACCAGGGACGAAACCTCTGCAGAGGCATCGGGAAGGCCGGGAACAAGCAAGGGGAATCTCCAAACAGTCCTGGGGACTTGAGAAAAACTGCAGAACTTCTGTGGATTTCTGGGCAGACGGGCATGCACAGGAGCAGCAGCTCCCATGCAGCAAAGCTTGCGCATTATGAGTGTGTGGAAGGCATTGCCTCCTCCACCACCGTGATGGAAGGCTTGGGTAATTAGCTAAGCCATTAATGCTGATGCTGTCAGTCATTAATGAGGTATGTATTCACAGAAGGTGAGCAGGGCGCATGCACTGAGTCTCTGGGTGCTGGCAGCGAGCAGCAGAGGACATCGGCTTCAGTCAACGTGCAGGTCCCGGGCGCTCTCGGACCATGCGTGCTTGACCATACCTGCTGCGGCAGCAGGCTCACCCCAGCAAGGAAATACAAGAAAAGCAAGATCAAACACACCAAAAGCAGGTCACAGAATTGCCTCTGCTGCAGCTGGGCAAGACAACTACTCATTAGGGTGATTACAGGCAAAGGAACTACCCCAGCTCTCTGCTAACGAGTGGTGTGGGCTGCCTGACCGGCGCAGGTCTCTGCAGCCCAAACAAGCCCCAGGGCTGTTATTGCACGTTCAGCTATGGCTGGCAGCTTGGGAGGTTTCCCCACTGCTCCAGCTCATCCCAGTCTCCTGCCCTGCAAAGGGTCTCCTGACCCAACCAGCGCTGGGGCCCCAAATCTCTGTGGCTGCAGCACACCCTGGGTAGGCTCACTGTGCATCCTCAGGGTGCAGTGTGGAGCTGGGGTGCATCCTCAGCCCATCTGAGCAATGCTGCTGCCATTAGGAGCCTGCAGCTGATGTACAGCCAGGGGGATTGAGGTGCAAAGACCTTCACTTCCCAGGGATGGTGCAGGGGGACTAAGGGGAGTGAACTTCAGCCAGGCCCACCAGTGAGGCCAGTGGAGAAGCACCCAGGAGGCTGCTCACAAGCAGAGTGCTGAGGGTCTGGTTCTCCATCACACATGATCATTAAGGCATTGGCCTCAAAAATGCCTAAGGAGGATGTGCCATTGCTCAGGTTGTGTTTCTGAGAGATCCTGAGTGCCCTCAGCTCCTGCCCGGGCAGTGCAACCTTTGCCTGCCCACCCATCCTGCCTGGCTCCTGAGGTGTGGGCATGTGCCAGCACATCAGATGAATGAGAGGTGCTCAGCCTGTAGTCCGGGACCTGCAGCAAGACCTCCAACACCTCCCCACGCAGTGGGTTTAACCTGGCGTGCTTCACTGTCTGCGTTGCATCGCTCATTGACTGTCCCAGCGTTAATGTCCCACAGGGTCCCTGTGGCTGCTGCTTTAGATAAAGAGACAAATGAGCGGAGAGCCACAGGGCTGCCTGCTCAGATAAGGTGCTGAGGGAAGCACAGTGCCTGGGCCAGCAGTGGAGGTTCTCTTTGCGGTGGAGGTCCCATTTGCGGTAGAGGTCCTGTTCATGGTGGAGGTCCCATTTGTGGTAAGAGCGGACGGCAGTGTGGGGCTGCCTGCTCTGATAACGGGGTACGGGTCCCCAGCGCAGAGGGGACACGTGGGAACACCCCACCATGACACATGCACGTGTAACCACAAACATCACTGAAAATAGACTGTGGAGAACTGTAGGAAGAATCAGACCAAGACACTACTTTTCTGGCTGAAAAGGCATGATAAAAATGGGCCAAAAATAGTGGGAGTTTTGTGCAGCCTGCAGCGAGGGGCCAGACTTGGGTGACAGAGGGCCATGGAGCCACCCCACATGCTCGAGCCACCAGCCCGCCCCACACAGCAGGGACTTGGCTGGACCAAGCATGTCCCCGTCCCCGCTGCACCTGCCTGGCAGGCCGGGCAGCCCCTTGCTGCCAGCCCCCACCTGTGGAAACGGAAGGAAAAAAGGGATTTGTGTTCGCTGTGGGTGTGCTGCACACACCAACTGCTGCCTGTGAATTGCTCTGAGCGCCTCTGATGAAAGAACCGAAGAACAAAGTGTTATTAACATATTGCCTGCAACGCGAGTGGCTACGTGGGGAATGGCACCCGCTCCATGCCAGGAGCCACTGCCAGCCCTGCTAGGCCCACCTCTGCTGCCTTGACGAGCTCTTATCCCCTCCTTAAGGCAGGGAACCCTCCCACCGAGGCTCCTCACGGCCATGCAACCACTTTTCAAAGGAAATCCCTTTTTATTCAATCTTCAGAGGAGCCTTTTGGTTCACAGCTCACCCTCTTCCAGCAGTTTAGACTCAAGCCCCCTCCCTATCTCCTGAGCAGCCCTCCAGAGCATCCTCTTCACCCCCGGGATGCCATCCCACAGCCGTTCTGTGTTGACAGCTCCCCTGGTGTCCCCGTGTCCTGGGACCCAGCTGAGAGACAGAAAGGACCAGACCCAAAATGTGATTTCCATGGAAAATGGGAAACCACATCCCAAGCTGCCACCCTGAAGTCACCCTCCCACAGCCCCGGGGTGCCTCAGCTGCAGAGACATGCCATTTCATCAATCCAGCTCTTCTCCAAGTGATGCATGGCCGCTGCTCAGGAGCCAACACTGCTGCAGCCCCTAGAAAAGCCTCAGCCCAAAAACAAATGAAAAATTGTGAAAACACAGTATTTGCTCAGCTCCCAGCCCAGCTGCAAAGGAGGGAGCTGCACAGTGCAAACAGTAACGCCAACGCTAGAAATCACTTTACTTGAATGTATGCATGCGGGGTAATCATTATACAAGTAACTGCAAATCAGTCTGAGAAAACTGTCTCCTGCCTAGAGACTGCTCCTGAGCAGAAAAAGAGGCAAAAATCCTCAAGTTAATTAAAAAGTGCTGGCAGCTCCCATAATACATGAAAATAAAACCAGCACGGCTTGCTGCTACCGCTCTGGACTGGCCTCTGTAAGCATCCCTGGCTCCCCCAGCGACTGCAGAACAGGGCTGATCTGCCAGACTGCTTCGGGACGAGGGAATCTTCCAGCAGCAGGGACCTGTAGCAGCAATATTTGATTTCTTTAGAAGTGTACTTTCTTTAAAAAACCCTTATACCATTCATTAGAAAACTATGCATATTAAAAAAAAACCTATATATATTTTCTTAACCAAAAAAATTACCTTTGTTAGAGATTTATGTTAAAGGATTGGCCTGAAAGGTGCTGCTCCAGGCTCTCTGCCCCATCCCTTCCCTGAGAAGAGCTGCCTGGCGGCAGCGCCGCCATTCCCGGCCAGTGGGCCCTGGGCTGCGGCACTGCAGGGGTGGCTGCACGCACCTTTCCCTGGGACTGGGTCACGAGTTTGGGGTTATTGAATGTTTTTCTTACAGCCTCAGCTCCTGGGCTGAGGTGAAGGTACAAGGATAGGCCGCCCCAGCCCCACAGTGGAGCCACCCGGGAGTACCTCCACTGCACCCAAAACACCCACCCGGGCTGAGCCCTCACCGTCCAGCATTCCTGACACTACAGAAGGCACAGAGGAAGGCTTGCTGGTGGAAAATAAAGGAGTTCTGCAATGCTAGTAATACTAAAACTCAGTTAACGAGTGCTAATTTGCTGTCAGTTTGCAGTCACCCTGTTTGCAAGCGCTCTCCAGCAATGCCCCTGCGCCGGCTGGGAAAGCATCCTCCAAGCAAGCACCCGATGTTTTCTGAGTGCTCATCGTTGCTCACAAGCTCAGAAACGATCTGTTCCTTCTGGGAGCAGGGCCCGCAGGGACAGGTCCTCACGTCCCTGGGCACCTCTGCAGGAAGCAAGGGCAGCTCCTCGTCCCCCCTTTGCAGGTGGGGAAGCGGGTGCTGCGGTGGCACCACATGTCCTTGGTGACACGGGTGCGGCTAGCGAAGTCAGGAGCCCCAGGCCCTGCTCCTGCCCTGCAGGACATTGCTGCTCCATGAGGCCAGCCGGGAAGCAGCTCATTGCAGATGCCCCAGAGCACGTGTTGCTGCATTTTTTTGCTTGTTTCACCCCCTCTAATACCTCCTAAAGAGCTTCTGGGCTGGGGGGGTGGAGAGGCCCCGCGTCCCCCCAGGGCTGCAGCCGCTCCCTGTGCCGGGGGATAGGTTTGGTGGGGAGATGCCATCAGGCGAGGATGTCCCCACTTCCATCCCAGCTGGCTCCCACTGCTCCTGCAGCTGCTGCCTCCATCCTCCCTGCCGTGGGAAGGTTTCTCATCCTTTCTTCTCCTCTGGTTTTGCAGCCCAAGTTCTCCCCGGGGAGTCGCTGTCTCCCAGCCTGCAGCCCCCTGCGGCAGGGGGTTTGGCACGGGCGCATGGGCAGCCAGCATCACCCCAATCCCGCTGCTCCTGCCAGGCTGGCCCAGTGCCAGCAGGGACCCGGCTGGGGTCACCGACCTCATCCCCCTCCAAAAGGCAGGTCAGCCCCCGGCAGTGAGCCCCAGGACGGGCATTAAAGGCTGGACTTAACTGTCGCAACATGCTGCACCGTGCGTACTTTTTCTCCTTAGTGCAAAATTACTTTTCAAAAAAAATTAAACATTTTTTCTCTCGTGCAGGCGCCAGAAATCCCCTGTGCTGAGCTCCGTAAGGCAGCCCGGCGGCCGGCAGCCCGGCGGCCCGCAGCCCGGCGGCCCCCGCCGCGGCCGCCAGGGGGCGCGGGAGAGGCGCCCGCCGGCGGCGGGGGCTGCAGGCGGCCCGGCTCCCGGCTGCTCAAAGAAACTGATAATTTTTTTCCCAAGCGTGGGTTTTGCTCCTGTTTTTTGGGGGCACCCTTGGCCGCGCGGCCTCTGCCCACGCGTGCCGGTGTCGGGAGCCGGCAGCACGGCTACAGAGAGCCGCAAAGTCCCGGGCCTCGCACAACCGGCTTGCGCTGCGGGCACAGCAAAGGCGGCACCGGCTCCTGGCTGTGAGCTGCCCCGGAGCTGGGCCCAACCCTGCGCCGCTGCGTGCGGCTCCTGCATCTCCTCCTCTCCTCGGTGCAGGACCATCGGCCTGCGGCTTGGCTCTGTGCGCACCGCGGCAGCGCCCAGCCGGGCTGCGGGGTTGCAGGGGAGGGTGGTGCGGTCACCGGCCCCTGCAGCCCCTGTCAGTGCTGCTGCTGGAGGAACTGGGAGGTGGACATGATGCAAACCAGCTAATCGGCAGCCATAGGCGCCATTAATCACCCGAGCAGCTTTTTGACGAGCGAGCGTGGCATGACCACTCGAAGGGCTTTGCTGCCCGGCAAGGCGCTGGAGGGGCTGTACCCTGGGGTGGGCAAAGGGGGTCCCTGCCAATGCAGGTCAAAATTGCCCTTAAAAACTGCCAGAGCCCTTGAAAACAAGGTTCCTGTGTTTCTGACCGTTATATGAATTTTTAAATCTGCTTTCCAATAAATGTCATGGTTTCATTTATATATACTGCAATAGCTGTTACTGCTATGACCGTCAAACTCAGTGCTTCACTTCAAGGTTCCTTCCCTTTTTATTTCTAAAGACTTTCCCCATTCAGTGCTTTATTTGAGACAAAATTAAATGAAATTAACATAAACTCATATCCTGTCCCCAAATGACCTACCTGCTATTCCAGGACCGGCAGTAAAGATGACTGTAACTGAATGGGTGAACAAAACCAGTTCTCTGTTTTCATGTGGATGACTGTGCTCAGTAGCAGGGGTTGTTTTTGCACGGGGCGGGGGGGCAGCCCTCCCTGCTGCTCACACCGGGGCTTTCCTGCAGGCATGGGGGAAAGCAAAGCGCTTGGGAAACGGGAAACATCCCCGTGGGATGCAGGACTGGAGGAAGCTGGTGACTGCCAGGGTGGCTCCCGCAGCAATTTCACATGAAGCCAATTTCCTTGCAGAGAAAGCATGCGGGCCAGGAGAGTGTTTACTCACGCAAATGCTGCTCGTGGACTATTTTACGATTCCACACAGCTATTAAATAGGACAAAGTTTGTTTTTGCCTCTTGCTGCAGGTTTATCTGGGGAGTGGCGCTGCGGGCGGCGAGGGGGTGTCCCGGCTCCCGGACTTCGCCCGGTGCTGGCAGGGCTTTGCCTCCGGGCCAGGCAGCAGGGCTCTTGCAAGCGTCCAACGCCACTGCGCGTGCCCGGCCTTCCGGCACCGCAGCCCAGGCCGCTGGGCCCCCAGCCACAGCTCTGGCACAGACCTGGGTTGTGGGGGCATCTGCAAAGGCAGACGAGCGCAGAGTGGGGAAAATGCCTTCCTCATCCGGAGAGAAGGGATGTAGGGATGCATCTAGGGCCAGGGATGGCAGTGGGCAGGCGCAGGCAGAGGGAACATTGCTGCTAGGAGCAGCAGCAGCCCTCTCCGGCACGTTTCAGGTTTCATGAAGCAGCACCGGTTTCTGCTGTCCTGAATTAACAGGTACCAGGAGCTGCTTGAGCCTTAACCGCCTGCAGCTGGCAGCGGGGCAGAGGCTTGCTGAGGCAGCACAGCCACGGGCTGCCGGACTTCTGCTGAGGAAGGAAAAGACATTCAAGCACCTACCCAGGGTGGTGGAACAAGGGTGAAGCACTGCCAGGGCTCCCACTTGTGTTCCCCATTTGCAGGGTTCCTGCTGTCCCAAAATCACTGGGCCTCTGCAATAAAAATTCAGGCCTGGGTGAATAAAACTACCCCAGCTTGAGGGGCACGGCTGGCAGCATCACTCCGGATTTCGGCATTTTCTCCGGTGCCTGGTGTGGGAAGGCACGCTGCCCCGCGCAGGCTGCCTGCACGCCTCTCCCAGCCCCGTGCAGGCTTTCCTGCAGCACCAACCAAAGGCGCTGCTTTTTTATTGCAGTGCTCAAAGCAGTCCAAACCAAACACGGCTCCTGGCCCACTCGCTGTTCCCTGCGCAGCCCAAAACCTCATTTTCTCAGTGAGAGGGGCAGCTGGGATGCTGCCGCAGATGCGGCGCAGCTGGGGCAGCAGGAGCCGGCAACAGCACAGGCTTTTGGCCGCAGGTGAAAACATCTGCTGATGGGAAGCGGGTCCTTTATTTTGCACAAACCCAGCTGGTTCCCGCAGCCCGCTCAGCACAGCAGCCTGCTGCCAAACCCCAGTGTGCCATGGCCGGTGAGACCCGAATCCCTTTCAGTGATGCTTCAGCACCGCAAAGGACAGCAGGAATGTGCTGAGCGCTGGCAAACTGGGGTCAGATAAACACATCCCAGATCCCTGCACCCCCGCCTTTGGGAGAGGTAACCCCCAGGTCAGGAGTCCGCAGCCAGCCCTGCTGTGCAAAGGGCAGCAGGCAGCATTATCCTGAATGTGGGGTCATGCACCCCAACTTTTCTCCTTTCATGCATGCAGATGGGGTCACAGGGGGACAGCCAGCATTTGCTGCCAGCCCCTTCGCTGCTGTTCTCTCGCTGCTGTCCTTGCTTGCAGTTTCCACCTCCGCTGATGAAAGCCAGGGCTGCAATTGTTTGCTTTTGGTGCAGGGAGCCCAGCACTGTATGAAACGCCTCATACCAGACCAGTCAGCTTAGTTTAGTATAAAATTGCCAGCACCCCTTTCTTCCTGAACCCGCACCCAGTCTTCTGGGGCTGGGAGTTGGGATTTTGGGGACAGTTGGCCTCTGCCACCTATGTCTGCACAACCCGACCCCATGGCTGTGGGGAGGGAGTATGGCCATGGCTTGGCCCAGGCTGCTCCCCACATCTGCTGGGAAAGGCAAATGCCTCTGTCAGGAAAGTCCTGTCCCTCGTCTGCACCACCTGTGAAGTGCCACCCAGCCGGGCTCTCGGCCGGACTCCTGCGACCTGGGCGGTTAGGAAAGCCGCTGGCTCAGTGCCTGGCTCTGGAGCCAAACCAAGCCGGGGCCGTGCTTCCTGGCTGCCCTGCACACTCCCAGGCGCCGGCCAAAGTCAAACCCCGAATGCCAGCAGGGATTGCTTCAGCTGAACCCCACTTTTATTTCCATCAGGGATGGAGAAACTCCTCCAAATAAAATAGGGAAAATGTTTGTTTTTGTCTCATATACACAGGGGTCCCACTGCCCCAGGGTGGCTTCAGAGCCCCTGTGCCCCCATGGGGTGGTGTGCCTGCCTGCCCTTCCCCAAGCTCTGATTGCTGGTTTTGCTTTTTTGGTGGTTTTAGTGCCTCGTGGTTGTGCTGCCAGGGCACGGGCTGCCTGCCAGCAGCTTACCCGGAGCCCCTAACCCTGCCACAGCTGGGCTCAGTCCTGCGTGGGGTGCAGGCTTTGTCCATGGCCCCATCCTGTGGCCCCCACATCTGCCCCTGCTTTGCTGCCAGCGCTCTCCGGGGACACAGTGCTCTGTGGCCAAGCAAGCAGCATGCACTGATGGTGCACAGGGAAGCCAGGTCCTACAGACCTGGGGCAAGCCCGGGCTCTTGCTCTGCTCTGCAGGGAGGCAAAGCCGAGTGTGCCAAAGCTTGCAGAGCATTGGAGGCTGGGGGCTCTGCTCCCACAGGTGTCCGGGGCAGTGCAGGCAGGGATGCCCTGGCCTGGGAAGGTGAATGTGGATGCTGCTGCCTGCGCTAGCTGGAAACAGCAGGGCCAGCTGGAGTGCTGGGGTCAGTTCAGCGACACAGGACCGGGTGCTGCTGGGAAAATGCAGTGACTGTTGGACCAGAGGCCACCCCGGGGAATGTGCAAGCTGGCGTTTGCTTTGCAAAGGCAATCGCTGCCCTTGTTATCCAGCAGATTGAAAGGGGAGTGAAAACGCTAGCCCGGAACACATGGCTCCACCACACGAGTGTTGCTGGGGTGCTGTCCTGCTCAGCAGTGCAGGCAGTGCGTTTCTGCAGCGCTGAGCAAAGGGCCAGACCTGGGACCTTCATGTAGCAACAGGATGGCTGGGAGGTCAGCAGAGCTGGCGAAAGGTCCCACGTGAGACAGAGCAAGGCAGGAGACCGAGGGAGCGGATTGCTGAAAATGGGAATGGGGCCACATGAGCATGGGGACAGCACAGAGCTGAGGGAAAATGGAGCTGAAAGGCCCCTGGCACTGCGCTGTGGGGCTCATGGTGTAGGAGCAGCAGTGGTGGCCAGGACCACCCGGTGGGCAGCCCCCCACACTGCCCCAGGAAGGGCCTTGGCCAGCTGCCGGCCCCTTCTGCAGTGACGGGGCTTAGTCATCTCTCACTGACACCGTTTGATGTTTGGTCTCATTCCCAAAAACTTAAATTAAACAACTTGGTGCTCTTACGTGCAGGAAACATGTCTCCGGCTGGCTAAGAATGTCCTCCTGCGGTGGCAGCTCCCACTGAACTGCAGGCAGGTCTTGAGTGGCCATCTCCTAAACCCCTGCATGTTAACCCAGTGCTCTCCAACCTGCCTCAAACCACCAAGCAGCTAAAACCCATGTCCCCAGATAACATTTGGGGCCGAGGGTCTGCCAGCATGGGGAGAAGAGCTGAGCCCCCCCGGATGAGCCTGACACAGCTCCTGGGCCCCCTGTCTCTGTGATGCTGAATGCGGAGGGGATTGCAAGCATCAGCCTGGCGAATTATGAAAGTCAGGATGAAAGGGCAGGGGGGGAGCAAAACGCCCCAGACGCTTTTTGGCAGGCAATGAAAGGAAGGTTTAGCAGCAGCTGCCAGCTGGGAGCTGGCGGAGGGACAACTGTGAGTCCGACTCCATCCCGGGCTCCCCAGGACGGCAGCCACAGTGCATCCCCAGCACAGCCACTTTCTCTCTCCTCACTGCAAAGCAGGAGGGACCCATGTGCCTCCGAGGCATCCTTCCTGCTTCTCTGGGCAAAGCAAGGGAAGGAAAACTGCTTCCAGCTGGGAAACCTGCAGGGAAAATGCAGTTTTAGAGCCTCGCCTGCCGTCATTACCAGTGCGGGTCAGGGAGCTGCTGCTACTGAGGAGAGAGAAAAGAGGCTTCAGCTGCTTTTCAGTTGCCTTCAAGACAGATTTAGCTCTGTGGCCGGCCACAGATGGGGCTGCGTGGCCAGACTGCCTGTGAGATACAATCAGATCTCGCAGTGAAGCCGGAGACTTTAGTTGCTAATAGAGATACAGCAAATTAACCGAACTTAATTCGGAGGGTCACCACACAATGCTTCCACCTGTTTTGCTGTGGTTCTGCCATCTGCCACCCCTCTACCTGATGCAAAAGAGGCTTTTTTCCCTTTCTCCTGACGCCGTGGGCTTCGTTAAGTCGTGTCGTATCTCATCAGGGCTGCAGCGGCAGGACAATGGGCAGTGAGAGCTGAGCTGAGGGAACATATGCAAACTTTTGGAAGCTTTCCTTGCCAGAGCCAGTGCAACCAAGGGGCTACTCAAACCACTCTCTATATTCTGCTACGGAAAACAGTTTCATATGCAGATCTTGTTTTCCAAATGGCTAATTAAGTGATTCTGCAAGCAGCGTATTGAATGTTGCTCTGCATCTCTCAGCTGCGCTCACTGGCACGCTGCACCATGCTTCAGCAAACACCGCCTTGGAAAAGCGGCTGCTGCTGTTTACGAGCCGAAGGAAAACGCTAACACAAGCAAACCTTTAAAGCACACACTGCCAAAAGCTCCGCGAGGGACCGTCAAGGGTCCCGTCTGCAGCCCCAGTCTGCTGGAGCTAGTGGGACCGTGCCAGCTCACAGCCCAGGTTGGGCAAGCGTTTTGGCACTCACCACGGGAGGATGGAGGCCTTTAGGTGTGACAGCTGAGAAAGCATGATCTTTGACACAGCCCCCATTAGAAGAAATCCTCCCCGGAGGTCTCCCAGGCTGAGACAGGCCATATGGCAGCAAAAGTAAGTTCCCGGAGAAACCCCAAGTTCAACCCCGCGCTTGGAAACCCTGCTGAGGGGCTGGCCAGGGCGAGATGCTGCCCACCCCCTGGCAGCCAGCTGGCCTGGCGGGGCTGGGGGAGTAGGTCTCCCCCACTGGGCTCAAACACCCACGGTTTAGCTAAGTCAGCATCAGAAAAGCAAGCTTGAGCACCCAGTTGCAGAGCGGTCTTATGGCTCTGGCTGACATGAAGCATTGCTCTACCATAGCAGCGGTCGAGAAGAGTCCAGCACGGCTCCCCCCATCAGGGATATTTGCAGGTGCAAGGACTGGCAGGCATCATTTGCAACATCACTGCCACCAGCAACACACTATGCCTTTGGTCAGCACGCGCAGGCTCTGGGGCAGGAGCCTGCCAGCCGGTGAAGCACGGCCTGGTGCGCTGGTGGCTCTGCTGAAACACCACCGTCCCCGCTGCCGGTGCAGTAAGTCAGGATAACTCTGTGACTTCGGACTATCGCAGGCTTCAGACTGCGCTCAGGAAAGGTATTTCTTGCAAGTATTAGCACAGGCTGCAATGCCTGTGACTCACCAGCAAATTATAATGTGGCCTAGCAGAAGACAAATTGGAGAGAGGGAACAGATCACTCCTTACAGCAGAAGGATGCACGCTGAGCTGCAGCTGTCGGACATACCAGCCGTGCGCCGGAGCTGCTGCTTGCCTTTCCTTACTGCTCACGTCGGGAAAGGTGCTGGTCACTGTGCTGCTGCTGCCCCCCCAGCCCAAGGTGCAGGCAGTGTCCTGGCGGCCGTCGGGCTGCACAGCCTGCAGCACTGGCCCGCGTAGGAGGGTGATGTGGCTACCCAGCAGCTGGGCGTCAACATCACCTGCACGCGGGACCTTGCACCGGACCAAACACAGCGGCAGCCGCGGTGCTGATCCGCGCGGCAAGCACGCGCCGTGCCAGCCCCGGCTAACCTGTGAGCTGGGGGCCAGAGCTGCTGAGGCTGCCTCCAAAGTTTGGGGTTTCTCAACAGGCCGCCCTACCTTTCCCAGCCAGCAAGGCTGGAAGTGAAACTACACTGTTTACTACACACAGAGCACGTATTTCAAGATTCTGCTGCCTTATTTGCCTCCTCTGGGTCTAACACCGGTGTCCCGAGTAGTACAAGAGGTGGTGGGGTGTCCTCTAAGGCAAGGCTTGGGGTAACCCCCACCCCGGGCAGGGATCGGATGGAAAGGTCTTGCCCTGCTTCTGACCTCCCCCATGCAGGACAAGGGGGAGCTAATTCAAAACCAACAAAAGATACCACAGCAGACGCACGGAGCAGAAACCATGTCCCAGGAGACGCCGCAGATGTGAAAGCCAGAGCCTGTGTGAAGGAAACTGTGAGCTCCTGGAAGGACAGTGGCACGTGGGGGCAGCAGCCCCCCTGCTCGTGTCCCCAGCATTGCAGATGCTCCCCAGGGCTGTGGGCTAAATCACATTGTGCAACTCCGGACAGGCGCTGTCTGCAGCCCGCGGGTCCCTCCCACCTCCCCAGCTGACTCTTGGCATAAACGCAGCTACGTCGGCGCTGTCATGAACTGCAAAATGCTGCTCGTAGCATTATGCCGAGGGATTGCCGTATCACATTTCTGGTGAAAACCGTGCGTCAAAATATTGTTTGCTTTCACTGCTGCCAGTGCTACAGACTGTACCAGATATTTCACAATATTGTGTGCTGAGGTTTTAAAGAGCTAGTGAGGTTATTTCCTGAGCGTGCCGGCGTTCACTCGAAGGGGAACAGCAAGAGTGCACTCTTTGTGGTTGCAGGGAAGACGGACAACTTCATCCTAGCTGTGAATTTAAAGGGAAACATGTGGTCTTTGGAGGCCCGACAGGTGACGGCGCCAGGCTGCCCTGACAATGCCCCGGTTCGGAAAGATGTTCGCAGCTTTGCCAGGCCAAGCTCTGCCCCGCGCTACTGACTGCAAAGCCAGAGCGAGATGCACGACCTCTGCAGCGAGGACGTACCTGGCCCTCGCTTAACGCGTGACCTGGCGGTGCTCCCGCGGCTTCTCTCCGAGGGTACAGCCCGTGCTCCCAGCTGTTATCTCCAGGTATCACCATTAATCGGCGACGCCTGCCGCTGACTCAGGCGACGCAAACGGCAGGCAGCGAAGCACCTGCGTCGCAGCAGGAGTGGGCAAACTTCGCGTTGCTCGGCCCCGCCGGCACCGAGCCAGAGGCCTGGGGCTCGGCCTGGCCTAGCAAAATAAAACACAGGTGAGGCGTTTAAAACGGTGCATTCGCTCCGCACAGGCGCTGCCCATCGTGTGACACCCGGGCTGCTGCGCCGACCCGCGGCCCAGCTCTGCTCCCCAGCGCCGCAGGCAGGGGGGCACGGGCCGGCGCGCGCTCAGCCAGGGCTCACATCCGTGTTTCAGCTTTTTACGCTTTTGGGAACGAACGTGTGTCACCTCCGCACGCAGCCGGCGGCTGGACCGGCCCCGCCGAGCCCGGCCTTTGCCCGCTCCGCACCGGGACCGGCGCCTGCCCGTTCCTGCGGGGCGAACCAGCGCTCCCCGCGCACGCGCTGCCCGCAGCGGCCGCGCTCCGCTGCCCCGCGGCGCGTGCTGCCCGCACCCCCCGCCCCACTCTCTCCCCAGGCCACGCCCCTCCCTCCCCTCCCTTGGCCAATCAGCAGCCGGCGCCCCGCCGGTTCCCGTGGCGGCCCGGCCGGCCTGACCCCGCGCCCGCGCCGCGGCTGCCGGCCGGTCTCGGCGGCGGAGGGGGAGCGACCTCATTTGCATGAACCAATGGGAGGGAAGTATGCAAATTCGGCCGGCGCGGGTTGGCCGGTCGCGGGTCGGATAACGCCCGGGGGGCGCCTTTGTGCCGCAGAGGCGGCGGCGGCGCGGAGGGAGCGGAGCGGAGCGGAGTGGGGCGGGCGGCAGCGGCAGCACCGGCAGCGGCAGCACCGGCACCTCCGGCACCTCCCCGCGGCTGCACTATGACTCTGGAGGAGCTGCCTGGGGACCACCGCACCGCCGGGAGGTACGGTACGGGTACCGGGGCGCGGGGGCGCGGAGGGGTGTCGGCCCCGGGTGACTGGAGGCCTGTCTGTGCTTGTCCCGGCGGCAGGATGGAGCAGGCGGGGGACGCGCTGGAGGAGGTGCTGAGCAAGGCGCTGAGCCAGCGGAGCCTCACCCTCGGTGTCTACGAGGCCGCCAAGCTGCTCAACGTGTGAGTGACCCCCCCCCCCCCCCGCGATCCCCCGGTGTTTCCCCCCTCCCCGCCGGTGACCGCGGCTGTCCCCGCAGGGACCCGGACAACGTGGTGCTGTGCCTGCTGGCGGCCGACGAGGAGGAGGCGGGGGACGCGGCTCTGCAGATCCACTTCACGCTGATCCAGGCCTTCTGCTGCGAGAACGACATCAACATCCTGCGCGTCAGCAACCCAGCGCGGCTGGCCCAGCTCCTGCTGCCCGCCGCCGGCCCCGAGCCGCCCGCCGACCTCCACTGCGTCCTGGTGACGGTGAGCCGGGGCCGAGCGCCGCCGCCGCCCGCGCCTGGCAGCATTGCCCTGGCTTTCCCCGCGCCTTGCATCGCGCTGCGAGTGGGCGAGGACGCGCTCGTAGGCCTTGAGCCGGCGGCTCCGGCCGCCCCCCGTCCCCGGGGGAGGCGGGGTGCCGCAGGGGGACCCCCCGGTGCCGGGCGGCTCCCCCCGAAGCGGGCAGCCGGCGCGCTGCGGCAGCCCGGCTGCAGGGCATAACTCGTCTGTCCAGTAAGCAGTGATGAATGTGCAGAGCATGTCTTTTATCCTGCAAAGCCTGGAGCCGAGCACAGTTTCAAAATGTCATTTGGTAAAACCGGGACTGACCGCGCCTGGGCACGGCGGCGGCCCTCGCCTGGGCTCGGACCCGCGTCTGGCAAGCGGGCCGGCACGGAGAGGGTGCCACCGGACCCGCGAGGGCCCAAAGGAAACCTCCCCCCCCTTTTTTTTTGTCCTTCCTCCCCTTCTTTTTCCTTTTCCCACTGCCCTGGAGTCCAAGGCTGCAAAACTCCTCGCATGGGTCTGGCGTTGGTTTGTTTGTTTGCCTTAGTGGCAATTTAAGATGATTCATGCTCCTGGGTTTTCTGCTGTGCTTTTTCTTTTTTTTTTTCTTTCTTTGTGGGTTGTTTTTGCTTCTCTGTTACAACGCTCTCTCCTCTCTTTCCAGAACCCCCATGCCTCGCAGTGGAAGGATCCAGCGCTGAGTCAGCTGATGTGCTTCTGCCGGGAGAGTCGCTACATGGATCAGTGGGTGCCAGTGATTAACCTCCCCGAGCGGTGACCGCGCCGGGCCGAAAACGAACTGAACCGAATTGCACTGAAGTTTTGCAATACTTTTAGCAGTTGCTCAGGAAGTAACTCCCTGCCCTGGCACAAGGATTACAGGGGAGGGGGGAGGGGAAAAAAAAAAAACCAACAACAACAACAACAAAAAAAAAAAGATAAAACTGATGTCAAGGGGGTAGGCTGAAGTTGAACCGCATCTTGTGTGGGACTGAAGGAAAGTGACTCCGAAGCAATGGGGATGAGCGTGGAAGCGAAGGGAAGAGCAGCGCCTGCGTTGCCGGAGGAGCGAGCCCTGCCTGGGGTGCCACACAGCCGGGTTACTCGCCGAAAACGCCCAACACCCTTCACGGTTTTTTAAAGTGCAACTTAGAGTTTCTGGTTTAAATACTTACAGAGCAGAAAAGTTAATCAAAACATTTTACAAACAATTTTATTGTATTTTTGGGATGTTAATTCTCAAGTTTTTATGCTAAGATATATAATAAGTTATTTTATGATATTGATGAAAAAATTATTTATACTCTGAGGTTTGAGAACCAGAATGCCCTTAAGCAGTTGGTCTGCAACCACATATCTTTTAACAGTTGGCTGTTAAAAGCAGCTACATTAATATAATTGTTTGAAATTGGGTAGTGTTTTGTTTTTCGGGGTTTTGTTTTGTTTTTTGGGTTTTTTTGAAATAAAGTTTAAACTCCAACCCTTTGTACTGGGTGTTATTTTCTTACTCCGTTCATTAGTGTAGAGTCAAAAGGGGCTCATTTGGCAGCTGCTTCATTGTTCTGGCCATGGGCAAGGTCCTGTTGCACTGGTCCTGTGTGGGTTTATTCCTAGCTCCTGCCATGCCATTAAATGAAAAAGCAGCTGATGTGCTGCAGTAAATGGTGGAGATGTTATTTATTTTTCTTAAACAGAGTTTAAAAAAAAAAAAAAAAAAGGAAGCATTATTTTTGAGGCTCTGACACTCCTGCAGAGCCTGAGTCTTCTTGGAAGGTGGGGAAACCTGATTCCGTGTAGGAGGAAAGCTTGACCTGATGTTTCCTTTCCTGGGAAGGTGTCAGCCCAACCCTGTGCACCCCCAGCACTGCCTGTGCCCCCTAGGGTTAGGGGGTTTCTGTGCTGGGCTCCTCTTTTAATTACACTGGCACACAAAAAGCTGTACTCCTTGTGGCAGAAATCTCTCTCCAGGCCCCAAGAGAGCAGGAAAACAGCCTCCCTCACACCCACGCCGCTTGCTGCCAGCAAGAGCCCTGTGCCGCCTGTGCTTCCACCGCCGCGCTGCCTGCGGGAGGCCGCAGAGACGCCAGTGACCTACATCGGGGCTTCCCTAATTGCACGTCTGTGCCGCACCCCAGCGCGCTGCCTCGTGGTACCGGGCTTGGATGCTGCCACAGCCCTCGCGTGCGCCCCAGCAGTGGCAACGGGGGGGGTCACTTTGTCCCCAGCCCCAGCAGGATGGTTGCCCCGCTGCCGCTGGCGGCTGCCAGCCCAGCCAGGTGGCGAGCCCGGACCAGTTCTCCCGCTCTCCAGACGCACGGGACAGCACGCTCCGGCACGAGGCCGCCCGTCCCCATCCCGTGCGGTGCTGCAAGGCCACGTCACCTGCCCCGCAGTGGCCTCGTGCCGTCTCTGGCACGTAGCTCGGGACCGGGCAGGCACCGTCCTGGGCCCCTGGGGACATGGGATGGCTGCGGGAGTGAGACGGCGCAGGAGCAGCGCTGCCATCGGCCCATGGCAGCACGCAGGGGCTCCTGACCACGGACGCCTTGCGCGGGAGTTGCACTCGCTGCCCACCACAGCACGGGCCTGAGGGAAGAACACAGGGAGCCCCAGCAGCAGCCACCAACAAGGAGGTTGCGTCAGGCTCAGACACAGTAGCTGCACAAAATGGGAGTTTTCTGAACATAGTATTTTTAGCTTCATTACTATGGCATGCATTCAGCATCAGCATTTCAACAGCAAATACACTCCCAAGAGTTGATCTGTTGGCTCTCGCCTCCATTCGCACATAGTTAAAAAAATCCTCTTTCTGTTGCAAGTTACTTTAGCAGCACAAATGTAAGATATTGAAGAGAAAGTTTAACCACACCTAACACATGCAAATCCAGCTCTGGGGATCTTTTACCCTCCTTTGCTGTTGTACAACAGACTCTCTGTTGCCCTTCCCTAAGAGTGTAAAAGAGGGTGGGTGGCTCAATCACATTTTTGGAATTAAAGTTAATTGCAAACATTTGCAATTTCACTGAGCTCAACCTTGAGCAGAACCCCCTGAACTCCTGGCTTCTCCAGGCTACAAACTGTGTGGCCAGGACCCATGGGTGGCCCCGGGGACACATGGCCCAGCACACATGTGCACCCAAACGCTCTTTTTTCCCCCAAAACTAGCCAGCTCCGAGGAGGGGGGGGGTCCTGTCTGGCCACGTGCCAAGCCCTCCCAAAAACGCCCAGGCAAGAGAGGCCCCGACCCCGCGAGCAGCCGCAGCCAGAAACGGCAAAGCCGGACGGGAGCCCAGCAGCGCCCACCCACCAGGGAAGCACCAGCTGCTGGAGAGGCAGGAAGGGTGCCAGGAGAGGCGGGAAGGACGTACAACACGTACCGGAAAGGACGTTAATTCCGATAACCAGGCAAAAGGAGGAGTAAGTGGTAGCTCCATGCAGCGATGGGATGTCGTCCGATGCCAGAGCAGGGCCTGGAGAGCTGGACTTGAGATCCTGCTCTGCCCTCTGATCGCTGCACCCCTCATTTAAAATGGGCGCTGGTTTGGGGCTTAATTGCACTGCAGCCTCAAAACCAAACACCATCAAGACAAGAGCGACAAGTTCAAGCAAAATCTGATCATTTTTGGCAAAGCACAGCATGAGAAGCAGCCCAGCTGGCCTGCCGGCTCCCTGGGCAATGGCTGCGCCTCGCGCAGGGGACCGCAGCCCCCAGGGGGCCCTGGGGAGGGACACCTGCGCTTTGGGGATGGGGATGACAGGCCTGCACCCGGCACACTGAGCTAAGCCAAAAGAGGGATGGGTCAGGATTGCCCTGGGATAAAGGATGTGGAAAGTAAGGAAAAAAAAAGAAAAAAAAAATCACCTCCCCCCAACAGAACCAAGGCTTTACCAAGGGTCTTTAATAATAATCTAAACTTTTTTTTTTTTTTTTTTTTTAAATGAGGAACACCTAGCTTCTGTCCCTGCTCCAAGGCCGAGGTGTCCTGCAGCTCTCAGCCCTGCGGCCGTGCTCACCCAAATAAAACCCCCCCAATGCCCAGCCAAGAACAACTGTGAGCAGATCTTCCGCGATCTCCTTTTTTCCCCCTTTGAGCCCCATCGGTTTGATATGAACAGGTCCTACCTGAGACAAGACTTAAATACTACCTGCAGGCACGCTTGAGGGTCTCAGTAGGCACATCCTAGCCATCCCACCTGGGGGCTGCAGAAGACCGGTCCTGCTGTCACCCAATGCTATGGGGACAGCCAGGTTCTTTTGGGGACCCTTGGCAGATTAGGAGGGGTCAGGAGCAGGGGGTTCTGGTCACACCTGCACCAGGCCATTCCCATCCCAACCCCATCACCACCCTTCCCATGGAAACACCTAGCAATGCACCAGCACAGCAGCAGCGAGTCCAGCCTCTGCAGCTCACCAGCTCCAGGAGGCCAAGGAAAATGAATGATGATAAACTGAGAGCATAGAAAACAGACATGTTTCAGCAAGGGGCTATTTTAGCAAGAGTCAAGTCTCCAAGACACCAAACAGCCCTTCTCCCTTTAATGCAACACAGCATTAAGTCAAATTAGAAAAATACAGAGAAAAAACACAAACAACAAGCTGGCTGCTTAATTTATGGGGGAAAAAAAAGAATAAATACCCATTCTGGAGTAGTACTGTGTTCACTTGATATAAAAGAGAGGGGCAGCATGGTGATGCCGCGTGGCATGGCTGTGCCGCCCTGCCACACCACATCACCGTACCACCCCACCATGCTGCCTCTGTGGGTTTCCCCAAGCAGCTGTGGATGCAGATGGTCTCGTTTCTCCTTTTTCATTCTACTACAGCAGAGTCTGTATTTCCCCCGAATTTTACAATTCCTGTTCTTTCACGGGAGTATTTATAGCAAAAGAGCAAAGTGCAAATGTAACCACTTGAGCTTTCGCATGTCCCTATATATTGCATTTAAAAAATAAAGAGTTTACCGAAAATCTATATGCTAAACGTCATCAGAAGCAGGCAGTTGCGTGGTGCTGAGTTAGCTGATGATCTCAAGTCTTCTACCTAAAACTGAGAAAGCACCTGAAAAAAAACCTGGCATGGTGTTTTTAGTCCTATGCCTCTGATCACCAACGTGACCATGGCCACCTACAATCAATCCTTTTGCTCTTTGGATGTGTAAGCAAGTGTGAAATAGATGCTGGCATAAATCTTGCCCCAATGCTGCAAGGATGTCAAAATTGCATGGAAAAAGTTGGAAAATACACTTAGCCCAGCTGCTGGGCTGGGACAGAGCCACGGCCACAGCCAGGACACGCTCGACATTGGCTTGACAAATGCCAGTGTGTTCGTAGGAGACGAGTGACAGAGCGAGCCTGAGGAACGTGCCAGAAGCTCTTTGTTAGAAAGTACAGAGTTACATGCCGCTATGGACGCGGCGTGATGGGTGGGAATGACGGGAGGTGGCCAAGCTCCAGCTCAGGGCAGAGTGCCGGCAGGCCCCCACGGCTGGATCACCAACCAGTCCCTGCTGCAGGCTTTATTTAAGGGCAGACAATAGAGAAAAAGCCAGACAATCTCTGCAGCTACACAGGTGATTGGGGGGGGCAGGGGGGCCGGGAGCTCTAACAAAATAAAAATGCAGATTACTATGGGGACAACAGATTGATGGGAGAACAACATTCAGGCAACACCACGAGGTTATTTACCCTCCCCGTGCCCCACGTACCTGCCTGCACACTTCTGAGCACAGCTGGAGTTCTCTCAACAGGTACAGTCTTGCATACTCAAACTAAGTTAATTACTATTTTTAACATGATATAAAATGATAGACACAAACACAGTAAAAAAAAAATTAATGTGGATCTACATTATTGTTTTTTAAATTGTCACTAGAAAAATACTCTAATTATAAAAATAATTTGCATGTAAGCACAGAATAAGCAGTACAATTTTCTATCAGTCTTGTATGTCGATTTTTGAACTCTGTTAAAGAGGCTTGTTAAACAAATTATAATTTCTCAATATATATCAATAGTGTGTATATAATTTAATATAGAAATGACAAATATGCAACGTAAGACAGTAAATTACAAGTGGTTAATAAATTCTGTAAATATCACTACAGAAACGCACGGTTATGGCAGATCACAACTTCAGCCTCTGAACCACCAGCTACAAAGACAGACATTTGTAGCCACCTGAAGTCAGTATTATTTTCAATCCCTTCAGTTTTCCGTGAATATGCAATGTTTGTATAAATATACTACTAAAGTTTATATATATATATATACACACGCACACACAGAGAAAGACTTTTTTATTATGTGTATATATAAAATCACTTGATGGAAAGGCCCTCCAATTATATCTGCATAACTACAATCTGGATATAATTTGGCATTTTTCCCCTTTAAAAATGAATTTAAAAGAGTCAAATTCTGACTCCCTGCACAAAATATAACTGGGACTTCAAGTGACAGAACCATGCCTCCAGCTCAGCACAAAGCCAGGGCAGTACTAGCTCAGAGTCTTTGATTCTTTTGACAGGGTTTTTTTAGACTAACACAGATTTTTAATTAGAGAAGATAATTCAGAGAAGCAGAATCAAAGCTGAAAATTCTGCTTTTTCAACTCCTCTTAAAAAGCAGGAAAAGAAATCCGCAGATCTCTGATTCTTGACACTTCAGATTTTACACTTAAAAAACCTCTGTCAAGAGAAGCCAACGTAAGGAAGGATGCAGGCATGGCTCCCTGGAGTTCACCAGAAGCTGCTACAATAATTTTTCAACGTAGCTTTTGCTAGATAATGCACTTCGAAATGTGTCTGTGCATAAACACACGCTACCAACACAGGTACACCTCCCCCTCCCCGCATACATAATTTAAAAAAATGTAAAACCAGTGATGTTCAATCACGTTTCTACACCTTTGCCTCTGCTCTGTCAGCAAAGCTCAGGCAACTTTGGTCTTGTTTGTGTAACTTGAAAAGTGAAACTGGGACCTGATCCTGCAGAGGACAAGACCCCTGGCTCGCCCTGTCCGTCCCACCTCGGGGACGCCGGCGCAGCGCTTGCAGGCTCGATGCCCGAGATCCCATTCCTTTGGACAAGAAAGAAGTTAATTCAGTTTGAAACCTTGCTTCCTAATAAAGATAGGGAACAGAAAAAATGCTTTAGAAAGCTTAAGAAATCGTTTATACGCTTGGTAAAAGAACGGCCGCTCTTACACAGTTAATAGCTGGTACCTTACAGAGTATTTGCCTATACGCCCGCCAGTGGCTGGCTTTGCCCAGGAGGGCTACGGAGGAGCTGCTGCTCTCCTATAACAAAATGCAGGTCTTCTTGTCCTTGAAAGGGTTCTCAGAAGCAGGTATGCCCATTAGCAACGGATCTTTCTTTGCATGTTCTTCACAGTAGAGCATTAGGTCTGCCGATGCTTTTGACACCTGCAGAAAACAGCGGGGAAAAAAACAAACAAACAAACGTAAAATGGTATTTCTCTGTAACTAGTAACATGATCAAACATGCTGAGAGCTGCTGACAGGTGCAAAGTCCCTGCGTGCGACGGGAGAGGTGCTCAGACATCAACACGCTCTCTGGGGCCCAGCCTCCTGCGAAGACATGCTGCCGCTGGCTCGCTCCGGCTTTATCTGCAGGGAGGAGAAAAGGATGGACCCCGGTGCTCTGTGGGGTTAGTTTGCGACACCAGGCAAAAGTACCGCTCGGCTGCTACACGGCTTCTACAGAAGACTAAAAACAAACAGGAGAAGGTTCAAAATAATACAGTAGGCTCGTAATGAGGAACTTCTCATCTATAAATTTGGGGACAGTAAACAGAAGTGTCCTCAGATGACTAGTCGTTTCAGGAACCCAGTGCAGGGTCTTTCCTCGCACAGCCCCGCTCCTGACCCCCGCCACCTGAGGAAGGGCACTGCTGCTCCGTCAATCTGGACATTTGTTCTACTGGCCTTCAAAAGGGGCTGGGCAGCAATTCAAGCAGCCTGACAAAGGGCCAGTTGCCGAAAATGTAATATTGCCGAAAGGCAACATTACTGGTGTAGCCAATATCCTATCCCTGCTAGCTGGAAAAAAAGTTTGGCTTCTTTCCTGCCTTAAGTTAAAGGAATCCAGTTTCTGCTACCTTCTTTTTTTTTTTTTTTTTTTTTTTTTTTTTTTTTTCTTTTTTTTTTCTTTTTTTTTTCTTTTTTTTTTTAATAATGTCCCTACACATTCACCTTCCTTGCAGACGTAGTATTCAGCCAGCTGAAGAGTAGAACAAAATCAATTAACACAACATGCATGAAACTGGAAACTGATACCTGCCTTCTGTTTCACACATTTGATTTGCACTTCGTATTTTGCTTTGGTTCTCCTACAAGTCCATAAACATGGAGCTACCTGAGGATACTGCTGGTAAGTGGCCACAAGAATTAGATTTATTCAGATTTGTTGGGCTGAAACGTAAATGTCATGTTCAGAGATGGGGGGGGGCGGGAAATGAACTATGGGCACACACATGCACACACACACTCCCTTATCTTATCACCCTACATCTGGAAGGGGGAAAACAAACAGGAAAAAAAGAGGGGTGAAGAAGGATGTGCTCTCACCTTTATTCTTTCTATTGAGGCTTCTATTCTTAACTGCTGGACAGTCCTTCGGGCCTGGGCTATGTTGTTGGTTGTGCTAGCTGTTTTGCCAGACATTTTCGGTGAAGCTCTGTTTTGAAAGACAGCGGGTTATTTTTCCAGGAGGTGGCACAGCATGTTAAACTGCTTTTACACAGAGGCAACTGTGACACGCTGCAAAAAGTGCCTTTTTTTTTTATTATTATTTCACACAACAGGACTTGTCAGCTGAGAAGCAGCTCAGCAAACGATGCTCTGCAACCAAAATACCCCCCAGAAAAAAATGGATTGAGCTCTTGTGCATCCTATTCCTTCACTCTTTCCTGTGTTAATAGGTGATACGGGTTTATCGACTCGTACTTTTCCCAAGCCGGAGGGCAGCCAGCACCGCACTGTGTGCCCACCCCTATGCCTGCCATTTGCACAGGGGCTGGATGCAACATGGTCAGTCCCTGCACCAGCCGCTGCCCTGCGGTGGGACGGATCCTGCTGCATGGGAAGGGCCGGTTGCCCCAGGTGGGGCCGGGAGGGAGGAGAGCTGCCGCCCGCCTGCCCGAGCACTGGGGACGAGGAGTGTCCTCTCCTCTCCCTCTCGCAAGCAGAAGAGGATTTCATGGCCAGTTACTGCCCCTCTGTTGAGCCCGCTGCAGCGAGGAGGATGGGCAGAGGCGCGGACACATCGGCCGTGCCGGCCTGGCCTCTCCGCTTCCTCCAGCTCGCTCCGGACAGGCTGCATTGCAGGTCTGTGGCAGCCCAGCAGCAGCTTTACGACACGTCAGAGGAAAAGGAAAACAAGAAGGCAAAGTTCAGAGATGCATTCCCGGCTGCTGTCTGCTCCCATGTGGCCATATATGGGGGGATGGCGGAAAAAAAACAAGCAGCTCCGGGACTTTCCTTCTCTGGGTAAGAATGCAAAGCATCAATCCTGACATGGGGCCGGCGGTTGGATGGTGTCCAGCGAGAAGGGAGGATGCTCTGCACCAGGCTCAGCTGGCCAGTCCGGCAGCAATTCAAGCACAGCTTTTGCAGCTTGAGCCCTCACTTGCAGCTACCCGCGGGATGCCCACAAGCGGCACGAAGGCAGCACGTGCTGCCAGCTTACGGGCCCAGTCCATGCCAGGATGCCATGTGCTTCCCTGCGAGCTGGCACAGGGAAGAAGACATGCTCCCGACACCACCAAAGAGCAAGGAGTGAACTAGGATTGTACGTGGGCAACCCTATCCAGACAAGGAAGACAGCCTGCATGCCAGCTCTGACTCAAGACCAGGTCCAAGAGGACAGGCAGCACCAGTAAACAGTTAAGGGTTAGTTTTGCTGATGCTGGTACTGCTGTCCCTGAGCAGCTTTGCTGCAGGCACTCTGCAACAAAGACCTGAATGAGGTTCCTTCATTACGTCTAAAAAAGTATGCTTAATTGCGCGCTGTAAGTCAGTGCTCCACTGGCATTTACACTACTCGGGATCTGGAGGTCTTAACCTCCGGGTGGTCCCAGAAAACCTCAGGCTCTTCAGCTGTACATAACTCATATGGCATGTTTGAGCCTGCCCTGGCTTATTGGACCACCACGAGCTGTCCCTTCACCCATGCCACGCTGAAGGCCACCTTGCCCCATCTCCCTGCAGCACCCTTCTTGCTGCATGCTCCTGGCATCCCCAGATGTTTCTCATCCCGTGTAGCCATGCAACTGCTGCTGCTGCTGCTGGAAGGAAACTACCCACGCATGGAGCAGCAGGAGCAGGGAAGGGCTGAGGACTGTGCAGCATCACGTTGAAAAGAATCTCTCTACAGGCATTGCAGCGGCAAAGAGCTTATTGCTAAATTATTCAGGTACCCAGAGGTTCAAAGAGCAGCTGGTTTGGGACAGCCCCAGCCTGTGAAACTGTCCTTTCTGTGCCAATCCTTGCATGCAATCTCTAGCGGGACTGTACACAAACCCTGCCGTTTGTTTTCCACAGATCCACGAGAATAATTGGCTCCGTGGTGCTGTGCTTAAATCATTTATTGCATTACAGGGACTTGAGTCCAATGTAGCTACATGTGACCTTTCCAAGTGCTGCATACAGCATTTTCTTGTAGGCTTCAGGTTTCTCATGCCTCAGCCTGGGTAGAAGTGCTGTTTTTCCAGCCGGTGCTCATGCCTGCCCAGCCAGCTGGGAGCAGCGTCATTTTGCACGAGGTCCCCATTTCGGCACGTGCCATCATTTCTAGGCTGCTCAGCAGGGCCCAGATTTCCAAAGTTTTTCTCTCCCTCTGCAGAAACAAGGCCTGGGTTTGAAGTTCACTCCCTGGTGCGTGCCAGGCCAATACAGCCCGCCCCGGCGGACAGCACCCACGGTAGATGTGGGATGCCCGCAGAATGCTGCGGTACACTGCCCAGCTCTCCTCCAACAGTAGCGCAGGCACCCGTGGATGCTTTCTGCTGGCCGGGAACCGTGCACAGCCAGCAGCAAGCACCCCATGCACAGCATCCTCGGTGTTTTCTATTAGGAGCGATTCACTGGCCTGTGCTCCCGCAGCACCAAGCGCACTCAGCTTCCTCTGCAGCCCTGCAATCTACCGGTGAGAAGTACTGCAAGTGGCGTGCTAACTGGTATTTCATGCTTTACAGCTCACAGCTGACTTCTGCCGCTCTTCTAACATCCCAGCAGTGAATCGCAAATGAAGCAACCTGCTGTTTTTCCCAGCTACATCCGCACCAGTAACGGCAAAGCCCAGCGAGAGCAGGATCAGGCTGCATGTGGCAAGCAGCATTGCAGAGCAGAGCGAACGCCGGCCACACTCGGCGGCCGAGCTGCAACGAGAGCAGCGCGGGGATGCTGCCATAGCTGGGGAACAGCCGGCAGCAGGACGCGGGGGGACTTTCCTCGCAATGGCTTTGAGCAGAGTAATTGCCAAGCAGCACGTAACGCTGCCTGCTCACACGCAAGTAGGAGGGACTGTTATCAGGTATCACTAAAAACTTATTTCCTGAAACAAATATTAAGAGCATACTCATGAATCTCTCCAATCTGCATGAATCTGAGTGGCCATATAACAGCCCCCTCTTTAGCTCACTGGCCTACTTTCCCAGTAACTCTTTGCATCCAGGAGCAGGAGATGAGCATGATACCCAGAACTGGTTTAAATGCTGCATATACTCCAAATGACCTATTTCGGGCAAATCACAGGTCTTTTGTAATTTTAGAACCTTTAAACATGTGCCAGTTCAGAGATCACAGCTCCGAGCAAGCGCTTTGCAGCAGGTGAGGCACCGGCCTTTTCAGGGCTGCATTTGAAGCGCCTACCTTCCGCTCCTCTAAATATTTCCACCCAGGGTTTCTGTGTGCAGCTATCACAAGTAAAGCTGCAGCAAAGCTGAGGAAATTTGAGCAGAGCAGACGCCCGTGACACGGAGGCCGAGGAGGCCAGGCTGGCAGCACACGCTGCCGGCTGACTCATCCCGGCTGTGCAGGAGGACAGCTTGTAAACTGTGGTTGCTTCACCTCCGCAATAGCTGGGTCAGTAACTTGAGCCTCAGTCTGTAGCAGTCATCCACTGCCCCAGTTCCCCACAAGCCCCTCACCGCCCCAAAATTTCCCGCTATGCTCCAGAGAGGTCACCTATGGACTGAGTTGCACATGATTTACTGCTTACCACCCATGGAAGGTACTTAATGTAAAATTAAAAAAAGCCAACAGGATTTTTCCTCTGTGAAGCAGCGTTCCCTCTATGGCACTGCCCTAACCGAAGACACAGGCACTCATCCTCACTAGGCACCTACTGCCCCACCGCTCCAGTGCTGCATTCAGAGTGGCACAAAGGAAACGAGCCAGGACTGTCTGCGTGAAAGCAGCTCATCCCCCAGCCCTGCAAGCCTCCTCCAGCCCTCATTTAATCCATGCATGATGAGGCAGGAGCTGACAAAGCCAAACCATGAGTCAGCGCAGGGCAGCTGAGGCACAGCTGTGACCGTGCAGGACCAGGCAAGGCCGGGAGCAGGGCTACCATCTCCCAGCACCGCCAACTACTTACTGGGCACGGCCGTGGGTACAGAGTTTTGGGAGCGGTGCTTGCTCTAGGGAGGTGTGAAGTCTTTGCATGCTTTGGCTGTGAGGAGGAGAATTAGAGATGCACAGCTGTCTGAAATACCCTCTGTATCAACATCACAACACAAACTCTCAGTTACTAACCCAGATCCACCGTATTACAGTCGAGTTATTGCTAATCATGGAGCTGTAACATCCTACAGCAAGTACACAATGTATGCATCCCGAATTACTAATATTTGTAGCACCCAAATATTAAAGTGCATTTTAATGGCACATTTAGCGATTCAGTCTGCGAATTACCCAAGAGAAGAAGGAGTGCTGACTGACACAGCATAAACACATTTGTCTGGAAATAGTCATAAATCTGTTCATAAAGGTTTAATAGTCAGACGTTTTGCTTTATTGCTGGGAAAGGGCAAGCTACTTGGAGCATGTTTCTCATTGTAAGTGATGATGAGAGGTGTAGGTTGAATGCATGTCATAGTATTTGTAAAATACAAAGTGAAAACTCCCTGGAATTCAAGGCAAAGGCCATGGTGCATTAACCACCTCTGACATAAGCCTTGCAGTGCCATGACACCGACAAGATCTTTTCCAGTTCAAGTCAGCGATGGCCAACTCAACAAGCCGGAGAGGCTTACACCACACCAGGCAATGCAGGAACGCACTGTGGGCTTCGCCACCAACACAAAAGCAGATTTTTATAAAATCAGGAGAATTACCTCACATCTCAAGGAGCAGGCCATGTTTTAGCTGATGTGAATTGTCAGGGTCAGGACCACATCCAGGGCTTGGTGCCACAGAGCGGGGGACACGATGGCCACAGGGAGCCTCCATCTCCTCCAGCACTGCTGCAGGTCCCGCTGGCCCTGGAAGCACGGGCCGCTTTGCAGCAGACCTGCACGCGGATCCTGACCTCCACCAGCTGCTCACCGGAGGCAGTGAGAAGGACGAAGCTGGAGCACCCGTGGCTCTTGACGGCAGCACCTGAGCCAGGACACATGTAAGCTCTGCTGGTAAACCTGCCACATGATTTTGTGATGCTGTTGCCAGACAAATGGAGCCTGGAGACCTGCACATCTTGGCACACCGGGACTGCCCAAGGAGCTGTAACCTCAGATCCAATAGATAACGCAAGCAGGCTCCACTCCACAGCACCGTCTGCTCATTTCAAATAGCATTTAGAAACATAATAGAGTCTTCTGTTACTAGACTTTTGGGGTATTTAACCTGATAATTTGAGGAATTTAATTATTCCAAGGCTAATTGTTAAGCTAGAGTTCCTAGAAAGGAAATTAAAAAGGACATAGATTTTGTGGCTTTTGTTCAACGCTTCCTGCCTTTGCTGGCGTGCCATTAGAAGGGGGCAGGGGGACAGCTGCTCTGTTGCCACAGCCCCCTTCCGACACACAGAAATCACACCTGGGTCCTGTTCTGCTCAAAGCCATTAATACATTCAAGCCCAAATTTTGAGACTCCTTCCCACTCAAAGCAATTGACTGCAATAGGGAACTACCAGACTGGGGGCTTTGCTGGATCTGGGTTTCCTTGCCTAATCCTGGCACTCGCTTAGGCTGCAGAGTCCAACTGGGACTTCTGCTCAACACATAAATGAGGCTTAACTCATTTGTAAATGGGATCACCCGTGCAGGCAGTGCCTCCCCCTGTCCCCCCACCACAGCCCCCAGGGCTGCTCGCTGCTGTGACTCCCACCCTGGCACCCAATGCGGGGTTGCAGACATTGCTCCCAGGTAGGCAACGCCATGCCTAGGTGCCCGAAGCAAGGCACCACTCGCTGAGAATATCAGCAACCCTTCTCCGGGCCCTAGGAGAGGTGCTGATGCCACATCTGGAGGACATTCTTGCCATGGGATTGTAATCCCTGTAAGAAGTCCTCCTGCACCATCAGCAGTGGAGGAAAATGACCCTGCTCCTGATGGAGAGCGAGTCCACAGACACCAAGTGGGAGATGTGCCAATACAAAACAGTGTCTTGGCTACGTGGAACTGAAATGGTAGAAGAGGAATTTAAAAGGAATTTCTCATGTTTAGGTAGTACTCTCAAGAAAAGATAATAGATATGAGACTATTGGCTACGTTGGGAAATTTACTCTGCAAAGAATACAGTGAGAAATCAGAAAACCCTACCTTCTGGGGGGTTTCGGTTTTCATCAGAATAAAACCACAGGATCAGAGTACTGCGTTCACCCCACTCTCCCTACCTCCTCATCACTATCATCAGAGGGCATCTGGCCAGAACCTCTGCAGGACCCTGGGGCCAAGGTGGCCAACTGACTCATGGAACAGACACAGGCACACTGAACCCAACAGCCTCGCTGCCGCGCAGGTACTGCCCAGAAGGACCCACAGAAGACGGACACAGCTGCAAAAGCTTCCCCATACCCAACAGGCTCAGATGGTCGTGAAAAATGAGACTTCCAACCAAGAACCTTCAACACGCACTGTTAGAGCTGATGAATGCAGCTGCTGAATTTGATAATGAACTCTGCTGGTGTGTTCCAAACTGCGAGTACTTTAAAATAATCATTGCTGGAATAACAAGGAGTCGTTTCATATAGATACAAAAGAAGCATGGATCCACTACAAACTGAACCCAAACTCCCATTCCAGATCCCACAGTTTTCACTTACTATGTTGAAAAACTATGGTGTGAAAAAAAACAACAAACCAAACAACCCAAAGCAATTTATTTTTATAAAGTAATGCATGCACCTCTGAGAAGTAAGACAGTTCCACATTTGCTGATTCCTCTAATTTTAGTACCATTTTCAAGACATAAGGTTAAAAAACAATTACTGCAAAATTAAATGATAAACCATTCTCTTCTCATTTCGCTGGGGCAAGCCTAGGCTGACTTTGTTCAGCCTTCCTTTCCCCACCCTCAAGCCACAGCCCCAAAACCCCTTTTGCCACTGGAGAGGTTGGAGTTTCTCTGGAGTGCCTTCCAATCGTACATGAATGACCTCATTAGGAAAGTTTCAGTGCTTATTTTCCCAGCTGGTTAGCTTTGTTAATAAATTAGATGTTTTAAAAAAAAAAAACAACCAAAACACCATAACATTTGAAATTAAATTGCTGTGTTTCCTCATCTTCAAACAAACATAAGCAGCATTACTTTAATAGTCCTCCTAAGATTACTAAATCTCTTCTACAGAGAGATTTACAAACAACTAGGTCATCGCCCAATAATACTGTTTTCCCTCCGAGTTCCTGGCAACCTACCCTATTAACTAAGCTGCTGCGGCCATCTCGAGCCACAGGATTTCTCGTAGGATACACTTGATTTCAAACAACAGCAACAAACTGCATAAAACTGCAGATCTATATCGGGGGTGTACACAGTTCTGCAGAACTTGAGATTTCGTGCCCTCGGAGCCCGGGGCAGGCCTTTCTGGGGCAGGGATGTCTCCAGGGATGTCTCCCAGGAGAATTAAATCACTCTCTAAAGAAAAGACCACTCAGTCGGGGAGAGCACTGCTCCAATTTCTGGGAAACAAGCCTTCACTGCTCAACAGGCAGCCCTCAGCCAAAACCAAAGACACCCCGAGAGCCAAACTCACCCCATCACTTTTCTCAGCAGGATTTTTCCTGTCCCCCAGCACTCACAGTCACAACTATTCATTCTCTATTAAATGGATCAAAACCAAAGTTCCAACAAGTTTTTCAGTTCACCACCTAAGACAAAACACGGCTGGTGTGATCTTGTGCCATTCTAGGCAGGAGGCGAGCAGGGGGCCAGCTGCGCCCGCTGCTGTAGGAACACACAGCGAGTGACAACCTCGGCCCCGCAAGTGATAGCACTGAATGAGGGCTTGCCAGACCCGAGGCTGACAATGACAGAGATTCCCTAGCCCCAGAGCAGCTGCGGGCATGGCTGCAACTCTCACTTGTCTCTGACTCACACCCTAAAAAGAGACAAAATAATCAGTCCCACCAACAGCCTTCTCTGGCCATCGTGACCAAGGCAAAGCCTTTCTGCAGAAAGTGCTCTGAAAACATGAACAGCTATGTTTGAAAACAGAGCGGGTATGTTTTTTCCAGCTGTGCTGGCTGGTCTAATAAAACAAGGAAGCTTTCATGCCTGTGCTTCATGTCGGCTAGCGAGGGGCTCGCAGGTTTGTCTGCCTTCTCCAGCTACACCACCCCACAACCCTGCCCTTCGGTCCCCCCAGCTGCAAGGCCACCGCCACAGCACTGTGTTTCTTGAGTGAGCCAGGATGATCTTTCTTTATTTTCAGTCCCAAGCACATCATGCAGCTTTGAATTTCGCCTTCTTAATACAAGGAGGCTGCAGGAGCAGAAAGGTGCCGTGAGACGGACAACTGGAAGAACAGTTTCCATTGCAGCAGCCATTAACCCCGCCGGGACCCCACGGCTTCCCGCAGAGGAGACCAACGTCCAGCCCACGAAACACCACGGTACACACTACCATGCACTCGTCACCTCCTGCCCTTTTTCACTGTTCCTCCCTACCCCTGCTCTGTTTGAAAGTTGTCAGAAGTGAAAAGAATGATCATGAGAAAGGTACTAATAACAACGGGAGGGAGCAAGGCTGCCTGCCCTCCCCAGGTACCGCAGGCTTGCAGAGGCACATGCTGGGCTAGGGCTCTGTAATTAACAGCAGAGTCAACAAACGCATGGAGCAAATATGCCAGTGGGAAGGCTTAGCTCACCCTTTGGGGAAAATACCTTTTTGCACAGAAAACTGAAGAGTTAGGTTTGTTTAAAAGAGGAAGATGCTCACCAGCCACACTTTGCCAGGCAAAGGTTCAACCACTAAGAGTAAAACACATGAAACTTCCAGTGCATTTCATGCAGGCCATACACCTGCATTTTTTTTTTTCTTTCTTATAAATAACAGAAACACCTACAAACAGGTGGAGCTGCCCCTCTTCCTAGGTTTTTCTCTTCCCTAGCTTCCCTCTTCCCTAAGTTTTTCTACCCTATTTTTCAAGGCTTTGTCCTTTTTCTTTCTGCCAGCTGCAGGTACCGGGGTTACAATGCAGCAGGCCCTCAGAACAGCAGCCTCAGCAGGTACGCGGCTGGGCATTGAACTGTAGCTCCAACCAGGACAATTAAACACCAATGTATCTTTTTTACTCCTGTAGATCCATGACTGACAACGAACCACGTGCTGAGCGAAATGTAATTAAATCATCAGTGCTAAAGTACACCTGGGAATCGCCCAGCAGTTCTGCCTTGCAAACAGTTCCCTATTTGCTCCAGTTATGTAAAGTCAGTTTATACTGCAGCTCCCAACCCCAGCTAGCAGCAGAATAAAAGTTTAAAAGGGTATTTTGTTACTGTTTCTTTTGAAGTAAAATAGCTTTTAAGCTGAATAACTCAAAACTGTAGATCAATAGAGGAGACTGAACAAAACACAAAATGACAACACTAAAAACTATGGCATCTAAAATCGTACAAGATGCACACCGCTTTAATGCACCCTCAGCCTCTGGTTTTCCAGGGCAACAGCTGGGGGTTGGCGCGAGTCTAAAGTTACAGCTGATCTGCAAATGCAAGTTCCTAAGGCATCTCCTTTTTCAAGCCATAGAAGCCGCGCTGTGGGAAATGCCCTCCGCACTCTGCCCTTGGCGCGGGGGCTGCAGGGAAGCGGTGGCATGGCAGGCTTCAAATTCAGCAAGGAAACAGTGGGCAAAGGAGGACACGAGCAGTTCCATAGAATCATAGAATCGTCAAAGTTGGAAAAGACCTTTAAAATCATCAAGTCCAACTGTTAACCTATCACTGCCAAGTCCATCTATACCATGTCCTCGAGCACCGTATCTATCCGTTCTTTAAATACCTCCAGGGATGGAGACTCAACCACTTCCCTGGGCAGCCTGTTCCAATGCTTGACCACCCTTTCGGTGAAGAATTTTTTCCTAATATCCAACCTAAACCTCCCCTGGCGCAGCTTGAGGCCATTTCCTCTCGTCCTATCACTCGTTACTGGGGAGAAGAGACCGACCCCCACCTTGCTACAACCTCCTTTTAGGTAGTTGTAGAGAGCGATAAGGTCTCCCCTCAGCCTTCCCTTCTCCATACTAAACAACCCCAGCTCCCTCAGCCTCTCCTCATAAGACTTGTGCTCCAGACCCTTCACCAACTTTGTTGCCCTCCTCTGGACACGCTCCAGCACCTCGATGCCCTTCTTGTAGTGAGGGGCCCAAAACTGAACACAGTACTCGAGGTGCAGCCTCACCAGTGCCGAGTACAGGGGCACTATCACCTCCCTGGTCCTGCTGGCCACACTGTTCTTGATACAAGCCAAGGATGCCATTGGCCCTCTTGGCCACCTGAGCACACTGCTGGCTCATGTTCAGGCAGCTGTCAACCAACATCCCCAGGTCCTTTTCTGCCAGGCAGCTCTCCAGCCACTCCTCCCCCAGCCTGTAGCGTTGCATGGGGTTGTTGTGACCCAAGTGCAGCACTGAGCCTTGTTGAATCTCATACAGTTGGCCCCAAACCAGAGGGGGATGCCAGCCTTCCCGGTGACCCCCCCGCAGCACGCTGCAGGGGGTGCTGGCAGAGGGGATCCCTCCTCGACAAGGGCATTGCCCAGCACCCACTGCAAATGCCCCTGCAGCAGCCCCAGCCTTTGCTTGGGTGGCCGCCCCTGCTGTGCCCCTGCAGGACAGAGGAGCGTGCGCCCCAGGGAGCCGCCACTGCTGCTCCTGCACCCGGCGCTGAATCGCCGCCGGGAGCTCCTCCAGCTTGGAAATGTTTGGATGCTGCTGCCTGCGTGAGCCTGCTGAAGGAAAAAAAAGAAAAAAGAAACAAACACCACCACGGAAATTATTTTGCTTCTCTTAAAAACACAGTAATAGAGAAAAAAGAAACAAACAAGCAGCCTGACGAGGTCAAAGCCAGAAACCCCCAAGTGTTTCTTTTGCTTTTCTGACAAAGAAACAAATCGCTTCACACATCCCTCATGGGGGTCCAAACCCCCAGCACACAGCAGCACGCTGCGAGCCCAGGGCTGTCCACGGCCGTAACCAGCCACGAGCGTTTTATCAACAAGAGAGGTGCAGGCTCGTGCCTGGGCTTGGAATCACACAGATGCCCTGCACCGTGGGGTCGATGCACTGCACCGAGGGGTCACTTGCAGCAGGAGAACGGCAGACCAACGCGGGGACGGCGGGACACAAGCTCCCTCTGCCTGCACGGCTGCCTGGTCCCTTGCTTCCCAAACTATGTGGGCTGTCGGGAGAGCAGAGCTCCTGCATGCTGATTGAACCCGGGGTGGCAAACGTTTCCTGGCCCTGAGGCTGGACCTTTGCTAGGCCATGTGTGAAGACAGACCCCTCGCACTGCTGAGCGCCCCGTGCAGCAGGATGCAGTGTGACCAGTGGTAGGACGGAGCTGCTCAAGGGCTGGGCTGCACCCAGCCCACGCTCCTCGCCTCTGCCCAGAGCTGGGTACCAAAGCCAGCGCCGGGCACAGCTGCTGCCAGGAGAAGAACATGCATCCCAAGGAGGTGCTCAGCGGTGCCGGGTGGCTTTTGGGCAGCGTTTCTGCTCCAAAAAACAACCACAACATAGTACCACGGGAGCTCGTATTTACGGTTCCAGTGATTCCACAACAAATGCTGCAGGTTTGCAAGTGAAACTGTCCCCAGTCCTGCAACCTCCCCGGTCTTTGCTGAAACAGTTTTAAGCTGGATCCGTTTTGCATATCGCCACCAACAATAAAGACTCTGCCCACCAAATTACACCAATGACTCCCCGCTACTTCACAGTGTTGTCTGCAAAAACATTTTGCAGTGTCCTTACTTACCAACACCATCCTCGCTGGCACCCTTTCACCCCTGCTGCCTTCAGCTGGGACTCTGCAAACAATTCGGTAATAACACAGCACCAAACACCAGATCTGGCTCTCTCCTCTTACCTACTTACACTCTCCAGAGCTAGCAGGAATAAAAAGCCAGGTGCTTACGCCTATCTCTGAAGTCAGCAATTTTGCTTCTGAAAATACAGAGAATAGATTTGTTGGGCAGGAAGATGGTGTTTCTATGGTTGCTTTTCTGCGCTTACACAAGTTTTGCTTTTGCTCTATAAAGCCCCTTGCTCCTCCCAAGACTGAGCCATGCCACTGCCCAGGATGCAACTGGGACAGCACAGCGAGCTGCCACCTGGGGCTCATTGCCACCACCAGGCAGGGGTGCTCCTTCCTCAGTGGGGTGACCCCCTGATCAGGCAGCGCTCTGCAGCCCCTCTGCCCCCGTGCAAAGACCCTGTCCCACTCCTGATGGTGAGCAGGACCTCCTCTCCCGCCTCAGCACTTATCCTGTGCGACTGCAGCTGGACCTTCAAAGGAGCTGCCTGCTCAGCACCATGCAGCCCGTCAGCGGTCTGCTTCAGGGGGAACAGGCACTGCAGGAGGCAAACCCCCCCTTCACCCCCAGCCTGGTTAAGCAGGACACCATACATGGGCTCGGGAGGCTGGGAGGAGCACGAAGGCAGCAAGAGGAAGAGCGGCTGCAAGCAGCATGGAGAGGCACCAGCAGCTACAGTAAAGGTCAGTCCTCATGGGGAGCGGGCAGGAAGAGCTGCAATGGCCCCTGGAGGAGGTATTTTAAGGAGGGGCTGATGCCAGAGCCCCTCTCCAGCACCTGGGATGACTGTGGGCTACGTGCACCACTTACTACGTGCACCAGGCACAGAGGCAGGGTGTGGGGTGTTTCAGTGCAAGGTTTCCACAGGTTCTCCGGGTGCTGCGAGTGCTTTTGCACGTGCCGCTTTCCCAGGCACTTGTGTGGGAGCATGAAGGCTGGCGGCTGGTTGGGACTTGACTGCTGGTTGTTGGTTTTCCTACAGGGCAGACATGGCTGCTCGGGAGCAGGTTTGTTATGACTTGCAGAACCTAAAAACTCTCCGAGTCCAAGCCAAGAGGCCTGACGCTGGCATTAAAGGCCATAGCTGGGTGCAGAAATAAACAACTCTATTCTGAGGGTATATACATAACCAGGTATGTCAGGGTACAGAAACATGGTTGCACGCAAGCGTCAAAAAGTCTCTGTCATTGTGATATTTCATGGCCTTGATTTTTTTAATGTTTAGATGCCCGAGGGAAGAATCTGCTGGAGGAATCCCAAGGCGCCTGGCACTACCTTCAGCCAAACTGCTTCCCTCTTTGCGCTGGAGCAGACCTGGAGGGGAACGGCATTTGATGTGGAGCAGAGTCCCAGAGAGCGTCAACGCATTGCCCCCCCAGATCCTGCACGCCCCGGCACGCAGCGGCGCCCTTCCACAACCACCTGGGCAAAGGAGATGCCAGCTCCCACGGCCAACTGGGAGGCTGTGCTCTCCTCTTCCCTGCGCCGAGGCTGAGCATCCCAGCGTAGGGCTCCGGCCGCTCCTGCCCTCCCGCATGGAGCGGCGGGGGATCCCCAGGCCCCTTCCCCAATACCACCTTCTCTTTGCTGCGCAGCGGGACTGGGCACATGCTTTTTGCTGCTGTCCAGCCCCTGCGAGGTGACCCCGATGGCAGCAGCAGGTGGGAGAAAGGTGCATCCGGGGGATGCCTCTACCCACCTGAAACCCAAATTGCCCTCAGGGATGCTTCTTCTCACCTAACATTGACCACAGAAAGTCGAGGGGCCTGAAGGAAGTGCCTCAGGTTGGCAGGACAGGCAGCAGGCCCAAGGATTTTATAAAGGACTTGGGAAGCCAGGATGCATAGCGAGTGTGGAAAAAGAGTGTAAGGGTTGGTGTGGAGGAAGCACAAGGTGAGCAGCCCTGATCTGCCACACCTGCCGGACACAGCCCAGCGCACACCGATTCCTGCATGCATATATCCACAGCACCTCTCTGGGAGCACTCTTTATCACATCCACACCTTCAAAGTAAATACTATGAAAGTTATGCACGGTGATCTTCCAGAAATGGGGACCCACTGTCCCAGATGTAACCCTAATTAGAGAGCACTGGAACGAGGAGGGCATGTTCAACACTCCTCCTGCTCCAACCGGTTGCTCTGCTCGGAGAAGGAAACAGTACCTCCAGCAAAACAGCCCCTTCCCAGCTCACCCACCTCTTGCGCCTGCGCAGGGTGATCCCATCATCTCAAAGCTGCACCTCAGCCAGCACCTTGCTCTGCCTATGCAGCCAACCTAGTTTTTCCAGCGGTGGGTGCAGCCAAAGGGAAAGCCCAGAGGGGCTGGCAGGGCTCCTGCCGCCCTGGCCCCAACGCGGGGCCGTGCTGACACCCAGTGGAAACCACGGCGAGACGCCCGGCGGAGGGAAACACCGCGGCTGAAATCTTTTCCTTCTGCTATGCTACTGGTTAACAGGAAAACATCAGAGCCCTGCCCTCAGCAAGGAAACAGAATTGAGTACTAAAATTAAACAGGGATTAGAGATGCTTTCTGGTCATTTCTCTCTTTATGATACTTATACCACACCCAACAAAAGGAGAGACAAGATTGTGTGATATGCCAGAGCTTACTGTGAGGAGAAGGACTCCGAGGTGCTCGTGCACTTTGCAGTACTGAACACAGGACCTGTGATGCAAACTTCCCAGGGAAAACGGCGACTGTGATTGCCCACAACCTCCCCACTGGCTCTGGGGGTACCACGGGGGGCCGTGAGCAGCACCCCGCTCCCTCGCCCTCCCTCCGCACAGCCCCAGCCAAGGCCTGGGTAGTTTTCATCAGCGAGGCTGTGGCTGCCAGCTGTGGTGCCTGCACTAGCTGCCATCGCAGGGGACCGGCAGCCAGGGGAAGGTTTCTACTCCTGCCTCTGCAGCTACTGCAAACCAAACTGTTAGTAGCAGCAGTGACAGTGATGGCTAGCTGGTTCCTGGCAGGTGAGGAGGACTTGATTTTTAAATAGGTATCACGCAATATTTACAATCACAGCACAAATATTTTACACACACTAGAAGAAGTTTGTGTTTGGTAAAAGAAAACAAGATTCTCCCCAAACAAAAACAACTCCCTTGCGTATTCAAGGATCACAGTAATACGATGCACACAGAAAACTGAAACATCTGGCAGCTGCACTACTTGCACACAGCGTTTTTTGTGAAGGACATGGATGCTTTGGGATGCACACCCTGCACAGCACCACAGCTGAAGGGATCAGGGAAACTCGGGCGCCCCAGAAGACCCAACTTCTGTTTTGCTGGGCACAGCTGGGCACAGAAGCTTCTGTTTTGCACAAAGTCGCTTGGTCTTTTATACAGCCTGCACAAGTACAGATCTTACACGCAACACGAGCTTGAAGCAAACACAGAGACAGGGTTTTACACATCAGAGGTATAAAAGTGAGGTGTAAGCAGGGGACGAGCATGCCTCAGCTCTGTTCAGTCTGTTCACCTCGTTTGGATTACGGTATATACTAGCAGATTTCAAAACCACTTTTACAGCAGAAAAGATACAGTACAACAAACTCTACTTCCATCTGTATCGCTTGGAGAAAGTGCAGTAATTAGGGCTAGGTTAGCAATGGGAAGTCTGGGCATGCAGATACACCTGCTTGCCCCAGAGGCAAGCAGCCTGTCAGTGCACATGGAGAATAAAGCTCCTTAAAGCACAGAACATGAATTTGTGGTGTTTCCTTCTTCAGAGAATTTACACTTGAGAATATTTACAGATTCTACAGTTGAAATCTTTTTTAAATTATAAACAATACTGCCAGTGTCTTAATTAGTCTTTCTAAAATGTATAAAAATTCAAAATAATGTGAAATGAAACAAAACAGACAACTCCCAAGATCTTCAATTGGATTTAGCGTCCTGGGTATTTAATTAAGGATGTATTCCTTCATAACCTCCATTTTACAAGTTATCCCAGTACCATCCTGCCTATCAAAACTGGGCTAAAGCTACATTTGATTTTCAAAGTCAGCCTCCATACCTGTGATTCTGTCAAACCCAATTTACTTGTTGGGAAACGAGTAGTGGAAAAAAAACGCTTTTATTTTCCTCCGCATTTTTTCTGACTTAGCTTTTTATATCTTTAGTACAAATGAAAGCCATGAAAACTGACTTCTAGATCAAGATTACTTTGAAAAACATCTGAGCAGTAGTATTTTAAAGACATCAGCCTGAAGTCATTAGTAAAGAAAACCTGTGCTCCCTAACGAACTGTGGTGCAGTTTCCCCACAGAAGGTACCTGTTTCTCCCCACAGGGCACTAGCCAGCTAACTCACACCAGAAAAGACATACACAAACTACAAAGAGACATTTGCAAAGAGACTTTTAGTTGTATCAAAACCAGTTCATCTTACAGCATGTAAAGCAGGAGTGGTCCGTGATTAAAGCACCAGACTGGGAGTCACGAGATCCAGCTTGGCCTCAGGTTACGTGACCTTCAGCAAATTCTTCAGTCTGAAAGAGAGATAAAGCCGAGGACACTGGTGGGAGATGCTCTGTGAAGAGCTCTGTAGTTCTGAGCTCAAAGCCACCAACAGGGTGCAAAGTATTTCACGAGCTTCTTGGTTATGTTAATTTATTGAAGTACCTATTTTAAGGAAGGGGCAAATACAGGAAGAGGAATTTGCATACTGAGATGGTCAAACAATATACATGTAACACAGCAAATACAGAAATTATGAAGGCTTCCATGCTGCCCTTTGCTAACTGGTGTAGTAAACAAGGAAAAGCCTAATTTCCATGGGAGAAGCAGCCCATTTAAAACAGCGTTTCTGCTCCCCAATATTGAATGGGAAGACGGTCAGGTAGCTAAAAGGGAGATGAATGAGTACCAGCAACCACTGCTGCTAATGCCATACAGAGTGGGCAACAGCCAGCACTGCACTGAGCGGCACGCACAGAGCCTGCCCGGCTGACGCGCCTACCACAGAGCCAGTGCCATCCTTGTGGTCTCTCCTCCATAAAGCTGCCGAGTATTTCATATTTCTTCTACTCCAGAACAAAATTAAATCACTGGGGTTTGAGACTTGTCATGCTGCTTTATATTTTGCATGAAAGAAAGGAACAAGTGTGTACTGGAAACTCACCTACATAGGCAGTCTTGCTACGTGTCCAGCTTGCTTTGATTTTATTGGTGTAATGATCCTGAAACAAGAGTAAAATAAAAATTGTAAGTACTTCATAGCGCAAGAAAGCCAAAGCTAAGAAGGGTTAGCACTTGTGGTTTAATTCTAGTCACAAAGACTACAGTATTTTGAGATTGGCCTTACTGAAAAATCTACCTCAAACCTTTCTTATGGCCAGCTCCCCTATTTCCCTTCCCAAGGATATGGCCATGGGTGGCCAATTCCCTCTGGCCACCTCCCAAATGTGAATGAAGTCAACACGTTTTCACAGCCTTTTTGACCCCTCACTGCCACTACAGCTCCTCCTGAAGCCCATGCTCCCAAGGCGGAGGTCCCACCCAGACCTCGGCAGACGAGACGAGATTTAGAGGCAGCTGTTAGAAAAGCTACTGGCTTTAAAACGAGTTAAACTACTCAGGGTAAAACCCTGAGCAGGTTTACATTAAGTGCCAGCATAGCTGATGTTGGGCACATGTATTCCTTTGCCTCCTCTAGACTACTCTGAGATGTAAGCCTCCATTGATATATTCTAGCAGCTGTGCTTAAACCACAGGAGAAACAAATCCGAGAGCCCACGTTTCCTACGGAGGCCTTAACACACCCAGAAAAAAATCCTGGAATTTGATCAGTCCTAAAAAGCACAAGTTCCTGCACCAGATACTGTTCACTGTTCCAAGACTGGCAAATCCGGAGCATGCTATATGCAACGCCCTTCTTAAATTTTCATTGTATAAAACGCTAATTTTAAACTAAAACCATACAACAATGACAATTCAATGAGGGAAGCAATTTTCTAAGAATTTTGGTCATGAACGGTAGTGGAGGTGTGCACCTAATACATACAGCTCAGCACTGCTAAGAACAGAAACCAGCGACTGAAGACGACAAGGGTTTATTTGTTTAAAAATATCTGTCTATAATACAAACACAAACCAAGTTGGCTGCCTTGATGCTATGGGTAAAAGAGAAGGTGACAAAAAACATAAGGTGACATGCCTTCTGTGATAGCTAGAGGGGGGACTTTATTTACAAATAAAGTTGTCTTTATTCACATTGCTTTGCTGCTGCATGAAGCCTAAGGGCGTGCACATTCAGTGCAATACACACACAGGTGTGCAAATACACGTCAAGTTCTAAAAACAGCAACTAATAATCTAACATTGACTGGTAATTGCTATGTTAACCTTTCCTGTAATTTATAATGTGTGTTTATATACCTTTGTATCCCTGTAGAGACACCCACTGTCAAATACGGTACAAAACAGATTATATGCACCAGGCATTTACTAAATTGGCAAAGCAGCTGGGGCACAGACAACTCATTAACCAGGGCACGGCAGGATCCAGAATCGCCACTGACACTTTTTGGAAGAAAAACAACCGCCATTTGCCAAATGGCCAGCGGAGATCTGGCGCAGAGCCCTGGCACCACTCAGTAACCGGCCGAATAACGCAATTAGCTACAAGATTTACAAGCCCCGGTATGCATGAAATGGAGAGCCAATTCCCGGCATACTAAACGCAGAGTGATTCACGGGGGCAAAGCGATAGCAACGACCACCAGCGGGGAGAGGGTAGGAGCGGGTGGCTGTTGCCTTTTGGCTGGCACACGGCAGCACACAGTGACCACGAAAGGCTTTGGCAGAGGGGCTGCACGCAGCCCCCAGCCTTCCCCAGGCAGCAACGATGGGGTCGGAGGAGCCAGAGCAATTCAGCTCCCCCATTCCCAGGAAACAAGGGGAAAAAAAAAAAAAAAAAGCACTGAAAGTTCCCGAGGGATGGTCCTCAACAAGGCAGAGAGGTGCTGACTGCCATGGGCTGGCAGCACGGGCAGCGACCCCATTATAAATCACACGCCACTTCCCGTGTTGGAAATGGCATTGAAACTTTAATAGCTGCTGTTAAAAATCATTGTATGGAGTAGCAAAATAAATTGCATTCAAAAAGAGTCTGCCTCGCCGCAGCCAGTCCTTGTTGTACCAGTGCCAAGCTTGTGCTTTTCACATACAGCAGGGAAACAAAAATAAATGCAATGCGTAACCCTCCTTTACATACGTGTGACAGCTGTGCCGCGCAAAATACGAGTTTCAATGGAAAAGCTTCTGCTTTGCTTATCTGTGCTAGTCCTCGCTCTGGTCACACACCCTGACAATTGTTAAGGAAAAGTAAGAAAAATTTTAATCTGTTGACTTCTGCTTCCTGATGGAGATCAAAACACATAGTCAAAACAATCATTAAATGCATCTAAAAAAAATATGGCTCATAGGGGCCGCTTTCCACCCTAGAGCCATAAAGACTCGATATTCCTGCCTAATCAAAGCTCCTATCAAATTAGTCATGAAAACCCACAAACCCAACATTACTAGCATAGTTTGAGGCTGGTGTAATGCACCCCCTCCGAAACCCTCCTTAAGACATGCTGCATAGCTGGAGCGTAAGCATTCAGAGGTCAGGCCAGACTCGGGAAGGAATAAATCAGGGAAGGGCACGTGGGAGAGAGGCGAGGAAATACTGCTGCCAAACTGGTCCCAGACCCTCCGGCCAAGGGCAGCTGCCCAAGCCCGGGTCCTCCTGTGCCACGGGCCCTGGCAGCCAGCTCCAGCTGGAGCTTCCCTGCTTTGCAGGATGAATCCCTTGCAAGTTTTACAGTAACATAAACCGTATTTGGCTGGAAAGAAGATGGTCCATCTCCCAAAACTGTCAGCGACATTTTCTGCTTATCCCAGCTCCAAGCTTAGACCAGAAAGCCTGACTTATTTTTTGGCTTGATCTAAAAACACAGCTGAAAACGTATTTTGGGATCTGCTCAAACTTATTCACAGCAACGACCAACAAAACAGAGTATTTTACGTATACCACCACCAACTTCTACATTTTCAGGGCAGCGACCCCAGTGGTTTAACACACACTCCAGACAGCTGCAAAAACAAGCAACAGGAGAACAAAACACCTTTTGTACCATGCCTTACAAGAGTAAGATGATGCAGGAAAACAAGAGCTTGGCTGAAAGATTACGAATTTTCATTAACACAAATAACAAGCTCTTTCCATGTAATCTCACATTTCTGAGACTTTTTGTTGCACTTGCTTAACTTCTTCCTCTGCAGCACAGATGGACCCTTCTCCTGGTGAATGAAGTTGGAGATGCTTTCAGAATTATTTTGATTCAGAAACAAAAGCTCCTGGGCTTCTGCAGAACTGTTACACGACTGCAAATTCATATTGCATGCTGGTTTATGTTCTCCTCGAGTATTTCCTACAACAGTGGAGCTTTCCAGAGAGGATAACTTCTTGCCAGTTGTGCTGGCGGTGATTAATAAGGACAACTGAAGAGCGGGATCAACAAGGGAGAGGAAGATCATCAGTGGAAGATTTTGAAAGCTGCACCATAGTATGGCACGGGATCCTTCACAAGAACTTTGTTTTTCTAACACAAACTATAACGAACTGCCCTGGGACAAAATTTCTTGCACTTCACTGTGATATGGCAGCACACAAGAAATAGCGTAAATGCCTTTGGTATCTGCTTGATTTTGTTTTTAAAAACAGAAAGGAAATTTTCTTCTGGAAATACTCTGGCTATTCATCGAGATGATTAACGACATGGCAAAGAACCTTTTTTTCTTTTATTAACTGAAAAGGTATACACAGATACATCAAGTATCTCAGAACTGCAGACTGCACCAGTCGCCAAGAAAATTTAAGCCCAAAGACCTAACAACAGAGGACAGAAATCTAAACGTATCCAATTAGGGACAGACAGCCCAGGAAAGGCCCTTCTGGAGACAGACTTCCTACATTACAATCAATTTTAAATTAAAACTTAAATTTATAAACAATTAGAATGGCTGTTTCTGCTGAATAAGCCCTCTCCTCTGCAGGGCCACCTTTATACCCTTCCGTCACCACCGAGTCCCCGCTTGCAGAGCTTCCCAACCCTTCCCATGGCTGCGGCGGTTCCTGCTCCGCAAGCCAGACCCGCAGCACCAGCTTTCATAGCCACAACGGCTTTCCCTGGTTCTCAGCCCATATTTTCCCTTTCTAATGATATCCACCAGTCCCTCACGAGAACATCCTGCACCTTACCTTACGCTTCCCTGGTACAGAAGCCCAACACAGCTGAAGGAGGCTGCGAGGGCAGCGCTGGGTCCCATGGCATCATCTTATCACAACAGAAACTGGGAGGGAGGTTTTTTTGCTCTCCTCAGCTTAAAGCACCAGAAAACCTTTTCTCTTCCCCATGGTTAATTCTACACCCCCCCCTACAAATAACACAGCCACCCGCTCTCATGTGCATTTAGTGTCAGCTTCTGAATTGCCCAGTTCTTGCCCCAGCAAGGGAAAGAAGTGATTCTGGATATCAGCACCTAGCTGGGGGAGCTTTCGCACAAAGATAATCAGCATTGCACAAAGATAACTATAATTTAAACAGCAAGATCAGGCAAAATCTCCCGTGTGCTCCAACTGCCTCTGCACAAGGAGAGGTTATGAATAGCGAGGGGATGATTCAACAGAGCACTGCCGGTATCGGCCTGTGCAGCTGCCAGCACAGCCTGGGCCGGGGAACTGGGCTGCCCCCCACCCACCAGGGCAAAGATCGGCTGTGCCACCTCCAAATGCTCGGGAGAGCCGGCGTCAGAGGATCCTTACCCGCATGGCAAGCGAGGGCTCGGAGCCGACGCCGTGTGTCAGAGCGGAGGCATAGCGGGGGGAAGCAGTAAGGCTCGGGTCATGCGTACGTCCAAAACCAAAACATGCCAAAAAGTAACCTGTTCCGGTACGGCAGGTTTGTAAAGACACGGCAGAAAGGACGGGAGTTAAAACGGTGTAAACAAATGGAAAAGCAAGCCTGGTTCCTGCTTCAAGTTGAGCTGACTGTTTAAACAAGAAGGAGACGACCCCAAGCTGACGCACGAGTCCTGGGCGAGCCCATGGGAGCCAACATGGGGTGCCAGCCCTCATGTGGGGGCTCAGGACCCGCAGCATCTCAGAGGCCACATCCTGCAGTCGTCAGCTGCTGCAATACAAATAATCCTTACAGCACACTTTTTTTTTTTTTTTTTTTTTTTTACTCTGTAACTCCATCACATGCCAAGAGGCTGATACAGATACAGGAAGCTGAATATAAACACATTGCCTGCTTTACCAAAAATTCAAAGGAACACAACTAAAAATACACAGGCGATGGTGTCCCTGAACATCTCAAAGCTATGAAATGCCCACACCCACGCTGGCAGGCTACGCTGCCTGGGGGCCCCCAGGAACCAAAGAGCTTGCAGATGCGGGGTACGCTGTACCCCAGGTCTCAGTTTTAAGGACCTCCTCCTCCCCACGGACACCCGGCTAGAAGGGGGCTGAGCTGCTCCACAGTATCGAGCGCTGTCATGGTACATGGGAATGCTGGATCCCCCCGAGCTGCGTGCCTCTCCGGGGACAGACATGCCCGCTCCGTGCTCCCAGCTCCCCTGGGTACCCCCACCGCTCCCCCCACCTTCCCGCTTCTACCTACCTCTGAAAAACCCCACAGAGAATCCTACTGTAACTCAGTCACTCTGAGGACTTTCGTCACTACCCCTGCTCTTTCTGCTACTTCTCATTAATCCTTGCAAAATACAGAGTGAAAACTTTTTGCTTGTGTCATTAGTATTTTCTCTTCTCCCTCCGTACTACATTCCTCTATAGGTTACTGCTGGGTGCAGAAAAGATGTGATTTCAGAAGAGACCACAGTGTTGAATGCAGGATGAACATTCAGGTTCAGAAAAATGAGGTCTAGTTGTGTAATGTTGCAAAATTCAGAAAATAGCTGCACGATTCCAGCAGTGATTAATATGAAGCAAATCCCGAGAGTCATCGAACATCTGCAGCTTCAATTTCCTAAGAAATGGCAAGTCCACAACTACTTTCAAGATCTGGGGAACTTGCTTTCCCCTTCCATTAAAGCTAACGAAAGTTTCACTACCGATTCCTACCTCTGCACAACGGCATTTCTGTGCTAGAACGCGAGACCCGCGAGCCCTAGCCATTCCTATAGTCTTTGGAAGCGCAGATGAATTTGCAGCAATACAATCCTCCCAGGAATACTGCTCCATAGCTTGGCCAAGGTTGCGGTGGTGCTTCCCATGCTAACTATACGCTGTTTGGAAAGTACTTCTCTCTGTCCCCATGAAGCCAGCTCCTGTGGTAATCTCTGCTCTGGCACTGGGGACAAAGTGAAAGGGCTCAGGGTGAGGATTTATGGGGCTGTACCACAAACTTCTGCAGTAATTTGAATTTGCTTTTGCAACAGCGCCTAATCAAAGGATGATGCATCAGGGTTTGGGAAGCTGTGCCCGGGAAGGAAGCATGTTCCCACCCCGCAGAGCTGTCGTGTTTAGCATCTTCCACAACAGACTCAACATTTCAGCAACATTTGAAGGGATTGTGGAGCCATCACCATGCTACTGTCTGCATCCCAGATCTTGCAGCACTGCAGAGAATTTGTGAATTTGGCTCAAATATACCAAGTCTGTTGAAGAAAAGAGCCTAAGAAATTAAGAACTTTTGGTATTCGTAAAAAAAGTTATTATATAGCCACAGAGACATGTATCTGAAACAAAAGAAGTCTCTGAAACCTACAGCACAACTCGATATTTGCATTAAAGTATAATGCCAGTGAGAGATGAGAGATGCTGCTTCTGACCAGTGGTGTCTGCTGTTTGGGAGCCCTCCCAAACTTCTCCAAATAGCAATAAAGCTTAAATTTTAAATGAAGGTGGTCCCATCAGCTGGGTGATTACACAAGTGAGCTTGACCACAGCACCAGACCCCATCCACTGTTCTCCTTTAGAGTTTATTTGCTGCTTTAGTGCTTGATTAAAGCTATCCTAAATGACTGCAATACGTTCAACGCAAGGATGAAATATGGGACTGAGAAGTCATTAACTGTGTACTAATCCCTCAATCTCATTTAGTGCTACTGGAGTAGCATAAAATGCTACTGCTGTCCAGTACTCGCTATTTACTCACAGAATTTTATTTCTAAACCAATTTACAACCAAGATAAATGCAAACAAGTAACTTGTCGCTGATGCTATTAGCTCTAAGTCAATAGAAATGCTGTCTAATAGCCTGACAAATTACTGTGAATTCAATTTGATATGCCGTGCTAATCAAATTGTTTCCTGATCGTCAGAACTAACGAGGCCGAGCTTCCTACATATTCAGCCTGGCTTCCCGAGCCCTCCTCTGCTTTGCAGTAACTCCGGTGTCTGTCCCCGTCGTGTTTGATGCGACAAATCCCCCCCAGCTCGAAGGCACACTTTGACGCAAGTCCTGCTGCCTTTCCTCCAGCGGTGACAAGACCCCAGTGTCCCCCACGCACCAGCGGCAGGGTCAGTGCCAGCGAGGGGGGAAGGAGATGGATGGGCTGAGATGGGCATCGGCCCAGCGTGGGTCCTCCTTCCCAACAGCACCAGGCTAAAAACACAATATACACTCCAGATACCCTTTCCCCCTCAAAAAAAGTAAAGAATTTCAGCTTGGAATAGAGTATTGCGATTTAAAAGTTACTAAAGTAAACTTATTACTGCAGCGGGGTGTGTAATCTTCTCAATATCAACATGAAACCTCCTTGAATAATGACGCTTACCACTAATTAAACTCCTTCCCACACTAATCCCACAACTCCTCGCACATGGGAAACTTCCTCCGTCAAGCAGAGCGCCGCGACCCCAGCGGGGCGGAGGAAAGCCCACCGCCTGAGGAGCGGGAACACGAAAACAGATCAAGTTTAAAGGATTTATCTGAAGGCTGGGGATGCCCCTCCGCCGTCTCCCACCCCCAGCCCTGTGCATCCATCGCCTCCATACAGAAGGTCTGGAGGGATGGAGGCGGGCGCTGGGAAGGCCGTCTGCTGCTGCACAGACCTTGTCTCCAAGAGAAAGGCCTCTTTTATTGTTTTGGTTTTTTTTTTTTACATAATTTGAGCAGATTTCGGCCCTTTCAGGAGTCGCACGCAACTTGTTGAACCGCATCAAAGCGGCTCCGAGCTGACTCTCGCCGGGACTGCTCCTCAGGAGAGCTGGGGGAGGATAAAAACAACAAAAAAACCAAAACCACAAAAAGCCCAAACCAGCCTAAAAGCTGCCCGGGGACCGCGCGGGCCCAGCCCGCCCCGCCGGGCCCAGCACCGCCCGCGGCCCACCCGGGGGGCCCGGCCGCCAACGGGGGCCGAGCTGGCGCCTCCCGCTGGCGCCTCCCGCTGCCCCCCGACTCCGTGCAGCCGTCCCCCGGTCAGCAGAGCCCCCGACCCGGTGCCCCTTCCCCGCCCAGGCCCGGCCCGGCACGGCACTCACCGCCCGCCGCTCCCGTCCTCCGCCCGCAGCCCGTCTCCACGGGCGACCGGAGCGAGCGGGCGGCCTGGCCCCGCCCACCGCCTGCGCTCGCCCCGCCCACCCCGCCCGGCCCCGCCCCGCCCCTGAGGGGCGGGGCGGGGCCGGGCGGGTGTGGGCGGGGCCTCCCCGCTCCCAGCGGGGGCTCGGGCATCCCGAAAATACGGCGTTCCTGCCTCACCGCGGCCCCCCCGCTTTCCCAGCTCGTGGGATACCTGCTTTCACGTTAGAAATGGATTTCTCCTCTTTTTTTTTTTAAGGTATAATGGCATTTTTTTGCTGGTGTGACATCATGATGACATAAGCATCAGGGAATTCATACAGCCTGTAGCCCGGCGGCAGCGTGTTGGGTGCCTCCTGATCTGGAGAGCTGTCGCATCTTCCCTGGTGAGACTCAGGCACTGGTACAGCAAGCGTGAACACTTTTAAGAAAGATATTATTGATATTTTAATTTTTTAACTTTAATTTTTTTTTATTCCTGAGCTCGAGTGTGCGCAGCCCCAGGGAGCAGGACATGGGAACGGGGAGTTTTTACAAAATGCGGTGCCCATTCCCAAACCCCACCATCCACCAAACCCCATAGAGACGTGCAGGTGACTGACGTGCAAAGCGCCTGAGGTTCAAAGCTCCTCTTTCAGATCTAGGGGAGATTGCACAACCAAATCCAGTCTCTCCTGCTCCGAAGGCCGGATTCAGACCCGCCAACGCTGTTTCCAAAGGGACTGCAACAGGAGTAGTGTGTGCCCGCAGACTGGAGCAGAGCTGGCCTGCAGGGTGCAGTGGCTGAGCATCCCGGACGCTGGACCGGCTGGAGCATCCCTGTGCCCCTGCGCCCGGGGACGAGCTGGGCGTCCCGTGGGGTTTGCAGGAGCGTGGGGGCAGCACCAGCCCCCAGGGAGGAGCAGGCCTGGCACCTGCAAAGACTTGTCTGCTGCCCGAACGGGCCCGACGTGCCTCTGCTTGCGGGCCTGGGTGCTTTGATGCTGTGAACTGCTCGGGAATACATTTGTCTTCAGAGGCAGAGGAGGGCGTTGATTAACACTTAAATACAGGTTGCTGCCTGGGAGCCCGCAGGAGTGCTCATTAGATCAGACTAAGTTTGGTCTCGGTCTTGTTTTTATACCAGACTCGCTGCTGTTAAACTCCAGGAGGACATGTGAACATGTGGAGTTCCATGTTTCTCCCGTACCTCCTTGGCTATTTGCAGCAATGCTGGGTTTGGACACTGGGCTTCCCCCTCCGAAGGGAGGCCAGGGCAGCTGCGGGCGGTACAGGGGGAAGGCAGCCCCGTGCCCAGCACCCAAACTCTGCTGCCAGCTCTCAGCTGGTCGCCTTCCCTGGGAGGGACTGGGCACTGAGACTGGGAAAAAGGAGACGGAAGGAAGGGGAAGCAGCTGGATGGGAGGAAATGCCAGTCCCATCGTGGGGAGAGACGAGGAAGCGGCTGTGCTCATCACCAGCCCACACCAATTTTGTGCAGAGCGTGTCCCCACGCGGCATCCTGAGCTGCTCCTCGGCTGCACAGCAGGGCTGAAAGCATCAGGAAAAGCCCTCCGTGGTCCTTTCCATGGCCGTGTTCTGTTTGACGCTGATGCAGCCTGGTTGTTGCTCTCCTTGGCGCAGTCAGGTCTTCATGGACGTTGCCAGCCCGTCTCCGCAGCCAGGGTTTATAGGAGAGGAGGTGATATCGCCATCCTGCTTGGCTCCTTTTTATTGCGCGTTATAGCTGGTAACGCTTCAGGACTATAAAGTAAGCGTTGGATGCACAGAAGGACATTGTCACGTATTATGCCCTGGTGCAAAAAAATCACCCACAAACCCCTTAGGAAAACTGTCAAAAGAGAACGAATTCCTCGTGCAATTGCTAATTAAAAAAAGAGAAAGACACTTTTCCCAAGCTTCACCACCAGCCAGCCGGGCGCCGGGAAGCAATGCCCTCTTGTGGGCTAAAGAAGCAGCTACCCACTAATTCTGTTCTAGTCGTGAACTTAATTAACCAGCCTGTTGGTTAATTACCTACCCGGTGCCTTCCTGGGCGAGCAGCGCCCGACCCGCTAGGGCAGCGTGGGGCCATTGCCTGACCCGAGCGGGAGCTTTTGCCTGGGGCTCCTGTCTCACCCCAGCCAGTTTGCCATGCAGGGCTCACATGCAGCCCTTGGGGGCCACGGGCGAGCGGGGGCCCTACTGGGCACTGTACTGGAGGGGTGTTTTGTGTGCGCAAGAGCACACGCTGGGTGCACTGGAGCATGCACTAGGCACACTGGCATGTGCGATAAGCACAGTGGAGCATACACTGGGCCCATTGTTGCATGTGCTGGGTGCACTGGGAGCGGAGGCGTGCAGTGCCCAGGGGTTTGGGCAGGGGTGCGAGGCTGGGGGCCATGTGTGTGCATTAGCGTGGGTGGCTCCAGCATGGGGGATTCTCATAAATGCCCCAGGGCCTGAGCCTGGGCAAGAAGAGTCCAGACTGGGCCAGTGGGATGCCTGGGGTGGAGGGGTTTGCTGGTGCAGAAAGGTTTGGCAGCATGGGATCTGCCTCAGTCTCCACTGATAAACCCTGTCGTGCTCAGCTTCAGCTCTGTGTCTGCAAAAGAGGGCCCTGGGAGCTCTCTGCAGCCCGTGCCTGCTCTGCGCCCATGCTGGTGCAGGCTCTCCTCCAGCACAGGCTGCCCCACAGCTTGGGCTTGCGCCTTCATGGCGCATCCCACAAAGGCTCCTTCGTCCCTCACCCCGTCCCTCGCATGCCTGCCCTGCAGCAGCATCACCCAGCAGTGGCTGCCCCCGCATCGCCCTCCCCTCCCAGCCACAATAGGATTTGTTGTTCCAACCATTCTTTTGGTGATTAATGAGCTTCATTTCTTTTTCTCCACTTCTTCTCAAAAAAGGCATTTTTATACGCCATTCGCAACCATTTTTGCAACTGCCAAACAAATAGTGACCGTATGTCAGAAGAATGCTGCTGAAGCTGGTGGAGGCCCCGGCTGCAGGGCTCCAGCCACCCTGCTCCTCTGGGGAGGCAAATGGAGCTGACATGACACCAGGTTATACAGGAGTGTTGCATTTCTGCAATGGGCTACATGCCTCTGCAGCATCCTGCACTCTTAAACGCTTCCAAGAAAAAGAGCAAGTTGCACCAAGTGGCCATGCATGGGACCAGCCTCACCGCTCTGACTCTGAGCAACTGGACCGCAAAACTTAAAGCGAGTCTGAATGTTGTATTTCCTCTATTCAACTTTTATTTTCCTTTTCACCAGGGGCTGGATAAAGACGCAGCACGAGATCTCTTGGCTTTCCTTCCTTTTTTTCTGTCCCAGACATTAAAACAAAGGGTGCGTCACCTTTGTCTGAAGTCAGGACTGAGTTCTTCAGATCTGCAGGATACAAGCACAGTTTTTCCTTTCTCCTCCAAACACAAATATATATCTATAAATATGTTTACTATTATTAGAGTGTATTAAGACTAGAGCACCCATGCTACTAAAGAGCCTTTGCTTCAAGACCTTACCTGCTTCCCATCTTTTGTCCATTCAGAAGGACCAGGGGGAGACGAAATCACTTTCCCAAGGACACGACACAGATCAGTGACTGAAACTGGTTCAAGGAAAACCGTGAAAATCTTCCCTGCAGCCAGGCCAGTGGTGCGGCACCCCCAGCCCACCGTCCTGTCTTAGCCTCGTGCTTACCTGCTGTTCTGACCATAGACATGCACGAGGAAGATGACACAAAGCAAAGCAATGGTTTGTTTTGCAGCTTGCTTTTCACACATCTTACACCTATATTTCAACCTAGGCTATTGCAAAAACTTTTTTGTTATTTGATTCTTTTATTTTGCTCCCCTTAACCCATAGCAAAGTATGTGAACATTGTTTTAAATGTGAGGTATTAGCAGCAGCCCACGCCTGTGGGATTCAGTGCGGTACCCAGGGTGTATTCCTGTCCACCACGATCATTTATCTTTGCTGAACTCTCATTATTTCCTGTGTAACAAGGTTTAGAGTTCAGCCAAGGGACATACTGCAATAACATAAACCTGGAAGAGAGAAGATCTGGTCTCAGCATGTACTTTGGCCATGCTAAAGCAAAGCCAGATTTCTTCTGCGTGTTTGACACTGCGGCTCCTTTCTGCCTCGGGTGCACTGTAGCCCATTCCAGGGCTGACTGAGAAGATGCTGCAGCTCTAGCGCATCATCAGCCAGGCATCACCAGCGTCCTGCCCTGCCTGCTGCCAGTGAGTGGGGTGGGTTTCACTGAATGAGCTGGGGGGTCTTCCCCAGCCGAATTGTGGAAACCTCTGATGCTGGAGAAAAACAGCCAAATCACTCCCAGCCCTTATGACCCTCCAGTGCACAGTGAACCAAGTGTGAGTGGGTTAAAGGAGTGGGGCCAGCACTATGGGAAAGGCAGAGCTTCACCCTCACCCATGGGAAAGGGACAGCACTGGAGCCTGCCCGTCACCGGGCTCCTGAACGCTGGCACCCAGCAAAGCCTATTCCCAGGGACCCCCTGTCTCTCACACAGCCACCCTAGAAAGGACAGCCACCTTTTTGCCCAGAAGTGGTTCCTTGTGGCCCAAGGAGGCTCCGAGCACCCTGCCAGGAGCAGGCGCTTGCCCACCAGAGCCCCGTGCTAAGGGATGCCGAGCAGCAGTGACCACAGAGGATGCTCCCAATGCCTCGGGGCACTTAGGCTGAAAAATGATCGCACATGGAACACACGGTGCACAACCAGCTGAACAAGAGAAACAGCAGCGGTTGCATAAATCTCTCCTTAAAGGCAATTAGTGGAGCTGCTGTTGGCAGGAGCGTTGCAGAGAGCAGTGAGAGTGCAGCTCCTGAATAATCCAGTTTCAGAGGTGAGTGTGTTGCCTCTTTCCTGCCAGGCAACGAGACACAGCGTTTCACACAATGGAGTGGCAGCAGACCTTGAAATGAAAAGTAGTGCATGGTTGCCAGCGGCTAATAACTTCTGAGGTGCTCGGAGATGCCGTGGGCACGGCTGCAGTCAAGGGGTGGACCTGCAGCCCCACTGACAGCATTGTGGAAAATCAGTATTAGCCTCACATTTGCAGTGCTGGATGAGCGGTGCCCGAAGGTCAAGTGTGTCATCCCAGGGGGAGGGATGCACAAAGAGAAATAAAGCCATTTTTTTCCATCCATTTGACCAAAAGCCAACACTAAGTTAAATGCTGCCAGTAGCAGGGCTGGTCTCTCCGAGGACTAAGAAGCAGTTTGCCTTTGCACTGAGGTGGGGTCGGTCTGAGGCCCTGGTGCAAGTATGGTGCACCCACACAGTGTCCATGTCCAAAGCTGTATTCAGTGGGAGTTTGTTCTAAAACTGACACTTTTTATGATGCATTTTGACTTTAAGCATTCATCATTTTGTAACAAAAACATATTTTGTCAGAAAAACATCAGCCAGGTGCCTTGCTCTGACACTACCACGACCAAAAATGCTTTCCTCAACCTGCACCTCAAAGTTAGGTGCTGGACACGCTAGCAGTACTCAGCAAAAATGAAATACCAATACCCTGCGTAAATTGCCCACTTCTTTTGCAAGATGTCCAAAGAAGTCAGCATGGGCGGTCCAGGCTGGGTGGGCTGGCAGGCGTTGCAGCTGAGCCCCCAGGCCCAACCATTGCCCTTCTCCTGGCAGGGAGGATGGAGCAGGCAGGAGACAGGCAAGAGCAGGCAGAGCAGAAAAGCTCAGTTCTTAGCTTTTTCCCCTCCCTAAGAAATCCTCAAAATTGTATCATGTCCCCCACCACCACCCAAAAGACAGTGATTTTTCCTCAGGATTTGTGCAGAACGGGGATTTTGACTCAGTAACTCTGCTGAGCTTGTACTTAACCAGAAATGCACAGAAAAATGATCCTGAAAATAGCTGAGAGTAGGCTAGTGCTTGCTCCCGGTTAGGTGCTGGCAGGGGGCGGAGGTGGTTGTCGTGTCTTTCGGGAGGGGTTGGTCCCCGCTATCCTGTGGGTTTAGCTCACTGGGCATGGAGTCCAAAGTAATAGTTACAGAAAGGCACTTTATAAATAAACCAGACAGATGTGCACAGCCAGCAGTCAAGAAAGCTTTTCTCTAGAGCAGAAGAGTAATCAAATTCCACATAGACATGCGGGGAAGGAGAACCGGAGATACAGCAGACAGCGCAATGTAATTTACAGGGCAGCCATCCCTCATTGCTCCTCTCTGCAGGGGTCAGAGCCTGTGCCTGTGACCGTGGTCCCTGGCCAAGAGCAGTCCTTGCTCCCCCGTCACCACCCCTGCCCCGTTAACAACCAGCGTTCCCTCCCGTGACGGTCCCCGTGCCACACTGAGCTGCGGGACACCCACGCTGCCACCAGCCAGCTCTGTCCCAGCCACCCCGGCACTGCGCTTTCTTGCATTTGCAGAGCAAAGCCTGAATTAATGAGTCCAAAAAAAAAAAATCAATATCTGGCTCTTTTGTTGAATAGACTCTGCTAAAGGAGAAAGACCAAGAGAGAAATATTGCTGTTCACCTCTCCCAGCCAGCTCCAGCACAGAAAAGGGGTTCAGCCTGCCGGGAGGGCCAGCCAGGGGAGGGGGCACCAGCACCTGCAATGCTCGGGGAAGAGGGTTGGAAAGGTCCCCCAAGCCCTTCTGGCAGCAGAAAATGGATAAAGGGGCAAGAGCTATCAGCCAGCTACAGTATCGTCGGAGAAAAAAACAGAGCCCAGGCTCCCCTGGCTTTGCTACCTCTACTTGCCTACCCATGTCCTGCGGAGCCAGCCCCTGGCAATATGGTCTGAAACCCTCCCTATGCTTATTTTCCCTTACTATTTATCATGTATTTCTTTCACAAATGAAGGAGTATCTTACTGAAATCCCCATCACCGGGTGGGTGGACCCAGGCTTCCCTGGAAAAGGCTGTCCAAAAGGAGCACATGTGATAGATTACCCTGTCCCATAAGAAAACCACGCTGTTTTACATCATGCATATTACAAGAGCAACTGGCACCGCACTGCAGACTGAAAACACGCAGTGGCCAAAAATTGCTTGATAGGGCTGCAATCTTCCCATGCTCCATATAACTGAAATCCTCCAACTGCAACATCGCATGTAAAGAAAATGCAGGCCTGTTAGATTTCCCCAGACATTCACAATTTGATAGAATAGCTGAATATATTTCAAATTGCACAACCTGCTTTCTTTTAAAGGTGTATTTCAGTACCCACAGCACTGGCGGGCACACCATGGAGATGGCTCTGGGCCGGCTGCTTCTCACCCTGTCCGTGTCTGTAGGCCGAATCCAGTTGGGACCACAAGCCTGCCCCGGCTGCTGCTGGGGGGGTCCATGCTGGGCACCCCTGGGAAGAGCTGTGCCAGGCAGCACCCTGGGCCATGCTAAGGCTGTTTTGAGCAGTAATGAATGCAGCAAAAAGTATTAAACACCAAATATCCTTCTGTTATGTGTGACTCACATAATGGACAAACACCAGCCACACTTCAGCATCCTCTTTCTTGCGTGTAAAGACAATTTTTTCACCTAAAAAAGAACGTAACAAATCAATACCTGGAATTATGCCTGTGGAAAAGAGTAATTTCTTACAGTCAATAGAAATATTTTCCATTTTTGAGCCACATTCTGGCTAATCTTTCCAGATAATCAAGAAATCAGCCAATCTCCCTGTTCCAGCTTGTCCAGCTGGTAAAGCATCTGACAGCAGAAATAGCTGAAACAATTTGAGCACAAACACCCCCTTATTTATTAATTTTCCTCCCCTTTCCTTTTGTGGGCTTTACTTTGTAGAAATGAAATGTCAGGACCGCACGGGGACAGACCTATGTCTTGCAGCTCTGGTGTGCTGCTCCTCAGAGGCAGAGGGAGCCTATTCAAGTTAACCCCTCACCTCCATATTAATTTCAGCAAGCCTATATGGCCCTGGATAGGGCTGAGCATTTTGCAGAGGTAGGTTTTATCTGCTGGCCAGGGTCTGCTCCATCCCCTGCCCGCCTGGGATGCTCCGAGCCAGCAGCAGCGACAGCAGCAATGCAGCCAAGAGATGTCTGCTCAACAGCAGCAGGATGTGGGCAGCGCTGGCTGAAGAAGCCTTTTCATCGCTCCCTCCTCAGACAAGACCTCAGTCTTGGTCCAGGGACTCCACCGGACAGATGGATTTTTCCCTCCAAGGAGGGATTTTCACTGCCTGGGTGTGAGCTGCTCGTCCCTCATCTGCCGGGAGACCACAGGCAGCCTGAGGCAGATAATGTGAGGCAGGGATTGGAGAAAACCACGTAGGAACAAAGGAGAAACGACCACAGAGGAGAGAAGAGTCTTCATACGTCCATCCTTAGATATTTTTAGTCTCAAAAGCATAAATGCATCACTGAGATATAAAAAGAAAGCTCCCTGCTGCTCCCCATGCTGGAGAGTTCGGGGTGGTGCCCTGCCTGCTTCCCACCCCAGTCAGATGCTCGCCCTATGGCGGGGTGGGAGCAGGGACTCTCGGGGAGTGGAAGGGAGCCCAGTTAGGAAAGGAACAGCCCGCATTCACCCACCTGCCTGCACGACACCCCAGCACAGCCCTCTCTGTTCAGGGAGAGGGGCAGGCGATCCTGCTGCGGGAACAGCCTGGACGCTGGCGGCAAACAGCAGCACGTTCAACCATCCCTTCTTTGCGGGCAACAGAAACCTTGTAACAGAAACAGGGGCACAATACAGCGTACGTGCATAAGCTTTTCAGATACTGATCCCTGAAAAAAACCCAGTAGAATTAGGCAGAATAAATCTGTCAGATATGACTGATTTCCTCTTACCTTCATCTGGGTGGAAAAACAGGATGCATTTTTAAAAGGAGAGTCTCTATCAAGATACATGTTACATCCTTGCCCATGCTGTCATTCTGGGAAAAAGGAGCAACTTTTTCTGTTCTCCACTGGGAGAAAAAGATTTTGATTTCTGCAGGCCAGCTCTCCTTACCTGGCTGCGCTGTCTCTTGGTGTCAAGGATGTGATTGTGCCACGGTGCTGTGTCACACTGCAGCATATCCTGAACACGTCCTACCCTCCTCTCTCATGTAAGAGGGGCTGCAGGAGGTACTTGTGGGCACCGACAGCCCACTCCTGCACTGCTGCAGACTCAGCCCCAGGAGGCACAGGCTGGGTAAAGCTCCCCCAAAGGCTTTGCTGAGCAGTGAACATTGATGTTTGCCAGATTCTGCGTATTTCTGGTTGACAAACTGCAAACCCAGCGTCCATGCCTCTCCTGGGTAACTCGGAGCGCTGCTGCACACTCGGGTTGCTCAGCCTTGGCTATTGTTGTGATGTTGATGTGTTTTATTTTAGTCTCACCTCTGGGTACAAACAGCTGTCACCTCAGAAGTGCCCTTCCCGAAAAGCAGAGGTGAAACAACAAGACACTTGCTGACGCTGAAGATGCAAGGCTTTTACTTCTGTGCTGCCCAGATGTTTTAGCACTAGGGCAGCATTCACAAGTGTATGAAAACCATCTCCTTGTAGCTGGAGGAGACATCATGGTCTCAGCTGGTGAGATGCAAGGGTCTTGTCATGGGTCTGTTAATAATATATCATTATCAGTAACATGTTTTAAATTGCAGTCATTAAAAATAGATCAAATACCTTCCAGGAGGAGACAGTTTCCAACTGGGAAACACATGTACTTTGCTCTGGAGTTAGCACTGTATTTACTAACACCATCAGTGAGGTTACCTCTGCCTACAGCTGCTCTTGGAGGATCAAGTTTTCATTCATTGATTTGTCTAGATGCACAGCTGCTGTCTTAAGAAGTAGCTCAAACAGACAAGCTGCAGACCTGCTGGCCATTTGGTCCAGGGGAGCAGGCTGAATTAATTCTGTGTGTTAAGGACGGTACGAGTGCTACGCTGGCAAACTATGCAGGCTGCGCAGTGCCTTCGACCTCCTAGAGCCAAAGGGACTGGGCACCTAAGTCACTTCAGCGCTTCTGGGGAAAACTGTGCGCAAGAAGTGAGTTTTGGTTGGTTTCAGCTTCTGACTCTTTGCCAGCACTTGCGCAAGTGCTTGATTTTCACCAGAGTTAAATAGGAATCAGTCTCCAACAGATACAGATCATTGCATTTACCAGAGCTAAATAAATACACACACAGAATTGACCCTGAACTGCTTGAGAAAAATCCAGCCTTCTCCTGCAGCTGACTCTGTAGGCACAGCTCAGGACACACGGGCTTTGCCTGTCCCTACAAGCACTGTCAATGATACCTGCTGTATGCCAGGCCACTGCTTCCAGGTCTCAGTTTCCTGTGGCAGCGGGAAGAGACCCGTAGTCCCATACCATTTATCCTTGTCAGCAGAGCTCATGGGAGGGTTCACAGAGAAGCTATCTTCCAGCAAATCAACTGCATTTGCCATCTCCTCAAGTCAAGGAGCAAGTCCTGAGCACTGGCTGCCGAGGAGCGATGGGCCATGGTGGCTCCCCCACGCCCACCTTTTCCACTCAGCTAAGGACCAAGGGGCAACAGGAGGGTTGCAGGAGCAGTTAAGACTTGCAGTTTAGACTTGCTAAATATCTGAAAAGAATAGACAGCAGCAAATCGGACTGGATGAAGCAGACCAAGCCAGACCCCGTGCTTGCTGCTGCTGCACCAGGCGCCCAGCCGTGCCAGCGAGGCTCAGCTCTGCCACCGTGGGACATCGCGACCTTGAGCAGAAGGAAAGCGACCATGCCAAGGCGGTGCTGGCACTTGGGTCTTTCCCTCCTTTCTCTGCTTCTGTTCTTTTGCATTATTAGATGTATGTTCAAAAGTGGGGAAAAAGGAAACAATCGGGTGTAGCAGTGCCAGCCTAGCATCCATTAACTAGGAGGCTGCTATGCTGCAATTAGTTTTAAGCAGTCTTCAGCATTTTCATTAGCTCTTAGATGCTTTTGATGTACTTAATTTACACCACAGAAACTGCAGAAGATGGCAGACGATGATTAAGATGTGCTTTTACTCTTCTAGAGTGCGCCAAGTACCTTGTAGCTACGGACCACGCATATAAAGCAATATCGCTTATTATTCAGAGCTGTTTGTTACATTAATCATGTGCCTGCTTTGCTCTGGGAAGAGAAATTAAAATATTGCAATATTCTGTCTGCTTGTTTTTAAAATACATGTGTGGGTGGACACTCCAGCTACTGCTCACATTTTTCTCTTGCAAGTCGCAGAAGAGCTGTTAGTGATTCTCCTCCCTGGTATTGTCTTGACGCTAATTTTGTTGGCCAGACTCAGGAAGAAAGCTGCCTTAAGCCAGTTGACAAGCATTGCATGGAAATAATAAGTATTACTAATTGAGAAATGTCTGAATTTCTGGATTGCAGAGAGGAAACCTTGGAACAGTTAAAATGAAAGGTGCTATAATATTTTTCCTCCAGCAAAGAAACGGAAGGCCTGCAGTGCTATTATCTTTGTCCATTAAAACACTTCTGATTTGACACCTTCTAGGCTGAATATTGCTTAATAAGTTATTGGAAATGTACTGCAATGCTGCTTCTGAAAATTACTTAAGAGTTCTACAGTAGCAGAAAGCAAGGAATTGATTTTTAAGAGCAAAATTTGAGCCAAGCTTTAAAGCAAGCTTGAGCTTCTGAAATGCAGATCTCAGGAAAACCTGTATTAATGCTCCACTCAAGAAACTGAAAGACAGGGTTAAATTGCCGCTGTAAATACGTACCTAGCTGGTCAAAGCTAGGAACCGCCAGTCCTCAGTGAGTCCTGAGACCGAGGGTATCGAGTAAACGCAGTGACTTTGCCTGGAATGCCTCAGCCTTCATCCAGCCACTCAGGCTACTGACAGGTCTCATGATTCATTCAAGACGCTGCACAGAGAATTTTTACAGTCAACTGTGTTCACCTCGTGATCCTGGAAAAACATTATGGAGACATTAATAGCAACTCAACAAGGTCTATCAGCGTCTTCCATGACCTTGTCTCGCTGCATCTGAACTCATGAAGAACATTTTGGAAAAGCAGTGAGTTCTGAGATTGAACAAAGTTTGATTGAATGAGAAAAATAAAATTAAAAAAAAAAAAAAGAGGAAAACAACCAACTCGAGAAATAGTGAGTTACCGTTCTGCTTGCCAGATATGAACAGCGTGTCAAGGCATGTCTCCAAGCTGAAAAGTTCACAGGATGCATAAATAGCTCCATAAAAAACATGTTGTCACTGCCTCATGAAAAAGCATGCTGTTGGCAAACAGCAGCTAAGGACAAAGCCTGTAACGTAATACAGGAGCTGTACCGGAGATCAGAACTGCTTGTTTACTCCAGACAAAGGATTTTACCTGAAACGTCTTTCATCAGAGTATCTTTTGCCTTTTTTTTTTTTTTAAACAACCAGATCTGTTCACTTTTTTAAACTGCACTTATTCGAAAAAGGATAAAGCATTTATGTCTAACATATACTCCTTACACTACAAAACACTTTAATCCTTAAAGAAAAATCATTATTCTGTTAATTCAGCAAAATGCTCCTACGTGAGAAACAAAACTTGAACGTGCACAATAAACTCCTCAAATGCTGTCTGTAAGAGGCACATATTACTTCAAGTACAGTTTTAGCAAAAACTTATCCATCAGTCCCTAAAATCGGTGGATCTTCAGCTCTTCTCCAGTTAGTCTCAGGGCCATAAGGCTACAGCTACGCTCCAGAATTCCACAGCTTACTCCAGAATAGCAACGTTAGCCCAAGATTACTGGTTATCAGAGCACGAGAAGAACGAGGCCACCAGCTGTCCCAGCACACACAAACGCACCAGATCCAGGGCCAAATACAAGGTTTATGAAGTAACATTCATTTACAAGTGGAACGTGGCCACTGTTTCATAACGATTAATGAGCATCCCCAAGCAATATGGTATTTTTCACTCTGTTACTAACTATAGTCATTGTCTACATAGCTCCCTGGAAGACTGTGAAGATATTGCCCTTTAATTTAGATTTGTACAGAGCTTTTAATAGCCAACATCTTGACAGGCATCAGTTCAATTAAAATAAATATCCTTTCTTATAAGAATGATAGATTACACACACACAAAAATCAGACTAGTTCAGTTTATATGGAAACAAATATAATTATACAATTTATTTATTAATACAGTTTTAATTTACAATACAATTGATCTAGCACACACAAAACACAGACGATTTACACAGCATGAAAGGCAGCCCACACCAGGCGTCACTTGTTGCCAGTCAGCTCTAGGCTGCTACTCTGGGACTCGGGGTGCTGGTGCCCCCACAGCACCATCCTGCATCGCCAGGAGCTCCCGAGCACCTCCATCACCCACGCAGTCCCGTGGGACCTCCTCTCATAGCCACCAAAGGCAGCTTGGGGGATCTGCCAGCGATTCTGTCAGGTGCAGGAGGGATTGAGCCCGTTTCGTTCACGTTAGTTGTGCCTTGTGCCCTGCCGGACTCTGGTCCTCTGCGATCTCCATACCACGTACAGGGGAAACACCGCAGTGATAATGATACATTACAGAACACCTCGGCTGCGTGAATAATCACAGATACACGCTGCCCTGCCTTTGCACAGGCATCTCCATGAAGGCAGTGGGAGTTGCAGAGACGTTATTAGGTCTCATGACATTTTGAAGACTTAAATATAAAATGTCTTATAGGGGGTTTAAAGGCTGGAATGGAACTGAAATAGTCTTTGCAATAATAATTGCTAGATGCTAAAAACGACCCACAGAGAAGCACTGCATAACTGCTTGGAAATGAAAGAACAGGGAGATCAAAATCCATGCACAAAGTTAGAGAGGAAAAAGCAAGAGTTATTTTCAAGCAAAGCCATTATGGCTGCTTCTTCAGCCGCCCTTCAGCCTGACTCACCCCTGACTGCAACAGAAGTGGTGAAGGTTACACACAGCAGTGGCACAGAGGACTACACCAGCCAGCACCACCGGTCCAGCACAGGATGCTCACGGGACCTGCAGGATGTCATCTCCAATAAGAAAACTCAGGTGTAGAGCCTTTTTATCAGCTTGGCAAATCCACGCTTTATTTCGGCAAGTAAGGATAACATTGCGGTCGGCACTGAATGCTCATGCAGAACTTGCTTGGGTTTCTGAAATCATAATGAGTAAGATTTTCTGCTGAATCAAATGGCCTGAGGGCTTCAGCTGTAACTGGGGCAAACGCCCCTGGCACACACCAAGCCAACTGACCCCTTATGTTTGTGCAGGAACAGCCTGAGGAGATAGAGAAGCAGCTCACGGACAGACATAGGAGATAATGGAGCATCAAGGAGCCAGCATAGATTGTAAGAGTTGTTCAAATATGTGAGATATTAACACAGATACAAACCTCATGGCTTTGTGTATTAGTCTGCAACACATGAACAAACGATGGCTGAGAACAGGCCCTTCTCTAGCATCTTACACAGAAAACCAGCAGTTATTAATAGACATTACTTGCAAACTAAGAAAGGGTACGTACTTTGCAGCATGCCCTGTTCCATATTTTGTTCATCTTCTACAATAAAATCATTTCACTAGTAAAGTGGTATAAAAAGAAGTGACTCCTCTCTCCCATGCCTCTTGTGTCAAGACTATGTTGCTGTGTAAAAATCTAATCTACAGTGCAATACTGAAATCCTTACAGTTTTCTGCTTGGACTAATACATACACAAAGTAGGAGATCTACGGCATAGGCTGACAGCAAATACTTGCACTTATTTTCTTGAAAACGCTCAACCATGCATTGCAGATGAGGCTTATCATGCTTGTCTCTTGTTAGCGATAGCCAGGAAAAAAAAAGCCAGGGAGGGGGAAAGACAAGAGATAGATTAAGCCCCTGTCTCCAGTCCTGTGATTTGTGGGAAGTGTCTGCTAAAAGTTTCCGTCGGCAAGGAGTTTGCTTTAAACATGCAGCTTCCAGGTGTAGATGTTTCTTCCTGAAGCAGTGTTACCTGAACTGACTTGTCATAAGCCTCAACTAAAACCTGGGTAACTTGGATGAAATAAGGGGGGGGGGAGGGGGAGGGAGGAAATTTAAGGGAACTCCAGGAAGGCTGCAAAAGTAGCTTCCACCACATGCAAAACCAGACTGACAGTTGAGAAAGGAAAGGCAAATTGCCAGGATACCCAACCACTACGTCAACTGGTACTTAACAACCTTCACGGAGGAGGCAGCTGCTGCTTAAGGAGGCCAGGAGTCACCCCTGGATTTGGAGCCAGAGCACATGGAACCTCCTACCTCAGCAAACAGGGGAAGTCAGAGCAAAGGGGGGAAAAAAGCAGACAGCCTGATAATATGCAGATATAGCTTTAATCACTCACAGAACTGCAGAAGTTTCAGGAATTGCATAGCACACAGGAAAACCTAACTTTTACCACGGGAAAAAAAAAAAATGCGTCTTGGGTAGACAAGCCAGTCTGTCTGCCAGAAATGTAAGCATCTGGAGCCACATATACGTTCATTTGCAGTGCAAACACCTAGCTTTGTTAAAGACTTGCGCTGGTCAACAGATTCCTGAAAACGATTTTTGAAGTATATGCATTATAGGTACCGTGATTTCTTTCAAGCTAATAGGCTGGAAATACTTAAAAACTAGCATGTACCTACAGGAATAGAGACGTTTGTTTCTGGCTGACATTATCTTCTGAACCTTCTTGCATTAAAAACTTCTAGTCACATGTAATTGCTAACATTGAATATTTATTATTTAAAAAAATACACATGCAGAAAGCCATCCTCTTTAAAACCAACACATTAAATAATCCAGCACAGACTTCAGAGAAAAGCAATAGCCCTATAAGGCATGGATTCATCTGAAACCTCCCGCAGAAATATATTTTCTGTGGGAGCCCATGCTCCGATTACACCATGCAGTGGTGCGAGTCCAGCCAAAGTCAATCACATAACAGAGCACTTGCCTTGCAGTTTATCTTTCTTTTTCTGCTGCTTGGATTTCTTTCCATCTACCTGGAGACTGACAGTTCTCCTCTTCTCCAGATTCAGGAGCTCCTGGAAGAGCTCCTGCACATTGTAGTTCATTTTGGCCGATGTCTCCATAAAGGAGCACTTCCATTTGCTGGCTAACGCTTGCCCCTCGCTGGCATCCAGCTCCCTCTGGGTCTCATCACTTTTGTTACCCACCAACATTATTGGGATTTTTTGGATGTCCCCTTTAATCTGACAAATCTGTTCAAAGATGGGCTGAAGATCTTCCATGGACTGCCTGCTGGTGACAGAGTACACCAAGATGAAAGCATGCCCTTTGGATATGGACAGCCTCTGCATAGCAGGGAACTGATGGCTTCCCGTGGTGTCTGTAATCTGAAGGGTGCAGATGCTCTTGTCACAGCTGATTACCTGCCGGTACGTATCTTCAATTGTGGGGATATAGGTTTCCCTGAAAGTTCCCCTTACAAAACGAAGGACCAAGGAGCTTTTGCCAACCCCTGCTGCTCCAAACACAACCACCCTGTAATCATTGCTTTGTTCAGGCATGTTTGCTGTGCTGCGATACAAGTGAAGATTTTAACTGAAAAAGCCCGAGTTCTTCAAGTTTACACACCCCGTTACAGAGGTGGCCTGCGGAGAGGGGAGGGGGCAAAAGGGAAAGAGAGGAGCAGGGGGAGAGAAAGAAATCGTTCACACCATCTCGGTAATTTTACAGTACGTTATTGAAATAAGCAATTAAACAAGTCACTCCCCTCCCATCCTTTTTTCTTAGGTTAAAGAGAAATAAACCACTATCCCCCCAGGCATCCATCCCATGCCCACTCGGCGTTACGAGAAGTGAAAACGCGTTCACCTGTAGCCATCAGCTCCACCGTCCAGCGAAACGAGACTAAAATCGCCTACCAGCAGCGGGGAAGCTCTGCCAGCTCCGGCCGGAGCCCCGGCGCTGCGGGGAGGCTCGGCTCGGCTCCGTGCCTGTGCCTGCCCCTGCCGCCGCCTCCCTCCTCCTCCTCCTCCACCCGGCCTGTGAGGAGCTCCCCCGCTCCCGATCGGCACCGGCGGGCAGGCAGCGCCCCAGGGCCGCTGGCTCTCTCTCCCCTCCTATGTGCTCCATCCACCCCTCTGCCTGCGTGCCCCCGAAAGCGGCGGGAGCTGCCGGGCTGGGAGCGCCGGGCGCTGCGGCGCCCCTGACGAGGGATGGCAGCTCCCGCCGCGGGCTGCGCCGCCTCCCCGGCCAGGGCGCCGCGCAAGCGGCCGGGCGGCACACCGCGCCCGCGGCCCTGCGGGGCTGCCCCGCCGCGCCCTCCGGGCAGGGGACCTGCCTGCCCCTGTGCCTCAAAAGCACCCTAAAATCCAACCTGCCCCTCCAAAGCCCCATAAAAATAAACAGACAATCAGCACAACCGCCTGAGGCTGGCGGTTACAGCTGCTGGAGCCAGGTCTTGGTGCTGCGTCCCTCTCACTCCATGCACAAACGCGAGTCTCTTCCCCTCCCTCACCCCCCAGCACGGCCCGCGGCCTCCCGCACCCCGGGCGCGGGCAGGCCTTGCCGGCAGTCCCCCGGCCTGCACGCCCCCCGCTCACACTCAGCGCTGGTTTGGCTTCAACACGTAAAATCCCGGTCAGCCGTCCGCCCCCGCTGCCATGAAAAGCGGCGGGGATGCCCTGAGGTACTCCTGCAGCCCGCCCCCAGAGAAGCCGCCCAACCGTCCGGGCTATGGCCGCTAAGGTCCGCTACTTTGATTCGGCTCCATCACACTGGCAAATAAAAGAGCGGTATTTCACAATCACAGTTGTATTTCTCCTCATTTATGAGAAATTCCCCCAAAACACCGTCTCTCCACACACCCTCTCCTAAGGCAGACCGGATCAGCAGTCCGGAGAGCCCGGTGCCTGACAGGAGGCGCCCGTGTCCCCCCTGCTACGCCTCCAAAACGGCCCGGGCCGAGCCGGGCCCACAGCGGCCGCTCCCGCCGCCCTCAGCTCCCGTCCCGCCTCGGCGCCTCCTCGCCCCGCTCCGCCCGAGCCGCCTCCCTGGCCGCCGCCGCCATGGCGGGCGGGAGAGGGCGCCCCGCGCTCGGCTCCCGCCTCACAGCCCCGCAGCGGGAGGCGGCCGGGCGCAGCCCCTTCCGCGGCCCCGCCGTCCCCCCGGCAGGGCCTTCCCGGCCGCGGAGCCCCGCTGAGGCGCAGCCCAGGCCCTACCCCACGCCGCAAAATGGCTGCCGGCCCCCATGGAGGGAGCTCAGCACCGACGACCCCGGAGCTCAGGGCAGCCACCCCCAGTCAGAAGCCGGCAAGAAGTCAGGCTCCTGGCAGACCCCAAAGCCGCTTCTCCAGAGCCACCCACCTGCACCCAGAGAAGGGCCACACCAGCCTCCACCCCAGGGACTAGGCCTGGCCCATTAGCAGGTTAATATGGACATCTTAATTGGCCAGCTGGCGACTCCAAACCACCACAGGAGCACCGCAGTGCTCGTCTGCCTTTGCTGGGCACACTGGCAGGGGTCAGCTCTCCTCCCCAGCTCCCGGCCGCAGAGAGCGGGAGGGCTGGAGGGCCTTGGAGCAGAGGTTCAACATTTGTCATGTTGACAGGCACGATTTGCTTAGCCCTGATTCCTGAGGATGCCAGTCTCGGCTTGTACTAACAGCAACATGTCCCACCGCAACAATTAAAACCATCCCTGTGTCTGACTGTGACTGGGAGGGGGGTGCTGCATTGCCTGGATGAGAATTCTGCTCTTTTTTTTTTTTTCTCTAGAATGTTTTTTTTTTTTCTATGAGCGCAACCTCAGGCTTGGACTAGAGCTTCCCATCTGGAAGTCTGCAAAAAGCCGTGGGTCCCTGGGCGACTGTCGAGGAGTTGTCAGCATGGAGCTGAACGGCTTCGGGGGGAGAGGATGGTCCCCAGCCGGCACGTGCGGGCAAGGACAGGCCCTGGGAAAGCTGCAGCCAGGGCTGGGAAACGAGGAATATGCCAATTTTAAAACGTGACTAAAGGGCATTTGTGGTGCTCTGCTGCTGGCACATTCAGCAGGAACAGAGCAAGGGGGACAAACGTCCCTGTTAAGCGCTCAGCTCCGACTGTGAGACTTGAAAATGGGGGTACCCTTGGCCAAGGGGTGTCTTCAGGGTCTGGCTGTCTTGTCTGTAACTCTCGTGCTGCCCAAGATGGCTGTGTTTAAGAAACGCTTTTGCAAAGCTTCACTCTTTTATTGTTGTTGTTACAGTTAAACTACAGCAGGACAAACTCTACAGCTGAAGGGGCTGGTACACCTGCCTGAGGACCTCCCTGTGCTGCCGACCTCAGGAGGGGATGGTCCAAAACTCTTTCCCCCTCACAGAAGCTGTAACTGAAAACATGGTTAAAGACGGTGCCATAGGTGTTTTCCCTGGTTCTGTGGGCCACAGGGCCTGGTTTGGGGAATAACAGCTCTAAAAGGGGCAAATAAAATACTTCTGAAAGTCTACAGGAACGCGGTTCTCCTCAGCTTCTCCTGCAGACCACCTGCCTTGCCCTGGCCTCACATCCACCCCAACCACACACGTTTCTGCCTGGCCCTTTGGTGGCATGTTTTGGACAGCAAGCTTGCCCGCTCCGGTCCCCTGCTCCTCCTGTGCTCCCCATGCAGATTGGCAGCGACTGTCTCTTTCAGAGGCTAAACTCTCCAAGAAATAATTGCTTATCCCAGCACATGATGCTTAATAACCCTTGGTTTCAAAAGCCCTAATTACATCCTCGTCACAGAAGGGCAATGCTGCTGCTTGCAGTCTGGGATGAGTATGCAAGCTTCTGGCGGGGGCACGCTCAGGTCTGTAAGCCGAAGAGTTAAATCTCTTTGGGGGCATTTGTCACAGCCCTTCCTAGAAAGCTTGGAGCCTGGGAAGAGAAGGATCACTCCCTGGTGGGATGTTTCTCTGCCATGTTGACACTAACTGATCCAGAGCAGCTGGGAGTAGCCGTAAAACCCAAGTGGAAGAGGTTAAGGTAGCCTGGATTTGAATCCTGCTGATGACTTACAGAGTCATGAAATTAATGAAGTAACTGAAAGAGGAAAGACACATGTAGCCTAAATACTGAGGCAAGTTGCAGAATAATTACAAAGAACAATTTGGCAGCAGTGGGAGCCTGGTTCCCCCGGCAGGGACGTAGGCAAGGAGCTGTGCCGTTCCCCACGCAGACCAAAGGAGAATGGCATTATTGAAAGTCCAAGGCTTAATCCCTTGGCTGCTCCCCAGCAGTCTCCCCCCGAGGCTCCCGGCTTCCCTGCAGCCTCTCCAATGCCAGGGTTGCCTTCGGAGGGCAGGCAGCCGTAGGGCATACTGTGCACGGCGCGGTGGGAGAGGGAGGGAAGACCTCCACGGCAGAGGATGACCTTGGGAATGCAATTGCAGGTGCCTGGCAAGTTAAAAGCTCTGTAAATCTCCTGCTTGCTCTGGTGCAGGAGCTGGAGAGCAATATGCTTCTAGGTGGTCTCAGATGAATCCTGGAACAGAGGGAGTGCACCCAAAAAGGAAAAAATGTTGACAAAAGCACAATTTCCATTGCTAAAATTAGTTTTTCCCTGTCTCAAAATCCCGCTTCTGCAAGTGTCCAACACATCTGACCCACCGACCCCAGCTTTGGCCATGTCACTGGGAGCAAACCAGGCAAAATTGCTTTTGCTGGGATTTGTGAACAGGTTGATTTTGCTCAGGGCCAACTGGCTGTGCAAAAGCCTCTTTAAGGCAATATCCTACCATTTTGCCTCTCCCCAGAAACCCTCCCCTACTTTACCGTAGTAGTTTATTCCCGTGTTCCCTATAGGCAATAGACTTCTGCCAGTTGAGGCTCTGGCCTTAAAATAAAGCCTTGGACCTGGCTAAGTGGATAGCCAGCAGCAGACTCTGCAACCTCTTCCTCAGCATGAGGGAGGGCAGCTGGCAGGAGCTTGGATCTTGATACCAACACGCTGCAAAGCACTTGAGTGTTTCCCGGAGCTAACACCTCCCCTTCCTGCAGGGCACAGCCCGCACCAGCCCTTGCACCACCCCGCACGAAAATTATTGGGTGTTAAGGCAGCAGTTGTAGTTGTTCACTCGGGAACAGTACAGGATCAAGCAACAGACCTTTCAGGGAGAAAATGGTCCAGTTCCCTGCTTGAAACCATTTCTGCAGCTGCTCAGCTGGCACCAGGGTCTGGTTGGGTCCTTTCCCATCAGCCAAATGCTGGGCAGAAACAGAAAGGTATCACACCATTCAGAAACTATGGGTGGGTTTAATTTTGGTACCTAGTCCCCATCTGAAGGCATGCTAAAAAGGCTGTGCTGCAGAGGAAAGGCAGGTTCCCACATCCGAGGGAAGCCGGGCAGGGCACACACCACTGCTTCTTGTGGAGAAATGTGTTGGTGTGAGTGTGGCCACATGTTTAACAGGAGCTCGCCCTTTACTTGAGTCCTGTGAATAGTTTTCATTCTTTCTGATGCTGGAGGAAGTTTTTGCCCACACCAGTGCCTGCGTTATTGGACGTGTGCCCGTCTTTGTTCTGAGCAGTGACTCGGGAAGAGCAGATCTGCGCCAGGAACCAAACTGGTTTTACATGAGGAGGTGGTTAGCGCTGTGACACCCTTCCCTGTCAGCGCAGCAGCAGCTGCAATCCCCCCATGGCTCAGGTGCTGCTGAGAAACTAAGGAATAACAACTGAGCATCTGCAGATAAGACAGAGATGCATTGGTACTGCTGCTAATTAGCCACCCACAGCAGGGCTGTGCTATCCCAGATCACCATCAGGGTAGTATTTGGTAAGTCCAGAATCCATTGGCACAGGCATATCCTTGTGTCAGGCTCTGAGACTGCTGCTCATGTATTAGCAGGCAAATTTCTGATGGCTGAAGAGGCAACGCTTCCCTTTCTGGGTACTCTCCTTTCTTTGAGGAAAAAAAACAATGAAAGGGTCCTGGTGGCATTGAGAAGCTTTCCTGCCTGTCTCTCCTGCCCTGTTTGCCCTCATTGTGCTTCCACATCTTCCTGCTGTCACATCTCTTGTCTTCCTGCTGTATATATTTAGCCTACTAAAAGTTAATGCATCTCATGAACCCCTTATGCTTGGGGTCGTATCTGGATTACATACAACCCGTTCACATCCTGACCTCTGGTGGCCCCAGTTCTTTCCCACTGCACGTGGATACTTTGATAGAAAAATTCCTGGCTGGCCCACTCCCAGTATTGTTGCATCTGTTACCAAGCCTGCATCTGCCATGCGGAGGGCTACTGCAGCGCTATCATTCCTATTTGTGTTTCTGTCTCTTAGTTAAGCACTTAAGCAATTTCTGTCTGTAGCCAAATCTCACTTTGGGAGGTACAGCAGCGCCTAAGTGTTAGTGAGCACTTGTGAAGGAAGATTTCTCAGTCCTTCCCCAAGCTTATTCTTCCAAAACCATTTGTGATTTCCCAGGTTATCATTTCTTATTTCTCTGATACTTGCTGCCTCACCAACTCCATGGTATTCTCCCATCCATCTTGAATCCACTTCTATCCTTACTGAGCAGCCTTGCAATGCCTGCCTCCTATCCCAGTCTGAAAAAAAAAAAAAGGTCTTTAGACCTATTTCATACTGCTCTGGACTTTTTGTCCAACACAAAAAGCCCAGAGGATTTTCTCAAGGAGCTTCAGTCTTAACATGAGGTCCTGTCAAGTCCTGTCATCATTTACTGCATTATTTACTAGGGGAAAATGAAAGCAGATGCTCAACTACTGGGCCAGCTGTTTTAGATGCAGAAGCAAGATATCTCCAAGTCAGCTGCTGATAAAGATTAGGGCTGATTCTCAGCTCAGGTGCACAACATATAAGCAGAACACCCAAGTTTTGCAAGGTACTCAGAAACACCCAGGGTAGAACTTGGATCAAAAGCCATCCAAAAGTGAGGGGAACTATAACTGAGACCTTCAAAAAAAAAGCCTCTAAAGCCAGTAAGGCACCCAGTTGCACTGAGCTACTTTGAAAGTTCCTGTCTGAAATAATGATATAATAATAATAATAATAATAATAATAATGAGGAAAATTAAAATAGGGGAATAAAACAGATCTCTAACAGTACACTAATCAACATTGCTTCATGCTTAATACAAAGGGATGGACGTTAGTTCTAATAAACTGTACTTCTATAACATTAGAGAATCATTAATGCTGTAATCACAGCTGTTGAATCATAACTATGTGGAGAGCTGATGCTATTCAGGAGATTTTCTCCTGTTGTTAATTAGTCATCTCAATAAACCTGTGCTCAGTTCCATAGGTGTAAATACAAGGTGCCCGCTGGGTAACCACATAAGGTTACATGTGTTAGACTATGAGCAAAACCAAATGCCTGACGTACTGAAACGTCAGGAGGGACATTGCTGTGGTGGCAAGGTGCCCAGAAGAAGTGCAGAGGACAGGCGTGGTCCTGCTCAGCGATGCACGACATGCATGCCCGGAGGCCCAGGCGTGCTGGCAGCAGTGTGCTCCTGTGCAGGTATCACTGCATAGGAACTCGTGGAGATCTGTCTGGTCATGTCAGCAGCAATTTTCTACAGGCTTTCATTCAGCACACCTTTTCGCTTTGCTTTTTTAAGGCCTCTGCAATCCTGAAACATCTTAGTTTTAAAATCCCAATGTAATCCCAAAACATCCCACTTCAAGGTATCTGGCACCATCGGCTGACTCGTGCCCATTTCTCTCCTGACTCTCCCCACCTCCTCTCAAATATTCTCTCTTTAAAGTCCATGTTTCCACCTGCTGCAACACAAAAGCTGTTCCTGAGGTCCTTGCTGGGAACTGCTGACTCCCGAGCTGACCACATTTGCCATCTGATTTTTGGAGCAGCCATAGCGCTGGTTCCTGAATCCCTCCCTCACGTTCCCAACCCCAGTGCAGGATCCACCATGCTTTGGCAAGCTGAAGGTGCTCCTTCTCTTGGGCAGCCAATGGCTCGAACCTGTGTTTGCTACTCTTTGCATGTAGTTTTCCATTAAAACCATTTAAGCAAGACCCAGATCTAGTGCTTGTGCCCAAACCTGCACAAGCCTGTGAAGTCAGGGCATTGCAGCTTATCCAGCTTTCCAGGACTGTGTCCTTAGGGATTCCTAAATCCACAGGGTGCTATAATGGTGCCTGGGCTGTTCTGACTACATGCGTTTGGCGGTGAAAGTGTCCTGTGTATTTACTCTCCCGCAGGGATTTATTTGGGGAAATGAAAAGATTTCTCTCCAAGAGTGGAGACTTGCCCTGTGCAAAGGCTTCACTTCCCTGAGTCCTTTGGGCTATGGCACGAGTGCCTGCAAGCATCAGCCCAGATGAAAACATGGCTAGACCATGACAAAAGTTGCCACAAAAGCCCTTTTTAATCCAGGCGCTGCTTGTGTCCACTTGAAAGAGTTTCCATTTCTCACCCGCCTTTGCTGTGGTTTTGAGTGCTGGCAAACCCACAAGTGGCTGTCGGTAGCAGGCACAGAATCCCACATGCCTTTCTCTGTCTGCTGCAAGTGGCTCAGGGGAGAATTTAATCACCTCTCACCTTCCCTTTGCTGGAAAACAATTCTTGTCCCTCATGTGGCTGCTTTTACGGTTCTTGTCTCTCCAGGCAGGATGACTTACTCAGCCTAATAACCTGCAAGTCATTCATTTTGCCTGAATCCTATCCACAATGGGGATTTCCAGAGGTGATTTATAAAACATAATTTCTGGTGTTTATGAGGTATTTATTAGCCACAATGAAATGCTAACTAGTATTTAGTAGCTTATTCGCTATCTCAGCTAGCCATGTTTGCTCAAAGGCAGACATCCCATTTTCAGACATTTTCCAAGCCTTCTAAGGTTTTGGGTGGATTACCATTCCTCAGCCGCTGTCCATCTGAACCCAATTAGGAGGTTGTGCCTGGGATTTTGCCCTTTTTTGGCAGGTTTCTCTCAACGGCGGAGCCCAGCCTGCCAGCTGTGTTTTGCCTGCGTTAGGCAGCTGAGCAGGGCTCAGCCACGTGCTACCTAGCTGGGCGCAGAACCGAGCCCAGACCAGCACGAGCTAGAAGGCAGCTCTTTCCAAGAGTTATTTGTTTGATAAGTAAGGCGAGATGAAAAGCCAACAGCCTCCTGTGTTCAGGGAAGGATTTCTGACTCTTCTCCACGGAGTACAGTAGGAAAGAAGCTGTGAGTCAACTTAGCAGAGGCAAAAGAGTGGGAAGGTCTCCAGCCTCCTTGGAGAAAGGGTAGAGAGGAGAGAGACATGTCCTGTGCAGTACCTCTGTCTTGGGTAGGACAGACTGATCGAGGAGGGACATGGCCACGAGATGCTGGCTCAATGCCCTGCTGTCGGTCAGGATTTGCTTTGGCTGGAGCTGACAGCAACCAGAGAAATTTTAAATGTAAATTTTAAAAGGAAATCAGCTGTTTGCGAGAGCCTCCCCCCTGGAAGGCAGAGCGCAGAGGGAGCAGGGGAGAGGCGCTGTGTGCTGCTTTGCCTGCTCCTGCTGCTGCCCCGAAAAACTACCTGGGGAATGTCTGGAGCTGCAAGCTGGTGCAGGACAGTGGTGGGGACCTGCAGAAGGGATGGATGAAGATGATCAGATCTCTTTTCGGTAGTGATTTTGCCACAGATTGTTTCTGTTATGTCAGGACTCCCTTGGGACTTGCAGAGATTGCACAAGAACGTACTTTCCTGGGTTACCAAGCCCAGGCAGTGCTCCTCACTGCTTTTCTATCCACGTTTAGGGTGGTAAATCCCCCTTTCCCGTTGCTTAGCAAGCATGGGGGACACCCCACCAAAATTCATCGGTTTCCTTTGGAGAGGAGAGAGTGTTCAGGGTCTGCTCTTAACTTCATCCTGGAGCTACCTGGCTGAAATCATGCAGGTCAATGCTTTTGGGGTGGAGGGGGAGCCTTGCTTTAGGCCCACACATACAGCCCCTGCTGCTGCCTCCCCCACGCTTGCTCCTGGCAGGGAGGATGAGTGAGGGGTGCCTGTTCCTCAGCACGGACGGGGCACCCTAGAAACAGGCTTCATTTAAGGTTTGACAGCCCTCAGCTCCCATGGGGATTCCCATACAACATATCCTTACCCAGACCGCAACAGTGAGCAGCAGCCAGGCTGAAACCGGGCCAGAACATGAGCTCTTCAGGCAATTCTGAATTAGAAACCAATGTATGTTACTTCCTATACTACTACAGAGGAAGTTCTGCAAACTCCAGTTCTGACCTCCTGAAGTTAACATGTCCAACTTTTGGGTACCACTGAGGCACAGCACAGCACTAACAGCCCCAAAGGCCCTCAGGGTCTTGCTAGGAGATGTCCAAGTGTCCTGGGGTACAGCAGGGAGCACGGCACCCGAAGGCTTGGGGACGGGCACTCGTCCTGCTTTCTCTTCACTGTGCTCCATTTCTACTGCTTTTCCTCTGGAGCCCACCAAGGCTTTCCTTTTCTTGTGGGAGATAGAGCTTGATATTCACGGCCAGTACAGCCATCTTCTTAATATTGCTTTGAATGTCACTGATTCCTGTGGAGAGGGAGGAGACAGCAGCTGAAGGCAGAAAAAGGATTTTCCTCTGGAATTACATAAATTATTATGAAACCAGAGGATGTGTGTCACTGGTGCATATTGCTTATCAGAAAGAATGTCTCTTCCTAGTAATGCCAATACTTGGCAGTGCAGTTCAGCCTGTAAAATATTTATTAGAAAATGTTCCAGAGTGGCTTACCTGTTTTTGAGCCATAACATCCATCTCATGAGTGAGCCTTGTCTGCACCTGGAAGAGTGCGCTTCCTCTGGAAACTCTGGAGGGCTTTAAGCACAACAAAACGAGGATGGAAAAAAACAGAAGACAAGACAAATATTTGCTATTATAAGGGATATAAACTTTCCTTGACTTGAGATAATGAAAGAGCTAAAGGATAGGACAATATTTAAACAGTCTCAGCAAGGAATTCACTGCATGGAGCCATCACACGTCTGCTCAGCCGAGTCAGAAACAAACACCTGACTTGCAGCCTGCCCGTGACCGAGCGGGGAGCACGGGCTCTGATATCCCCCAGCGCTTGGCACATCAGCGAGGAGGGATAACCCACCAAAACGCCTGCCCATTCAAAATCTGCAGAGGAGATTTGGGAAGCCATCGCCGACCAACATGATCTTCAGAGAGGCTTCTGCAAGAGGGCTGGATGCTGCGGAAGGGGGACTAATTGCATTAGCTTATCTCAGCCCAGTAATCAAAATTAATGGCAGTGAAAGCAAGCCTTTCCAGCAGGACCTGAAAGGGAAATTCATGGAAATGCCTCAGCAACGTGTGCCCGAGTAATGGCAGCAAACGGAGGGCCCCGGAGCAGACGCCATCGTAGCTGGGGCTGGGGGGAAGCAGAGCGGGTGCTGCTCGAGCAGCGCTGGCAGCTGGAGGCGGCTGAGCCTCTGGCCCTGCTCGGGGAAGGCTCGCCCTGTGCAGCACCAGCTCCAGACTTACCTCTTACACATGTCAGAGATGGAGATGCAGAAGGTGACAACAATTATAGCCATGATAAGAGCTTGTATTTTATTTAAAACTCTAGATCTAAAGCCTGACATGTATTGATTTCCTATAATAGTCTCTGACAAGGGAAAATCTCAAAGAGCCATCGGCTCTTGTACAGTGTAATGTCAGGTGCTAAGTAGGAAAGCAGACCTGTGACGCATGTCTGTGTGCCAACCACAGAGCAAAATCTTTCCAAAAATAAATCTGTTGCTGCTTATTGCTTATTTTACCTCAATAAAAATGCACCGACTGTGTCACATCTTTGAGAGCAGGAGTGACAGTCATTTATAACAAGAACCGGAGTGGACGTGAGCAGCAGTCCCCAGCTCTGTACATCTCATCTCCTACAGTTCAGTCTCCTGCAATTCTTTCCCCAGCAATACAGCCAATGCTTTATTTTCATCATAATGAAATCCCATACAATAGCCTTGGGCTACAGGATTTGTGGTGAGAGAGGGGACATGTTTCAGTGTCCCACAATTTACTAATTGTCTGGGGACTGCTGGGAGCGGGTTTAAAAGGGACAAGGAGAAAACGCCAGGACCTCCCTCTCCCGAGCCAGTGCTTATCAGCACCATCGGACCTGGGGGCAATGTCAGGCTGCTGCTGGGACGCTCAAACCCACCCAGTCACAAGTTGCTTCTTCCATTTTTAAGCTGGAAAACATGGGCCAGATCTGTCCCACAAGCCTTGCTGCTGGAGCTTGTGGCCAGCAGGCATGTGGTGAGACACAGCCATATAATTTTCAGTCATTTTTGTCACCCTTCCCTGTGCCTTTCCTAGATCTAACGTACCCTTTCAGAGGGATGGGCACCAGGGTCACAAGCCCAGTTCCCCCAGTGCTTCCCAGAACATCATTGCAAGTGTCACAGTGTAGACTTCTCATGGCTCCTCTGCTGTCGATGGGTCCCCCAGGAGGGAGGGAGCAAAGGGAGCTCCGGGCATCACTGTCACCCAACGCTGAGGTTTGTTTGAAGGCAGGTCAGCCCAGCGCTGCACGCTTATGCCTCACCTTGCGCCGGCACGACTGGGAGCAAAGGAATGGCAGGCAAGGCTGCTTTGGAGTCTGCTGCAGCTCCTTGCTTTGCTCTTCAGTCACAAATCAGTTTTAGAGCAGAAAGAGACTCTGGTCCCAGACTTGTCCTAAAAAAACACAGAAAGCTGTCTAATAAGAAAAACAGTCAAACTGTCCCAACCAAAGGCCATTTGCTAACCTCAAGAACTGTGGTCCCCGGCTCACCCACAAAGGTCCATTGTAACCCTTTTCCCTTCTCCTACTCGCTTTGGCTGCTCGTAGCAATACCAGATAGCCTCTTAAAGAAACTTTCTAGGCAGTTTTTCCCATTCCTCTCCAGTTCCCACCGTGTCCTTGCTCAGTGGCACAGAAGCACGAAGCTCCTGGGACAGCTCTGACCCCGAGCAGCACTTGGCAGGTAATAGGAACTTCTACACATAAGCAAATTTCCCACATTTTTAGAGGTGAGGGATTTATTTTTTTTTTTTCCTAATCTGGATGAAAGCCACGTTCTGCTGGCAGCAGAGGGCAGCAAAGGCCTGCCAGGGCAGGGCTGCACCCCAGCCAGCAAGGAGTCTAAAAATAAGAAACCTGGGAAGAGAAGCCGTGTAGGAGGGTGGCAGTGGTTTTACAGTTATTTAAAATTCATGAATTTGCTCTTTTGAAATTCATTAGATCCTGAACGTGCTGTGCTGCCTCTAGTTTGTCTTTGAGCAGCCCTAGTTTCTCACCATGGCAGAGAAGCCATAGCCAACACAGACTGCAGCAGAAACAGAGCCACAGGCTCTGCCTAAAACTCAGCAGCCCAGTTCCTCTCTCATGTGCCATTTTATCAAGGCAGCCCCTATTACAATGGGAACTTCAAACTGTTGATATTGAAATTAATCTGTTGTTATCAAATTTTCCGTTACTCCTTAAGCGCAAGTCCTGGGAAACCTTTTTTTTTTCCTGGATAATAGAGAGAAAGACGACGTGGGGGAGAGTGGGCTCCAAGCAGCGGGAGGCAGCACCTTTGAATGTGGCGGCAGATAGAGGACACCCGAATCTTGATGTCACGGTGGGCTAACAGCCAACATGCAAAGTTCACAGCAAAGCCGTGACAACTCCAGGGCTGGCGAGCAGGGACAGGCAGGTCCAGGGGACAGAGCCCTATGGAAAACCCAACGGAGGGGAGCTCAACACTCCAGTCCCATGGGCAAGGGGAGCTGTAACCTCTGCAGCAGGAGCTGCAACCAGCGCTCCAGAGGCAAGGCAGAGATGGCTCTGCTAACAATTAGTCCTAAAGTAAAGGTTTTAAAGGTCAAAAACCCATTAGCATTGAAGTACCATGTTTCTGCACTGCGAAGCATTTGGAGAGAGATGCGTGAGAAAATTGTCCAAATGAGTCAACCATTTTCCCCAGCAACACGTTGTGCGACTTGCAAGTGCCTGAAGTAAAAGACCAAATAAAAGCAAACAAGATCACAGCAGAAGAGCTATGATTTCTCAGTCACTGAACCAGGCCGACGACAAATCCACAATATTGTATATTTTATTTAAATTAACAAAACTACACGTTTTCCAGGTTGCTTAAAGCATTCTGTAAAAACTGAACTCAACCTAAACAAAAAAGGATATATTTTAATAAGACCCAGGGACTATTTCTGAGACATATGAGTAGGGCTTAGGAATTAAGAAATAAAAAAACCACACACACACACATACACGCACACATACACACGCCCCGTAAACAAATTGTTAGTGTTTGACACAAAATTTGGTTTTAAAGCTGCAATTCCCCATTTGTAAGGAGCCTTTACAAAATGCAATGCTATACTAAGCTGTAAAAGAAACCATGGACACATCTATCGGAACAACATAAATATCACGTAAGAACCCAAGGTAAAAAGGATGTTAAAGTTGCAAAGTCAAGCACTCAGCCAGGAACATGCCAGAGTTATGATGGTGTGCGTTAATTTAATTCACTTTGTAATGGAACAACTACTGCAAGTAGGAACTTTGCTTGGACCTACTAGCACTTACTTTCCTAATGTAAATTGCTAACAAGTTACATTTTGCCACCCGTGTTGAAGGTGCGGTCCCAGCACTTATTCCACATACAGTAAGTATGCCCCCTTCTTTTTCTTTGTTATTTTTTTTCCTTTTAAACCACATTTCCTTCCAGTAAAGGGGCATTGTCATCCCACTTTACAAAAAAAAACCCAAACTTACAAAAAATTATTAGTGTTCCAGTTCAAGTATCCAAAATCACCCAAAGCTACCTCCTTAAGTAATGTTCAGCACTTTTTCTGTGCTACAGTGACTTCACACGCTCAGACATAGCAGCACACGAGTGACTTCACCCGGAGCGATGCATTCAGCGCTCCTCAGCTCTGACCCTGTGTCTCGGCTGAGACGCTGCCAGGGGCGGGGGGAGCTGGGGATCCCAGTGAGGGCGAACAGAACAATGAACAGAATTGCTTTCTTTTAAGAAAATCCTATAGTAGCTCCAATTAAGAAAAACTGAGCAGCCCTTCTGCAGACAGGGTCTGCCCGGCATGCCGCACCCTGGTCGGAGACCCGTCCGATGGTGCACAACTTGAGGTTCCCAGCAACCAAAAGGATGCAAGTTTATCTATGTTACCGTCTCTTTCTTCACAGTGTTGAGCTCTAATAAATGGTATTTTAAATGCTACTTTACAGAGTGCCGTTCTTACCGGCCAGATCATAACAGCCCAGCACCTCCTGGTGCGACTCGTTTGACGCAGTCAGCAGCCCCAGTGAGAAATCCCTTCTGGGGAAAGGCTGGTGAGGAGACGGGGCACGCAGCTGAGCCTTCTGACCCCATTCCCTGGTGGACTGGGAAAATAAGGAGGAACTATTTGAATGCCTTACCCCAGCTGAAGTATTGACTTGGCTCAAAAAACATGGGGAAAGGAAAGCAAAAGGCAAGGAAAGTTGGTGCTGTATTTGGTTACTAACATGCTTGAAATGGTGACAGGGATGGTTAGAGCCGAACTGAGCTGGCCGCCTGGAGCTGCAGCCCCGTGCAAACAGCAGAGCGGGTGCACGGGGCAGCCAGGGACAGGCAGCTGTTTGCTGGGGTGGGAATCGGGATGAACCAGCACCTCCTGGTGCAAACCAGAGCCCTAGCTGCATAGCCTCAGCTCCTGCCCAGAGCCCCAAACTCTCATACAATCCTGAATGTGACTGAAAAGCCAGCATGCAATGAGCTTTAATTGCATGTCATAATGCATACATTGGCTAGAGATGGATTAAGGTTTCATAGGTGATCTCACTTCTGGTATTTCCCAATTATACTTTCATTTTGCAGCCTTAATACTCTAACAATTGATGTGCAATTTCAGAAGTTTTAAGAATCCAAGGACAATGTGTCCCTTTTTCCAGGACAGCGCTTCTACCAGTACCTGACCCGCGATGACTGCCTGTCAGCAGCTTTGGAAGCTTCCCCTCTCTCCCTAATCTCTGACCCTTCAGCAACAAACAGCAGCAGCAGGTTCTTATCTTTTAGGGACAAAACTGGGAGACTGAGTTACACTTACTAGTAGTTAACACAGATATTTACTAGTGCCAGCTAACAAGGCCCTCTAGATCTTCCAGGCCCTGGAAGGTGTGCCCTGAACAACACAGACCCTTCTGGCCATGCTTCTTCCCGCACACACCATTAACACTTCTCTTAACTGGTCCCCAGCACGGTCCAGTTTAAGCCTCCACCCCAGATCAGTTCCCAGTCCCCTCGCACTGCCAACAGTCTCACAGCCAGACCCACCCAGGCGCAGCATGGGGGTGAGTGACCTCATTGTCTGCTTTTGCTCTGAAAAGCAAATATCCACATTAGTGCATGACAAGCGGATTTTTTTCAAGTCCGATAATCCCTGGAAGAACCCAGCTCTGCCAAGCATGCTCCATCCTGGCAGTGGAAGGAGGAGCAGGATTGCCTGGCTCACAAGCGCGGGAACTGAGAATGCACCATCCCTCCCGTGGCCTTTCTCTTCTCCCCATGGCACAAAAGCAGCATAAAAATGAAGAAGCCGTAACAAAAAAGATGGAGGAGGACAACAAAAGCAAGGGAAGCCAAAGGGGCTGAGAATAGGCAGGAGCTGGCTGCAAGACTGCTACCTCTGGTAGCTCAGGACAGGAGCACTCCTTTCTCCTGCAACTCAGCTCAGGCATTCAGTTTTTACATTCCCCTATATTTAACAAACAGCTCTAAAACCTACTGAGAAAACATGTTGCTGCTTCTGCTATATCTTATATATTACAGTCTACTCCCTTCCCCAGCTGTGTTTCATTCAAGTGACAGAGGTTTGTTGCGGAGTTGCAGGGCTGTACTAAAGACATCAAACAAGGTTCAATACAATTACAGATGGTGGAATTAAATGTTTTTAAAATGAAGCTTCATTTCCCCCCCAACCAACACCTTGTTTGAAGTTGCACACAAGAAGAAAACTTGAAGTACTGAATACGTGCCCACCAGCTGAGCTCCCTGCACCACCTTTATGCACAGGCACACGGTAGCCAAATAAAAACTTCCCAATGTCAGCTCTGCCCCTTCCTAACTTCTAAATGTGCGACTTTGCAACCTTAATGCTTTTCTAGCAGGTTTTTACGTGCTTGAGAGTAACACAATATACATATCCCTCCCCCCAGAAATAACTACACCATATTAAAGAGTTTACAAATGTTCTGCTCGGTGTCACTGCTCTGTGAAAATACACTAGATATGGGGTGCTCGAGAAGCAAGTTAGGTCACAGAGGTCTCCTCCCAGAGGGTGTTGTGTTGTCCTCTGCTCTCCACCCCAGTCTGGGTCCCAGCTGAGGCCATCTCAGCATTACTCCTGAGCGTCCTTGCGAGCCAGCTTATAAACCTCCGTTGGCCCATCCACGTGGGTGATGGTGGTGGTGAGCTGAAGCTCTTCTCCACTGTTTACTCCCAGGTCACCTGAAAAACAAAGTTATTTTGTTAGCCTGGTATCACAATAAAATATTTGACAATTAGAAAGCAAAAGATTCATTTTATTCCCTTCAGGCTCTCAGGAACTACCTGAGCTATGGACTATGCAACATTTCTATAAATGCTTTTATTTACAGTTATTTAAATACAAGCATATCAGTAAAGGACTATGTCTGTGCTACTGAAGACTACTGATAGATGAAACCACCAGCATTGCCATTCTCCACTTGCCCGGATTTCTATTTTCTCCTTTCCTCATTCCTCCATTTGAGCTACACAATTACAACTGGGCAACGCTAAAAAGTACAAAAAACATCTAGAGGGTTTTAGACAGCCTTGGCTAAGTACTCAAACCCATCTAACCTCGTCATTAATTAAAATGTCTGCTAGGAAAACCAAACCATCATTTGCATAACATTTCAATGTGCTGAACATGTACTTTGGCCAAAAAAAAAAAAAAAAAAAAAAGCACAAAAGGTATCACCCGCTTTATATCGCTTTCTTCCCATGACAGCCTTCAGATCATTTAGAGGAATTTACCATTTGACTGGTCTTCACCGTAATTCTTGTGTGATGGCGCGTACAGGAACATTAGGGCAAAGACATAGAGGTTCCACATCCCGTAGATGCCGGTGAAGAAGGCGCTGTTCGCTTGTATTGTTATGTCCCCCCACTTCCAGTGGCCTTCAGTCACCTGCCCGGGAGAAAGCAGACGTGCATGGGCCGGTCAGTAAGACCAAATTCTGTAAACATACAGAAGTGACCCCCCTAAAACATTAGCTTGGAGTAAATCAGTAAGAACAGTGTCAGTTCAACAGGACTGAGTAAACAGAGTATAACAGATTCAGTGAGGGAGAAGTCAGGCTAGGATTCTCCTCTTTAGCCTTAATCTGCAGGAAAAAAATGGTCCTCACAAAATGATTGCATCAGGATTTCTTTAACTTTGATTTATCATTCTTAAATATGACAAAATCTCTCATATTCTGCAATATGTCCCTGTCATAACTGATGTGTTCAGCAAAGATTGCCACATAAAGGGCAGTACCTAGGAGACAACTAGTTACATCTGAAAACATTAGACTTCTATAAATAGACCTTTTATAGAAGGAAAACCAGCATGAATAATGCGAAGAGCTAATGTGCTGGGTGCCTGCTTGCTGCTTCTGTCTTACAAGAGGGGCCTAGGCTGACAGCATTAGCCTTAGACATGCAGACATTTGTCAAGATTTATGAAAATATTATCAATATTAATAGTACTTTAATCATCAATATTAATATTACTTGAAGATACGCAGACTGTTCACACTGAAATGTTGGCTTTCCGTTAAAGAAAAAGACATAAGGTAGAAAGACAAAAGCTAAACTACCTGGAAAAGAGTAGCTGGACAGAATTGTTTGCATTACGCCCGTACGCAGTAATGGTTATGGTCATCAGCACTCAATGATGAATCCAATTGCCAAGTGATATTTCTCAAACCATTGCTTCAGCCTAACAGATTTTTAAGAGCAAAATCATCTGCCGCTATATTTTGCGCTGGGACCCACCACGTACCCCAAAGTGTAAGTAGTGCATTGAGGCAGAAACTGCTCCTGCACCTGTAATTCTGCAATACTGGACTTGCGAGGCTGTACCCATGGCTCTCCCGAAGCTACCAGCTGCCTATGCTTAGGAACAACCAGAAATGACATCTTTGAAACAGATGCAATCTTAAAAGTCACTTAGAGTAAACCATCAAAGTACATTTAAGTAGCGATATAAGCTCATTTGTACAGAGACTGCATTGGAGCTCAGAATAAATAGGTATAGATAGTGTTGGAAACAGCAGCGTTGCAAAGTCAACCCAGGGAATATTGAATTCTGTTATTTCCCTGTGGGCATACAAAGCCACTGGATTTTTTCAATGTGAACAGAAGATTTTCCTCTTGCTGAGTTCTCAGAAATGACTAAACCGTGTTGGCTGATATTTCAAACTGCGCAGCCCCAAACCTTACCGTGAGCCAAAGGCCTTTGTGGAAGCTTCAGCCTAAGCAATCTTATAGCAGTGTTTCAAATAAATGAAAACAACTTCTTAAAAAGCAACTTATTATCAAATCTGCTTACAACAGGCATGCCTTGTCTGAACAGCAAGTGAGCTGACGTCATTAGTGGTTAGGGAATCAGAAGCTGATGTTCTCAGATGGAGCCGAGTTTCGTCACTCACCTGGCTCACGATGAAGAAGATGACTGTCATTGCTGCACAAGTCAGGGTAATGAGCATCAGGAACTTGAACCTAAAAATCAGCCCCTGTTTAGAGAGAAATGTCACTGGTCACATTAACAGAATCCACAAAATCCATTTTTGTTTTTAGCATATACAAGACACAAGTATAAAAAAAAAAAAAGGGCAAAGAAAAAAAAAGGGTCCAACCCACGAAACCCCAAAGCAAAACAACCTCCACCCACTCCTCTGCACCGTGTTCACGACAGCCCATATTCTCCGCTCCCCACACGTCTGCATTCCTCCCGGATGCTCCGAGCGGGGTGTGCATGTCTGGACAGCTCTTGCTTTCCATTACATTTGCTTTTGTGACTGATATACCAAGAGTTAACGTGGAAGAGGGGGCATGTCAGCGTAAGCCATGGGTTTCATCCACCAGCCAGCCTGATAGCTCGTAGCTTTTTTTAAACAAACATCTGTGGAGAGCTTCCAGTTTAGTGAGATGAGTCGGTGTTTCTACAGCGCGGGTACTGGTACCAGACTAATCCTCACCTCCACGGTCTGGCTGGCTGGAAACTGCAGCGATTCTCAACACTTGTCAAAACTATGCTGGCTATTACAGAAGAATGTAAATTATAAGACAAACTATGGCTCAAGATCACTTGGTTGGGAATCTGACTGCATACCATACTTGCTTTCACTAGTTTTACATTTTTACTTACAAATTCTTTTGGTTTTGTTTTTGTGTGTGTTGTTTTTTTTAACCTGTTTCTGGAATTTTGGTGGAAATGTCAGTGTGTGCGTAATTACTATGCCACACTGCGACAACAAATAACTATTAATTTAACTCTTCCAGACCAGATTCATGCTTGCTAGATGCTTGTATTTAGAGCATGGCTGCAGGAGCTCTACAATACAAGCTGAAGTGTTGTGCCTCTTGCTAAAGGGAAAGATGGAAAAAATGCTCAATATCTTGTTCAAATTCTCACAAGTCTGATTTTCTGTTTTTTATGTACGTTCCTGGTGGGTGATAACTGGCCTGTTTAAATCAGAAGTGACCATCATTTAACAGAACAACATTGGTGATAGATGTTTACAGACCCATGGAAACAACAGGCACTCTCAGCTTAAGCACTTAAAGTGAGCGCCTTGTGTTTTACAGCAGATAAAGCTAGCTAGGACAGAAACAACATACAAAATCATGGGCTAAAAATAGGGATAATGAGCTGAACATGTCGCATTTTGATCCTAGCAGGACAGTTTCCCTCCTGCAACTAGGTTAGGAAAAGACAATCCCGAGAATCTGGATTCACGCCATGGAAAAACAGGGTGGTCTTAGCAACACTTTCCATTAAATACAGTCATTAACATTACAGAAGGAGAAATGGAGGTACAGGGAGCTGATGGGCTTACACTCCATAGTAATTTAAATGGTAGTTTGGCCAGTTTTCTTCTGTCCTCCAACACTGTTCAGCAAGCTGGGAGATGGCAACTACTCATAGAAAAGGAGAGCTAGCTTACATACCCTCCTGACAGTTTAAAATACTTTATTGGGACTAAAGACCCAAATAAAGAAGAAACTTCACAACAGTCAAACAAAAAGGCATTTAGGGGATTTGAGCAACGCGAGAAAGCCAATAACAGATCAGATCTTCCAATTCAGGGCTATATGGATAGAGAAGGTCTCAGTATAGATTTTAAGATCAAAAATGCATTTTAAAAATAAGGAATCTGTGCAACAAGGAGGGACATTACCTCGTAATGAAGGCGGCGAGCCTTGCTCATGGCTGGGAGGCTTGACTGCTTTCCACTGATGTTTCTGAACACTTGGAAGACCATAAAACACAGGAAGAGAAAATAGAGACACAAGCAGATTCCTGCGACTATAATAAAGGCCATCTGGGCAGCGCTAGTTAACAGAAAATGAGCTAAACAGAGATAATAGAAAACATTATTCAGGCGATTCACTTATTTTAATATCATCCCAAAGATCATAATTAAATTCTAGCCAGCAGCAATCACTCAGGACAGCAGCCTGCCCGTGACTCAGGCAGCGCTGGGTGAGCCCCCTGGCTCAGTGAGGAGCACAGGTTCTGATATCCCACAGCGCTTGGCACATCAGTGAGGAGGGATAACCCACCAAAACGCCTGCCCATTCGAAATCTGCAGAGGAGATTTGGGAAGCCATCGCCGACCAGCATGATCTTCAGAGAGGCTTCTGCAAGAGGGCTGGATGCTGCGGAAGGGGGACTAATTGCATTAGCTTATCTCAGCCCAGTAATCAAAATTAATGGCAGTGAAAGCAAGCCCTTCCAGTGGGACCTGAAAGGGAAATTCATGGAAATGCCTCAGCAACATGTGCCTGAGTAATGGCAGCAAATGGAGGGCCCCGGAGCAGATGCCATCACAGCTGGGGCCAGCAGGGGAAAGCAAAGCGGATGCTGCTGGAGCAGCACTGGCTCTAGGGTTATCGTTATGACATCCAGGACCTAAATCCCCTGTGCTTCCCTCCAAATCTCAGACATCTTGAGGAGAAGTTCAGTTCTCCAGTGACTTCCCCAAGCACAGCACCAGTCCCTGGCAGTACCCAGCACCAAACCTACCAGGACTGCTTCTTCCAAACAACACTGGCATCTCCCACAGCACCCGAGCCCCCCCTCACAGCCCCAGCCTGCCAAAAGGAGAAGGGTTTCCCCACACCTCCCTCTCCTAATAAGAGACCGAGCCTGCCCCAAGCCGGGTGGAAGGATACAGCCAGCTCTGTGCCAACTTCGGTGGTCCAGATGCTGTAGAAGGGGTTCTTCAGCTGCACTCCCCTGCAAAGAGGAGAGAAAACACTGAGCTGCCACAGAAGCCAACAAGCTCAGAGAGCCCCGAACCTGCTCTGCAGCCTGGAAAGAGGCAGTCACACTGCTTTCCCATGTGGGCAAGGAGGAGACAAGGTGGGAAGCGTTTCTTTACAACCCTATGGGACAAGATATGCTGCTGCGCAACACCAGCATGCTTCAGTGCACTGACAGGAGCCTCTCCTCACTTCATGAGATGGGGCTGTGCATCCAGCCACAGGGGTTAAACTGCTGGTCCCTGCTGCAGGAGGTGCGCAGGGAAGGCTTGCCCTGGGAGCAGCGCCGCACCTACCTCTCGCACATGTCAAAGATGAAGAGGCAGAAGGAGCCAACAGCTATGGGTCCAACCTGCTTCCAGTACCCTGAGAGACGATTCCGCTCATTCTGGTCCTAATCAGAAGGTCAAGAGGTGGGGAGGAGAAGGAGGAGAAAAAGGAAAAGCAAGTTAGCCTGAAGTCCTCTCACCTGGAGCAAGTCCCCACAGCATTGTCTCCAACACTCAACAAGTACAAGGGAGTCGCCAGGTATCTCTGCAAGTGGGGCTGGAAACCACCTTCCCTTCTGTGTCATACCCACCATCATGTGCTCTCCGCAGAAGATGATCCAAAATGACAGGAGCATGGCATAGAAAATGCCTTGTCGAATGTCTCCAAAGAGCAACATCCAAGTCCAGTCAAATCCGATGGAAAACCACTCTACGGGGATGTTAATGAACGTCATGGAAATTCCCAGAGCAAAGATGACCCTGGAGAGGCAGAAACACCATCTCTTTCCAGCTTGCAAGGCAAGGACACAGAGCCCCAGAAGCCAAAGCTGTGCATGAAGAGCAACAGAAGAAAATCTGGCACTGTTTGGGCAGTGGCAGTGCGGTATCACCTCCTGCCAGCAAACCCTCTGGGGCTAGGCCTCTCTGAGCAGTCACAGGCAAATGCAGCTACTCATTCTCTATGGGTTTAATGGGAAAGAAAAGAGAAACTACGGATTTCTCCTGCTCCCAGTGTGCCTGGGTGGAGGGAGGGGACAGAGAAGAGACCATCCCTGTCTCCCCAGACACGGGCTCTGCCTGGGAGCAGTGACTGCCTTGGTCAGGGTCCTCTTGCTTGAGGGTCACCTTACCCAGCATGCGAGCCCCTACTCACTTCTCCAGCAGGACAGGAGCACGTGTCATCAGCATGATCCGTCTCCAGTACCAGACCATGATAATTAAAACGCTGGGGGTGAGGAAGGTCTTCATGGCAAACCACACTTTTGTAAAGCCTCCATTTTGATGAATGCCCTAGGGAAAACCAAAGTGGAATGCAACAGCTGTACAGGGTTTAACATCATTACTCCATGCTGCTTCTTACAGGAGCTTACGGGAGAGGCACATACATGGCAGTACATATAAGCACACGTAGATGCAACTGCTCTTTGAAAGACGTGGTTTGCCCAATGCAGGAAAGGGAGCAGGTGCGTACTTAGCACCCAGGACATCTGAGAAGGCTTCAAAAGTCCTGAAAACAAATGCCAACACATGCAGCTTCCCATTGCGAGGTAGAGACCAGTCAAGAGAGGCGCACTCTGACACAGCATGGAAAAAACTGGCAGAATTGCTCTCAGACAAGTAACAAGATACTCGTGAAGCAAAGTCACCACTGGTGGGAAACGCATCAGCCAAATTAATGCATTTCTCCAGACACATGCCCTCCCACTGCCGTCTGCAGCCACCACAGCTGGCTGGCTCACTGCTTCTGCTGAGAGGGACAGTGGTGGGAGGTTTTCCAGCTGGGAAAAGGACCCATGGCCACCAAGCCTCAACAGAGGGCAGGAGCAGGGATAGCTGACAGCCATCCCAAACATCTGCATGGTGATGGCCAACTCCAAGACAGACCAGGTTCCCCCGCCCTGCCCCGAATCCTGCTGTTCTGTTCCTCCTTAGCTCCTATCTGCGAGATGCAGGGCTTAATCAGGTGGAGGACTCTGCGCCCGAGCCAGAGTGCAGCAGGGAGGAGAGGACAGAGGGGAGCTCTTGGAGCCGTGGGAAGAACCCAGCTCTGGCGGTGGTCACCAGGCAGCGCAGGAGGGAGGTGGCACTGCTCAAGGCTTGGGGAGGGCTCCCCAGAAGACAGCAGTCAAAGAGGGCATCCCTCAGGAAGGAAGAAAGGCACATTTGCAGGCAGGAGCTACCTGTGATGAAGGGTAGGACATGTGCTGTGGATAAAAGAGGAGATGAAAAAAGGAGCTGCAGCAGCCCCAGCGGAGATGCCCTTGCTGACTGCAGCATCGCAGGGCACAGCCACTCTCCTGGGAGGTGGTAAGCGTGGACAGAAGCAAGACAGACACTTACCACAAGGCGGATATCCTTGATTTCCCCAATGCCCACGTTAATTCCCTTTCTCTCGTTCACGGGGAGACGGATGTTGATGAGGTAGTACTTGTGAGCCACGCTGCCGATCTCCATGAAGGGAAGGAAGTCACAGTCATAGTGACGGCCTTCAGACTCCAGGGTCTAGCAAAAGGGCATAGAGCACCAAGACGGCAGTCAGTCTCAGATGGACCAGCATGCCCTCCACAGTGAGGGTCTGCAAAAGCCCTAATGCTGAACACAGCTGGGACCATTGCTAGCACCGAGAGCCAGTTTGCTAATACCAGCCTTTGCCTGGGGAGAGTCTGTGCAAGTCTGGACAATGCCAGCAGTTTGGGGACATTTTTGCTCACATTTTTGATTGTTTTGGGTCATTGAGTCACTAGAGTTTGAACCTCAAGCCAGGTTCATGTCTCAGGCTCTTAAATATATTTAAAGTCAAGGGAGCCTTTCAAGATGAAAGGCTGCTTTGGGATCCAAGCTTCCTCCCTCAGCAAGCACAACTTGAGCCAAAACAAAATACGCAACGCTCTCACACACGTCTTGATGTGGAGTTTCTTAAGTCCTGTTTTACTAGCAATACTCTCCTCTGTGCTTCATATGTATTTACTGTGTATATGTGGCTGTATGGAAGAGTATAGGTGTTACTGAAGACATAAGTGGGTTGCTGAAAGGGACTGTGAAATGGGAGAACAAGAAACAGCTGAAAAACATGGTAGAGAGACACCAGATTAATTTAAGCACAGGAATTAGAGTCTCAGCACAAAAAGCAACATCTTTAAACAAGATGCTCTGTTCTCAGCTGCTAGCTGTGCTCTCCGCTCCTAAGCTTTGTAGCTTCAGGCATTAAGAAGTTATTTTAAGAAACTCTTAGCCCCACCTCTCCAGGTTCTTTGGGTGCTGCAGTGTCCCTGGTGGGCTATTTCCTCGCCACTCCTGAAGAACAAGGTTTTGCCCATCACAGAAGCACAAGATGGAAAGGTCTAAGTTCTCTAGGATGGTTTGGCATATACAGATCTCAAAGCATTCAAGATCCAGCCTGATCACAACTGCAGAGGACAATTCTGCTTGCACCTGGATCTGTGTGTTGACCTCACACCTTTTCTTCCTTACAGTTTTAAGTCTACCTTTGACTTCATCCCCTTCTCTTGTATCACCAAACAGAACCACTTGCGTGTGGAGCTCATCAGGTTTTCAAAGATTTTGAGCCAAGAGAAAGCTGACACATTTGAAAGTTATGATTGAACAACTCAGAGCTTCTAGGAAGCATCATTAAGGAAAGGAAGAGGACAACTCCCACCACACTCCCACACCTCCCCACCACCAGCATCATCAAAACACCTTACTTTTGGTGAGCCAAACGTGCATTTCAGCTTCCTGATCTCTATTGCATGTGCTATTTCTTCCCAATCATCAAACATGTCATCGCGATATGCTAATGACACATCCAGGGTAATTTCTGCGTTTTCTTCTGCAAGAGTAAGGAAACATCAGGCTTGTTAGAGAGGAACGGTACAGAATGTCAGAAGGGTGGGAGAGCCTCTAGACACTGAAAGGACCTCTGAGAGGCACACAGCTATGGAGGGGAATGGCAATTTTTGCATTTCAAACAATACAGATCAAATTACCTTTTTCAAAACATCAGTGTCCTCTCTAGTAAAGAAGAAAAAACTTCTACTGGTTGTAGAGGTCTGATATCTTTCTAACATACCATGACTTACAGCTTATATTACAGTTGTGGGTGAAGAGCATTATTTATTTATATAACAGTAGAAACAATAATTCATATGAAACTGGAACCTAGACAGCTGCAGAGACAGACACTAAGCCAGAAAGCCATCCAGCAGCCTATTCGCTGCGGGTTGGCAGAGGGACAATAAGACAGGCTCCAACGTAGACTTTCTGCAGGTAATGCAAAGGTGTGCAATAGGTCCTTGCGCTTCAGGAAGCGACTATATTGCATCATCGGATTTGCTTTAAATTGACATTGAAATAGCATTGTTACAGAAAACCACAAAAAAGATGAACTATACAACTGTGTATACTGTATACATAGTTAGATGAACCGTATAAAGGAGAAACCATGCAACTAACGGTACATTTTGTTCATTTAGACATGATAGCAGAAGGCATCTATCAATGTAACCTTGGGTTTCTTCTGGCTGTAGGTTCGTCATCCACAAACATTGAAGCCCAACATCTTGAATAAAAAGGTCTAGAATATGCCCCTTAACAAAGATGTTTTCTATCAGAGAGATTTTAAATGAAAGAAACAAAAAAGGAGAAGTCAAAATGCATCACCAAAAGTCCAAATCTCTTCACAATTGCCCATACCTGAGATCCTCTACTCTTAAAACATAAGCCAGGGTTCCCAGAGTAATAAGAAAACACTACACAAAGTTCCTTTAAAAAGAAAATAAAAAAATCAAAGTTTAGCTATGCTGGCCTTGCTGGAAAAAGGGATGGCCTATAACCTCAGAAATAAGGATAGAGCTGATGTTTTCTACATGTACTGTTTAACTTAAGTCATTCTACATAAGACTTTTGAAGCCCTCCCCTCCACGCGCACACCCCACAGCAGCACTGGCTTGTTTCTGCCTTTACAGATGTACCAACTTGCATGTCAGTAAACACACACAGGGTTTATATGCCCAGGTAAGGTCACCACATCAAATTTGTGTGGAAACAGTCAGCTCATCACCTCCTGGACACGTTCACAGTACGAGTATGTGGTGTAACTGCTTTTAAATATGCTCTTGCTAGGATACTGCCAAGAGGTCATTGCTGCAAGAAGGAAATGGGGCTGGAACAGACTGATTTAGGTGCCATAACTGAGCAAGTTCATGAAATCGAGAGTTACAGCTGAAGCCTGCCAAGCAACAACACATAAATGTGCTTTAAAAACCCCAGGCAAGTCTGTACCAGCTCTACCAGATGTAAAATCCTCCTATTTACAAGGCAGAGATCCCAGGGAAGGCTCTGAAAGAGGAACACATTCTGAAACAAGCATGTGCATGCTACAACCTAGCCTCTTTTCATAGATTATCAAACTCTGAGAACTGCAGCTGTTGGAAAAGAGTTGGAAGATGGCTACAGAACCACTTCTTGTGTCGGTGTCAAAGTACCATGCTCTCACTGCAAACAGCTCACACTTGCAAGCTCCCTGGAAGCGCAGTGTGGCACGCTCCTGAGCTCAGGAGGCCAGAAATGCCTCTGCAGATCTAAGCTCACACACACACACACACACATTCCTTCAGGGCTGCGTCACTGCATAGGCAGACACCGTATGTGCTCTGTCCTGCATCGATGCGGAAGCTGTACGCGATGCCAACGCCCATAGCTTTTCACCAGGAACAGCCTGTATGACAACAGGGCTTGCCTGCTCTCACAGCAGCAGCTCGCACATGGGAACGGGCTGCAAAGACACATCAATACTTGATGAGCTTTGAAGTTCAGCCTGAAAAAAATCTGGTCTTCAGAATTCTGAAGGGAGGCTGTTTCGTGTCAACGAGTAAGCATGAGTCTTTCAAGCGCTGCATATCCCATATATTTGTCATCTTTTTCAGTTATATTTTTGTTGGGAATATGTGGTGGCATACTCATCCAAAATGATGGGAAGGGGCGTGGATGGTATCTGTGGTTTAGACTTGCTATTTATACAGTGTTTGGAGGTGGCTCTGCTATGCCTTAATGTGGATGCATCAAGATTTTTCTGAGCATTTTTTTTTGCACGTGATCTATACCATCCAGATTGATATCAAGTTCCTTTCCACAGCAGCCATTAGTTAGGTTTCCATGAAACATGAATTTGCCATCTCGGATCCACTATTTAGAAGACCAGCAAAACAGATAAATGGGAACATAAGGTTAAACTTGGCCTGGCTAAAAAGAACTACAAACTTCATTTCAGAAGCCATAAAACCAACTGGAATGCTTAGGATTAAATCCAACAAAAACAGCTTTCATTATTTCATCTTTGCAATCCAAATGTTGCTGCTGCCATGGAGTATGAAAACCAGAAGGCAGAAGATACACTAGTGTGTGCTTTTCCAGACCAGTGGATTACAATCTCCCTCTGAACTTCCATCAGTCTCTGTGTTGGGGTAACATCTCCCATTACAATAGAGTTTTGTACAAAGACCTGTCAAGACTGTCAATATAAAATACATATATATGTATACGCACACACACGTATATGTATTTCAGGACAGCAAACTGATCCTCCTACGCCAGTCCACTCAGCCTTTCATTAGCAGTCCCCATTGTCCAAGAGGAACAAATAAGGACAGTGACACACCGTTTGGCAGAGAACTGAATTTTAAGAAGATTCATGACATTGGTGTTAATACCAAAATGTCAGATGGTGAACAGACAATTTGGGTGTGTGTGCCCTTTTCATGCACAGCATTAACACTCCTGAAGTCCTCTGAAAACCAAGGGCAGGCTATGTGCCTATGCATGCATACGTGCCTGAGGGGAAGAAGGAGAGAAGCAGCAGCTGATGTTCCACCATACTTGGCTTCAAGATAAAAGAAAGGTCTTTTAAAACAGTGTTGTTTACCGTCAAAACAGTGGATGAAAGGAGCGAACAGGAGGCAAGAGACTGACAGTCAAGCCAGTTTTTACTTCTGGAAGTGCTGAGAGAGACCAGAGTGTTTTAATTATTCAAGGCTGAGCCACAGCAGAAGAGGAAGAATACATGCAAGGAAGGAAGAGAAAAAGCTACTGCAAACCTGTGCTCAGCCTCCCAGATGCTAACATGTTCGAGGAAAGCAATTATTCAGTTCCTCCATGCATGCTAATCAAGATTCTCCAGAGTTTCCAAACAATAAAAGGTAGAAATAAGCAGGTAAAAATTTCTCTCTTATTCAGTACCAAGTGATGAAATTGCCCAATGCAGAAAACTTCATCTCACAAGGACCATGTCAGAGCATCTCCTCATGGCATGCTCCAGATTAATCTTGCCTTCACACATCTTGTAGATAACATCTAGATAATTTGGAGCCTGTTAAATTCCCTCTGATATTAGCAGCTCGAGCACTGAATGACAACCTCCTAGTATCATAGGATTGTATTAAAAACCCTACAGAAATAAAGACAGGTTCGTTTAGATGATTATGCATTCCAGGGATGACCAACGAGGAGAAGACACACTCCTGGCTGGAGTTCCCAGCTTTGAGCTTTCTCAGTGACGCTCCATTCGCAGGGCTATGAGATGCTCCGAAGCAGGTCAGAGCTGTGATCCCCCCTACAGCGAGGGACTCCCCGGTACCGCTCATGCTCCGAGCACTGCCAGTGTATTTTTTCACATTGGCATTTTACTGTCAGACCTTCAGTGTCCGAGATCTTTTCCATGACTCACTTCATAGTATGATATTAGCACAGGATATCTTCACTCACATTACAATAGTCTAAAAATAGAGAAGTTGTTTCAGAAGATGGCTCTGTGCCAGCTGCATACTAATACAGCTGTCTGGAAAGAAGCATATGCAAACAGAAGAAATGCTAAAATTATTTGCATTACACTTCCATGCTTCACCAGCTCTCTAAAATTACAAAACCTACCAAAGAGACCAAAATTGGATGAATCTGAACAGGAGCCCGCAGTGCTCAGCCATCCGACTGTACACAATTGCTTTCCAACTGCAAAGAAACTGGAAGTCATTCTCACTGACTAACATTTTAAGTTCACTAGATATAAAAAGAGAAGAAAACAAGTGGTTGGGTTTTTTTTTTTAGGCTGAAAATTTGTAAAGGCCCCTCCATACTGTTATGCCATGTGATAAATAAAGGCATCATTATCCAATGCCCAGCACAGTGCAACCATCACTTTGTACTCCGCAGGGACATTGCATTCCTAGATGTAAATCCAATACTAAGCAATTTCGGGTTTACTTTTCCACAAGGTGAAACCGAGGCAGGAAGAGCCCAGCTCTGGGGGCTCCTGAAGCCTGTGGCTGTCAGGGAGCAAGCAGCCTCCAGATCCCTGCTCCAGCTGAGGACAGATACCAGTGAATTATTTCTTAGCACGTAGAAGGTCATGCTGCAAAGCAGCTCAGAGAGAAGGACTGATGTTCCCTGTTAAGAACATCGCAGCTTGCCAAATGCAAATGGCCCAGGCCCATGGCAGCAGACCAACCCAATAAATAAATAAATAAATAATAATTAAAAAAAAAAAAAGATAAATCCCCTCCAAGATCCAAGATCACAGCACATCCTCCCACCCTTCTCCAAGGTATCCTGCCCATGACAGCCCAGCAGCAAGATGTGCCAAGAAGCAACAACTAAAGCGAAGCAGGAATGAATTTTAAAGTGAATCTGGTGTGCAGGGAACAGAGATGTGACTGCCTAACCTGCCAAGGAAAGGGGATTTGCACACTTGCTACCAGCAACCCCATCCACGGACGGCCGCAGTGCCGCTCTGCTCCCAGGAGAAAGGTGCGGGCAAAGGACAGGTGGCTCCAGCGGCCAGCTCAGCCACCTGTCCTGTCTGGGAGCAGGGACCGTCCTTCCGAGGGCAGGGGTTATTTGGAGAAGTCCTCGATGAGCTGAACAGCCTTCATCCCTCCCCTGAAAGCGCCCGGCGTTCCTCAAATCCAGTGATGGGAACCAGACCTAATTGCGCAGTAATGGAGTAACGCTTCAGCTTCAAAAGAAGCCTTTTGTGCACAGGAGATCTCTGATGGCTGGAAACCACAGGATGGCCGCTGCTCCCCTGGGGATGCAGCCGGCAGCAGGCTGCCCCACAGATGGATGGCAGGGGTGGGTGGCTCCGGCCGCTGCCCCGTGTCTGCAGCGGTGTGAGTGCTGGAGGGCTTCCCGCAGTCCCTGCAAACAGGACATTTTACACCACAGTGGGAGCGGATCCTACTTTCAGGTGTTGCTGTCCTTGTGAGAGGCGCGAAGCTTTCCCATTGCAGCTTTTGCAATTGAGGTACAGGTGGTTTTAAGGTAGCTTCATCTCATTTCTCTGCCACCGCCTTTCCCTGTTCTGGAAAGGGTTTTTTAATAATTGAATGCACAATGCATCAAAAAAGGACAAGAACAGCTTGGGCACAGAAATAGCCTTTTCCTCAGAGAAACAGCAAGTCTGAGTCTCTCTCAGCTTTCCGTGAAGGGTAAACACAAGGGAAGCAGCTCAGCTTCTAAACATCTGCATTTCAAAAACATCTGCTTTTCAAAAACCTTTCTAAACATCTGCATTTTGCAAGTTCAGAGCAAGTTCCCAAGGCAAATGTAATCAAGGCTGGTTTCTCCTCTGAAGGGTGCAGATCCCACGGGCCTTTTGGGGTGCCCAGCCCCTGCAAAGCTGCCGGCAGCTCCCCTGCTCCCCAGGGCACCTTGCGAGGGCTGCCCTTTCCCTCCGCCCCAGGAAAACCCTTGCTGGCTGGATGAGGAGGGCTGACACACAGGCCTGACTCTGTCTCTCCGGAGGTGAGGGGAAGCGCCTGCGTCAGGCCCGTGAGTCACCCCGACGTCTCCCTACGGGCAGCCTCGCCGCCCCCGCCCCGCAGCATCCCTCTCTCTCCCAGGAGGGCTGCAGCAGCCAGCGCCCCCGGAAAACCCGAGCCCACAGACTCGCGGCGGATGTAAGTTTTTGTTCTGTGCATTGGCCTTGCTTACAGATTGCAGGGGAAGAGGACGACCACATGCCCTTGCAAAGAAAAGCAGGCGACAGTTTGAGATGTGGCTTGGCAGCATCCCTGTGAAGACCAAGAAGGGGAGAGCAACTGAGCCCAGGACCCTTGCACGGCTCGCATTGACTTTAACGTCTTCGGATCACGCTGCGGGGTTTTGGGAGCCACCAGAGACGAAGATGTTTCCTCAGGGAGACAGGCAACCAGCTTCTTCAGGAGAATAAGAGCATTTGCAGTAACCAGGCGGTGCTGCTTTCCTAGATGATCTGAGGCAGCTTCAAGTCAGTCATTACGACAGTGACTGGCAGAGGCTTTAACAGCTGCGATGCCTTCCAGGAGCCATCCCTGGTTTGGCACCAGCCCGTGTTGGCATTAACAGGGTGACTGCTGTCTTTGAGATCTTGGATTAAAGCTTGAGCAAAGAAATTCAAATTGTTGATTTAAAAGAAGAGATGAGGTTATTTCACATCTTTAGTGTTGGCTCTTTTGAGGAGCTAATTCCAATTGTCTAATCAATGAAGCTCTTAACACTAATGCAAAGTTAGCAGCAAGATAGAGACACATATGTAATTATTTTGGCTTAACAAGATTTATTTTTATTTCATCTGTTACGACATAATCTAGCAAGCAATGTGTTACTAGTTTCTTAGATTTTACACTTAATTTACATCTGCCTTCAGCTTGGCACAAAGCGTAGGAAAATAGCATTTTAAAATACTTTCTTCAGTCAATGAAAGAAAACCTTCAAGATGTGCCAAGTAAGCTCATACCATAAGAAGTATTAATGTCCCTCGTCTCCAAATGCTTCTTATAAACAAAAACCACCAGCAGCAACTGAACTGATAATGACCAGAAATGGAGTCTTTCCCAGCTGCAGAAGTGGTACAGCTCACCCCCAAACCTTGCTTTTATTACCCAGAGGGCGGCCCAAGACAAGCTTTTCTGCTTTTAAACCTCAAAAAAAGTTCCCATCTTTGAAGGACTTGGTCACTGAACAGCACAAATAATGACCTGAAGAAAAGGCTCTCTGCACTTACAGGAGAAATTACCGTCAAAAGCTTGTTTAGCATTTTAGCAACCTGCTCCCAGGTGCTCAGCCAGTTACTGACTCCAGCTCAGCGGTTTGACTTTAAAAGCCTTGGAACAAAGAGTTATTTCTCTAAATGCAATCATCTAGTGAAGTCTAAGAAGTTGAGGCCTTAATAAAGTTACAAAGCTACTCTCTGATTTTGAGAGGTAATTACAGGGATAAGAATACATATGTAAGCTTTATACAATCTCATTTTTAACTTATCTTAATGACGATACATTAAATGGCTAGGAAGGAACAGGTCCACGCTGAGCAGGCAAGGCAGTAAAGGAAATGTAAAGCTGTCATAAAAGCTTCAGCAGATCTGCAGTGCCCTGGCTGCCATCCCTGGGGTGCAGGCTGCCAGCTCCCCCAGCACCAGCACGCACATTTCCTAGTCCACATCCCCAACCCAGCAGCCAGTTTCTGAAACAGATTTGCTCCCTGAACTGATCCACCACCTGGTCTTGTGAACACTGGAGCCAGACCAACAGACCAGCTGCAGCCAGAGAAAGAGCTACAGAAGCCCCAGTGCAGACCAGCTTGAAAAGTAAATTGTTTAGTCATCATTAGGTTATAATTGTTAGAGAGAAGGCTTTTTCCCCAAACACTTTAAAACATGCAAACACACATACAACTTTTCTTTCAGTAAGGGCAGATCAGTCTTGCCCTTGCTGCTCCCAACATCATTTTGCAGATTTTTTTTGCAGGGCTATTTTTGAGTTTGGTTTTTTTGTTGTTTGGGATTTTGTTTTGTTTTGTTTTTTTCATTATTTATTTTTTATCTTCTTCCAGGCACTAAGGGTGAATCCCAGTAAAACAGCTTCTTCCATGGTTCCTGTACCTGTACAGTTTTCCAGTTAATTTGGACCACTGCAGTTTCAAGGCCAGAAGGTACTTTCCATCTGCATGTATCAAATCCTAGCAAAAAATGTATCTCACAACAATTGATGGAAGGTAGGGAAACTATTTCAGTTCACCAACAACCAACCTCAAACTAAAGAAGTTGAAGTTGTTATTATGACAAAGGCTCAGTAAATAAACATCAACTCTTCTGCAACTGGTGCCCAATGGAGAGCGCGTGTTTAAGAACTCAGACATGAGCAATCCTTCTTATGAGCTCCTCATGTAAACTTATGGATCAATAACTTCATTTACTAAGTACTTTGGGTCACAGTTTAGAAACTCATCACACAAAAGCATCTGGCAAACATAGAGCAAAATACCATGGCTTAAAGTCTTCAGCACTGGGAAACGAGTAACCAGTTCAAGTCTTTGTATAAAGGATTTCTGGGGCAGAGACATTTATAAAAATAATAATAATAATAAAAAAAATCTCATGACTCTGCATTTCACCACCTCCACACAGATTGAAACTAGAGCAAACTAGAGCAGAGCGAGGTGATGCTGCTGCTCCGGCAGACATGCTGCCTCCAGTAGGGACATCCCCACTCCTCACCTGCTCCAGCAGATTTTCAGTGGTGGCCCTGGTGCTACTTGTATGGCAGCAACCAAGTCCACCTGCTAACCGGTCAGAAAGCTCGCCCAGCCAAACTCAAGTTTGTGCTGAGGAGGCTGCACGATGCAGCTCAGCACGGGGCCAGGCACATGCAGAGGCAGCGCAAGGGACGGGATGGGAACATGTAGAAGCAGAAGGAAAGAAGCAGGAAAGGGCTGGGCTGTATTATCGACTGCAAACTGTTGCTGTGCACTCAGCATCCTGGAATATTTTGGAAAACAATATGAAACCCAGGAGCATATGCTGTGAAAGTGAATTGCTGGATTTAAACTAGTGTAGTTGCTGATGGTTTACGTACTTTAAAACGGGGAACCTGCTCATCATCTGCTTAGCTACTTGCTAGTGCAGCATGAACAGCTTTCCCTGCAAAGATACATATTGAAATGTCTCATTACCGATTCTCACCTTTAGAACATGCTCCTGTATCACCTCACTGTATGGAGGCACTGTAGCAGTTAACATATGGTGCGAGAAAAAAGCAACTTTAAGAGAAACACCTTGGGAAATTAGACCACAGTCAGCATCTAACAAACGATGGAGAGGGACTTACTTAGGTCATTGTCCATCTTGAATGCGATGTCCAGCTGCATGATGAAAAGCATGAACTGGAACCAAGGGCTCATCTCCTTGTTGGGGAGGGGAACGTGCACGGCAAACACGATATCATTGGCTTCTATCTGCCTGCTCATCGCCTCGTCGAAGTCTTTGATCTTCTCGCAGTGGTTGGGTCCCCAGGGCGTTAGCCACTTGGTTTTGTGGTGGTTTTTTCTTATATCAATGCATTTCACTGACACGTAAGGAACAGCTGTAGTGGGGCTGGGAGCTGCAAATGGAAGAGAAGCACATTTTTAGCATCTTTAGATATCTTACATAGTGGTTTCCCCATCAAAATATGCAGCTCCCCATTCAACTATTTGAAGGCAATTTAAAACAAATGCATCAAATGATTCTCCTTCACAGCTCCTTGATCTTGCAGTTAAGTAATTAAGTTTATTACGTCTACAGACATATGACTGACTTTGCAGTGGGATCAAATCAGGATTAGCTGAAGCAGTGGGAATCTGCCGGATCAGTCTCAGATACCTCAGTTACACCAAAATCACACGGAAAGTTACTGGCATCTTTTTCTGTGCATACGCTTTTCTAGTTTGCTCACTCGAACAAATCCACTTGCAAAACATGTGGATATCACAAACCTAGATGAACTAATCCTAGACCTTGTGGTCCTGCAGAGCAGAGCAGAGCAGAGCAGGGCTTACCGCAGTGGTTCAAACCACGCACAGCCACACGTTTTCTTGGGCAGAAAGGCTTTTAAAATGCTCCCAGCACTGATAAACTGGATATTGCTGCATTAATTTTTCTGTACTTACTTTCACACCCACCGGTGACCTGATCTGCAGTATGCCAAGTGAAGAAGGTGGTACAGCCCTCCCTGGGCCATAACTGTCTCATCTTCCACAGGGATGATGAGCCTCGCGGCAGCATGGCATTAGTGCCACTTCCACTTCACACTCCCACTTTATGTGGGGGTATATCCTCATCCCAACATAGCTCAAATTAGTAAGGTAAGCAAAGCATCTTCAGAAAACCGAGCTAAATGCAAACAAGTTTCTATCCTGTGAGGTTATCACCCACAAGCACCATCGCCAATGGACCATTCTCATGGATTTTTGCCATCGCTGCTGGAGGCAGCAGTGCTTTTGCTGCTTCTCTAATCACACTGCTAGCGGAGCCGGTCCTGCCTCCATCACACAGCTGCCAAGGGAGCGTGCCCAAACAAGGGATGCAAGTTAGCCTGAATCCTTGTAAAGGGATAGACCAGCACCACTCAGCATCTAACCCAGCCCAGGGCCATCACCCACACCTGCTGTCCACAAACTTGCTGTGGGAGCCATCTCAGCCTCACCAAAACTCCCTACATGGAAAACAGCAGGCAAGCTGGCCACCTCCATTATGCTCCAAAGATCCGTGCTCGCCCACTGCTGCTAAATGTAGAGAAACATTTTGCATGAAGGTATTTCTTCCTTTTGCTATAAATCAGGTGTGAACTAATGATTATTACAACCAAAGATTTGTCTCTCTTTTTCCCCTAGCCACAGGGGTTTTTAAGATATTGGGAGAAAAGAAGCTTAATAGAGATCTTGGCTCTGAAGTGCTCCCCATACTCTGCACTGCCCCCATCACCACAGCAGGCGGCGAGGCTTTGGGCACGTGTACAGGATACTAATTTTTATTGTATCAGGATAATGTATAACATCCCAGATGAGATAATTAAAGCTATGGAGGATTTATACAGCTCAGGCTTTACATTGTGGAGGAAACAGTCAGAAATTCTGAAGTACAAATAGGGATGAAAGCAGAAAAGAAATACATTCTACATTCAGCCAGAATTTCAGCATAAAACACCTTCAATTCTGAGAGAAAGAAAAGGCTTTTAAAAACTCAAATACATTTCTAACATAGTTCTTCCATGCAAAGACTTCCTATGACAGCTCTTCTGCCCTCTTTCCAATATCATTTGGGAAATAAATATTTTAATGCTATTTTAATGCATCACAGAACTGGCAAACTAGGGAGGCGAGCAGAGCTGGAGATGCTCCAGTTCCTCATCTCCCCAGTATGATCAGAAGGGCTTCCATGGGTCAGAAAGTCCAGCGACCAGAAGGTCAGTAATTCCCCTGTCCCTTATGGATCTATTCCTTTTTTGTCATAGAAAGAAGTATTTTTTTGTACAACACCCAGCTCAACACATGTTAACACCCAATACATTTCACTGCAATTAAACCAGAACTGTCCTATTTTCTGAAATATTACCAGCAAGGTACTATTGGACAGGCTGTAATGAATTCCTTCCAGCTTTGCAGGTTTTGGGAAGCAGATGGAGTAGGTTAACTCTTTCTTTCTAAGCTGTTAAAGAGTTTTACTTAATTTCTGTTTTCACTATAATTTGAAGAAATTAAAGTTATGTCATACAAGTTTCTTGTGAAATGACATTTATGAAAAACCCCAAACTATCCAGCCCTTTTAAAAATGAAAATAGGACTTGAAATTCAAAAATTTAAGCACAAATCTAACCTAACAATGTAAAAATGCTCTAATGCAAGTGATAGGCATTGAAACTTTCCTATACTATGAGTTAAAACAGAAGTAGCATATAGAATAACAGATATCCAGGCATATAGAACAACAGATGACTTAATGTCGAAGTCTCCAGAGAAAAGGTGCTGGGGCAGTCACGTAAAATTGGGGGTAAGCTGGCCAGCCCGCGGGCTCCTGTAGAAGGCTGCTTTCACATTGTCACCATCCTCATTCTGACAGATGGTCCAGGACTTCCCAAACAGATCAGAGCCCGCTAAAAACCTCCAGCAGCAAGCAATAACACTCTACCTACAAACTGCAAGTATTTCAGTGAGAAAAACAAACCCAAACTGAGCAACACCCACCCAGCCACCCCCAGCCCCGTGCGGGGCAGAGCCAGCTCAGGGTTCCCGAGCGGCGCAAGGTTTGGGCAGGCTCAGCACGCTGACATCCGCACGCGCTACACCCAGATGATTCAGACCTGGCTCCCTTGTCATTTGGGCACAGCATCACAACAGCAGCTCTGTTGCTTTTTGGGATCCAAGCCAGGAACCCTGCGTAGCATCTTCACTAACATGCCACCTCGTTAGAAAGATGACATCTGCACTCCTTCCTACAGACAGGGGAGACATGACTCAACGTGCAAGTCGGGAGGAAGTTATTAAAAAGCAGTTGTTTATAAACTACATTTTTTCAAATTTTTTTTACAGCAATAAGTTTCTTCCAGCTGAAAAGTAGCAGTGATGCTGGCATAAAGGGTAGGCTAAAAGGAAAGGGATTTGCTTAAGCAGGAATACTTCCAGATTCACACCTGCTCTCACTATCAATCCACAGCCTAAGTGCATCAGAGATATGTAGCACTGCTGCATCTCAAACCCTCGCTACATCCAGCAGTCCTCTGGGAACCATAGCTCATACATTACAGCAGCCCCCCAAAAGAACAAATCATTGATATGCCAGAAAGGAACAGCAAAATAGAATAAAATAAAGCATTCAACAAACAAACAAGAAATCTAACTGCAAGTCCAGGATTACAGAATGCTTTAACGATGTGCCATACGTGCATAAACTGGTGCAAGGTTCCTTTATCATGCCTCGATGCAGAACCTAGTAACCGTGGCTAAAATTACAGCTGTAAGTGAATATTAGGGATATTGTTGTGAAATAAGCCGGACGTTCAGGCCAAGCTCTCAGAGCTGTTTCACTTTGACAGATCTGTGTGTGATTTAAAGGTAGGCATTTCTGAATTAAGAGACATTGTTACTTCTACAGAGAAGATGAATGTTTCTTGCTTTGATGCAACTCATTATAGCCATAAATACATGTTTTCATCACTGACTGATTATGATTTTAAATCCTTGGCGTGCTAACTCAAGTATCCCCTCTGCCAAAGTTACAGCTTTGAGGAGCAAGAGACAATTACTATATATATTCCTTGTTGGGAACTGCACACCAAACAAACGTCGGCACTTGGCTTGCATTACTTGTTTGGCTCCAGTCCCATTAAATTCAAGTGAGTGTTGAACCAAGTGGAAAAAAATGCTTTGTGAAACTGCAGCCAAGTCAACTAACAGTATTACAAAGTGCTATGCAAAACAAAGCTAGCACCGAGGGATTTCAGTTAAAACGTGGTGCCAAGCAGGCTGCTTTCAGTCATTCTGCCTGTGGGCTGGTAGATGGTTCAGCTTTATATATTAAATGATATATGTCAGCCTGTAAATAATTAAATAGCCGTTTGTGCATATTACAGTGGATAAGCCTCAGCCCATGTTCCAGTCTGCTCGCTGTAAAGGGAAGCACTGCAGTAATGCAGGTACCATTTGGAGGGGTTAGCAGGGTAACCAAGGAGCAGGGCTTTTATCAGCAGGGTTCTGCAGAGCTGGTCTGGAACACGGCTCTCCAGGAGCCAACCCTGCGAGCTTGGGTTGGGGCTGCCTGGGGAGCCCCCATGCAGGAGCCCTGGCTCCAGGGGCTGTGCGCAGGCACTGGGCAGAGACCCCTCACTCCAAGGGGTTCAACCTCAGCAGTGCTGGATGCCAAAAGCCATAGGCACAAGGCCAGCGGAGCTGCTAGCACTGTCAGTGGATACTTCCAACCCCCCTACTTAAGAGAAAAAACTTCCCACAGACAAGTTTAGAGACAGGATGATTCACAGCAAACGCTTTCAGAGCAACAGCCATGATCTCCAAGGAGCTGGCGTGCCTGTGCCCGTGGGAAGCGGGCAGGAGGTGACTGTCACCACCAGAGCCCTCCTTAACTCTGATGGGACAAACCTTCATTAAATCTTCCTTAAAAACCCAGGCAAGCACAGACATGAAAATAAACCCAACAGAGTCTGAGCAACCTCACCTTTGCAGTTCACTGGTTTTCATACTAGTTTGGGGAGTGAATACAGTTTACCCTCTTTGAAGCTTCTTTGCATATATGCTATAAACACACTTACCTTAAAGGTATGTGGTGACCGGCTGACACAGCCACCCCACATGCTGCTGGGGAACGGGGAAGCCGCCCACTCCATCTCCTCCAGAAGAGGCTTTGGAGGTGCCTAGCTCACTGCAAAAGCCCCAAGGTTATCCCAAATTACATGGGTTCACTGCAGACCCTGCCATTCTCTGCCATGGAAGCACAGCTCCTTGCAGCAGCTTTAGCCAGCGAGCCCCCGGGAGAGCCAGGTGCCTTCAGCAGCATGGTCACTGCTTCCCAGAGAGGACTTCTGATGAACTTTCAAAGCCATTTCAGCTGTCTTACACACTGAAGCAACTCTTGCATATAATTTCCAGCAAGGCTTTCAGTGAGACTTTTCATATTGAAAGTAGCACATAGCCAATGGTACATTGGCTCAAGCATATGGATTTTCTCAAGCTATGTCCCCAGGAAACAGCAACAGTTAAAAAAGAGATATTTATGGCAGGGGGATGGACAGAAGTTGAACTGCTTTCAGTTTTGAATGATCCAAAACTACTCAGTCTCATGTTGAATTGGTAGCAGTGTTTCACCTAAAACTAAGAAGATGAGTGTTATAGAATAACTCCAAATAAGAGGAGTTGAAGGAGACATCTCAGCATACCTTACATCTACTGGTCAGACAGGTCAAAGATCTTATGACCTGATTCACCAAAAGATGTCATGATTTGGTTTCTCAGCATTGGTGACCATCCTCATTGCCAAGATACAGAGGATTTCTCTCCTACATCTCAAATGGAATTGAAATTCTTTCACTTCACATGGACTAAACAGAGTACGATTGGAAGCAAACAGCTGAAGTGATTCAACACACGGTCGAGACACCCTGAGCCATCCAGTGCTGCTTCTGCCCCCCTATATTTTCCATAGCAAAACCCTACAGTATTTGCTGAAGAAACTGAGCATCCTGCCCCAAATACCCAGCAAACTGGTAAATAGTGGGGTACTCTGAAGGAACACGGGGGATCCAGGCCTGTCCATCACAGGTGTCTTGCTTTCTTGAGCCACTGGGTTAGATCCCGGTTGCCACTATGCTCTAAAGTCTGGCTTTGGGAAATCCTCAGAATGGAAAGTTTTAATTCCGCTCAAGATGAGTGTAACACTGTGGCCAACTAAGTGAAACAAACGGAGTATTTTGAGGGGTGAGGGAGCTGGCAAAAGTTTTAGTTGAGACTTAATCCTCCTAGTATGGTTACTTAAAAATGAAAGTAAAAACCGATTCCCCCAATCAATACAAGTATAAGTAATTGATCACAGCATCCCAACCTTGATTTTGTTAACATAATTTTTCAAACAAAAGCTAGAGCTTCATATTACAGAAATATGCTGCTTTGGTTCAAAGGGAATAGAACTGTTTGATGCTGAGGAACCAGAGTTACTCTGGATGGGATGGGACCTCAGGAAGTCTCTCATCCAACCTCCTGCTCATGGCAGGGTTCAGCCAGGAGGTCAGAGCAGAGCACTCAGGGCATTATCCCACCAGGTCTTCAAGGTGGTTACTGCTCCTGGGATGCTGATGTGCTGCTCTTGCTGCCCCCTCATCCCCATTTTTATCATTTCACATACAGACTAAATATTAAGTTACTATATAGCAGTCAAAGTTGAGTTTACATGCGGTAGAGATTACTGCCAGCTGGATCATGTGCACGCAATGAGTCCTAATGAGCATATATTCCACTTCTTCAGATTTTTAGTTGCCACTTTCTTCACTCTCTCCCCTCCAAATGCCCTGAATCTTCGCCCCACATCAAATAGCCACGCTTCATTCCTCAAAACAGTTTTTAAAGCTGCTTCTACAACCCAGGAGATCAGACAGACAAAGTCTTACCATTCTGTGAAATCGTACACTGGATCAAGAGAGGCATTGGGAAATCCTGCTCTTGCCTGCAAGGGTGAAGCCTCTCCGCGCCAAGCAGCAACTGCGTTTACAATCCACTTATTTGGTGGTTGCATGAGAGCATCTGCCATGGAGCACATCGTATGGACATGACACAATTCGACCACCAACATAGTTCACTTTTCATCTCGGAAAAGTCACAGCTGGTTTTCCCTAGAGCTCCCAGTTCTCCTGCATACTGTGTCCCAGGCCTTGCTCTTCCCTCACCTCCACAGATGTTTCTGCTGTTCTCCACCCAACTCACTCCCTCCCACTTTTGGGTGCGTTTACAGCTGATGCTTGGCTGCCCTACAGAAAACTTAGGGGCCCAAAGCTTAGTTGAGGTAGAATACAAAAAGAGAAAGCAAAACCCAGTAGAGTAAGGAAGCTTTTTAGTGGCAATGAACCTTTAATAAATCTTCAAACATGGGAAAAATGACATTTCACCATCAAATTTCTACAAGAAAAAACGAAGAAGACCTAATGGTTTTAAGAAAGAAGAAAATAAAGCCTACTTTCTCCAAATGGCTGTAAATCTTTAATAAATACCCTTTCACATCTTTGTGCCACAAGCAAAACTTGTTCCTACCTATCTCTTGGGCTTACCTCTCCTGCAAAGCATGGTAGTGATGGTACCTGGGGATGGGCGAGGGCAAATGGAACAGAGACACTCATTTAGACAAACTCTAGCACCATTCATAGCCCACTGGCCCTACCCTGAAAGATGCTAGCAAATAGCACAAAGCAGCTGTAGAACTAATTTTTTTTTTTTTTTAATTCTTGAAGTCCCAGTTGAAACGTTGATGGGGGTTAAGCCGGTAAGGCTTTAACATCTCTCTAGTACAGCAATAATAGCTTTCCTTTAGTTTCAGCTATACTGTCCTTGAAGCAATCTATCTCCATTAACATGTAAGCATTCATTGCCCATTTCTTTTCTGAGAAGAAAAGCAGAAAATAAGATCCTGCCTGCAAAGGGGCTTAACTCAGGAACCATTCCTCAGAGAAAAAAAACCCCACAACTGTTTCACTGTATTTAGACTTAACTCTTTAGGTTAAAAAAAAAAAAAAAAAAAAGGAATATTTACTATGAGATAAGCGAGCTCAATTTTTCAATAGTTTCATTTTACAATATTACATATGCCTAGATTTGCGTAAGAGCCACCATCACTCAGTTTATTAATTTCAATAAATTAAGCAGATCTTTAAAAAGCTCCTGTGATAAACCCTCAAATAATTCCTTCCTTCTTCCCTCCTCCATACTCCTGCAAACAAGGCATTCAGCCCAGTTACAAGAATAACATCCCCCTCTTCTCCCACATGAATACTTACCTCTATGATATATATTTTGTACCTTCTCATCTAGAACACCTACAGCATTTCAAATTAACTACTGACCCTTGCTCTCACAGTATAAACAAGCCCTTTAGAAAATCTCAATTGCATTGTGTCTACATTGATTAAAGCTTGAATCCTACTGACCTCATGTGGTGTTAACTTCTCCCATGCACCAGGAGCATTCTGCTTTTCTACTCAATTACCCCCTTCGGTGCAGAGCCATCACTACCCAACGAGCACACACAATGGACTTCTGCTTCATTACACTAACCGACAGCAGGATAGGAATAAACAAGCTAATTTATCATCGACGGACTGAGCTTTTCCAACTAGAACAGTGAGAACCTGAATAACATTACATATACTTATTATTTATAAATATATATTTATTTCAGCATGGAAGTTTTCTTTTCTACCTTCCTCTTTCCTGACCTTGATGCTACCAGTTTAATAAGTTAATGAGAGTGACCACTAACGCAGTCTTTAAATTACTATTTTTTATTACTAGTTACTATTTCACAAGCTACGTGAAAGCCTTTTTCTGAATACTGCAGCAGCTTTTATATGCAGAATTGCTGTACATTTAAATAATCTAATTAATCTTTAAAAAAACCAAACCAAACCAAACAAAAAAGCCACTACCTATTCATAGAAGCCCATAGTCCTTTAAATCCCCAGGGCACCATTTCCATCCTTATTTACAGTGGGAATTGCCAGACATAGTATTGCAGCTGAACACCCTTATTTGTGTTGTCTCCAGTAGATTTTTAAATGCTACAGGTTTCTGTCTTTTTTTGTTTCAGACCATGAAAAGGAACCTGTCCAAACTACCAAAGCCTAGTTTGGGAGATTGCTGACCCAAGTTCGTGTTCTGCATTCAGGTCTCCTGCTTTGGACGTGAAGAACAAGCCAGGACTGGGCTGTGCACGTACCTCCTCTAGCGACAGGATTGGCTTGGGCAGCACTGGCTTTCCCACCTCATTTGGAGGGTGATGGTAGTCCTGACCCGGTTCAGAGCATGGCTGGATGAAAGATGATATTTGGTGGCACAGACGGCAGACCAGACCTCTGCCAAACTCAAACCTACCATCTTATAGCAGCCTGGGGTGGGACATGAGCTGTCAGGATTTGGAGGTCCCTAACCAAGCACTACAGCCAGCAGAACAGTCTTACTGTGGTTTTGAGGAATTTCTATGCTTTCTTAGCTTCCTATAACCATGCAGTAGCTAGAGAGATCTATGTGTATTCATGTTGGAGGGGTGGCTGGTTTTTTTTTGCTCAAGGTTTGTTCTTCAATGCTACTTTTGCAGCTTTGGGCCGTGCTAGCAGAAAAGTCGTCCGTGCAAGCATGGCCTCTTTAGAGCAGCACAAACTGGAGATTTTCTACAATAAATCAGTTCTCAAAGAGCCAGAGGAGCAGCTGTGCCCAGAGCCTTTAAACCTGAAAGTGCAGTCAGGATCCCCACTGTGGGAACCGGAGTCCAAGCACCCTGCAAGGCTGCTGCCACCGAACACCAACCAAAGGGCTTCTGGGGAACAATCTTGCTCTCACAGATAAGGGATTATTCCCTCAGCCCCAGGCAAGTCACAAAGCAATAAAACCTTATGAGGCAGTAGAGTACAAGTATATTTGCTGGAGAACTGAATGAATGACCCCCATGATTCATATACATATGCAACAGCAGCAACAAATGCAAATGAAGGGAACACTAGCAGTACAAATCCCATAAATGCAGAAATATATATTCAAAAATATTTTATTTAAAAGAAAGGGGGGGGGGAAATAAAGTAGAACTGATTTACTAATCGCCACAGACAGTTTGATCTTCTTCCAAGTCATCCTTTGTCAATTTTCAACTCGGGTGAAATGCATTTCCTGCTACGCCCAGCCAAGATATTAAATCCCTGCAAACAGAGGTCTAAAATAGCAGTATGACCCGATGTTATCCAGCAGCTTTTCTCCTGAGCGACAGCCTGAAAGTCTCCAAGCCGACCACTACAGATAACAAGATACCCTGAAACCGCCAATACTCAGATATGTAAAGAATTTCATCTGCATTTGAATAGGAGGGATCAGATCCTCGGGCATTTCCCCAGGCTGGGGCCAGCAGCAGGCAGTCCTGGAGCAGATGGACACCTTGTGCCCTTCAAAGGCTTTCCGAGGCTATCGGAGAGTTATAACTTGACTTCAAAGACCATAAAGGTTATTTACTAACGAAAAAAGACTTCCTGCTTAATCGTTATCCCTTGCAAAGCGCCGAAAGGCAGCACGACCACCTCTTGGTCATGTTTAAAACCAAGCCTGCGTAGTTAGTACCAACACAGTAGAAAAGAGAAGCAGCAAGAGGACCGTCTTTACGTAAAGTACAAGGCACAGTTTCCCTGATGCACCTCTCCCAAGTTAACTGTAGTTCGGAAGTGATGCAACTGTGAGAAGAGCAAAAAAACTAGTGCCTCGGAGGATTTACAGCCTCGCTGCCCGCTCCTCAGGCCCCCAGCATGGACATTTCTGCCTGGGAACTCGCCATCTCTGGCACATTTGCCCATTCAGCTACAGTTACAGCTCTTAAAAAGAAGAATTGAGCAGACCTAAACTAAATAGACATGACCTTTCATGTCTGCTTTTTCATCGGCTCCCAGTGCTTCTGCCAAGGCTGCAGCACTAAAGGAATGTGTCTATACAGAGCAGTCTATTGGCATTCATGTCCACGGTACAGCACCGACCTATTCAGCACAGCTTGCCCATCTTCTGGAGAGGCCGGTGATGAAAGAAAGTCAGGCACATAAAAATGGTCTTTGTCCTGGAGCCCACAGACACTCTTCCCTAGCAGGCTGCATGCACATACCTTAGAAATCAGAGCGTCTCTCCTGTCAAAAGATCAGTTCAGCCCTAAGAAGGTAATGAAATCCCAGGAAAGAAAATTAAATCCTGGAAACTCTCTGCTCAGAAGCCAAATCAGACATTTAGATAATGAACTGGAATTGTTGATAGCTGCTCAGCCATTTATACACATGACTCATTATCTCTCTGGGCGAGACACACAAGTAAGAGTTTTATTTGCTCCAGTCAAAACAATTCTGTTTTTTCAACCTTAAGCCGAGGCAAGGGAGCAGTGAACCTGCACCTTCTTAAAGGCATCCCCCTCGTCCCAGAAGACTCATGTGCTAAATAAATACCTCCACTTTTCCAATCAGTTAAGTTTGTAAAGCGTATGGTTGGGCACAGGCCTTTCAGTACTTAACTGTATGTATGCCTGCTCCTGGACTTTGTCTTCACGACAGAGAGCTTCTCCTGCATTCAGTCAGCTCATTTGAACTGAAACCAAGATAATCTGTGACTTGGGACAAGGTGTCCTTGTAGTCCTAGAAGTAACTCACATAAAATAAGTTATTGAAAAGTTGTCTTTTCAATAACTTCTCTAAAGGAACAAAAAAATCACAGTTTTGAAGCAGGGATATTGCTCCAGAGAGCTCTGCTGTCCGATTTCCTCCTGTGCCCTCCATTGCAGCTTGCCCACCTGCCCAGCAGCTTTGCTCTTTGCTACAGCCTCCCGTGGGACTGGAAAACCAGGGGCACATCGCTTTGCTTGACTAAAGTAATGGAGAGAGAAAGCCGCAGGGAAGGTGGGGTAATTTCTTGACCCTGGGTCGTTAGAACAGACCAGACCATTCAGGGGAGCACAAGCTAGCAAGCATGCCAGAGTCAGAGGCTGCAGGTTTGTACATCTGCCCAGCTTTTGTGGTGGTCAGGCAGCGGCACAAAGCCCACCGAGACACATGAAGCCCTGCCTGGGCGCCAGCAGCACCCAGGAGGCTCAGCGTTCTCCAGTGCTCTGTGGGAGCTGCAGAGCTACGGAGCATTTCGAAAAGTGCCCCATACTTTGGGACTCGATTAACACAAAATTTCCCGCTCTCTCCACAAACTCTGGACAGATTTGAGCAGTAAAGTCCGTTTTCTTTCTTTTTTTTTTTTTTTCTTCTTTTTAAAATACCGTATATATAAAAGAATTCCAGGATGCAAAGGAAATTAGAAAGAGGAACACCATCAACAGCTTCCCAAAAGGTATACAGAGGAAGATAATTTGTAATCAAAAGTTTCGTTTAAAGAAAACAAAGAGGCATTGAACCCACACTAGAGCCAAGTCAGATTTCCATACACACAAAATTTCTACCACCTGGCCAGCAGTCCAAAGGAGAGGACAGACGGCGTCCTGGCTCACCTTTGGCCCTAGAGCAGCAGTTGTGGTGTGACCTCCGTCAGAACGCCCTGGTCAAAACGCCCAGTAACAAGCACGGCCAGAGGGATGCTGCAGCTGGTCCAGCTGTGGGAAGGTTTGTCCTCCGGCCGAGCCCAAGGCAGTCACCAGCTAACCTGGCTCCACTGTGGCTGGTTAGCACAACTCAAAGCCTGTACAAGCCTGGTGGCACCCCTGGAGACAGCCAGGATGCCAGATACCTGGCTAAACCCACACCGTATATTGAAAAGGCAGAGAGCATACATATGCATAGTATGCGAGAGCTCCTGGGAATGCCCGCATGACTGTAAATTAGCATTAGCCTAATTTCTCACAAACATTAATGCTGCCTTGAATGATAACAGAAACCATTCCTGTTTTATCCCATTCTCCTATAATACGTGTATGCTATCACTTACAGCGGGGTAGTGAAGATGGGGTTTTATTATGACTAAATTATGGATCATGTTTTATCTAGTACTGATACATCCTAACTGTACACATAACACACACAATCCAGAAGCATAACCTTTAAACAAGATGTTTACCACGGAGTGAAGCAGACACCAGAAATTCTGCAGGGTTTGAAAACAGGAGGGTTTGAAGCAGTGACAGTCCCAGTAGTCTGGAGCCAACAGTTCATTACCATAGCATGACAACAAAGAAACGGCTCAATAAAATTCTCTTTTGAGGCATTTTCTCACTCCCTAGCTTTGCAAAGCTCCCTTAGACTGCCACAGGAGCTTCACCCTGGTAAGGGAATGACTCCCATACATTTATATCTCATGCTTTGCCAACATTCAGTTCTGAGCAAAATCCATGTGAGAGCTGATAAGACTCCTGCTTCTAAATAAAAGAGCTGTTGGAAATGTGCAAGCCGTATTAAAACTCAGACATTATGCAGTTGACTGTTCGAAAACTAGCTAGAGAACCACCACTGGCAGAAAACCCCAATTTCAGAAAAATGAAGCTTTGTTGTCGTTGTCATATCAGGTACCAATGCGTTGCATTTGTGTGTTTTGGACTTGCACAAGTAATCTGTTAAAATAGAGCACTTAGTCATTGTTTTGAAATATGACCTAACTGACTGCTAAAGGAAAAGCTGGTTTAGCTTTGTAGCTGTGTTCCAGTTGTGTACATATTTTGGTTTGTCTAGACCTGAATAAACTAAAATAACTAGATTCTTGGTGTCTGTTTGGTACACTGGATCAAACCAGACCAGGAACGCTATTTCAGTGACACCTCAGCTCCCATCCCACCTTGTGTCACACCTCTCTGAAAAGCAGCAGTCCCGTGTCATTGCTGCCAGAGCTATCGGCAGCGTGAGTACTCATAGCACTGCTTTGCTCCCCACCCGCTCTCTCCAGGCATGCTGCAGAAGAATGCCGGCCGCCGACCCATTTCTCATCAGATGCCTCCTCCAAAATGCCACGTGCTAGGGACTAAATAAAGGGTCAAGGACCCCGAGCTGCAGGCCCCAGCTGTGATCCAAGGGATCGGTCGCAAGCCACTAGCTCAGATCTTCCAGGGACATCAGGGCACCAACTGCAAGGCATGCTCCAGAGCTAGTTCCTGGGAAGAGCTGCATGCAGACCCCCGGGCTGCGATGCCCTGCTTGTGTGTCACTGTGCCAGGTGTTGGGGACCACACCTAGCTGACACGTAGGAACTCACAGTTGTTTCACAGGCACCATATACACTTAGGCTTCCAGCTCCTAGGAGGGCTGGCTGGGAGCTGCTGGAGCCCGTCAGCACAGCTGCCCCACAGCCACTGGACTGAAGAGGGGAATGAGCCTCTTAAATCCTTGAATGCATCAGAAGTGGTAAATACTGCAGAGGAAAAACCAGTTTGGGTGATTGATGAGTACAGTTTTATCTGCTAAAAGATCAGAAGTGGGGTTTTCCAGCAATTAAAGAAAGTTTGCCCACAATAACCCCCTAGGACTCCCCGGCAGATAGAAGATGCACTTACTCCAGGGGTACGAAGTTACTCTGAGTTTGTGCAAGACGTTGAGACTCGCCCTCGAATCGCTGTAGGCAGAAGAGCTGCTCGGCCCCAGCAGACCCTGCCCAGCAGACCTGCCCCTGCAGCTTCCCAGCATCAGCTTGTGCCCCCCACCCAGGACGGGGCCCCCCCACCCAGGACGGGGCCCCCCCACCCAGGACGGGGCCCCCACCGTGGGTGCTCGGCGGCAGCAGCCGGTGAGGCAGGCAATAGGCAAGATGGAAGACTGAACTAACAGCATCTAAATTCTTTCATCTCCCAATCCGTACCAATCTGAACAAAAACATTTGTGTTTATTCCCTGCGAAACTAAACATAAACATATCTGTTTATCACACTCCTCCCCAGATGACAACAGAAACGGGGCTTTCCAATCGACACCTTCCTTTTGTACAAGCAACTTATGTTTTTAAACTTAGAAGCAAGAAGCTACTAGAAAAACACTTTTAAGATGAACACCAAGTCTGGCTTCTCTGCACAACACAGGCCAAGACTTTTTATCTAATGAATCAGCACCGGGTTCAGTAACCTGCTCTTGAACCAGCTCTTAAAGAAAAAAAAAAAAAAAAGGAAGGAAAAAAAAAAGACAATCCCAATAATCTTCAGCGTTGGTTCAGGCCCACAGGACTAGAAAAACTGGGTTTTAATCCAGTGTTTGCCACCGCCTCCTTTGTGAATAAGATGAGGAATTGAAGCAAGAGAATGAGGGAAACGAAAGTTTTTGAAAATTATGTTTAGTAGAACTCCTATGGCTCTTAAGAACAGATAATTAGAGAGGCTACAAATGCGAAGCGTTAACGTGCATTAGAAACACCGAATCTGCTGTCTGAGGAATGGCTGTAGGTATTTCTTCAATATCTCTCAAATAAAGACCACCGCGAGAACAGCCCAACTTTATTCTCCCAAATAAAAAGTGCGACAAATTTTCCCGCTGCCCTTTCAGAGCACCGTGACTTCAGCTACCCACAGTCGTTACTGAAAATCCCAACAGCCCCGCATACGAGCCTGCACCAGAGGAAGGGGAGCAAGTCCCTGGGGAGCCAGCCCTCGCCCGAGGGGGAGGGTTGGGGGCGGGAATTCCTCCGCAGGGCAGCCCAGCCCTTCCCGAACATCTCAGCACTGGAAATGGCCAAAGTAGCCAGATACATACGAGGATCATTACAGGGAGCCGGCGCATAACTCAGCTGCTTTCTAGTAAAAAAAAAAAAAAAAAAAAATTCCAGGGACTGCCCCAAAACCCTGCTCTCCTCCATCTTTCTCCTTCCATCCCCCAGCTCCTTCCCCAGGCAAAAATCAAAATCCCCGGAGGCAGAGGGATGGCAAACCCCGACTGCAAGTTTGCTGCCAAAGGTTACATCCTATGCCGGCGCTTCCCCGAGGATTTTGTAACGCTCCCTGCCAGCTAATAAAGAAAGAAACGCAATCTGGGCTTAAAAAGTTTTAGGCGAGGAGATTTGCATGCGAGAAGTCGGGCTGACCCGCCGGCGTGGGGGAGCGGCCCGGGGAAGGCTGGGTGCCACCCGGGAAGCTTCCAGCGCGGGTGAGGGGACGCGGGCGTCCCCCGCGGCTGGGCGCGGGGGGCTGCGGAGCACGGCGGGGGGCCGGGGCGGGGGGGGGGCGGTTTAAGACACCCCCCCCCCCGCAGCCACCCGGGTTTTCCGTGAGCAGGAACAAACCCAAGCCGACCCCGCGGGGTTTCAAGCGCCTCCTGGCAGCGGCTCGGGGAGGGGGGGCCCCCCCAGGAGAAACGACCCGGGACAAAAGCGGGAGGGCGGCGGCGCGGGGGGAGCGGGGCCGGGCGCGGGGAGCGGCTGCCGGAGGGGGGGCAGCCCCCAAACGCGCCCCCCCGACCACGAAACCAGTCCTGGCCTCGCCCGGAGCAGCGCCCATTAATTTTCCTTTTTTTTTTTTTTTTTAATTTATTTTTTTTATCATTATCGCAAGCGGCGAGGTTTCCTCCTGCGGTCGGTCCGGAGGCCGAGAAACGGGGAGGGGCAGAGGTAGGAAAAGAGTGGAGGAAGAATTTTTTAAAAAATAAAAATATGTTTAAAAAAGCCAACTTTGCAATGCAAGGCTTCCCTGCGCGATCAGTCGCCATACTGAAGATTTTCCCCCTTCCTCTTTCTTTAAGTACAGACTGAAACCAGGCCAAAAAAACTTTTCTCTGCCCCTTCTTTTCTTGCAGGCACTAGAGTGAAATGTGCACAAAGAGGCCCAGGGAGCCGTGTTTTCTTAACTACAATGGCAGGGCTAATTAGATCATAGGAGCGAGTCAGCGATACTGTAACAAGTAGCTAAACAACACGAGCGAGGAGAGGAGGAAGAGAAAGTTTGCACCTTCAGCACTCACCGATCAGACCTCCCACCAGAAAGGCGATGACTTGGAAAACCAGCAGGATCCCCCCGACAATGCACAGCTTTTTGGTGCTCATGTTCTCGATGATGGCCCCAGCCATCTTCGCCCGGCGCTAGCCCCCCGCTCCCCAAGCGGGGGGCCGGGGCAGGCGGCGCGGGGGACGGGCGGGCAGGCTCCGCACTGATTGCCCGGGCCAGCCGGCAGCCGGCTCCCGCTCCGCCGCCGCCAGCCGTGATTGTGGCCGCTGCTCGGCTGCATGTGGCTGCTTTAAAGGAGCTGGCAGCGGGTCACATGACGCCGCCTCCGCCGCCCCTCCCCGGTCCTGCAGCCCCGCCGCCGGGCCCGGCCTGGCCCCCCCCCCCCCCCCCCCGCCCGGCTCCCCGAGGGGCCGGGGTCGCCCGGTGCCGCCCCGCCGCCGCAGCCCCGGGCCGGGTGCGCGGGGGGGAGCCGCGGCTCGCCCTCACCGCCGCCGCCGGCGCCGCAGGTGAGGGGCTGGGCTGCCCCGCGCACCCCTCCCGCCCCGGCGGCTCGGCCCCCCGCCCGGCGGCGGCACGGCGGCGTCCGTCTCGGCCGAAGGGCGCTACCGCGTTGTCTCCCGTTTTCTCCCGCAGCTCTGAGGCGAGGCTTTGTCCTTCCCTCCGCGCCGCTGTGATTCACCTCGGCAGGTCACGCCGGGCGGTTTTCCGAGTCCTGCTGCCCCTCGTCCGTCTCCAAGCCCTAGAGGAGGGTTGGGAGCGCTCGGCCGCGCGGGGGCCGCGTCCCGGTCCCGGTCCCGGTCCCGGTCCCTGGAAGCCGCTCGCCTCCCGGCCGGCGGCGGTCTGCCCGCTCGCACGTTCCCGCACATCACCCGGGATGCGTTCGCTACCCCCCGCCACCAGCTCTGGTTTTTGGCATTAGTGCCTCCCAGCTACTCAGGGGATAGCACGGGGATCCGTGCTGTGCTGCCCTGTCAGACGTGCAACGAAGAGCACAGAATACCGTCGTCTGCGGCTGAAACGAGATGGGGAGCTGCTGAAAACACCCCTTGACGACAAATAAGCCAGGAAAGAAACAACTGGTGACAAAAATACAGACAGGAACTATCAAAATGAAAGATGGGTCAAATATTTAGAGGCACAAACCAATAATAATCAGAAGCAAAGAGTCAGTGACAAGAAAAGAAGTTTAGAAGAAAAAAATGCAAAAAAACCCAACAGAAATCATAGTAAGATTGCAGAGGTGTTGGCAATGCAATGCGGTAGCCCTGTAGCCGAACCTACCAGGCGTCCAGCAACATGCTCAGTTCGTTCAGGATACAGACAACGCCTGTATGCTTATTTGCCTTGCCTAGCCTCATGGGAGCTTTGCGCGTTACAATGACACAGGTAGCAGCATCAAAAATGAATCTAGAAATTCAAGGAAGAGTAGAGAAGCAGAGGGCATAGGGTTTGACTTGTAAGGAAAGACGACGGGAAGGGTTATCCAGACCTTGACCATACAATGTATAGTCAACCCAAGGAGGTAAGCACAAGAACTGCTTGTACTTGATGTTTTGCCAATAGATGTGTAGGAAGAGGTTCCCTTCAGAAAGAGGGAGGCTATGTGCCCCTGCCCAAGATCAGGCCTCAGTCACTGCCCCTAACTGGTTTTCTTTGTGCCCTTTCCATGACCAGAAAAAGGACCGCAGCTGGCAACTCAAGCCTTCCCCAGCAAAGCGGCAAATTCCTCTCCTGAGTCTAGAACCCAGCCCTTCAGGTTTATGCATTCAAAGGAGCATTTCACGCGTCGGGCCCCCAGGGTGCCAGAGACATGCAAAGATATAATGCTGGAGGCCAACCAACGATCTGATGAGGTATTTTGGATGATGTAGTAAGATGTGATACTACGATCAAGATCCTGGATACAACAGAATCCATCTGAAAAGGATTGCAGAAGTGATCCCCAAATGCTTATGTTGGTTTTCTAGCACTAAGTCTTTGGCTTCCAAAGCTGGTCTTGAAAAACTAAATGAAACCAAGCTCACGTGCTACTTCTGTGTTTTACCGCTGTGATCTTTTCTTCATTTGCAAAGCTAACAAATTCTCTTCCTCTGACCATCAGGCTAATAACAGAAGTTGGAATATAGGCGTCAGGGATAACCTTAGACCTTTTGTGACTGCGGGACAGTCTAATCTTCTAGAATGCTGCAAGTTTAACTTTTAGTTTAGTTTTAGCTTTACTTTTACATTACAGTTATGACTTCATTGTTAAAAATAGCTCTTAATGGACAAGTCCTGCGTACCCATTATGAACCCACGAGGATCATTCACACAGATGTGCTTCCAAAATCAAAGCCTGTTAGTGGCTTATACCAAATACTTTATACTGACATTTAAAAAAAAAATACCCACATAGAGCAATTGCTATTAAATTGCTATTAAAAAGGCTTATTTTGAAATATCTAATACTAATCTAACGTTTGATTCTGAGTGACAACTTCTGCTATTTTCTCTGTTGGAAATGGCACGAGCTTTTGAATTGCGTTGGTTCCCTTAGAGTCTGCAATCCCTGCTGACTAGGAGACTCTCACAAGTCCAGGCCATCCTTCCAGGTCCCACGGTTATCCAAATGCAAGGACCTATATGACTGAACACCTTTGGAGCCATGAGTGCCACTAAATCAAACCTACCTTAATGACTCTACAAAAGTTACATGGTGCAATCTTCTGTTAAATGTCCCATTTGTTCCAATCAATTTATTTCTGGGACAAAAATGCAAGAGGTAGAGCTAAGCTCTTGCCATAATAAAAAAAATCCTAAGTGAAAAAAGTAAAATAACAGAAACACAGGAAACAATACTTCACATTTATAAGGCACTTTCCATCTCTACCACATTCCTACATCTTTAATACCGCAAAGTTTAGAGATATTAATCACATGTGACTTTTGACACGCGTCCAAAGGGCGTATAGAGCACATACCATAGTGAGTTGGGACCTCTCCTTTGCCAGAAAGTGACCACACAGAAAATCGCACAAGAGAGAAACTGGCGCAAAGCATATTAGAAAGTACATCTCTAGCCATCGCTTTTCCTTTTCAGCTGTTTACAAATCACAACTTGTAAGGTCTCCAGAATCAATCATCTGGGAACTCATCTACTTGCCGCTTATTACATTATTTTTTCCTGACTGCTTCAGGCTGTTTTGAAAGCTTCAGCTATTAAAATAGCTATCCTACAGCCAGCCCCAGGCAGGAGGAGGAGTCTTTCCACAGAGAACTCTTTGCAGGGTTGGGCCTAGAGCCCAGATTTTCAAAGGGGTTTAGCTGCCTGCAGATGTAGGTAAGGGCTCAGCGGGGTTTCCGCAAGCTCCTAATTCTTGGTGCTACGTGTCTGTGCTACGAGTTACTGCAACAGTTTTGAGAAAACTTTCTTTGGATGCTCAGTTTGCACAGAGATCAAACTCTCTGAAAGTGTCAGTGTTTTTTCTCCTCTGTTGTCTCATTTCAATTGGACAGTTAAGAGAAATAATTTGGAAAAAAAAAAACAACCTAGAATTTAGAGGTATTTTCCAAACCCAACTGTAAGAGAAGGACATATGCTACAAATACAACAGAGAGGCTTGACAAAGGAACATCTATGATCTGCATTAGGAAGTCAAATGACATGATCACAGTAATAATTTCCAGCTTTAGAAAGCTAAAAAAAAAAAAAACCAAACCCAACCGAAACCACCCCAAAATCCAACCCCCCACCACAGGTATTTGGACTTATGTTGCTGCATACAATTCCAGTATTGAGCTGCTTCATTCTTGCTTTACAGAGGCAAGGTTTTTTTAATATTAGTAGCATTGTTGTTTACACCAGCACAACAGTGGACTCTGACCCCATATGTAAAATACAAAGTATAGTAGTGGACAAAAAGCTGATTAAATCATGGTCATCAACCGCCAGATATAATGTTTTGAACTCTTGTTTGTACTTGTCTACTTTATTTACAATATAGCATGCAACATAACAACGACCGGCGTGTGAGGATTAAGCTTTGGCTCTGGTCTCCAGTTTGTAGGCTATATTTTTCAGTGTGGGTATTGGTGTTGCTTAATGCTATGACTGCAGTTTCTTGGCTTTTTTGGAATACACCTAATGCATTACAAAGTTACCCCTAGTAATAAATAACGTGTAGTTTGCTGCTACGGGGGAAAGGCGATTAAAAGCGTTCAAAACCACTGCTTACTTCTCAGTGCTCCTAACTGCTTGCATAGGTAACTTTCTGGTTTTGTTCTCTTACAAATACTGATAACATGGAAAATTTTCTCATAGAACAGGAAAAGGGCGTTTTATGTTATTTCTAGTGCACAGATGGTGGGGAACATTTTATCTTTGTAAGAAAAGCCTTTTCGGTGGTTCATAAAGATACTCAAATGTAAAACTTAGTGCAGCACACATCAAAAAAAGTGTGGGGGGGTTGAGATCGGTGAGTAGACAGAGATCTACAACTTGTAACTGCCCATTGCAGGTAGGATTAGGAAGAAAATGGACAGGTATGCAATATTTCATCTTAAGCAAGCCCCACTCTAGAATGTAAATATTTTGAGTGATTTCCAAGCGCCACTGTAGTTTAAGGCTAAACATTCATCCACTTATTAGGAACCAGGAAAGTTGAATTTTGCCACTATTTCTACATCTGGGAACTCAGAGCTAGGCTTAATTTTTTTTTTTTTTTCCCCTGCATGACACCTTTTATTTAAGCCACCCAGCCTGCTAGATCTGAGATCCCATGCTGTTCTTCAGGCTTTAAATGTGCAACCCGCAGCTCCATCTCTGCTGGGAGTCATGGACTCCTCGCATAATTTCTTTGATGACAATATGACAAGAAAGAAAGGAAGACACATTTAGCAAGGGAATTACCCAGCCACCCGGATTTTAATCTTAAAGCACACAATGACCACAAATAGCTGAGAACAGAAGACCTGTGCAGTACAGCCCCAAACGCCTGCTCCCAGCCACTCTGTACCTACTGGACTCCTCAGCAGCACTGGGTGGGTGGCAATGTCCAGCTTCAGAGTTGCTTCAAAGCAACTGTCTCCACTCAGTTGTCCCTCTGTCCTCTGTTTCCTCACCAAGTCCTGCCTGTCTCAGTAAGGAACTAGGCAAAAGCCATAATTCATTGGGTGTGGACCAGCATTTGAAAAACATTGAGAGAACAGTCCCAGATAACTCTCTTGATGGCTCTTCTCTGATATGCTTTCAATCAGATGACAAAGCCTTCCTCGCATTAGGATGAAGCTTCAATAGGGACATCAAGGCTTCCGTTAAGTATGTGAGACAGAACCGAGCTGATAATTTGACAGAGAGCACATTTTAGCTTGTCAGACTGAAAGTGCAGACTTGTGATATCCTGAAGGAGGATCCAATAACAGTGCATTAAAATAATTTATTAAAGACTGTTTAAACTAGATTTTTAAATTTTATTTATAGTCTTTGCAATTACCATGTGGTTAAAAGGCTCAAGCCCTCCAAAGCAAATCTGTGGAAAGCCTTTTATTCGAGTCTGCCAAGCTGTCTCTTTCAACCATTAATCCAATCATCAAGAGGCAGAGTTTCTGCAACGGGATATCTGAACAAGTCTAGGGCAGATTCATCATTAGTCTATCACTGAATTTCCAAGTTTTTCCATCCAAACCTCTTCCATAACATAACGATCATCTGGCAGTAAGTACAGCTCTACTTGAATCCTTCTATTTTATTAATTGAGGAATCATCCGGAGGCCCAAAAAATTTCTCTCATCAAAAACACTCCTAATGCCCGCCACCCCCACATGACTACCTCCCACCTCTACAAAATCCATTTTAAAAAAGCCACCATTCAGAAGCCACAAAACTCGGATCACTCAGAAGGTTTTGCTAATCCACAGTTGAGGGCTGACAATACACCATGCTGGCCTGGTCTAAATTTGTCGCATCAATTCAAATGGCACCCCTGATATTTTTGACGAGTGTAAGTTTGTGTGATCAGTGTGCAGTGGACCATGCATCATCAGCCAAAGTTGTGCTCAGCCTCAGTTGTGCTCAGCCTCTCAGAACTTTCCCATGGACCATTTTGCCACTTCTTGCCTCTTCTCAGTCCTCATGAAAATGCAAGCTTGGAGCTCTGCTTTTTTATTCTCTCTTAGGACTCTCTCTATAGCTGGGCCTTTCCTCAGCCACCGTCCCTCAGACTGAATCCCCCCTCTCGCATCAAACTTCTGCGATGGCTTTAACCACGGTCACTCCACCTCTCATAGGGCTTCTTGCCTTGTGTTGAACCTCCACATGAAACCCTATCCAAAACTCGCCACTTCTGGCATCTACCATAATATCATGGCTTTCCTTTACAAAGACCATTCCAGTCTAGCATTTCTCTACCTACGTGTCTGTTTTCATCCACTCCAGTGATGGACATCACCGATACCAGCTCAAACATGGCGCAGTTGGGTTCAGGGCCTCCAAAGAACAGTATATCCAAGTAGGCACAACATACAGCAGCAGTGAAACACGAGAATAGCTTCAAGCATACATCCATCCTGGGAGACTGCCTTTCGCCAGGTTTGTAACCTCCTCAAAAGCCAGTGAAAAAAGTTGTATTACTAATAGATATGGATACTTTAATATTAAAAATGATGTCCAGTACGCTATCTTAGGACAGTAAGATTAGCAAAAGTAAATTCCTTCTGCTAGCTGAATTGTACAATTGTTTATAGTAAAATCTTCATGGTTCAATTGCTCCTATCGTTGTTCAGAATACAAAGAATGAATTCCGGAGGGTTTTTTGACAGCCTCTTACCATTTCTCTGTTGAGCCTTTATATTCCCATGAATTCAATCCACTCTAAGTTTAGCACTGGAGACTTTTCATAGTCCCATGAGAAGTGAACGAATGCACGTGGGCTGAGCATTTGTAATGGTGGTACCTGCTTCAGAACTGTAACACCAAGCAACACGCTTTAATTCAATTTTAGTAAAAGCTGGTATTAGTTAATTAAGATGGCAAAGGCACAAGTTTCAGTGGTAACTCTTGTAACGTCAGATGAAAAAGTTGACAAATATGGACTAGCTTTATCATTTTATTCTTCTGTTATGTTAACATGCAGTTTCGTAGCTTGGCTATATTGGTTATAGTAAAAAACGATCTGCAATTCTTCATGTTTGCGCTGTGTGTACACGCAGAATTATCAGTTAATGCAATTTGAAGACTCGGAAGTCTTGAGCAATTAGAAATTTAAAGTTAAACTAAAGCAATATATGCACCCAGCTAGTGTCCTTGTGTGACATTCTGAAAATACCACGTAAAACCAAACATAAAGCATGTATTAGTTTTAAGGATCTCCTAGAAAGAGACATCTGTTTTGGAACAATCACAAAGGGCTATCGCCAAAACTATCCCGTAATAGTTATGAGCTGTAATTTGACATTTTAGATACACATTCCTCTTGCCAAATAATATCATATTTTTGCTTTTGGCAGAGAAAATAAAGAGAAGCATATATCCAAGATGAGTAATTTAGTACAATGTAATCAAGGCAAGCTGCCCCACAGACCAGGGACTGAATTAGAGTTAGCAAGATAGGTTTTATTGTCCTCTTAAATAAAAGTAAGTGTATTATACAGGGAAAAAATTTAGAAAGAAAGATGGTTTCCTTGTTAATCTGAGTCCAAGTGCAGGCTCTTATTCCAAGAGCGGATGATTAGAGGTGGGGTGGCTAAAGCAATTATTGCTGTGAGCTGTGTTCCTTGGACGTTTCCATCCCTGTAGATACACATCCTAGTCAAGGAACCTTCTGCTCCTCAGCTGTCCCAATTCACAACCCAGCATATTTACATTAACTGTCACTGATTTCAAATTACACCACTATATTGGGCAGCAAATGGAGCTGGCCAAGAAGCGCAGACAGCTCCCAAACCTGTGAGGAGGTGATCCATGGCAGAAGAGGGCAGCTAGCAGTAATAGTTGTCTCAGTTGTCACAGATTAATCCACCTGTAATTAGGAATTACAGCTCTATGTCCCTGGGCAGGGAAGTGCCTTGTAACTGGAGTAGTAAATTGCTGTCTCTGTGTCATTGACTATTCGAGCATCATTTAACTGAGCTAAATAACAGAAACATTTAGTGTGGTCAAAGGACTTTGTATTACTGAATCTTGGCTGTCCTCATTTTACTCAGAGTCTAAAATAGTTAATGAAAGAAATGGCTAACTTAAGGGAAAAATAATCCATTGCCTCTAATCTTAATGCAATGATTCACATTCATATGCAGCAGTTTGGATTATCAGTCAGCCCTCTGCCTTTCTGCTCCCAGATGCAAAGTTGGCAAAATGACTGTCCCAATTAGCAGCTCTGTATTTTTGTGCAAACCCACCTATACCAGCTGCAAGGCAAGTTCATGTTACATTATGATAGAGAGATTAGCTAGAGCTTGTCTCTCAGCAGTCCTTGAGTTCTCTGCTCTAACTACAAGTAGGAATGACCCAGATACTTTTTAATATTGGCTTTTCTCACGTTCTGGTTTTTTAAATTAGAATAATTTCCTTAGTCTGCTATCAGGCTTTTCTTTAAAGTAAAAGTAATCAGCATAAGCACAGATCTTGAACTCTGACATGGATTTTATATGTTATTTAAGTGCTCATTCAGTTTTCTGAGAACATTGTTCTTGTAGGGAACAAATGTATTTGTTAACAGAGTATTATTTTTAAGAGGTCATATGGTATATTAAAAATGCATCAATATAAGCAAAGGAAGCAGATTACTAATGAAATGATATATTTAAATATTTAAATGTAACTTGTACTGTGATTAAGCTAATGTTTCCCAAATGCTATAATATATACTCATGCAAATCACTGTAGTTATTCTACAACAGAATCACAGACATTTCAGCTGAAAAAGACTAATTTGGTTACCTTGTGCACTGCTGTCACTGCAAAATTTTATCCAAGCGTATTAACTGGTTCAAGCAATGGAAAACAATGAGATGAAAGGGTGAGAAAAGTAAACTCTATTCCTTAATTCTGGTATTGCTCATGACTTAAGAGAATGCATGAATTTCTAGAGAGAACTCTACTCTCACAACAGCCAAAAATGATGCCCATCTTGTGTCAAGGACTGATGACAAGAATGGAAAAACAGGGAGAAAGCGTTAAGAACATATACTCCTTCTTACAAAAAAAAAAAAAAAAGGTAGTATATTTTCAGGACATCTGATTCTGTAACAGTAATAAACCCTCTCTAAAAGAATAATGCAAACCATGTAGAATGTGTCACAGTAAGCCACGTTTCCTCTTAAGGCAAAACAGAAACCTGAAATCATTGTCCTGGAATGCACCGAAACCTCTTAGCATGAGTTCCTGAAATATTCATGAACATTAAGAAAATAGCAAACTTTTTGGAGAGCGTGCTATTTAGATGTAACTTGCTCTGTACATGCCATCCTCTAAGCTCTAAAAATATAAAAGGAAGGCTTTTTGCAGAAAGTAAAAGAAGTAACGGGGACTGGGGAATTTATCTCCTGGCTGCCACAGACCACACAATGTTGATTAATTCAGCTCCTCAATTACTAATCCTAACTGGGAAAATTCTTACGTGACGGTATGTTTGCTAGTGTAGATCAGTGAGCAGTTCAGAATTTTAAGATGAGAAGATACACTAAATGTGTAAATTATTAATAAATAGTAGAGGAAACACTGAACTGTAATATACCAGCTGAATTTAGATTTAACGTTAACTCTCTGAACTTCTCCTGCATTTTTGTTACTTTAGGAAAGTTCAGAGACAGGTACCTTTTAAACCTCAAATTTCTTATGTCAACCACTGCGGAAAAGGAGGAAGGAGGAAAAAAGAAAGGAAAAGGAGAACTAAGGAGACGTGAACTTCAATTGCAGGTATGCAAACACGCAGCAGCGCAGCTGTCCCTGTCACCACTTCCCGTCACTTCTCTGTCTGCGTTTGTTGCTCATATTATGGGGCTACGTGCCTCTGGTTAGGCAAGTAAGGAGCTCACGCAGTGTGAATTAGTCATATTGAAGGAGGTTCAGGGGCATGGAAACAGCAACTTCACATTAAGTGCTGGAAATAAATGCTAAAGAGACCACTGTTGCAATGTTTATCTATTTTGCAAAGACATAAATATTTGGAGAATAGAAAAAGACACTGCTTGGCATAGGCAGACAGAAAGCATTTTACCTGATTACTTGGCCCCAGTTCCAGACATTCTGTTGGCAGCAGCATCAGCTCAGGCAGCCTCTCCTCTCCCCAGCACTGGGCATATGAATTAGCCCTGCTCCATGCTGGTAAAGCCGTGCTGTATAGTGAAACCAAGCTAAAAGGCATGCTGCAGAGAAAGAAAGAAAGAGAGAGAGAGAGAACGAAAAAGAGGTGGAGAGGAAATTGTTTCCACTTGTAGCCTTAGAGTGTCTCACATTCAAAGGCTGGGTTGCTTAAACTGTACCTCACACGGGTGCTTTGTCCTGTCTCTGCACAGCATGGCACAGACTGAGGAACTGATTTGGCCGGGAGATAATTTTTTTTTGTCGGAATGGGGATGTAGATTTTTGTTTTTCCAGCTGGACTGATTTCCCATCCGGTTCGTCAAGAGGCCGTGCAAATTCTTGTACAAGTGTTTTTGCAGAGTGAACTGGATGAGGAATTCATCCATGTTAAAAATAAACAGGGGGGTGGTGGGTGTTTCTAACCTAATTCACAGCATGGCTACACAAACAGCTTTACCGATATCATGCTATGACACAAGAAAAAGCAGGAGGGCTGCGTAATTAATCACTGTTATCAAAGGCAGTGCCCCTCCACCGCAGCCGCCCTGCGATGCAGCTGAGCGCAATGGCAGCAGAGCCACCCTACACGCCAGCTTGGCCAAACTGTCCCACCCTCCAGGGCCCGGGTCTCTCTTGTCCTGCTCACTTTGTACAGCTGATCTCGTAAATGGAAAGCTACTGTGAAGTCCTCCGGCTCTGCTTCCTAAAAGATGTCTTTTGACTCTGGCGCTTACCCATCCTAAAGCCCTGGACCCCTCTGTGGGGATCGTCCTGCCTCCAGGGACACTCTCCTGCCTGCTGCTGCTGGGAAGATAACAATTTGCCAGATTGCTCCAGACAGAAGAATCCCAGTTCCCCCCTACCAGAGCTACTGCTGAGAACTTTCACAACCCAGGTTCCTCCTCACTGGCCGCTGCAGACAGCATGGTAGATGGAATCAGCGTTTTGTGGAGTTGGAGATAATCCGGCTGATCCTTAGGTGCAGCTAGGCTTACAAGCCCGTTTTATCCCTGGTCCTCTTACCCCAGGCCCTTATATGATCTAGGATGGCAACAGCCCTGTGGCCAGGGATTGCCCTCACCTGCTGGTTGGGGCCAGCCTAAAGCATCACCTAGACACCAGGTGGCAGCATCAGATCCAGATACAAACTTCACAATTGCGTTCAAAAAGAGATTTGTGTCTGGAGGACCAGTTTGTTGATTTACAATAAACCCCCCACATACTGCGGAACACGTACGCAGGCAAAGCTTTCCTCCTGTTTCTAATCTGCTAATTTATAGTTGCATAAATGCAAGTCTTCTTGGAATGAAAATATAACCTCATAAGGCAAAGGCAGAGCTAGTGGTCATTTCCTTTCAGTGAGTACATGATACTGCTATGCAATCTAAGAACGTGGAGGATTTTTTTGTTCTCCAATGAGTCGAGTGGCTTTGTTTCTTCTGTATGTACTTGAAGATAAAATCCAGTAGAAACTTTGCAACATGACTGGGGCATGAACTGTTCTGAGCTAGCAGGAAGCAAACGCCATGTACGTTTACAGGGCATGACTATTAGTAGCAACACTCTCTCACAGATATTGATCACAAGTCTAATGTTGTGAATAACATTCCGATCGGGAGGTCTATCTGTAACTGCTATTTTTATAGGTGTAGCAACTTATTTTGCATTCAGTTATTTTAAAAAAATAGCAGCCAAGCTTCCTAAACTGTGCTTAATAAAATTATTTGAATATATATATGTAATGTCGAGTTACATCCTTGTACTGTTTCTGAGAGCTTCTTACTGCCTAATAGTGTTAGGATGATTAGAACTGCCTATGCACCTGCAATGAGGACTGCTCATACAGCAGGAAGCAAGAATTGCCCATGAAATGACTCCATTTGACAGAAAGATAGAGAAGTCACAGAAATAAATATTCCTTCTTGTGCAATGATGTTTCTAATGAATTTTGCCTTTCTATCTAGGTATATTCACTACTGGCGATGCTGTATGGTTCAGCATGGTGTCTATTACAGTTCATTAGATCGTCTCAAATCAAACTTAGCACTAATCTTTAACCCAAACCTCTCATTGTATACCATCTTTGATGTGTGCAAAAGAAATAGAAATAAGAGAAATTTATTTCTTTACATACATTTTTAATGTTTATGACCATTTAGTGACTGAAGGCTTCATCTTCTCAGACTGTTATCAATACCTATCTCAGTCAACAGGAAGAAGAATTAATTTTTTACAGTGGACATTCATCATCTTTAAAACAGAACTGTCATTCAGATGGACCCCTGCCAAAATATCTTGACACTTAATGGACTTAAGATACATTATTCATAAAACTTTCACAAGGAAATAGATATAATAAGCCAAAAGAGGTCTGTTAGACAGATACAGAGAAATAAGAACTCTCCTGTCCCATTTGTGCTGTCAGTTGAGTTTCTGTGGTTGTTTTTAGCTTGCTGGTCCCCTCATCCTGCACCAGTGTCTGAGTTTGAAAGCCTGTTCACTTTTTCCTAACCTGTTGACTGTTCAAATTTGGAACATGGTGGGAGGTTCAGGGTGAAGTTACAGGAGATGGAGCGAGCTGATCTGATAGCTCTCTGATCCTTAAAGGGGGAGGAACCATTCCTCTTCCTCACAGCCATGCATTCCTGAAGCTTATCATGTGCTGGCTCTGATGCTTGTTGGGCCCCTCCAACTGCTAACCAAGCAGAAAGCACACTTTTTATCTTGCAAAGCTAACAGTTTCTTGCCAGACGGGGAGTTAAATCAGCTCACCAAAAGGTCTAATGAGTGGGATGCTTTGAATAATAGAGTGGAAGTGGAACCATAAGCCTTGGACTAAAGGGAAAATAGAAAAAAGAGGGAATACAACCTCCTCCTTTTAGATTGCTCATCAAATCACACACAAAGTCTCTGTGATCTGTAAAAAGAAGAATCTGTGAAAATTAGCAACAAACAGTCCACAGTCCAACTAGCACAGCTATTCTGCCAGCTAGTAGTCAGCACTGCAAAGAGATTAAAGTGCCTTCAACCAAAATACTTCATAAACAGGGGTTCAAATCTTGATTTTGGTGCCTGGTAAGACAAATGCAGCCACAGCTCTAGGATGGAAACATGGTGTAAACAGTCCTGACAAGATTATAAGGAATTAGAACTGCTCCCGCCTCAGAACAGATTTTGTCAAAGTCTAAACTCCAGATTTTCAGCGGTTCTATTCTTGTGCTTTGGCAAAGAACAGGGACCATGACTTTAGGGAAGCTTTACAGTTCCTATATGCTGTGCCGTACAAGGGTCTGAAGTTGCTGTAATTACACCGGAGCCCCAACCACAGAATACTGCAGGGCTTTCCAGATACCTCTGCTCCTATCGTCTCGTACACCCCACGAATGAGCACAGGACTGGTACAAATCCCTTACATGAGTTTTATTTGGCCGAGAGAGCTTCTGGTACAATTGGTATTCTCAAGTGGTGGTTTCCACCCAATTCAAAAGGACCCATATAAACCCAGATGGTTTTGATTACAGGACGCCTTGTTTGTGCCAGAGGTCTGAAACCTCCATACTCCCCTGCCGTTAGGAATCAGTGCTGAGAAGAAGGGCAGGTCCCTGAGCACACCCGTGGCGGGCAGCCACGGGGATCGGGGCTGGGTGGGAGATTGATGCAGCCTCAGGCATGAAACAATGCTAAACTGAAAATGCTCTCAGTAGAAAGAACCTTTAGAAGAAACCGAGGAGAAAGAAAAAGCACAATAAGCCTTGTCTCAGCTGCTGCATGGCTGCCCACCACTTTAACAATGTAAGGACCTCTGACTGATCCCTGATACACCCCAAAGCAGCTCCTGTAACTCGTGCCAAGGGTTGCAGAGGGGTCATCTGACAAGTTCTGATTGCAGGCTGCCTGATCAGCCAAACCAATCTGCCCTGTGTGTTTTTCATCATTTCTTATCAAAATACTGACCTGATATAGGGAAGATCTTACAGAACATAATAAAGTCTGCTCCTGCCAAGGAATGATTGCTGCTAGCATTTATTTTTCCACAATTATATTCAGGGCTGTTGAGGGCTCGGTTGTCCTTTCGAGACAGACCAGATCAAGGAGTGGTGCATACAGTACATCATCCCAGGATAAATCCGGGGAGGCTCTATGACTCAGAAATGAGTCACTGCTCCTCCTCTGTTTCTTCCAGACTCTTGGGGGCGTACCAATTTATTGTCGGTCTGTATCTGCAGTAAATTATTACCCCCAGCTCAGCTATCCTGCGCAGAAGGAATTCAGACACGTTCTGCTCATTCCTCACCTCTCAAGAGGAATAAACAGGTGAACAGATGCACTGTACAACTGCACACCGAGACCCTAGGGCTTGGTAACCTGTGCAGAGATGTAAGAAGAAAGCAGAGAAATGAGAGAGTTATTTTTTTCTTCCTTGAATGACATGCTGTCCAGGTTAATTATTTGGAACTAGATTGTTCCTACCAAACCCCCAAAATCCCAATTACTAAACTAAGATTGACCTTTCAGCGAGTTATTTCTAAGAACTTGGATAAAATAAGATAGTATGACTCAAACAACAGGAGGAAAGTGTCTGCATCACAGTTAAGCCACACAAATTGCTTTCATTGTCAGAATCAGGTATTCTAAAAAAAAAAAAAAACAAACCCTAAGAATGATAAATCTTTTTTTCTCTTTAGCAAGACAGATTGAACATCCCAGTGGAGCTAGATGGGAAGTGTTTAAACAATGCCTACTTAGTCTCCAGCAAGTCTTTACTAGTAGGAATACAAGCTTTAGGTCGGGAAGGAAAACAATAACTAAAATAACAGACTTTTACATATGCATGTACAAGATAAATATATTCAGAGAATCACAGAAAAGCATGAAAAGGTACTGAATAGCAAATAGGCCTGTTCAGCCCTTCACATCCAAAGTTCAGGAGCCTGAGGACACTAAGGATACAGTTGAAATGGATAAAAATACGATTTTTCCAGTGGCAATGCTGATTTAAGAATTTCTTCCCCCATGTCATTCACCTTCATCCCCATGCTCATTTTTCCACCTCCCTCCCCCCAGTTGTGTTTCATGAATCAGTTTTTAACAGCAGCACTGGCTTAAGGTAAAACCTCTTTACCATCTCTGACTGCTTATCCCCAGCCTTGTGCCACCCTGGCACAACCGTTTGCATGGCCAAGTGGTAAATGCTCTGTTCTGCAAAGACAGGTGCTGAAGTGGACCTGAAATGGCCTTGCCTTTCAAATCAAAGAAGGAAAGAAAAAATAGTTGAAGAATGGCAAATAGCAATGAAAGAGAATTACGATTTTTGGAATTATATATGCTAAAATGTAAACAAATCCCTAAATCCCAAATTTCTAAATAAAGACTTTTAACATGAGTATGCTACTACTTAAAATCATATGTACTCACAAATTTAATTAATAGTATTATAAACTATGTTACAAATAAATTGATTCTCATATTCGTAAAAGATGGCATATTAGTTTTTGCCACATTTGGGATTAGTCTTGGCACAGGCTGGCCCTTGAACTTAAATTGTCTTAAAAGCAATGGTTTCCAATTTTTTCCCCTTCCTTAACATTTCTCACAGACCATCATTATTGTATAGAAAATGATTCTGCTGGCCAGCTGCAGGCTGCTGACTGTGATGTGGCAGATCGCTGGCGGTCAGCACAGCAGGGGATTACTGGGAATCACTGTCTTCATGGGAGGAAACCTGGGGGGACACATTTCCAGTAATACGGCAGACCTAATGAGTGCCTGATTTTATGGTAAGACCTAGCAGTGAGGCTGCTGGGCCACTGCTTCGTGCTGTGCTGTTCTAACATTCATTTATCACAGTATTTCTGATACTTGTTTACTGTTTGCAATGCAGTTGAGCACTCTTCAGATAAAAATGCAACAATAAACAACACAGGCTCCCACCCAGTGAGTCCTATGTATGATCGCAGCACAGCTATGTAATGGTAATACACGTGGACAATGGTGTGGGGGCTGAAGAACAGAAGATGATTAATACATATAGTGGAATTCTGTGAAGAAAAAAAAAGAAAAATTCAGCTCTATCAGTGGGTATTTTACCACTGTGAAGAACTACTACATTAAGTTGTACCTGAACAATGACATCCTAGAGAAAACAGAATTCCCCATAAAAAGCTCCTTAAGAATAGCTTCCCTGCTACATCACGGAAACCTCATTTAGGAAATTTCAGATCAGAAAGAGAACAACTCCGAAGTGGCAAGAAGATGGGCTGTCAATAAATTCTCCTATCCCTGGTTTCTGTGATGCTGTGGCCTAACATTCAAAAATATCTCCATTCTCATTTTGTCTTAGAGAAGTTGGTAACTCCTAAAAACAGATCAAAAGCTGGAAGAGCGAGGTGTACTTGAATTTGGATTCCTCCCACGTCTAACCTAGCAGAGGGAAGCGGCACCGGAGCTACCAGCTGAGGCCAGTCCATCCCCTGGAATGCAGCCGCCGGAGCCAGGCTGATGGATGCTGACAGCCCCGCTTTCATCTGGCAGTGTCCCCGCCACCAGCTGCGCTGGGGAAAGAAAGAGCACGCAGGAATTCACAGCATTCCCCCTCTGATTAATCCCTGGCTGTCCCGCTGCGCCTTAATGAATTGGACTAGGGATTCGTAGCTCTGCTGGGGGAGATCTGCTGATTTCTGTGAGCCCCCTGGGGGGAAGTGATATAGAGAGCAAATAACCAGCGGGCAGTGCCGAAGTGATGTAATGGGCCAGGGCATGAAAGCTCCTTGCCTCTGCTCTACCCACGTTTACTGGTCTTTTCTCCATATGCGATGGGGAGAGGGGGCAGAGGAAAACTTCACGCTGCTGCCACATGCTGTAGCTTTACAGGCGATTTATAAAGCACACCCCAACTTCCCTAGCCGGGTTCTATGCAGATTGGCCAAGTTACAAGAAAAGGCATAAATAATATTTAAGCCAAGATCTTGGGAGCACAAAGACAGCTTGGCTGCGACCTGACAGGTGATCTGAGGATGAAGACAGGTAAGTGCCAGGATGCAAGGCCCTGCGGCCGGTCCAGCCGCAGCCCTCAGCAGCCGCCTCAAACCCTCCACCCTGGCTCCCTCCTTTCCAGGCTGGACAATAATTAAATACCAAATTAAAGTGTCATTTTAAAAATGTTAATAGGCAGAACGGTGGGAAGGCTCTGGAAATGTTACACTTCCGAAACTAACCCGAATCTTAGAAGAGAGTCACTAAGGGACCCAACTGATTAACCAGGTACCTAGGGACTATGTGAAAATGGGCATGTGAATTCTAACTATAATTATACAGGCCTTGCTATAAAATAACATCACTATACCATCCTGATGCTTGAAAAATTTGTAAGGTCTCAGATGCTCATAATTAAGATGAAAAGAGTTCGTAAGTATGTGCAAAGCTTCGCATTTCTCTCTTTGTTTCCCTAAGTAAGTGTCTCTGAAAGAGAAATGCATTTCTTGCAGTGCACCCTTGACCCAGCTCCAGTTTCTGTTTTCAAGAACCAGAGGAAGGAAACATGATAGATGATCTGTTTTTCCCACCTGTGTGATTCACACATAGTTAGTGATCTTTGTCTTTTATAAATCAGCAAATACTCCAAGATTCTGTAAATTTTTTTAATTTAGTTTCGTTATTGCTTTGTGCATGCTTTGAAATCTAGTATGATAACTCTGAGAATATTTAGATACTACATTTATATATATAAATGTAATAAACACAACTAATCACAAAGAAAACAGAAACTGGCATCTGGATTATTTGGCCAATTTTAAATAGGAAACACACGGTTCTGAATATTGCACTGAAAAAAATCCACAGCAGGTAACTTACGATCATGTTGTAGCAAGGAAACAAATGAAAATACATAATTTCAAATACTGTTATAACTCAAATCTATGTACAAAGTGGACTCATTGGGTAAGCCATTCCCTGTGGATTAATTACTCAGCCCAGCCAATAGCTTGCACTTTTGCCGTAGCCTTTCCTGTGAAGGGGTGGAGGATGAAACAGTTACTCTGAGCAGCTGTAACTAACACCATTCTGCGTATGCTACCAGTTCTGCAGTGCAGCCAGCTCGCAGGCTCCCATTTTCTCTTTTTTAATATATTGGTATTGTTTTAGATTCAGATTACATAATCCTTTTCACTAATTTTGTACCTTTACAAAAGTTGCTCCCGAGTTCTGAAGAATCAGGATGCTGCTGCAGTTCTGGTATAAAAATTCCTGACGCGATAGCCACTCCTGCAGTAGACAATTGTTACTCTGGCATTAATGAAGCTGTTAAATACGCTGCTGCTGTTCTGCTGAGACCAGAGGATAACGGTCAGAGACCTAAAAATGAAAAAGTTGGATTATATTTTCAAAGCTAAAAACATTACACTGGAAATCTCTTTGAGGTTTTTGTGGAAAAATTCACTCTGCTAACTGCATATCCCAGCCATGGTTTATTGGCTTTCTATAATATCCTCCCTATGAACAGTTCAAAGTTCGCTGTTTACAGCGATTCTCGGGTCACCAGTGTGGACTGGGTTTACCGGAGGGGCAAAGAGGACTGCACACTCAGTCCCCCAGCTCCACCTGCCGCAGGGAGCGCTTCGTGCCAGAAAGAGAACTGGTTGCTCCGTCTCTTCTCTTCTGTAGCATAGGTACATTCAGCCTTACTCGTAGGTGCTTCTCATACCAGCATCAAAACCAGAGGACACCAAGGCAACGTAATTAAGCGATATGCTTACTGTCACAAAGCAGGGCCAGCTCTGGAACCAGAGAGTTTCCACTTTCAGTTACAGAGCTCTTTCTCTGACAGTCCTGATGTTACAGTGTTACTATAAATAGTGAATTAAAGTATCTTGCAAGGACAAAATTTAAATTTCCTTCCATTTCTTTGGCACTGCTCATTTGGTTATCTAGAATAGCTTCTTAAAAGTACCAGGTTGCTTTTAATTTGAAACCCTGTGTTCCTTTTTTACTTTATTACTAACAATACCAGCTAAAAATGACTCCATTACAATTGAGAACCCACTGTTAGGTGTTTTTTGTCATCTTAAATGATTGAATTGTGGTCATGAAGGATGAACGCTGAAAGAAGGATCTCGTCAGACAAAACGGGTGAAATTTGAAGGCCTCTTTTATGCAACGGTGAGGCTGAGAGCTGCAAAGGAACCATAGGTGACCCTAGTTCAAAAAGATATCGAATCAAAAGATCTATCCAATGACTCAGAGGTTTCAAGAAGGCTTTATCCATTGCTGTGTCTTAGCGGCTGTATTGAACAATCTCTGAATCTTGCAGTCCTCGCTTTCCAGCCCAGCTGAAGAGCTCCCCCGCCGCGTCAGCGCCTGCAGTTGTTGAATGAATGTTTCTCACACTACAGCTCAATTAAGTCAAGGATACGAGGGAGAAGATGATCCAAGTAATTCACCAGCCCGTATATTAGAGGTAACCCACAGGAGGCTGGAGAATTCATCAATCTTTTAAAAAGTACCTTAAGACTTTACAGGGTGTTTTGATTCTGATTTTTCTTTTTCGTTCTTTTTCTAGTGTGGTTAGTTGTTCACTATGTGTCACAATCAACATCATGGAGCACACACATAATTTGTAGTGCACCAAACTAAGCTAAACATGTTGCCAATAACTAAAATTCTAACAAAGCAGTGTACATAATATTGCAAAACATGCAAACCAAGTATAAAACTCTTCCAGTATGAAGATACAACAGAATTTACTGGAAAGATTTACAAAAATATAAGCATCACATAAAAGGATCTGCGATGACTATTAATTTTTTATCACGTTTCCATTTTAGTTGTAAATATTCACATAGGTGGTTACCACCAGGAGAAATGTAAGCTATTTGATGTGTAAAAGTTCATTGCTTCTTAAAGATTGTGGTTTCCTAGCCCTGATGCTTGCTGTAGGTTTAAATGCTCAAGTGACTTTTCAGAACACCACTTCTCATCCTTGTTGGTGCACTCTTCTGTTACTGCAAAACGTTAATTCACATGTTACCAATTACTGGATCTTTGACAAAACAAGTAGCAGCAAGAAGAAACCCCTGTGGTTTTTATGATAATAGTAAGTAGAAGTCAAGTTAACATTTCATGCCAAGTGGCTCAGGAAAGCAGTAACTGGAGAAAGATTTTATGGTATCACTGCAATATCTTGTCTGGTAATAGCTTATATAATTTTCTATGTGTTGTTGCTTAATATTCAGTTCCTTGCTGAAACTTTGCACCAAAACTCAAGGTAGAGATATTCTACAAATCATGGTAAATTTCACGGAGTTCAAAGCTCAGACATGAGTTTTGTCTTCAAAAAATGTCTTCCATGATTTTAAAACAATCCAGCTTTGCTGAGGAGCTAAAGTTTTAGCTTTTTGAGAGAGTGAACAGAGTTACTTTTAAAGCTATGAAAAGAAACATTAGCTTTTCCAAATTTTTGAGGATTGCATTATGGCTTTTACAGCTAATGTCAGTGGCAGAGTGGGGCCAAGCATTTGGGAACTGGGGACTGGAAATTGTGAATTAGGTGCATGTATATGCATGCACACACATGAAAGGAATGTACTAACCACACTTCCGAAATAAATTTTGATCTTTCTTCCTTCTGAACAAAGACTTTTCATTACAAATAAAATAAACGCTAGAGGATCAGAGAACTCATTTCAGCACATATGCATATATATACACATCATATATATATATATATATATGCATGCTTTTTATCTCAGTTGCAACAGGGCATTCGAACATCTGATTTTTCTTCTAATTAGGCCTTTTTAATGGTTAAATTCTCAACACTGTAAACAGGAATGAATAAACCCTTTACTTGGATGCACACATACATTGTCATCGACCACTTTGCCTTGGTTCCTCTTCCCTCCCATCACAGCTGATGGTTCCATCTGCTGGAGGATGGACCAGGCTGCCCTGGGGCTGCTGGCTAATGGGGTGGCCCCAGCCCGAGCACCCACAAGAAACATAAGGCTCTTAAGCAGATTTAGTGTACCTACCAGGGTCCCGAAAAAGCGCAAAAGAGAGGACAGAAAACAAGGGCTTTTCTTCATGATTTTGGTACTGCATCACTCTCTCCTCTTTATGTGGGATGCAAGTCATAGTAGATGGTATTTTTAGCCCTTTCTGTGTTACATGGGTGCAAAAATTGCTGACAGAAACTGCCAACATGCTCCACTAATAACTATAATGCTGCTTCACTGGCATAAATGTCTTTTTACATTAACACAGACCATCTACTTTAGGGGCTTCTAATGATGCAACTACACTGACATTTAAAGCAATGGAAACTTCTCTGATATGACCGCAGATTAGTGGATCAAATTCTAAGGGAATATATAAAAAGAAGTGGAGTATGTTAAAAGCTGACAAGTTGTTAAGAGTCTAACCGGAGCCAACATATGCATCGAGAAGGTGTGGATATGCAGATTTAGAACTGCACATTTAGACTCAATTCTTCTTTCAAGTAACATTTTCCTGACAACAGAAAACAAATACGTCACATCTGCCACAAATGTGCTGTATGTAACAGCAGTTCCTACAGCATCAATATTATATTTACTTAGTGATTCATCCCCTTCCTCTGTATGTTTATCTAACTACCCTAACCACATCCAGTTACCAATTACTAGCTAGAAATGGCCTTACAAAACCATGTTCAAGGGACTCTAAACAGTCGAACACAGACTGAGGCTTTGGTGTCACTACTCATCGCCAAACATCTGCACAGGAGAATAAATCAATCAGCACTTTCCTAGAATAAAATACCAGCAAGCAACCTAACTATTTGCAATTGAATCTCCATCTCCTCTAACCAATAAAAAGCTTTCAGATGACTTCAGAAGACTCTCAATTAGGCCTTTAAAACGGAGGAAGCAACAAATCTTTGTGCAGTTGTTGCATATTGAAACTGTAAAACAGTTTTTCAGAAGCCATTCAGTGATTTCAGATAACAGTACAGGCAAAATCAACCAGTGATTTGCCAGCTCTGCCATTTCAACCCATGAAAGTCAAATTTATTTTTCTGATTTGGGTATCACCACCAGTTACCTGGATTTCAGCCTTTCAATACTTAAAGGGGGCTTATAAGAAAGATGGGGACAGACTTTTTAGCAGGGCCAATAGCAATAGGACAGGGGGTAATGGTTTTAAATTAAAAGAGGGCAGATTCAGACTAGATATAAGGAAGAAATTTTTCATGAGGGTGGTGAAACACTGGAACAGGTTGCCCAGAGAGGGGGTAGATGCCCCATCCTTGGAAACATTCAAGGACAGGCTGGATGGGGCTCTGAGCAACCTCATCTAGTTGAAGATGTCCCTGCCAATTGCAGGGGAGATGGACTAGATGGCCTTTAAAGGTCCCTTCCATCCCAAAGCATTCTATGATTCTATGATTCAAATTCTGTTCTCTTCAGCTCGTGTCAGTGCAATTCAGGACAGACTCTGGTCCTGCAGTGGGGAATTGTACACACTATTAGACTATGCCTTAACTAGAATATAATTCTGCTCCTTTAGTTGCGTGCATTTTACAGGAATAAGACAAAATCAGAAACTCGCATTTTTCAGTAATGTAAGGAAGCGTACACACTCCTTGTCTTCTCCAAATGAGCTACATTTCCACAATTGTAATTATTCATGGGTTTGTAAGCTCTTTGTGGCAAGAGACAAATGCCAAATTCAACTGCTGTGGACTGGACTATCACTCTCATCTCTCTCCCTCACCTCCTTTAATCTCTTCCCAGGAGTCTGGTCTCCCAACATTTTTAGAAGAGGGGCAGAGTCTGAGGCAGAAGAGCTTCCATGTATGAATGGAGTTGCATAGGACTTCACTCTTTTGGGAATTTCCTTTTTAAAGTATTTCCAACACATGTGTAGGCCTACATAATAGTCTTTTCACTTGAAAGATAAATTATGAAGTCCTAAAAACTCTCAGCTGCTGAAATTCAGAGCCCAAAACCACATACCTTCCTCCTTCAGTCTCTCACTTTTCCACAGGACATTCCACCAACAACAGATGACATTTCTCTGAATGAAGAAACAGAGAGGTGGCTACCTTCAAAAGCTAACTTCAACTCCAGGAGAACAATCTCCCAATGCTCCATCTGCAGTCAGTGGAGAAATGGGCACTTCCATATGCCTGTCACTGGCTACCTTCCTTTCTCCTCCCCTCTCTCCTGGGACTACAGAGGAGGTTAGTCCTACTGGGCTGTGGGAGCACCCCAGGAGTTAACCCTGCGGAGCACTTAGACCCTCTGCTTACCCATCTCTCCTTTCTGTACGGCTGTGGTGGCTGGTATCTCAAGGCACTTGAGCTAATGCATCTGTCCTCAAAAAAAAAGCAGCGAAGTTACAGGAGTAGCACAGCAAGTGGTCCTGAACTGCAAAGTAGCTTCCTCCTCTCACAGCTTTGATATGCTTCTGCCTTTATGTTTTCATGTGCTTTTCCTGGGGACTGACCAAGAGTCTGGGAAGGCTAAACTAGAGTTAAAAACCACTGTGATCCCGTGTTTAATTATGTGATAAATAAATGTAGATAAGGGTTTGAAGCTAATATGTACTTTTTATAGGTGTTGGAATACAGCTACTGTCTCATATAGCTGTAATGAACAAATGTGAAGAAAACTTCCATGACTCAACTGATCATCCTCGTTTTCACAGTTTGTGAAGCCATACCTGGCTCTTCACATCTCTTTATGTGGGGATTCATAAAACCTCAAATCATCCAAAATAAGAAGCTAAATAGTATGGGAGCAGCCCTTCATCTGATATACCCTCAGTGGAACTTACATTTACTTACATTAGCTGAGGATCTGGCTCCCAACTTCTCCTGCATTTAGTCTCACACCTTCAGACTAGTTCATTTAACTCCTTGTGTTCTCTTGTATCTTCCAGCAACTAAAATAATCTTCTTAACATTTCATACTAATTCCAGATACTACGATCAGCATACCTGCCAAGGCTCAGCTGTTCTTTTTGTATAGATGCAAATGCATCAAGTGGGCAAAGAAAATTACTTTTTTGTCAAATTTGTTTTGAATCAATTGAATCTATTTTAGAATGATGTAAGCCCTGAAAAATGCTGTAGGACTGTCTGAGTCTGTTAGCACTTTTAAGTAAACAAACAAAACCTGCTTTAATTTAGACAAATTTCCAGGCCACAATTGTCAGAACACCACTAAAAGCTCTTGGGTATTAAAAAACAAAATCTAAATAAGAAACAGAAGCTACATAAGGAGGAGGGCTCTGTGGGAACCTTCCTGCCTTTGGTCTGACAATCCAAAAAGTGTGTTCTGGTTTCCCCCAGCATCCGGTGCACTCCAGCAAGTTTCTAAATAAAGTTGAGGAAAAACTTCACTCAAAGCTTTAGTGTTCCTTAAATGGCATGTCTCATCTTTGCTGGCAGAGCTGCAGCTCATGTTAAAGTAAGCAACCACATTAACATTTTTCCTAAATGCTACTCTATATATTCTAAATGCTCAGCTCAAAAGTTGCTAAAATAAGCACTTAAAATAACAACTTCAAACACTTGCACAAGGCTGCCTCCATTCAGAAGAGCTATTTTTTCTTACCTCACTCGATTTCCCTTCAGTGTTCATTAAACACAGGATGCTCCATGCCATGACAAGAGAGAAAGGCTAGACTTCAGCTTGAGGACTAATGTAAGTCAATTAGAATCTATTGGCTCCTAATTACAGGATTTGTTATTTATCCCAGGCTGCCTCCCAGTACAAAAAACTGGTGACTGATGCCTTCTCTTCGTGATAAACGTTCACTTAGATACATGTGGAGGCTGAAATGCAATGAAGATTAAGTGCTTCTTTTTCCTTTACCCTGAGCAAGCAGTGTTCAGTTTTCATGAGAATGTCTAATCCCTTTTTAAGCATACGTAAAAGCAACGTGTATTACATATAGCATATTCTGACTGCGAACACAGATTTTATCTACTGGAAAACCTGTAAAACAACATAACCCAATGCATTAACTGCAAAAGGTATTTAAAAAAAATTCTGCAAATTAAGACCACATAAAATGACATTGCTATGCAACACTAGCATTTCAGAGATAACATATCTTATGGAAGTCTAACACTTAATTATGGAAAATGAAATAAGAAGCATGAAAATTATAATTGAACAGTAGTCCTTCTGATACATTCACAGAATAGAGTACTAAAAAATCTTATGAATCCAGGGGAATGATATATGGGTCAACTTAAAAAAAAAAAAAAACAACAAAAAACCCAGAAACAACGGGAAGCCCAAATCTCACTTTAAATGTATATTCAAGCATGTGCATCAGCAATTCCTTCTTCAGCAAGCTGAGCACCCAGCATTTTCACTACCACCAACACCTCTTTGAAGTTCAGACCTCCTCAGATGTATTCTCCTGCTTTACATGAATTTCTGTCACCACTCTTTCCTTCCCCATTATCACCTGCACCACAGAGAGCACAAAAACTCACACAAAATCCCACAGGAAATGCAAAAGATCTATATAAAGCTGCAAAGTGTCTTCTGTCTCTCATCTTCAGCTCTTTCTTTACACATTTCTCTAACTGTTAGGAGAAAAGAGTTCTGGTTACACCATAGAAGGAGGGAAGATGTGAACTGAAATAATCAACAACCACCACCACAAATGCCCCAAACCAGCCTGAATGGTGTAGCAGGCTGCTAACTTAATACATGGGTTATACTGGGAACCTTTGCATGGCTGCATCAGTGCCTACAACACGTGTCCGGATCAGGGTTTTTGTTCAATAGTTTTGTTATCAGTGACAAATGCCCACCCCTCACCTCATTCTGGCTGGTCCAGAATTAATGAGCATTTTAGGAGAGTGCAAATCAGATCTGGGATCCTATTTTTTTAAAGGGATTCTTTACAAGTGCAGACACCCCACCCCCCTGCGCTGACTTAGCATGACCCTCTTCTACCCCTGGAGTGTCTGTGTTGCCCTGAAAGAGCAGCCCTGCCCGCTCCTCCCTGGGCTCTTGCTGGGTTCAGCACAGACCTTCACCTCCCTGCTACAGGGCTCAGGACAGCAGGCGAGGCTCTGGAACATCCCCAGGAGGAGAGCTGAAGCCACCCAGGGCACCAGCGCCGCTTCCCACAGCTCCACCTGCATTGAGTTTCTTGATACAAGGGAGCACAGTATCAAAGACAGTCCTAGCTGCTTTAAGCGTAAAAGGAAAAAAAAAAGATTATTTTAAATTAGTGTAGCTCAGTGAATATTAATTATTATTGTCAAGATTTTTTAATAACATATACAACTTATTTACCTACAAATTCTTTCTCCTGCCTATGCTGGATACTTACATTCACCAACGTATTAGTCATTGCTTAATTATCGCTACGAAGCCTTATTAATATGTATGGATAAAGAACTCTCTGGCAGGAATGCATTTTAATGAAGTCGCTGAAAGGCAACAAGCAGTAATTTCTAGAAGGTTATGCCATGACTAACAATAGCAAACTGACTGAGGCAGCCCACGGACAGGATGAGGTATGGAAGGAAAAAAGATCAAATTCATTTTAATGATAATTGGAAAGTGTTTAGGCATTTTGACTGAGCAGTTACAGCTTTGAATGGCTTACAACTATTCTTGAGAGGAATGGTGGCACTCAAAACGTCGTCTGCAAGTGCCCAGCAGTGTTGTCTGTAGGACATGCAATATGCTGCATGAGGACATTGAAAAGGAGACATTTTGCGGCTATCCTGTATTTAATGGCCGGCAAAGCACCAGCGCGTTATTTCTGAGGCTGCAGTCAGGTCTGTAACATTCTGTATTGCCCAACAACATGTAATTTACAAATCAAGCACATATGCTGTGTACCTAATGGCACTTAGTTCCTAGAGCAGCAATTCGCTTTGCTCTCCGTGTTGTTTTTGTAACGTTTGCCCTTCCAAGGCGAAGTTACCGTTTTCGCAGCGTTACCCAGGCCTTCCTTGAGGGTGCAGGCCCAGGCTGCGCCATGCCGAGGCACCCAGAGCGGACCGAGGCGGCGCAGGCCCCGGTGGGGAGGAGAACTGGTCCGAGAGGGGAGCCAGGGCGCTGGGTGGCAGCATCTGAGCCAGGGCACCGCCGAGGGACACCCGGGACCGAGCGGAACCCGGCCCAGCACGTCTCCTTTGGAAGGCTGGGAAGGAGGCACCCGGCAGTACGACCCCGCTCCGGCTGTGCGAGCCCGCGGGCGGGAAGCTGCGGCCCGGCGCGGCCAGGTCCGGCCCGTCCCGTCCCCGGGGCGCAGCAAGGCCCCGCCAGCAGGCCCGTCCCGTCCCTGGCGCCCGGGGCAGAGGACACCCGGGGGCGGGCCGCCGTGTGGGTTGGGGAGCCGCCCCGAGAGGCGGGCCCGGACCGGACGGCTCAGCGGCGGCTGCCCGAGTAAGGGTCGGAGGGGTGCGGGGGAGGCCGCGGCGGGCGCGGGGAAGGAGAGGAGGGGAGAGGAGGCAGCGGCGGGCGAGCAGGCCGGCCGAGGAGCCCCGCCGGAGGGCCCGCTGCCCCGGGAACGGGTGCTAAGGGGCCGCCCGGCCCCGCCTCCGCCGCGCCGCGCAGGCCCCGGCTGGGCCCGCTCACCGGCGGCTTCTCCTGCCCCGCTCCTCGCCGGAGCCCCGCGGGGCCTCGGGGCCCCGGGCAGGCTGCGTGCTGCAGGGCGGGAACCGCGGGTGTTCCCTCACCGCCCCGACCTGAGCTGTGGTGTCTGTTTTGCCTCGTCAGTCGAGGGAATCTGAAGTTTAATTTTTAGCAATAAATGCTGGGTTTTTTTCTCCCTTCAGCTCTTAGGGTCATGTGGAACACTGTCACTTTGTGCTCCCTTGGCAGACTGCCCCCCCACACCCCATCTCTGCTGCTTCCAAGGTTGCAAACCTTAAATCGCGTGTTCGAAAGAAAGTATAAGGACTTCTGTCATGGTAAACAACCCGCACACGTACTGCAGAATCAGGGGTTGAAAAGGGCACGCGACATGCTTCCCTGCCGTTTAGTAAGTAATAAAGCAAAATATAGACGGTATGCGAAAACTTACCCTGTTTTAGATGGACGTATCCTGTCTGTGTATCGACATGTGTTTGAAGAAAATTTAAGGAACAGTGAGGCTGTTATTAAAAGGTAATAAACTGTTTTTGTGGTGTTTTAAAAATGTTGCTGCTTGTGAGATGATGTGAGAGTAACTTAGAGGTACTTTTAGGAGCGTTTAACGTAGGAAGAATGCTAATTCAAAAGTCCAGAGACTTAAAAAAAAAAAGGGTTTTTTTCCTAACCATTTTGAAGCTTAAACTAGTTTCCTTGCTGCTATTTTCTCAGGTAGCTTCTCTGCAGAGTGAATTTTGCAAGGCTCAGCACTTAAAAATTTCATCTCCCCAAGAGAGGTGCCTCAGTGTAGACTGAAATGCCTAAACGTAGGTGCAGACTGTATTTAAAATAGTGCCATGTGACATCATTTTGCATATATTGCCAAGAAGTATTTTTTCTAGACCTTCATAAAATTTGTTTTGTGTTTAATTTTGAATGTAAAGACATAAATGGTGACTCACGCATTTACAGATCCCTCCTGAAAGAGTAGGTGACAGTTACTGCAGTTAATCGTGATTCACTGATAAAAGCAGGAAAATGTATTTTATGTGTTTGTCCTTAAAGATCAGATGGCAAAAATTCAAAGGCCTTTGTTCAGAGGAATGATACATGAGCTAGAAACAAAGCTATGGAAAACACACTGTGCCCTCCTGTGGTAGCATTTACAACATTATTCAAAATCCTTAGCTTTTTTCTCCTGAGGTTTTTCAATCTCTACAGTCTGCAGGAAGCCACAATAAGATAATGGAGTCATGTACAAAGTGGTGCGTATATAGTTATGTCAAACAGTATTTTTAGTTAAAGATGATGCATCTTGGCGAAAAATATTTTACTTTAAGAACCTGGTTTATTTAAGACCAAAATGATTCGATACCATGTTTGTTTACAGTTTATTCAGTTCTTTATCTGTAGTTGATTCTGCCTTGACAATAACATTGGTAATCACTTCCCCTCTTGATGATTGTAGTGACACTGCAGTGTTCACTACTTTTAAAGTATATTTTCCATACTGTAGAGTATGCATTTCTTCTAGATTTAGTAATTTATTCTACTTACTCAATTTTTGTTAGATACTGAGTTACTGATTCTTGTCAGATAAAGTTTTTGAGGGAAACTGAAGGAGGAAGCCCTTGACTGGATTCTTCCCTAGAGTAGTTGGGACATGGAGATAAATGTCCATGCTGAATTAGGACTAGCAAATTATGATAGCCTTATTAATAGCTGCAAGTTTATAGGCTAACGTTGTTGTGGGGCCCTATCTCTCAAAGTCAGCTTTGGTTGCTGATGATCAGCCCCTGCTCAGTACTCTGCTCATGGGGTTGCTGGCAGAGATGAAGTATGATCGTATATTGTGCAATACTGTGTGTTGGGTGTATATGGGCAACACCCAGGGGAAGATATGGATTTAATGAAGTCTACTAGCTATGAACATAAACTGCAGATAGAATATTTATATTATTTCACTCCTTTTTTGTCTTTATTAGACAATTTTTGAATAATGAAACTAAAATGCTTGCTTTAAATAATAAACCTTTGCCTTTTATTACACTTTGTAAGAAACAATAATCTGAAAATGCAAATTCATCTTCATTCTCATACCATTGATATGAAAACTGTGCAATACATTTTAAGTACTATGTTAAATCTACTAACTGTAAGTAAAGGTGGTTTTCGTTAATTGAAACTTTGCTTTTTAAATCAGATATTCAGAGTTGCTAGAGATGGCCAGTAAAGGAGGGGGAGAAAATGCCATCTTGCGTCATACTCAAAGAAACAAGAAGCTGTTTGTTCGTGAACGCCTGAAGTTGCTACTTGATGATGAGTCTTTTCTTGAGCTGTCTCCGCTGGCAGGCCTCAATATGCCATATGGTGATGTCCCTGCTGCTGGGTGCCTTACTGGTAATTGCTAGCAAATGTAATATTAGTTGTAATGGGAAATTGATGAAGTTCGTTTGTTTCATTGCTCATATCTTTTAAGTGTGATTCATATTAGATCTAAATATGGATATGGGTTGAGGGTGTTGTTTTGAGCAGCCCATGTCGGAGATGCATCCCAGAAGGAAGAAGGGTTTTGAACAAACATGATCCTTAATATAATTTGAGAGATGCTGTTTGTGTGCAGTGATGAGTAAGTGATTGTAGGCAGTGTACATTAGTTGTAGTCTGTGTGTGCTGCACACCTTCCTATACTAACCAGCCTTGCTCACTGAAGTTAAGGTGTTTGTTCTTACTGGGAGAGGAAAAAGGATGCATATAATCAGGTTTATGGAATATTTTAGTATCTAAAGAACGTGCTTTCCTAGGAAAAGTGAACATCAGTTCTATCCAGTAGCAGCTCCCAACATGAAAGAGTTCAGCCACTGCTGTCTTATTCTTCTGCAGTCTTTGTTGGGTAATCTGGGAGAAACCTTTAAAGAAAAAAAGTTCTTTCATTTCTTCCAGATTTAGTAATTTATTCTACTTACCAGTTACTAATTTTTGTCTCAAAAAATTTAGAATGATGTGTGAAATACACTGTTGTCTGTTAAAGGAAAGGGGATGAAGTTACTGTGTGACACAGGAGCTGTGACATTTATTTTGTAATATTTTTCAAATTATAGACCAGTCTTTTCATCGCATTTTGAAGAGTAGTTCCAGTTTAAAAAGTAACTACAAGAATAAAGTATGAAATTCTATCTTTTGTTGCGGATTGTTACATTTTTCAGCTTTATATAGGTAATTTTTAATTGCCTTCCCTGTTATCTGAAGAGTTGGAAGTCAGTCTGTGTATTTTTTTCTCTTATATTGTCACTGGCAGTAAGTAAGTTTATTTCAAGTTCTGTCTTCTGTCATTTAGATTTTTTGAAACGTCATTAGCTTTCAGTTATTCCAGAGAAGAGCTATAGATTTCTTGCCTGTGTGGTATTGCAACTTAATTTGCAACTTCTTGGTAGAGTTTTACCAAAAGAACATCCTAGCTATAATTTAGCCCCTTTGTTTCGTCTATGGTATTTTAGAGAGTCCTGATAAGTATCTGTGCTACCACTTACAGGAATTGGCAAAATCTGTGGAGTGTGGTGTGTCTTCATGGCAAATGATGCAACTGTGAAAGGAGGAACTATTTATCCAATTGGAGTGAAGAAACAGTTAAGAGCTCAAGAAATAGCCATGCAGAATAGACTGTTATCTGTGTACCTTGTTGACAGTGGGGGAGCATTCCTACCACTACAGGTAACATCAGAACCACTTCACAGAAGAACATACTTACATTTATTTTAATCATACCAATGTTTAGCAATAAACCTCAGATTTATGTTTTGTTTTCTTGGCTGGTTGACTTTCATTGTCTGTTATACTTAAATTGAGTTTAGTCCACAAATCGAAGTCCAGGAGATAATTTGAAGACATGTAACAGTAGCAATCACTATGGCTAACCTTGCATCTAGCATCTAATCAAAGTTTAGAAACTTGAATATCAGTGGGGGGACAAAGTGCTGACCAAACATGGGTATTCCTCAGTGTGCTGAAATGCTTTGGTGTCTTTAATAAATTAGTACATTGTTTGAGGTTTCTGTTTTCAACTTAAGAATCTATAAAATTACTCTGTATTTTATTGTAATGTTTGTGATAGTAATGCAGTAACCTCCGTGGCGTTTAAAAATGTAGTTTTTGAAATTTTCACTGTAAATGGAGAATTTGCACAGGTTACTTTCCAATGTACAGAGGTCATGTTATCACAAAGACTATAGTAGTTCCTTCTCCAGACTGAAAGAAAACACATAGAAAAAGTTTTTACTTGACTTAAGGAAATGTATTAAAAACCAAGTAAAAAGGGAAACTGTGTGGAAGTCATTTCACAGGCAAAGTATGAACACGAGCTTCCCCTTCTCCATGTTTGCAGTCTCAGTTTGCGTAGAGTAAATTGATCTCACAAAAAATTACAGAACTTACTTCTGCTTTCAAAACACATGGGTATTTTTGTGGAATTGCACAGTGTATAAGGGGAATAAATATCGTAGTGAATGCTGTGTATGAAAGTTTCAGGTATGATTGCTAGTGGTGACCTTCCCGGAGATGGTTACAATGTGTTTGTGAATGAATGGAGCGCAGAGGAAGCATTGGCTTTTGCAGCTAATATTGAAACTCACTTTGTCTTTTCTCTGTAATTTCAGTCAGAGCTGTTTCCTGACAAGTCACACGGTGGCAGAGTTTTCTACAATGAAGCAATAATGTCTGCCATGAGAATCCCTCAGGTACAGTGTGATTTGGAATACAAGTAAGTGTAGTATATGTGATCAGGAGAGTTCTGAAAAAGGTTTTGTCCTAATGCAGATTCTGGGAACAACTCTCAAACATGCAAAAAATTTCCTAAAGCTCACCTTTTCTATTTGTGGGGAAGGGAGATTCAAATAGTATCTCATATGACAGAATACTTTCAGCCTTAAGGATCATGTAAGTGTTTACTGACTGATTGTGATGGAAAAGCATCAAATCACTAGGTCATTTCAGAGTAAACATTGAACTCTCTCAAAAACAGCATTGTTATTCATGCTGGTATTTATATCTCTAGTTCATTGTTCCCCAAGCTGCGATTTAGTCTCTTGAACGTTTCTGAAATAAACATAATGGTTTTACCTTTCCATTCTCCTCTTTCCAGCATCTTGGTTTGTTTTGGTTTCTCTGTCCTTCAGGTGGCAGTGGTGTGTGGCTCCTGTGTGGCTGGAGGTGCTTATGTTCCAACCATGGCAGAAGAAACTGTGATTATAGATAAAATCGGTACACTGTTCCTTGCTGGCCCACCTCTGGTAAAAGCTGCTACGGGAGAAGATGTCTCTCCCGAGGACCTAGGAGGAGCTAAACTTCACTCTAAGTATGTGAAATAAGTCTTCAAAATATGAGAAAATTCAGCATACTTAGCTTTAAAGAAACTGTCATTTTATTGTAACATAATGTGAATGAAGCTACTTCAGTGACAGGACACAATATGGTCCTCAAGGACTGAAAAACATGCAGTGAAAAAAAAACAGTGGAAACAATACATGAATTATTATAAAGGTTGGTGGCATTCAGTTATATATGTGGGAGTATCATGGGGCTAGATATAACTCTTTGAAATGAAAAAAGTAACATGGCATTGTAATTTCAGCTTTACTACTGTCCACAGGAACTTTCCACTTCCACTGTGTATGTGTGTATATATATATATTTATACACAGACACACACTCTGATAGCAATCACACGTAACTGCAGAGGTCAGGATCAGGGCCAAAAGTGGAACCTATTATTACACTGCTTTCCTTCTCAGGTACGGGTTTTCTGTTAGATCAGCCAAATGGAGGTAAAATTAAGTGATGTTATGGGGTGAAGCAGGGACTGGACAAATCTGGATTTAGTTCCCCATTCTTCAACATACTTTCTGAACAACTTCAGGCGAGTCAGTTCCTCTGTGCCTCAGAGGGACCATCTACAGAAGAGGGATGGTATCATTTCTCTTCCTAATGTAAATACTGTCAGGATACAAATATTAAAAAATAATTGTGAGTGTTTGAATACTGTAATGATGGGGAAAATACATAAGAAATTCTCTTTTCTTCCCTAAACTGATGAGTGGAGAGGTGGTATGCCTTCTTTCCATTTGCCTGCTTTTGAAGACAGTAGACTAACTTACTGCAGAGAAGAATCTGAATGCTTGTAAAAGGACCTGAAGCAAAAAAGAAAAATGGAAAGCCTGCCTGCCTCTGCTGTTAATGAGGACTTCATAGCAGGAGATGAGCAAGCAGGAAATAAAACTGATAGTAGCTATTTAACCATTTCTTTAATGCTGTTTTTCTATGTTGGAAATTTCTGTAGTTGTCAAAATAGTTTTTCCCTTCTACATGGAGGAAAAGGGTGTCTTTGCTTCTTTGTTCTTGGCATTCTATGCTGTGTGTATGGTAACCAGATTCCATACCTTTCTCACACAAACAAATACTAGTGTGACAGTCAGCTAACTGTGTTACACGTAATAAGTTACTGTCTTTATATCTGGGCTGGAACTGCTTGTTTTGAAATAACTTTTAAAGTTTGTTTTCCCTTTATTATATTGTTTGCAACAACATCATGATAAAAAAATACATAGGTCTTTCTTTGATATAGGTAAACACAAAGGTAACAGGAAAGAACTTCTTACTGTAAATTTTTTTTTGGGTTGGATTGCACAGAAATTCGACTGACTTAACTGCTTCTAGCTCATTTGTACAAGAACAAAATCACAATATTTTCAGGGAGTTTGGAGAGTCACAGTATGGATTAAGGTTTTTCCTTTAGTTTGGGTTTTCTATCAGAATTCAGATTTCATTAATTCAATGCTAATTAATGTTGTGCTCTCTCCTAGAGTCAGTGGCTGTAGTGACCATTTTGCATCTTCAGAAAAGGAAGCCTATGAATGTATTCGAAATGTTATCTCTACATTAAATTATGATCCACTGCCAGAGGAGGTCGTAGAGCATGACAGTCCTCTCTATAGTTCTGATGAGCTCTTGGGACTGGCACCGCAAGATTATAGGTTGACCCTTCCTGTAAAATTGGTAAGGTGGCAGATACTGTATTCCTTCATCCTTTCAGTCTGTTCTGTCTAGTAGCTCCAGATGAACAGGCAACAGTCTGTTCTTTCTTGGACAATCCTGAAGTACCCGAGATATTCTGTATTATTACCTCATCAGTTGCCAAACTGTCTCGAGTCTGCAACAAAGTAGAATGGCAACAATTCTGTAGAATTATAGAAAATATTTAAGCTGAAAACCTACTAGAAATAAGGTAATTACAGATTATGCCAGCTGATCCCCATCTGTTTCCATGCACTGTTTGAGATGCTGTTATGTCAGCATGTCTTGTACTGTGTTGGCTGCCTTGAGCATGTGCACCCCTTTAGTGTCCTGTTTTCCTCTCCCCCTGCCTTTTCTTTTTTTTTCTCAAGTAAAGACTCTATCTTGTAACTTAAATGTCTAATGAAAATAGTGACTGAAAAAACAATAAAGCTCAAATTAAACTTGTTTGAGGCTGGGACAGATGCTAATACATAAGGAGAGACATGCAGAACTGCTATTTTCATTTTGTTGTTCTAGAAGAGATTTAGTCTCCAAGGATGTGAATCCAGTATCTTTTCCGGGGTAAATTCCTACAGTTAAGGGGATTGACTGTAGAAAGCAGTGTTGCTTTGAAGGCAGCTTTTAAACTGCGTTTGAAAAAAGCACGAGCAGTATGCTGCTGAGTGTTTCTTATGCACACAAACTGTAACTGCACATGCTGGGTTTTTTACATTTTTATGGACATGAACAACTGTGCTCTGTAACACTGAAATAATTTTGGAGTTGAACTTTGGCCCAAAATACATGGTTGGTAATCAAATGTAAACACATATTTTATGTTTTGTGCATATTGAATATTTAGCAGAGTGTAAGACATAAAAGGGCCTCTGTGCTCATTTAGGTTGACTCCTTGCATTATACAAGTCTCCTTACTATTTGAACAGAGCATATCTTTTAGCAGAACTATCCTATTTTCACTTAAATTTCTGTAGTAAAGACTGTATATATTCTTTGCAGATTCTGAGCCGTCTGATGGATGGAAGCAGATTCCAGGAATTCAAGGCTAATTATGGAACAACATTAGTAACAGGATTTGGCCATGTGGAAGGGTAAGGCTGTAACATTTCACTGTCAAAATGTATGGGCATCTTTGTCTAAATATCATCATCAGGTTTTATGGTATTCTAATAACAATGTTTATGAAGTTCTGAATCAGTCAAGAATTGGTAATAAAATACTTCTGGAAAGCGCAGTCTTCTATCTCTGAGCTCTGAATTCATCACATCTCGGGCCAATAGCAGCAGAGAGTGATTACAAATTAATGGTTTTCACGACTTTGTGAAATGATTTGTTTGTTCACAAAAACTACTAGCCAGACAGTTGGAATATTGACGTCTCAGCAGATTCCTTAAGAAACAGCATCTTTAAAAGTGTTCCTTCCCAAACTGGTTTGAAAGCTATCATCCCTTCTCCCATGGGATGGAAATGGGATAATACCCATACAATAAAACCTTGCATAATTCAGATCAGACTGTATTATTAACACGTTCATGAAGCATACAACATCTCAGTCAAATCACATTTAAAGAAAAAAAGGGTAGTAAAATATATTTTTAGAGCCTCTTTAGGTTGAAAGTATAAACTTTTCAGATTGACTGTTATGTTGTATGTTACAGGAATTAGAGAGAGCCCAGAGTCCTGGCACCTTGTACGTTGTCTTGCAGGGTAAACTCTTGACAGGTCATCTATAGTTTCACCTGCCCTCTGGGTATTCATCCATGTTAATACTTCCATGCTTTACGTATCAGGAGTGCTGTAAGACTTCTTGTTTGTTAGGTATGTGAGGGTCCTTGAATGAAATGACATGTGTAAATGCAGCCTTTTACATTCTGAATTTCTGTAAAAGGGCAGATCTGTGTGTGTGTGTATGGGTATTTATGTTTCTTTCCTTCAGAACATTATGAGCTACAGTTTCATAATTTCTGGGGTTCAAAAGTGAAAATGTTCATGTGTCTGTTTTGTAGGCACTTGGTGGGGGTAGTGGCTAACAATGGGGAGCTGTCTCATGATGCTTCTCTCAAGGGTAGCCATTTCGTACAGCTGTGCAGTCAGCGGAGCATTCCCATCCTCTTTTTCCAAAACACTGCTCCACATACAGCAGAGCCAACAAGCATCTCACAGGTATGGCATTTTTAGTTCAATATGTTTAATTCAAGCAATGCCTAGTTCTTGGGTTTTTTTAGATTACATTTTGAAAATTATTAATTGTTAGGAAAATAATTTTTTTTAAACCACTCTTGATGGTTTAAACCAAGAAGCTTCATAATTACTTTGTTCTTAAATCTTTCCACTAGCATTCTCACTTTATTCTAATTGTAAGCAGGGCGCTCTGCTTATCTAAAATGGTACTGTCCAGCTGGCATGCAAGCTGTAAAACTTGGAATTTATAGTGCTTTTTACATTGAAATGCAGCCTATCGATTCTTCTGATACCACTGCGCTCCACAGGAAAATAGATATTTCTCTTCTAGAAAAGTGAAGGCATTAAAGTACAGTATGTTTTGACCTGGACTACAGAGAGCCTCATAGTAAAACCTACATTAGATTCTCTGAGCAGAGGCTGTTTCTGCAGCCCTGTTCCTCCCAACTTTCACCAGCACTTAAGACAAAGCCTGGCATAATTGCGTTGTATCTGAGCTTTGCTAATGCTCGGGAGAGCTAGGGTTCCATTGTATCATAGGATTTTGCACACCGGTTATAATTGTTTTGCTGATTTACATTGTAAAATAAGTGCATAATGGGCTATGGTAGTAAATGATGCTGTCTTACTGTTGTGGAAGAAATGATCATACAGAATTGTAAAGAAATAAATGTTTTAGAAATATAAGTTTGGTGGGAGCAGAGGGAATCTAGAAGAAAGACGTAAAGGATCTAAAATCTTTATTGTCATTTCAGGCAGAGGCTCACTCCAACAGATTAAAAGCCCAGGCCTCCATGATGGCTGCTGTTGCTTGTGCTGCTGTTCCCAAAATAACCATTGTAATCGGTGGCTGTTACGGGAGTGAAAGTTATGTTATGGTACGGGTAGCGTAAATGTTAATGGGTTTGGTAATAGACTTTTTACACTTACCAAGATTTTACAGCACTTCATTTTTAAAACAGAGTCAACTGTTGTTACAGACATTTAATTTAACTCACTTCATTATTTTAACTACTTTTAAAGTAAGAAATACATTGCAAGATGTGATTACAGAAAACTTGGTCTGCATCTAGGAACCTAGACCCAGTTCTAAAAAAACAGGTTATCTGAAAATGTCCCTACTTGGAGCCAGTCCTGCCTTTTTGTCAGCACACGCTGTTTGTTTTCGGTGATCAAGGAATACGTCTACTTTAGTTGTGCTAATATGTGTGCTGTTCATGCTGCTGGTAAGTGCAACAGGGCTCTTTGTTTGCTCAGAATTAAACATCTAAGTGCTTGGAGGAAACATGAAATAATGAAATAGCAATATTGAAGGCAGTGCGGATTGTGATGGTTGCTGCTGCAGGGTGTCTGTACTGATACAGGAGCTGTAGCTGTAACAGTAAAGGAGCTATATCGTTAATGCTTTACAAATTAAATTGTATTACGTTCTGCCTTGAACTTGATTGTGTTATCCTACAGCCATCTTTTTGTGATTAATTTCAATGAGTTTGTACTGTGCGTTTTTTTGTAGTGTGGGAGATCATTCAGTCCGAACTTTCTGTTCTTGTGGCCTAACGCAAGAGTTGCTCTTGTGGATTCAAGACATTTCTCCACAGTCCCACAAGCTGGGGACAGTGACTGTACAGGAGATGAATCAGAGCTAAAACATCTGAAAGAAAAGTAAGGACATTAAATGTAAACCCTTGCAGTTACACTGGGATTTAATTACATAAATTACCTACTTTTGTTCATCTTACAGATCAACACATCCGAAACAAAGCAAACCTGAATCTACTGAAAAATATTTCAAATTTCCATGTAATTCCATCTCTGCTCTTAGGATCTTCTCAAGGAAACACAAATTTTTGAATTAAAAAAAAACCAAAAACGTACAAAAAACCAACCCTGAAACCATACAACCCCAAATCAAGATAGTCTGCTGTATATTAAACAGTGGTGATCTTCTGAATGTGGAGGATGGTCTGTACTGCAGAATGACCAGATCTGTTATGTATTATTTGCTGGATTCTAATTAATTTGAACAGTAGTTCTGCACATTCACTTGAGATTGAAGTATATGCCTTTTTCATCTATGATTTTGTTTTACTGTGCCGATGTTTCTTATTGCATTTTTGTGCTTTTAAGCTTGTTTAATACTCTATCTTCCCTAGGCTAGAGGAAGAGAGCAGTGCATTTTACTCCTCTGCCAGACTCTGGGATGATGGTGTAATTCTACCTCAAAATACTAGAAAGGTAGGGGGTTTTCCTTATATGTTCTTTACAGTACATTTTATCCTCGGATTTCAAAAGGATCTTGCGGTGAATGTGCAAGCCTATGACTTGCTCAAGGTCAGGAGCATGCTGATTCCCAGAACTGGGTCTCCCACTTCTCACTCCATTTTCTGTGGCATTTAGCTTTGCAATTCTCATCCTTTCTCTTCTCCATTAGTCTATCCAAAAAGTTTCTGTTGAATTCTGGTTACTTGACTACAGCATTTCCTCATTGAACCTCTTAATTGACTTTGCCATTTGATTCTGTATCTGAATCCTTTCTTTTTTGGTCTTGCATAATCACCCATATCTTCACTCTCCTAAGTTCAGGCTCTTCGCTGTTCACATTGTTTCCATTCTTTTGTCCTAGGATGTTTCTTTTTGGTACTTGCTCTTTGTGCTTGTAATTTGCTGCTTACATTGGGGATGCCCCCCCCCACCTTTTTATTTATTTTTTTAAGTTGACAGACATCCAGCCATTAGATTCTTTCTGAAAGCTGCCACCTTTCTTCTTCTATTTTTCCTTGTTCTATTGTTTATTAGCAATACTTACAATGTTCTTCGCACTTCTGAAGCTTGTTTACTTAAAGATCACAAATACAGCCTCTTATCAATTAATGCTTCTAAATATGGTACATATTTATGGTACTATGTAGATGTTAAATATTTTCTGTGGAGTTTATGGGAACTTTGATAATGGGAGAGCACCGAGAAGTATTTTCTAGTACTAGAGCCCAGAGACTACCTCTCTCTAGGAACAGAACTACACGTGAAGAGAAAATATGTGACAGTTGAATCATTGTCACTCTCAGGTAATTTTCACAGGCACACTACAATTCACGTTTGCATGTTCAGCTGTTTTTTTACAATAATGTTTTGCTACTTTATTCCAGTTCTTGCTAATAGATGGAATTACGTTTAGGTTTGTCTGAACTGACAGCACGTGGTCATTCAGATCCTTAATGTGCCTTTTTCTTAGTAGGCTTTAAAAGACAATGTGTGCTTCAGTAGCAGTGGAATATGCACAGTGAAATTAGGAAAATGCTTGCTGTGACTCTTGATTTCCAACCAGATACACAAAAGGTTTTGGCAAAGGAGACTATTATATACACCGTATGATAAAAGTTAACAAAATCTTAATAGAGAATTATCTTGTTTTTAAAGACCAAAACCAGTGCTGTATTTTCAGTCGCTGTTGTCACAAGACACCAAGAAAGATGACTTCTTAGAAAAAGGTGGATGCAGAAGAAGAGGATGTTCTGCTAATTTTTGATATGCGATTGAGAATCTTAGGAGCATAGCTATCTAATAACAGAATTGGATTATCACATAATATATTTTCATTGGAGTTTTACAGCAAAATAGCTTCCCAGTGTTCCAAAAGTAATTCTCTTGTCACCACAGTGACTTTAAAATGGTTTAGTGGTCTCTGTATGCAATGCATAAACTTTGGGATCCTGAGGGTATTTCTTCCTTTACATTTCCCCTGCCCCAGTGGTACATTACACTGACATCTATTTCCCCTAACGCTACAGCCGACAACTGTTCATTTTAAATGTTCATTGTTTTGCAAAAAGTAAAAACAAATGCATTACAGAATGAGTGCATAACTAGTAAGTTTTACTAATTTTTTCTTTCAGAGGCCCATTGCTTATATTGTCTTTTGTTTTTAATTAGGTAATTGCACAGTGCTTAGAGATTATAGAACAGCAGAAGTACCAGGTCGTATCTCCGTATCAATATCCTGTCATCAGAATGTGACTGCAGCCATTTTCAAATAATCACCCTTTTAAAGTTAGCACTGTGCACTAGAAATCTTTAATGTCAATGATTTTCTAATTCTTTGATACCGTTAATAAAAATGTTAAACCATTGCAAACAAGAATCCTGGATTCTAAGTCTGTTAGCAATAAGATTGTATTTTGAACCATAGCCTCTTATTACATTAGTTGAAAATTTATTTTGTGAAAAGGAAGGATTAAGCTGAGAGTCTATAGCACACTAAGGAAGCAAATTCGTCCCAAGCTGTAACAATTGCTTGATTTTTTTCCATATTGATGTTTTAGTATGAAATCCAGAACTCAAGAAACTGCACTTTGATAAAAGAAATGTGAAAGAGAAAACACATAAGCTAATGTGTGTGGTTTTCAGCCTTAGTAAAGGACAAAATGCTGCCTGCCACACAGCCTTGGGCCTGCCAGTTCAGATTTCCAAAGCAGCTATGGAAAGGCTCCACTTGGATTGCTCTGAGGATACTAAAGGCGTGACCAGGAGGTGATTTAAATCCGTAATACTTCAGTATAGACTAAAAATTACCTCTTCTCAAGGTGTGTAACAGAGCACAGAGACTGTTTACATAACGTTACCATGTGTACAGGTATTGAGTTTACACTGTGCCGTGTTAGGCATCTTTAACTCTGCTGCAGCTGCAAAGTTTGATTTTGTAAAAACAAAACACTCCTCCCCACTACCCCAAACTTGTGTTAACTGTGTAGTTCTTATCACTGTACATCTTGAAATTATGCCAAAGGGGGTATTTGAAAAATATGTGGTTAAGTATTTTGAAGAATTACCAACAAAACTGAAATGCTCAATCTTAATTAAGTAGCCATACAAATAAAAAGTGATGTTGAAGAAATTTAGGTCATTTGAGTGCTTATAAACGGAGACTGCACCTTTTCGGAGCTGGAAGAAACCTAACGCGATGAGTTGCAGGCAGCGGTCACGCTCTTTTGAAGAGTCCGTGGAAAGTCACAGGAATATTCACCTCCACTTCAGCCCTGGCAACCTCGCTCATGTCTTTGGCGTTCAGGATCAGGAGGTAGGCGGGCTTCGGCCCTGCGCCCGGGCTGATCACGATGCTCAGCACCACCCCTAGTAGGTGAGAAAAACGATAAGCCTGTCCCAGGTGTGCGCTTGCACTTGGGCTGCTCAAGGGAGGAGTAGCCACTCGCACACAGGACACCAGCAAATCCCGTTATTATTGCATGATCATCAGTTCTGAAGTAGACTGAGATTGATTATTCATTTCTCATACTATTTTGGGTTCTTGCCGTCATCAGCTTGCCAGCCTGGTGTGCTGTGGCACAGTAGCTCCTATAGACTTTCTTTTTAAAACTGAAAAATATTTCTATTCTGAAAAAGAACTATGAAAAGCTATTGCAGGGGCTGACGACAAACATCATTTACTGGAATGTATATAAAATTTGTCCATTAATTTTTTCAACATTATGAATTACTTTATATGTGTATAAATTACTTTATAATTCTGCTTCTGAGGGATCCTGGCATCCCTATGTGGAATGGATGGGACATCCTAGCTCTTAGGTTGTTTGCTGATTTGTGTACTCTCTGGGTCAGTTGTTGCCGGAGAACATGGGAACAACCATACACCGTAGCCCGTCACAGCATCAAACACAGCCTTGGGGAAGACGACAGAAATGTGAGCATGGAGGCCGGTGTTAACTCAGCTTTCGGAGAGTGCTTCTGCAGGGGCTTGAGTCCCAGGGAGAGAGACTTAAACATATTCCTAGAATGCACATTGTCTGCTTCAGTTAAGGAAAGCTTTTAAGAACAAGCTTAAAACCTTTTCATTTCAGTGGCACTTAAGCCCCTGCATAAGCACTTTCCTGAACTGGGAACAGATAATATTGAAACTTTGCTCTGAAATATGAAATATTTTGGCTATAAAATATGAAACTCTCACTATAAACCAGTGGGAGTTGGCTCTTAAGTTCAGCAGAGCCAAGACTTCCAGCTTTATGTAATCCTTTTCGGAGATGAGGAATTCAGGGAATAAGTGGACACCCTCTCAGGCCGAGTGCTGCCACTCGCCTTCGGAAGTAGGCACGGGGCTGGGGATGTGCGAAGAAACACGTACAGTGCTCGGCGTGAAAACAACTACGGGCCCTCAAGTGACAAAGCCTGAATTCACTCCAGTCCTGCACCAGGAGGATGGGTTAGGAATAGAAACCATGCCTGGTTTAAGAGAGGTTAAGTTTCACAAAGTTCCGCCACCTGGAATTCTTTAAATATTGCAATTCCTGATGGAAAAGGGCTAGGAAATGAGGACAACAGATCATCTAAACCTAGAGGTCTTTCTCCTCCTTTGTTTTCATTCAGTCTTAATTCTCCCACGTTCTCCTCGGAAGCTTCCCACCAGCGTTAGAACAAGGTACGTTGTGCCTGGGAGCTGCCTGCGGGTTCTGCTCTGCCCGCCTCTGGCACAGCCTTGCAGACAGCCCCCAGGGCCAGCAGACACAAGCTTTTCAAATCGCGATGCTGTTGACCAAAATAAAATCAGTATTACCATCGTCTTCCTCCAGGGCATCTGGATGGGAAACGAAGATGGGCTCTGAAGGGTACGAATCTGGCTCCTGCCACACCCAGGTCTCCTTTGTTTTAACATTCAGCTTGCAAAGCTAAAGGTGCAGAAAAAACAAAAACCCCACATCTCAGAAGTATTCTTTCTCGTCCTTAAATTGAAAGCTCACGGAAAAGACGTGCCTCACCCGTTGGTTGATAGTTACCCTGTCTGGGACAAAGTGATTCAGCCCCAGCCCATACGTATACGTGTAAGGTTTCCCACCGTATTTCTTGTAATTGATCTGTGGAAATTCAAAGGCTACAATAAAAAAAATACGTATGTGTGAGGATTAGTGGGACGCAGAGTGCAGGGGTATTTGCATTGCCGCTGGCTGTGCTTCAAGGTCATCATCTTACCGTGGCGCGGCCCGGAGAAAATAACTTCTGGCTCCAGCCAAATGGTCTCGTCACTGCGCAGGGTCGCCGTAGCTGTCGTGTAGGGCAGGGTGACCAAGTTCTTGCCTGTGTCAGCCTGGGACAAAGAAGAATACCCAAGAGAAATGGAGAAACAGATTTCTTAGCCTGTTTGCAGAGATCTGTTGCAAACTGTATTGAACAGTGAAGGCAGCAATGTGCAGCAGAGGCTCATCAAGCTGCAGAGTGGCAATATGCTCAGTGACGGCTGCTTCTTCCATTTTCTGAGTTAGTAAGAGTGCCTGTTGCTAAAACCAAGCTGTATGTCAGCCTTCCCTGTGCTCATAAACACATACATAACTTTTTTCCCTTCCTTAAGGCATTCAGAGGTTTTTAATTGAGCACTGCCACGTAGGGTTGCACTTTTTGCTCGATGGGCAATGCAAGCAGAGATGCCCGTGAGCTTTGCAGCTCCGCAAGCACCTCGGCTGACTTGCATCCCCCCGGCAGCCCTCAGCCCACCTGCCAATGACCATGAGCGTGGTCACTGGAAAAAAAATCCAGCAATTGCAAGCCAGCGAGCTTTGCATCAGGCTGGCCGCTTGGTGGACCTCACACCATGAGTTGGGGCTGGAGGATTTAACTACATGCGCTCCAGCTGCGGCTGCTCCCTTCTTCGCTCCCGGCAAGCAGCACCCTCTGGGATTAGCTGCCACCCCACGGTCTCTGATTTGAACAGTAACTTATGGGAAATAAAATAGAATAACATTGATCAGCTGAAGAAAATAGAAAGTTTCTCTGAAGACCCATACTTTAAGTTCTGCCCCACCCACCCCCCCCATTTAATTTGAATTAAATGGGGTCAGGCAGAGCACTAGCAACACTTGGCCATAAGCCCTGCAGAGGAGTCAGGCAGACACCAGTGTCTCCAAGCCCCGCTGGCAGCTGCGGTGACGCAGAGCCATGCTGGTACCTTGTCGATGTTCAGGGGCAGCACGTATCTGCGGGCTTCGGGCTGTGGGGCTTTCTCTGCCTGTCGTTTCACTTCATCCCAGTTTGCTCGTAAGTTGGCTAAGTAGAGGTAATTGTAAACAAACTCAAACCTGCACAAAAATGGGATCACAAACAGAAACAAAGATGTCATTTGCAAGTGAGGGGATTCAAATGCAGCTGTTTTTTCCTAAAATTCAATGGAGTAAGATGAGTCCTGGTCCAGCTCCTTGGCAGAAGTGAGCTGTGCGTGCGACCATTTCCCCTGCGAGGAAACCCGGCGACTGCTGGTTTCGCCCCAGGCACGCTGCGGCAGTGGCCAGCACCACCTCAGCTCAGGGCGTCCTGGCTACGCAGCCAAGACGGGGTTGGGCATCACCATTTTGGTGCAATGTTTCTCTGTGTTAACATGAAAAGCAGTATTCAAACTTCAACTAGATTCTGCTCATTGCAGCCCCAGGATCCGAAATAGCATCAGCCCTTGCGTAGTCACTAACATTTATTAAAGGCAAACAAGGTCTCGGAAAATGAGTTTCAAACAGGCTCTCTGCACCTCCAGGTAACTTCCATGCTGCATAGTCTATGTGTCACCATGCGTGAATATTTAGATGGGTTGGAGGGATTCAGCCTGAGTGCCGCAGGCAATTCCGAAGGGGAAGGGATGCGCCAGTGCAGGCACCGGCGTGCCTGGTGCTGGGGCCCTGCTGCCCCCCCCAGCTCGTGCAGGGGGAGGCGCGATGCTGCAGGGTCCCTCGGCTGCCTCCAGGCTCAGCACCGCCAAGACTTACCCCTTCCAGGTGCAGAGGTCGACGATCAGAAATCCGTTATCTTCGTAGGTGTTAATGTGATGGAAGAGGTTGAAAGCCGAGGTACGGTACTTGATGTTGAGGAGCCTGCCTTTCTTTTTCTCTGCTACATGAAGCCAGACCTGAAAAGCAAGCAGCTGCTTGGTGTAGACTCAGAAAAATGAAGGTGAAACCGATATGATGGGCCTCCCGGTCCAGGGCTGGCTGCCCAGTACAGCCCAGTTTGGTATGACCCGCCGCTTACCCCCATGGTTTCATTGGACTCGAAGCAGTCCATGTAGTTGGCTCCCCAAAGGCTCCAGGAGGAGAGGAACTTGAGGAGGTTGATTTTCACCGGTGTTTCAACAAACACTATGTAGTTTGAGGTCAGCCCAAAGCTGTTTGGAAACGTACGAGGAGCACATCAAGCCACTGTAGTTAGTTTGGACAAAACCCATGTAGTAGTTCGTCTTAAGCACTGAATATAGAATGCAGATCATCGCTTAAAATGACAGGAATATAAACATCCTGATTTTGGTAAATCACCGAATTTTAATTGCTGATTAGATGTGAGAACAAGCCCTGCGTGCCGCTTCTGTAGAGATGCTGTACATGCGTACCTGTACAGTGTACATGCGTACACGTACAACGCCAGCGATGCTGTACACGCGTACCCCGCCTTTGTGTGCTTGCAGAAATAAAAGGGGGCTCTGTTCATCTGCACTCACTGCTCGGGGCAGCTGCTTTGCCACAGGAACACGCTGCGTGGCACACGTGAGCAGCATCCCTCTTTTCAGCCGACCTGCATCATCAGTCTACTGACCCCACCAAACGTTACCTGTGAACGTAAGAGGGCTTAAACCTGTCGCTGCAAGGGAACTGCACCACCACCTCCGACTTGTTTATCGGGTCTTCCTTGTCTGGAACAGGACAGTTGAAGGGTTATGGAGGGTTTCACCCATACTTACTTAGTCTGTATTTGTGGTGTTTACCCAGCAAGTTTCTGCCTTTAACACAAAGACAGTTCGTGATTTAGAAACCACGTAAATAATTGTTTTAAAGATAACATTTCTGTTACTTAAAAAAGCAAATAAAATCTAAAGATTAAAAAAAAGTAACTTGATGACGAAACTCATTTGAAGGATAAAAAAAATGATTTATAGGACAAGATTTTCTCAGTTCACTCAGAGATGGGATTAACTGACCTGCCTGAAGCGGAGGAATCCGTATGATATTATAGGCAAGCGCGAAGTTTTTTCCGAAGCAATTGCCGATGTTGTAAACCGTCCCATCGTTTTCAATGTGGGGATGTGCTGTTGCCCCATTGACAGACACGTATTTACAGAGATCCACCTGGAGAAGAAGATGCAGAAAGTCAGGAGGGAGCTTGGCAGGAGATGGGATGTCACCAGCTCTGGAAGGTGTCGCAGGTCAATACGCCCTCGCTTCAGCCATGGAAAGTTCTTCTCTAAGCCCAAATCACCGTCCATTTTGTGAAAAGGAGAAGATCGGCAAAGCCAAGCAATTTGAGACAGTCAGGTGAGCTGATATGGTTACAGGGAGAGGTTCGGGATCCTGGGGTCCAAAAGGAAAGGCTCCACAGGCTGGACATTGCTAACACAGCAAAGAAAAACATCAAACATGCATTCTGCATTACATACAGTTCTGCAGGCTGAATGTTGCTCAGCTTCAATGTAAATGAAGGCAGCAGTAAAGCTCTGGTAGGAGCCCTCCGGTTACAGTCCCCTTTGGCCAGGCTGCAATGTAGCTCCAGTTTTCCAACCCTAACCCAAGCATGAGGATACAGACCATGGACCCCCATCGCCTCCTAATGAAATATTACTCAGAGCAGCAGTAGTGAGTTCATTTACAAGCTCATTCTGATTCTCTGCTCTCATTAACCCTCACAGCTGGCTTCGTTTCTGCATCCTCTCCCTGACAAACCCCAACTCTTCCCTTGTTGTAAGAGGCTATTATTAAATATTTTCATTTTAGTTTTACTCCTCCACATATTTAGAAGCACAGTATAAAGACCCACCTGCTTAATTGTCTCTAATGTATCTGGGTTAATTTTGGTTATAAAGTTGGTCTCAGTACAGGCATAATAATCTTCGCCGACAGGGTAGACATTAACGAGGGCGTTATCAGTGACCTCCACACCTTTGAAGTACGAAAAAAACCTGAGCAGAGAAAATGGACAGGCAGTCAGGGGCTTCTTGGAAGTGGAAGCACCGTAGGACATTGCTGCAATGTCTGCAACCCCGAGGTACCTGGAAAAGATGTTCTTGCATGGGTCTGGGTACGCGTAGGTGCCAAATTCTGTTATCACGATCCTTTTCTCGGTCATCGCTCTCACGTAAGCATCAGTCCTGACAAACCTAGGGAGGGTGAGAAGGCACGTAACAGGTGTAGCCGTAAAATGCAAGGGGCTATGCAATTAAAATACGACGATCCTTGTGATGAGCCTTGTGAGACCTCTGAAAGCCACAGGTCCCTGCAGCCTCATGGTGCATCTGGAGCACGTGGGGTCCAGCAACCACCCCCGCACCACGGCCCTGGGAAAGGATGGCTGGCAGAGAGCTGAAGCTGATGGGAAACACAGCGCTTCGTCTAAATGTTCTGCGCCAAAGACCTGAAAGCCGATAGCTCAGCAGCTTGTAACTGAAAACACATTTCATTTTTCAGAAATGTTGTAATTCTGTCACTGGCTGCAGCTACATCCAAGCCCTCCCTCCTCTCCCCTCCCAGGTGTTTTGTAATCTGTACAAAAAGTTGCATTTCTGCTAACTATGAGTAAGTTTCAGTTATTTTCAGCCAGTTTTAGTGATCTCACTGTTAGAGCTCTTCCAATAACCACACGGACTTGAAATAACCAGCGCCGCCTCCCACGTGCTGGGCAGCAGAGCCCATCCCCAGCACTTGCAGTCGAGCAAATGCTTCGTTATTTTTTTTTTTTGCTTGGAAAATCGCCACATACCTTCGGTGATAGGTAACGTGCCCCTCCTTGAAGTCGAACTTGTGGAGGAGCGCCTGGCCATCAAAGAGGTGATAGAATGGCTCCGCGCCCACCTCGAACAAGCCGGGACCACATCTCAGGAGGCTTCCTCGCAGCCAGGTGGGAATCCTGCCTGCGGAAGATGCAGTGTTGGTACGTGCACAGCTCACAGCAAATCAGACCAGGTAATTTTTATTGTGTCAACAAAAAGAAAAAAACTTCAAACTATTTTTTTTTCATGTTTATTAAACTTGCTTTTTAAACACACATGAGCTCTAAACTATGCTGTTTTTTTCACCTACACACCTACTGTAGACCAAGACATTCAGTATTGAAATGCCTAAAGATCCCCCATCCAATCTGTCCTTCCTCTACCCCAAATACACCAGCCCTGTTAGGTCCTTTGTCTCCGACCCTGTGCTCCAGCCCTTGGAAAGCCTCTGAGCTCTGGTGGCTGATGAGCCCCCAAGAACACAAGCCAAGCAGGAGGAGATCAGAGAGCCCACACCAACCTGTGACGTGGGCAGTCACCGGAGAGGACAGCTCCTCCACGGTCTCAAAGAGCTTCTTGTAGCCTCCAGCAGGATGCTCGACTCTGAAAGGGCCAGCAGACTTGGGGTTAGCGCAGTTTTGGGATAGCTTTGGAACCACTCCCCACTCTGAGAGAGGTAGGTTTGTTTCTGGATGGACTTGCAAATAACTTGAGAGATCAGGAGGAAGCACCAGCCTTTGTGGGGGGAAAGGCTCTGAGGTCTCTAACCAGCTACTGCAGCCACCTGCGAACTGACCAGACCCCAGGCCTGAGCGCACAATGGAGGAATAGAGAATACTAATGGGACAGCCCGTGCTGAAATGGACAAATTCAGGATATCCTGAATCATCAGGAAGCAAAGTCCAGCTTGTATCTCTCAGGTCTTGGATAAGCATTTTTTTTCCTTTTTTCTTTGAGCAAAGTGTACTTGAGTGCATAGCTGAGAATTGTTCGTTAGGTTCCAGTTCTGATCTACTGCAGAGCCCATGAAGACACACCAGACAGGCTGTGCGGGGCACTGTCCTTCCCCTCCAAAGTACGGACCATTCTCTGGTACCTGGAGGTGAGCCTGTCCCCCTGGACCAGAATCACGCCGCTACATGGGATGCGTCAGCACAGACACCCACACACAGAGAACCCCACCTCCTCCTCTCCTCCGGACCGCCCTGACCCCCAACCTCACAGCAACCCCCCCCAGCCAATGCTGCACTGCAATGGCGATCGGTGACTTGCTCCTGCAGAGGAAAGCCCGCAGGAATACTCACTGGCTGTACATTTTCTCTCCCTGATGAAGGGCCTGAGCCTCCGGCAGCCAAGCACGCAGCAAGAGCCGTGCACTGGGTATTTATGAGGCGCTGAGCCCCGCTGAGGGGAGCCCTGCTCCTGAAACCGCCCCGCCAATGAGCGCACCCTGGGAACAGAGCAGGCTTTCACCACCAAAATCCTCCCTGGGCTTTGAGAGGTTTTGTCTTGCCGTTCATACAAAAAAGGGCTTTGAATGTTTTTCTGAGACCTAAATTCTTCCCAAGCAGAAGTGATTACAAAGAAAAAAACAAAAAACAAAAAACAAGGGAAAAAAAAACCAGAAAGGAGTGAAACAGAGCGTGCTGGAGTCGTGCTGAGTGACATGCCGGGTGCTTGGCATGGCCACTCAGCTCTTCACTGGTGGGCACAACACTGGCCCTGTGCCACAGGGAGACCTTCTCAGCTCCAACACAGACCGAGGGCAGCAAGAAACTGCTCCTCCCTGCAAAATCATCTCGATCCCATGTAACAGAGCACTCCTCTGCACCTGCCCGCCTGCAAAACGAGGATCAGTGCTTCACCTACAAATGACATGACATTAGAGATACTAAGAAATAAGATCTCAGTGTCAAATATCATCATTCCTACCTCCCATACAGATCAGCCACCAGCTTTTTCCTCCATCCTGGGCTTCCGTGGAAGAATGTCTTTGCAGGCTTCCACACGTTGGTACAAGTACAGCAAGACTAAACCACTACCCACCAACCAGGAGGGCATCAGGGAGCATCATCATCCACGATGGCTGCTCTTAGCGTTGCTGTACATTGCTGTCTGCTTACGGCCATTGTTTCCCTCTCCTCCCCCTTGCTTTACTTCAGTGTGTTTCAGTACGGTGGCACATGCCAGCAGCTCTAGTTGCTGCATAAGGCAGATTTCTTAAGTCTAATGCACATAAAGTAGTATTTTTTTACACGGGGCGTTAACAACCCTGCACACTCAGAAAGACTTCAAACTTGATCATCGTATGTTTTATATGCAGCACAGCAGTCACTGTCAGAGATGGCCTGAAGATCGCTTTAGAAAACATCTCTAGTAAGAATAGATGTTTATGAAAACAATGGTGCTGTAAGGAGTAATTTCAAAGATTAACGAGATTAGAAAGATTACTGCTCTCCCACTCACGGGTAGCCCGTGGTACAGGATGAATACATTTCATAATACCACATACCTTTGGGCACTCCTCCCGTAGAAACAGAAGTGATGAAAACAGTCGTGAAAGGAGAAAATTAGACATTAAACAGCCCCCATGTTAGATCTGCTGCTACAACCATTAAGTGAAATGTTGACTTCTCTCTCTTGTAGTTTTTTTTTTTCTTTTCTTTCTTTCTTCTCTTTACAAGATAGAGTATTTCCTTTTGGACTGAGGGTTCATCTAAGGCTTCTAACTGAAAAACAAGATACTGAGCTCTTAGTGACTGAGGCCTCCCATTAACCCTTCGTGTTAAATGACCTTAATTATATGGTAACTTGTCTGTGGAATCATACTAGCAATAAATATATTCAATATAAACTTCAGTGCAAATTCAAGGCCTCTTAGCAGTGTAAATAACACAGAGTTTTTTAATTAACCCCAGGATAAGGACTCAAAACAGTGTCCTAATCTTTGGTGTCATGAAAATTCACTGTTTCCATGGTGACAGCATCTTCCCAGGCCCCATCCTCCTCCAGTAGGCTCGGGAAGCAGAGATCCAAAAATGTCCCTGACCCCACACACCAGCAGCCAAGTTTTCCTCCTTCTGCCTCTTACCCGTACCAAGCACGATCCAGCCCAGCGGACTTGGTGGCAACCGTTAGAAGGATGGCCACCACAGGCAGCCTCCATCCAGCCCCTGTAGCCCTCCTCCCTTTTCACTCACCATTACTCGGATGGCATCTGCCAGCCAGGACCCCCTCCCCAGGAGCCACGGCCAGATGAGCTGCTCACAGATAGCTTTGGTCTTGATGCTTTAGACTGGTATGAGAAAATAAAATTCAAAAAGCACTTTGTGCTGCAGAGCTTGGAGGTATTCAAGACTCAACACTGCCCCAAGTAACTTCATTTAATTAGATCCATTGTAAACAGGGTTTGGACTAAATGGCTTCTGAAGGTCCCTTTCCCACCAAAATCACAATCCTATGATGTTCAGTATTTCCCCCCATCCCCTTAAAGTATTAATTTTGCCACTTCTGTCTGCTGCCCACATGCAGTTAAATTTGGAGTGCACAGTTGCATCATGACTCAATGCTGAGATTAGCCATTAACATTTTATCCGTGTAACCTCCTGGCTGTTTTCTACCAGTTGCTTTCTTGGAATCACCAGGTGCCACTGCACACCAGCCAACGCTAGACCAGGCAACTTCTGGATTGACACTAACACCAAGAACAGCATAGGACAGCATATAACCTACCAATGCATTATAAAACTGTTCTTCCTTGCAACTAATACAACTAAAAAGGAGTTATTGGCACTAATTAGCAAAAAAGGTGCTGCTAAGCACAAACAGCAGCATCTCATCCTGCCTTTCCTGCAGGAAAGGGACGCAACAACTTTCTTTACCTCTGATTGCCAGCAGACCAGGTGGTATTGCAGGTAGCAATCACAAATAATAGCTCTAAAACACTTAAGCAAAGGAGAAGAGAATTTTGGATCTGTGTATGCAAAACAGTAAGTACATATTTGAAACCGAAGTTGCCTGCCATGGCAGTGCCCCTGAATCGGCCACATGCTGAGCGATCAGCTTCTGATTTGTCCAAGACAGTATTTATGAGAGCTAACAAGAGCTGGATATTACATCTCTGCTGAACATGTTTTTAAATAAACTTAGTCCATTTCAAGTGAGTTTAAAAAAAAAAAAGCCTAAACAGTTTATATGAGCTTGATTTTTCCACAATGAAAGTTAAACAGCCACAGCGCATGTGCGCTGCACACAGTCTTTTATAAGTAAGAGACTAAAAATTGAGAACCAGCCCCTAAGCCCCTTGCCCAGCCCACCCCACCGCCTCAGAACAGAGGAAGGGAGCAAAGCCCAGTGGAACCGTTGCCTGAGCCCCCAGCCCAGAACCCTTGCTAGCAGCACGTGTGGTTCAGCGCTGGACCGCGACAGCATTTTCTCTTCTCGAGTCAGTGTAAGACAACCATGAATCCTTCTTGCAGTGCCAGTTTTCAGAACAAAACTGTACTTCAGGGAACAGGGAATTCTGCTACACCACTTTGTACACAACTGATAGATTACAGGCAACTGCGAATTCACTTCGGATGAACTGCTCCCCATACAGAATTGCAGTTTTTGCAATATGATACTTAAAGAAAAAAAAATATAAAAGGCTTCCAGTAAAAAATTTCACTCAAGAGAAAATGATAGCTCAAAGACAGGTTTAGATTAAAATTAAATTTGTATCTGTCATTCATTTGGAATGTTTTAATTGTCCCATAGCTAGTCAGTTTGTCTATTTACTCACATTTTTGTTAAGTTCTGTCAAAACCTTAGAAGGGAACATTAAATAAGATGGATCAAGAACTCTAAATAATGAGGGCAGTCCTTTGAAACCTAAATCCTAAGAAATGTGAGCTTCTTGCCTAATAAGTTGCTTAACTAGAACACATAAATAAATAAAGCATTTATGCAACACTTAACAGGTTGAGGAAAATTAGAAGCAAGTTTAGGCAGGTACTGGATTTTTCAAAGTAGTTGACTACAGGCGTTACAGAGGATGAACATCTGTCGCCTGTTATGCAAGTGTAAAGTTACCTACAGGACATTAAAGCGTTACTAATACTGGCTAAAACTGGGCTAATCTTAGTTTCTCATTTACAAAGCCTTCCTCCTCATAAGGAAAAGAGCAAAACGATATATTGCAAAATAGGTATTGTGCAGATATACCCCAGCTATCAGAAAGAAATTTTCTGCACCAACCCCCCACCCCTGTAAAGCTAACATAAGACTAATTTGGTATACGTATTTACTCTCACTGAGCCTCCCCCATAAGACGCCAAAAAAACCCAAACGAACCGAGACCAGGTAGAGATGAATACTTGAGATTTGCTTTAATTTTAATTTTGATGATTGGTTTTACGACAATTACTGTAAGAGTCTACGTGTGCAGGTACCACTACAATTCAGTTTCTTGTTCTAGGAATGGGCAAGACAAGACAAAGCAAAACGGATATGCCTACACTGCACGGCTCAGAACTGTGTAAGATAACCAAACAAGATAACAGACAACTAAACAGCTCACACAAAGGAAAAGCACTCATCTCTAAAATACCTGATTCCATTAGATAAAAAAAAACAATGAAACAAACAAAACCCCAAACCCACCAGACAAATAACCCTTAAAGTGAAAACAAACTTGGACTTCAAATGTACCTTCTTCTGCGGTCCAATGCTTGCAGTGCATCCCTTCCGTCTTTTTTGCAAGAACAGCTGAAATAAGCAAACAGTTTAAGACTTAACTAGAAGCAATATTACAACTGATGTGTAACATGGACACAAATTCCTCACAACAAAACCCAGTTTTGACGCTGTTCCAAATGCAGAATGGTTTCAGTGTATGGCGCATTGTTGATTGCGATACCATGAGCTTAAAGAAACCTTAACTGAAGAGCAACGTGAAAGTACTCTGCAGCGAGAAGCCCACCTGAATATCAGCTTGGCTTATGTGAGGGACAGGTCACAGCTTGGACCGTGGGCCTGACAACCAAGTCATCCGACAACTCTGAGAAGCTGAAGCACAGAAATATGCGAACAGTTAACATTCGTGACCCTGAAGGGCATATATATGGCTAATAAAACCCAGTGCAACAAACACTTACATAAAGAAGATATACATTGTTCCTTACTAGTAAGGCATAGTTTTGGTACAGTAATGGAATATACAAAAAATAATGGATATTAACAAGAGAATTTACAGAAATTATATTTTAACATGGTGGCATCATTCCCTCCAAGGACCTTTAGTGGCCTTGTACTGTTCACCTGTGCTACTTATCAACTGATCTCCCCACTTGCTAACTGTTCACAGATGCAGCTACACCCTTACCAGCACTGTTTCCAAGCCCTGTTGTCACATTCTCCTCTCCTTAGATTAAGATAACAAGGTGATGAGAGTTGTGTTCAGACCAAGAGGCAGACCCATGAGTGCTCTTACTTGCAGGACATGCTCTATAAAAACATTATCATACACATAACTCAAAATCATTCCAGTACATAATGGTCCTGTTTCCAGATTACAAGCAACAATATCCATAGGTCTCATGGCAGAGCTTGTGCTTGGCATGTCAGCTGACTATAGTTACAAATCACATCTTTCCAAAACAACAATACTTTTAAATATAAACAATGCTTCATTGAATCCTTAAATGTTCATCCATCTTTTTTGCTATACCACACTATTTTTACTCTGTTAAGAGGATTTTTTTTTTCCCCCCCATTAAATCTTACTTAAAATGCCCTTGACTACCCAGGCTTTACCCCTACATGCTATCAGTGTCTGTTTGGAAAAACAAACAAAAGGATTTCAGGCTTCTTTTTTGATGGATACAAACATGGGGGAGAAAAGCACCCATTTCTCTCCAAGCCCAGTATTGAACATTAACATCACTCACCACTTGTGACTTTTGCCTGAAGCATATCTGTCTAAATATTAAGCTGGGATGTCCTTTATGAAAACACTTACTTTGAATTGTTCTCTCACAGAAATACTCATGTAGATTTATACTCTTGTGGGGGAGCTTTGGCCCCATCAGAATTAATAAGCAAACCCCTAACTTTGGAAAGAAAATAGGGAAGTTTAGTGTATTCTGATTCCATTCGTTGTCACTTCATGTATCATCCATCACTTCTATTATTTTGAGAAGTACAGTACAGATCCAAAATAAGTTTTCCATGAAAATGTCAGAAATATACCCAAGACTTTTAATATAAATAAATATACCAAAGCTTATGTGAATTTTACAGATGAGATGAACAGACGTATTTTATGGAGTCAGATAATAAATTTATTAATGGTGAATTTCTGGCTCCCTTGGAAACAACAGAACCAACTTTTAAATTAGTCCCAAACTCAAAGAACATTGTTTTGTTTAAAGACAAATATTTTGAGAATACAAGGAAGGCACTTATTCACAACATACAGACATTTAAAAACCTACACAAATTATAATAAATGGCATGAATTCCTGAACAGGCATTTAAAAAGTTAAAACAATATGCGTATCATTAGTTTCCAGTATGAAAACCATATGTAAGTTTTTGGTTACTAATAGCTTCATGTTTATTTTCACATTTATTTTACTGAACACAATATATTGTAATAATTTGTAAACAGATAAATATTTTTTTCTCTCTTAGCAGTCATTCAAAAGTTATCTGCACAAAAAAAAAAAAAGTTGTTTTGGCACCTTTCAACATAGTGTCCATGTAAACATTTCTTCCTTCTACACACATAGCCACCATCAAATTTCTGTAGCAAGTGCCCTTTGGTAAATCACTCATACATACATACATACATCAAATAAAAAAGCAGCTGAAGCATGGTGAAATTAATATCTTAGGCTACGAAATCTTGGTTTTCTTAGGCTAAGCATCGGTTGTTTGATGGTAGGTTTGTTCTCAAATAGCATTGCTTCATTTTCTGTAGTTGGAAATCTGTTCTGGTAGATCAAAGGGTATTCCTTCTGAAACTAGAAATCACAAAAGCAAAAATTAAAATATCAGACTCCACCAAAAACTCCAGCTGCGCAGGGCTTGAGCATGAATCACCTTGTAAGGATGCATACCAGCAGGAGGAGCAAGGCTATGAGCATGGAAAGTAACTCTGCTGTGACACTTGACCAAAGCTGTAGTCCCTTGTGCTTACAAGTTCACAACTGATAAACAATGAGTCAAATAGAAATTTTCTCAGGCACTTCATCTTCGGTTGAAATGAGAAAAGCTTCTAATCACATTTTATTCCCAAGGATTTTTAGCTGTTGTGACTGGAATAGCGCTGTGAGCAAACGCTGTACTGTTCTAACTGCCTAGATCTCCATTTGCAGTGACAGTCTGCAGTTGCTCCCCGTGTTGTTCATCAGCTGAGCAACAGTAATGCTGCATATTGTTTGAACAGCGTGACCAGCTTTCCGCCCCCAAGCAAGGCATGGTAGCCACCAATGTGAAGCCGCACTGTCCAGCCAGCATTGGTATCTATTCTGTTTATGCTTGGAAAGCTATCTTTCAAGAATCACAATTATGAGCGTTTTACCTAAATAGAAGTTAAGATTCAGCAGATTTTGAAGGTATTCTTTCAGGAAAGCTTACTACTTAAACAAGGGAGTTATTTTTCAGTTCCTGCAGATGTACATACAACTAAACAAAAATACCTGGCTTCAGAGATATGTTTTTGACATTTTGCCTGTTTCCTATGTAAGGAAGGAATAATGATACATACATCTATGCATCAGCCAAAGCTTTCTGCTGATTGACTCAGACGAGGGAAAATGACACCATTTGTAACTTTTGGTGTTGATACAAGTTGGACCTAACCCTCTAGTAAGCACCATGTATTTGGCTTCCCCCAATTCAAAGTATCAAAACTGAATAATCACTCAAAAAAGTTGTGATTTATCACACCACTACCTATCCCAGCACATATGGCAAGACTATAATGATATAGCTCTGCAAATTTTAAAAATAAATTTCGCTAACATGTGGCCCTTACAGTACAAGCTGCTTCTGGACTTTGGTGGGAACTCACCAAAAATTTAAGTATGTACTTCAAGTTTTACTATTAGAGGATTTTAGTTTATTTCCTTCCTCCCCACTTCACCTGCTTAAAGTGCTGCTGTGTATTGCTTCTTACTGCTTACTTACTGCAAGCTTTAATTGACTGTAATTAACTACTCTTCTTTACATGCAGGAAGTTTTAATGAACTTGGACAACAGTCCAGCCTTCATTTTTACAGAACCGGAAAGTTTTCACATCACCTATAAAAGTCAGTGTTGCAGAGGGTGGCGGAGGGGCCCCAAAAAGAAAGAAATGTGTTTGCTCTGAAAAGCTGCTTTTTCAAATTTGAGTCACAAGACTTGCTTAGGAGATTCTAGGACAAGTACTATACTATTCAATTGGTCAGAAATACTTGCCAAAGGTTTTCTGAAAAAGAAAAACCCCTCCAGTATTAAATCCTGCCAGAATTACTGTATTTTAGCTTTAGTATTAGGCCATAGAAGTACCAGATAATCTTGAGCAATATACATGTTACAAAACACAAAGCTAAGTCCACAGAAAAGAATGTTTCAAAATTGTGAACAGATAGAGCTTGACCTCTTAAAGCAAGAAATCACTGTTTTTAACACCCATTGATTTTAAGCCCACCTATGGCATTTTAATGGTAACTTGTATAGCCAGTGCACCACAAGAAACCATGCTATAATTCTATCATGTATTATTTAACAGAAAGCAGTATCTCGGAATAATTTTATACTGGTTGTAAAACATTGTTTGAACACCACTGCTGCCAAACAGCATCAAATGCTGTATTAGACACTGTCTTTAAAATCCCAATCAGAGCACACAATCAAAAAACATTGAACAGCTCTCTTCTACAAAACAAGCATTTCCCTCTATACAGTCTGCTCTTGTTCTGTACCAGGGTCTAGTGACTGAGATCCTTCCCTCACAAAGGCATTTTCAGAAGTAGATGAAATATCCACCAAGTTTCTCACCTGTTTTAACTTTTTCTTTTTGTCTTTCACAGACAAGTTTTTATCTTTGATAATGTTCTCCAAGAGCTCTGCCACTGCAGCTTGAGAGGTAGAAACCTTTTGTTCTTCAAACTCCTGAGGAGTTATTTGTTTGCAGTATGAGTATGTTGGCAATATGGCACAAATTTCTTCCTCTGGATATTTGCACTGAAACAAGAGTTGAAGTATGTACTGCATATATTCAGATGATTATGTGTTATTTCAGTAAGAAGGTACCTAACAAACATCCCCAAGCACACTAACTTACAGTGATGTCACAAGTTGCAATACATTATAACATAGCTAATATCTATGATTGCATCAACAGTTTAATAAAAGTTTGCATTCAAAACATAGTGGTTTTATTTGCAGTTTTCCCATCCCACCTTCAGAAGTAACAAATACTCTGCAATTAGCAAAGGAACTTAAACTTCTGTCATGCCACCAACCTGAGCCATCTTCATGTATTCTATGTGATCTTGCACTGCAACCTGGAGGTAAGTTGGTACTTTAAATATTTCTTGTTGGTGATCCATTAGAAATGAAACTAATCGTGTAGATAGTAGCTCATCAAGATCTACTTCTTCTGCACAGCATAGCACACATCGAGAAAAAGTCTGTATCATCTAGAAGTGTTTAGCAGATCATTAGTACGTGAAGTTGAGGGATTTGCCTTCTTTCCAGTCTACACAGTGGCACAATGAATTCTCCAATACCAACTTTCATTGCAATCTCTCTTGCCTGCACCGCTAGTCAAGAGAGGAGGAAAACTGATTATAATTTTTTCCTCATTGAAATAAAGTAACTTCTTATAACATTAGACTTGTACTTTTTAAAATTGAACAGTATTTTCAATTAAGAAATACATATTTTAAAGAGGTAATAATAAGAAAAAGTCTTCCGCTATAAAAAAGTGTACATCTTCAATTAGCCATCTTGAGGCAAGTGAGATGATAAAAAAACTGCAGAGCCAACCTAACCAAGATCTAATGCACACCAAGATCCAGCTTTAAAGAGCTTTAAAAAACCATGGTTTACAGCTTTCATATTTCCAGCTTTTAGCAGGCTTATTTTACATTAGCATGTAATTTGTTTTATCTAATCTTGTTTGACAATAATCTTTAGTCCTTCCAATGAAAGCTTCAGACCTTGAAGCTAGTTTTTAAAACTCACTAGGCAGAAACTTTACTTCTTTGGAACTGTTTTTGTCATAACTTCACATACACAAATGTTTAGCCCAAGAAAGCTTTTCTACAGACACTTTGTCAACACCTTTTAAGTTAAATGGCAGTTGGGTGAGAAATCAGACTAAACAATCATTTACATTCTTTTAAGAAATTATTTCCCTTCTCCTCCTGAAGTAAACAAAAGCAACAACAATATTTGAAATATATTAGGATGGAGACAAGAAAGTGCTTGCTTCAAGTCAGATTTTTGTAAATATCCTGGAGATGAAAAATCTGCCTGTTAAGCACTATTTAATTGCAATGAGACAAGAACCTCAAGCATGGAATACTGCTAGTATTCTCAGCATTACTTCAGCCATGTTCTTAATAGATACGCTGCACTCGTGATTCTCTTACCAAAGAACGTGTGCCCATTGCATCATGCAGTCGTGGCATATCAACATTTTCACTGATCCGAGAGATCATACGCATTAGGAGCTGAATCTTTCTACGATTTGGTGGTGGAAGCAATAAACAACATATCTGTAGTGCTTCAACAGCAATTCTTTCTAAATGAGGCTGAAGGAGATCTACAAGTTAATTGTAAAGACAGCTGCGATTAAGATTTGAACCAACTTTCAGGGTATTTTTATCTCTACAAGAAATTTAATTTTTTTCAATGATGATAATTTATGTTTCATACAAATCAGTTGTAACATAGTAAATGTTATGTGTCCTTTTTTTGTGTGGTCATCTTCAACTTGCTTCATTATGATAAACTGCAGGTACAATTAAGACCATAATACAATTAAGAAATGACACTAATGTTATTCCCAGAAGTATTTCCAGAAAATGTGTTTCAAAGACCAGAAAGAGACGTCTCCTCCAACAGGCAAGTCTGTGCAAATTCCCTGTCTCACTCTTAGACAGTATCTAGGATAGAATTACTTATCACTTACCTGAACAGAAAGGTGACATACTGACACATCAAGTTTAAGACTCCAAAGATACTACACGCTACTCTTTGTTAGCAGAGGTACAAAGGACTACCTTTAAACAGTGCAATTTAGCAACCAGAATTTTTTTTAAAAACCCACCAATCATGTTATATGCATATCAAAAAAAACTAGCAACAGTGCCAAAGATTAAGGAAGCAGAGATTAGTTAGTCAACACAATAAGCCAATACAACATGCTTTAGAAAGCCACCTTACTTTGCGTGCCAGTCAACATATAAGAAGAGTGAGTGAAAGAGTGTTCTGAGAGTTCTATGGTACTTTTGCAGAGTCTCTTTTTGATGGTGGTATCAGAAGCCTCAGTCCTGATGTCCACTGAAGAAGCCACACCAGAGGTATTTGGTTTTCCTTGCCCACAAAGTTGAGACCTTGGCTTTACTGTGATTTCAGCAACTGGTATATTAATGCTAGCACAACTTTTGGAGCTCCTCTTGCCAAGTAAGCTGAGAGATCTGCATACTTGCTTTGACCTGTGATTTTCGTTAAACAGCTCTTTATCCGCAAGAGTTGAGGCAGATACTCTCTTGATGCCACGGGTTTGTATTTGACATGTGTTATCAAAACCAAGCTCCAATACAGAATTAGCTTTAGGCTCATACGTTAGTGATTGTTTTCCATTTCTTGTGCCCAGGATGGTGTTCACATCCCTTTGCCTGAGAGAATCAGATTCTCCTTTATTACATACACTTGAGGCAGTATCTCCAATTCTTTCCAAAGAGTAACACCTTGTCCTAAATTTTAGGGGTGGATCTTGTTCATTCTTGAAACCTGAAAGATTTTGACAACTTCCTCCTATTAAATTATCAGCACTACCTTGTTTACATGTCAGTTTACATTGCTGCAATTTCTTTGCACATTGTTTTTGAATAATTAGCTCTTCTGAAAAGGACTTCCTGGAAGCTTCATATTCCTTCTTTTTTTTGTCAGGCTCTTTGCGAAGTAGGCTTAGAAGAAGACATTCTGTTGACTTGAAAGAGTTCAAGTGAAGAATTTTTGAAGGTTGTGGGTCACATTTCTCATCTGGGACAGAATGTTTTCCACTGCATATATCTGGAATTGTGATGTAGCCACACATAACTATCAGGAAATGAAATATAAGTTAAGATGCAAGTGGTATGAAAATGAACAAGTTCAGAAAGAAATAAAGTTGCATTAAGAAAAATTTAGCTCAGTTCAAAAGCAATCTAACAAGGTAATTGCAACCAACATGCAAGAATAAAGAAAGTTAACACACTGCAATAGCAAGGAACAGACAGGAACGAGCACATATTTTTAAATTATGGTTATTGCATATTTAGAATGTTAGCTCAAACAGCAATTTATATAGGATATTATGAGACAGAACTGCATTCAATTAATACTGTAAATCAGAATGATAGCATTGATGATCCTCAGATTCAAGCTGCCATACAGATTAGGGGGTCAAGATCTACTCAATTACAGATTTGTTCCCCAGTTGATATAAACTTACAGCTTGCACTGATTATTTCTAAATTCATACATACCTAAAATATTAACAAAAAGTTCATAGTATTCAAAAGTCAGTAATGGTTCAGGAAGATTGAGAAAGTAATCAGCAACCATTCTGAATACATCCCGTTCAAACCCACTGTAAGTTGGTTGGCTCATGTCATTATTTCTAGGCCCTAAAAAGAGACGAAGAAAGAAAAGTCACACAAAAAAAGGTCACAATTCCATTACAAAAGAAATTTAAAAAAAAAAAAATCAGTGTAAGTTTATTCTTGTAGAAATTACTGTTTATCATGTCAGCAATATACAAATATTTTGTTTAGTTCAGCACTGTACCATTTGTAAGCAAAAACAGTGTAAAATATTCTGTGTAGCCACTGAGGAGTTGTGCTCAGTTTCAACAAGCTGTTCTACACCAAGAAAATAAATGAAAACTCATTTATGCCCCTTATAGGTTCCTCAGCAAAATAATAAACAAACTTTTAGTATTTTCCTTCATTTCCAAACTACAGTAATCCCAGTTCTCCCACAGGGAGCTCTAGCTTCTAGATCAAGAAGCTACTCGTGCTATAGCCAACTTTGAAGAATGGGCAAGTTGAGAAGCCAGCCAATATATAAATGTTGCTTTGTGAATAGGCCACGCAGAGCTGGTCAGTGTCTTCCCTTTGTGAGGACGTCCTCTTTTCAACTCCTGTATTCAAATGGTTCACCAAGAGAAAGTTCTGTTCACCACTACTCCCATGGTGAATCACAGCTACCTACAACTAATTTTCTTCACAAGTGGGCAGATGAGCATTCCTATAATCTAAGGGATCTGGTTAATAAACTTTGCCCATGTTGCTACAGACAAGAAGAAGAATGAATGAAAGGGGTCACGGTACAAATAAAATTTGACATTGTGTAGATCTTTTAACCCTAACATTATCATACTCCACTGAACTCCTACAAATGAAATAAGCTACCTTACAAAGCCAATTCTAATGAATTAGGAAATAGCAGTTTTAATTACACATAGAACCAGGGAAAACTTAACTTTTGATATGATCAAACTTTATAATCACATTACCACACACTACACTAAAAATACAGTAGAGTAGTATTCCCCTGCCAGTGTAAGTATTTTTAGTTTTCACTGTGCAAATAACTACTGCCTTAATCATTTGGTTACAGTATAGCTAGCAGATGCAGAGATAAAATCTCCACTTGAACTAATTCACTCAAATTAGAAATTGAGAATTCAAAAAACCAGAAAGCTTGCTTGTAGCTTTTGTCTCATGAATACAAAGACCTATTAGTTCTAACTACAGGACTGACGGGGGAATTAAGGTATTGAAATGCTCAAAGACTAGTGCTCAACTATATTTTCCACTTTGATTTAAATCCATTCACCAAGCTCTTCCCTGTCCTGCTTTTCCCAATAGTGCTCTTCATGTAAAAGGCTCTATGTTTTTGGGAATGCTGTTGAAGAAAAAAAAAAAGGGTCATTTTCACAAGAGCATATGCTGCAAACTGAACTTCTGAAGCCACACTAACCCTGCATGGACCCCTGCCACAGTTCCACTGAGCAGCCAGAGATATACGCAGATGTGTAAACACACACCATCCAACCACGTTATAGCTAGTACAGCTTTGAGGGGAGCTAACGAAGGAGATTGCAAAGAATAGCGGCAAGAGTTAAACAGCAGGGCAAGCACACATATAAAAAGAACTCATCATCTCTGATTTAATTTGAGAAGCACTCATCTAACTCTAGCATACCCTGTTAGCCATTTAAACAGGGAGTTTTATAAAAAAAAAAAAAAGAAAAAAAAGAAAAAAGTCAGTCTAATTGTTCTCTGCTTCTCCAGAATCTTTTCAAAGCCTGCTTCATAAAGATGCAAAGCTTCCATAATCATGATCTGTATGCGTTTGTAACAATTTCAAACACATCTGACTAAGGAAGCCCCCAAGACAGTTAGATTCTGTGAAGTTTCATACAAATCAGTGGCACTGTAAATGAGAAAGACTACTCATACCACACAGGTCTGCTACAGAACATGATGAAGAGCAAAACTACTCCTTTATTAGCAAGAGAATCCACATCAGAGTGAGCCATTAGAAACTGAACTTCATTAGGTTCACTGTGAAAGTACTTCCCCCCCGCCCGCAACGTGTGAAAACCCGTGTTAATTGTATTACTCCACAGTAAGTACTTTGCCAGTAGTTCCAAGGCAGCTGCTGAAGTACACATAACAGTGATGCCTTAGGTAACTGATTCTTCTTTTCTGAAGTTCAAGATTTAACATCATGCTATTCTAAATTTTCCATTTAAGCAAATACACAGAGAAAACAAACCAGAAGCACTGAGTTTTCTGTAAGTTGTAACCACTTTCAGTTTTGCTGCTTGATATTTCATACATTAACACCAAAGTAAGAGGTGAGTGCAGACTGACTCTCAGTCTGCGGACAATGTAAGTTCAGTTGTCACAAGACACATTTAACAGCTAAAATGTCTGACTTTAAAAATCCTTCCCATCTACTAGGCAGCGATTTGTAAGACATAAAAGGCCTTCATTTTCCACAGCTGAACCGTAACTATATAAGGTGTCTTACGGGGTTTTAAGCATAAGCTTTTTCTAAAGACCATTTGGAGAAAAAGTTTGGGAGCAGATAAGGAGGTACCAGAGGAGCTATACTCCAAGTCCAGGATCCAGGAACAAATGAGCAGAACTCTTCCTTCTATTGTCATGACAAATTTAGTAGACTATAAACCTGACTATATGAGCATACTTTTATCTCAAACCCTTTGCAAAATTTTGTTTGATTTCTTCTAAGACAAATACAAAACTAACTTGTTTTCTGTGAATTGGCCTCCCAGTTTAATATGAAATGCAGGAACTGTTTTAGTCCAGCTCAAAGCCAGTAACTGGAAAAGGAAAGTCCCTTCACTCCTGAAAAACTGCATTAGAAGAAACCACATGCAGGTTTTGCCCAACTACTCAAGTTTTCTTCCTGCCTGACTCCTTGTTAATAGGAATTATTTTTGTAAAAAACAGTCCTTAGCTTTTTCATGGCCTTGGACAGCATGCTTCCACTGAAAGCTTACAGAGTTTAATTCATTCTCCTGTACATTTCATGGATTAAGGAACACTGAAGCCCCTCTTCTTCCATCAATTTAATCTGTTCACGTTGCCAAAAATTCATATGCAGAATCAGCATAAATGCAGCCTAAAACCAGGATAACTAGCTAGACTACTAAAGGACTGATATCTTTGTTACCTGAAATCTAACATCTTTAACATGTGTTAACTTTTTTTAGGTTACATTTCTGTGCAATAATTTGATATGGATTGCTGTCATTGCTTCTTAGCATATCAAGGCACTTAGATTATTTGAATTTCCAAAATGAAACATCACAATTAAGGTTAACATGCAAGTATATTTCACTTTCAACTCAAAATAGGTTTCTGGAGCTTAGAAGCTATTCAGTGACTTACAGTATGCAAGGCATTTCATAGCTGACAACACCCAGTGCGGGAGGTCTTCTAAAACAAACAAACAAGTACATTATTTATACATAAGCCCAAAGACTTAATAACTAATACAAATAAAGGCACACATGTATTAAACAATACCTCAAATAAAAAGATCAAATTTAAAACTAAATATTGCTACACATGTAATTTAAAAGTAAATGCAACATACCTACAAAACCTTCTAGACAGATATACTGAACTGTATTGTAGTTTGGGGAAAAAAGTGTAAAAGACAGACTATGAAACATATTACTTTAATTATTATTTATTGTGTGTTGTGATTACACCACACAGAATCTTTAAACAAAACCAGAAAAAAAAAATCTTACCTGATTTATTCTGCAAAATAACAACACCATGTTTGCTCGTGTTAGTCATGTTGTATATGACATACTCAGGAACTATCTGTGTTGGCTGCAAAACTTCTTCCAAAGTTGGGAGGCCTAAAATGGTTTGCAAACTGTGGGGAGTAACAAAGCAGATGTTTTCTAAAAGGTTTGCTAGTAATGAATGAAAACAAGTTCTTTCCATATCTATTCAAACAACAGTTACTTGATAAGCTAGTTTGCTGTTTAATAAGTTCTCACTTCCAGAAGGACACTTTGCGGATGCACTTTTTACTGGGACAAACACCAAAAGTCAGTCAGAAAGAGCACCTGTGGTACTTAAAATATACTTCAACACCAGCAACAATAAATTTCAATACATTTCTTAAATGCAAGAATCCAATGTTAGTAAGTACATGAGAAACCATATGTAAACAATACTTAGTAAAACATTAAACTTAAAATGTAATTTTAAAAATTTCAAAAAAGTTGCAAGCCAAAAGCTTGATTGGGCCATTACATACCCAAAGCACGTCTACGAGAAGGTGTTTTTTATAATGTATTACTTACTGGATTAGAATGATATTTCTCCAAGTTTCTTGCACATATTCCTGGCTTATTTCCTTCCTATGCAGTGTGTCTTCCTTGTTTTCTTCTATTATATCAGGTTTTGGCTTTTCCAAATTTTCCTGAAAATGAGTGGTTTATACTGTGAGATAAACAAGCCTCTTAAAATAATTCAAAGTTAAGTAAAAATTGTTCTCAGAAGTATAGGGCATTCTGTGGAACATAAAATTCCAAAACATGATCCATGGAGTAACCCTAATAGTCTCAGCACTGAAATGTAAGCATACCCAATCTAAAAAGCAAAAGCGGACACTATGAAAGAAGACCTGATCAACTCAGAAGTCAGCAATTTAAAAGGTAGAAGCACATCAAATCCAAATGTATTAGTAAGCAAAGTATTCTCCTTTAGTATCACAATCTAAATTCAGAAAGTATGCACACACACACAAATCTCAAAAGAATAAAGGGCCAAACACTCACATTCAATCTTTTTCAAAAAGTAAGCAGAACAGTTAAATAATTTGTGCCTTTTATTTGTCCTAAACAAAAAAATATGTTAAATTTCAACAAGGACACATTGTCCAGATCATTTCTAGGACTCCACCTTCCAGCCCTCCCAATACTTTAAAATACTGTAGCAGAGACAATTTTGCACCGAGGAGACAAAACAAAATAATCCGAAAGAAAACAAAAACCCTCCCATACCAATGACCTAAGATGCTCAATTGCTGACACATATATACACAATTAAAACTCTATGTAATCTCAGATCATATTGATGTAAAATTAGCCCTATACTGGAATGAGGGCGTGTGTGCGTCAAATGACCCTTCTTTCTCATTAAGTAACATGGCTGCATTAATAACTCTACCCCCCATTTATATTCCCAACAAACTATTGCCAGTAAGTTTAGAAAAAACAGCTTCATATAGTTTTAAGAGCGTAATTTCTTCTGTCAAATGCATAATCCCTTTCACTTGCTGCCAGCATTTCAAAAATGCCATGTTACAGTTACAGCTATGATTTTACATGTATATATTTTGTTTGAATATTAACAAGTTATTTAACAAAACCTCTTTTTGTACATTGAGGAGAAACAGCACAGGTCACCAAGACACTTTATTATAAAATATAGCTGTGTCTTTCTATTATGCCTATATAAATGTTCTATTTCACTGTCTAGAAGAACCTACCGATTTATTTCTTAAGGTAGAAGGAAAGATGACACAACAAAACAGTGTCACTAAAAGATGATTGCTTCTAGTTTTATTTTTTTAAAGAATAAAGAAAATACATGGCAACTGTAATTATGTAAGAAACACAAGTTATTACCAGAGACTGTAGTAACTCATGTTTTTTAAAAGTTCTCCTGGATATATGTGGCAGTTTAAAAAGTCTTTCTTTCTCTCTAGAGAAGTTTTCCAAGTTCTCTTTTGGTGGACATGAGCTTGGTAGAGGTTTAACTGGAGATGTTGAAGGAAATCTGTAATGAGCAAGAGAGACGTTAAATACATTTAGAATATATTAGAAATGTAAGAAGTCGCTTAACCAAAACCACACCCTATCAGTGTGATTCCATAAGATTCTGAAAAGATTCAGGAAATTAAGAAGAAAAATGCTGAAATTTTCTCTTTAGAACGTTGTTTAACATTATCATATTATAAATTAGCTTTGGGCTACTTTTCTCGATTCCAAAGTCAAGTGGAAGATACACAGATATTTATACAGCACTGAAAGCAGAATTTGAGAAGTGAGGGCCATTAATACCTTTAATTTAAGAACTTAGGAAAGACTGTTTCCCACTTAGACTTTCTGTAAAACGTACAAGAGAAGTAAACACAGGACTGGTAGCACAGCATGGTGCTACTACAATAAATTTTCCTCGGCTCCCCTCCAAAGCACTTGAGCATAGCACACATGCCAGTGAAAAACTTCACTAGACATTAGCATGGAAACAGCCTTCAGCCTACGGGATGTATGGTCTATACTGCAAGTCAGAGTAAAGTAAAACAGTGAGTGGAGTAAAATGGTGCTAATAATTAATTTTTGGCCCAACTTTTGGCTCAACCCGAAGCAAGATGTTTTTGAGAATCTCAGCATTAAGATTTTTCAATAAAGTTCTCAACCTGAAGAGCTCTGTTAACTGGTCTTCATTTCAGTACCTGTATAGTGCACCATTGTCTTCTAAATTTTCAGATCCCCATCTCCCTTTTATATCTTCAATTACATGATTCTTGAGAAACTTTCTTAATAACTGAACAGTCTGCTGCCTAGTAACTTCAGGACCAAAGTTACTGTTATCCCTTAGTACTTCATGGAGCCAGTCTACAGCTTCTGATGCAGTAAAACAACTTCCATGTTTTTTGAAATGTTGCCTGTGTTTCCTTAATGGCATGCCTGCTCGGAAATATTTTGTAATTTCATTCCACTGGATGGGAAACAAAACAGGAAAGAATGTAAGATTAAAGCCTGAAGTTCATCATTGTAAGTATCAATTAAAACAATATTATATTAGTTAAGTATATAAATGAAATCACAATATTAATACTAACAAATATTGATAGTTATACTAAATAACTTAGTAGTATTAACATAGAAACATTAAAGTTCAGATTAAAAAATACATCAACATTTCATTTAGGTTTTTATCTCATTCTTCTGTTACTGAAAATAAGGTTAGAGCGTCACAAACATAACGAGCTTTATTGACCCGGTCTGCACATGCCTAGCATTTACACCAACTCAGTTTCCTGAGGCACTGTCTAACCACAGCCTTCAGATTTGGAGCAGCTCTCAGATGTGAGATGAATCCAGCTGTCAGAGTACATAAACACCAGTTTTAAATTTTAAAGTATTTTCTTCCCTTCCTATTTACTCGCACAAAATTAGATGACACGCTATAATTAGCAGGCTCCTCTTACTAAGCTGTCGCCCGGTTTTCGAGGAGCAAGGCGCTGCCACCGCCGCAGGCCCTGCCCGGGGAGGGTCGCAGGGCGCCGGACGCTGCGTGACAGCGGTCGCGGGGGGCCGAGCCACCTCCTGCCCCACAGCGCCCAGGCTTCCACGCGTTGCATTCAGACTGCAGCCAGCGCGGTCACCCCGAAAGCCCAACGGCCGCACGCTGCTCCGGGCACGCCAGAAATTTACCTGAGGGCGGGGGCCCCGAAGGGTTAATATTAATTTGTGCTTTACCCGTGAGGCAGAGGCCCGGGCGCCGAGGCAACCGCCGACTTTCCCCCTCCCGCCCCACCGACCCCGCCGCCAGGCTGCCCCGGCCGGCTCCGCACCCCCGGCCCGGCGTCCTCACCAGCTTGGTGGCGCGGTATGGCCCCGGGGCGGCCGGCCGGCTCTCCATGTCGCTCGGCGTGGCCCCTCCGGCCGCCGGGGTGGGCGGCAGCCACCGCGCCCCCCCCGCCAAGCGGCCTAACGGCCGCACCGCGGTTTGAATTCGCTGCGCGAGCCGCTCGCGGAAGCGGATTGGGCGAGCCGAGCGGGCACGTGCCGCCTCACGTGACGCGGGCGCTGGCGACCTGAGGGGAAGGGCCGGGAGGTGAGGGAGGAGGTGCGTTGTGGGCCCGATGGCCGAATGGGTCCTCCCCACAGGAAGATAAACATTTCCCAAGCAGCCGCAGAGCTACCGGGGCATTCGTCAGGCCTTTACAGATGGACGCTTTAATTAACTGTTTTCTCCCTGCAACATCGACTGAGCTAAGCTGTCCCTCAGGGGGCCAAGCCACTTCATACTGCTCGGCCTTGCCTGCTGGCAGCAGTGTCAGCCTGCACGGGAGTTGCTCAGGTGATGGCTGTTCCTCTCAGCCGAGGGCCAAAATACTTGCCTTACCTGCAGGCATGGAGTAGCAGAGTGTGGTAGAAGCCACGTACAGGCACATAAAACAGCCACAGGTCAGTCCTCAGAAACTCACCTTGGTTATTTGTTAAGATGAGGGAGAAAAAGCCAACTCATGTTACATGACTTAACTTGGTTTTCAGAGCATTTTCACAGGCAACACTTCAAGAGGCAGGTGTGGCTTACACACTTCTTGGGTCCTGTGAGACTAGCACGTAGCTTACACACAACTGCCTGAACACATATGCTAGCTGCTTTCAGAAGAAGGCACATTCTTTCAACTACCCTGTCACACCCTGTTGATGTCCTGCAGATACAGGTATAACAGAGACCCTCCCCCCCCCCCCCCCCCCCAAACAAAACAAAAAACCCAAAAAACAAGAAAACAAACCAAAACCCAAACAACGCAAAGCACCAGCAAACAACCTAACAAACATTGCAACATAGCTTTTACAGGGTTTTTTTGTTGGTTTTTTTTTTTTTTTTTTTAAGGCATTCTCTTTCTGAGGGCCTGTAGACCAAGTATACTTGTAACCTGAGAGCTATAAATACCTTGTGAGTGTTTTATCTCATCTTGACATAGCCATCCATTGCTCAGACATTTTAGGCTCATCACTTAAACTTCTTTTATAGTCAACAAAGACAGACAAATACCTCAGACACTTTTATAAGAAGAGATAAAATCACCACTGCTGTGAGAAAACACACAAGCATAACAAGTGGATTTAAGCAATAAGACCCAAAGCTGCAACCCAGGAAAAAAAAAAAAGAAATAGATAGCCGAAGCACCAAAACATGCAGCAACCTAGGTAGTGCCTCCCAGCACACCCAGGACTAGAGCAGCACTGAGGAAACCAATTTCTCAACAAAGTACTCTCTTAAGGAAGGGATGGCTATTCTGCTTTTATGTGCTTAACAAATGAGTTGCAGGAGCCAGTCAAAGCTGTCTCCTAATAACTTCTGTCAGATCTGTGAGCTGTAGCACTTGCTGGTAAGCCAGCAGTTGTTCAATTAATGCATCAGTATAGCAAACAATTCAAAATTCAGTGAAGCTGTGTTATTTCACTTACATTTTGCATCTGATTAGAAGAAGAAAGATGTGGATACTCTCACTGGATTCAAAACTTTAGAGATACTCTTCATCACTTATATATGTCAACAACTCACCTCCTGTTTTCCTTTCTAACAAAATTGCTTGATGAGTGGTTGCCAAGATAGAAAGTGGTATTGATTTTTCCAATGACCCAGGCTTTAAACCTGTTCAAGAGTATAAATCAATTTACTGATTATCTTAGGGAAATCTCCACGACTAAAACCTGCAGAAAGTGATGACTACAGCTGTTCCACTATGGATTACTTCCCGTACTCTCTCTCTCAGGTCATTAAAAAAAAATATAACGCTTGATGTATTTGCATTCAACCTACTGCCTATAGATGATCTGCATTTTGTAAAACTTCATATCTTAGATCAAGTAAAGAGATTTTAGGGACATGTCTAGCAAATACAGTAAAAGTGATAACTGGAATAGTCTGGGAAACGTGACGGTCCATCTTTTTCATACTAGTGTAAGCAGTGTTACACTCTTGTAGTCTAGGGTGTTTTAATTAATTTCCTGGGAGACAAAAACTAGAGCTCTTCCTGCTTTTACAATTCAATTTCAAGTCTACTCTTGCTTGTAGTTTTCCCTACTTAAAGAAAAATGACTACACAGAGGCAGGTGTTCTGTATTTTTATCACTACACAGTCGTGAATAGATACAACCAACTGGAAATATAAGGAGTGTTTTAAAATGATTGGAGAGTACCTTCAGGTCACTAAAAATATTCTTAGAGCCAGTTTTATGGCTTTACAATGAGATTTCCTTATCTTTCAGTGTTTTTCTTTTTTTAATTCTCATTAGAGAATACGAAATACCTAGTGCATACCTGTACAAATACCAACCCAGCTTAGCTATAGGAGGGCATCAGTCTAACTCTTCACATAAAAAGTTCTGCAAAACACATGAGCGAAAGTAATGGAAAAAGTGTTATTTTCTGTTTCACCTTTATAATTGTTTGATAATGGTGCCTGCTACTAGTAACAGTAGAAGGTAAATAGAGATTGATAGAGTTCATTTAAAATATCAAGGTTGTGTCTGTCCCTCTGGATTGTTTTTCACTGTCTGTGTTACTAAACAGAAGAAGAGGTGTGCACTGTATATGCTGTAGGTCTTTGTTTTACTTGTTTTAGACATAGGAATAAAGCTAACTGGAAGTACTTAATATTGGTCTCCTGATGTTTAGTGCAGCTGAATTAACATTCTTGCCCTTAGGTTCAAATAGAGAGTGATTTTAAAACATAAGGGAATAGATTGTGGAGGCTGCTAGTGATAACAAGCTTTCTGTATTTGTCATTAAGGAATACAAATACATATACTTTTACAAATACATATTCCACTTGGTTTGGAGGATGATGCTGTAAATGGGCCATTCTTCCCCTTGGAACTATTGCAGTGACCAGAGACTTAGAGCCTTGGCAGGACTTGGTGTGCTAGCCCTGCGCGGACTGCATTCTTTGAGCTTCCAGTGAAAGAAAATTCGGTAGCCTGTGTCCAAACTAACACAGATACCCGGCCCACATCCCAAAACAGACGCAACTGTTGACCCTGCAGGACTGTTCTTTGGCCTCTGTGTTTATGACTTTCTCTTTACCATAGCTAAGGTTTGGTTTTGATGTCTGGTAAGGTAAAGCATATATGATCGTAATAGCAGCCGTGACAATACTGCTGCTGGGACAATTAGGAGCAGTGATAAAGAACTGAAGTCTTTGAATTTGCTGGTGTAAGCACAGTCAGTAGGAAAGCTAAGAGTGGGGCCCAGCACAATGTTCGTAAAGTGCTGTGAAGATTTCAGAAACATGCCATGCTTATGCGCTGCTGCTAATCTTTCATGCACGTCTGTTTAAATTTTGATTTTAGGGGGTTAGCTTCTATGCTTACAGTAGGTGAAACAAATTGCCTGATATTTAGTGAAAAGAAACAAGAAGCATAAACGTGTGTAACAGTTGAAAGATATGCAAGTCCTTAACGCAAAGTTCTCATTGTGTCATTGAGGTAACAAGGTAAGAACTCAGCCATTTACATTTCCAGATGAAACATTTAAACAATTTTTTTTTTTTCCCCAAGAACATTATGCATCATTCTTTGAGGATATTAAATGGTGAGGGCTGGATTTTTTTTTTTTTTAAATGTGTAGTACAGACTTTATAAAAGCAACATTTTGTAGACAAAGAATCTAATCCAGGCAGGATGTGCCTGGGGGAAAAGTCCACATTGAAGACAAACTGCAGCAATTACTATTATTTCATTACAATAAATTTTTTTCTTAGAAAAGCAATTCTGTCGAATTTACCAGCTTTCAGATAACAACTTTTCAGCTGATTTGCTGCTTTCTGGAGATGGAGTGACTTACTTTTATAGTGACAGTGCAGACACTTTTCAGAAGGATTGGTGTAGGAAGAATAGAGGAGAATGCCTGTGAAGGTTGTCATGAAAATGTGCATGTGAGAATTTGAGAGAAAAGAAAAATCTTGGCTGAGAACCATATCTTTTTCTGCTCCTACTGAACTTTACCCCATGTAGAGTCAGTAGCTTGTACAAAAAACACTTAGAGGGGAGTTTTTATGCAGTAGTGTAGAAAAAACAAAACAAACACATAAGATAAATCCTGCTATTGTTCAGCTCTACCCCTCAGTAACTCAGGATCCCCAAGCACTTTCCTCTCTCCCACAAATGCTGAAGAATTCTGTGTACCATCACCCCCTAAACACAAGCAACCTGAGCACCGTGTTATTTTCTTTCCTCTGAATGACAATGGACCAGCATCCTGTTCTACTTACCTCTCGTACATACTGAGAAATACCCTGCACCTTTTCTTACTAAATTTTCACATCATCCAATGCATTTACCTAGCCTTCTACCTTCTCAATGAGTTAACAAGAGCCTCATGAGCTGCTCAGGACACTGCCCTTCATCCCCACCTTCTGCTAAGTATGGTTTGGATCCCATCTGCAGCAGAGGGGTGGGGTCACTTCCCCGCTAATGTGTTGGTTAACAGAAGTAATGCATAGTCTATAAAGCATACCGTCTGACTGCAGACTTGCTTGAGGTGTTTCCTGACGGAGCTCTCCTAGCAGTTTGCCTAATAGTGGTCACCAAGATTATAAGCCTTTATGATGCTGGGTAAGAAAATGTTACTCAGTTCCCTCACTGGTCTTAGTCCTGTTTCTCTAGCACAGTTCTAAGGTTGCTCTTCTGCAGTGGTTTACAAAAATGTGAAAATGTGCTGATGTTTTATAGAAGTCATAAAGGAAAGCCTTGAAGTCTTTAATAATATTGGGTTTTATGGATATACAATCCCTTAACCTTGTAGGAGTTTAATTTGTGTTTGTATTATTACTTCAAGAATGTAAATATCTCTTATAAGGTAACTAGCTCTTAATTTTGAGCTGAATAAAAATGTTAAGAAGGCATGTTTGCAACACTGTTAGTGTAGAAATAACAATTAATTAACAGCCATGTATTTGTTATTATTAATTGTTATAAAAGGAAAAAACCTATCAAGTGGATGAGGGGATTGTGCATAACAGCGTAAGTAGCTATAGCAGGAGTAGTTGTAAGATAAGCATTATACTACTATAGGATGATGTGCACAAAGAGCCCTTTTGCAAGAGAAAACTCATATAACGTTAAATATGTGGAAACAATTAAAATGTGTATCAAGTTGTGTGATCTTTGAATTTTCAGAAATACTGAGCTTGGAGCTCAGTTTATTTGGGTTAGTTTCAAGTACAGTTTCAAAGTCTTGCAGAAATGTTTAATCTATAATTAACAACTAGTGCTTGCAACCATTGTAGATGAAGGCTGCAGCTTTAATGAAAGCCTATTTTATTTTTAATAGGATTCAAAGATATTGCACACATAAATGACATAGCAGTATCTGTTTCAGCTGCTATACCTGAGATTGTTAAGGATTGATACTAACTATGCATCTGAAGCTTTAGCTTTAAATAAAACCTTTGCATGTATAGACATGGGATGTCCTGGCTTCAAACACAATTAATAGAGACAGCGTGAGGCTTGAGGTATTTTTGAACCAATCCTAAATCAGAGCCCTTTTGCTTTGCCTTTCATATATTATTTATTATCCTGTCAAAGGGCTTTTTATATACTGCATCATGATATGTTAATTAACTTGTGCTTTTTCTCCCCCAGTCATTTGGCTTAAGACTTAATTAAATAGTGGATGTTAAGTATAGTTTAGTGAAGGGATGCAGCTGAGTTTGCTTCTTGCTAGCTCAGGTGCACAGGATGAGCACTGAAGCTGCTTGCTGACTCCACTATGTTGGTAGTACATCCTTCCTTGGTGTGGGATCCAGACCATTCACTGAAGCACAGAAGTACCTCAGTTTTAGATGCCTAATACAGCCCTAAGTAGCCCCTCAGGAGTAAGTAACTATGCTCTCTGTACAGAGGGACCAACATAGAGAAAATATTTGCCTTCATAAGTGAATGGTTTCTCTATCTGGAGATCTGAAAGGCATTGGTCTCTGTGACTACCTGAGGGAACACTGGTCCCTCCCTGGAGAGGATGTCTCCATGACTCAGGCACCCATGTTTATATGCAAGTTAGGTACATACAGTGCAGGCCCCTTGATATCCCAACTGAGACAAAAATAAAGTAATGGCTAGATGTCATTTAGCTGTCTTTTTCTTTATGTGGAAGAGATTGCAAGTTCTAATGCTGTCAGCTGCAGTCCAGACATTTCAAACCAATGTACAGATTTATAAAGTTGATTGTTGTGTTGGTTTTCTTTGTTGTTTTGTTTTTTTACTGTAGTGTTGTGTTTTCCACTGCAACATTTTATCATAAAATGTGTTTCACTGTTATTGTATCTCTTAAATGTCATTTGAATTTATCAGATTCATAAATGAAGTTTTTGAAAAGTATTTAGATGCGCTGAGGAATTTTATAATTCCCAACCATCTTGGTTCAGAGACCTGAGTGTTTACAGGATTTTTCTTCTTGCTCTGTGTAATGCTGTTATGCTTGACATGAAGATCCTCAAAGATATTGATAATTTAATGAAGACATGAGATAATTTAACCTAGTAAAACTCAGTTTAGCATAAATTATCTACCAGGTAGAGCAGGAATGCGGGCTGTGTGTTTCCTGTGGTGACAAACTATTATGCTGGAGCAGTCCCCCAGCTCTTTGTCATTACAGGACTTTCCTTGGACAGAGTTTTTAATTTTGCTCTGCAGGGTGTGACTGTGCTTAGAGATGTAAGTTTTTCCAGCTTAGATAATGAATATACAGAGCACTAACAAAGATGTATACACTCTAGTAAAACTGTATAGTCAGCAGATGGGCGCTGACAGAAATGAAATCTGTAAAATTTTTGAAACAAGAGGCGGGGGTGTAAAGCATTTATAGTTTGCACTGTTACGTAGATGAATATCTGTCTAAAATTTTGGCTTCTGAATTGTAACAATTTTTTTAATGAGTTATGCACCCAGCCATTCTCTGTGCTTTTGACAATCTGAGTTTGGTGGTTACTCTAAATATATAAATGTGTTGGAAAGCTCTTTTCCTAAATAATATAATGGTTTAAAATGTTGAGCTGCCTCCACTGATATGCTTGCTACTTGTGTGGGGAAACTATGGGAGATTTTTTAGGTAATTGCAGCATAGAAAGACTCAACTAGTACAAGGCACACTGATCCTGCATGGTATGTGACTGTACATCTGACAGAGACTGTTAGAGCAATGGCTCTTCAGTTTCTCATAGTGAGATTTGGATGGCTTGAGGTTATTGAAAATTTTGCTATTACATGTTGAACGCTACGGCTTCTGCACCAGCAAGATGCAGAATGAAGCCTTGGAATGGACAAATAGGCAGAGGGAGCAGGAGAGATCTAGACCTGGAAGCAAGGCACCTCTGCTGCAATACATAGTATTGATTCATGGAATTGTTTAGGTTGGAAGGGACCTTTAAGATCATCAAGTCCAACCGTTAACCTAGCACTGCCAAGTCTACCACTAAACCACGTCTCTAAGCACCACATCTACCTGTCTTTTAAATACCTCCAGGGATGGGGACTCAACCACTTCCTGGGCAGCCTGTTCCAGTGCCTGACTATCCTTTCGATGAAGAAATTTTTCTTAATACCCAATCTAAACCTGCCCTGGAGCAACTTGCGGCCTTCCTCTTGTCCTATTGCTTGTTACTTGGGAGAAGAGACTGACCCCACCTCACTACAGCCTCCTTTCAGGTAGTTGTAGAGGACAATAAGGTCTCCCCTCAGCCTCCTCTTTTCCAAACTAAACCACCTCAGCTCCCTCAGCCGCTCCTTGCATGACTTGTGCTCCAGACCCTTCATCAGCTTTGTTGCCCTTCTTTGGACACGCTCCAGCACCTCAGTGTCCTTCTTGTACTGAAGGGCCCAAACCTGAACACAGTATTCGAGGTGCAGCCTCACCATTGCTGAGTACAGGGAGATGATCACTTCCCTAGTCCTGCTGGCTGCACTATTCCTGATACAAGCCAGGATGCTATTGGCCTTCTTGGCCACCTGGGCACACTGCTGGCTCATATTCAGCTGACTTTCGACCAGAACCCCCAGGTCCTTTTCTGCCAGGCAGCTCTCCAGCCGCTCTTCCCCAAGCCTGTAGCGTTGCATGGGGTTGTTGTGACCCAAGTGCAGGACCCAGCACTGAGCTTTGTTGAACCTCATTGCTTTTCTTGTGTTAAATCATTCCCTTTGATACCATCAACTGTACTGTGTGGGCTGCTGTATTATTGTGTGTACTGCAGCAGGTTATTAGTAAAATAATTTCTCTTATGTATGTTCTAGGAATAATTTAGAACTTTATCTCTGTTCTGTAGACCATTATTGCTGTGCAGTGCCTCCAGATTGTTAGCACAATTACAAAGGTAAGCTGGATGTTTCTGGCTGCTATCTGGATGGACTCTTCCCTCCAAACAGGAGGAAATTCCTCTGGATATTTATCTTCTCTCTGAAAACCGCTTCTCAAATAATTTTGGTTACAGCTATAATAATAACCCCCCCCCCCCCCCCTTGTTATTTGGATGTTTTATGGAAATGTCAATGACTTTTGTTGTTCTTGCTTATGATAATCTATTAGCTCTGTGAAAATATGTAATGAAATGAAAAACTGGCAATGCCTCGAATTATCCAACAACTTCATCCAGGAAGGCTGGACATCCTTTTACTTTCTCATAAAAGAAAACAGATGAAAATAGAGGGAAAACAGCTAACTACATGTTTTTTAATCAGCTTTTTTCTGGGAGGGAGTAAGGATGAGTAGAGAATTGTAGCTCCTTATAAAGTGAAGAAAGGAAGGAAACAATGTGGAGTCCTGCACCTGGAATGGGCTGACCCCATACATCAGTACAGCAAGGGGGCTGCTAGCTAGGCAGCCTCCTAGTAAGGGAGAGAGGGCCGCATTCATATAGCAATCCATAGTTAAGGGGTTATGCTATAAAGCAATCATCAGTGCTGTTTCAATTCAGCAAGGACTCTTTCTAAGGAATTTATTTTTAAGCTCCTTTTATCATTTCTATTGATCTAACATTATGTGTGTCTGTATGATTTGGTTTTGGCTTTGCTTAGCAGAAATATACATCTGTACTGATGAAACAGTATTATTTCAACTCAGATCTTTTAAAAAGATATTTATAACTATCTTTAACTTTGGCATAGTTATGTTTATATGGCACTGAATCTGTAATAATCCATTGGCATGTGCTTCTCTAATGGCTTTGCGCAAATCTTGTGACGCCTGTATTGTGTGTCATCCACTCTTGAGATGGTTTTTAGAAGGCAAGGTGGGAAGCTGCAAACTGTAGCTTCCTTTTGGGTGTAATAGCAAATGAAAGTTCCCTCTGATAATTTAATATCTGTACTAAGTATGCTCAGAATTTTGATCTATGGTATTTCTCTGGAAAAATGCAGAATTTGCCTTCAATGTGTCTATTTGTTCACATAGTTTTTATTGAACTCAATTGAATTACTCCTGTACTATAAAAGAAAACTGACTTTCTGACTCTGCTGCAGACCTTTAATAGCAGTTACTTCAGATACAGGCATTTCTCCTCTGGTTCTCTTATCCACCAAACTATCTAATTAAAAAAAAAAACCACAAAAAACAAAACAAACCAACAAACAAAACACATCTACATGCAGTTTTAGTGAAGTTGGTCTGAAAAACAGTCCTTTTATGCAGTTGCTTACAATTTGTTGCTTTTCATTTGTGAGCTGTATCACAGCTGCACCCAGTTTTTCTCACAAATTGGTTCATCAGATCTATTATTCTACAAATGTGTAGCAGCTGTTGCTCAAATCCAGCCTGATTGCACATGCCCTCTGCAGTTTTACTCAATTGGTTTACTCCAAACACTTTGTTACTAAATCATTCATTTGGTTGTAACCATCCGTACAAAGTATACATTAAAATGCTTCATACTACAGCAATTTGGAAGCCAGTTGCTCAAAAGATCAAAGGATGGGATCACATATGGAGTATGGTCTCCTTACCATATGTATTCACAACTCTTGGCTGTTAGTAAAAAGCAGGTACTTATATCAAAAGGGGAGAATTCTCAGACTAGAGTTTTCATTGTAATGGTATTTGGAAGCAGTGAGAAAACATGAATATTGTACATGTTTTCAGGCATTCATCTCAATGGTTCTTGGTGCTTCACTCATTCTCTGCAAGTCTCTGAAATGCAGATGTTCCTCGAGTGGAAGGTGGCAGCTGTCAGGCATGTTAAACAGTCGGGAAAAGGGGATGTTGGCAGGAACCAAGGAAGAAACTGTCTTGATCACTAGGAAATATAACTAAATATTTACAAAGATTTTTTTTCAGGATTTTCCTAGATCTTCTGTAGTGTCTAAAGGACTCCAGCACAAAGTGAGTAGCTTTTGCATGCACACAGCCTTAAGGTTGTTACTGCTGGTGTTAATTGTGCTGCTTCCATCATCTGAGGCTGCACTGTTTTAATTGAGAATTTGAAATACAGCTATCTCTTGACCTAGTAAAGTCTTTTTGGATCAGAAGATCCAAACAACTTGAAAAAAACAATAGGAGAACATATCAAGAAAACACAAAGGACAAGTTGTTCTTGGGAATAGTCCATGGTCTTTTCAAATGCTACAAATTTCTGCAGAGATGTTTGGGAAGTTCGTGCATGAGGGAGGAAATCACTAGGATTTACTGCCTGGTTAGTCTCCTGGATCCAACCACATCAGGATCCATTTCACACTGGGGAAAATCACTTACTGGGTCTGAGATCAGGTAGATATACATTCTAGCACGGGAGGGTTCAAGGAGTTGCATGCAGGAAACTTTATTGTGAGCTCTGGCTGGAGGGGGAGATGTGTGCCCAGACAGATAACTGTCTCTGTTGAAGAGGGGAGGGAAAATTGCTCTCCTTGGGCACCCTGGTGTAGATGGAGCTCCCTGGAAGCTGACTTGGAGCAAGCCTTCTGCCTGGGACTGTTGCAGCTAGGAAAGCTCATTTCCTAATTACTTGGCTTATTACCTGGGTGTGAGCTGTTGTTTCCATCCTGTTCATAGAATGCTCTATTGTAAATTGAATCAAAGCTTTGAAAATAGCCTGTTTCTACCCAGCTGCTTGGAAGAATGTGGTCAATATAAAAACCAACTGATGAACTGTAGGGCCACAGTCTACCCCTGCTCCAGCCTTATAATTCCACTGGTGTTTATTTGATAGTGTATGTTCCCCATTTCCCCCAAAGGTATAGGCATACCTTTGTATGATAGCCATAGTCTTGTATCTTTTAATACCTGAAAAATGTAATGAGAACTGGGGACAGCTGCAAGGTAATCTAGAAAGTCAAAGCAGACAAGTAATCCATGACGCTGAGTTTAAAGTATGATGCCCTGTACTGCACAGGGAGAAAATAGCAGAAGTCCATATATACCCATATGAAACCTTGCTTTCTTCAAGTGAATTCAGGAACCTGCTGTAGGATGTGTGACTAATTAAAAAGAAAATGGAGCAAGCCCTTGCTTTTCTGGATTCAAGTCCTGTCTTTCTGTATCACTTCCTTGTGATGTGATTGATTTCTGCCACACGGTGGTGGTGTTGCTTTTTTCTAATCATGAAAAGTTGTTTCTAAGACCAGCTGCAGCAATGAAAACTGCTTTATTTGTTAAATGCAACTTAGTGATAACATGTTGATTTTAATATATGTTCATGCAATTTTCACGTTACTTTTGCAGCCAGGGTGTAATAGTACTATGTCATCAATATAAAACAGATCTGTTTGCCAGCTTCCCAGTCCTTTGCATCCAATATTTTCACTGCATTTGGTGGTCTGTTGCTGCTTTGTCCCTATAGAGAAGAAGAGATGAGCCCTTTTTTTCAAAGAGAACTTATCAACACTTTGACTCATTAGGCATCATTTTATAAAATTAAAGCTTTTGCTTGTAAAAAGGTGGTTTAGGCATCATGTTATAAGGAATGTATTTGTTCAAATTCATGTTGGCACAGGCTGAAATCTGCTAAGATATCTTGCTTGGCAGCCTGGTAACCATCTTGCTAGGGGAGGATGATTCGTGCAGTGATGCTCAGTAGCAGACAGAGGTAGTTGTAGCTTCTGTGTGTGGTCCCTGGGCTCCTCAAGTAGGCTATGGTCCAGATCTCATTCACCAAATATCTTGCAGGCCCTGTAAGGATATGAAAGCCTTCCTGAAAGTCTCTGAAGTAGCCAGAGAAGACTATGAGAAAAAGAGGTAATTGAAAAGTCCTTGAAATCATCAGTCCATAGCTTTCTATGTTTACAGGCTGGGATTTAAAGCAGGAGCTCAAGTAGGAATTCAAATTTTAAAAAAATTATTCTAGTCAATGGAAAAAGTGACATGGCATATGTTCCTCCATTCCTTGTTAGTCTTGTTCTGAAAACTTCTTGTGTGCTGTAGCTTAGTGGTAAGGTCAGGTGCCACTTCTATTTGGGTTTCTCATGAACACTGTAAAACTGACCTTGAAATAGTCATCTGATTTTTGTCCTACCAGAAAACAGAGTACCTCCTTGGACAAAAGGAGAAAGCAATGGAACCAGGAGCCACAGTGAAAGCACTTGCATCACTCCTGTCCCCTTCCCAGTTATGGAGCCTCCTGGCAAGGAGAAGGGGCAGCCAGACAGGTCAAGACCATGTGGAGGGAGTCCCAGAGCATCTGTGCAAGTAGCTGCCTGGACTGGCAGCACTGGCAGAAGATAAGTGACAATACAAAGTTTATTCTGTAGCAGCAAGCTCTGTCCATCTCCTTCCTCTGGGATTTTGGTGTCCCCACTACTGTATTTCTTCCTGATCCACAGGTGATGTCTATGCAGAAGGTTTCTAGAAGGTAGACCTTATTTATGCAAGTATTTATCTTGGAGGGCTAATGCAGAAAAAATGTAATCTTCTAAATAAAAAAGAAACCACTTGAAAATCATCATGATTTGATTATAAACAACAGACTCTAAGAAAAATCTTGGAGGGAAGATGGAGGGAACAAATTGGCCATGTGAAACAAGGACACGGTTAATACACTGAGGAAGTGAGAGGCTTGATAAACATTCACACAATTAACACACCAGTACCCCTACTTCTGATGAGAGAGAGGGCTGCTGTTGAAGTTTTTGCTGCTGCCTCTCCCTTGCCCCATTGCCCCAAGGAAGCCCACTTACATTTCTATTACATTGCCTAATGATTCTGATCTTCATAGCATATGTACTAGTTCTTGTAAAGCTAAAATAAAGCATTGTGCAGTTGATGATACTGCTTGTCATGTGTACTCTGTTGTATTAATATGAAAGTTCATTTCAATAGATGTTCAAAAAAGAAGGCATTTTTCTAACTGTTTGCAGTCAGGGACAGCATTATCCTCACTGTGCAGGCTCTAGCACTGGCAGTACTTTTCCACGAGCATTCTGTCAATGTAACTCTTGCATACTTGCCACAGACTCATAGCAACGCTACAGTGTAATTTACTATGAGTAGGGTTTGAGTTAGTTGTATGGAGTTAAACTTCTTCAAATTTTTGTACTTAATTTGCTTGTAAGCTATGGACAAAAATATCAGTCTTTTTAATTTTTTTCTAGGTCACTGTACACTATTATCAGCTGGTATCCTTTACATCAGATTACAACTATTCAGTTTCTAGCCAACAATTTTTTAAAATAAATATTCACTGACTCAAAAAGAGGAGATGCTATTCTGAAATTGTTGGAGCTTGTTGTTAAAAATGACCTTCATGCAATAGTAGGTTATTTTGTTTAAATAGAAGGCTAAATATAAGTTCTCCATTTCAGCAGAGCAGATTTTGATAGACCAAAAGAATTGCTCAACCATTAACTGAGCTGATGAGCTTGAGAACATGAAGAAATTCTAGGACTGCTCCAGGTTTAGTGCCAGCTGTTGGGGCAGCTGAAAAGAGGGGACAAAGGGCTTGGTCCTCTCTGTGTAAATAATTGGGTTAGGAAGACTCTCGTGAATAACCAGAGAGCCTAGGAAGGATGGAAGGAGAAGGACAGATCAGCAAAGAAACCAACATGATAGAACTGGGAACTGCTCCAGAGGACAGCAGGGAACTTGTAGTAGTCTCATGTTTCATGTTGGGCCCCATTTGATGGTGTATCCTAATAAATATGAACCTTTGTGTCCATCTCTGAAGTCTGGCTCCTCTCACCTTAGGCATATGCCCCAAGTGCATCTTTCCTTCAAAATTCTGTTGTTCTAGTCTCTTTGGCTATCCAGTCTAAGATATTCATGCCCTGGCTTCTCTTCAGCTTCTGTTTCTGGCCTGGTGAATATTTATGAGCAGTAAAACAGTCCAACAGGAATGACTTGGAGACATCCTGTCCAGCATAGTTAGTAGCATAGAGATTATGGTAGATGGGAGGTCATGTCCTTGGTCTGCCTAGAAGTTCTCATCTATCTCATACAAGTGCCTGAACTCCAGGTTAAATGCTTCTTTAGGAAAGTGAGGTTTTTCCCTCTGGGCTTGTATTTAAAAATTACAGGCACTTTCTTTTCTACCTGAAGTAGAATGGGAACAGTAATGGAATACCAAATGTTTTCTGATGAGAGACCTCTTTCTTAAGTGTTGTTAAAACCCTGTCTTAAGTGTTGAGCAATCAAAGTAACAGGAAATACAACCAGCCCCATCTGTAATTAGCTTGGTATCCATTCTTTTCAGTCAAATTTTTTTCTCCCGATAACGTACTTCCAACAATTCTAATTTTAGACTAGATATATGTATGCAGATTCAGCAATGCCAGAAGTGGTGTAGTAATATGCTGAAAATTTATTTGATTTAAACTTGAATGATGCTGATGGAAATGTGCCAAACTACCCACATTTATACAGTCAAAGAGCAATCTGAAGGAGTCATGCTTTTGCATTGCCAGTTACGTATATTTTCAGCTTCATGTGTGCAGAACAAATGTCTGCTTACCTGACTATTTGTCATAGTGTCCATAGCCTAGTCACTGCACTGAGCTCTGCTTTTCACCCAAAGGGGTCTATTTCTCCATTTGTGCAATAATTTATTTTATTAATGTTCACATTATGGTTTGCAGGGCATTAACATTGCTGTTAATGGGGGTTGTGCATAGGAGCTGACAGAAATGCTCCTTAAATCTGTAATCTGAATTCAGACTGGGTAGAAGCTGCACAGAGTGTTAAACGCTTTTCTACTTGAGATCAGACAAAGCCGTGCCATATTTACATTAATCCTGCACTTTCAAAGCACATGCAAGGTTTTAGCTTCACAGCAACTCTTGATTTCAATGCAAGTTAAACACTGTGCAACACTTTGAGCATTTCTTCTTGGAAGTGCCAGATTTGGGCAGTTCAGCTTCTGAAGTCTTTAGATCATGACTCTTCTGTCCTCATATAGATGAAATTTTAAGAAAATAGGAATCTATTATTCAGGGGAGGCTTCCCCCACAGGAGAGTGACAATTCATAAATATGTGTTTACCTACAATCCTGTAAACGCAGGAGAAATGACTGCAGCTTAACTAATGATAGAACTTTCTTGTTTGGCTGATAAAAAAGCTTTTCTTCTGTTTGGGCCATTAACTGTCATGGAAAAATCAAACTCTTCCCTCAGCAGATAAGCATTTTAAAGGTAGTTTACCATGTTTTAAAATATAGATAATGGTGTCATTTTCTTAACAACTGTAGAGAATAAACAGATGTGTTATGAAATGATCATGGCCATGTTTAGCTCTTGCTTTACTGAATTTAGACCTTTTAAAACATAATTGTTGCCTTGTTGTTTTCAAAGGAAAGCATGCAGGAACCAGATGTGGGAGGGGGTGATCTCCAGGACCCCCAGCAGCATGAACACCCAGCTCTCGCAGGGGGCTGGAGAGCACTGGGATGTGTTGCTGTTACTTGTGTCTTCCCAGGGCGAGAGAGCCTATGCCGTTTGTACGGCTCCATGTAAACCTAGCTGCAGTAAATGTGTGTGCATTTGTGCATGGGGCACCTGTGGTAGAAAATTCAGGCCTGTTGCCTTTGGCTCTCTAAAAGCAAGATTCTGAGGATTCAGCAGCACTGCATTCCTGTTTGAGTGTGTTTTTATTAACATCTTTGTGCTTTTGTATCACAGCACAAAAGGTGGAGTATTATGAAAGCAGGCAACCTGTCCTGCTGTTACTGGGGTCAGCAGCACCTGTAGGACAGTGTCCTGCCTCCTCCAGATGGAGACGTGGACACTGTTCCTGTGCTAGTCTGTACGGAGCTGCCTGGTGACATGGGGAACGGGGAGGAATGGGTATACAATAGTCTATTTTTCTTAAAGGCTTTGTTTATAGGTACTGTCCCTCACTGGTAGCAGAGGTGAGTTCAGAGTGTATAGCTCAAACCTGGATTTTGAACACTAGAAATCTGAGATTCTGACTAGATCCAGGTGTTACCGCTGCATATTTAAAAAAGGGCACAATGACAAAATTGGGTTTAGACTAAATACAGAACTGGAATTACATGGGTTTTCAGAAACACTTCATTTCAAATCTGGCATTTGGCTCAAATCCATATTATTTAAAAAAAAAACCCAAACTGTTTTATTGGAAGTTTCTAATGGCATATTATATTAATGATGATAATGATAAATGGCATTAATATAGTTTGGTTTCTTATATAAGGACTCCTTGAGAGTTCTGGCAGAGACTGTGAAGCAAGTGGGCACAATGACCACATGATCTCCCAGTTCTCAAACCTGCCCCTTTATCATGTGTGCTCCATTTCCCTGCTCTTATACAGGCAGGGTGAATAAAAATCTGTCGATCCCTTCCAGACTATCCGTCTGTCACCTGTAGACAGAGTTCAGTTTCTCCATATGTGCTCTGATTAAAATCAGGGAAGTATTTTGAAAATACTTTAAAGCTTGCTATGTTTAAAGTGCCAAGAAAACTTTTGAGGAGCAGTGGATCCTTGAAGCAGTATATGGGTACAGATTAGATTCAGAGTATGGATTTAGACTGGTATTTAATTTGGGGCTGAGACTCAGCCACAGCTTTGGTGATATAACACTTAATGCTCTGCTCTTATAAAATAGCAAAAACTTTATGCAATTTGGTGAGATTCATTACCTGATTTCTGATGTCCTAAGGAATATAGCTTGCTGATTACACAAGATTCCTGTGAAAATTAATTAAAACCAATCCAAAACCTGTTGTTCCTTCTTGTTCTGATTTTGATAGACACCAGTCCAACCAACCCCAAGAGCAGGCTGAACTATCTAGTCCCAAACCCAGCAGTGACAAGCTGAAGCATGCACACTTCAGGAAAACACTGCTGTATTTGTGCGTGGAAGGTGCTTTGGGGAACTCGCTGTCCCTGTGTCATCAGCCTGCCAGCACGCTGTAAAGCTTGTCCATTCAACTGCAAGTGCTAGCAGTAGATGCTTATTGTGGCATCAGAAAGGGATTGTTGCTGTGCTTAGTTTTGGTACTATATGTCTCGTCTCATTTGCAGAATGGAGTTGCCTTTTGTTTGTATTGTTAGGGATAATTACTACAATTTGTTATCCATCAAACAGTCACAGGATGTTGAGCAAATGTACATGGGATACTTCAGCAATACCCTGTAACGCAGACAAGTGATGCAGAGAAAGTGTGTGTCACAAACTTATATGGGCAGATAAAATATTTTTGCAAAGATATAATATGCATCCTGAACAGTTACAGTAGGGTGAATCATGCAGCACAAACTATGCTTAAAAAAAAGGCACTCTGCAAAACTGCTTCATTATATAATAATGCTCAGTGAATTCTAGGGCTCTGTCCTACAAGATATTGAACAATCCTAACCTGAGAAATACAAAAAGTTGATCTATAACCAGCTACCTGTATTTGCTGACAATAGTTTTGAATAATAGTGCTTAAACACTATTTTCTTGGAAATTCTAAAACCAAGGGGTTATTATTTAGTGAATCAGCCTTGCCATAAAAATACAAATTTAAAGGAAAAGAAACATTTCATTGGAGTTTTTGATCACTCAAGACATTTTTATTCTTTTCTTTCTTAACTGAAATTCTCCCTTAAGTTTAAAGGGTTCACCTCTGTGTGAGTTGTAGTTGTGGTAATTATATATTAACTGTCATACAGATACCTACTGACATCAAAGCTTTCAGAAATTATAATGGACAAGGACAGGTGTTACCAGGTTTAAAAATAAAATTAAAACAACAGCAACAGTGCAGCAGCTCATCAGAATTCATCAGCAATCGGGGCTTAATTCCATGGTACTGTACTGTTATCTGTCAACCATTCATGCAATTAAGAAAATATCTCCCAATGTTTCCATGGTGCTAAAGCACTCCAGGAGAACAGCCAGCCCACACAGGACTCAGGAGTGATAAAATATTAATTCAGTACAAGCACATGTTTGATAATCTCAACATTTAATACAGGCTATAGTAATTCAGTCCTAGCAAATTATTCAGTTAAACAGAGCAGAGCCAGATAGTATACTACTTGGCAATGACTTTATTTGCAAAAATAGCCCATGTATTGTGGGATTAGGACTGTAGATATGAAAGTGGTGCTTTTGTGTTAGCAATGCAGATATTGTGGATGATGAGTGCAGGCCCAGGCTGAATGGCTCTAGCCAAGCTGAGCATTGAAACCTCAGTTTTCAAGGTGTGTATCTGTTTGCCAGATGAAGTCCAAAAGAAAAGGGAGTTTGAAATGCTGCATCAAGCAGAGAATAATTAATCTACTGCATGGCTCAGATGACAAATGAATTTGGTCTCGGTGTCAGTTGCAAGGAAGCACATGTTGCAGAACGGATTCTGGGGGGAGTCGTGCCTCCTCCATTAGCACCAGTGCTCATCCTCTATGGCACAACCCTCTTCAGCTGGCTGTGCCCACCTCTGGCGTGTGCTGAACCTGTGCTTAAAATTAGAAAAAATATTTCCTGACACTGGAAATGCACAATAGATCTCTGTAAGGACACTGGGAGAAGTTATGTTTGGTAGCAGCATCTTGTAAGTAGGGGTTTAATGCTTGTGAGCCCTGCAGAGCCAAGTCTGGAGCCAGGGGCATGGGGAAGGCTCCAGCCAGGCTTCTGCCCCTTCTCTGTTTCTGGGTCCCTGCCTGCCTTTGCCATATGCTTTCTGCAGGCAGTGTGAGATGCAGGTGTAGCTAGGATAAATTTGGATTAGCTGGAGTTAGTTACACCAAGGTTGCCATCTTCTCTCTTGAAAAGAAATCCTGTCCCAATGTAAACTTCTCGGAAGAAAACTTTCCCTAAAAAGTTTCAAGTGGGATGCAACATTTTCCAAACTCCAGCCCAAGGTACCAGCAGGTCTCTGCTGCTGTGCTTGTTTGCAGCACAGAGCTGCTGCTGGGGCTCAGTTGCTTCAGGAGGAATCAGAAGTATTTGCCCTAGAGTTATTTTTGAAGACCTGCAGATAAAAGGGCCATTGCAGACCCTCGGTTTTCCTTTCATCTGTTCTTTATATCATGATGCTTTTTTTGTTGTTGTTGTTGTTCAAGTTGTTGCTGGAAAGGGAGACAAGCTGGAAGCCATTAAGGGAAAATCCCACACTGACTTTTTAGAATACGATCCTACAATTAGCTGAATAACTTTACTTGTTAGCAGTTGCCTTGTACTAAAAGACAGACTCATAGCTTGTCTGGAAATACTGTCAGTCAAGGTCGTTTTCCCAGAATTCATGATACGTTTCCAACATAAGCAAACGGCTGTGAGAATGGATGTTTATAATGACAAATCGTAGGAAATTTGAGAATTATATTCTCTTGCTTATTGAATTTCTAAATACCTCGAAAATAGGGTTCTGTCGGCTCCCTTAATAAGCTAGGCCACGTAATGAATTAGATATTGGTAGCTGGAAAAAGGCTTTAAGGGGCTGAAGGGTATTTATTTTAAACTTCTCAGGTGTCTGGTTTACAAAAACCTGATAAATTATGTGAAGATAAAGTTTCAAGAAGAAAAGAAGTGAAAACTCTGTGCTTAAAAGGGAAAGGTTGAGAGGGAAATATTGTGAATTTCTGCTTTTTGCTTTTTTCCTATTTTTTCCACTTCAGTGGCTAATTAACATTTCAGAGAAAGGAAGGCTTTGCTAAAAATCCAGCATCTCTCCTTAAGGCTTACTTAAAAATACATCCTTGGGATCTTCAATAATTGTGTAGAAAAACAGGCTAATGTTGGCATTCCTAATATTTTAAGGATAAAACAAAGAACAAATCCAGCAAAGCCATTCTAGACAGTCTTTCAAGCCCACATAAAGAAACAAATTCAGGCAAAAGAAGAGTGTTTTTAAAATACTTGGCAGCTCATCTTTAATATTAATTCCAGTACTCTTCCCTTATTTTTCTGAATAGTGCATCCTGGGTATTTAGTCCCTTCAGATATTTTTAGAGTGACTTCCCCTGTGCTGTTCAGACAAGTTAGTATGCACAACGGTGGCAGCTAAAATTAACTCATTTTTTTAATACACCAACTCCATCCATCTCTTAATTTCAGTTTATTCCCTCTGAACCCCACAGTTTGTCCCTCTGGCAATGAGCTGTCGACATACAGTAACCAGGAGGTAGGTGAGTGCAGGTCTGGAGGCAGAAGAGGTAATTAAACAGGTCAGGCTCAGAGCAGAATTTGGGGCTTGGGTCTGGAAATGTCTCAGGACAATCTCCTATTTCAAAGACTGAATTGGAAAAAAGAAACCAGCTTTCTGGTGCTTGGATCCAACATAGCATAGACTGATAGGGCAGATCAGTGGATGGACAAACCCATCTGAAACTAGAACTATAACACATTCAAAATCTGAATTCTGTTTTTTAACAACTGCAGTTCCCACTTTGTCCAACATGGATCAATAATCCTGCTGCTTCTCCAGCGATCCCCTGTGGCATTAGTCATTGCATAATGAACAGTTTTTGCCTGACACTGCTGTTCGGTATGGGTTCAGCTATGCACTGCTGATTGCTGGCAGTTGCATTTGATAGTTGCAACCCATACTTGTATACAGGAGAAGGAAATACATAAAATCAGGTAAATGTTTTTCAGTAGAAAAAACAGCTACTCTTTTGTTGTCCAGGTTACCTTTTGCTTGATTTAGTCATGAGCAAAATCTTATTAGACAATTTATGAATCTTTGTTTATATCCCTCTAGTATGACACAGAAATAGAAGTAATGATTAACATTAATAACTAAAGGAATTGTCTCAAACAGGATTAACTAATACAATGTTCCCATTTTCCCTGCTTTAGTGAGAACACTTACTTTTTCTTTAGGATGGGAAATGTAATCCTGCAAAGAGTTATTTTTCCCATCATGTCTCACTGCTAAAACAAAACAAATCTCAACTGAAAAAGCCTCCAAAAGACAAATACGATATTCATTGACATATTCTGGTGTGAGACTGACAGCAGTGCTGAAAAATTGCAACTTCAAGCTTATTTATGTGAAACTTTTCAGAAACCATTTATCACCAGTTATCTGCAGAATATTTTTTCTTGTGTTGCTAATAAGATATTTCACCCTTAAGACCTTTTAAGCCTTCAGTCATATGTTAATATGGCAGCTGGTTGTAAACTTCTAACACGACACTAAATTATTTTTGCTTGTGACAGCAGAGATCTATAATGGTGTTCTGGATTTCCATCTTCTGGATGCACTTTTCTCTACGACACTTCTAAGTTTGTGTTCTTCCTTCATCCTCCCCAGGGCAACTGACTGCCAGACCCCGAATTCCCAGTTGTGGGCACTGGTCTGTCCCACAGGATGTAACTGCCCAAACTGCAGAGGAGGCTGCCAGTTTCTGCCGTGGCCCTGAATTGCTTTATGGATCCTTGTTTGTGCCATGGAGCTTGGATGCTGAACTGCCCAAGGAGTGATCCAGAACATCGGTATTAAGTTGGATTGCAGCCCGAGGTGTTACCTGACAGCTGCTTGTCTCCGCACACAGAGGGTCTGCACCGACCCTGAATTTCGGGGGATTGGAGCCTGCAGGATGGTGAGTGTCTTTACTTTGCTTCCCTCTCCAAGTGGCATTTCCTTGTTCTAGCAGTGCCACAGCACTGATGGCATGGGAGCAGGATTATCACATTATCAGTGGCTGTCACCAGGTTACATTGTATGAGATTTTTAATTATGCTATTTCTATAATTCTACAGTCATAGTTTTGCCTTTTATTGTACATCCTGATTTTTGGTGCAGATAGGGGCTAAAATACATTTTGCTGATGAAACAAAAATGTGTTTTCCTACCTATGGGGCGGGAAAAAAAATTCATCCTTCTGGGAGGCGATAGTGATCAGAATATTTAGGAACTTATGCTAGGATTTTGCATGTTGTTGTCTTTCTCTTAGGATGACCTGGGCTGTGCAGTTTCCTAGTTACTTGAAGTCAAAGCATGAGGCCTGCTGATTTTTTTGTCCTCTGTTTCTGACTTCCAGCTTTGTTTATGGGGACTTTAATTTTGCCATCTCTTTCTGCTAAGGGCAAACCTCTTTTCTGGCTCCTGCTGTAGCTCAGTGCTGCTTGGCCAGGCCTTCAGAGTGCACTGAGGAAAACCTGGCTTTCTGAGGAGGCGTCTGCCTTCGCTAAGTTCATGGAGGCCACGGCAGAGCTGGAAGACCATACAGATGAGGATTACTGCAGATACGGTTGCTATGCTAAAGTCACCAATTCATGAAAGACTTTAAATATAAAACTGTGTATGCTGGCTTAGCCATGAGAACTCATCTGTGGTTTTTTTTGGTTTTGTTTTCCCCAACTAATCCACACCTAAGGTCAAAGCAAAATCAGGTGTCGATTGGCTCTTTGTAGAGTTTGGCCGAACTACTGAAAGCAGTGCTGAGTCCAGGGGATCATTCCTGATATGCTGACCTCATTTAACCCAGATACTCTCTGGATTTCAACCATTCAGCCCCTTTCATGCTACTTCTCTGCTTTCCTTTTGCTCCCTTGCTCTATCCATCTCCATTTTCTGCCTCATCAGGGAGAAGCTATGGGTTACAACCAAAGGCCACATACCTACCTACCTATGAAGCTCTCTGTTTGGTGGGCTCTTTTTGCCTTCAGCTTCTACAAAGGCTTCAGTTCAAGGGCTCTGAGAATTGACCCACATTTCCTTGCTGGAGTTGCCATGCTCTCGGGTGAGCTTTCCAAGCCATTAATATCAAAGCAGCATCACTTATCTTGCAGCTCAGCCTGAAGAGAAAAGAGGCCTTGGAGCTGCTTTGGATCTCTGTACCTGCTGGAAAGTGGGGCTTCTCTCCTCTTTCAGTCACTGTGCATATCTGGGACTGGTATTGACTTCAGTAGGGAATATCAGTATTACTGGACTTTATTGGAGATAACAATTTTTTAGGTTCTGGCCAAGGCAGCTATTTCCAGTGCTCATTATAACACAGTGAAGTCACCAAGTATGTGACACAATAGATGAGATTTCCATTATTTAGCTGTATCTCTTGTCCTGTGTGCTGTGAAAAAGGCCAGGGTGGGGGGGCTGTGGTTGGGGAGCAATGTTGTGTTCCTCGTTGCCTTCCTCTTGGAGGAACTGCCGGGGATGGATGCATGTGGGTACCCGACACTTGCATTGTTTTGTGCCTGCTGGCTGCTGCGCAGCAGTGGGTGGCTGCTGCAGCCCTGCTTAGTTACTGCGTGGAAAAAACAGTGGCAGCAGTTCTGTCAAACTAAATACAGTAGTGGGGCCAGATATATCCTCCCTGGCTGGAAAAGCAAAACCCTTCAGGTGTAGTTTGAGTGAAGGCTATAAGTACCCTGCGGCTCCCTCTCCAAGTTGCTTTGCAGCGTGCTGTAAGAAGAGTGCGGGTGTAGGTAGTATTTGGTGACACCCCACTATCTGCTAAGAAGACTCTTCTGAAAGCCTTTGCTTGTGCAGGTGTCTGCTGCTCCCTCCCACATACCTTTTTTCTCTTCTCACACTACATGCATCTTTCTGGACCTTCCTGCTGGGTACTCAATATTATCATAACAATTGAATGCCTTCAGTGACTGTCAGTTAACAGGGCTGGAACAAGGAAGCCTTTGTTCAATATTTATATACAACTTCTTGTTATCTCTAGAGCATCTCCTGTTCATTGTAGTGAAGTTTGAGTGTACCTTGCCTTCATATATTGTGGGGTTGGGAGTGTATTGTGTCTCCATGCATTTATACTGAACAGAATTTATATGTTTTAGCATGTCTAATGGCCGCCCCAGCAGTTTTTAGGATAGACTTGCCTCTGGCTTCCTTTCTGTAAATAAATAATTCTGATGGATCATGCCAATGCTCCCCTGTGATGGGGTTTTGGTATGGAGCACCCCAGCAGTGCAGGGCCTGTGGTGGAGCAGGGCTCCTGTGGAGCAGCTGGGGTGTGTGGAGCAGAGGCTGGCTGTGCCCGCAAGCCCTCACCCTGGAAGGGGCTGCTGCTCTCTGGGCTTCTTGCATGGGTAGCAGCAGTTTTCCTTCCCTTTGTACTTCTTGTAAGGCATGGTGTGGGGCTGTATCTGTTGGTTTTGAAGGCTTCCAGCTCGCTGACAATCATGACCTGTGAGAGTCTTTCCAGCCCACAGGTTCCTTCGCTGGGTTTCTGCAGTGCCAGTGGGAGCGAGCAGCCAGATCCCATGTCCTTTTGCAGCCCCCCCCCCGACATTTTACATCTTGTATTTCTCTGGTTTATCTTCACTGCTTCCTTTGTGCCCAGGCTCATCCATAAACATACCAACCTGGCTCTTAATGAGTTGTATTAATTCTATATTTATAGGTTATTTGAGTCTTACTTGGATGTTTAAGATCACTTCATAATACTTAACAGAATTTGAATAAAGAAAATGTATTTAAAGACTATGTATTTTTTTCCTGCTGGTCTAGGGTTTATTTTTGCTTGCACATGCAGGCCACTGTTTCTCTGACTTCTTTTATGTTCTATTCAATATTGTGTTGCAATCTGAAATGTCATATATTAGTGCCATATATTATTGTGTAAACACGACATAGGTGATATTTTACAGATTAAATGGAGAAAAGACTGGCCACATGAGGACCTGTTGGCTTAGGCGCCCAGCTCACCTCATTGATTTAGTTGAGGAAAATGGATTATCAAGACTTGTTAAATTACACTTTCAATGGAAATTCTCTGATGTATCAGTTTACCTTCCTTCCTCTTCTCCTCTCGTCCCTCCCAATTTGGATCTGAATCTGTCGTGCCTTTTGTCTCTCTGGGGTTAGACGTCCATCCTCTGTGTGCACTTGTTTAGGGTGCTCCTGCCCTGAATCCCTGCATCCAAACTTCAAGCCTCCTGGCAAACCAGCCCTGAAGTCCATGCCTGTCTCCAGCATCACAAAGAATAAACTCTTTAATCATACGCTTCAGCAAAACGGAACCCTTCTAGCCTACTTGACCCTACCTCTGGCAACTTGCAGTGGGGACTTGGCACAATGGCACAGCCAGGTGATCTCCTGTGGGCAGAGCCCACCGCAGCCTCGGTGCTCTCTGCCCACCTTTTGTCCTGCAGCTGGCCAGGGGTTTCCTCTTCTGTAGCTCGTGCATGTGTTGAAGGAAAGCACACTCTTCCTGCAGCAGTCCTGTTTTCTTATCATGCATGTATGGGGGAAACTTATGGGACCAAATTCTATTTCTCCTAAATTTGAGCTCCTTGTACTTTAGATTCCAAACTGTAACCCTGAGACAGGAGCAAAACTTATGCAAACTCTGTTCTGAGTGTGGCTCTTGCATCTCCTGAATAAGAAGGGATGGGTATGTGGCTTGGTGGTTTCAATGGGAATCACTCCTACCTAATCTACTGCTTTAAATTTTTGTTTGAAAAGCCTAGAAACTGTGAGAAGAGAAAATAATCTGATGCTTGAGTTCCCACAGTTTTACTGGCAGAATGTCAACATTGTATTTTATGCAGTGTACATGCTGCTAAGGTACTGAGATAAGCAAAAACTCTGCGATTTCCCTGCCTAGCAGCTCTCTGATGCTCTTGATTTGTAAATCTCTTTATTCTATAATATGTGATTGGAAAAAGCCACCTTGCTGATGAGAAAAGCCAGCGTAGGAAACAACAATAATGTGTGCTTACTGTCCAGCTTTGTATCTAAAGCTCTTTTGTGCTTGGATTTAAAAAAAAAAAGCTGCTTTTATTATTTTTGTGAGTTTTTATCTCTTCAGCTGGTCTGGAGACAGTGTATTAGTCAGATGTGTGGGTAGTGAATTACCCATGATGTCAAGCTCTGTTGTTAATTAAAAATACATGTTTTTGACATATGAAGCCTCCATTAAAAGCACCATCCTTTGTCTGGAGAGGCACTGTGTATTGCACTTTAGAAATGGGATGAGCTGACAAGGCATGAGGGCTAACTTGCAGAGAGCAAGACTGGGTAGATTAAATGTAAAGAAGGGAACTGTTGCTTTGGATTATGCGTTTGCTTTTGCTTATCTCCCAAGGAATAGATCTCGAGGGCTTAGCTGGCTGTCTGGGTGAGAACTAGCAGGTGAAGTACTGCCATTTTTTCACTGACTGGTAAAATTGTTTTTCTGATTTGATCAGCATAGTGCAGCATGGTGTCTGTTGGTTAGCATATCCTTATAGCTGGTGGGTTTTCAGGGAGATGAGAAATTGTATTTTTTAAACTTCATGTGACACACTACTAAACTGAGCAATATTTATTTTCCCTCAGGCTGTATTTTCAGAGATGCATTTGAATGGAGACTTGCAGTGCTGTAGTATTTCCTTAGAATTGAAAGTTAGGTTTCATTTATTTAAGAGGCAGGTATTAAGCATACCTTAATTCATGCAAAATATGTTAAGCTGTTATTCCTTAATACCAAAAGAGAAGTGATAACAACGTCCTCAGCCTTGGTTCAGGACCACAGTGTACATCTGAAAGCCTGGCTTGGGTGCGATGGGTGGCTGGTGCCTGAACCAGAGGAATCTGTGTCCTGGGAGGGGTATCTCTCTGCTTTCCATGTGGGTTTCAAAATGTTTGGTTTCTTTGCTTGCTGGAAGTGCTGCAGTCATGGTTCAGGGCCCCCAGCAGTGGAGGTTTGGGTGCTGGGCCCCCACTCCCTGCGTCCTCCCTAGCAGGGGGCATGTCCTCAGGGTGTGTTCTTGGCGGCTGGATTGACTGGGACGTCTGGGCTGGGCACTGTCTATAATGGAGGTGTGGTTTTATTTACTTATTTTTCAGAGAAAAAATAATGAAGTAAAGGGAAATCTTTAAAAAAAAAAAAAGGGGGGGGGGGAGGAGACTAAATTGTAATTACCCAGGAGAAGGGTTGTCTTGTTCCTCATCAATCAAACTTGAGCACAAATGAAAGGGGCTTCTCTGTTCCAAGCAGTTATACCAAGGAAAATGGTAAAACTGTGAAAGCAAGAGTGCTATTAACAGGCTAGTGCTCTGCTACACAGCTGCCTTTTCCTGGGATTATTAAGGCAACCATAGATTTCTTTAATTTTGAAACAGAATAGAAAATAGACAAAACTTTTTATTAATATGGGTAGATTTGAGTTGGCTGTGACATTTCCTTTAAAACTGGTTGTAGTTTTAATGGGAAGTTGCCGAGTCCTGAGTCTTTTTTCAGCCCATAAGGTAGTGCACATAGTGCTTTACGTTGGTATGCAGAAAGGAGATGCAGGTCTGCATTCGTGACAGTCTATTTAAAACCCACAAGAGAAGGAGCCTCCTGAAACAAGGTTATGCTCTTCATTTGCCATTCAAGTATTGAGAAATTGTATCTGCTGCCTCCAAAAAGGAAACAGAAACCCCACCATATTTTGAGTTTGCTCATAATGATTCGGAACAAAATTTGTTATTTAATTTTGATATTGAATTTAAATTGATGTGTTAATAAAATATGAAGACTTAATATGTGTAACTGATTTAATTCCAAATGGACTATGATTATCCACTAAAACTATGCAATGTTGCATAGATATGGCCATTGTATTTTATAGTTAAGGTACCCGGAGTGAATTTTGGGAAGAAATGCTTTTTGAATTGCAAAACTTTATATTACTTGAATGGACATACTTGTATGTGGGAGCTCTGAAAATTAGTTGCATCTGTCATTAAATATATTAGAATTAGAAGATATTTCTTGTAGTTTAAACGAAAGTTAATACTAGCACTGTTCAGGGTCGGTAATATTGATAGTGGTAGGTTGGATGTGGTGGCATGCTGGATGTGGGGATGCCTGATGTATCATGTCATAGTCCCAGATTTTAGAGAGAGGTCTCAAAACCAGCATTAAATTAGGGCAGCTCGTTGCCATCTCCTCCATCCCTGTGTTGTCCTGCTCTTCCCAGCTTTGATGTTCTCTCGTACAGGTGGGCACTGCTGTAGACGTGATGCTGTTGCCATGTGAGAAGCAGCCTTGTACCTGAGCAGGCTTTGTGAGATATTTTGGGCAGTTTGTACAGGCTGGTCAGGGAATGGCCACAGCGATCCTTGCTTTGGAGAGCAAGGGCAGCCCTGGGCTCCATGGAGAGATGCTCTAACAGTCCAGGAGGCCAAGAGTAGGTGTATAGCAAAGTCCTGCTGTCTTCTTACTGCCTGTAACCAGATCAAGAAATCTTTCTTGTTTCTATAGAGCTTTCTGTAACTTTCAGTAATATCCACTGCATTCACTGATATCTCTTGCATGAGGAATGCCTAGAGTAACAGTCTTTGTTAAAATGTCCTGTGCAAGGAATGTTTTCTTGCTGGTGGTGGAGGAACATGAGGTGCTCAGTAGCATTTTAGAGTTCTTTGCATTTTTAAAGGCACAGGTTCCTTGCAGGTCTGAATCATTTATTTACGTATATCTCTGGAAAGATTTGTGTGGTTGGAGCCTGAAGGCTTGGATCGCAAGTGTTTTCACCTGGTTCTCAGTGTATCGAAGCTCACCACAAAGGCTGAAGCCTGAGATGCTGTCCTCTTCTCTGCCCCGTGCTGCAGTGAAATATTTCCTGGAGCGTTTGCAGAAAGGCTGCGCAGGGACATCCCACATGGTCTCCTGTCCCATGCTTCACCCTGTGTTTTGCATTATCAAATCCTCTATGATATTGCTGTAAATGCACAAACCAGCAGACGGCATGAACTGAAGAGGTCTCTGAAGTCTGTGTAGAAGGGCCAGGTATGAAAGCCTGGTTGTACAAATACCACAGCTCCTGAAGGAAACAGGTACTGGGTGCCAGAATGATGTGACACTTTATTAGACAGAATTTAAGAAAGGAAGTGGGAGCAATATGAAACTTATCAATGCACTGGAAGAATAAGAGCCCAAGAAAAAAAAGATGACATTTTGCTGCAGTGTTGGACAACAGTGAGTGCGAGCAATGCCTGATAAGGTGGACAGCTCTGAAGTGCAATTCCGGTCTGAAAAATTGCCTTGTGATAGCGATGGAGTGAGGTTCGAGGTGGCGTGTATCAGTGGTTTTCAGCATAAATATTTTTCTAACTGCCATCCCTGGAAATGCAGCCTGAACTCTCAGAGCAAGCTCCAGCTCAAGCCATTAATAAAACCTGTGACACCTCTTAATTTCAGTAGCAGTGGCTTAGTGGTGACCTTTGGGGTAGAGCAGACATCCTTTCAGTCTCAGCTATGTGAAAACCACAGAGTTTGTGGAAATAAAACTCAGTAAAACTAATTTTTGTCACTGATGTCAGCAGATAGCACTTTGAATGCATGCAGGGAGCAAACCTGCTGAGGCAGGTGGAGCCTTTTTACAAAATTGCTTTTCAGAGGAAAGTGTTTTGAGAAGATGTAAGAATTTCATGAAGATCCAAACTTCAGTGTGCAATTCAACCAGAAGAAAATATGCAATAAAAAGAAGATAGATATGAAATGTAATAGGAGTCCCAGCATGGCTAGAGGCAAAAAAGCAAGAGCCAGAATGATCTTGGAAGCTTATTTCTGTAAGCAGGGGAGACCTGCTACCATACAAACTGCTACATTCATTTGGAAAAGCCCCTTTTGTATGTGATGTGAGGAGGTACATGCTACTAAAAGTATTAGTGTTATCCATTTTTCTATAGTTGATTTTAGAGTGTAATGAGTGAGGAGTGAGATGCCGATAAGGAAATGTGAAATGTTGGAAGCCGCAGCCATAAGCTGCTTCAGACACTTGTGCCAGCATGGTAAAACGAAGCTGTAAAACATGTGAGTGAGCGGACTATGGGGTCATATGGACTGAAATGGGCTGGTTATGGGTTCAGTAACAAAAGAGAATTTCAGAACAGATCAGATAAAAGAAGGTGAAGGGGAGCAGCATCAAAGGGCTCCCCAAATCCAATATGTTAATAGTACTGCAGCAACATTTAAGCTCTCTGGAAGGAGCACAGAGCAGTTGATGGGGCCTGGCTGGTGTTTGCTATGGGGCCTGGCTGGTGTTTGCTATGGCAGGTAACTGCTGTGTCTCGTGCTTGGGGATTTTGTTGAGCCCGGGGTTGTGTGCTGCAGAGTACTTGGCAACCTGGCTTGGGGCACTCCTGGCCCTTCCCTGCTTGTTCCTATGCTCCCCTGGCCTTGAACCGGCCAGCACAACTGCTTGTGCAGCTGTGCTGTGAGGCAGCAGATGGATTCAGCTTAACAAAAACCAAACAAACTCCCATACCCCCCGAAGAAACCAAAAATGCCAGGCAGGGCCAGGTCCAGGGCAACCCCCAGGAGGAGCTCCCCAGCAAGCTGGTGTGTTGGGAGGTGGTGGCAGGAGAAGCTGTGGAGGTCCGCTGCAGTGAGAAGAAGAATGGGGAGCTCAAGGTGCAAGGGTGAAACTGCAGCATCCCAAGGAAGCAGCGCTGGGAATGGAGAAGGAAAGTAGGTGCTAGCGCTTGCGGCGTCAGCATGGTTGCGCGTTGCTTAGCAATGAGATGAGGCCTGGGTAGAGCAGCGGAATAAGTAATGTTCTCATAGCGACAACCTTAAAAACTTCCCTTCTTTCATATGCTTTTGCTTCATCTGAAGTTAGCACATTGCTCTTGAAATTTGAGGGCCATCCTGAAAGACTCCAGCACTGTTCGATGCAGCAGAGCTCAGCCAGTGCAACCCTCTGGCAGAGCGCCTGCGGGGGGGACCCTGCCTGCAGCGCCTTCCCAAACACCCCTGTGCTCGCCACCCCCGAAGGCTGCTTTCTGGAGGGTCCTTTTCTTAAATAGAGCTTCTCTTGAGGCACCGGTGGGTACCTGAGCTCCCCTGCAAGTGCCCATTTCCGTCTCTTTTTAGGTTTTTAGTGTTTCTGCTTCTCTGGTGGCTGCAGTTGGATTTCTGCTTTTTTCACTGAATGCATCTCAGGCATCAGCAGCACCTATCTGAAGTGTCCTTTAAATATTTGTGTGTTGAAAAGCCATTGCCTGGATGCTCATACACTATGGCATTTCCGTGGAGCTTTGAAGTGTCTAAAATTGGGGCAATTTAGGAATACCAATATCCCTTCTGGCTTAACAGCCCATTTATCCAATGTATCACGACAGAGGCTGTATGAACTGTGCCTAGGTAAATTGCTGCTTTGTAAGCCACTCCGTTTATATTATTCAGATGTTGTAAGTGTGGAACTGCAAGCTTTGTTTTCTTGTGTCGTAGCAGAGATTGTAATGGTCCCACAGCGTCCTCTGAGCTGTAGAAAAATCTAATTAAAGGAAAAATACTCTGCCATGCGCATACAAGGTTCACAGCAGAACTGCTTAATGTCTTTAGTGTTTGACTTTTTCTTTCCTGATGCTTGGCAGAGCCTGGGCCCCCTGGTGAGACCCTTTGCCCCCCATCCTGGGGGCAGGGGTGCAGGCAGGGCAGGGCTGCTGCCTCCCCTGTGCAGGGCGGTCTGCAAGGCAGAGAGCCTCCAAGTAAAGAGCCACTGCTCTTTCCATACCTAATCCCAATTAACTTCCTTGGGAGTGTTTCTTTGTGTGCTGTGGCATAATATTTAAAAAGATGTAATTAAAAAAAATCTCAACTGATAAAGTACTTGAATAAAAGCATATTATCTACAGTGCTGCCTTCTCCTGGAGATGAACAGGGTGATAAGGTGTTATCTGTGGCTGCCCCAGGCTCGAAGGGGGGGGATTACCCATGTGATAGTTCAGTTGCTTGGCCTCAGCTGCTAACAGCCTTTGCTCCAATGCTGTCCTGTAGGAAAGCCAGCTAATGGCAGAATAACTGGGGGCAGGAGGATTTTGCTGGTAATTGCATTTTAAGTTTGTGTAGGTCTGGAAAAGGAGGAAAAAAATAATAATCACGTAAACCCCCCAAACTTGGAGGTTATGAAAAAGTAAAAAGGAAAGCCCAGAGCTGGTGGAGCAGGGGCTGAGAACAAGCCAGGGGAAGAGTTTTTGGCTGAATGTGGGCCGCACCTGTGGGTAATGATGTGTTCAGGGGAAAAAAGTTGAGAATTGAAAACACTCTCAAAGCTGCCTCTGCCCAGTGACACTCTCTGGCTGGAGCAGCACCCCGCTGGCTTGTGGCAAGGAGCAAACTTGAGACAAGCAGTTTTTGGTGTATAAATCTGTCCTGAGTACATTATTCAGATATAATCAGTATCTCTACAGAATATATTGCGTACATATCAGACACAGTCACCATACACTGGGTGTATTGTCACCTTGGCTGTAGGCTGTGCAGCATGCCCAGAACTTCTTCCTCTCGGTTCTCCAGTAGAAAGACCCAAGTCTTCTCCTGCAGGGACAGAGGCACCTACACAAAGCCTGTGGCTTTCATTTCCCAGTAAAACAACCAGATAGTCTTAGGGAGAGGTCTGGTTGAGGTGGTGTCCAAGAAACATTATATATGTCTAGGGGAAGAGGTGGGTCAGGACACCTGAACGTTTTCCACTGCTGATGAGCAAGGCGTAGATGTGGGTGGTAGCTATCAGGTGCCCCTTTTGATGGCATAGTGGTGTCATTGCTTTCACTGCAAGAATGTGCCTCTTCCACAGCACTTTTAGGGCCTTCCTAGCCCAAAGCTACCTGTTTATGTTGGGCTGTCTGGAGCATGGCATTCACTGGCTGCTGCTGGGACTTAAGTACCGAAGACCTGTTGTCCGTGCAGGTATTGTTACTGCACTGATGGAGGAAAAAGGCTCATGCCTGCAGATGTGGCTGCTGTTGACTGCCAGCACCCTTTGTGGTGTGTGATTAACCCAGTATTGCAATAGGTTTTATTGGGATTATTTTGTCTTGTACCAATTAACAGTAACAAAAATCTTTGCTAGCCGTGAAAATGCCCATGAAGCAAAACCAGTGCCAGCTTTGCCAGAGGTTTCTGGACTCCCCTTCCATGTCTCCGCTCATGAGATTGCTGTTGTCCGGAGTCAGCGGCAAACCCTGCAACATGTGTCCCTCCTGATGCAAGGCAGGGACTGGATTCCTGAGCAGGGTAGAATAGGTGGAGCAATTGCTTTTGTGTCTATTTTTAGAATTATTTTTATTGTAAATGTAAGTCCTTAAAACATGGAAACTTAAGGCAGAAACATAAAGATGTCGAATATATATTTATGTTTACAGGCATGGTATTTTTAAGGTGTTTTTAAACTATTGTTAGTATATATTGGTCTGAACATATCTTTGAAATTTAAATAATTAAAAATTCAGGGAGGTGGAATTTGAATTTAATATTTTACTTGCTTAGCATGTGTGAAGTGTCTTTAGATCTTTTATGATGATGGTCAGGAGTGTCTTTGAAGTCTGGGGCTTGCAGAATGCAGAAGTAGTGCCATTTGAGGCTAACTTGGATTCGTTTCACATGATGAGTCCATGCCCAAATAAATCTTTGGGAGAGCACCTTCTGCACCTTCAGAAGTGGCATATCAGCTCTCAGGGTGTTTGTAGTTCTACTGCTTTATTTTGTGCATGTGTTCTGCCTGGCAGAGATTTCCTGGGCTCAGGTAATTTTCTGTTCTTGAGTTCTGTAAACAGCTTGCTGTGCAATTTGCCTTTATTTTTTTCCTTTTTTTTTTTAAGAATGATTGCTATGTCTGGATATTTCTTTGTAGCTATTTTCTGATCACTAACATTCATTTGCTGTGTGCATGGATTAATTTTCTGTGTTTCCTTTAACTAATGTGCCACAAATGAACTTTGTTCTTTATTGCCAAAATCCTGTGAAATCGTTTTAAGTGTGAAACAATGGAAAGAATATGTTCACGTGGATGCAGAGCACCAGCAAGCACAATGTTTTGGCCTGTTTCTCTAGCACATCTGTATCTCTTGGCACTCAGGGAGGAGGTAGAAGGATGGACCCCTAATTGAAAAATTAAATGGCTTGTATAGATTTCATTGTGTAGACTGATTTGTATTCACTGAAAATCAGAGGCTGTTTTGTTTTACTAGCTGGATGAGGTGTTAAATCTTGATCTTCTTTGCATGAAAACTTCCATGAAATTTTCCCTTGATTCAGGGTAGTTAAAAAAAAAAAAAGAATCTGTTAAGTTTGAACATGTGGTTTAAACTGCAAGAACTGGATTTCATAGCTAATTAGGGTTATTATTATTGATAAATGAACAGCATAGAAGCATAACCACGGATTGAGTAAGAGGAGTAGTATGTTTGTGTAAATGAGGGTGATAACTGCAATGTGCTTAATAACTAGAGCTCAGCTGAGCTGATTTAATAGCTGATCATTAAAGTCCATGGTGCCACAGAGCAACCCCATGGGACTGCAGTTATTTTCTCATACCGTGACCTGATTCAGCCACAAAATGTTCAGAAGAATTTAAGTCATGGCGAATGCTTGTCTTTAACCTGTGGCTTGTTTTGAGGTGCCTGCATAGAGAACTTGAGATGCCTTGTTGGAAATCCTGTTGGTACCTACCTGTCTTGATGGCTGTTGCAGATGTGAGAACTATAGATTATGGCTTGGGACATCTCTTGATCTCTAGAGACGTACCTATCTGTATCTATACCAGTAGAACCAGCAGCGTAGAGCTTGAAGAGTTCATCTCTCATCTTAGGATGCTCTGCTGTATGTTTCCTACCAGGCAGCAGTTTGGGAGAGCCTGCACTCTGCCACCCTGTCCCCTGGGGCTGGGGACAGCGCTGTGCTCTCCCCAGCATTAGCCCAGGCGTTTTGGATTCACTTTGGGTCTCAGTGAGACTAAAACATGTGCAATGGGTAATTACAGGGAAACAAAGAGCTGGAGTGAGGTTGACTCTGGGAAGAGCTCTGCCACATGCAGGGTTTTAAAATGAACTAAATTTAAGAATGAAGTGTGAAGCTAAACTTCTGCTCATGTGGTGCTTTGAAGATATGTTAAGCCCTGACTAGTACTATGTCTCTGGAAAATGCATTTGGATATTTCCTTTCTGCAAGCAGAATGCTCTCTGCAACTCAGTTTTCTGCTGTATAGTACATATCTTTCCTAATTCCTTTCCTTACAAGATGGCACTATTTTTAAATGAGTCTTTTATTTTCCTAATTAACCATGTAATCATTGCTTTTCTGTTTCTCAGTTTTGTTGATACATTTGAAGGCATCTCATTCAAGTTTTGTTTCTGTTCTGGCTTTCCTATAGCTTCCAGAATTACAGCCAACATTTCACAGCCAATATAGTTTCACTGCTGAAGACTTTTCCTTGAAAATAAGTGTATTGGGTCTGGCTGAGATGGAGTTAATTTTTCCCCATAGCAGCCCCCATAGTGCTGTGCTTTGTACTGGTAGCTAGAAAGATGTTGATAACACACCAGTGGTTTGGCTGCTGCTGAGCAGTGCTCACACAGCATCAAGGCTGTCTCTCCAACATTTTTTTTCCCCCCTCACCAGTAGGCTGGAGGTGGGCAAGGTCTTGGGAGGGGACATAGCCAGGACAGCTGACCGAGACTGACCAAAGGGATATTCCATATGATATGACACCCACTCAGCAATAAAAGCTAAGAAGAAAGATGGAGAAATGGGGGGCATTTGTTATTTGCATTTGTCTTCCAGAGAACCACTATGCGTACTGAAGCCCTGCTTCCCGCGAAATAGCTGGACATCACCTGCTGATGGGAAGTAGAGAATAAAATGTTTGTTTTCCTTTTGCTTCTGTGCACAGCCTTTGCTTTTGCTTTTATTAAACTGCCTTTATCTTGACCCACGAGGGTTTTGTTTTTTTTTTTAAATCTCATTTTCTCCACACACCTCCTCCCCCCTGGCCTGGTCCTGCTGGGGAGGGGAGTGATAGAGCGGCTTGGTGCCACCTGACACCCAGACAAAGTCAACCCACCACAATAAGTCAGTTAAAATTTACCTGTGCAGCATTTGTATGGAAGGTAGTTGGCATGCCTCATAGCTTCAGAGCAGCTCCTGGTTTGGTTGATCAGTAGGAATATTACCCTTGGAATAAAATGAGTTTTCTTAAATTCTCCTCCTCTCTTCCTGCTGGTCTAGAAGCCATCCAGAGACCTTTCCATGGTAGCTATGGGTTTGCTGTAGACAAGAAACAGCTCATATCTTGACTTTTTTTCATTTACTCAGGAGTTATACAAAGCACATGGTGATCCAGGCAAAATCTTCTCAACAGCAGCATTACTTACCCCCAAGACCATCCCATGCCTTTTTATACTAAACACTAGTTACAACAAGTAGCCTTCAACTCTTCACTGACTTTTAAAAATTTTTTTTTGTTTGTTCAGGAGAAGGACCTCAGCCTGTGGGTTTAGTGTTGCTGTGTATTTTCAATCATTTCCAGCTGCGCACAGTGTTGTGGATAATTCACAGCAGGCAGTGCCCAGAGGTGCTGCGGTGAAGCTGTTCAGCAGAGCAATGGGGTCAGAAAGGAAAAAGAAGATCCCCAAAGAAGAGAAGAAAGATGTAGTGGTATCCTTAAAGCCCCAGAAGTGGTGTGCAGGTGCATGGACTTCAGATGATTAAAAGGAAGGTAAAGATGTCAACAGAAGGATGCTGGAAAAGCAGAGGTTAGGAACAGTGCGAGAAAGTTGATTACAAGCTGGTGTGCCTTGTGCCATTGTTGCAGAGATCTTATATGGCTGGTTGGAGGGTGCTGTGAGGAAAAGGAGATTTTGCATATTAAGGAGTTTGCTACAGGGAGAACTGATCTTCCTTTGGAAAAACTTAAGGCTATTAATAGATCTCTTTTTTTGTACTGGGGTTTGATATTAACTTCTAACAACTGTAGAGTGCTTCGCAAAAATTGTTTTGAAAAATTTGGCTGCATTCTTGACCTATCCTTTCTGCTTCTTTATCGTGCTGCTATTTGTGAATAACTATGTGACAAAAGCTGTTAAAATAAGAATGAAGTTTATGAATAAACTTCATAACTTTGCTATGAGCAATGTTTTTCTTGCTAACTAAAATTATCACTTGTCTGAGCATCCCTGATTTCATGTTTGTAATAATATCACTGTCTGCTGGGTTATTTAAGGCAGTGCTCTGGAGCTTAGTCCAGAGCCGTGGCCTGGGTGTCGGCAAGCCAGACGGTGAGCGCTGGCTTTGGGAAGGCTGCCAACAGAGAGATGCACCTTGCTGAGAAATGTCTCAGGAATCAATCAAACCATAAAAGAACCTCCTCTTTAACAAAAAGAAGTATAAAGGCATGAAACGGGTTGGTTTTCCCTCCCTGCTTTTAATGGTGTTCTCCTGCCTATTGTACCTATCATCTCCCCTGCTTTCAGGAAGACTGTTTCCCCCAGCGCACCCAGTTCATCGACAATGAACTTCCCTTTCTCTGAGCACTCAGTAGCTGTTAAGATGTCCTGCTCCAGGAGTGCTGGAGTGAGCAGGCTCATGTCTGTTCGGGTATGTTTTGTTTCATGTCTTTTCATGCCCTGGGGAGCACGGCTCCCTCTGGTCCTCCATCAACCTGGCCACCAGCATTGCCTTGAAAAAGCCAACTGGCCTCTGGAAAGACCAGTTAGGAAGCAATTGTTACGGAATGCTTACTCCACCTGTACTTGCAAGGTAACTTTGTCTTCACGAATCAGATGTGCCCCGTATGTGTGTTCTACCCAGTAATGACTGGAAGTCTCTGGTGCCTTCACAGGAAAAGGTGTGTTTGGTGAAACAGAACCCAAAATCTTGACATGTGGGAACTGCTGTAGGTTGTACACAGTGTCCCCCAGAGTATACAGAATGTGATCTATTTCTTCAGACACATATATATATATATTTTTTTTTTTTTTACTTTGAAAAATATCTCATTAAGTATAGTGGCTGCTTCTGCTGTGGAAATTTGGAGTGAGCCAGGTTGACACCATATGGGATAACCTGCAGCTGTTTGGGGAAGGTTTTCCTTGCCCTGTTTAGTGCGTTGTGTGGAGTCAGAGCAATGACACTGTATGTGCTTTAATGTAATGTGCAGGTACCTTGGAGAGACAGAGAAAACACTCTATAAAAGTAGGTATTAGGAGAAATCTTGCCTTATGTTAATAAAGTCATTAGCGTAACTGATAACATTTCAATAAAAAGAGCAGAACTGGGACAGGATTTTAAGGTCGGATGTTGGAAGAATGGACCAGGAAGCGTGGCGGTGAGGCTCCTCACTGGCAGTGCTGGGTGGAATTAACTGTGGGCAGCTTTTGCCCACCTTGGCTTGCTGGAGAGGCACTTGGTGCTATCATCCCCTCTCGATCTGGTTCTTCACAAGTGACATCCAAGCAGCAGGCAGCAGAGTGACACAACACTGCCCTGTTATGTCTGGTGGGCTGGTCTGCCTAGTGGTGTAAAGGGCCATTTTCTGTCTCCTTGCTGACAGGTCTTTGGCATTTTATTTGAGAAGAAATGGGATTTTTACTCTCCCTTAGGCAGGAACGGATGTGTATGTGGAGAAGCCTATGAAAGCTTCTGTATTTAAAATTTTAAATACCAAACACAACAAACCACTTGCAGACACTGCGATGCTGCTGTTCAGACATGGTGAAATCAGCCCCCGCATGAGGGCTTGTGAGGGTGTTGGGTGGAGCAAAATTGTGCAAAACGTTGTCTGCGGGACAGCATTGCTCCTTGGGTCCTCGGTAAAGCACGTGGACAACGCAAGCGTCTGAGAGCTGCTCTGTATGCTGTGACAATGTGGAAACAAAAACCGATGACACTTGTTGAACAAGGTGTTCACCAGGATCCAGTCCTCAGCATGGTTTGTCACGGCTGCTTGGTATCGCATTGAGGAGGAGCTTGGAGTACCAAAAATAGCATGAATTCAGAAAGACATGTTTTAAAATTACAGAGCAGCTAGGCAACAAAAAGTACACAGTCCATACTTGGCTTCAGCTGTTTGTTTGATGCTTCAGCCAAAAACAGCTTCGTTAGTCAAAATGAAATACTGTAGGCGGTTAATCCTAAACCCACCAGGGATCCTGAGCAAAATGGCAGCACGAGGCAGACACAGCAGTGTGGGAGCATCTGTTGCCATGCCAACCTCTTAATTTAAAGCTATTGCAGAGCAGATGCTATCACATCATAAATATAGGTTTACCTTGTAGTAACGATGCTGTTCTAGTCATTAAGTTTGCTCGTGTGTAGGAATGCTTGGGACCTGAAGTATGCAGAATAGATCAAAATACTGTGATTAGCTGCATTTATCTTTCATTAAATAAGAATAAGGTTTCCTTATTGCTTTGCATGAAAAATAGTGAGTTTCAGGTTTTTTTCTAGAACACACCTTTGCACGTTGCTCACCTGGGTGCACCCCATCCCCACAGCAGTGTGCTCTGTGCTGCCCATCTCTCTGGCACTCAGCTCGTTGGTAGCATCAATTGCAGTTTTTTTTGTTTGTTTGAAAGATTTTTCTGTAAGTCAAGCTGACAGCCTGCGTATGATGTATATTTGCGAGTTAGAGCTGCAAATAGACAACCTGATGGTGTGAGAGGTAGAGCGTGGGAAAAGGCTCCAAGCTCCTGCTGGCAGGGGTTTGGGTAGCTCCAGACACGTTCTGGGAAACCAATGTTGTTTATTCTGGCTTCAATTTTATTGTTTCTCATCCTGAGATGGTATTTTGGATGTGAAAAGACACAGGGACACATCTTACATTTAAAAAAATAAACAAACACAAATCTCTGTCTCGAGAGGAATGGCATTGACTGGAAGGCCTGTGAAGGACAGGTGCTAATTAAAGGTTGAACCATCAGTTAAAGCTCTGATGCATGTGGTCAGTCCTGCTAAGGAGCCACTCAGACAAGAGCACAGCACCTGGCCACTGTACAGGTTACAGAATGGTGGCTGTAAGCTTGTTAGTTGGATTAATTGAGGTCAGGTTTTTCTTCCTCCTTCCTTATCCCTGGTAGCACTAGCCCAGTCACCACATCCTCCAGGGTCATGAAATGGTCAGCTGGGCATCTCTTCTATTTAATCCATTTAATCAGAGCTGCCCTGAATTTCTCTGCTATGCCTTTTCTGATCAGGTGCTTGGTACCTCTTTGTGAGAAGACATACATTGCACCAACAGCTCTGTTGCTGAACCCCTGACTTCAGTGAAATAGTTTTCCAGCTCCTTCTAGGAAGTATATAGGGGTATGGGTTCATACCTTGTCCTTGCTACTGCAGTTCAATTTATCTAAATCACAGAAACTGGTTACGTTTTCCAGTTTTACACCAGCATTCTCAGATAATAATGATTTTTTTCCTGTTGTATGTCCAAAAATTTAGAATGCTATGGGGGTACTTGTTGCAATCAGTGCCTTGCCTTTTCTGCTAATGTGCTTTTTCATTTTTGCAGTGAAGCAAGCAGCTGAGCAGCTCACACCTCTCAGGTAGAGGGCTTTTCATTGCAGGCAGCTACGTCCATCAGGAATGGAGGTGCTGCCATTCTTACCAGGTATCATGTGGAAATCTCTTTGTAGAAGCTGTCTGAAACTTAGTGAGAAGAGTTCAACTGTAGCATTTATTTTTCTGAGGAGGACAAAGCAGAGATGCATAGAAACTTCATGTCCTGGAGGCAGACTGGTGCTTCTAATTTCTGGAGTATGGAGAGGGTTGCCAAGTGTATCAGGTGCAACTGGTATGAGTTGTAACTGGAACTGGTATAGAAAATTGTGGTATGTGTGTAGTTGGGGAAAGTGTATATACAGAAGGTGCTCTGGAGTGAATAATATGCTTGCAGTGTCTGAACCAACCTGAAGGATGGATATACCCTGCTCGAAGCACTGTTTTCACCTGTATCCCAAATGTAACTAGAAAAACATTTTTCAGCTTCTGTGTGCTTGTGGTAGAACAAGTGCTCAAGCAACGAGTTGTCTGAAGTGAGAAATGAATAGAGGCTTCACCCTAAAATTGAGACTGTATCATAAATGCTGGTGTCTTGCCCATCTTTCTTCTCCAGCAGTGGTGCTATGGATGCTGAGAGCAAATCCTGGTGCATTTGCCTCTGTACCATGGTGCCAGTGGGTTCGCTGTCAGTGTTTAAGATAGATAGATAGATACATACACACACTTTGAATAGGGCATGTGAAAAGCATTGAAGACACTAATTGCAAGACCATAAATAACTTCCTAAATGCGATTCTCACAGGGATACTTGGGAAAGAAAAAAAAAAAAAGGCCAGATCTTTTTTGCAGGAGCAATGCAACAAACCCTGGTTTGGTGAATTTTTCTGCCAGTGAATTCAATGATGGCAAGACTGTCCATGGAAAGTGACCAAGTTTAACCGAATTAGTGAGTACTGTAAAGCATTTTAATTTTTTCCTCTTTGTTTCCCTTTTGTGCCTGTGTGAGAAGGGCATGAGTATCAATGACTCCAGTCAGCTGAGAATTAGTTCCTAAATTCCCTTTTCTGATTTTAGTTTGAGTTGATACCCATGTGTTCTCTTTCCTACCAGTCTGGTTGGTCCGTATGCGTGTTAACAAGCTGTTGTTATGCCCCCATATAAATACAGTACTCTTCTTTGAGTCGCTTTTGCAGTCTACAGATGGAGTCATGCACAAAAATATTATGGAAAAATGTTGCCCAATTGCAACAATGATATTTGGATGAGGTCTAAAAGGTCTTATTTAGGAAAAGCTAATGAAAGTGTCATTTTACCATATGCAGTTTGTGAGCAGCAGTACGGCTTCTGGGACGGGGCATGCGGTGTGGCTCTGCTCTGGGAATGCTCTGTCACAATCCAACGCTTCTTCAGAAGTTATCAATTAGTAATTAATCATTTATTAATAATCTGAAAATGTTATACGCCCTGGAAGCCCAGAACCCTTCCCATGGGCCCTGTCTCACTGGCGGGTATTGGAAGTCAGCCGTTTTAGCCAGAAATGTGCTGTTTTGTCAGGAAGTTTGTCCCTCACTGTGAGATGTTCCAGATTTTTGGGGTTGCTGGTATTTAAAAGCTGTACTTTTAAAAACCGTATGGAATATTGAAGTACCAAAAGGTATTCTTTAAGAAACAGCAAGTGTGCTTTTTAAAAATGCCTGGTTAGATATGGAGAGCAGCTCCTCTGCCAGCCATAGCCACTCATTCGTTTGATGCATCATTATGGTTTGCCCTGAATTAGCCACTTAGCAGAAAATTGCTGCTGTCTTTACAAGCCTCAGAGCCTGGTGTATGTGTTTAAAGAGAGGGACAAAAGGCATTCATTTTTAAAAAAACATGTTGCTCAGAAGTGTATGAGTCCGTGTGCCAAAGCAGCTCAGTACTTTTGGCAGCTGAAATGCATAGAAACACAAATCAACAGGACCCAAAGTGAAAAAATCTGTGCATGTACAAAAAGGTAAAGAGGAGGATGTAATGAAAGAAGCACTCCTCACTTTGGCAAGACCCAGCTCTGGGCTACCTACCTTGGCTTGCTCATAGGACCAGATACACATAACTATTTTATTTGCTTTTTTTATCCGCATCTGGTTTATGCTTATCTGTACTATACCCATGAAGTTATCCTCATACTCTGTGGTGGGACCTCATACTCTCTTTATTGGGAAGGCAAATAACGCTATCTGAATTTTATCATCATTTACATTCCTGCCATGCCAAGGAGGTGCAGCGTGGGCACAGACACAGAGGCAGCACACTGAAGGCAGAGCTAAGAGGGACCACCTGCATCTCTGTTGCAAATGCCTGCTTGCAAATTTATCATGCTCCATGGTAGATGTGTGTGTGCTCTTTTGCCCCAACACTTTTCCCAGGGGCTGTCCCAGAGTTTTGTCTTGGATGGCTGGGGAAGGGGGATAAACGCAGGGCGTGGGTGTTTGGGAGTCCAGCTCATGTGGTGGGCTATGGTTTAGGAGGGAGACACTAAGCAACAGTAGTTTTCTTTGGGACATGTAATTTCCAGTCTTCTACCTAAACGCTTGGTGCTTTGTCTAACTAATACTTTTTGTTTTACTACAAAACTTTTGTTTTGTAGGGGAAAAAGGGAGAGCGTGGTTTTGTCAGCTCTGTGGATACTTATGCTGTTGTCTCTGGCTTGTGCATGCAGACACAGTGGTGGGCACCTCCGAGGGTTGTACCCCAGTCTGTGCTGGGGTGCAAAAGATGCAAACACTTCTGGCCAGTCTGGGGAAGATCAGCGTGGGGCTGGCTGGGGGTCGTGGCACACAGCCTCAGCAGGCGCGGCATGCAGAGGCAGGCTGAGCTGCGTGGGTGCCTCTCTCTGGGTTCCCAATCCTGTTGGTGAGGATGTTTTCTGCGTTATCCACAAGGACTAGGTGACCTCTTCAGGGTCCCGTGTCTCCTCGGGATGCTGCAGTTGTGCAAGGGCTGCTCAGGCCAGTGTTGGCAGTGTGGCCAGGTAAGCCCTGCTCCCTGGTGCCTGGGTGTGTGCTACCCTGCAGAGCTGGGGCATTTGCTGAAGGGCTCCAGGACGTGGCTGTTGTAGGGAGCTCCCTGTCTGCACGGCTGCTCCCTGGCGCAAACGGGACCTGCTTGCTCAGTTTGCTGCCTTCACCCCATCCATCACTGCACAGAAAGGCTTTCCTTTAGCAAAGGCATCAGGAGTCTTTGGTACCACTTGTTAAATGGATGCTATGCTACAGCTGTTGTGCAATACTTAGGGGGCAAAAGATTTGTCTGAAAGCAGCCAAGGGAGGAAGCATAGAGTGGGGAGGAATGGGATCTGCCCATTTGCCATCCTGGCAGCACCCTGGAAGAAAAAGAAGCACTGAAGCAGTTTGGTATTTCCCTCATCATGTCTAAATTTGTCCTGTAGCAAGGTTGACCTGTAACATATATACTTAAAAAAAAAAAAAAATCGCTTAAGTCTGTTTCCCAAATTCAAAGTAGCATCCATTCCAAGGGCTCTAACATGCTGTGAAATGTCTTACCAGAGCACAACAGTCCCACTGCTGAACCTTTACTTTCACTGTCCTTTAGCTTCAGCCTGGCTGACATCTCTCTCTCACAGTTGCTTCCCCATTTTCATCCCCTACAATTTCCCTTTACTACCTTATTTTAGCCACTTAAAGCAATTTGTCTACTAAGACTCCTGTAAGTAGGAGGAAATAATTCATTTGCAAATAATACAGGCTGTATCAAGGCAAGCCCACTGTGATTTACCTGTTTGACTCGATGGACATCCACATAAGAGCGTCTGTCAGCAGGTATTGCTTTGAGATGAAGTATAATGCTAAAATAGGAAGGAAAAGAGCAGGAAGAACGCAGTTAACCCCTTATGAGATGGTTTTTTCCTTTTTCTTTCATGGATAGGGTAAGGTTTGCACAAGGGATATTTTTTCCCTTTTTAAGGGGAATGCTGTGCTGACCTTTTAATAGCTGACCCCTTTGCTGTTACCTGCTGGAGCACATTTCCTCAGTGGCTGACAGTCCCTGCATGGAGGGCGAGGCTGCTGGAGGAGCTCTGGAAGGCAGCAGCTCCTCACGCTGCCCCGGGCGTTTTCTGGCAGCTGAATTTTAATGGAGGCCCTGGTGGGGCAGTGCTGCAGAGCAAGTGATGTGCAGCGGCTCAGCAGGCACCAGGCAGGACCTCGCTGCTTGAGTTGCTTCCAGCAGACTGTGTTTTTTACAGTGCCTCCATCTCCACATTCCCCACAAACTCCACGTGCAGAACAGGTGGGAACTCGGTGGGAGTCTGACCGTGGCTGGGCTCATCAAGAGCATCTTTTTATTTCCCTTGTACTTTACAGGCCTGGGTATTTTTGCATTCTGGAGCAAAGCAGAATGCCGCTTGGCACCTATGCGATGCAGCCATGTGGGGACATCCAGACCTGCCTAGGAAAGGAGGCCCCATCACTGCTTGCCCAGCAGACTGGCTGGGAGCTGTGCCTGTCCCACCAAAAGTCCTGGTGGGACTCTGCTCTGCGGGGCTGCAGCTCTTGTTACAGCCTCTGCTGACTCGGAGTTAAAATCTGCCTCTGCTGTACTGTAATACAATCTACTTTGCTGTCGTGTTAAGGTACCAGCTTGTTTCAAGCAGCAGATACAACCACTCCTATTCACCCAGAAACATATCAAATGTCTTTTGTTTTTAATACTATTGCAAATGTATATATTTATCATACTGTCATATTTCATTTTGCCAGCTGTTTTAAAAAATGCATGATTTAAAAATCCTCGCAGCCAGCATAGGTAGGGGAGGAGGGAGTGTTTAAAAATTCAGCTCATATAGAGTAATTTTTAATCTCTCTCCCTAATTATTTAATCACTGAAATAGCACTAAGGATGTGTCATAAATAATGCTACATTTCTATCTGTTTCCCCCAGCTAGCTGCTTTCTTCTCTGCTGAGGCAGGGCTTCTTCATCTTTTATTCTGATTGATCTGAATTCATATTACCCAGTAACACTAAAGCAATCTGGAAAGGAAACCAAAGGTAACTTTGTATTTTCACTTGTTTTAACAAATAATATTTTACTAAGAGTCTTGTACATGTGCACTTTCACCTTTTGTGTTTGCACACACACACACACGCTCACACGTGCACTCTCAGTGCCTTTGGTGGTGGCACTGCTCACCTCAATACAGGCTGTTCTCTGCAGCACTCCTGTTATAAATTAAGAAAAGAATCTGTCAATAGAATAAAATGAAGCAGAATTACACCAGGGTGTAATATACAAGATAAAAATTTGCTGTTTGTTTAACAGACACATGGGTGCATGCATGCAAGATGCTTGCATCCTATGGCGCTTTCTGTCTGCAAAGGGCTTTCAATGCCTTCTTGATTCCTTCCAGTGCCCTTGGGAGAGGGACGAGGCCTTGTGTCTGCCCCTTCCATGTTTAGCAAAATGTAATTAGGAAGGAAATAGAAAATATGGTCAGTTCTGGAGAAAGAACCGAAGTCAGTCATTCTCCAACTCTGATCTGGATCACTTCTTGTTATGCAGAACAGCATCCGCATCCCTGGTGAGATACTGAAAACTTGAACTGGTCCCCAGGTGAGCCAGTGGGATGTTGCAGGATTCCCCACCCACAGCAGGGAGCCCATATATGCTCCTGAGGCTGTCTGATCCCCATTGCATCTCGGGTGGATTTTGTGTGTTGCAGTGTTCCTCTGCCCAGGGCTGAGCCTGGACCCCATGCTTGGTGCAGGCTGTCTTCAACAAGCCAAGAGCTGAGCCAAAGGACCCAAGGCTGGGGTTTGCTCAGGGCTTGGAGGAAAAAAAAGAAAAAGAAAAAAAGTTTTCCCTGCACAGTGTTTTGAAAATATGCCCTTGAAGGTGCTGAGGGATAATAATTACCTGCTCTTAAGATTGCTTCCGATTTGCTTTATGGAAATGGGTTTTCCCCATCCTCTTCTTGCCTGCGTCTGCCTGCGCACTTGTGCTTTGCTGCACCCACCCAGCACCGCCCAGGATCCTGGCTGCGGGGAAGGGCTGTGGCACAGCTGGCTGCTGCTTGTCTCGCGGGGCATGGGCAGGGATTATAGCTCCAAATCACCGAAATCCCTAGGGAGTACCAGGAAAAGCCAACCAAGGCACATGGAAGCTGTCAGGATCCTCCCGTGGGTATTCCTGCAGGGACCGAGGCTGCATGCAGCAGCTGTGCCATTCGCAGTGCCCCTTTGCTGTGGGCAACTCTCACCTGCTGTCGCTTTTACCCCAGAGCCACTTCTGCTGACTGGTCACTAGGGCAGAAGAGTTTGGGTCTGCCTATGTTGAACCTGGACAGGCACGGTGAGAAAAACCTCAAGTTACGGCCGCGATGTTTTGGGTACAGAAAAGCTTAATTCTTTCACTTTTAAACTTTTTGCAATGCGTGTTTGATGCTCGGCATGAAACAGACATGGTTACAGCTGGGATCTCTGGGCAAAGATGAAGCAATAGCACATGCAATTACACTGACATAAATTAATTTTTCTTAGAACTTTTAATGAATGCTTTAAATTTTGCATTAAATGCTCAGGCATCAATGGAGTCTTCATCATATTTTTTTGTTTGCATTTCTGTGTAAGGTGTATGTGGACGGGATGCTAAAATGCAGATTAAAATTTTGTCTCAAATGTCATAACCTCTAGTAACAAAAAAGCTTCCACATAAAAAAACTGGGGAGATGGGGAGTACTGTCCAGCATCTGAGTGCAGGATCAAGGGAATGAGCTACAAAATACTGGTATTTTGAAATATTTTCTCCTGATGTGTAATGGAGGTGTCTGGAGAGGGCACCTGCCAAGTTGCTGTGCTCAGATGCCCCCATGGCCACCTCCCAGTGCAGCCATGGCACAGCAGGGCCAGGCGATGTTGCACGCTCACACATTTGTGTGCACACACAAATAACAATCAAATGAAGAAAACGGCTCTTCCACCAAACGCCGCAGAGGGTGCAGCGGGGCTCCAGCAGCAGGGCTGCTGCACATGGGAGGCCTTGCCAAACAGCCTATGGAGAAAAAGCAATTAGAGGGTGAACATATAGATATATCCCTCTATACAGGACTGCCTGTCTCCAAGCTCCCAGCAAGAAACCAGAGAGCAATCATTTTCTTTCTTTTGGCTATCTCAGAGGTGCTTTGACACCCAGGTATCTGCTTTCTAGGAATGCAATTTAATCTGTGGAAAGGCAAGTGTGTCAGATTAATGGGAAGAGCACGTGGCATGAATCCAGTCTTTTTTTATATGAGCCATAATTCCCTTATAAAATGCAGTGGCCATACTGAGTTAAGGTTGCACATCCATTTTGTCACTTCAGGCTGTGGTGTACTTTGACGGGTGTTTATGGGGGGACTTATGCCGTATCTCAGATCTGTCTCTGGAGACCAGGCTCTTCCAGAGGAAAAGGCAAAGGCTGCTGCGGGGAACTGCCCTGCAACAGAGGGAGACTCTGCTTTTCTTTATTAATCATTTCTTTCTGAAAATCAATTAGTTGGCAGAGGCACCCAGCAAGTCTCCCGGTAGCTATGGAGACGGACTGAGGAGCCAACGGAGAAAAGTACAGTTTATTCATGAAAAGTCCAAATTTTGTGTTCTAGTATTTTTAACCTTTCAGAGAGAATTATGAACTATTTTAATTAGAAATGTTTATTGCTGGCCGTAAAACAGTGCTGGCTGCTGTCTGACAGCAAGAACTGTACGTGCCTTTCCTCGGCTCCCCCAGACCTGTTTGGTGTCCCCCCCGGTGGGTGTCAGCAGCCAGTCCCCAGGCAGGCTGATGAGGGAGGGACTGCTGCGTCTGGTCTTGCTCTGAGCCCAGTCTCCAGTGTCGAAACCAGCCAGCCTGAGCAGAGACCCCAAGTCGAAACTTGCATATAAAAAGATGAAGCCTGAAGTGGCTTTAGGGGGCATCCCTTGGATTCATGCGGGTACTCGTCTTCCTGCTTTGGTGCTGCTTTTTGTTGCAAAATGGGCTGGGATTTATGTATGAAATGTGCTGAGTACTTTCTGTTCCTATTAAAATAATAATTTTGCACTGGAAGCCAAAGGAGAAAGGCTGATGATTTAAGCATTAAGTGTGATAATTAGCGCCAGGCTGGTGTTGTGTTTCATGAGGACTCCTTGCAGCCCCTGAGTCTCACTCCAGCACCTGGATGTTTGCTGCCTGTAACCCTCTGCTGTGATGGGGCTGGTGTGCAGGTTTTGCAGGCAGCCCTGCCTTTACTTCAGGTTAATTCTTCCCATTTTCCAGCTGTTAGGCTGGGGTGTAAAAGACTACACCATGCCAATGCCCCAGCCCCAGGGTGAAACTGAGATGGTTTATTCAGGTTGTCTTTAAGAAAACCAGATGTAGTGTTCCCCAACATTATGCTGTACCATTTTTGGAGTGGAGAAGTGTTGTACCCCATGTACGCCCCTGGTGTGGGCACACGCTTTGCAATATTGTGGGGCTGCCTGAATCTGCTTCTCGAGGTGGGGTATTGAGGGATTCTTCAGGGAAAAAGTGCTTTTGCTTCTGGCAGCAGTGCTGCAGCCCCGGCACTGAAGTGTCCATATCTGCTCCATCTCAGTAACTGTCCTATCTAGGACAGAAGAGATCGTGCTTCTTTTGGCCAGGGGCTGTGGTCTGAGCATCTCAAATTTTTTCTAGCACTTTCCAAAAGGAAATTGATCTAATATCTGAGACAACATTTTGTTTTGAACGTGGCAAAAATCTTTGCAAAATCTTTCATGCAAAAGAGATTTGAAAGAAAGCTGCTTCACTTTGAAAACTCCCCTGTAAAGAACTTCAAAATTTTGCTTTCAAAGGTCTGTATTTTATTCACTTTGATACATTGATCGGGATGCGTTGCATGGCAATAGGGCTTTGGTCTTTTGGGGGTGGTCTGTCTGTGGCACAGCTGTGAACGTCATCCTCAGCATCCACGGCAGGGTTTGCAGGGCAGAGGGTGTTTATGGGGTGCTGGGGAGAAGCCTGGGAGGGGAGGCGTTGGCTGGCCCTCACCCAGGGGATGATAAGGTGTCATTTCTTGGAAGGTATCAATGATAAAACGTGTATCTGTATTGCACTTTGAAAGGACCTTGGAATGAGCGATGGTGGAAATGGGCTGCTGTAAGGGATGCTTGGATTGCATGGTCTGCTGTGTGGAGGAGGCTGCGGCTGCTGGCTTGTAAATCAATACAAAGGGCACCTGAGGGGCATGCTGGACCCATAGATCTGTTGGCACATTCCTGCGGCTCAAAGCCTGAGCCGCAGCAGGTACCAAACCAGCAGTAGATCCACGAGATCTGAAGGTGCTTGAACTCTCCCAACTGCCCCATGCACGCCAGCGGCTCCAGCAGCCTAGCACCCTCCCTGCTGTGGGAGGAATGAAGCAGAGAGGTGATCCCCTCAGGGTCCTGGACCCCCAGGGCTGCCGCTGTGCAGGCAGGAGGGCACATGGAGCAGGTGGAGCCCCTGCCTCTGAGTAGCAAATGTAAAAAAATCCAGTTCAAATGCATAAATACCATGAAATTCAAACTGCTGCCTGACTGAAGCTGTAGCAAAGAAGCGACAGTAAAGGTGACATCTCAGGGTCCTGTAATTATTCAGCTGGTGATTTCCACATCCAATCTGACTGCTTTGCAAGGCAAAGCATATATTTCTAGCAGTTCGCTTTCTGCATTTTAACCTGGCCATGAAAAATCAAGATATCTCATTCACACTTACACCTCTTCACCAGCCAGATACATGGTAGGAGCCAGCGTAAGTGACAATTTTGTTGCAAATGCAGGAAAGCCCCAGCATGGAGTTCGTTTTGCAGATACAGGTCCTGAATCTATTCCTGGTCGCATAGCAGTGTCAATCAGGAATAACAGCCTCAGTCAGTGTAACACAGCCCCCAGAGATTTTTTTCAGCAGTGAGCAAGGTCAATACTTGAAGCCGTATTTGTCTCTATGGAACTAAAAGTGGCAGATTTTTCCTTGTGAAAAGAAGCGATCCAGATCTCTGGGAAGCAGTTATATCTGTGTGTCCAAGAAGAAAGCCAGAGACCCATTTTCTAGCAGGTAATCACCCAGATTTACTCCTGAAGACCTCCTTAAAAATTTAAATCTTAACTAGTATGTGCTGCAATGCATTGCCATAGGGGAGACTTCTCATTTTAAACAAGACAAAATAAAAAAGGGGGAAAGATCTACAGCACCCCCCCCCCCCACGGCTTGCAGTGTGCCCCTGCCTCGGCTGCCCTGTGGGTGCTAGAGGGGCTTTGCTTGGGCTTTGGGCTGCTCAGAGGAAAACCTTTTGGATTGCTTGGCTCCAGAAATATCAGTGAGGTCCCCTGGGTAACAGTGTACGCAGTGTTTAAAGAGAATTCTTATCATTTTGTTTCCTTTTTTCTCAGTTTTGTACAGCCTCTTTTGCTATTTCTGTAACGACTGATGCCAAACGAGGCCAGTGCACGCCCTTCTCCAGCTGAGGTGGCGCGATGCTTTGTAGGCTCTGGGCTCGCCTCGCATTGTCTCTCAATCCACTGCTGGTTTCAGCCTCCTCTGGCGCACAGTGTCCTTGTGCCCTCAGTCCTGCTCCCGCCTGCCTGAGGCTGCTCCAGCTCTGCTGCCGGTGTCCCAGGAGGGAGAGTAAAAATACTCGTGGACATCTGGGGGAGGACAAGTTGCCGCAGAGTGACAAACCTATGACATTTTGTATAAAATCTGCAATTTTATCCTTTTTTTTTTTTTAAAAGCCATTAGTGAGTACATTCACATGAAATCCTGTGCCATTTCCCGGTTAACCTGTTGTTATGATTTCTCCTCTGTCATTCCCAGCATGTTGTTTTCTGCCTCGGCTTCTGCCCTATCTGCTGTCTGTGTGATGCTTTGCTCTGCGACACAGAGCCGTGTTTGGGTGCGGGCCTGGGGAGACCTCTCCATGTCAGAGATGATTAACGCTTCTTGGGCAGAGCCTTTGCCTAAATGCCAGCACAAATGCAAGTTATACAGGGAGAGCAAATGTGGTGGGGTACCAAGGGCTATGGCAAAAAATGAGCACAACTTATGGCCCTGTGTCAGCTTTGATTTCAAGGCCAGTGGTGAAAGCAAGCCGCTGTCCCCTTCCTGCCTTGCTCTGCTGATCGCTTTCAGCAAGAACGGAAGATTAAAAATATTTGGTTCAGCCGAGGTGTGTGGCGTCCTACTGCCTGTGCACTGCGTGGCATCCCACCCATGCCAGCAGCCACCACAGAAAACCTTTTTAGTTTCAGGATGTGTGCTTCAGATTTTAAAAGACTGAAGTGGTAATTGGCAGCTTGTGGGAGGGACGATACTCTTGCACTAGAAACACTTGAAAAGATACTTGTGATCCGATCTGGACTGCCAGGGAGATCAGAGGCCCAAACCCCAATTTCGATTCTCAAGTTGGGAGTGGTGGGGTCTGAGACCTGCTGGGTGTTTATGCCATGCGCCCTGCAGACCAACTTTCCTATGAAATAGTTTTGTTCCAAAGGCCCCAGTTTTGTGCCTGTCCTGCTGTCGGTTCTCTGAGCCTGCCCCAAGTATTCCAAGTCCCAGCCTTCCTCCGCTGAGATCTTGGCTTGATGTTTTTTGCATCCCCCTTGTCTTCCATGTTTTTAATGTCTCTGTTCAAATACTTTCTGTCTACACCATGCCTTTATATATAGTTGGGAATATTAGAAACCTTTGCTGTTAATGTGTTAGGGACCAGACAGTGTCCTCCCAGGAGGAGGTGTGGTGGCTTACGAACTTTGCTTTTTGCTGCCAAGTCATTTTTTGTTTGCTGCACCTGGATGCACCTTGTATTATACATTGCACAGACAGTGGGTGGCAATGACCTGTGCTGGTTTTGGCTGGGATAAAGTTAATTTTCTTCCTAGTAGCTAGTACGGGGCTATATTTTGGATTTGTGCTGAAAACAGTGTTGGTAATACAGGGTTGGTTTAGTTACTGCTGAGCAGTGCTTATGCAGTCAAGGCCTTTTCTGCTTCTCACATCACCCCACCAGCGAGCAGGCTGGCGGGGCACAAGAAGCTGGGATGGGACACAGCTGGGACAGCTGACCCCAACTGACCAAAGGGATATTCCATGCCATATGATGTCATGCTCAGTATATAAAGCTGGGGGAAGAAGGAGGAAGGGGAGGACGTTTGGAGTGATGGCATTTGTCTTCCCAAGTAACCGTTATGTGTGATGGAGCCTTGCTTTCGTGGAGATGGCTAAACACCTGCGTGCTGATGGGAAGTAGCAAATGAATTCCTTGTTTTGCTTTGCTTGCGTGCACAGCTTTTGCTTTACTTATTAAACTGTGTTTATTTCATCCCATGAGTTTTAGCTTTTTTTTTTTTTTTCTGATTCTCTCCCCCATCCCACTGGGGGGGAGTGAGTGAGCGGCTGTGTGGTGTTTAGCTGCCTGGCGGGTTAAACCATAACAGTCTTTTCGGTTCCCAACGTGGGGCTTGAAGGGTTCCAGATAACAACAGATTTGACTGGAATGTGCTAGATTGCATTTATAGCTGTTATTGCTGTTTAGCTATTAATTGGCAGGCTTCTGTGCTTGCCTTGGGGCCTGCTTGCCTTACTGTATATTAGAGTCTAGTGCTCGTTATTGGCTGCTTTTTGCTTTTGCTGCTTGCTGTACTGCTTATCATCTTACTCTGCTGCGCCTGGGAACATTTTGATAACAGCAAAGGCAATGCGCCTGGGCTGGTAGATGGCCAGGGCATTGCTGCTGTTTCTGTGCTGCTGTATTGGAGAGGCTGGAACTCCAGTGTGAACTCGAGTTGAAGGCACTGTGACCTGTGGATCAGTCCACGTAGGACACCCGGAAGCATCTGTGGATGTGAATAAGTCCACACCAGACTAGGTACATCTCAAAGCATCTGTGGTCATGGTTATGCCTGTGCCACAGCACGTATACCTCTGAAGGGACTGTGGCCCAAGGATAAGTCCACACTGGGGAACGTACACCTCGAAGCATCTGTGGCTGTGGATAAGTCCATGCTGCAGCAGGTACACCCTGAAGCATCAGTGGCTGTGCATGAGGTGATGCTGGAGCACCTCTCAGTGTGTGGTCACGGATAAGCCCTCGACAGAGCAGGTACAGCCCTGGAGGGACTGCAGCCATGGTTAAGGCCATGTTGGAGCACGTTTACTTCTGAAGGGACTGTGGCTGTGGGTAAGGCCACACTGGAGCAGGTATATCTCTGAAGGCATTGTGGCCCATGGAGAAGGCCACACTGGAACAGGTGCACCTCAAAGCGACTGTGACTGTGTATAAGTCTATGCTGCAGCAGGTATACCCCTGGAGAGACTGTGTCTCATAGATAAGGCTCCACTTGGAGCAGGTATGCCCCTAAGGGACTGCAGACTGTGGATAATTCCAAGCCAGAGCAGGGACAAGGGGAGGAGTTCATTGCAATGTTAAACCCTATGGTCTGGTCCAAAGGGAGCAGGGGTGGGGATTGTAATGGAAATACCTTTAAATTGTAACCCATAATTTGAGTTGCATGTTATAGGAATTACTATAGCAGGAACGACCTGAACCAATGGAGGACAAGTCTTACAAGAAGCTGTGCAAGTGCAGCAGTGATCGGACCTGAGCTGGCTTTGGTGCCCAGTAACTCCATGCAACACACCACCTCTCCTGTCCTGAGTGACCACCATCACAGATGGAGCCCAAAGTCACGGACTAAATGAACTCAGTGGACTTCTTGTAGATATTTTACAGACATTTCACAGGGGTGGTCCACAGACTAAGGGAATGATACCTATGTATTATATCAAAGGATGGGAGAGGGTGGTGGTGAGTAATGAGAATGTATTGGATAGTGTGAGACATGAACATGACATAAATAGTATGAAATAAGGGATGGACAGTTAGGAATACAGAGGATCCAAGGCCCGCTATACTCCAACTGAAAAAAAGACTGTTCTGGTTTAACCCAGCAGGCAGCTAAACACCACATAGCTGTTTACTCGCTCCCCTCACAGTGGGATGGGGGAGGGTATAAAAAAAAAAAGGTAAAACTCCTGGGTTGAGATAAAGGCAGTTTAATAAGTAAAGCAAAAGCCATGCATGCAAGCAAAGCAAAACAAGGAATTTGTTCACTACTTCCCATCGGCAGGCAGGTGTTCAGCCATCTCCAGGAAAGTGGGGCTCCATCACGTGTAATGGTTACTTAGGCAGACAAAAACACCATAACCCCAAATGTGCCCCCTTCCTCCTCCTTCCCCCAGCTTTATATACTGAGCATGATGTCCATGGCATGGAATATCCCTTTGGTCAGTTGGGGTCAGCTGTCCCAGCTGTGTCCCCTCCCAGCTTCTTGTGCCCCCCCAGCCTACTCGCTGGTGGGGTGATGTGAGAAGCAGAAAAGGCCTTGACTCTGCACTGCTCAGCAATAACGAAAACATCTTTGTATTACCAACACTGTTTTCAGCACAAATCCAAAATATAGCCCCATACTAGCTACTCTAAAGAAAATTAACTTTATCCCAGCCAAAACTAGCACAGACCCGAGAGCTGTGTGTGCCAGTGACACCTGCAAACTCTCGCCTGGTCCTGGGCTGGAAGAAGTATCTGTATCCTCTACAGCAAAGGAGCATGCTCACTGTGTCAGAGGTGTTGAGCAGAAATGTTAATGAGCCGCATTTAAATGTGCTGCCGGAGGGCAAGAAGAGGAGAAAAACTCTTTCTGTTTACACTGTGTGCCCGTTTGGCCTCCTGCTTCTGGCATTTATTTTTTGTGCGTGAGACCTGGGAGCAGGGCTTGGCAGGGACATGCTCCAATTACTGGGGTAACGCCGGCACTGAATTACTGCTGTGGCCGCACAACGTGCTCTCACCAAGGAGCAAACGCGTTGCACTAAACCCCATAAGTCACTGCTCTGTGGAGTAGGTCTGTGGTCTCTGCTTGTTGCGTATGGTTACCAAGCGGTGTGAGATCCTGCAGCTGTGGATGGCGGTAGCACTTTGGGGCTGCTCAGCCCCCGAGGAAGCCCGGGTGCAACCAGGAGCAGGACAGCCTACGGACAAAACCCAAGGAGACCTGAGTTTATTTAGAGCAGCATCTGCTCAAGGCTGTCAAGGAGCTGTTATGATTAACTCCCTTGGTGTCACAGGAAATAGGGAAAAACTCCACTTTCCTAGAAAAAAAGGAAAATGCATAATTCTTTGTCCTAACTTGAATATTTTAGCTGTAACTCAGTATTTGTGCCCACTGTAATAGTGCTTTGCCCTGGTGCCCTCCCAGCTGTGGTGCTCCCTGCCTCTCCCTAGCTGAAATCTGAATGCTGCAGCCATTGGGTGGAAGGTGGGAAGAGCTTTACTGAGCTTTGAATTGCAAAATCAAAGGAGTGAATAATTCTGTGTAAATAAACAGAAAATATTTATGATGGTTTTGCATTTGGAAGATATGGTGGTGATTTGGATTAGCACTCTTGAGTGTCTCGCAGTGCTGGTGGCCAGAAATAGGACTATTTTATGGGCAAAAGAAAGAGCATATAAAACAGCTTAGTACAATTTTGGAGAGAATCCTTCAAAAATTAATTGCGTGTGCCCCAGAGAAGATGACCTGTTAGAAAGAGTTGCTCTGGAGAATCTTGTGCTCTCTTTTTTCCTTGCCATTAGTAATCTGTTTAAATATTCCTGCAGCATTTGGGGCACTGTGGATGGGGCAGGTACGGTTATTGCACGTTAACCATATTTTGGTATACTCCCTCTATATAATCCGCCTGCAGCCCCCACAGGTGAGGGGTCCCCCTGCTCCCAGCCAGGGTCCCTCCCGCCCTGCAGCCCCTGGGGGGGTGAACAAGGCAGTTTGAGTGATCCCGGGGCACCGTTCCCCAGACCGGGAGAGAGGGATGCTGTGCGCCGTTTCTTTGTGATGCTAGGGTGGCCTTAAAAATAAAATGAGATCTGGACTTTGGGGATTACTTTTAAAATAAGTGGATATCCCAAGCGTGCACACGATTTAAAGCTGTGTTTACCACGTTTAGGGTTTTGTGCATCCGGGTGGCTAGTCATGTTTGTTTATTGAGATAGCTGTAAAACTGAGCACAAGCTTGATCGTATGTTGGACAGAAAAATGAAGGTAGGGATTGCTGCCCTTGTCAGTGTTGGACAATTTGTTCTGACTGTAATCCCGATATTCATTTTTTACTCCTTGGCCGGTGGCACTTCCCTGCCTGCATGGGAGGCAGGAGGGGCTGGCTGAGCCCAGCGTGCCCCATCCAGCACGGGGCAAAACACTTTCCCCTGCTGTGCGATTCCCATGAGGAAGGCAGTGTCGGAGTGGTTGGACTCCCTCCGTGCTCTAGGATGCTGGCACTGCAAGTTTGGTTTGTGGTTTGCTGTGTTGAGGCTCGATTTGAGCTCTGCTCCAACCTCATGCAGAGGCACCAGTAGCACTTTGCACATAGGGGTGCGTTTGCTGTAAGTCCTTTTGATGGATTTGTCCCTCTGTGGATAGAGTCACCCCCCTGCGGAGGTGTCTTATCCCAGCAGAGGTGATTCTGATTCTGGAAACAAGCCAAGCTGGGTGGCAGCGAGTGCCCTGCACTGGGGCACAGTGATGCCAAAGCCACGCATCCCCCTCCTCATGAGCCAGCCAGAGCTGCTGCCGGGGGAGCAGAGACCTGGTACAGCTGGACTTTATGTGACATCTCTTTGCTGAGGGGCGTGGGTTTTCAGTTTCTGTAAGGGACTCGGCTTGCAGATGCTCTGAAAATATTCCCTTGAGCAGCATACTTCTAATAAACTGTGTTCTGAGTTTCCACTTGTTCTATCTGTTGGGTTATAGATAAGAAAAGAAATAATCTTGAAGTCAGGCTAAGGGAAAGCATATATGGCAGATTTTACTCACAAGCTATTACCTGTCTCTGCTCCGCTTTCTGCACAGGGCCGTACCACTGTGCCTCCAGCAACACCCGTGCCCTGGGCAGCGGCATTTGCTCCCCGCCGGCCATCGGAGAGGGGCTGTGCACCAGCCCATCTTCCTCCTCCTTTCTCCAGAGACCTCAAGAAGAAAACTAATATAGTTTCTTCTGTCTATAGTAGCTTATTGCTTAAAGGTAATGTTTACCCTTCAGTGCTGTCATGGGGGAAAAGGAGGTAAATAAGACTATCTGAAGCAAAGAAATACCAAAGAGGAATATCTGGTTCCCAGGCAAGTCTTTATAGTTGATATTTTTAACCTAAAATACGATATAGATTGGAATTTTCTGAACAACCCCATCTGAACAATTGGCTCTGCCAAAATGTTACCCTAAATACTCCCCTCCACCCCTCCCTTGGCTTTCTTTTACCAGGGCGTTCAGAGCATTTTGACTTGTCTCTGTGCAGCTGCAGGTGGGGCTTTCAGGCAGAGTATATGAATGTTCCTGTAGTGAAACCAGTTTAGCGATGGGAAGAATAAAATGCTTTGGAAACCCTTTGTAGGGAGCTGAGGCCTTGGAGGGGAGTGCAGTAGGAGCGCAGGTCCAGGGACTCGGAGGGTTTGGTCGAATTTGGGCAGCGGGGACAGGAGGATCCCCTGCGATGAAGCCCATGGGTGTGTGAGTTTTTTGCAGAGGGCTGGGCAGGCACAGATGCAATGCATTTTGCTCAACCTGCAGAGAGGAGAAATTCAGTTATTTCAATTAATCTTCAATTAATCAAGCAGACATCACCCTGCTTCCTCAGCACACTAGATGGTAGTGTTATAAATTAATGAATACTACTTTAGCATGAACAGCTTGAAAAATTCTTCCTCTGTAGCAGTCCAGAGTTTGGGTAGATAATAACGTAACAACAATGCTGAAGTTATCCCCACTTGCATGAGGACATCCGTTCTCCTTCAAGAAACAAGAGGGAAATGAACCTGGAAATTAGTTTGCGATTGAAGCTGTCAGCAAGTGAGCAAACCCTGCTGGTGAGCAGTGCCGGTGCTGTCTGGGGAACCCAGCTGTCCGACGCCTTTCAACCCTTGCCTGGGTGTGCTGCGGGTGGACATGAGCCAGTCCCACCAGCATTGTATCAGCCCCGTTATCTGCACGAACGCTGGAAGTGATGCTGAATGAAATACGGGGATGTGGCTGCACTTGGCTTGGCTCTGCCCAGGCTTCCCTCCAGGGCAAATTGCAGCAAAATCGCCTCTTCCTCATGTATTTCATTTATTAGTGGGAACTTTGGCAGTCACTGGTATGAATTAGGAAACCTCCACTGGTGAGGAGGACTTTTTTAGGTTGGCTGCGCCGTCATTGTTAAGCAGCCAGTGCATCCAGGAGCCCCAGCTTCGCAAAGCAAACCTGTGCCATCTTGGGTAGCGTGGCACATATTATTAGTCCTACTTAAAATAATATAGAAAGCTGTTACCACGCATCTTCATCAGGTGCATCCTCACACCTGGCAATTTGGGTGTTTATTATATTCGATTCCTTTTTGTTTGTCCCTGTGGTAAATGAGACAAGTTTCTTCTGCAGCTGCAAACAAACCCAAACCAGCCGTTTCTCTGGTGACATCGAGGAAGCCCAAGGGATGACACCGGGGAACCACAGCTGCTCCCTGTAGGGTCTGCAGCACATTCCCGCTGTAGAAGAATGTTATTTCTCTATAATCTATCTTTGAAGTACACAACTTACAAAAGCTTTCAACAGCATCATGCAATTCAATGCTGCTCGGCTGGGCATGGAAAACCAAGGGCTTCAGGAGCAGGCTGATGCCCCAGGTAGGAGAGCCCTCCTTGCACTTGCTGCATGTCAGCTCCTCGCGCTCCAGGCGCAGCCTTGGCAGCTGCTTCCCTGCTTCTGTCGCAGAGGATGAATTGCCCCACCAGCTCTTCTCTTTCATGTCATTCAGTTGTGTATTTTCAGGATGCCAAGGATGTTTTGGTTCCTCTCTCCCATACCTCACAAGCCAGAGAAGAGAAGGTAATAGACAGCTTTAAGCAAAACTCTTCTTCCGGAAGCTTTTAAATATAACCTGGTAATGGTGCGAGGCTGCTCAATACAGTGCTCAGTATTTCTGCATGCAAGTGCAATATATTCCACTATATTTTCCTTATTTCCACCTGTGTTTTCTTTAGGTGACTAACTTATAAAAGGTGCCTAGTAACAAACCAGGCAGTTTTAAGTATTTACAGAATCAAATACACACATTTGAATTCAATGCTTGGTATATTTTGAGATAGCAGAAAAAGTACCCTGGTGATGCTGGTGGGCTGGCCTGGCATTGCCTGCTGCCCGCACAGGGCAGGTGGAGATGCCAACGGCCTCTCCTCACCACCTTCTGCCAGGGGTTTGTGTTCAGGAGCTGGGAGAGCCCCTCGGGATGGTGGGTTCCCCTCTACTTGTGCACAGCGTGCGACAGGCAGGAGATGGCTCATCTGGCACAAAACACAACCCTGCTCTGCTTGAAGAGTGCTCAGTGCTATAATAAAATGCAGTTCACGCTACTTCTTAATCAACCAGTGAGGTATCAGTTGCAGTGGGGTATCAGCTGCAGGGGTATTAGTTTACAATACTGTAAGACTGGGCTACACAGGGACACTGTAATTGGAGTTTCAATTCAATACAAATATCTCTAGAAAGAAGTAATCTTGTTTAGCTCAACAGTAGCAAACCAACGTCTAATTAAAATTAGACATTCTCGATTACTTTCTAAATGGATCTGATGACTTTGTTAATCTGAAGCGATGAGGCAACTCTGCCAGCCTATTAAATATGACACGCCATGCTCTGGATGTGATGTGAAAGGGTGAATGGTGGCTGCTGCTACAAGTCCATGTACCGTGGGACGTGGCTGGGGCCCCGTGCCTCTTGGTGTGGTCCACCTTCCCCAAAATATTTTGAGTGGAGATTGTTTGGACAGTTGTGTCTCCTTGGAGACAGAGAGCAGAGAGCAGGTGCCTAGGAAATCCTGGAGAAGAAAAGTATTGTGGGTAATTAAGTGCCTTTTCATATAGGATTAGCCTCTAGAAGCTGGGAAAAAAGAGCCACTACCTCTTGATCCATCATCCCGCAAATATTCATTGCCTTCAGACCCATCTTCAGCCAGCTGCTGTTTCATCATGTGTATTTAATTACCAGTCCCAGCATTTTGGTGCCTCAGAGACTTACCTGAGCATGAAGAGTGGGACCAGAATCCACATCAGAAGAACCTCCTAGCTCGTCATGGAGCCCTGTGGCACGGTAACAGGCCTCATTTTGCCTGGGCTTGCTGAAAAACATGTTTAAGGTCTTCACACAAAGGCAATCAGCGATTTAGAATAAACTTATTCTCTTTAAAAACAGACTTGGAGTCCTGGAAAGAATATAGGGGGGGGAAGAGTGTCCATGGACAGTGACTTTGGGCATGTCTCTGAGGCAGGTACCCATCTGACCCACTGCTGGGTTGGTAAGATCATCTCTCCTAGAAACCTCCCTAAAAACCCTGCCCATGTTTCACAGTCCTGTGAATAAATTGCAGTGGGCTAATAGCAGTCTCAAGAAGGAAGAAAGAAAAGAGGGGAAAAAAACTTCTCAGGTGTAATTACTCTGTGATAAAAGCAATTAAATGCTGAATTTGTCCCAGAAAACTGAATCCTTGTGGGATAAATGCTTCACGCTTCGGTCTGTCAGTTCTTGCCCAGTCTCGCTCCACATCACACCACTGTTTCGCAGCTCTGTGCCGCTCTGCACAGATCTTTCCTAAGTTAAATACGTGTCATGCGTGAGACCATTTATTAAGTGAAAGGAGGGTGAATTGGAAGCATCTTCCTCCCTTTGTAAAGAATAGGGTTTGCTACAAAGTCATGAATTGTTGGACCATGATTTTTCTCATGTATCCACTTTTGTGTGAGGCTTCAGTTGATTTTGGGGAGAGCAGGAGCTTCGGCCATTACTGTAAAATTTATGTCTTTGGTCTCTTATATTTTTTTTCTTCTAGCTCAAATAAAATTCCATTTTCCTCTGAGTGTCTCTTAATATTTTCTTTCAGTGTGGTAGCCAAAGGGCTGTTGTGTGGGTATGGGGCTGATGATTGTTTAAAAAAAAAAAGATGCCTTTTTACCATCATCGTAGCAAGCTGATTTTTCTACGGAAAAATTTGTTGATATCTCCTGGCAAGGAGAGGAAGGAAACTCTTGACTTTTTGATGAAATATTCCATTTTATGATTAGAAAAATGTGTTGAATTGCAGAATGCCACGTGCAAGTGTTAAATATTTGAATGCTCTTTTTCCTGAATGCCCCTCTGAGTGTGCTGCAGATCTGGCCCCTGCTGTGGGGCATGGTTCTGCAGCTGATTTGTAACTCAGAGTTATATGACATGAAGCTTTTACCTCTCGGTAAGGCTCAGGATACAGGAGGAGATTGGCATGTACTTCTGTTGAAACACTTCATTACCAGCTCAGGAGAGAGCGAGTGTAGTGATTATGCCAACCTATCCCAGCCTGGGGATGCAGTTTGTCATGGGGAAGAAAGAGGCAGCCTAGACAAATAAAGGTGAAAATTGTCATCTCGCTTGGCAAAGCTGGCCTTGTGTTTGCCAAGTGGAAGAGCTGATGAGAAAAGAAGCCAAAGATGTTGTTTATGTTTTCTAACTTGGTGATAAATATCTAAGGGCACGTGGCATCCTTGCACGGTTTTCGTGTTTGTAGTTTCCCCCTTTGCAGAACTGCTCCTTCCATCCCTAGTCCTGGTCTTCCCGTATGTGGTAGCACCGGTCTTCTACTTCAGCTCCTTTTCAGGAGCTTTCTTCCATGTGTGTTATTTTATACTTATCTGCATTGAATTTCATCTAATGTTTTTTTATTAACAGTCTGGAAACAGGAGACTACAAATAAGATGCCTATAAAATGCAGTTCCTAATCACAAGGTGCTTTCCCAGCTGTTTCAGTGTCTTTCCTTAGAATAAAATGCTCTGGAGCTGACCGTCTTGATTTTTCACACACAGCTGCTGATCTCTGAATGAGTTATTCCTCTTCCCCTCTTTCTTCAGTGCTTTCTGGTCTCCACTCCTCCGAGGGCTCATCTAGCTTCGCTGCCATGCTAGCCCTGCTCCGTGCCCCGCTGCGGGCAGCGTCAGCCTCAGCCCCGCTCACCTTCGCAGTATTGCACGTCTATGTAGTGAAAAGCGTTAATTTTGCCTGCAATCTGTTAAGTATATCATCTCCCCTGTGTTTTCAGTAGTTGATGTAAACCACGTGTGGCATCTGCACATGACAGCTGGAGAAGATGGCTCTCAGACAATGTGCCTCATTCAGATGCTTTTTGGATATCAAAATTGCTCCCTATTCTCTGTCTACTGTCAGCGTAATAGTTCTTGTGTCATAACTAAATTCTGACATCTGTTTTTTGCAAAGGGTGTTGAAAAGATTGCAGGTAATAAGTCCAGATATTGTTTGATTATCCCCCTTCAGAGATGACGCTCAGTCTGCAAAGCATCTCCGAGCTGCCTGCGTGGTAAAGTCCCTGGAAACACCGGCCAGCAGCTTTTAATCCTAATGGAGAGCATTTTGATTGTCGCTTTAGACCAAAGAGAAGTGTCACCTGTATTTTAGATTTCTCCCAGTTGTACAAAGGCTTTCATTTCCCCTACAGGTTTATAAAAATAAAAGTACGTGGGCTTCCATCTCACTGGCAGTAATTATCCACGCCTGGTCTTTTTTCTACAGCAGGTCTGTACAGGAAGTATTGTTTTCCCTTACAGTAGATCACACTGATGGATGCAAAGCACGTTTGCATGCACAGTCTGGTTTCACTTGAATGTGCACATTCTGTCATCTCTGCTTACTTTTAATACTGCAAGTTGAAGTAATTCCCAGCACAAATTTAGGATCTAGCTCTGACCTCTTAGAAAATGTAGCTCTTAGAACAGCCTAAGCTGTTGTATTTGCTGACTTTCACGTGTTCTTAATGTTCAGCAATACTGTTTTATAAGAAATATATATAATCTATCTGTACTTTACCGCTAAGGGAAATACAAACACAAGCAGTGAGAATGACGATTTCTGACAAAGGCTTTCCTGGGACGCTGTGCTTAGACTCACTGCTCCATCAAGGTGCAGTGCTGTGTTGTATTCTCCGTCTCTTTTCAGCACAGTAAGAAGCAATGTGAACCAGTAAGCTGTTTGCTCATACACTCAGTTACATTTCAAAGGGAGATGTTAGGCAGTATCTTCAAACCTTCTAGCTGACCTGCTTTGTAATTCCATCACATCACAAATTTATAAGCAAATAGGATTTTATTCTCAGAAACTCCAAGTAGAGAGGATCTGACAGCATCACAGGAAATATTTTACCAAATCCGTGTAGTCCTGAAATATTAATGCTAAATGAATACCGAGGACAGGCTCACCGTTGTACCACGGGCAGCGCTGGGAATCTCAGCCGACATGTAACTCCTGTTATGGCTTTTGCTGGTAAATTTGGGAAATTGTTTCCTTCCTTGAGCAGACCCTATAACATTTGCCTTGTAGCAGTTGGGCTCAGCAGGTTGCAGAGTGATGCATGGCCGAGTGCCACTGCAAATGACTGCAGTGGGACAAGTTTTTTGTCCCATCGGGTCAAGGTCCCTCAGTTCCTGCCCCTGGCAGCGTTTTGCAGCTCAGCATTGGCCCTGGCCACTCTCCTGCTTGGACTCTCCTCAGGAGATTCCCTACTTGGCACCCAGCAGAAGAACTGGTGGATATGATCGTGCCTTTCGTAGCCTTCCCTGCCTAAAGCCATCACTTGCTGTGTGCGCTCTTGATTACAGAACAGGCAGGAAAAAAGCGAACAAAAGTATTTCTGTCTTAGCTCTAAAAAGGCTTTTTGGGGGGGGGGGGGGACGGGAAGTGTTTCTATTTACGCTCTGTGGCTCTGGTGTCGTTTTCTTGTCTCCTTCACTCCTCGCCTTGTTCTTACTTAGCTCTAAGGGTGGTGATGCTGGCCTGGTACCAGGCTCCTGTGCGACAGATATAGGTAGAAATCTGCCTTCCCACTGTTCAGCTGTGTTTAGCCTTTGACTCGGATGCCAAATGCATGGGCAGCGCAGGGCGTGCGGGAGCCTTGTGTCCACTAATGGGGCATTGCTTAGTGCAGGAAAACATACACCGAGCCCCACGCTTTTCTGCTGATTGCCCTTGGCAGCTGGGCTTGCACGGCTGAGCTGTGGAGGTGTAGTTATAGCTGCTAAGTGGAAATTCAATGGAGAAGTGAAGGAAGCGTTATCTGTAGCCAGGGGGTCTGTCCTTTACACAAATATCCAGATGCAATAATGCAAATCTGTTTTTTATACAAGGACCCAGACTGCAGATAAGGCTGTGGTTTTCCTTTGTGCATTAAGTTGCTGTATCATGCGCTATGTTGCTGCCATGGCTTTTGTGGTCTCGTCGTCCATTCATGGCTAACAGCTCTGCACCAAAAAGGCTCCAAGATACTTGGGGAGATTAAAAGGATGATTAAAAAATAAGAACAAAACCAGATCTGGCAGTCTTTTAAAAGGGGATTTATTTGTAATCACAGAAAGAGGAAAATGAGGTCCCAACCTGCTGTGCTGCAAAGCGGGAGAGTCATGCTAAGGACTTGAGCTGGATCCTGGTTCATTTATGATCTTCACCATCTGTAATTAAATATAAATTTGTCTGGGCAGAATGTATCTGCCTGCTTATACTGCATTGAAATATGGTACTACATTTTTAGCAAATAAAACTAAAGTGGCTGTATGTTATTATTTTTCATCTTTGTTTAACTTCAAAACTGTGTGAGGTGCTGCAAGAGCATGACGCAGCAAGAGTGTCCCTGAGTGCTGCTCTGGGGTCTCGAGACACACCAGGGACAGGCCCTGGGAAGTCACTGAACTCCCTAGATAAGGTCAAGCTTTGGGATAAGCCCTATATAGCAACAATAAATTGAAAGACTTAATTTTTCTTTAAAAAAATAATTTTCCATTATAGTTTTGACCCGCCTTAATAAAAAATATTAGAAAATAATAGAAACCTTGCATTAGGCACATGGAAATATCCTTATGTCTCCATACCATAACTTTCAGGCTGTCTCATGTTTGTCCTTCTTGCTTTTGTACAAGAGGAACACCTTTTTATTCTATTTTCGGCGTTTTGGTTGGAAAATGATTTCTAAAGGAAATAATCATGTAACACATCTACTGTTTTTCTTACAAGTCTTTGAAGCAAATGAAGGCAGAATAATTTTTTCCTCTGAACGTGTTATTGTCCTAACCGAAGCCCGAGCCCATGCCCTGTCCTGCAGCACACAGGGAGAGTGCTGGAGGCCTTTGCTTGCAATTAGTTTGTGTATAGAATTATATAAACAGGTGTAATTATAGCACACAAGTCAGTACTTTTGTCTGTAGTGCCCAAATTATGAGCAACTTCTTGCAATCCTTCTTGAGCTCAGACGCTTGTCCAAAACTTGAAGGGTACTGTTGGAGCAAAGGGCCGTTCGTGTGATGTTCTGCAAAGCGCAGGCAGCCACGGCCACCTGCAAGGGTTTGTCGGGCTGCAGGAATCAAAGAGCTCTCGGCAGGTTGTGTGCTCAAATTTACTAGTATGCAGCCTCTGTCCTAGTTTTATCTTCAGCATTTCATGCTTGTAAATTCTGTTCAGTCTATTTAATAATTTCTCATTAAGAATAATTTATCGATGGGTATTGGGTGAGAATCTTCAGGCACGACGAGGCTGCAGCGAAGCAAGCAGAAACATGGTGCTTTTGTCTGTGTCCCATTTGCAGGCAGTGATTTAGCTCCCTGCCCCCTTTTTGTGCTGCCTCTCCTTGACAATACAGATCACTTTTCTAATGTAGTCCTGGAAGACCAGTCAAGTATGTAATTTCTAATTATTACAACTGCCAAGAAAATAGAAACTTGTATTGATATCAGAGGGAGAGGTGCATGAAGAGTCTGGCTTTCTGCCTTGTAACCTTTGGCAAGGGGATGAGAGGTGGCTCCAGCTGGTCTTTGTGCTGGTCTGCAGCTGTGGAAGTGAGGGAGCAGGACTGGGCAGAGGCAGTGCCCGTTTGGATGCAGCCGGCTGTGTTACTGCCCAACCCTCTCACCTGTGAAATACCTTTGAACCCGTCTTGAGTTGTTGCCTTCTTGCTTCATTATGAGAGCGCAACTTCTGAGGCAATTACAATGAGATAATGGCAGTAATCAGAACCGAACGCTTCATTATCTGTCAGGTGGCTTATGGACCTGGATACATTTTTTTCAGCCTGGAAGCAGAACATGCCGATTTAAAACTTCATTGATTCAAAATGCTCAGTGTCAGGATGCAGATTCAGCTACCGGCAATGAGGCTGGCATTTCGTACACCGCCAGCAAGAACGGCAGTGATGGGTGGTAGGGAACTGGGAGTCTGCCCGGTTACAACTGTGTTTCTCTGGGCTCTACAGCTGACACTTTCTGGAGTGTTTGGGTTGTTTTTGTTGCAACGGCAGAGCGTAACAGCCCTGAACTGCGGAGCGGTCCTGGCCTTGCTTTGCAGCCTCCCCCAGGAGGTGCCCAACTCATTTGCTGTGTTTGGTCTTTCTGGACCCCTCTGACACACGTGCCTGGGGGAGGATGGACGGAAACTTCCTGAAAGCAGGAACTGGGGTGGATGCAGGGCTTGAAGAGGCTCTGGTGGGTGCTGGCAGTCCCCAGGGTGCTTGATGCCCGCAGGTGGTGCGGGGCCAGGAGCCATGTGAGCATTGTCCCTGCTTTCCAAGCTTGTACAGAGTTTTTTTTTTTGGTCAAACCTATTTCTGGATTTCTCATATCTCTGAGAGAGGGAGAAATTTCTGTGCTGGGCATAGCACAAATGCCCTCTCAGGGCACTGCCTGCATGACACAGGGCTGGGGCTTGGGCGGGGGGAGGCTGCATGGGATGGACGGCTGTGCTGTACAGGCTGTGAAAAACAAAAGCCTCAAAAAAAGCAAAAGGCAAAGAACCTGGCATAATTTTTTCCTACCCATCTTGATAATTAAACATCTTTGAGTTGGGACTTCATCAAACTCAGTGCAGTTTCATGGCAGTTCTGTCCTCTAATTGGAGTGTTTGGGGAAAACCATTTGGAATATTCGAAATCATCTCTGTGTTTGATAGTGGTACGCACATCTTTGTCTTCTCTTTCTCTATCACATTTCTGCATGAAGAAGTTCAGGGGTCTTGTGTGCCCAGAATATTACTTTTGGTTTTATTCCTTTTGTATTGGGGGATGCTGTGGGGCCACCCCACAGCCCGGGGATGGGGAAAGTAGTCTTTTCCCTGAAAAACAGATCTTTGGGGCTGCAGAGACCAGCTCTGTAGCAGAAGGTTGGATGAGAGTAAATCGCTTAACAGGCCCTTGCTAATATCTATAAATCACGTGAAGAGTCCAAAAATTTCACTGATCTCATATATTGTAGCTTGTCATGAATGCTGTAATACATCATTACGTTGTCTGAATAGCATAAAACAACTCAACAAAGAACTAAAGGCAGGACACATCTGTCTTGTCTAGACTGGGAAAATAGGTTACATTTGAAAATGTTAGCTCTTCCCCAGAGTCACTCATGACCAGTTAACATATTTTTGAAAGTATTAAATTGCATTTGCACTAGGAGCAAAATCATGTTTAAATTGCTATTAACTAACACAGTTCAAAGTGTGGCCTATTTTTCCTCATTTAGAAGTGGCTGTTATCAGCTGAGCTGTCACCAACATGAGAGGGGATGTATGAAATGTGAAAAGGTAGGAAATGTTAAAGGAGGCTTTTTTATTATCCCCAATATTTGTTCTGGGTTAATTTCAACTTTTGGCTGCAGATTCCTATAACCCGTTTTACTGAAACCAGTTTGTGCCTCCATTAAAGAAAGGGGTAAGTAGGTTTGGGAACGTGGGGTTTCTTGGTAAGTGCATCACTTAACACATCTCGCCGAGCAGGTAAGTCTAGGAAGTCTCCGCTGTTGCACCTCTCTGTCCTTCATTGCATCTCTGTTTTGATAAGAAACTTTTTGTACTGTTTTGCTGAAAAATTTGCTAGGTGGGAATTACTAAAACTCTTTTCCTGTCCATCTGTTGTGTGAGTATGTTCAAGATGTTCAGCCTTGTTGTTGCACCCAGCTGGGGCTGGATGCTGCCCCTGGGGGACCCACTGCAGGGGAGCGGGAGCTGCCCTGGCTGGATCCTGGCACACTGGGTTCCCTGAGCGCTCTTACAGACTCCGTTGAGGGGTCAAAACCTCTACGGGAAATTAAGAGCTCTTACACCAACATTTGCAGAGCGGGCTGGAAGTCTGATATATCCAGCCAAAAGTCTTTGCCAGTCAAACCTGGGAAGTGCTTCTTTCTGAAGTCTCAGGGTTTGGGAGCTGGGTGCCTGCTGGCTGCTGGGGCACTCGCTGCCTCGTGGCATCGGGTCGAGATGGATTCTGCAGTGTTAGCTGAGAACATACTGCCTTAACCTGGCCTTTACTAGGGTAAAGCGTTCATTTTTTATCCTGAACTAAATTCAGCCCGTGGTTTTACCACCTGATAAGATTACAGCTTACCTGCTCTGTGAAAAGAGCATGGTCATCTCAGCTGACACAGCACCATTTTTTGCTAGTGTGGATTTTAAATAACTATTTGATGTATAAACTGATACTTTCTTGTTTTTACCTTTTTTCTTTTGTTATCCATGAGAATTACTTTTCCATTAATTACTTTTCTGTTAATTACTCATATTAAACTAACAAATAAATAATTTCTACGATTGAGATCGTCAGTGAGGTTCAGGGGCAGAGCCCGCTGCAGCGTGCTCCTGGCATCGTGGTTCACGTGCAGCTGCTGCCCTTGGAACAGATTATCTGCAACCTGCTGAGGGAATGTGAGCTCCGACAGGGAGCTCCTGAGTCAGAAATCAGAGGGCAAAGATCCTCCAGACAACAGCTTCGTCACACATGCTGTGTGCTGGTGCACATTAAGGTCACTCTCTGCAGAGTGTGAAAAGTACAGGCAGGGTGGGCAGCACTGCCCTGGCTCCTGGCAGCGACGTCCTAGGGAATCAGCCACAGACATAATTTTCTCTCCAGTGTCTCATCATGTCTCTTCTTTCAATGTGTGTATCTTGCTCAGGAGTTGTCCAAGGGGTTAATTTTGCTGTAGAAACCAGAGATGGGAAATCTGGGAAGAGAATGACCTAAGTCGGTAGTGAAGAGTTCAGTAGCTCGGTTTGACCTCATTGGGTAAAGGATAAAAACCCTTTCAGTTAGCTTAACAGGAATTGAGAGCTGTCAGAGGATGAAGGATTGCAGGCCTCGTGCATTGCTCCATTGCTCAAATAAACTGAGCAAACTCATCTCATCAAGGGGCTAAAGCTGCCCTGGCCCTATCCATGGGCTCCGCAGCCATGCAGTGCTGCACATGTCCTGCAGGGCATCTTGGCTCTGCTGCATTTGGGATGTTGCACGTTAAATAACCCTTTTTTAATTCTTCTGTTTCAAAATCAGGGTGAAAATTAGTTAAGAATGGATATGTGAGGATTAATTAATCTCGGTCTATCCAATTCTGTTTAAGCAGCAAGTAATTTTAGCTGTTGCTCACGGTGATAGCTTTGTGAGTTTATTAATAGTTGGGCTGAATTCCTGTGCTCCTCTGCTCAGAAGCAGACTGCTGCTGGTGGACGAGCAGTGGGCTGCTGTGGGGAAGTTTCAGGCAAACTTCTCCCCAGAAAGTGGCAAGAGCCTGTGGAGGTAACAAGATATGAAAATAAAAACAAAACCAAGAGGATTTTGTGGTTTAAGAGGATGAGACAGCTGACATTTTCAAGAGCTTTAATGAAGACTGTGTTTTGCTCACAGTTGAGGTATGAATGGCGAGGGCTTTGTGGAAGGAGGCAGAGAAAAGCCAATAAGTCAAAAAATTTCCTTGGTGCAAACTCCATGGGATCTGGAAGAGGCCAGTGCACGGGCTGGCACGGCGGCACCGGGGAGACAGCCCAGGTGAGGCTTTTGGGGTGATGCATCAAGTGGCAGCGTCGTATGATCATCCAAACAAAGCTGGGAAGAGCTGAATAAAGGCACCAGGTGGTGTGGTTTGGGATGGGAGTGGCTGTTAGGCTTGCAGAGCTGTACAGCCTGGCGGCTCTGTGGGTTCAGGCAGCCTGTGACTCCACAGAAAGAGGTGGTGTGAGAGGCCATGCATTAGCAGAGTCGCTGGCTCTGGGTTTATTACATCTTGGCATTTTGTGTTCTTTCTGGAAATCTGCTTCTAAGGGCTATGTTTCAGAGATTTCTTTCGGTTTTGTTTCTTGCACCTGTGGCTGCCCAGTAAATCCTGACAGTTTCTGGAACAGCAGGAGTGTCTGGTCCAGGGGGTTGCTGCTGGCGGTCGCGCACGGCTCTGTGAAAGCTCTGCAGACAGGATTACCAGCTCTCACCTACTGTTGCATTTCTGTCAGTTTTTCCAATTGCAGTAGCCCTGGTCAGAAATGTCATACAAGTCCAGTTACAGAATTTCAATGGTTTTAAAGTTTACACAATGTTATTTGTATAGAAGAGTGGCTGCCATTTTTCATGGCATTAGGACTTTGACTTCCAGGGCGAGCGGTTGGTCAGCTGCAAAGCGGGGCTGAGGAGCGAGGCTTAGGGCAGTGGCGAGGAGAGGACAGCTGTCCCACCATGGGGTGCCGTGTGGTTCAAAATGCAGGAGAAGGCTCATCAGGCCAGGCAGTTTTTGGTGCAAAGACATTTTCTTGTTTCGGGGATGGCTGTGATGTGCTTGGGCAGGCCTGGGCTGTCAGTGGGAGTCTGAGCGCTGCAGATTGCCAGAGAGGGTTCCTCCTCCCACATGTGCCTATAAATGATCCTCCAGTGCTGGGTATCACAGCCGTGCAGGCAGGCAGGAGAGTTTAGTGTCTGAACTTGCTGGCATCTCCCTGCAGCATGGCTGCGTTTGACACCTGCATGCACAGCGCTCTCGAGCTGCACTGCTGTGGGCTCTGCCACATGTGCCACCACGTGCACTGCTGCATCCCCGCCAAGCCATTGCCAGTAGGACTGTGTCCATCCGCATGTTGCCATTGCACACTTTCCCAAACAGGCTCATGTGTGCCACAGCTGAGATCGTTTTGCAAGATTGTGGCAATTCAGTTGTGATGGTGTGTTTATTAAAAGACAAATTACCTGTGCAGCTCACATGTATAGGGTGTATTTGACTTTGCACATATCAAATATATTGCTGTCTTTTGAAAAATAAAGGATTGTTACTTTTCATCTATTTAGCCAAGCAGAACCTGACCCAAAATTCCCCTTGTAAACCTTAAGGATTTCCTTGACCCACCCCTTCCAAACAACACAATGGATCACCTCGGCCTGATTTGTGACTGATGGCCCCACATCGACAGAGTACGGAAAGCCCCACACTGCAGAATTAAGTGTCCCTTTCTAAGAACTGGTCGATGGCTTTGATTGATGCGGGGCGGGGGGGGGGCTGCAATTTTGGCTACTTTATGTACCAACGGTGTGGCCGGGAGGACAAGTACACGTGTCAGCACCATCATTTGGGACTGGAAAATGTGGGGAAATTTGGGAACAGGACCAGCAGAACTGGGGCTTGTGCCTTGGGTGGGTGTTGGCCAAGGCTGTCCCAGGGAGGGCTGGGAGACGCCTGTGGTTCGGTGTTGGTGGGGTCAATGCTTGTTGCCATTATACGACCAGGGTCCTCTGGCACGTCTGTGCTAATGGTGCAGAGGTCAGTGAGGCTCAAGCGCTCTAGATATTGATTGCGGTATTTTAATTTCAATTTTTTTTTTTTTACAAGGCAAAGGGCCTCGAGCAGTGTGCGGCAGGAGGGGGTCGTGGATGGTGGCCCCACGAAGCCCTTCTGCAGGGGGTGACCTGCTCTCCCTGCTTGCTTTGCGTCTGGAAGAGGGCAGAGGCGAGCACCCGCCCAGATTAGCACTGTCTTTTCCCCAGGGCTGCTCCTGCTCTCCTCTGCTCAAAACCTGCAGCGAAGCCTGGAAGTACAACAGTAGATGTGCACAGTGCACTACACTTCTGAAATCCATGGCGTGGAGGTGTTGGCAGCCAAAGATATCCATCCTCTAGTTAGCGAAAGATTTAAATATTGTTGAAAATCTTGAGGAAATCAATAGACATGTTTAATGACCTCCTGTTGAAGGATGGCTTAAACTACAGCAACTATTGACTGGCCTGTATCACTAATAAATGAATGAAAACTGGCACCCTGTGCACCTTCTGCAGTTCTGCTTGGAGATGCCGGTGGGACGTAACAGCTATCAGTCATGGGAGCAACACGTGTTTACTCGCGGCTTCCTACACAGCCACTGTCCCGAGCTGGCTGCAAGCATCTGGCCGTGGTGGGGGACATCCTGCCTCCAGCAAAGCTTTGAGGAGTTTTACCTCCAGCTTTGGTACAAGGCCAGGGCAGCGGGTGCTGGGGCTGATGTGCGGGGTCTGCCGAGAGCGCAGGCCACAAGCTCTTGGGAACACCAAGGAAAGTCTTTGCTCTGTGTTTTGTCGCAGCATCAGCCTCGGAAATATAAACAAAAAGCTGCAGTCTCATTTTAGCCAGAGCTGGTGAGGCAGGTATCCTGTCTGAAGGCAGAGGGATGGAGCCGGTGGCCCCAGTGGTCCCCCGTCCTCACGTTACATGATGCTGCTTCTCCGGGGAAAACACACAGAAACATCTTTGTGTGTCCAGATTTGCAAACTTCTGTTCGCACTAGGATGTCAAGTCTGCAAAATCCAGTAACTATAGATTTCATCCGTCTTCACTGAAATACCGCTTTCCTGGATTCCAGATATTTGATTAAGTTTAATTTGATTTGATTCTTTTTATTATTGATTTGATTCTTTTGAAAGTCAGACCATGATTGTCAGAGAAGGAAAACAAATATTTTTGTAAGATTAGTGTGAACTTGTTAGGCAAAATGTGAATGAAGTCAGCCACAGTTCCTTATTTAGCTCTTTTATTCCTCGTTCCATGTTGTGACAGTGCTGTTCCTTCCGCTTAGCTAAGAATAGCCGAAAGTCTCCCAGGAGCAGGCTCAGACATGTGCTTCCTGGGGCTTCATAAGAAGAGTCAACTTTGCAGGAGCGTGTGAAGGGGAAAAACACCTCCAGCAAGTTGTCTTTGTGTTGTTCTTTACTGACCATGACTGTTTTTCTTGTCTGCTACCCTTTCCACTGTATAAAATAGCTGTGGACTTTAGCTGCAGTTAGGGGATGAATTAAGGCTAAATCCAAAGCTTTCTGTAGCTGAGATCCATTGTATCAGTCTGGCTGACTTTTAATACAGGAGCTGCTATGTGCTGGTCCTGGAGGAGCTTTTCCTTGTGTTTCCTTCTCCTGTGCAGACTCCCTGGGAGCACTGGGGCAGGTGGAGGCATGTGTCTGTCCCCAGCTGAGACCCCCTTCCCTGCGCGTCTAGGGCTGGGGCAGGGGCCGGCTGCAGGCGAGCCCTGGTGCTGCAGGCTCCAACGCCCTATGAAGCAGTTGTATTGAGGAATAGGGATAGATTCACAGCAAAGTCCGTAGCTGATGGCAGGGAAAGCAGGGACGTGGAGAGACACAGACGTCCCCGTCTGTGCCCTGTGCCACAACGTGTTCCAAACATGGAGATTGCATCCCCACCTTGCTCTGGCCAAGAGCCAAGTCCCACTGACTCGTGGTATCCCTGGTGAGGTGTCCTGACCAAGCAAACCACCTCGGCCACCCCTGGGTCCACCACCTCCGGCAGCGAGTTGGCTTCTGGCAGGAGCAGCTGAGGCAGCACCAGGTTTAGCTGGCACTGGTGGTGAGCATGGGCGTGCGGAGGGAGGGGCTTCGGTTGGGGTCATCTGCTTCTGTACGTTTGCCTCGACTCTACTCGAAGCTGGTGGCGAGCTGATGGTTGCTAACATGGCAATATTTTTTCTTAAGAGACAATACATACATCTTTATGCATACAGTAGTATATATAACACACAGTGATTTCTTTCTTATCCAGTTCCTTTGAGTCCCTTTTCAAACAGGACTGTGTTCACCAGCTCTGTTGGGAAGCTGTCTCCACCCTGGCGAGGCCCGGGTCATACCTCTGACCAGGAATCGCTGCACTACAGCTTGTAAAGGGGTTTTGAATTCAGCGAGTTGCTCACTATCGCAATTACACAGGGCCAGATAACTCCAGATTGACTTGATCAGAAAATTGCTCTTATTTATATTTTTATTTGTATTCAACCTTTAGCTATGCAAAGAAATCTGCATTTGCTGCAATAAGATGAGGAGTGGGCTCCTTGTCATAGCTCCTTGTGAGGACTTCACCACAATCAGGAGTATTTCCACCCCACACATTTCAGAAAGATTGGAAAAGCAGCAGTTTCATTACAGGAAATTCAACTCATTCTTGACACGACTATTATATTGATTAGATGAAACAATTTTGCGTAAGTGTGGTGGCAGCAAATGGCAACTTACGCAAGAGAGGTTAAAATAATCTAATAGGTTTTTTTCCCCCAACTATATTTTGACTGCACTTACAAAGATGTCACCTTCATGAACAATAACCCGAGCTGCAAAGTGCTGCGTGCTTACAGCCATACCTGCACTTTACAGCAGAGCACCAGTTCTGGGATGTAAATTTGTAAATTAATTAACCCTGAGTGCACAGGCATTTGCAATGGGAAACAACATACAGCAGCAGCTATAAAACCAGTTTTTTGCCTTTGTGAGTATTTGTGAACCAAAGAGGAGAAAAGTCATTAATACTTATTTTATGCCAGCTTTTAGAGCTTAGAATTATCTCATTAAGTGCTGAAGGAAAGATGAGCTCACAGTAAGAAACTTCGTCTCTAAACTTGCGAATAATTGCTGAAAGCAAGGTGAATATTCTTAATGCTTTCTAAGGTCTTAATATGCAGGACTTCATTTCAAAGACATCTTTTCTCCTGAGTTGTTTTTACCGTAACTTGTCCTGTCTTAGGTTTTTGTTCTTTTTTAGAGTATCAGTTTTTGTTTCAAGTCTTTACATTTTAATAATTGGTTTATACCTTTGGATATCTGTTTCCTGCTTCTGGCTACCGATGCCACCAATGCCTGCATTCGTCCACCTACCCGGCGTACATGATGAGACGCATCAAAACATACCGCACATCCTGGCGTTTCTTTTGCCCTTGTGCTAACTAAGTCCTTTCAGTTGACGCAGTTTTCATACCTGTGCTGGCAACAATTAGAGGGGGCTCGATGAAGAATGTCAGCAATGTTAGGAGCGTGGGAGCCGCAAACGCTGCAGCCCTTATGTGACCGTGATCTAATGGTAGCTTCATCTTTTGGGCAAAAAGACTGTGGATAAAACCTGACCTCTGCGTAACAGAGGTGCCACCAAGGAACACCTTTGCTCTTTGCAGATCACTGGCATCTTCTGGAGGTGAACATTGCAAAAAGTTTGATGCCGAGCATTTGGCTATACGTACCGGGGGGCGCCGCAGTGGGGAGGGTGGGAGGCTGTATCCTGCACACCCTTTTTTGGGCAGCTGAAAAATGAATTGTCCTGCAGAGGTACCTAGCCATTAACCCTCAGGAGCAGCAGCAGAAGCTGTGGTGATGCCAGTGGCTGTTGTCCCTAGTTCAGCTTCCTGAGAGTCGCTGTCAATATTTTGCATTGAAAATACATTTCTGCAGCCTGCTCTTTTAACAGCTGAAGCTGTTGATGTTTGCTAGGGTGTGCAATGCAGAATGTGCCAGGAGAGGTGCACAGACTATGACTTTCTTATAGAAAAGCAAACAAAAGCAAATTTAAAAACAGTTGCAAGTTTGAGATTTTGCTCAATTATTTTTAAAGGTTCTTTCCTGAAACACCTCCCCAGGAGTCAATTCTCGTTAAATATTCACGGACCTTTCCAGCTGCCAGTGCTCTGTTCCCAACTGTTGTTAGATCTCTGGAAGGAAAGAAGAAACACTGTTAGCTCCTGGATACGTCCCCCTTTGCTGAGTGAGAGCCAGCACCCAGGAGGCTTTCCAGGCCGTTTCCCAGAAGACGCGGGAGGGAGGCACCTGCCTGACTTGCAGGAGGAATTGCAATCCTTTCCATTCCCCAACTCAACCCAGCACGAATCCCCCAAGAACATGATCTTCTGCGAAGAGCACAGCAGCTTTCTGCAGACGTCTGCTCTCCCCCCACTCCATAATGCATCGTTAAATCAGCAAGTACTTGACATAATTGGATCCCAGTATATAGCTGAAGTTTGTAGTGCCACTGCAGTACAAATAAACATCTTCACCACAGCTGTGGGGCTTACAAGAGAAAAATGCGCTTGTCTCCTAAGAAAACTATGTGAGAGCTTGTGCACTGACAGGTGATTCCTGCTACAATGGTATCTGGAACCAGGCATCCTTTTTCGCTGCTGATTTTGCTTTTTTTTAAAGAGCAAAATAAACCCAAAGCTGGCTGGTGTTGGTACAACGGCGGTGCTGCTAGGAGGAGGGCTGGGACTCAGTATTGCTGAGTCAGCGTTGCCTGTTGTGGGTGATGACTGGTAGCAGGTACTGGTCAATGGGGGGTAAGTGCAGCTGCTGCATCCCCAGACCCTGGTGCTGGCAATGCATGGCAGGGAGCAACCTGCAGCAGTGAAGAAAACAGCCGGTCAGTCAAAGAGAGTGCAAAAGTAAAACATACAAATGGGGAAAGAAAGCCGCAATGTATTAATTAGCAGCTGGTCTGGAAAGCTAGTATTTCAGAAATGCTGTTTTCTCTTATTAATCTTGACACAGCTGTTTGAAGGTTATCTGGAAAGGGGATAAGTGATTTTCCTGAAAGCAGGTTTTGTGTTTCATCATTTCTTTAAAGCATGTTACTGCAATTACCATTTACCTAATGAACTCTTCAAATTTAATTAACATAATCGGTGCCAATTTTGCGAGGAAAGATTCATCCTGCTGTAATAAAAGTTTAGATGAAATTCACCCATACTCTGCAGAGGCCTGGGCTGGCAAATGGCTTCTGGGAACACTCCTCAGCAGGACCAGGAGCTGGTTTTGCACTAGCTTTTCCCTTCGCATCACCGATGGTTTGCTGGGGCAGCAGCCCAGGTCTGGGGGTGCTTGAGCTGCCCCGGACATGCGGACCAGCCCAGCTATGTTGCTTTGTATGAGCAAAGCATCATATTGTGTTGGCTTGGTCACTGGCACTGAAAATACGAATGAGGATGAGTTTGAAATGTAAATATCTTTGTGGAGAGAGGCCTGTCCTTGTAACACTGTGATCAGATGAGGACATGCATCCACCCCTGTTGGACAGTCACGGAGAGGTGATGTGATCTGGTCCTGCTCTGTAAGCGTGAAATGCAAACGCTCTTGCCTCCGTCTATGTCCTGATCACAGGAGCTTTCCTGTGTACGACAAACATCCTTTACATCTGGCATATAGGAGCTGATAAGTATTTCCAGCTGGATTTGAAATAAAAGATTTAAAAGCTGCCAAGTGAGGGGTTGCCTGGCAGGATCAGTCAGTGACAGCAGCAAAATCAGTTTTTCCAATAGGAGATTGGGATGCAGAGGCTGGCCCGCTTGCAGTCCTGCCCTGCCCCTCACGGGTGCTCTAGGGGGGCCAAAATGGATTTGCCAACATTTTTTCCCCCAAAGGTATTCTTTTTCCCAGAAGTATTCCAGAGTTTGAGGGAAGTTTTGCTAGAACAGATGCCCAACTGCAGCAGCTCTGCAAGCAGTGAGGCTTTCTGTGCTACTGCTTTAATGAGAAAAGCTGTTCTGCGGCCAAAGCCTCACTTCAAAGCACCAGTGTTTTGAATATTTCTCTTAAGTGAATTTGACTTTGTTCATTTTACTAATATAATACAACACAGAAGAGCATATGTTGTTGCAAAACAAGCTGCGTCCCAGAGGGCTGCCCGTAGGTGCTGCAGAGTGCCACGTGCTTTGGCATGCCTTACTCACATTGCAGAAGCATTCCTTCTCTATTGAACAAATTCTTCTTGGTATTTGTTTAAACAGTCATAGAGATGACACCCTTCTGCTAAAGAAGTCATTAATATAATGGAAAATATTGAGAGCCTGGCTCTGGCATCCGGTGGGAAACACAGGAGGGGGTTGCAGAGTCAGGCCAGGAGGATGCTCATTTACACCCAGGTGCTGCTGCAGCAGCATGTGGGAATAGTTATGCTCCATAAATGTGGGTCAGATCTGTTTGTCCTCTCTCTTCCCAACAAGAGTGATGACTGGAGTCCATTTTAAAAATTGAATTATCATTGCTTGGGCTTTACTAGCTGTAGTTTTCATGTCCCCTGCTATTTGAGTAGTCAGCTACTGAGCTGCTTTTCCTCTTCTCAGCCTCTTTGCATGAGTGGTTAAATTTATGTGAAGCAAAACAGGAAAATGTGGGATTCCAGACATTGCACCAACAAATTAAGAGGAGACTGTCTTGCTTCTGCTGTACAATGGTCTCTTCGTTCCCCAAGTTCAATGTCTCCCTTTCACGGGCTCCTCAGTAGGAGATGTGCTGTGGGAAGACGAGGCTTCCTCTGCAGCAAGCCAACTGCCTTTTATGTAGGAGTCTCCCTTCCATCAGGAACCATACATCAGGAGATGTAATATCCTATGTGGATTGTTTTTCACTATTATTGAATAAAAAGGTACAGTGTTATGTGGAATATCAGCCCAAATCTTGGGAGTCATTACATGTTCCTGTGCCCTTCATATAACCCATGCAAACTTGGTAAATACATCCTTCCAGTTCCCGGTGACATTCCCAGCAGTGGTGGCCCAGAGACCCCGGTCCCCTCCCCAGGCGTGGGGATCTCCATGCAGGTTTCAGCCCCGTGGTCCTCGTGGTACCAGCCAGTCTGTCCGTGGAGGAAGATCCTCCCAACACAAACAGCGTTAGGAAAATGGACGCCTCTATATTTATCTGTTGGATTTTGCTGGAACCGCTTTAAGCAGGTCCTCGCTCCTCCCTGTAACCTCTGCACGGCTAACCTAACCACGGCTGGCAAAGGATGCGCTTTCCCCACCCGCGCTTTCCCCAGTGCATCTGTCCGGCACGTTGCACCCCTCTGTCTGCCCCCCCCCAGCAAAGTTCTCCCAGGGCAGAGCAGCACAGGGGAAACCAAATCCCCTCCTGGCAGCGTGGGGTACCAAACCCTTGGTGCCCGGCTGTGCTCAGACCAGGGACTCTGCCTCTGGGAGTGTCAGCGTGGCTCCCAGGTGCCAGCAAATGTTGCTTTACCCCCCTGTTTCATTAAATCTATTGGGCTCCAATTTTCCTTGCCACCTCTGGAGAGAGCTGCCGTCCTAACAAAGTGGGAAGGATGAGTTCCCTCGTCCCTTGGCTCCGTCATGGCTGTTCTCCCTGTGGGTTGCAGAGTGGGTTTGTTTCTGTTTGGTAGCACAAAAAGCCAAGAGTCAGAGTTGAACACGTGTAATCAGTGTAATGATGGGGCTGGCTGGGATTTGATGTTCTGGTTAACCTCAGCAGGCCCTATTATAAAAATCTATATGTCTGTCTAAAAGTTTTGTTCTCATTCCAGTGCCCTGATGAAACCTAATTTGTGTAATTATGTTGCCAAGAAGCAGTTAACATGTTAGGAGCTATTGATGGCTCACGTGGCAGCGGTGCCCCAGGCCGGTGCTGGTGTGGGTGCTGCGGGAGGTGGTGGTGCAGGATGAGACCCCCGGCATGGATGGGCAGTAGTTCATTAAGCATCGTCGGCGCTGTCAGAGGGCTGTGCCACATCGGTTGTTTGGCAGGCAGGCTGTGCCGTGGCCGTGGCAGTAGCGGTCCTGGTTAATCCGGCGTGAGGGGTGAGGAGGGTGGTGGGTGTGTGGGTGTGTGGGTGACACCTTCATGGCTTTTCCAGGAATGCATTGGGAATTCATCACCATCTTCCCTGGGAAGCCATCACTTCCCAGGTCCTACAGGATTCAAACAGGTATTTACCCTAAAGAAATGTGATTGACCCTTGTCCTGAGGTGCTTCAGCCACTGTATTTTTTTAAATTAGTCTTCTGTTGTCACTTTGCATGCAATTAAAATAGAATAAGACCCTTGTGCTGTAGGTTATAAACCAGAAGCTTGTAGCTTCTGTAGTAAAACTTAATATTCCAGGAATGTGGAAGACCTGTAGATAGAAATCAATATTTCATGTTCTTCCTTCAGTATACACGTGCTGAGTGATGTTGTTTGGGAGGGAATGAAGGGCAGAAGCCTGGTCCTGCTCCTGCCTTTCCCTCTGCCTTGCTCCCACCCCAGCAGCGGGGCTCCCTTGGCAGCTTTTGGGGAGAACCCTGCCTCCCCTGGGGCAGCAGAGCAGCAGGTCACCTCTGTCCATCTTTCTTTACACAATCTGAAAATAACAGAGATAAGAACCATTTAAAAAAAACTAATTGGTAACAAGTGTGACCAGAGCTGAGCGTTGAAAATGAGATTGTCTCTGCTCTGTACAAAATTAAATTCCCAGTGGAAGTGATTAGCAATATTGCTAATAATTTACTGTGCTGTATTTCAATATACCAGGCGGCTCCAGAAGTGCATTTCCTGAATAAATTAATGCCCAAGGGCTAATTCTCGTGTCCTTTGTAATGGTTTCACACACATCTCTCCCCTGCAGTGGCCATCGCTGTCTCACTGCTGGGGAGAGCACAGATGCCAGCCCAGCAGCGCCAGGCCCCTGCAGGGACTTCGTCCCCTCTCTTTGGTGACCACAGCAGCGCGTTCTCGTGGGGAGAAGAGCTCCGTTGCGCAGATACGTGCAGTTACCCCAAACTTTACAGCATCCTGAGATGCTGCACCTCCCGTGCCATTCGGGGGAAGGGTGTCAGGAGGGAAAGCAGCCAGACATCACCTCAGAGTTGCAGGTCTCCATCTACCTGGTCCCAGCCCCAGGACCTGCGGCTGCTTGTCTTCATGGGGTTTATATATACATATAAAAATAAGTGTGAAACACAGAATAGCTAAAGTGTTAAAAATGAAGCTAGTAAGATGCCTATCCTCACAAACAGACAATAGTACCTGCTGTTTCTATCTGGTACACTTACTTGTTTACTCCCTTAGCATCCTTGCTGGAGGTGACAGCCTTGCCCTTCCTTTTGAAGTATTTGCAGACTACAGACATTGGGAGCTGTTTGAATCCAATACACAGGGATTGTGCAGCTGGACAATGAAAAGCTAAACAAGACTACAATACCACGGAAGAAATGTAAAAACTTTTTATTATGCTTTGTGAAGCACTGCTTGAGATCTATAAAAACAGCAATAACAAAGAAGGGAAGAGCTGGACCATGCCCCCTGGCTCCCCAAAGATGGGGATCCCAGCACCCCATCCTTCTCATCCCTCTGACCACAGGGCCGGGGACTGGGTTTGCTTTCCCAGCAGTGCAGTTGTGTGCAGCTCCATAGTTGTCACTGACACCAGCTGCAGCCCACAGGTATCAGCCTTTTTCAGACTAGAGATGCTGGAAGCTGTAATCTCTGTATTTAAACACACAATAAAAACATTTAAGGCTTTTCTCAGTGTAAGTAGCATTTAATTCTGCCTTCTTCACCTCCTTGTTTTGACTGATAATAATTTATTTTTGTTTATTAATATAAAAGGTAAAGGTAAGTTGCTTTTAGGCCAGCTCTTCATCTCAGGTCTCTCAGAAAAGCTGCCTGAGGTCGTGCTTGGTCTCGGGAGAATCCCACCTCCAGCCCCTGCCAGTGCCTCCAGTTTCTGTGGTAACAGCACGTCTCCACGGTTTCCACTTCAATATGCTAAAAAAGTTATTAATAACAGCAGAACTTCTTTCATATGATTTTTCATTTGAATGATGCCAGGTTTAGAGTTAAATTGGCCAGGTATTTTGCTTGCCCTAAATTCAAGCTGGTGTTAATAGCAGATGAAGTTGCCAGTAATTAGAACTGGTGCTGCTGGGACCCGCCACGGCTGGGGGCAGTTCCTGGGCTCTGCCTGTGTCTGCGGGAGGCCATGGAAACCTTTGGTTGCTGCTACTCGTAATTGTTCTGATTTCTGATATTTGTGCGCCAGTGGATCGCAATGCCCACAGGCTGGTCAGTGCGGATTTGCTGCTCTTCATGGAAATATTTGTAGGCTTTGGGGCTCTCTTGGGTTCTTACAAGTTGCTGTAGCTGACTGCAGAGCCCGGCGCTGCCTGTGCTGACCGTCGGATTCTGCTCTCCGTGGTCCGCCGTTTGAACCAGTGTTACAGAAAAGCAGTAAAATTAGTTCATTCATCCTAATACCCCTTTATTGTGTTGACTGGATACAGCTAGAAAAGCTGAATTTTTCTTCTGTGATCTGATTTTTCTGTGATCTGGTTTTATTTCTGCTGTAAGTGGTTTATAATTGCTAATGGACAGCTTTGCTTTTCCCATCATGTGAGGCTGAAAGCTTTCTTTACAGACTTTGGTATGCATTTACTATTCAGCTCTCTTCTCTTCCACTTCCCTCATTTTAAGGGGAAAATTCATCTCAGGAGTGAGGAACTCCTGCAGGCAGCAGGCCAGCTGAAAATGGCCTCCATGGAAATCCATCACACTTCAGTTCGGTCGTGGCTGCACCGAGAGGCTTGGCTGAAGCATCCCACCCAGCTCTGCATTGCACGGCCCCTTGCTCCATGAACGGTGCAGACGTTTTATTAGTCTTTGAGGAACAAACTCTGAAAAGCTTTGCTACTCGAGCGGGATGACGTGTGTTGTTAGTGGGACGTTTGGTGCCAGGGCAGAGGAGGCTTGGCAGAAGGCAGACCGAGAAGCCAATGTGAGCATAACCATGAACTGATACTATCCAACTGTGAAATATGTTATGGGATGAAGAATGCTTGTATGCTTATGGGGTGAAGAAGTTAATTTTTTTTTCTAGAGATACAGTTCCTTTAAGGTTCATGAGAAGTACTTACCCGCGGCAGCAACACCTCCGTGTGTGAGCATTAAAGCCTTCGTGGATTTTCAGAGCGGGGACAGCATGAGCCTGCACTGTGATTTCGGACCAGTGGAAGCAAACTCCAGCAAGCCTAGGCAGCCAGCACCAGTGGCCCCCAGCCAGTGGCATGGCCAGCTTGTTTGTTCGCTGGGCTACCAGCAGCTGCTGTGCCTGGCCATGGATTTGCTTCTTTAGTCTTGGTCTCTGGGATACAAAACTGCTAAGAGATTAAATTGACCTTGAACGTGCCCTGTATGCCAGGTGGGTTCAAGTGGGACTGCCTGCTCTACAGGATGCTCAGCTTCCAGCTAGAGAATCTGATTTTAGAGGTTATGCTGGTTTTGCCATCTGAGAACACGAGACAGCAGGATGAAGTATTCAATGCATTTGTTTAGTTTAGGTCATCACTGAATTTAGAGAGATCTCAATATAATTTTTAGGAATAAAGTAATTTTTAGGATGAATCTAAAATGCTTTATACTGCAGCCTCATATGTTCCAATTGATTTCAAGTGAAACCCACATAATTTGGTTTCTACTTAATGAAGTTATAAAGTCTTATTGCAAATTACAAAAAGATCCATTTATTCTGTTTTGGAGTTTACTAGGAAAAAAGCAGCTGGAGTTAAAGGGTGCAGCAGACCACACTTTAGATGATAAAGCAGAACTCATGGGGCATCAATGGGAAAGTTAACAGAGGTACCAGGGAAGGGGGCCTGGAGGGCTGCAGGGACAGACCCTGTTCTTGAATTTTGCCTTTCCTGCAAAGGCAGGGGCTGAGTTCTGTGGCTGCTGTACCTGCTCACCAGTTCTTCCTCCTGAAACAGGGAAAGTGGGATTTGGCTCACTGCTGACTCCAGGGGTGTACATCAGAAATGCTGAGGGCCCTGGTTAGACCGCAGCAGGTTGTTTGAGTGGGGTGCAGCGGGTGGGGGCTGTGAACTCCAGCATGGGCAATATCAGCGAGGGAGAAAAATGCATTTCAGTTGTGTGTTGTGCTGGGAACCAGCACCTCCAGCAGCGCTGGGACTTTGCTGTCCTGGCATAAAGTAAGGCAAACCCCACCCTGAGGTATGTTTATAAATACAGATATAAACATTGTATTATATATATACAAGAAATATACAGAAATGCAGTGAGTCCGTGTGCCTTATGTGCCAACCCCAGGGAGCCCCTACGGTGCTGCTCATGCCCAGAGGGCATTCGTGTCTGAAAACTTGTGTGCATAAATAAATGGGTCAAGTGATGAATTATCTGTGATGCTCCAACTATATTCCCTAATATCAAAAGCTCCTTTAAACCCTCAGCAGCAGCAGCAGCAGAGCCATGGGTGCCTCTGAGGCCCCATGTGTTTCTCATGCACTTTGGGGTCCCTGACGGCCACAGGGACCTGGCACGTGCAGCTCCGGTGAACCTTCCCTTTGCACCATTTCACCATGAATATTCACTATTTCTCTCATCACTGTTTCAGCACCCTGCAGCCAAAGGGCTGAGGAGGGTCACAGGTGAACAGAGCCATGTGCAGGTGCTGCGGGGTGGCTGTCTGGGAGGACAACTCTCCCATCCCCATCCCTGGCAGGGAAAATCAACCCGTGAAGCCTTGGGGGTTTAATTGAAAAAGCCATTGAGCCTCTGTGCAACAGTGAGAAAAAAAATACAAATAAACAGAACAATGCAGTGCAGGGGTTTATCTTTGATGTCAGGTGCAAGGTCAGACCAGGCTTGGTATTTCCTCCAAATTGCTCCGTGTACCCAGGCACCCCACACTGGGATGCTGCGTCACACAGCCGCCCTCGCTAGCGGAGGTAATTAGTTTTGAAGTGAAAATAACTTATGACTTCTATTGTCTCAGCCTTATAGCTTAAAAGGTCTACTTTAAAATGCAATAGCTGTATTCCCATCCTTTTTTTTTTTTTAAGAAAAAGACGGTTAGCTCAAAGTTCATATATTCTACTGCTAAATAATCTGTTTAAAATAAGCCATAGACCTGACTGCTACACTTCAACCCTCCAACACAGTAGTGGTCTTTATAAGGTGCCAAGTTTGCTAAGGAGAGAAAGCTGGCAGTATTTTCCACCCAAAATGATCCACTGGCTTCTTGGGACTACTTATATATTCAGATTAAGGGAGGGAGGCCGAAGTCTGTCTATATAAATGTCGTCTAAGGCCTGCTTAATGGAATTAGTGGCAGTAAGTCAGTGGAACTCCACTGAAGTCAATTGAGTTGCTACCACTTAACTGGTGACTTTGTCATCAAATACTTAATTTGCTCTATAGAGGGATGGAAACGTACTGTATATTCTGTATGATAAAAATAGTCTACGTGTTGGTGTTTCATCATTAATAAAACTCAAAAAAGGAATTGTGTGCAGCCCGAAAAGCCCATAGTGAAGATAGTTAATAAGTATTAATCGGTGAAGAAGGTGCTCCGCTGGTTATGTTGTGCCGGATGCTCTGGTCCTGCCATGGAGGAGCTTTGTGGATCCTTGGCCGCCTGCCCGGTCTCTGTGGGAACCAAGAGCGGGTTCAGGGCCGTGTAGTCACAGCCTGCCTGTTTTTGCTTGTCTCCCTGGGAGAGGGATGTGGCTGAGAGCTGCCTGTGCACCCACCTGACTCTTTGCTCTGCTGCAACAGCTGGTGCCGGTATGAATTTTTGTGTGAGCGTACAAAGCTGATGTCAGAGCGTGGACAACTGTGCCCACCCGTTGTGCTAAACGGCAAGTTTGGTTCCGATGGCGGCAGAGAGACCCACATCCCATGGGATGCTGGTGCCAAGGGCTGCACGCAGAGCTGCTGCTGGCAGCGCCGGTCCCTGTGGCCAGCCCCAGGCGGAGCAGGGCAGGGGCAGGATGCCTGCAGCTGCTCTTCCGCCAGTGCCATGCAGGGACAGACATGACCCCGCTGTTAGCAGTCCTCTAACAGTTACAAAGAGGCAGTGAGTCCATGTCACACAGGGCTGCAAGTGTTCTGCCATGAGCATGTGGGGCTATACATGATACTGGTTGTTATATATGATACATGGCTATATATGATACAGTGCCCTCTTACCATGCTGCCTGTGGGCCTTTCTGATATTCTCTTTCTTACCTGGACAAACTTATCAAGGAAGATACAAATTATTTTGGTTTCATGAGTTTCTTGAAAGAGAAGCTGTTTCAGGGGCTCTGAAGAAGGGGAGGGGTCCCTCGTTGCCCCAGGCTCCGGTAGAGCTGCAGCTGCAGCTCTGTTTGTGTGGGACCGCTTGTTTGGGTTTCTTCTTTTATTTGTTTATTTGGATTTGTATTTTTACTCTTGTAAACAGCAGTATTGTGAATGGACTGGAGTCAATGTAACGCTTTGATGCTAAGGTTGCTCTTTCTTATTGCAGATTCAGTTCTGAAGAACGGAGGGGCTAGCAACGTTGAGGCACAGATGGACATCAAGCCAAGGTGGTTGAGGTGCCATGAACAACTATGGAAAGCAGCCGGTGTGAGAGACCTGCTGATGTTTTATGTGAGAAGCACCTTTTATTTGTACAGACAGAGAAGACTAGGGCTTGAGCCAGAGAAGCCAAGGGATAGCGCAGCTGAAGGGTCTGACAGTGCTTTCCCCAGCACAACAGCAGTCATGGGAGAGATGCTGCCCTCTGCGACCTTCCTCCTGAGCCTCACCACTGCTGAAACCACAGCTCAAATGCTCCCAACGGAGAGGCTCTTTGGCAAGACTGTGGGGCAGAGAAAATGAGGACAAAAAATGGAGACATAATTAAAAATTAGGAGCTGGACTTCAGAAAAGAAGATTAAGGTATTAGACTAAGGCAAAAGCCGCAATGACTACACGACAGCACAGTTTTCTTCCCCAGGGCAGACTGAATGCCTGACTTCTGGCCATTTGATGATGTTTTTGAGATTGCTGTGTGCGTTGGTACAAAGCATCTGCCTGCTTTCCCCTGTTCAGCCTGGTATTATCATCTCACAGTAATTACATTTTCTCAAAATGAGACAGAATAAATATGTGCTTTTTTTGCAAGCATCAATATTTCCATGGGGTTAAATTGGCAGTTCCCTTATTTTGAAGCAAGAACGTCAATGTTTCTAAGCCTGACTTGTCAGCCTTCCCCTTGGCCAGATAATAATAGACTTATTGATTGTCACTCAGAAAAATGGAGTAAAGGAACTTTGTCTTTCTATGGAAAGCCGGAATTTGACCTGGTGGATTGTGAGAGGAAGACACTGTGCTCCCTCTCTTAGCTAATACATGTTCGGCATTAAGGTCTATTTAATTATTTCAGGCCTCCACAGCAAGATGTTTATATTTTAATGTTCAGCTCTGTGCAAATCCAGCTGCTCTGTTTTACAGCACGGTTCATGTTGAAACCGTTGTTTAAAATAAACCATGGTGCAGGCTGGACCGTCATTTGGGAGGATGCAACCTGGATGTTCTCGCTCTGCCCTGGCCCAGGAGTGAAGGGCTTGAGAGCGTCTTTGGGACCCACTCAGGGCGAGCGGCTCCTTCAGCTCCATCACTCCAGAGGTTGGTCGGTTCTGGGCTTGCAGGTCAGCCCATCTTGGGATGGCAATCACAGCATGTGTGAGGCTGATGTCCAAATGGATGGGCTGAGCCGGTAGCTGATGGGCACGGTGCTTCTCCAGGCTGGATGCTGAAGCTCTCAGTTCAGGACGGACTTGAGCAGCCTCTCACCTCCCAGATAAACAGCTTGACCGCTGAGCAGCTGCTGGTGAGTCATTGATCTTAGTAGTTCCCTGCCAGTAGTTTTAAAGTGGTTTGAATTCTTTGTAATAAGAAATGACAACAGAAACTCAGAATTCTGGTTTCTGGAGTTATTTCTCGATGTACTTTGAGTACCAGAGCAGGCTTTGCAGGGCAATAGTGCAGGTCCACATTTGTCCCAAATAACTGCTACACGCATTTGTTTAGTTCATCAGTTAAAAAAGCATTTATTTCTAGCTGCCAGCCATGGAAACTCAACTTGCTCCCTAGAAGAGGCTGATGTGACTCATGCACCATGACAAGTGCAGAGGCACAGGAGCTGCGTCTTTCCTGCCTTTCCACCTTCCCACCCCCAGCCTCTGCTGGGGCTCTGCAGACTGCGTAATTAAAGACAGCACATGCAACCCCTTGGCAAGGTGTGAACCACAACAGAGTCTGATCTGCATTCCACCAGCCCCAAAAGCTAGTGCTAAGCGTCATGTCCTTACAATCATGAGCTGCGACGTGCACCAGGAAATGATGCATTAAGTGCAAAGCTGTCACTCATCCATTGTCTTTTTTACTTGTGCTGTAAAGATACCAAGGATACACAGTCAGATATCAGCAACGTTAGCAAGTGGAGCTGGATGGTACAAAGCTGCCCACTGCAGAGGTGCTCGGGGGAGAGCTGAGGAGCCCCCAAAGCTCCTGGTGAACCCAACACTTCTTGAAGTGCTAGCACCACCTTTGCTGCTTCTGCTCAGCAGGTCAAGAGCAGAAAGGGGGAAAGAGACTTTATCTTCTTTTTCCTTTATGCTTCTTTATCCTCTTTTCTTTGTGTCCCTACTGCCGAGATAAAAACTATCACTTTGAGCTTTTCTGGGTGCTCGTGTGTAGGTATGTGTTTAAAACAAGGAGATCAGATCCTCTGTTACATGTAATCAGATCCTCTGCTAATGGGTTATTTTCTAGTTGTCTTAGAGGTTACTCACTACAAGCCAGATATATATCGAGCAAAGTATGGCTTTGTTTGGTTTAGTTTGTTTGTGAAATTGGGAAAGAAGGTATGCTTTATGCTTGCTAGAAAATTCCCTGAAGAAGCATATGACTGTGAAGCGAGTCGCCCAGCAGGATGCAGCCCATCGGGTTGTGCATTGTCCCCTGGCCTGGGGTCCCTGCTTACTCATGGCTTTTCTGAGCCACCTGTGGGAATGGAAATGGTGCACCTGGACGAGAAACCTGGAATAGAAACCTCTTCCAGATCCCAAGTGTCCAGCAAAATGTAATGAAACTTCAAAATTAACGTGAATAGCTTGCAAGGTGTTTTGAGGACCATGATAAAGCTAAGGATTGGTTTAGGTAGGAGCTTAACAAATACTTTCCTTAGAAACATGTTCACAATAGAAATCCACAGAACGTTTTCCTAGAGCTAACGCAGTGTTTGAAAACTGCAATTCCAGCTATAAAGCCCCAGAGAAGTCAGATGATGCCTGTGGAGGAGAGCTGACTGCCAAATGCTGGGTGACCAGTGACTTCCCTTGGCAGTAACAAATAGAGAAAGGTGCTGCAGAGGGAGTGGGTTTCAGCAGGGAGCGAGAGTTGTGGACCTTACCAGAGAGATTGTCACCCATTAAATGTTTCAGGTTTGTGGAAGACAGGAATTATGCCTTTTACTTCTCATTTTCTCCAGTTATGTAATGTAATCAGAAAGAAGCAATGGCTGTGGATGTGGCAGTCTTAGTGAACAAACTTAGAAAGTTCTTCTTAATTTCAGGTTTAAATTGTCTGAGCACTTGAATATCACAGATTGCATGTGCTGGCTGCAGCCTGGCAGTCCACCCAACATTTTGCTAACGCCATCCTCCAGCACTTATAACATCACAAATGAAAGACATACCTATCCCCAATATCCCTCATTCCTTTCATTAGATATTTGCCATTTTTATTTATTTACAGCTTTGACATCCACACATCCCAGGCACCGTTGTTCTGCCTGAAGAGATCTGGCTATTTCTCTTATTGAAAAAACATATTCAAAGACAAACCTTAAAGTGTGGAATTGAAAAAGGGCATGGAAGAGTTGCATGTTAATTGCTCATCAACAGAGTTCAGAAGAAACACAATCAGTTTACAGTAAAGACGGTGTTCTCCCAGGATTAGTTAGGGTGCAGTATTGGCTGTGGGGCCAGTCGGGGGATTGAGCCGGGAGGCAAGCTCTCTGCTCCACACACTCAGTGCCGTTGGCAGCACCACGGCTGCAGTTGCTCTGTTGGCTCCAGGTGAGCTCAGGCAGCTACTGCAGGCAGAGGGGGCACTTTGGGGTGGCCTCATCAGTGCAGCATTGCTCTGCTCCCATCCCCACCTCTGCTTGGCCATGAGCACATGGCTGAGCTGGGCTCGGGGCGGGGGCTGCTGGTGCCGGTGCCCCCAGGCAGGGTGAAACACCAGGAGAACCCAGATGGCTTCAGTCTTTGTGTGACACCCAATACACCCCCAGTGCCGCTGCCGTGGTGGGGCTGCGGCAGCCCTGCCGTGCAGCACCATGCACCGAGGCGGTTGCGTGCACCGGGCAGAGAGCATTGATCTGCACCAGGCGTGCACCCAGGGGAGTTCAAAAAGACACCGATTTCAGGTCGTTTCTTACAGCATGTGAGGACTCAAAGCAGAAAGCTGTGAGTTGGTAGCCAACAGTAGTAAAGAGCAATAACAATTTTGGTCTGCAATGTCTGCCATTTCTCATTTGCTGAAACCTCTGTTTTTCACCAAATTAGCTACAAAGATTTCCAGGTGGATTTTCAGCCAGTGTGAATTGCTGCAACTTCTCTGAAGACCATACAAGTTTGTGATCCTGTGTCAACCAATAATTTGTCCCCTAGTCTTCAAAAAGGAGTCAAGGTTTATGTCCACGACAGTGAAAAGTAATTAGAAAGTGAAAATTGCTTCCTTTACTTTTTCTGCTGCTCCTCATGACAGTAAATAACGGTGCAGAAGAGCCCTCCTAGAGGTATGAGAGCAGGAGCTGATAAAGGCAGAAAAAAAATGGCCAAAAATACAAGTGTGAAGAAGAAAGGACCAAAGTGGATCAATATTTTACCTCCTGCTGCAAGGGCACATGGCCCTGGGTGCTGAGGCTCTGGGAGGGTGCTGCAGTGGTGCGACTGAGCTGGAGGAAGAAATAAATATGAGAGAATATAATTCCAGCTTGGACACTCAGTCTTATGAAAAACAGAGGAGAGGAGATGAAACCTTGAAGCAAAGCCCGGCAGCAATGCGGGGTATTGATGTGACTGCTGAAGATGCTAAAGGTGTAAGAGCTGAAGCACTCGGACTCAATTGGGTTCAATATCTCCCACAGCTCAGTTTAGGGCTAATTACATGTAGACTGCTCAGAGTCTGCCCACAAGCCTCTAAGGTGTTGCTTTTAATTTATCTGGTTGGACTATTAGGATCTTCTGCTTGCCCAGGGGTAATTTTGGGACACCAAGAGCCAATTAGAAATGGTATTGCAACAAGTGGATTCTCTTCTGCTGAAACTGGCTCATTGCATTAGCCCCAAGACATGGATCAATTCCTGTGTTTGCAGGGGAAAAAGCCCTTGCTGAACAGACCTAAATCATGGGGGGGACTATCAGGTGGCAGTGACTGCTGATTGCTTTACGAGGCCAGCATGGTGTGGCAGCCCACTGCTCCAGGCTTGTGGACCCAAACCTGGCTCCTAAGCCCACATCAGTCACTGAAATGAGTAATGTGCTCCCAAAGGTGCTGCGATATTTTATGGGGTGGATTTGGCTCCAGGCAGTGTGAATAACTGGAACCACTGCTGCCAGGTATTTCCATATGTGGGAATTAGATAACACGATGTGCATGTACAAATGCAGGTGTCTAGCTTCAGATTCATTGGGGAGGGAGGTGAAAGAAAAAGGTGTAATGTTAATGAAAGCACATCACAGAGCGGAGATGAGGCAGGAGGTTACAGGCAGGAAACCCCAAGATTTAGAGTTCTCCGACCTTTTCTGTGTCCAGATGCACAAGTGTGTGTGTATGTGTGCATGCATTTCCCCAAGCAAGAGTTGTACGTGTCTGTGGAAAATTATATTCTGAAATTATATATAAGAGGCTGAGGCTGCATTGGGGCACTGGGGCCCAGAAGATCTCACCCTAAGTTGTGTGAGGGTGAGAAACTCAGGTGTGTTTCATAAACCCCAGTTAAATGCTGGAGCTCTCTGGTTTTGTTTGCACAAGTCAGGATCCAGTATCTCTGATTTCCTGAGGAAAAGGAAGACCTGTGTCAGAGCAAGAGATAAGTAAAAATGAGTAACAGCTTCTGGATTTCGTGTAGCTCTTGTGTTTGCTGGGTACAGGAAAATCATGTAGGTGCCGTCAGGTTGCACGCAGCAGCCGGGCAGGAGTGAGCCCCTCCGCCAGGCTGATGCCGTCACTCCCTCAAGCTTTGCCAGCACCTTTGCTAAGAGCGTCTGAGAGTTTTCCAAAAGCAGAACCAAGTGGCATAGACCAAAGTGTGGTCTAAAAATGGGATACTAAATAAATCCTTAGGTCTGACTTTGGTGCTGTTAACTAATGTACAGAGCATCATCCCCTCTGGGAGGGAATAGCTGACATGAAGAGTTCAGCAAGGGCACACGCTGCCATCCTTCAAGACTCCCTAAGCAAAGCGTAAGACAGGAAACAACAAATCTGTTTTCTAAGTTTCAGAGCATATAGGCAGCACAGGTAATATAACAGTGAGTGATTAAAAAAGGAATGCTTCTGCCTAAAACCTACAGTTTTCCTGGAAGCCAGTGAAAATCTCTCCAGATAGGGCTGGTATAGTCAAAATGGATTTTCCTTCCAGGAAACCTGGAGAGAAATAGCAGTGGTATGTAGGGCTCCCCTCGCACTGAACCTGCTGCCCATGCCAGGCTCCAGATTTGGCTTCAATGATTGAACTGTGAGTGCCACTCTTCACAACTCCTTTTATTGAGAGGGGGCCGGAGCCGGCTCTCATTGAAGGAGAAGGAAAGGCTCTCTTTGACGTCAATGAGAATTAAATCGAATCCCTGGAAAGGATCCAAGAGGAAAGTGAGTGAATAATTCACAACCAATAATTTATGCAGACAATGTAGTTTCTTTTCTACTTGAGGCTTGCCTGTAAAATGGAAAAGATTACTTCAGCTGTGTTTGTTGTTTGAATTTGTTCAATTAAGCTGAGTGAGGCTTTGAATCTCAGGTTTATTTTATGGATTGATTGTATATAGTTTATATATGTGATATTTAATTTTCAGAAAACCTCCCCTGCTTTGGTTAGGGACGAATTAGCTGAACTGTGTCACGATGCTGATTTTTGTGCTTTGATTGAATGAGCGTAATACTTGCAGGGCTTGACCCAAATCTCTTTTTCATCTCTTGCTCTTGGATTAAGCCCACAATCGAGAAGAGGCTTGAAGAAATACTTGTCGTAGATGCTTAAGACATTCAAGAAAGGGAAGAGACAAGAAGAACTGGAAAATTTTAGTAAATGTTGAACATTTTTTGCATCACTTCAGTCATTTGAAGCACCTGAGGTTTCTTGAGAATGAGCCTTCTGCGACAGGTCCTGCCTTGCTGTAAAATGAGAAAGTGGAGCTGCCTGGTGAGCTGCAGGGGAGAGGGGTTGCAGAGGATACCCAGCCCCACCTTGACTCAAACATCCTTTCTGAAAGAAATAAACAAATAACAACAACACCCATACGTTTAAGTCAGCCTTGCACCTATGCTACACTCTTATTAAATTTGAGTAGGTAATAAGCAAAGGGTCTAATTCTGTTGAGACAGCTCAGTATCCTCAAACCAGGGCACACGACACCCCAAAGGAATGATGAGTTGGTTTAAGCAGGTGACAAATAATTAGAGATGTGAGACTTGAAAAGACTTTAAGGAAATTATAATTATTCTTTATAAATTTTAATAAATTATTTTTTAAAAAAAGATCTTATTTGTAATAAAAAAGAATTTGCATATTTAGAGAGCAGCCTGGTTGCGTAAGGGCAGGGGGATTAGGAAGCAGCTTCGATTGCTAGCGGTGACAGCTTGTCCTGAGCAGGGAACACTTCCTGCTTTTAACTGCTGGCAGCAGCTCGTGCTGTCCAGAGCGGGGAGCCAGCAATTGCAGCCCATTTCCATCTTCCCATCCTGAAAGATCTGAGTTGCTGCCAGTTTTAAATGATGATTTTAAAAGGTTACTCCTGGTATTGCATGTACCAGCACAGGTAACCTCTGTCCTTACTGCCTGGCTCTGGTGAAGTCTGGCTGGAAGCGGCTGTTCCCAATCTCAGGGTACGGGGGATGGTGGAGCTGGGAGGCATCCCTCCTGCCTTTCCAAATGCAAAATTCAGTGCTTACAGCAGAGTTACTTCTTTTTTTTTTTTTTTTTTTAATCCCGAAGTGCATGCTCTACCCAGTCCTTAAGGACATCCCAATTCTTCCATCTTTGCATTGGATGCAGCCTGCCAGTGTTCAGCCATCCACATGCTCTTCTTTCTGTGCCAGGGCCATAAATTGCAATGCTGAGTTAAATGGAAGCCAAGACCAGAGGTCTTTGAGGAACGTCATTAGTGATCCCTCTGCAGCCAACCATCCCTCTGCTACGATGCTGCTTTTTCATTCTTAAAGTCCATGTCCACCCTACTAGTGCTGCACTGATCCTGCGCTACCTGGGTAAATACTGGTGACCGTGGGGCTTGGTTACATGTCACGGTCTGTCCGTTCTCAGCTCTAGGTTTGTTGGGCCTTTCTGAGCACTTAGGGGACTCAGTGTTCGTACACCTTTATTTTTAGCGTGGAAGATGATGTGGTATCTCATGGTGGGGCCATCCATGCTGAGAACTAGAGATGGGGTAGCAATCACTGGCATTTCAGGAGGGACTTCCAAATTCTGCTTTTGCAAATTGCCTACTTATGCTCAGCTCTGGCTCTTCAAAGTATTTTCTCTTTTCCTTTTGTCAGGGAAATAAATGTAATCACCAAGGTGCTGTTCTAAAATGTACTGCTCATTTTACGTAACCTATCACATTAATTAACATTCATCTGAGCAGGCATAGGTGTGGTGGGGAGAATAATAGAGTTCTTATAATCAGTCTGCTGGGAAAAAGATATCATAATTCCAGTGTGTGAGTACTGTTTCATCCATTGAAAAATATTCCCCTGTTCCCTCACCAAGAGCAGAGTGAAAAAGAGAAAGAAGGAGGATGGTCAGATTACAGTTGTTTCTAATTCAAATGCGAAGACTCTTCATGGCACTGAATATTTTGAACAGAAAGTGCCTGCAGCATTGGGCTTCACCAGGCGTACGAACTTCTTATCCTCGAGGAATATCTTCCTTTTTGGTTTAGCATAGCTGGTGTTTCAGTAACGTGGCAGATTTAAAAATTCTCCACTGAAAACATCTGTGGGACTCTGACAAGTCATTAACAGAAAAAGGAGCATTTCATTAGGACATTCACATTTTTATGCTGAGCTATCAGTTTTGGTCTATCTAGAAATGAATAAGGAGTTGATGTTTGGGGCACTGCTGATATTAATTATACACCACTCAAAATTGCACAGGAGTGAGAATGGACAGGAATAGACATCTGCACTGTACAAACCCACTTCTGTTGCACTTGATCTTCTGACGCTGGAACTTGTCCCGTAAAGGCTTTACGTTCCAAGTAAAGGCAGTTTAGGGGAGACGTTGTGCAACCATGAGAGTTCAGAACTGCTGCTTGGGCTGCTGGGACCCTCCCTGCAGCCCCTCGAGTCCCGGTTGACCACTGTGCAAGGAATGACAGGACATGAAGTAAAAGCCTCCAGTGGAAGGAGGCAGAAGCTAAGTTCTTGAGCAGGAATAGGAGGAAAAAGCCCGGCATGTGCTGGAGTGGTGCCTCTCCTTCGGCATGGAGCCAAGGGCAGGGGCAGCCAGCTGCCTCTGCCAGCCCCTCTGCAGCTCCTGGATTCAAGAGTTTTCTGTTCGTTCAGGCAGATGCACCAAACTGTGCAATGGTACTGGGGGAATTTGAGAGGTATTGTGCTTCAGTTGGGTATGAGACCTGAGGATCTGAAAGGAAATTGAACCCGTAGCAATCCCAGCTAAGAGCATCTCTGCCATCCCAAAGGGCTGATGGAGCCTCAGGTAGGACAACACGTTGTGACAGCAACATCAGGGACAGATCCTGGGGGGATCCAGAAGAACAATCTTGATGGCAACTACCATGTGCCAGGCAACAGGAGCCATGGAGTTTTGGGAGGTAACATGGTGCTTTGGACATGACTTGGAATAAAAAATGTTAAAACAAGACAGGCAGAAAAGGATGGGGGGTTACATCAAAAAGAACCACGTGCTGTGAGAAGCCAGTCAAAACAGAGAAAATCCCAGGGTTCGGAAGAAAACACAAGAACTGCGATGGATTATGTCATATGAAATCAGAGGATAAATACTAAGCTGGACAGCACCAAGGGTTCACGTGAATTACTCAGGGAAATGTGGGCATAATTGCAAGGGATATGGACTGTTGGCTGGGAAGGGCATGGCCGTTTATGAAGCCCAGTCTGGGTGCCAGTGCAAGAACCTGCGCGGGATGTGCCACAGTGCTCCATTGGCCGCAAGAGAAAAGCAAGGAGGATCCATGGGTGGCAAACTGGGAAAATTCGATGCCAGTCATAGTGACCTCTCTATATTAGAGAAAGAGAGAGAAAATGAAATAGTGAACAGAGTCTGTAATAATCCACATGAAGAGTATGCTTGGCAAGTTTGTAACGTCTGGGGAAAGGAACCAAGGTGGAGCAGTGAGAGCGCAACAGGGAACGGTTTATTTATCAGGAATGTTTCTTACACAAAGCAAACTTTATAAAATGCTCCACAGGTGGTTTCTCTCTCCATCTTGACCAAAGAAATGTTGTCTATGGAGAGACGTCACACTGAAAAGGCTCCTTTTAACAAAGCTCGTTTTGCAGCCAATGAGGGACGTGATGATGCTCCCCTTGCTGGCTGCAGGCTGCCTCTTGCAGAAGGACTCACCCCTCCTCTCCTTTCCCACACACAGGACGGGTGCCCAGGCACAAGCCAGCCTCAGTTCCCAAACCTGGTCTCTGACCATCACTGGTTATTGCATGAGATAAGGAACTTCCACGTCCATGCAGTCATGTGTATGTAGGATCATAAGTGATTGCTGCTTTTGAGGACTGACCATGGCTTCCTTCATAAAGCTCCACCAGCTTGAAGCGTACGTGATTTCTCCATGGGCTGCAGTTGCTGGGAGCCTTTTTCAATGTGTGAATGTGTTCATCATATTTGCCAGTGCATCTATCTTTCACGTTTCCAGGAAAAAAGAATGCTGTATTTGATGCTGTAGAAGGTATTGACCTCTACATAGATGATGGTTTGGCCTGGGAATCAGAGCAGCTGAGCAGACAGAACTTTCTTTCTAGTTGCGGGAAGAGCTGTAGCTCAGGCGCCTGCAGCTAATGAACCGCAGCTCAGCAAGAGCCTGATTAAAGCTTCACCGAGACTAACAACACGCAGCGTGAGACCTCGGAGCAGGGAAGGCTGATTTCCATCATTCTTGCTCACCTGTTCTTTGCACTCACAAGCATCGAGATATGTGTCACCAGCTGGGCTGGCCAAGACCACGTGTGGGGACACACAGGACAGGGAGTACCAGCTATGGAGACCTCACCAACGGTCTGCTCTCACTCCTGGCTTCTGCCTGCCTGGAGACACCGGCCTGGTCTTTGGGTGGGTCTTCTGTACCCTTCAAGAGTTGTGATCATTTGTGTTTCATCCTGCTGCCATCCTGCAGAAAGTGGATGGGCACAGAGAGCTGGGGCACTGCTCAGATCTCAGCGTCAAGCACGTTCATCTGTGTACGGAGGACAGCTATTCAAGTGCTGGAAAGAGACCAGAAGCACAATATAAATCAAAATATATCAATAGTCTCAGCTAAGTCCCAACTAAAGGAGTTCAGGGGTAAGGCTGGGGAGCAGCTGTGATGTGCACTGTGTTGGGCTGTGTGGGGACTGGGGAACATTGCGGTGGAAACTGGGTGCTCTGGCCGGTGCTGGAGAGGCAGCCGGGGGGCCGTGCCTGGAGGCTGGCGTGTGCTGGGGAGGATGCCAGTCCTTACTGCCTCTGTGTTAGGATGACGACAGCGGTGCTCATGCATCTGCTCCCATTTCTTTCCTGCAGCTTCTGCCTCACCTGGCTTGAGTCCCCGTCCGGTGTGCACAGGCAGCACATGCGTTTGCCTGGTGGCACGGCTGTGCTGTGAGCCTCGTCCCGATGAGCGGCGGCAGGCAGTACCGTTGCTGTAGGGATTGGGCACACTGCTCAATCCCAACTTTCAAATGGGTTTTTTGCTGCTTGGTGCTCCCCATGGAGGGGAATGTGAGAGCTGGCTGTCGGGTGAAAAAAAATAGGCAATCCAGGAGAAAGCACAAGAGTTTCGGAGCAGACATCCAGGATTTCTCCAGCTTTCCACAGCTGTCCACGCTGCAGCTCAGGGCTTGTACATGGCACAGCACCATTCGGTCCTGGGGCTTCTGGGGCTGGAACAGAAATAATGTGAAGAAGGACAATGTAGCTGCCATTGTTTTTTGCAATCTGTATTTCTGTCTGCGAATTCATGAGCACTTTCAAACTAAAAAAGGGAAAGATTCTTATCAAAGAGTATTCCTTGGTAGTTTTTAAAATGGTAATGCTTGCAGAAGGTTCAATATTTCACATAAACTAAAGAAAATACATCTTGTTCCAGAAATGCTATATAACATCCTAAGGAGGGAAGCAGGGAAAAATATTGCTTAGTAAGTGATAATATATCAAGGTTTCTCTGCTTATTATCAGCATAAGAGACATAATATACATAAAATGTAGGTCATAGCATCCTATTTAACATGGTATTTATCCTTGGTGTGAGAGGCAGTTGTGTGCTACTGCAAAACAAGACATGTTCTGATAAGAAATTTCAATGGCAAAAAGACTCCTTATCTTTCAGATAAGCAAATGTGCTTTCTTTCTCCATGGATACTTTTTTACAGCGTGTTGTCTCCTCCCCTTTCTCCCTGTCCCGCTCTTGCTGCTGCAGCGTGGGTAAGGCTGGGCAAAAGTCCCGGTTTGCAGGGTTTGGCCAGTGGTGAGCGGAGGGGCTGAAGGCACCAAGGAGCATCTCCGAAAGTACGTGGGCAGGAGGGCGTATCAGCTGGGCTTGGTGATGGCAGAGTGGGCAGGAGGAGGCAGAGGAGACCAGTGTGTCCTCCCCGCACTGGCGTGTGGGACAGGTAGAGGAGCCTCACCGGCCCCAGGCAGAGCTGGCCCACCAGCGGGACCCAAATGGGTACAGCTACAGCAATTTCAGTAACGGAGGCAGAGGCAAGGGAAATCCAGTGACATTTAGGACTCCGGGCGTTGTGCTGTGGATTGTAATTAGGGAAAAAGAGCTGTTGATACAGTTCAATGTGGGATGTTATGATAAAGGCAACTTTACCTTCTAAAAATGTTCTCCCAAAAGATTTTCCAGCAGCTTGGTAACCTGGCCTGAGGGCCCTGCCCAGAGCAAACCGAGCTCCTCTTTGAGCAAGAGGAGACATTTCAGTGGTGGTGGCATAGAAATGTGGGGTAGGAACCGCTGTTGGAGATCAGGAGGAGAGGATTGTCCACTGCTGTGTGCCGGAGGAGGCCAGCTCACCCTGCAAGAGGGGACAAAGTACACCTGTGTAAAGCTAATCAATGCTGCCACTTTAATTTTATTATTTTTTGGTTATTTTTCTTTCCTCTTCAGTAGAATAGTTTCTCTGCTAGTCACCTGGCCCTGCAATCGCCATCGCTGCCTCATGGCCAGGCAGGAACCTGAAGGAGGCTGGGGGCTGCGGGAAGGTTCAGGCATGCAGGGATGGGGACACCAGGAATGGGCACCCATGTGTGACCTGGGGTGCAAATGGGTGTCAGTGCCACCGCTCAGTCCCAGACTCAGCCCTCTTCTTCCACGGTTGAACGTCTGGGTTTCCTGACTTTTTTTCGGGCAGATGCTGTGAGTGACTTGCTGAAAACCAGTGCAATGAGGAGCACAAGCGAGAAAGATGCAATTAGTGTCCAGTCTGTTCCCTTGGCATTTCTTTTGTGAACTATATATGGTGTTCTGCATAATAATTAGAAAATTAGAGACAAGAGCTACCACCATTAAACATCTCCAAAATAATTAAGCAATAAAGAGTAGCGCAGGAGGGTGCAGGAGACGCTGATAGATAATCAGAAAGTTGCTGCAGGTGAAGGCTGACCAGAAATGATAAATGGGAGGGGAATGAAGGGGAAATACTGTTAGCATAGAAAAACCTAAATAATAAGATAGCGAAGCTCTTGCTTGCCCTCCTTTGCCAAGGCAGGACAGATAAGCAGCAGGGTGTCAGGAGTGCAGAGATGGATCATCGAGCAGCTGAAATTTGTCTAAATCATGATGATGAGTGAGACGCCAAAGTGCTGGGCTGAAGCCCATAAAGGAGACGGTCCATGAGGTGGGAGGAGTTGGTACAATGTGGATGAGGAATACTATTACATGTGAAGCCAGGAATAGCCTAAAATACTGGCTTTAGCAGGCAGGGAGGATTGGATTAATGTATAACACGGACACAGTCCCCCCAGTAACAAACAAAAAGAAACTTAAAAGCAAGGGGAGCGGCAGGCCATGGGCTGGTGGTCAGAAGCCTGTCAAAACTGGGGGTTACTGGTGCCCCCCAGACAGCCCCGTACTGCCAGCAGCGCCGAGGCCAGGCACTAAGCGGGGGGAGTTGCATCCGCAGCATCCCTCCCTCTGCATCCCAACTGGAGTGCTCGTGGCTGGGGCACGGCTCGAAACTGGGAAACCACCACTCATCTTTCATATTGTGCTACAGCAAGTTGCTTTGAATAAATGTGAAAAATTAAAATAATGTCAAGCATTCAAAATAAGCAGATATGTATTTATTCACAATGTGCAAGATGAGATGGTGAACAAAATCCTCTCTTTGAAAGAGCAGCTGTAATGGCAGGGATTGGAAAAAAAAAATTAAAGGTATTAAATAGAAAGCGAAGACCTGGATCAAAACTTGATGTTATGGACAGAAATAGAGAAACTGCTGCGGAAGTCTGTAGAGCTAAAAATACTTTTATAGAGCTATGTATAGGTACAGAAACATGTGAATGAGGCAAGAGAGCAAAGGCCACAGTGTCACTGACCCCCCAGGGCTGAGATCAGGGCGTTTCTGCAGCCTCTGCTGCGAGCAAGGTGTTAGCAAAGGGGGACGGAGGGACGGAGAGATTGTGGGACGTTTCAGATGGTTTGGCTGAACTTTTGATGTGTGGAAGTTTTTGAAAGTAGGTTAAGACATCAAATAATAAAATGCCCAGGCAAGCAGACATGAGCCACTCATGGAGGCGCGGCCCCCAGCCTCCCCAGGTCCCCATGCTGCTGTGCTTCTGAAGCAAAGAAGCAAAAAAAATGAGAAAATTCAGTTAAGTAGTCTAAAATCAGCTAAAATGCAGAGAGCTGCGCAAGACATTTATCTAGTTTTTTATTAGACATAAGGAATATGTTATTCTGGAATTGCATAGCTTTTAGAGTGTCTTAAAGGCTCTTTCTACACCCACAAAATTGACTGTAATAGCAAGATTTCAAGATTTCCAGTGGAAGATGAGCTGGAAATAATGAAGATAACACTGGCAAGGCAAGGAAGTCCTTACACAGGATCATTTCAAAACATGAACTGGGAAAACGCAGCATCTTTCTGGGTAGCTCAAGGGAGAATAATCGACCCCTGGGAGGTTAATATGATGCTAGGGGACCCCCAAAGGGAAGTGTCCTGGGCGGTGCCTGCAAAAGCTCCTGCAGCCCCTCCTCTGCCCGCAGCTCGGTTTTCCCTGCCTTCCTCCGGAGTGTGAAAACTGAGCAGTGTTCCCCAGTGCCTTGGATGCAGTTACTGCTGAAATACAAAATCTCACCCTTTAGTCCCCCCTTTTAGAGATAATTTTAATAACATGTTCTGATTCTGTTTCCCCCTTTTTTACACTAAATATATTTGCCAGGCTTTATTTTTAAAACTGTGGAAACTACGTAACATGCATTTTTTATAATATATATATTTTTTCCTCTCTCCATCTGGAAAGCCCCTTGGAACTCATTTCATGGTCTGCATTCCCTATTAGAGAGAATGAGGCTAGTTCCTTACTCAATTCAATAAAAGTTAAATTAAGCTGAAAAAATTTGGAGGAAAACAGCTTCTATATTTATACAGAAACTAGAGGTGAAAACACAAGGCTGAAGCTTTGATGTTGTAAAACTGAAAATATATTTCTAATTTTATGAATAGTGCAGCAGGTTTCCACAGGACTATTTCCTGTATGTGGCTTATGCCTAAAAGCATCTCTGTGAGCATTGTGGGGCAAAACTTCCAGCCCCGGCAAGGCTGTGCCAACAGCTTGGGGCCGCACAGGAGGGGTCGGATGGCACTCTGCATACATGCAGATATAGGGAATTATATCTGAAAATTTGCTACACACATACAAGCTTTCAGTGTCCTCATTTTTCTCCAGCTCAAAGCTGCACTCATATGAATAAGTTGTATTTTTGATTCTTTTTCATTTCTGAGTTGAAACCGGCTGATGCTGAGCCTGCGTTTCTAAATGTGCCATCTTTTGTTGGTTTCCTTTCTCCCATTAGTGTTTCCCATAAAAAATTGTATGAGCTGAAGCCCAGGAGCAAGCACTTGATGCCTGTGGGCCCTGCCCAGCAGAAGTTAATGGCACATGGATGCTGCCTTTGGAAACCTGAAGGATTTTTTGAGCACGGCAGGGAGCCCAGGGCTGAGCCTTTCTTCTGCCCACCTCTGTGTGCTCTGGGATGTGAGGGGTGATGGATAGTGAGTAAGATTTGAGAATACATCCCTGCATCCATGTGGATGAGCACTATCCGAAGGTGGCTCAGCACATCTTTGCAGCTGAGCAAACATGTCTCGTACTGGCTTGAGTCTTCAGGAAGTCAAAACATAGGATAGCCAGCTTGGATTGCAGCATTAGCAAGGGAAGTGCAATGGGAAGCAGTGTGACACTACTGGAACTGTACGTAGGTGCTGCTGGTGTCACAAATAACCTCACTTCTCTGCAGCCAAAGGGCAGCAGTGGTTTGCCATTTGGTGATGAATAGATGGGCAGTGAGCCTTTGGTGTAGCCTGAGCCCTGCTGAGCACCTGGTGGTGGCATGCAGCCCCCATGCACATCCCCAGGTATGCTCACTGCATCCAGCACTGAAAAATTATAGTAACATTTTCAGTTGTGACAAGCCTGTTGGATGCTGGGGATTGCCAAGCACACATGAAGCCTGAACTTGACCAAAAATGTATTTGTTTCATATTTGTATTACATGTCCATTGTGGATTCCGGCAGAATAGACTGTCTTCCTGCAGCCCCACTGAAGTAGGGATTTACAGGAGCTGGACCAGCATGAGGGAGAACAGCTCCATAGCAAGTCGTTAGTAAAGTGCTGTTCAGTGAGGAATGGATTTCCATGTTTTTGTTATCACAGACTGGCAGAAAAGTAAATAGATGTGCGAACATGAAAAATCAAGTTTCATTTTAATGAAATGTTTATTCACAGCAAGTTTAATATTAATGTTAAATTGATCTGTGGAATTTTTCCCCGTCAAAAATTAATGTGATACAGTCTTTGCTTTTCTGCACTGAAAGTATCTTCCAATTAATTGGCAGAAAACGCACTGTAAATCCAACACCGCCACTCAGTCCCGGGCCATTATTTTTTTTAAGTGCACAACCACTCAATGAATAATTAATAATGATTTATAGTGGTATTCAACTATTAGTAGTGTATCAGTATTGTAGAGCAGGTAACAGGTTTTTATTTAGAGTTGGAAATTAAGAATGAATATATATATAAGCTGGTTACTGCACTTATCGTGCATGCATTAAAAATCTGACCTAACACATACATGGCAAGATACAACTGCCACGTTGTGCTTCGTAGAAAGGAGCCCCAGACTTTGCCAGAGATCTAAACAAACTCTACACAACTTGGTCCAGTCTGAAAGCAAACGTGCTGGCTTCTTCTCTCTCGCAAGTTCAGGGGCCGGCAGCCAGAGCAGCTCCACGTTGGGAGGATGGCTCAGCGCCTTGCAGTGCATGGCAACAATTAATGTGGGGTTTAGAAACAACTTAGTCTGCAATTGAAGAAAAAAAAAAAAGGAACTCTTACCATGGCAACTAACGCAATGTACAGCACTGCATGTCCTCCACCCCACAGCAGGTACCCACCAAGAGCCACATTCCCTGTGTAGAATAGGTCCACGCTTCGCTGTTTTGCACAAGGCAGAAACGTGCCTGGGTTTATAACATTAATATTGATTAAAGAATTTTATGACTAAGTGTGAGGAGGAAGCGAAATCCTGTTCAGTGCTCTGAATAATTTCAAATGCTTATTTTTAGGCCAGCATGAGATAATTGATTTACACCAAGCCGTTAACATTGTGACGGAGCCAAGGGCCAGGTACTTAATCCTATTCCTGGCCCTTAATGGCTTTGGGTTGCAAAGCAGCCCTGGTGCACATCATCACTGATGGGTCCCTGGACCACACTCCCTGGGGCTTCGTCCTTCCTTCATTATAGGAAGAAACAACAAGAGCTTGTATACTTTCCACTGCTCCTTTCTCAAGGCTTTCTGCTTCATCAGCATCCTTTTGAATTCGTAATGAAACCAGATAGGCTGTAAAGTAAAACTAGTAAATATAATTTAACATGAAAAACCTCTCCAAAACCTTCTTTATATATGTTTGTTTGCTAATCCATGGCTTTTCTTTAAATGTTCACACACAAACAAAACCAGCTGAAATTAAAAAACTCTTCACATATTCAACTCTGAAAACATGAAACATTCCAGCCCCCAAAATAATTACCTTGGGAAGCTGTAAGAAACTGAAAATAGGGCTTAGAGTGAAAGTGTAATAATAATAATAATAATAATAATAATAATAATAATAATAATAATAATAATAATAATAATAATAATAATATTTTTTAAAAAAAAAGTCTAAGAAAGAAGAGCAGCCTAGTGAGGGCAGACAGAGCCTGCAGGGTGGCTAGTGCAGAATGCAAGGAGAGGCGAGCAGGAGAGCATCCAAGGAGGGCTGGTCCCCACCGGTGGGGAGCTCATGCTGGTGGGATATGGAGTTAGAGGCCCCTGCACTGGAGCAGACCCACATAACCAAGGGGCGGGATACATTTTTATCCCTGTTTGTGTGTGCATTGTGTCCTTCCCACCATTGACCTTCCCATGTACCTCACATCCATGGTCTGTTGAAGGAAATTAGTGTTGCAATTAATTCTGTGGGGTTTGGAGCCAAGCCCATGCACTTGACCTCTCCTAGCACTGAGCATCTGAAAAGGGAAGGAACCGGTGCAGCTGCATGCCTTTAATGGGACCTATAAAGGGAAAAGCAAGGAGTTCATGCCTTTCTCCTGTTGTTATGATATTTATTATGAAGGTTGTCTGTGATTTTTTTTCTGCCTGTTCTCTGCTCATTTAAGGAAAGACATTTCTCCTGCAGGAGAATCCCTTCTGCGACTCAGGGAGGCGAATGATTCAGTGGCGTGGAGGTTTTCCAGCCTAACTTTTCTCCCTCAGTTGTCAGGGAGGATGGTCTGAGTTGAATTTTAACAAACCTGCTTTCCTGCCAGCTCCTTCAGTATCAGTGGAAAAAAATAAATGGAGAGTTTGAAACAGCCTGAACACAAATCACACCCCACTGCCCATAGTCATGTCTTGTGAAGAAGATGCTGCTGCTGTTGTGGACCTCTGGGTCTTCAGCTACCAACAGAGATCATCTGTGGGTCCAACAGAGTGGACAACTCCCGCTCACTCAATGTAAAAAAAAAGAGGTAAAAAAGGCATATTTTGCTCTTTCATGTGTTTGGAAACACTCCTCCTCCCATCCAAATGCATCCTGGATACCTTCGCTTTGGAGCTTTTTTGTTCTTTGGGAACCTTGAAGGTCTGACTCTGCTCTGGGAAGGCAGTGGCTGTCATCTGGCAGCGTAAGAGGAGACAATACTTAAAGAAAAGAAACTCAAATGGAGGGGTTCAATTGTGATTAGATGTCAGCGCCCATGGTTTTCCAAGGCAGCAACATGGTAGGGAGCAAGTTTTGAAGGACACTGTCATCTCTCCAGCTGTGGGTTTTCTAAGGAACACGTTTGCTACACCTTGTATCTGAGCTCACATCTCTCATTTTTCAGCAATGCCAAGGTGAAGAGCTGTTTTTTGAGGCAGTACCCACATTTATTGTGAATAAGTAGACTTCTCTCCATAGGACATGAATTCTATACCCAGAGCTTTCTGTATCTCAAGCACAAGCATCCACCAGCTGGTAGACAGTCTCGGGGGAAACTGCACCAAGCTAGCTCATCAAAATAACAAATTAAGGCTCTGTTGGGGCCACTTAGTGCTTTTAAAACTTGCAACCAAATTTAAGTAGAGGTGAAGAAAATATTCCTTTCATTGCAGGGAACATTTTGCAACGATAATCACTGGAGGGTGGTGACCGCCTGGGTTGGGGAGAGCTGTCTGCCCCATCCCACTCCCACCCCTTTGCAGGGCAGGGGTGGCAGCTCCAAAGGCCCTTTCATATAGGAGAGGTAAAGGTTTGTTTGGCTTAGCAGGGACTCATCCTATAAAAGAACTTTTCTGTGTCTCTGGGAAGACCAAAGCCCTGTCTCTTCAGGGCAACGGCCCGTGCAGCAGTGGGTGCTGCTCAGAACTGATCCTTTTGCAGAGGTCATCTGTGCTTGGCTGAGTTTAGGAGTGATAAAGCTCGAGGACATCTCGTGGTGAAGGATACTGTCCAGAAATCGTAAGCCAGCTCCCTTGAGAGTTTCTATATAGACCTTAGTTATCAACTCCTGTGTCCCCTCAGGCATCCCGGCTGCACATCATCTCCATAGCTACTTCTCTTTTTTTCTTTCCCTGTGCTTTCCCTTTCCGCTCCTCTAGCTTTTTCCTTCTCTCACCTTATCTTCATGCTAACAATTCTGCTGTCGGACCCCATTAAAGCGCCAAACGTGCATCAAGCAGCACATCCGGGAGGTTCAGGCTCTGCTAGATGCTGATGGGTGCTACGTTTTCAGCCTTGGTTTGTGCGTGTCTGTCTGCTTTCCTCTCTGCTGGCCCCTCCTGTTCCCTCGGGGACCCTCCCTTGGCCAGAGCCAAGGGACCTTAGGACATTGCCTCTCTGCCGGCCAAAGGCTGGGAGGTTGTAGGATCCCAAGAGTTGGTGAAGGCAGCTACAGGCAGTGGGCGCAATGGGTGCACAGACAGAGGATTTGGGCTTTGTGTGTCCATCCCACCATGTCTACCTGTCCTTTCTGTTGTGTCTGTGTGTCCATCCTGCTGCGCAGGGCTACAGCATCCTCCCACCTGACGTTTTGCTGAAAGTGTGATGAGCCGCTTGAAGCAGGGAAGAGCAGTTCCTCGAGCAGCAGCGGAGGACCGGGGTGGTAATAAAGCAAAGCCCAGCTGGCATCTAAACTCGCTGTGTTCCCATGACTACCACCTTCCCCAGAGCAATCGGGACTGCGCAACCCAGCACATCCCAGTCTGCAGCACAGAGGCACCCCAGCCCCACTGCGGGGCCAGGGTGCCCCCTGTGCCTCCTACCCCAACCATCCCACTGGGACACGGCAGCACCGGCCCCCGGAACGTGCCTCCTCAGGCCCTTGAGAATCCCCACGGGGTGCCTTGACATGAGCTCAAATGATGGGTACCCCAGCATGGAGCCCTGATGTATTTGCAGCCCCTGGCTTTGGGGCTGCAGAGAGAGGCAAAACACTCCCTGAAGACCTCGTGGTTATGTCCATAGGGCTAAAGCAATCCTGGAGGAGTGGAAATGTGTCACCATTGGCACAAAGGCAAAGCAAATACAGGAATGTGTTAAAGCTGTCAATAAATGGATAAATGCAGTAAACTAAGAGAGCATTTTCCTTTGTTCTCCACTTTTGATGTTATGTTTAAATCAAGCATGAGCTCGATGTCTACTTGATTTTACCTTTATAACTGTAATTAAGGGAGACTAGAGATCTCTGGAGTGTTGTCATCTGCTTATTTTTGTATGCTGGTTTATGTTAAAATCTGTCATGCATTCCCAGCGGAGGGCAGAAGATATGGCACCAGGCTTTCACAGCCCTTATTGAAATGTTTTGTGTACCACAATCATTTCCAGGCAGCTTTTCAAGCCGCTCTCGCTTCTGGGTGGCTGGAGGAGCTTGCTTGTTGCAGGTGCTCCTTGCAAACCCCGTTCCCCAGCCCAGCCAGCAGCGGGGGCCATCTCCGCTCCCCAAAAGCCAGGCTCCATGCTGAAACAGGGGCGTGACAGCTTGCCGTCGCCAGACCCCGTGCTGGGGGAGCTGCTGCCCAAAGGATGCTTTGCTGCCCAGCATCAAGGAGCTGCCGTTAAGAGAGGAGGTGGACGGGGCTTCTCCTTGGGAGGGAAGAGATGCACTTTCTGCCTGTGGTAAGCCAAATGCTGGTGCCGGGGTGCCTTGAAGGGCACAAGAGGTTTAGGGAGACCTAGTTTTGCTGCAAATCTTGCTGGGGTGTGCAAGGGGACGGAGGTGCAATCGGTGAGCACCAGCCTTGGGGGAAGGGTGAGGGAGCAGCTCCTCACCCTGGTTTGGTACCAGGGGTGCAGGAGCAGGGATGGTAGGGGCTGGGTCCTTTCTGTCCCCATGAAATTGTCCCAAAGGGGCCAGCAAGTCATGAGAGGTGCTGGCAGGAGCTCAGTCTGCAAATGCTGTGCCGTGATGCTCTGCTGACAGGACCAGCCCTCACGCATGGGCTGTAAGAGACAGAACCTGATGTAGGGCCTTTGCTGTGCAAGTTCTTGGGTCTGGGTTTTGGGTTTGTCTTGTTTTGTTGGGGCATTTCAATTTTCATGTGGTCTGAGGCTGTTGGGAGCTGCCCAGGAAGCCTGGAAATGGCATGTCAGTAATGCCGTACACTAAGCTGCGGAGGTGGGGAGAGGGGCATATCATCTGCTCCCCCTGAAACTGGGCTTTGTTTTACTTTTCAATTAAAGACTTAGAGCTTACAAAAGCATACGGCTCTGCAGAGGCCCTAACGCAAAGCCAGGAACAAACAGATTGAGGTCCCTGACAAGTCTAAGCAGAGTATTTTCAAGATCTTCCTTCTTTGGTCAGAAATATAAGTTGGTACGAGCCCAGCTTGAAAAAAAAAAAGATTACGCAAGGTGCTTCAGGAAATTTGCTGTCAGTAAGTGAGAGAAGAAGCCCCTGAGCTTCCTCGATGGAGAGTGGAGCGTAACTCTGGTCGTGTGTGCATGGAAGTGCCTTCAGGCTGTTTCACTGTGAAACAAGACTCTAGCGTTGCTTTCCTAGTACTCTGGCAGTACTTTGCATTTTTTAATTACTTGCATGCTTTTGCTTTTAAGGAGTGCAACTCCTTATGCAGACCTCCGGCTGTCCGAGGTCCAGGTGCTGTAAAACCTCCTAGGAAGCGCAGGTCTGGTCACGCCACCCGCATGGGTGTGCTGCGGCTCGGCTCTGCTCCAGTTTCCATTGCTAACTTCACTGTTCTGCAGCTTGCAAACAGTTCATTTCAAATGTGAATAAACAGAGTTACTGAGTGCACTGGTGCTTGCCTGGCTCTATGGCTGAAACCTTAGTGCTCTCATTTACTGCCTTCATGACTGTTATTTCGCTGCTGGTCGTATGCTACTGATAACACGGTTATTTTGCAATATTAAATACAGTAAATATCAAATACCATAATTACAGTCTGATACAATCCCGTATGATTTTGCTGCTGTTATTCTACATTAGTTATATTTTTCATTTTATTTTTCACAGTCTGATTTTAATGCTGTTGCCCTGCTACATAATACACAGTTTACGATTTCAAAGTCTACAGTGGCTTCACGTTATTTGTACAAACAGGCTACAGAAAGGTGATGCTGATGTGTAGTGGCGTGGTACAAACTAGGGATAACTCCACATGAGTCCAGGAAATCCTGCACAGCTGGCGTGAGAGGGGAACCAACACTGTAGTTCTCCAGCAAGAAGCAAAACGTATTTTTACTTGTTAATGGGTGGTGCTTTTCTTAGTCTGGCCTTCTAGGCTTAGGTTTCTGTCCCGGTTGTTGTGAGCACCAGTCTCTGTAGTGATCCCCCTCTCCGAGGGAGTTTCATCTGCTGTCTTGACACCAATGTTTGCCTTTGCAGGAGCTTGACTTAACAAAGCTGTTTCATTTGCTGCTTCAAGTCTGAGCATCAGAAGACATATGGTTAATTCACTGCCATTGCAAAGATTATGGTAAACATTAAAATACTCTTGCTGGGTCGCCAAAAGCTGGGGAAAGACAGGGGAGGAGAAAAGGAGCCTGCCTGCTCCTGGGTGCTCCCTGGGGCTGTGGGGTTGGGAGTTTGTCTGCTCTGAAACCCAGTATGGGTTTTTCCCTCCAAGTATTTATGTAATGCAAAAGCAAACCTAAGTTGGAAATAGTTGACTCTTTGGTCCTTATGCTCCATGAGCCGGCAGGGCAAGTGCTGGCACAGGCACCTACAGACCCGGGGATGTCCCCAGGTCTCACACACACCACCCATGTCAGCTCCCCGACCGCCGGCATGCTCTGGTTTCCACCGACCACCTTTCTGTGAGCACTGTGCTCAGAGCCTGGCTGCTTTCTCTGGGTTTACCTTATGCTTCATTAGAAAAATGAAGCCTTTAGTAATTTACCAAAGGACTGAAGTAGTATATTAAGTTTCACTTTCCAGATACTAGAAACAACATTATAAGGAAAAAGTAAGACTTAATACAGCAAAATACCTTGCTAGTTGCTCCCATCTAGCTCAGCCAAAGTTATCACAGCGTGCATTAGACGAGAAGGGAATTGCCCTGTTCCCATGGCGCAGTCCTGCTGTGGCTGTTCTGGAGGCTCTTTTTGCCGTAGATGTGTGGGGATGCTGCTTTGATGTGATGAAAACATAGGATCAGTGATGTCCTATTCATAGGTTCGTTCTGGGAGATATAGCCTAGTTCTAGCCAAAACCTTGCTGCTCACTCTGATTCCATGTAAGAACTCAAAAAGTCCTAGGAGTAGGATCTTAGATTGTATGCATACAAAGGCATTAAGTGTGCATGATCTCTCTCTCCATGGGCTTGGTATCAAAGTAAGGGGCAAGTCCAGGAGAATATATTTTGCTTGGACATTTTTGTGAGTGTTTCTTCTTCCTACTGCTTGTGCCGGCCCCGAGCTCTGCCCATGCTGCCGTGGACAACTGTGAGCACCTCCTCCAGCTCCACAGTGTGTGCTCACAGCATGTCCACCATAGATCTCCAGAATTTCACTGAGGAGAACTGTTGCTTGGAGGGAGTCTCATGGAGCCATCCTTTCACTGTGCAGCTATGGGTGTCTCTTTTGGGGGATCTGACCACATTCTCCTGCCATAAGATTTAATCCGTCCCAGCTGTTGTCCCAGCCTGGCTGAAGCCATGCAGGGGAGCACCGGGCAAACAGCTAGGAGGGGAGAAGAGTTACCAGGGCTCTTCCAAAGATGCTCATGGATATGAAACTAGGTGACAAGTAAATATTCTGAGCTGCCAGCATGTGCTGATTGGATTATTTTGCTCTATAAACAGCAGTAGGATTTTAGGTTATCTCTTGTGTAAGAAAGCTCAGATTTATAACAGGGGAACTTTCTGGGCTGTCCTTATATGAGCAGGGAGGGACAGAGACCACCTTGATCATTTGGAGATGAAGAACAAGTGTTTTGTGTCAAAAATAAGGGGAAAAAATTGAATTGGAAGACATCCAGGAGCAGTTCTGGAGCTACAGGTGACATTGCTCCTGTTGAGGCTGACCCGAAACACGGTCACCTAGGCCAGTATAATCAGGAGAGGTTCTAGAGATACGCCTCTGTAAACAGCCCTTTCACGTTTCCCAGACCTAAGGGGAAGGCGATGTATGTGGGCATGTTCACAGGAGCACTGAAGAGCTGCCACCACTCCCACCTCCGCCAAGAAGAGGACAGTGAAGGCCTGCTCAACATGATGCAATGCACTAACAGGACTTGTGGCTTCTCACCTGCAGGTGACACGGGATCTTACATCTGCTTGCAACAGCCCATGGAGACACTGCTAACAACCTCCAGGCAAGACACGTGTCTGACTGCACCAGCACTTCCCCACCAAACAGTCATGATCTCAATGGTCCCAAATACACTGAAAGGCTCACGTCAGCTGCCTGGCCTGGGGGTACAAGCTTGTACTTGTTTTGCCTCATGAAATGGAGTTGTGTTTGGGAAAGCTGTAGAAGTGATGAATACCTGCAGTACTCAGCACTGCACTGCAGTGGAGCTACCTGTCACATCTAGAGTGGAAATGAAATTTTAGGAGCCCACCCTCACTCTTGGTGAAGGTTATGCTCTACACAGCACCCCAGCTGATGGAGTGGGAGGGCAGGAGAGCACGGGAGGAGCTGTGGGGCAGGAAGGAGATGGAAAACTTGGTGCCATTCAACTAAAAACTGTTGGCAGCAAGCACAAAATCTGCTGCAGGTGTAGGCAGCTTTACACCTGCAACCTCCTGGCGGAAGCTTGGTCTTCAGAAATCACCTGCGTGTCCCGATGGGTGGGTGTACCTGGAGCCTGGTGTTTTGATGTGCTGTGAGCCACCAGGACCTTCTCTGTGAACCCTGAGTCTTGCGGGTGGGCATCACAGGTGAGCACAGATCAACCCTCCTGAAAACACCGTTTCACTCTTACAATGGAGGCGTCACCCCAAGGGACCAGGCTCGAGCCTCCCTCCTTCTCAAGGCAGGATGGGGAGAGCTTTGCCAGAGCACTGGCAAATTCAGACCCTCACTTACAGAGGTTGCAGTGCCCCAAGGTGGAACTATGTAATAAGGACTGTATAAATGTAAAAGGAGATGAAAAATGAGGCTTCATACTCTTTGTACTCCCTGGCCATGTCCCCCACCTTGGTTAGGATACGTGCATAGCATGTCCCCCATGACGGGCTGGGAACACGGAGCAGCTAGTGCAAGAGACGATCTCTTTTCATATTCACTTGCTATTTTTTCCTGAAGAAAATAAATTTTTTAAGTTAAGTTTTTCACAGTGTCTGTCCTAGAGCATGGACAAGAAAGGTTAGTTATAAATAATGTAGAGCTGCATCCCCTATTGAGGGGAAGGAAAATAGAGGGAGCCTCATAAAGAGAAACACAGCAGCATCCTCAATAGATGGGGATGAGCCAAGGGAGATGGGGATCCCACCAGGCCACCAAAGCCCTTCTCCTGCCCATGGGGAGAGCTGCCTGTGGGCCTCCGGCCAGGCAGCGAGCAGCCACGTTTGCACAAGCCAACCCTGATCCCGACAGCAGCTCTGGAGGCTTATCGTGGCAATGAAAAATGCAGCAAAGGCAGCTGGATCAAAGCAGCATCTGAGCACAGAAACACTTAATTGGGCTGTGCTCTGGAAACTACTGGAAGATGAGCCCAAAGAGGAAGGTGTCATCTTCCATCTAGCTTTTTAATCAATTCAGCCAATTTTTTGGTGCATGACAGAGGACTGACGTAGCTGCTGCCTGGCCAGCATCGTGCATCACCCCCATGTCCTCACTGCATGCACGTGCTGCCTGCGTGCTCCCTCCCACCCCTGCATCAACACACTGGGAAAAGCCCAGGGATGAGCCATCACCCCACTGCGCTCCCACCTCAGGACAGCCTGTTGACGCAATGCCCTCACTTGGGGAGGTGGACAACTGACTTCTGAGCACTTGGTAATTCATCCTTGGGCAACCAAGTAGTGCAAGCCACACAGGAGTCCTGGAGCTGTAGCCTTCCACCCCTTCCCAGGTTTCCTTGCTTTGTTTTGTCCTTTTGTCCCCCTGTGCAGAAGATCAGTCACTCCTCAGGCAACGCGAGAGGGACGACACCTCATTGATGGAGAAAATGAGCTTTTGGTGATGGGCTGCAAGATGAGCTTCATCCAGGAAAGAAGGCAGGGGAGGAAGAAAACTGCCGCAGATGTTGCATGGAGTACAGGCTTCAGAAGACGTGTGGGCAAACAGAGTAAGACGGACAATTAGGAAGCTGTGGTGCCTCAGCAGCCCAGTCAGCGCCTGCCTCCTGCTTTGAGCCACACCCTGGAAAGCCACTCTCCTGCAGGACCAGTGGTGCGCGGGGCTGCCGGCTCTCAGCACAGAGTGGCTGCTCTTCGGGAATGTCACCTGCCCTGGGATGGGAAGCTGAAATGTGACACATGCATTTGGGATCCAGCACCAACAGTTTCATTGATGGAAACTGTTGTTCAGTTAATTATATACTGAGTATTATGCTGATCATGAAGTTATTCAGAAAATAAACAAGGATCTCCTGAATAACTTGTCAAAGTCAGCAACAATTCATCAGAGGACACTTTGGTCAGTGAGAAGATGGCAGTACTTCCTTGCTGCACATGTGTGATGCTTGGGAGCTGGTGCAGGAGGCCTGGCAGGGGCTTCTTGAGATACCCATGCTTTTCCATCTCACTCCCCATGTAGGCTCAGCTCTCTTCAGTCCTCTATTGCCCACACCATAGCCTCCTTTCGCCACAGCTTGGTGGGGTTTTAGGTCCCAAGTAAAGCATCTTCTAGGAATTTTTGGCCCATGGGATGGCTATGTTGGATTGCTGGTTTCCATACAGTTAAACACTAGAGGAATATGTTGGTGGTGGTTTAGAGATTGTAATGATGCACGATGCTCTGCAACAAAAGACATGTATTACACTGCTTATTTTTAAGTGAACAACTTTTTGATTCTCTGCCTGACCTAGCATTCAGTACCAGGGCATTTAACTTCCCTGAGTTGTCCTTCATGGCTATATCACAACATTATTAATCCTTTAAGAAAGACTAAAATGTGTTTGTCTCCTAACAGCTAATAATTTCTTCAGCATGTGGTTTCTCACACACAGTTGACTTTTTAGCCTTGTATCATACAGCATTGGGAAAAATCCAACTTTTTTAAAGATTTTTTTTTTTCTGTTTAAGTGACAAGGTTTTTCAGTGAAAAGGTCTGTTTGGGAGAAAGACACTCCCCTGCCTACTCTTCCTATGGCTTTGTCACAAGAAACATGTTGTGAGCCATGTTGCAGCAATCACAGCATCGCTGGATGGCTGAGGGGGCAGGGACCTCTGTGAATGGTCCAGCCCAAGCCCCTGCTCAAAGCAGGGTCACATGCAGCAAGCTGCCCAGGGCTTTGGAAACACAGAAAATCAGGATATAAAAATAGACACAGAAAATCAGGGAGTCTTGACGCACTGCTGGGGCAGGGCTGACTGCAGCAAAGTTGCCCTCACCATCCTCTTCCCTATTGTGGGCAGTGTAAAGGCTGTCTGCCGTTAAACTATGGTTCAGAAAGCAGAGGATGCGCATCATGCTGGGCTTGCTGCCTTTCAGCTGTTTCACACTGAATCCGTAATTCAGAGCAGCAACCTGAATCCCAAACAAGTGTGAACTCCTCGTGAGCGCTGGGATTAAAGGAGGATGTGTGGTCCATCAGCAGACATTAGTGGTCCCGGGGACAGACAGACACTCTATGGTCTTCAAGTATTTCAGCACTTTGGGGTCAGCTTTGTGATAAATTTAACCTGTCATGGGGAAACTGTAGTTTGGGAGGAAGAAAGTCTGCTTTGTAGGGGCATGTTAAATCCACTGCGGGCACGTGTGCACCCTGTGAGCTGGTGTGCTAAATTATGTATCCGGCAGCAAACTTTAATGGACGTTTTGAATTCTTTTATTGCTCGGTTTTCTACTTGAAGAGAAATTCATCAAACAGGGACTGCAAGGAGACCAGAGCACAGTGCAACTTTTCAAAAAAATAAGTCTGCTTTCAAGACATCACTTGTTTCAACTCTACTCTTTACACAGGTCATGGCTGGCAGTCTCCAGCCAGGAACTGTTTTTTCTGATGGTTGCCTGTGGGACACCATCTTTGCAGTCTGATGACCCCTCCTTGTGAGGCAGCAGACCCTTCTCCTGCTTGGCCGGCCACGAATCCCCCCTCCGGTGACTCCTGTGCTCCTGTGCCACCCTTGGGCTGGAGGTGGCAATGGCTCTGGCTTTCATCCCACAGAGATTTCCCTGCTGTGTTTTGAGCCTGTTCCCTTTTCTCAAATTATGAACTTTTTTGTAATGAAGCAGCAGGGGTTAAGAGGGTTAATGAATTAGAGTCATCCCATGTAATTTTTGCAGCCCATAAGTTGAACTCAGGGACTTTTTAGATGCCAAAGAAGCCCGTCTTGTTTGCAAAAAACGGAGATGGAAGAATCTGATAGGTGAATCATTTGCTCACCCTTTCATTTTTCTTTACCCCTTTACCTGCACTAAACTGGCTCAGTATACTATATTTAATAATTTAGTAACCTAATACAAGTTATATATTGCTCTTTCAGAACAGTAAAGTGATTACATTTAGCTGGCATATAGCCTTGCACATATGGTTCCTGAAGTTACCTAATTATGGTCGCAGATCTGAATACCTCAATTTAACTGAGTGCCAGAAATCCTGCTGCTAAAAATGAAAAGAGACCAAGGTGTTATTCACTTCCAAAGAGCCATTAAGACCGGCTGAGCTGCACCATTTTATACCACCGAGGCTGTGGCTGTGCATGGCTGTTTCACTATAGGAAGCTACACGTGCTAGGGAAAGCGTCTGCTTTTCTCTTCTGTGCATGATTATTTTGACACAAAAGAGCACAGAGTATGGACAAATCTATCATTCCTTTTGATCATTTTAATGTATGACTTTTATTTTTAATACTTGGGCTTCTCCAGCTGCATCTTACAATTTTTATTACCATGAGCTGTACTTTTTTTTCCCATTTTCTCTAGCAGACCTATCAATTTTAAGCCGCTTTATTCCTCTGCAAAGTCTTGGTTAATTGAAAATGTCAGTTATTGTATTTGATGATATTTTCTCCCCTATTCTAACTCTGGCTGTGATAGTGATTGTTGTGAGAAGAGACTTTATCCTAAATCTAGTCATAAAGACACAGTGCAAAAGTCTGAGCTGCCATAAATCAATAAGGGATTCAGGAGAGCTACTTCAGCTAACAAGGATTTAAACCCCAGTTCTCATATATCTAATACTTTGTAGGAAAAGTACAGATATTTTTCCAATTTCTCTTAGTCTTGTTTTTAGTTTCATATATTCTACACCTCTACCAGTGCTGCTCTTGGCTTCTTACAGAGATATTGAGACCCATGAAATTAAAGAAGTCTGATGAAACAGCACATGTGCCGCTTGCAGCAGCTGCATTAAAGCATCGAGTGCTGGGGATCCACACTCAAAGGTATCAGAGGAGCCTGGAAACAGCCAGGGAGAAGATTCAGCTCCACTCAACGTAGCTGTCAAAGCCAGGCAGGTTGCCCAAGCCACCCAGTCTGCCCAAGCCACCCAGTCTGCCCTGCGGTCAGCAGGGAGGAACGGGGCCCCAGGGAGACGACAGACCCTTGTTCCAGGTTGGGCAGAATTCCCTGGAGATGTTTGCTCCTTTATTGTAGAGGGTAGTTTGCTAGATGTTTGGCTTCTAGATGGTTAAAGTTTGGGGAGGCGAGTCCCTTCCCAGCTTCCTAAAAAATCCAAACACAAGTCAAAGACGGAAAAAACCACTTTAGTTTTCTCATTTTAGCAGCTAAGTTTCGGAAAACGAGTCGAAGGTTGGGAAGCACCAGCGCAGTAGGAGCAGACGGTAGCAATGGGGGAAGCAATAGAAGAGCTGTCTGGGTCAATTATCCAGGCTGTTATGATTAAGAATTAAAATGTGATCCTTTTGGAAAGTCCAATGTGGGGGATTGTATAGAGAAACTGTAGAAAAAAAAAAGGTGACAATTGCAGCTTATTTCCTTTAAGATCTGAAAACCCTAAAAATGCTGCTTTCACTGCTGCATTGGGAAGATGAGTGAGTTATCAGGAAGTGTAAGACTCTCTCTATTATTCCAGACTTTCAGGCAATGTTCAGCTTAATCAGCAGCAGAAAATTAAGGCAGAAGAAAATGTGCAATTGAATTGGAGCAAGGACCTGCGAACCACTCTTTCCTGGAAGAACAATGACCCTCTCATCATCATCGAAAGAAAAGTCTACCTGCGGTATCATTTTTATTCTCTGGCTGCAGACATAACTCACTCTGCATCTTGTCCAAACCTCCTTCCTAATCATCATGAAAGAGGATGACAAGGCACAAGATTATCCTCAAATATGCACTTTTTCTTACATTTATCTGACTGTCCTTCACCACCTGGCTAGCAAAGAATGGGTATAGAAAAGAAAAATGAATAAGGAGGGGAAATGAGCACCAGGAGAACAGCTCTGCACTCAACACAGAAATTGTTATTCCGCTTTGGTTGTGGAATGGGAATCCTTTGAGTCTCAGCACCTTTTGGTGCCGACCTGTCTGTTCTCAGCTGACATCCCTTTATTAGCTGATACTCCTCTTTACTGTCTATAGCCGTGAGCTTCCAAAAGTACTTCAGTGACTTAAACCCAGCCACTTCCCAGGAAATTTATGTGCTTATGGTGTCTCGAAAATGCCACCCACTGCAGAACTGGGGTTTTCCCGTTCAGAGCTGCCTGTCTCTTGGCGGCAGGTGACTGCGGGGCTGGCCGTGGGTGGGCTGTACGGCACGCTGCTGAGGCAGGAGTCTGCAGCAAGTACAGTGGTTTATGGCTTATAAAAAATGACACTACTAAATGAAGTGAGACTTTGATTTTATGGGGTATGAAATGCTACTTACATACTGCAGCCTTCAATGGAGATGATCATTAAGCAGTTATTTGCACAAGAAGCTTGGGTGAAAACTGGATGTATGGTTATTTTCCCCAGTTTGGGGACGTGCTGCCAGCAGGCAGCACCCGCTCTGCTCCCCAGGAGCACCCGGCTGGCTGTGGACCTGCAAAGAGGGAACTGCTGAAAAAGCAGTCGGAAGCGAAGAGCTCGTACTCCTCTGTGTCGCTGGAGAGGAAAAGCATCCTCATGTCTGCCCGGGCTCCTCCGGCAGATTTGCACAGGCTTTGGAGATGCTCTGTGATTATGTAATTATTATTATTATACATAATATTATGAACAATATATGTGTTCATGCAGTGTCCAGAAACCCACCTTGCATTACCTCAACTGCTGTACAAGCGAGACCTGATGTGGTGGGTCCTGCCTGGCGGCTGAAGGGTCAGACGGACACAGGGCAGCAAGGGACAGGCAGGATGGCACGGGGACAAGCGGTCAGGGGGAGAGCGGGTGGTCTCAGGGTACGGGGGCAACAGAGCTCATCTGAAATAGCTCCCACATAGCACAGCAAAAATGTTTCAGGAGAAGCTTTGAGGGAAGAAAATAAAATGGCTTGGCCACTGCCTATGGCAGGTTCTTGCTAAGCACAAAGTATTTCATGAACGAAATGGAAATTCTGATTCGAGCTGTATCCAACAGGCCCAGGCAGCGATGCCAGGCTCGGTTCAGAGGCGGGACTGGGCTGTGTGCTGGGGAAGAGCAGCCCGGGGGGGCTGTCTGCACAGCCACAGGCTGACCACGTGTGAAGAAATATTGCGTTTATTACAAGCAGAGGAAAAAATGTGGCACCATGCTGAGAGCCGGGAGGGCAGGAGGGGAGCTCGTGCTGCCCAGTGGGCACGGGCAGCTGCCTGCAAGGACAGGGACGGGGCGGCACAGGGGGACATAGGGTTTGTGGAGCTTGCACAGAAACATCGTTAAGTACAATTTGAATATCCGATGTTGGCAAGAGATTTGATCCAATGAGATACTTTATTTTATTATGAATATATTCTGTACCCAGGCGGCTGCTTTTCTTGTAACAAACATTATAACTTATTCTAATGTAGCAGAAAAATATCGCTCCCGTTTGCAGTGCCTTTATTAAAGCGAACTCGGTTCCTGCAGGGTTTCCCCTTGGCTCTGACCGAGGGGCCGGGTCAGGCTGGGCATGCCGGGCCCGAGGCTTTGCAGGGCAAAGGCTGGTTTTCTCTCCATTAGTTTTTACTTGAGTTGTTCAGAAATTCGCAGTGACACTTGAAATACGCAATTAAATTCCCGAAATGACCAGGTCAGCATACTGGCACAAAAGCTTTATTTTAATGTGTTGCCAAGAGAAGTACGAGTCGTCAAGAATTAGGGGAACCTGTAGGTCAAGGAAGAACAAAATAAGTAACTGCTTTTGTCTTTTGCCTTACTCTCAGTGACTGCAATCAAGCTTGCCACTTGCTTTTCATTTAGCAGTCACTTACTGATTTCAATAATCTTACTTGTTGAAAAGCAAAGAGAAGCAAAGGAGAAGCAGGGGCATTGCTTCCACGTGTGTTTGCTGCTGTGGTTGCCTCTGCCCCTGCCCCCCGGCCCCGCATTGCTGGAGCCTGGGCAGGCGTCCGGGGGCTCAGCCCCTCGGCTGCGGGCACGGCTGCAACCTGCATCCAGCCCGCCGCAGCTCCGGCTGCGCTCTCCTGGGCTCTGGGTGTTATTATCGTGTTAATTCATACATGGGAACCTGACAGTAACATGATTCACAGAGCCAATAACAGTTTTTGATAACAATAATGCAATTGCTAAGCCTGAGTCCTTAACCAGTACAGCTCAGTAGGGAAACATTGACTTCAGATATGTGGTGCTGCTTCAGCTCCTAATAGTCAAAATACTTAATATTGATTTCTTCTTCTTTCTTTTAAAAAAAATGAATTAGTCATGGCATACTGTTTCCTGGCAATTAATGTCTTTAATATATGAAAACACAGCATTACATTGTGCAGGTTTGACACTTAACCAAAGTAATTAGTGTACGCAATAATGAATCTTACAATTTTTCCCCACGGTAAGAAATAAAATAGTATAACTGTAGATAATTTGTTAAAACGTGGACATCTCACCACGCTTTTAATCCTTTGTTCAGCACTGTGAGTAAATCAAGTTCTGCCCCATCCTGCTGCTCGGCCCCCCTGGCAAGGAGGAGCTGCCGATCCCCAGCCCTGCATGGGGAACTCCCCTGCCCTCCCCGCTGCCGGTGTGCCGAGCTGGCCGAGCACATCCCTGCGGTGGTTTGCTCTGTGCAGGTGAAGCAGCGCCAGCAGTGACCATGCCACCGGACAGTCTGAAACCATGGATTATTCCAATCCCTGGGAAAAAGGAAAGAGGTTATTTCTTTGCAACAGCCTCCAAGGTCAGGACGGCTAGCTGGCGCATCAGCAAAAGGCACTGCCAAAAGTCACACCGAGCCCTCGATGTGGGCACAGCCAGCACGCGAGGCACATCCCCACCGGCTGAGTCGTGGTGGCCCCAGGCACTGCCCCTCTGCAGCGGGAGCAGGACACACCAAGCACCCAGCATCTGGTGCCAACCGAGCCTGTCCCAGCCCCACGGCACAGACATCCCTTCCCTCATAATCCCTCTCCCAGGGCAGGTACCATCCGTGGTTCAGTGCCATGAAGATGTTGCTTAACTAGGATGAAAGCACTCGGCGTAGTAACGATGGGTCTTTAGTTTGTTTAATCTGCCATTCTCCTTTTGAGAAAATTGGGGGGAGTTGCATCCAATCTGAATAGAGGTATTGATGAATTCACATCAAAGAGCCCTTAACAGTAAATAGGTATAAGAACTGCAAAAGCTGGATAAAAATGCTTGCTACCTTTGAATGCCTGTAAAAGCACAAACACAACTCCAGCACGGGGAAACTGCCATAAGAAATTGCAGCTCCCAGCGGCAGTGCGATGCTGGGGAGCTCTTGAAGCATCTGTCTGCAGTCAGTGGCTTTAAAGTCCCCATCCAGGACAGATACTCTGCTCACAGTTCAACCTCAATGCTGGAGGTCACATGTTTTCATTTCGAAGCAGTTTTTAGAGCAGTTCATGTTGCATTAAAATAGTATTTGTAATACACAGAAAGTTTTAGTGTCCCGAGAAATCCTGGTATAACTGTATTTCAGAAAAGTGATACAACTGTGTTGAATTTTTAAATGGGCGTTGGAACAGCTGGCAGCAGCGCGGGCACGACTGCGAGGAGCCCACCAGGGCAGAAGGTGTGTGACGCTGGAATAGATGTCACTCCTGCTTGTAAGGAGATCCCTGTCCGCGGGCAGTGGTCCCATGTAGATAGCTCACACACATGCTGTTAAGGATTTTCCTGCTTCTCACAGCAAGTCACTTCTTTACTGACCACAGTAATTATAAAGATTTTGTTTAAAATTTTAATACAACCTGAATGCTTCTGCTTTATTTAGCCATCACTGTTAGTCATTAAATACACTTGATTGCAACGTTACATAGGAAGGAAAAGGTCACCAAGGCGCCAGTGTTCGACCAGAGTTGTGCTGACACTGGGGCTCACATCCCATTTCTCCTCCCCATCCCCACTCCAGCTGGGGCCACCGAGGAGCCTGGGGGCTTGAGGAGAGTGGCCAGGGATTGTTCACAAAATTCAGTCAGTTGCAGGCACCTGTGCCTTTCTGCAAGCTCTTGTCCTATGATGATTTTTCCCTTTCCTCCTTATTTTTCTTATTCAATGGCACCGTCTGAATGATGGAAATTTAGACTGATTTCATACAGGGAAACAATTGGGCTGAAAAACTGCCTTTTCCTTGCCCATTCTGCAACTGCAGTGAGAACACGCCGTGTGCGCTCTCCTGAATAGCAAGGGGGATCACACAGGGTGGGTCGGGTTGCGGGTGCTGATGCTCCAGCCGCATTGGGTGCCGACGATGGCGCAGCCCTCCCCGTCGCCCGCATCAGATGGGGACTGCGGCAGCCCCTGTGATGCAGCAGTGGGGCTCCAGGATTTTGGGCAGTGCTTGCATAGGAGCATGCAGCCATAAAGGAGAGTGGAGCTGCTCCTTGGCCGGTGCTCATTCCTGGGTGCCTGAGCAAAAGAGCATCATGGATGCATTTTGTTTTTCAAGTACGTGCACATGAATTGACTGGGTTTCTGATCACAAACGACCGTCTCTCATTTTTGAGGTCCTGCAAGCTGAGCTGCCATTGGGAGCAGGTGTCCGAGTGAATGCTCCGGGAGGGCTGGGTGGCAGGTGGGTGCCGGTGCTGCACCGGGGACCCCTCGGGGTGGGCATAGCGGTGCCCCGGACCACTGGCGTGTTGGGCTTCCCTCTGTCTGAGCCCAACAAAAACGCCTGCCGATGGCGAGTAACCTCTGGCATGTTGGGAAAGTTAAGCCATTAAGTACTGCCCTGAATTAGAGCTTACAGCTGAAGTAGCCCTGCTGAGATCCGTAAAGATAATTTTGATCCCCATGATTAGATCTGAGAGCAGAATCTATCCCCAGGAGATACATCTCCAAACATATCCCAGTGGAGGCAAAGCATCACTGTGACCAGTTGTGTATGCAGCACACTTCTCAGAAGGGGCAGGGGCTGCCCAGAGTCACCCTGCCACCATCAAAGGTGGACCCAATCTCGCTGAACTTCTCATAAAGGAGGTTCTAAAACAAATACAATCTCTTGAGCCAATAACCACAAGACAGTAATGAGGAAAGTAATCTTAAAGATTAAAAAATTCAGTTTCTATCCTGAAGTTAGTTTTGGGCCCACATGGGACAGTAAGTGCTGCAAAAGTGCAGCCTGTGCAGCAGTTCCTGAGTGCTGCTCACCTCCCACTGCCTCTCCTTCTGGCTCAATATCCCCACCTGGTCCATCTCCTTAAAGAGGGAATAGAAAGGGCAGCTGAAAAAAAGAGATCAAACAGCAATGAAAAATATTCAGCTGAGTCCGTGAAACTCCTGGCAGTAATGGACTTCTCTTCTGCATCTCATGATGTGATTTCTCTCCCTGCCCTACTGCTGGTTACTGGGTTTAACGTCAGTCTGTGTCCTCCTGCCCCTGCACGCTCAGCCTGCATCCTGGTGAGCTCATCCTGGGAAGCTGCGATTCTCGCTCTTCTCCTAATCCATAATTTTAATGCAGACTGTAAAATTCCCGCAGCAATGCCAACATCAAGCTGGAGTCACCTCCCTTCTCCTACTGGCCATCATCTAAGAGAGTTCCCATCCCAGACGAGGAGGTGGGGCTGCCAGGACTCACGGACATGCTTGGGGTGGCAGACGGTGGGCGCACAGAGGTGGCTGCTCAGGCCGGCACTTTGCCTTCAAACCTGAGGACCATGGATGTTTCTCCAGCTCTTGCCCCCCGTGGTTACACCACTATATGCTAAAAACATCCCTTTTTTTTTTTCTCTTTTTTAAAGATGTTAAAATGTGTGGAAAGGCTTGAAAATCTGACCTGCAAACCACGATGTTCAAAGCCAGAGTGAAAATAAACAGCTCCTGATGGTTGCTGCTATTGTTCTCAGGGATAATGGGAGAGAGGCAGCGCGGGCTGGGGAGGGAGGGCTCTGATTCATAATTTGCCAACCCACAATGTTTACAGTACTTAGGCTGGGAAAAATACCTGTTCACAGAAACGACACAGAAACCATCCTCAGTAGGCTTTGCTTTCTACTGACTGCCATTGCTTAGTAACAGCTCTATTTTTAAATGCTAAGAGGGTATTAGACCAAAAAAAAAGAAAGTTTACTCAATCTCCAATTTAACGCAAGTTCAACTCAATGGGGACGTGGCCGCTGGTCTCGGGGGAGCTGACCTGGGCAGCGGGCTGTGGACACAGTGAGCCCTGTGCTGGCGGGCCGGGGGGCTGTCGGTGCTAAGAGCTGTCCCCACCAACCTTCCACTCTTCCAGCAGAGTTTTAAAAAAAATCAATAAAATCTGTGCACTCATCAGTGTCGTTAGCTCATGGTGACCTCCCGGAGCAGGCAGATAAAACCTGTTGAAATGAGTGATGGGACTTCCCTAGCGCAGCTAGAGGTGGGCTGATGAGGCAGGAGAGTGTGGACGCAGATAGCTGAGCTGGGGAAGCAGGAGTAGGGGCTCTTTGGGGGCAGCCACCGGCTGCCCTCCTTCCCTGGGTGATCTGCCTCCTCCCCAGCATCACTTTAGAAAGAAATCTCTTACAGCTTCTGCTAAAATATATTTTCAGGAGTATCTAAATCTCCTGAAATGCTGTCCTGAGCATCCGATTTGGGAAACCACTTTTGCAAGTCCCATGGAGATGGGGGCACAGCCCCTCCGTCCGGCTGCCCCGCTCCCCCCACGTGGCCCCACAGCAGTACCGGGATGGTCCCACGCGCATGATCTTCCCTCATTAAAAATGTTGAGATAAATGGGATGAGTTTTGGACTAATCCCTGTGCCCGATCCACTGAAGGTCATGGAAAGTTAATTCACTTCCCTGGGATTTGCAGCGGACAGCATATTTCCCTCCATCCAGGACTAATGATCAGCGTTTATTAGTGATTTTCCTTTCTCATGGATACAGCTGATAAACCCATTGAAATCCCTTGGGGACATAAATATGCTTGGGCAAGGCAGAGCCCAGTGCCAGTGAAGAGCTGGTATTTCTGCTAACAGGTTGTCCCTAAAGTCTTGTGCCACCATCGCCTATTGTTGTGTTTTCAATATATTTATATAAGGGATATGGTATTAAATATATTCAAAAAATCAACTGTTTTGTGGTTGATTAAATGCCAAAACAAGGCTCAGGGTTTTGGTAACTGCAAAGCCATTTACTATGTGTACATTTGATTGCCACGAATATCATTCCTACTGCAAAATGATCATAATAAGAAAGTAATAAACCAGAACATAAATGGCTGCTTTATTTTTTGAGATATCCCAGTGATGCTGTTTTGGGAGCCCTGCCAGGCTGCAGCTGCCTTCTGCTGCCGGTTCCTCTCCTCCCTGCCCGCGGAGGGTCCCTGCAAGCGCAGTGCCCTGCTGGGAAGGGGAAACCTGTGCACAGCAACTACTCAAAAACCATCTACAGATAGAAAAGTAGGGTGAGTTACCAAATACCCAGAATCCCAGAAATGATTTAGAGTGTTTTTGATAGCTGTGAATAATAAGAGGATGTCAGGAAAACGTGTTTTTTTAAGAATGATGAAAGATATGTTATGAACAGGGTCCCAAGTGTGAAAATAGCACTTTCCTGGGACATTTGAAGCCAGAGTGATTGTAACGGTGAACCTTTATGGAAGACTAAACTGGATCACCTGGTAGATGGTTTACGTTGCTCATGGCTACGAAGAAATATTTGCTGTTGGACGTATTCTGCCACTCGCGGTGGTCTTACCATCGAGTCCTCCTTTGCAGCATTTCTTTCAGTCCAGCTTTTATGAGTCCTCCTTCCACACACATGCACACATGCTAGCATGCACACCACCATGTAGCTGTGCATCGCCACGTACTTGCTTGTGAGTGGCACGAAACACCCGGCATCCCAAAGCAGAGTGTGCCACAGGCTCTGCAAGCGAGCCATGCTCCCGCTGGTGGGGCAGCGTGGCTCCACGCCGCATCCTCCAGACAGCTGGCACCATCTCCCCTCCTATTGCCGTGTCAGTCCGCATCTGGCGCAGGATTATTATTTATCACTTTTATCTTGCCCATTGGGATCCGCAGCATTTTGGGGCTGGAAGCCCGTCCGCAGTGGGGGCAGTTGCTGCCGGGGGTCTCGGCGCGGGCGCCTACTGGCAGCTCTCCCTCCCAAGCACCTCGCCTACACGGCGTATATTTTAATTTTAGAGGTAGAAAGAATTCAAGTATCTTAAAGGTCAGAAGGATATGAAACAGGGAATAAACACAGACTGTTTCTGTGAAAATATAATGGAGCACATGGTGAGTATTTGTTACTGCTGCAGTATCTGCAATGTATTTTTGACACACGCTTGCTGCAGAGTGCAGCCCACTGCAGCAAAGGAGGGAAGTCGAATTTTCTTCCCTCTGCGCTCGGTGGAAAGCGCTGTGTGTGTGCTTTGATGAGAGGTACAGCAAAAATGTAATAGCCAACAACTTCGCCAGCACTGACAGAAAACACTAGTGGGAAGCCTCTGCATCAAAGCAATTCTAATTTCCCCATGTTAGCAGCGGAGTTAGGAATGACCTTCATCTGCTCTTCATATAGGCAGCTCTGACAGGGAAAGTCATGCATGAATTGTGGCAAATTTAGATGAAATTATGGATTTGAGAGACAGCTGTAATTAGGTTTGAAGCAGCCATTTAAATACTTTTTGCTGGAGCAACCTAGAGAGCTCAGCCTTCTCCAGGGTGGAATTTAAATGGTAGCAAAGGCTTTTGTGCACCACCTGAACAACAGATCTTGGGAGACAGGTACACAGTTCGGAGGGAAACAAAATGGAAGTGAGAGGATTGGTGACTCTTCTGACCACAGCCCTGACCCCTGTGGCCAGCACTGAACATCCCGGCAGCCCCCATGTGTTGCCTGCAATATTAACATTTAAAAAAAATATAATCTGAAAGCAATTGCAACATCAGGAGATGAATGTGTCTGGGCTCACCTTGGCACTGTTCTGGCCTGGAAGTTCAGGGTGGCTGCGAGCCAGCCCAAGTGCGGCTTCACCCCAGCCCTGTTGTAGCAGCCTCTGCATCCCCTTCTGCTGGGGAGGGGCACAGCCCTGGGTCCCCTGAGCCCACCCTGAGCCCCCCAAACAAGCCCGCTGAGCCCACCGAGCCCCCCGGCACGGCTGCGGGCTCCTGTGGGTAGAGTGACAGAGCGGGAGATGCAGGCTTGTCCCAGCTCCTCTCGGCTTCTTTTGTCTTTCTGATGAGAAAACCCACGTGAACTTTGTTGCTTTATCATTAATACACAGCTGTGCCTCCCCTCCTAACAAATATCAAGTTGGATGGAGGTTCAGCTGCTTGCAGTGAAAATAACCTAGGAAATGACCAAGGGTGCGAGGGCGCAATTAATTCCTGCGGGGAGCGGCCGTTGGCTGTCCCCCCACCTGGGGCAGCCGCTGCAGCTCTGCAGGAGCTCCACCAGCCAGGTCTGCCCCGTGGTGTCCCGCCTGCGGCCCCCGGGCAGCAAACGCCGTGGAGAGGGTGGCGGGCTGAATCCAGGAGCGCCATCCTCCAGGGACCCACGGAGGTGTTTTAATTTTCCCAGTAGGGAAGATGGGCAGTTTAAGATGCCTGGTCGTTGTATTTTATAACAGGTTTCTAAAGTGCTTCCAGATAATACAGATTAAATAATTTCACAATTAAGGAGAAGAAATGAGTTGTTCCATTTTGAAAAAGGGTTATAACTTTTGACGTTATAACCTGCTGATGTCATACACCTCAGCAAAGTTAACTTTCCCCCTTACCTGACCCAGTGTAATATCAATTTTTTGACCTACTACAGGCAGCAGGGATGCAAATATCCAAAGCTATTCCAGCGAGTTCCCCAGCCCCTCAGCACCGATCGTCCCTCGCTCCTTCTCTCGGCTTGCAACCCATTTTTAACATCAACCCTTGCCAAAGTCTCATGTAACTCTCGAGGCTGTCATACCTGCAGCCTGCCATCAGAGCTCACTGCAAGAGAGGAAAGCTCAAGTGTTGACACAGTTCTTGTCATCCTCCTGATGCAAGAGCTTTTGCAGTGTCTCATTGATAATGCTAAAACCCAGCCGCATACTGGAGATCAAGAGAGAGGGTGGCACCCGGGTGGCAGCCTGCTCTTCGGAGGGAGGAGCTGCACTGGGCAAGGCAAACTTGGGACTGAGTCTGGTAGTAAACTGCTTTTTGAGTTTCCATTAAGATTTTTTCTTCCTTTCAATAACACTTTTTCACACCTCTACACAGTCTCTCAAGTTCTGTGACAATCAGGAGAGTGCAAAGGACAGTTCAGGTGAAGTCTGTTCCTGAGACCTGCTCCTTCTTCTGTCCTCCGTGCCATAGCCCCATCATTCTGCCCACCATTTTTTTCCATGGGCAGAGAGATCTCAGAGCCTTTTTCTTCAAAATGCCAGAAAACGGGCAAGCGCCTGCTGCCTCCCAGCCGCACACGTCTGCCTTCCCTTTCACGGGAAGGCCAGGAGCGGCAGTGGCGGTGGCGGTGTAGTGATGCGCCGACTCCTGACCCAGGCAGGGATGCTCCCACCTGTCCCATCTTGTCCCATCCCATCCTGTCCCTCCCAGCTCTGCTTCTTCCCCCAAGACTTCCAAGAAGAAGGCCTGGTATTGATAGTTTATGTTTTTTCTGAAGTTATTGATGATTTTTGCCAGATACTGCACTGACAAGTCCCTTACACACCCAACCTGGAACCACCGTTACCGCTTCACAACACCCAACTGGACTTTTAGTTACCGTCCGTCATGGCCTACTTACAAGGTGACGTAAAAATCAGCATCCATCTATACCACAACATCCCATGACTCATCCACTCTTCTCAATCTTAAAATTAAAGCTTCCAGAAATGGAGATTGTCATTGTCTGGGAATATATAAAGTAGCACTTGAGGAGACTTAGAACAACCAGAAGGAAAAAAAAATACATTGGGACTTCTACAGGGAAAATTTTCAAAGCTGTGTAGCACCCCCATTTATTAAATATAAGGAATTGTGTCCTTAATAAATGTTCCGCCTTTATATATTAGAGACTTTTTAAAAACGAGAAAAAAAAAGTAACTTTATTTCAGGGTTATTAGTCTTAAGGATGTGCTCTTATTTACCACGCCGTCTTCCCAGCTAGTGTGACTCCAACAGACACTAGTGAGCCCAAACCTGCAGAACCCCCTTAAGGAATGCATCCAGCTTTCCTATAAAATTTGCTAAAGGAATTTTATGATTTTAAAATTTTCCTTAGCCAGGTTTACAGATGAATAGAAATCAGTATGGAGGGGGGTTATTTATATGTGCATGTCTGTGGAAATACGTTTAGGTACACATGGTGAAGCCCAGGCTATGGACTTGTTCAGCTAATCAACTTTAGTTCTGCATTAAGCAGCATTTAGAGATATGCCTGGGATCCACATTTTTTCAGAAAGCGAGTATTTTGGCCTGCTTTTTGTTTGCCTTGGTTTTCATGTCTCCACTGAAGTCAGTGGAAGTGAAACCACTATGAAAGTCATGTATAAGCAAGGGAATCAGGAGTGTAAGTTCAGTAATTCAGGATCCCTGATGCTCTTTGTACGATATTCAACCGCATCAATGTTATCCACAAAGAGGAGCAATAACACATACGCACCGATAACTGGTTAACAACAGGGCTTCCCTCCCACACCCCTGTGTCCCCCTGCAGAGGGACGCCATAGCCCAGCCTGACCAGGTGCTGCTTCACCAGCGATTGCCAGATTCTGGAGGAGGTTTCACTGCTCACACGGCCACTTCGCCCCGCAGCACCGGGCAGCACAGCAGCTGCTGGCACTCAGCAAAGCCTTGCAAAAATATAAGACTACAGCAAATCAGCTCTTGCTTGTTTGGATGCAGCTACCCATTGTGGCTCAGTGTGCCAGCGACAGCAGTGCAGGGAGGTGCGGAGAGCAACTCCCGCCGTCTTGCGGAGCAAACCGCACCACGAGCCGTCCCCAGCCATATGAAAGTGTCTGCATTTTTTGTTCTCTGTGAGGAGCACATAGGGAAAGGCGCTGGGATGGCTGGGGCTACAGGTACCGCTGCCGTTAGGAAACTGTCGCTCCCTTCTGCTCCCAGGCCATCTCGCTGTGGGGAGGGATAAGCAGGTCCCACGTCGCAGCCCCAGGCTTCCGAAGCAGAGCTGCTTCCCCTGCGCTGCCACAGGCAGGGGTGGGCTGGGTCCCACCTCTCACTGCACTCCCGTGGTCCTGCACTGCTGCCACCTCTGCAGCATCACCCCAGGTGGCCCCATCTCTACATCGACAAAACCAACCCAGTAGCCCATTTCAATGATGAGTCACAGACAAGGTGGAAGCTGGGAGAAGAGGAAACCCTCTGTACTCCTAATTCCACCATTGCCAAGGCCACATGCAGAGGAGGCTCAGGAAGATCTCCAACATATGCTGCTGAAAAGACAGGAATTTAAGGAGGGTATCTGTAAGGGGACAGGCTGGTGACACAGGTGGGAATCTCAGTAACGTTAGGCAGGAAACAAAGCCCAGCCCAGAGCTGAACCTCCCTCCCACAACCGTGCCCCGGCCATCTCCTTCCCAGGCCCCGGCTTGCAGCGGTTTTGCCCCCCAGAGAAGGTTCCCACCTACCCCTGTCCTTCTGCAGCTCCCCCATGGCACAGCCGTGCATTTCTCCCACTCCGCACTTGTCTCTACTGGGGAGAAAGATCTGTCTGTATTTTGTAGGTACGGACTAGACTCTGCCAGGGTTTTTTCAATCGCAAGTCCTTTTCCCCTGCAAAATCTTGGAGATGTTTATCATCAGGAACATACAGGAAGGGAGAACTCCCCGTTATAACAAAAAACCCCATACCTCATGCTACAGTGGATCTCCTGGGAGACAAATTTTTAGTCCCTGCCGTACCCATTGCTCCAGTGCAGACTGCAGTTTGCTTTCTCTGGTGTGCGCAGCACCTGATGTATATACCTGCATTCAACTGGCACCGGGTTTACGTGCAACTGGTTATAACAGCAAAGGCTTCTTTTCTTTGATGTGTTTCTACTGAAAGAATATTTTATTTCACGGTTATTCCCTGCTGGAGGCAGGTAGCTCCAAGGGTGCCACAGGCAGGAGTCAGGCTGGTGCCGTGCCAGAAGCCGAGGAGGCTGTGGGTGCTCTCTGGCCAGCTGTGGTGGATGGGGAGATGCTAACATTGAAGACCCCTCCCCATTTCACTGTTGAAATCGAACTAGTGAATACCCACTCCAACCAGTACAAAAATGTTGGTGGAGCAAAAGTTTTCTGGGCCAAATTTCAGTTCCCACTCTGGAGATGGCGAGAGCACGAGAGTCTGGGAGCTGCCTGCGCTGGCCCGTCCCCAGAGCAGGCGTTTCTGCATCAGCGATGGGGAGAGGTTATCTGCACTGAGGGATTAGCCGCATGGAACAGGGGTGGAGAACTCACTGCTGGTATAAACCCTCCTGTGATCCTCTTCCAGCTCCTACTAAATGCTTTCCCTCTCTGATGCCGGGCAGATCCCGCGGTGCTGGAAGACCAAGGTGATGACCTTACACAGCACAGAGCAGGCAGGCTGTAAAGCCACCCCGTCACCAAGGAAATCACATGCCATCATCACAGCCTGCCCAGGAGCCAGGCTTGGCAGCGGCTGCCCCAGCAAGCACAGCTCTGCATGGGGGAGAGGCAGAGGTGGCCCGCAAAGGGGACATGCCAGGGGCCATGGCTGCTGCTGCAAGTTCTGCTGTATTTGGAAACAAAGAGTGAAAACAAACAAGCAGAGCAGCACCTGCACTTGCCAGCTGCAACAACTGCTCTGCAGAACACCAGGAGAAGCTGCAGAAAACCCAACAACCGACAGGTCCTCAGCATCGCTCCCAGGTAGCGCACAAATACAACGGCAGGTTAGCTAATGGGAGCGGAGGTCTGACACCCATGCGCTTGTCCCTTTCTCTCCCACAGTGGCTGGATGCTCCGGTGATGGAGGACAGCCTCCACCCACGGGCAGGATGCCCCTGCAAGGTCTTCCCCATCACCCACGCTGTTTCAGCCCGTGGCCTGCGGCATCCCTGTCCCGTGGCCGGGATGCTGAGCCATCTCCCATGGCTTTCCCGCACCGCTCCCAGGAGGCTGCGAGCCCCTCCGCGCTGGCCCCCGGCCCCTGCAACTTATTAAAAGTGCAGAAAATGGCTCCTGCCTTACGGAAAGGAGGGAGACCAAGGGCAGGCAGGGCGCTGTAAGACAGCCGGGGGAGGCCGGGGGGAACAGGACCGATGGCTTTTTGGCATCTCCCCCGTCCCCGCACCGCGGGGACGCCTCGGCCCCGCCGGTGATGCTCTGGCCGCGGGGCGCCCCGTCGGGCGCGAACGGGCGGCACCGCCTGCGCGCATTGCTGCGCGTCCCACCGCACCGCACCGCACCGCTCCGCTCCGCACCTGCACCGCGGGGAGGGCGCGGCCGCGGCACGCCCCCTCCGCCCCGCCCTCCCGGAGCCCCTCCGCGCCGCGCCGCGCCGCTCCGCCCCTGCGCCGCGCAGCGCGGCCGCGCAGCGAGACCCGCCCCGCCGCCGCCACCGCCACCGCCGCCGCCGCCTTTGTGTCTGGGCGCCGCCCCGCGCGGGGAGGCGGGCCCTGCGCGGCGGGGCCGGCGGGCGGCGAGCCGCGGGCGCGGGCAGCCCTCGGCGGCGCCCCCGCAGGCTCCGCGCCCCGGACCGCGGCTCGGCCGCGCATGGACGCGCGCTCCCGCCTGCACCGTGAGTACCGCCGAGCCGCGGCCGCGGCCGGGGAGGGGGGCCCGGGGGTCCCGCGGGGCGACAGCGGCTCCCCGGCGCAGGGATGCCGCCGCCCACGCCCCCGGTGCGGGGCGCTGCCGCGGCGCGGGGCGTCCCCGGGGCCGGGCCGGGCTGCGGGTCCGCGGAGCGCGGGGAGGGAGCGCCCGGGCGCCGCGAAGCCTCCGCCGAGGACAAAGGACCGGTCGGGAGCGGCGGGGCAGCGCGGCCCGGCGCCGGGGCTCCCCTCGGTGCGCAGCCCTCGGGCACGGACCGCGCTCGGCGCCGCCGCCCCCGGCTCCCCGCAGGGCTCCCGCAGCGACGTGACATTCCTGGTGTATCGTCGCCGTCGTTCCCTTCAACCTGCCTGAAATAAGGCATCGGGCTTGGCACAGCTCCTGGAAAATTCTGCGCCCTTTCCAGTTTCTGTACCTTCCTCCCGAAGCACCGGCGCCTCGGGGAGACGCGGTGAGATACAGCAGTGCCTCCGAGGCAGGGAAATCGCTGCCTTTCCAGAACCCGCGGCTTCTCGCGGTCCCATGTGGCTTAGATGCTGTCACCCCTCCGCTAACACAATCCAATTTTTAAATCCTGGCCACTTTGAAGAAGGCTAGCGTGTGCTGGAAGTTGGTTGCCTAGGGTTTGGGGAACCTCAGGGCAATAGCTGTGAGCTCATACCTGTTCCTGGGGAATTTAGAAGAACCTCCCCGACTCCTGGGCAGAGGGCTGGGCCGCAGGCGCGGGGTCTTGGGGCCTGCGTCTCCCCCAGGCCCATCTCCAGCTGCGGCACTCCCATCTCCCTGCCGAGGGCAGAGGGGACAGCGTGTGCCGAGGGGCCCGAGGGAATGGCCGGGTTTGCTCGTTATTTCTGTGAGGCTGGACTGGGGAAGGGTTGTGTCCGTGGAAGCACTTTTGAAAGTTCCTTGATTTGGGGGAAATAAAAATGCTCCGTATCCTGGATATTTTTGGTATGCCTATCACTCCAATTAGATCCCTTCATTTTGCTTTTGTACATCTGTGATTTTCAGCTAAAAACTCTGGCCGCGTGCCGTTCTTGGTTTTAACCTCAGGTGTTCTGAGTAATTATAATCCTTGGGAACAGATGAAATATAAAGCATTGTCCTCATCATTACATGACAAGAGAAGTGACTTAATCGGGTGGGTTTTGCCGTTACGCATCTGTTCGCTCAGATACTCGACAGAGGATGTATGCTTGCCATGGCAACCTCCACGTCGCATAGTGCAGCCACTTTTTTGGAAGTAGCAAGACTTGTTAAAGAAATAGGAACAGCTGATTTCAGAATCTACATAATTAGAAGTACATTGTGCATCTTGGAAAACATGACCTCTTTCTGGAGAATATTAATGTTGCTTCAGTTCACAGGTATGGGGAAGGAAAGGGAATCAGCCTCCTGAGGAGGTCATGTATTTTTCTTTTCATGTAACTGCAGTGAAGGAAGGTTTCTTCATTTTTCAAACAGTATTAATTACTGAAATTTATTTCAAAACCGTATTAATTTAATGACGTTATAATCAAATTTCTTGACGTGTCCTGTTAGCTTGGTGTCCATGTGAACTTTAACCTTTGCCAGTATTTGATGTGTAAAACTTTTTCTTTGATAAAACAGTATTTTTACATTTTTTTAAATTATCTCACACAGGAGGAGCTTTTCTGTGTGTTTCTGTTATACAAATAATATGAAATACTTCCAAAAAAATGGTTTTACATTAAACCCATTTTTGCAGTTGCTGAAGTAACAGCAGTCATCGCTACTTGCCCACTGTACACTGGATGCTTAACAAGTAGGGAGCAGCAGTTCGGAAGCAAACGCTGCTCGCTGCGGAGAGCCTGGCTGGAGGCGACCGGTTCTCGCTCCGCTTGTGGGAGTCCATCGAAAGGAGGAGTGGTGCATGGTCATGAGCAAATCCTTCACTCCTCGGTCCCACAGGAATTTATACATGCTTCTTAATCATTCATTAAAAATTTGTTTAAGTCATAGTTGCTTACAAAATGGGATTTTAAAAGGAAGGTTGTCCATTATCTCTGGAATATTTCAAGACGGCAGTGCGTGCACGCTGTTAAAGCCACAGAACTTCAGATTAATGAGGAATTAATAGCTCCTGAGGTATTTGTATCTATACAAAGCTTCGGCTGTGTGCATTGATCTTAAAGCAGAGACGCCAGTGATGCAAAATACAGCAGAGCATCAAACTTCATCATAGACCCACAAAAAAGGGATTAACCCACTTCTGAACGTGGCCAGCAGATGCTGTTGAGGGAGAGCAGGCTGCAGCGGCGTGGTGGCAGCCCCAGAGCCCTCCCCGAGCCCCTGCGCCTGCTGGGCCACCCCCGGGCTCCGCGCTGTCCCCTGCGCCTGTGCCCAGCCACCGCGGTGCCGCTCGGTCCTCCGGCAAACGCCGGGAGCTGCTGCCCAGGAGGGGCCATCGGGTGCCTGGGATGAATAGGAGTGAGGGACCGATGTGCAGCAAAGGTTTCCCAGTGCTTCAGAAATGGGGAATTTTAGCCTACTAGACCTCTGACTAACCCAGCCCCTACCCTGAGCTGCTGGAGGGCCGTGTGTGAGCAGTGGCTCCGTCCCTGGCGCTGCGTGGAAGCCCTGGCCGTGGTCCTGGGCAGCCGGCCCTGGCTCGCCCCGCTTGGGCAGGGCTGGGACTGCTGACCTGAGAGTCAGACCTTCTGTAAGTGGCTGTAGGAGGAAATATTTCCCTTTAAATAAGGGTGTATGAATCCATCAGACTGATCACAGGCACTTTGAAAATAGGCTGGTCCGCTAGATCGGTGTCTGAAAGCCCACACCGATTACCCTGTAAAGGGCAGTGTAGAAAACTGTCCTAGAAATAGTCAGTGCTACTTTATAATATAAATTAATGATCTTGGTAGATCTCAGCTGAGCATGGACCGAGCACCTAAATGTTGTGTTAAGCCCTATTTAAAGATTTGTAAGAGCCACCATGTGTCTTTGGGTTTCATCTCGGCTCTCTCTAATTTTAGCGTGGTTTCTGTAGGCTTTAATTTGCCAGCACGGCAGATTACCATCGAATCCTAGGACAAGTCTTTCAGAACTGTTAGCTTTTTGTCAGATCTTTTTTTCTGGGAATGCAGCAATTTGTTGATGGCAGAGAAATCCTACATGTTTTACTGTGCGTCTTCACTGGGCAGATAGACACCTTTCAGCGTGACCTGCTTAGAAGTTATGGAAGAGTCAAAGGTGGAGAGATGTAATGGTCAGGAGGAGGAACGCACGGAAGGAGCTGTGAATTAGGCTGGGTGCAACTTCGTGCGAGAGGTCTGACAGCCCAGAGGAGAGGCTGCCACTGGCAGTTTTGTAGCAATGTGCAAAATTAGGGAAGTAAAGGAGCATAAAATCCGTACAGCTCGAGAGGTGCTCTGGTGAGTTGGAGCAAGTAAAATGTTAATGGATCAAGTTACGGTGAATAAAGAAGGAAAGGAAGCCATAAGCTCAGGAAGGCTGCTCTTTTTTTTATTTATAAGGAGGAGAACATTCTTCATCCTTTAGTTCACTCGTATCCAGAGTGAACGAATATATAGCTACAGGAGTTTAAGCTTATTGGAGGAAAATGCTCCCCCCCCACCCCCCGAATATTTTGCTGGGGGAAAGAAATGAATATGGGAACTGGTGGAAAGAAAATCTGAGGAGAAGTTGATTAGCCTCCTATAAGCATAGGAGACAGTGGGCAGAAAAAATCTGGGTCTGTCTCGATTGGGTGAAGGACGGCAATACAGTTTATTCAGATCCAATAATCAAGATGTGTGAAACAGTTGGGACTCCTGTGGGTCTGCGCTTGCTGGTGCAAGTTCCCATGGATGGGAAACAAACACTTGGCTTTATGTCACGTAAATTGTCAGTCATTACTGTCTTTTCAATGATGTGCTTGAGATGTAAAGACGTACTTGTGAAATCTTTGATGCTTAGTTTATCACTGACGTTTGATGCTTGGAAGATATGACATGGACTATAAATAGACCAATCAATAAAGCAATCTTCCAGGTACAAAATACGCACTTAAAGAGCATTTTGATAAACAGGAATCCATGTGAGCTCAGAAGTTCATGTTGTGTGCCATCGCGAGCGGTGTAGCAGAGCAGAGCATGCCTGTTTGCTCATTGACGGTAGGAGTCGGCGGGCTGCGGGCGCTGACCTCCATCACGTAGCTGATGCTCTACTCCCTGGAGGGTGCTGCTCTGAAGTGAAGAATCGAGTGGAATTTAAAACTTTGGTTGAGTTGGATTGTTTTTCAGCTGCTGATTTTAAAATACTGCTTTGTTGTTGTCTTTTTTTGTACTTTTAAAATTTTTACTGCCATTGGCTTAGAGAAGATTGTGGAAGAAAGATGGTGGCATGCCAGGAGAAAGATGGCATGCCAGAGACTGCTCTGAGGGGAACCCACTGTCGTAACGGATTTATACCTTACTTGTGTTATGTCAGGAGTTACGTGCGAGGCCATCATCAGTGCTGTCTCTCCTTTCTTCAGCATGCATTATTTCATCTGTAGTAGGTGTTGGGTCTTGGTTGTGGTCAGAGGTGAACAAGCCTTGGTGGGAGCTGAGCTGTGAGGCTGAGGAAGCCCTGTAAGGAGATGAGAGGAGCTGTCAGCGGGGAGGCCTTCGTGCCTTTGGTGGCCGAGGAGCGGAGCTGTGGCTGGCAGGTCCTGGTGGCAGCAGCGGCTGCTCTGGCAGGGCCAGGAGCTCTGTCTCCAGCTCTTCCCAGGTCAAACCTCACCAGTCCCTCCCACTGTCTGCTTCTCTTGCATCACTTTATTCTCAAATGTAAAAAACCCCTCCATTTAAACACCATATGTTCTGTTTTCAACACCATGTTCCCATCTTGTCTTTGCTGTTGCTGTTCTCAGTGTGACCATTGAAGAGTCTTTTGGGCAGAGGCTCTTCATCCCTGGTAGATGCTTTGTGAGATGTTTCTGGTCCTCATTACGCTTGACCAAAGGGCAGTTTGACAGGCTGGAGCACCACCCTGACAAGAGGGAAACGTGGGGATGGTTACGGAGCGGTGCCTGGAGGCTGGGGGAGCTGGCGGTGAAATGGATGAGGCTGGGGAAGGGAACGCGTCACTCCAGCAGGAAGGGGCCTCTTGGTACCTGGTGGGCAGCTTCACTTCATAATTAGCATAAAATCTGCTAAAGGTGTTGTTTGAGTGGTGTCGAAATCTCTTTGTACCTTGTGTTTAATTTTGCCTCAGGTATTTGATACACTGATCAAACCGTATGGTGCATGTGTTAGGCGTTTCCACCTCTAGGCATACTGAAGCTTTAGCTGTTGTTACAATCAAAATTCTTAAATTTTAAAGCCTGAGTACTAAATTGGTAGCTTTCAGCAGTTCTCTAATTATGTGAGACGTTTTTTGTACTTAACAAATGGTTCTTATTCTTGCCAGCACTTCAGCCCGGTGTTCTAGGACTGTGGGTGTCAGGGAACAGAACATATTTCTGTGTCTGTGAATATGATCCCACACGTTGTCTTAAGTGGGAAAATGTTCACAGCCCTTATATGGTGAGGGATTTTTTCCTAAATCCATCAGTGCTTTCTCCTGCAGTAATAACGCAGTTTTATCTTCCTGGCGCTTTGTAGGCTGGATATTGATTATGAACCAGAAATATGAAATGGTCTTCCTTTTTTCCTGGCAGTATCCTGCAGTGTAACCTGCTCTGTCTTGTAAACCATTCAGAAATTGTTTCTAGAAATCGCTGATGGTTTTCAACAGCTAATCAATGTATAGATGCCAAACTAATAAATTAAGTACCTGAGAGCAGCAAGGGTGTTTGTTAGTATTTATTTCTGCCTGGCATTGTGCATCTCTTCTTCATCTTCACCGTGAGTTTACATGCTTCTCCTCGTGTTCAGCCATTTTGACAGCAGAGTTGCAGTCTCCTACAGCCAAGTGCCGTAGAAGAAGCTAAGATTTCTGCATGTCACGGCACAGTGACATATGTGCATGTGACGTGACAGCGATGTGCCATGCTTTTCAGTTGTGTGCCAGGAGGTATCTTGCCATATTATGCAGTGAGAGTTGTGAAATACATGAGTTAAAAGAGTACCTTGTGCTGTTCGGAATGAAGGTTGGTGAGAGGCTGGTTACAAGTTCATGAACATGTGAAATAAAGGGTGAAGAGTTCTTTAGGATGATGGAAGAACCGAATTACCCTCAAATGGATTTTGTTGAGGAATACTCATTTTTGCATTACATATTCCTGCCCAGTGGCATAACACCCCAAAATCATTTTGGTTTGTAACAGGAAGGCTTTGCAATGCTCATGGTCATATGCAGGAGGAGGAGGTGTGAGGCTTCGTCCATGCCGGTTGTTGGGAAAGCCGGAGGTTGAGGCTGGAGGGGAGGATGGATGTGCTGCAGCTGGAGCTGGCAGGAGCCCTGCCGTGGTAGCTCAGTGGTGTGGCATGGTGCCGCCTGCGTTTGGAGGCTCCTTGCTGTACAGATGTTTTGGTGCAAGGCCTGTGTGGTCACCCAATCTGGAGGGCAGTCACCTGATGTAAAGGGCACCCAGTTAGAATTCATGGGAGAAAGGGAAGAGTAATGACATGAACGTGGATGCTGTTATCCATGGGTAAGCAATGTCATCTTGTGAGCTTTCATAACTGTCCTTGTTTTGAGGAGCTATGTGTGTTGGTCCCCTCCTGCTTGGGCACATGGCAAGAAGGGAAGGAGATGGCCTACTGTGGAGGCATGGAGGAGTGGGGATCTGTGGGGATCCATGGGGATCTGCAGGGATCCATGGGGAGAGGAGAGGGTCAGGCAGGTGCTGGGAAAGCAGCTGGACGTGCAGCCTGAAGAGGGGATCCAGGATCCTCTTGGACTCCTGGGTTGATGGTCACATTCTTTATTTCCTTGGTGGTCCTTGGGTACCTTCTTCCTTTTTTCATCCATGCTTTGTCCTGTGACAGATTAGAAAGTATTGCTTCAAAGGCTTGTCTTGCAGAATGACCTGCACCTCTGCATCCTTGTAGGATAGCACCGGGTGCCTGGGGTGACTTATGTTGTAGGACTGGAGGGTCTACCAGGTCCCATCTCCGGCTCCGTGGGCAGGACGTGTTTATGTCTGATGCATAGCACAGGGTTGTACCTGCCTCTGGTGCCCGAGGGAGCCACGCTGTGCCACCTGCGTGGAAGCACGTGGTCCCCTCTGGGGTCTGAGCATAGCAGAGATGCTACTGTTGTTTCATAGATACTTTGTTGTAATCCTGTGTAAGAGCAAGAAGATGAATCATTATAGTACAGAAATTTAGTTATGATCGATATTAGCAACATTCCAACATTAATACTTTTCTTGAAAGTTCTACTATTGAGCAAAACTTATTTATTTACACAGGTGACTGTTCTCATTTTTAAGGTGGAGTTTAAGTATCAAAACAAATTGAATCAGAAATGCCATGAATGTCTGTATGATTTTTAGTATCTTCTTGGAGTGGCAGTTAAGTAGAACCGTCTCTTGCTTTCTGAAAGGAAGAAGCAATGGGAGTTTTGAGACAAAATCTAACATTATTTGAACAATATTTTTTACAAAATACTTAACAGAATAACAGTTCATGTGAGAAATGCTAGAACATAGATATATTGTATTTGTAGCCACATACTGATATGGTCTATATAACAATGTGGTTCATGGTTTATAAATGTCACCTAGAAGAGAGGATTTGTCTCAGAACTGTCTCCAGGACAAAGACAATCTTCATGGACTGTCACAAACTTGGACCCCACCAGGGGCTTCTGCCTGATGTGCCATTTTGGGAACAATGGTCTCTCTGAAATTTGAGAACAAACCTCAGTTAATATGCATGTATTTGTAGGAATTTTTCTTAGTGCCATAAAATACACTTTTCTTTATTTGTTGTTCCATGGTTGCAGATGCTGTGGTATTTTTCTAAGTTTTTTTTTCCTAGTAAAGCCACATTTCAGGGTTACTGCAGAAGTATTTGTGAAAGAGGCCACACTAACAAATGAACACTGACATGCTTGCCTCTGCTAGCCTATCAGCTTTCAAATCTGTGCACAGAACCTCCTTTAAAGTAAGTATTTCTGTGCATTTTCCAAGGCTAAGTGGTGTCTGTGTCTTCATTCTGCCAGGGAAAGGCACTCTTTTTAATGGGATGTCATTAACACTGCTGCTGAATGATTATTTCCATTTATAATGGCAATAATATGTTAACTTCGACAAGTTAAAAATTAAGATCCTGGAACTGCCAGTCAGAGTGCAAGGGCTGCTGGCATTCTTTAATCATCACTGCTATTTTTGTGTGGACAGATTTAGCATAAATAGGTGTGATGCAAAGTGTCATACCATATTTAGTCCTTGTCCAAGACATCTTAGTTTTGGAATGGTTCTCTTCGTATAAAATTAATCAAGAAAGTCAATCTTTATCCATGGGGAGCAGTGGGGGACTGCAAATTACGCAAGTAGGTTTTGTACAAGTAGGTTTTGTTTCTTCCCCTCCCACTCCCCCCCGCCCCGCTCCCTGTTTTTCTTCAGTTTAACTGACTTTGTGTGAAATACAATAAAGAAAATAATTTCCAATACAGTGATGACCTTCCTTGTGAGGTATGTATTTTGTTCAGTAACTTAAAGGGCTGCTTAACTGGTGGCAAATTCAAAGCACATGGAGCTAAAAGGGATTACATTGGTTGTCACTGGTTTTGGCTCTGGTCCATAGCTGTCTTTTTGGAAACACTGAGGTCTACATCTCTTATTCAGAGTATGGTACTTTAACGTACTCCTAAGGTTTCTTTATTCCATTATACAGTAGTGTTTTGGTATTTTGGTTTGTTGTTGGTGTTAATTTTCCCCACTTTCAATATTGCATATTGCGTCTCAGCAGAGAGACTCTTCTATGGTCATCTTTGTTCTCTGCTCTGATGCCCCACCAGCCCCGCTACCTGCTCAGGCACTGCCTTACCCCAGGGAATGAAATCAGGACCGGTAAGGAGGCAGGAGACTGGCATTTCTCAGGACTTGCATCTCCTCTAGGCAGCTCCTGCAACTGGGACATCATCCGTAAATTTGGTTAAAGCAGAAAAAAACTCATCAGTGTTGGCTGTCAGATTAGCCTGAGATTAGATAAATCTTAATTACTTTTGCTAGATTTGATTCTGACTAGTCACACTAAACTCATTATAATAAGTTACAGGGTCACTTAGGGAGAAACTGAGAGGTAGGGTTAATGTACTGTGTTATCAGAAATTATTCTCTGATACCAGGTTTATTTGGAGCTCTCATTTTTGCACTGGAGATCATGATGAGCTGCTCCCGATCCATCTTCTCCATGCCACTTGGGATTTGGTACATATCTGTCATGTTTCCCCCAACTCATCTCTTTTATAAACTGACCTACTTAGTGGCTCTTCACAGAGAAGTCGATACCTTTGCCCGTCCTTTTCATCCTATTTTGAGCATTTTCCATACCTAGTATGTCCTTCCCTTGTATTTCAATGAGGGGACCATTTTTTATAGCTTTAGAATAGCTCTGGGAAACCTGAAAGCAAAAGAAATTGTGTCCTTTCTGAAATACTTTGCATTTTTCTAGTCCATTAGTCTGAATGCACTGACTTTGGCAGCATGGGGTGAACAGCCTGAAAAAACAGAACCAGTATTATCAGAAATATAAGATTAACAGAATACAATGAGTTTGTTCTTCTTAATAAATGATTACCTAAAATACAATACCCTTTAAGAGGAATGTTCATAGTTGACAAGAAAGAAAAAAGAGTGGTCATTATCTTTCTAATGAACTGATAAGTCTGAATATTAAATCATCTATAGAAGCTACCTCTTAGCTTCTCTCCATCCTTTTACTCCATCTACTTTACAATAGAGAACTTGGCTGCTTCTTTCTTTGGGGTTAAGAAAAAGCACTTTAGGATTGAGTACAAAACATGTTATCGGCCCTTGTCTCTAACACACAATATGTGTGTGTGCATGTATAAATGTATATGTGTATATATATAAAAATATAGATTTACGTTAATACATGTATAAAAATTTGAATTAATGCTGATCATAGAGATTGCTCCATTCTCACAATAGTAGAGGACCTGGAAACTGTCAGCAAGTAAAATGCAAAGCATTAAGGAGTTTTATGACTTTTCAAAACCTTTGGCATGTGGTGGTGCCAGGGCTTCATTTTTACCTCCTATGGCTTCTCAGTTCCCTCTGAAGGATGTGCAGTGGAATAATTTGCGCTGGAACAGATTAAACGGGAAATGAGTGAGCAGAGCATGTTTCAGGTGATGTGTGTGTGTTTAGGAAGTGTCACGATACTCACGTGTATTTGGCAGGAGGCAATGGCTGAAGGCAGGGACTCCGTGAAGCAGCGTGAAAGCAAACGGCACAATAAAGAAATCTTGGAGCTGAATTGTTTTCTCCTCAAAGTCCGAAGAGCATTAGTGTTCCTTGTTATCTTATTACAGAAAAAGAACTGCAGACTGTTTGCATATGGGCCTTCTTGGGGCTGGGTTCAGCAGATAGTGCCCTCAGACTCCCCGCGAAAGGGGGAGGTTGCACCTAAATCCTCCATGTCCTAATGACCCCGTTGAGTCACGTTTTCGTAGCGGCTTTGTTGCCATTTCAGGATTTTTTAATAAGCAGCTTGATTTTTCGCAGAAGCCCTTAGTGCACAGAGGCTGCTGCAGAGGCCCGTACTGCTCCTGCCGTGCCTGGAGCGCAGCAGCCGGGTGACAGCCCCGGGCAGCTCGTGGTCAGGCTCCCGTCCCACATGCTGCTGCAGCAGAAACCTGCGGCAGCCCGCAGCTCGGGCAGGCTGCACTTTGAACAACGGCGTACTCTGAGCGGTGCTTTTCCTCCTTAGCTGTGCCGTACTGGCCTGTTAACCTTGAGACGGTGATCAGCACTGACCACTGAAAGCTTTCTCTAGAGACAAAAGGGAAATGACTGCTGGTACAGCCCTCGGCTGACTCTGGCAGAGGGCTCTGCATGCAGAGCGCGGGGCTGGATGTTGAGGGCAGTGTCTGCAGACCTGCAGTGGCCTAGAGCAGCCCCAGCGCCGTCTCAGCAGGGCTGGTCCCACAGGTGGGATCTCCGAGTCCAGCTGGGACGCTCTGTTGTGCGGAGGGACCGACCTCATGCCTTAGGGGTGAGCTTCGTGAAGACCAAAGGGCAAAGCTGTTCCCTGTGGAAGAGCTGCAAAGATGGATACTGGCTCTTTAGAAAGCTGCTTAGGGGTGATTTTTTTCTTTCTCAAGTTTATGCAGAATTTCTGAAACATCTACATGAAAAAATGGGTCTTTTCAGGCACACAAGGACTTTTTCAGACCTGCTCTTTGCTTCTTCAGTCTCATGAAAAACCTTGCACATCCACCAGGCTTTAGCTCCTGAATTCAATTTTTCCAGTTTATAATTGCTTCCCTGATAAATATTTTCTTCTTGAGACTGTTAAGACTAGAGGGGGGAAAACCACAGTTCTCCGCCTAGGATAGTAACTTCTGATGGCCTTCCATTTTGAAACATTCTCACCCTTTTAGAAGAAGAGCATGCTGTGGTTTGGTGTGGGGTAGCCATTCTTTCACCGGGGAGGTTTTTCCCACCCTTGCCAGAATCCAGGTGGATTTGCCCAACACGTCAGCCTTTGGAAAAGTGTAGCCCATCCTGTAGTGGGGGATTCCCTCGGCTTTTGGGAGCCACATCACCCTGAGTGGCTGGGATGCTCATCACGGAGCTGCTCAGTGTCCCAGGGGTGAGAACAAACGTTTTTGGGCAGGAGAGCAAGGACTGGCATGGCACCTGCAAGAGGAGGGTCTGCAGCAGCTGTGTGATACCCGTAGAAACATGGAGAGTCGTATGGAGGGTCCTTCTGGTTTCTGAGGCTTTAAATAGTATTCAGTAAATAAAACTGTTCTTTGAGCAAGGATGAGACAACAAAGATAAGAATAGCTGTCCATAAAGTATCATCCCTATGTGGACTGAAACAGCTGTTCTGTGGAAAAATTAGTGCGAGATGGTGTGGTTAAAGGTGATGTCATGAAAACACACAGCAGAACTGCCTTAATGCCAAAGCAGCATTAATTCTGTGCTGTCGTAAAGCTTGACTTGCCATTCTGATCTTGTAACACAGACTTTTCATGTGTGGAAATGTAGAATGTCAGTATTATTTTCTCATATATAGCATCTGCTGCTGTCTTCTAAAAACACATATTACAGTTCTGTAATGCATTTAATACTTCATGTATTTCATTTTAGTCATGTGGCCCTTAGTTGTAAACTACCAGTTGAGCTTTAACAGGTAAACCAGATTTGCTGTAAGATCTTTTAATAGTTCTTTTCTACTTTTGTTGTGATTTCATTTCAACCAACTGTGCTCTAAGTAAACACAGAGAAAAGTTGAAACCCCTTTTTTTTCCTATGACTTTGAAGACACCCTCTGCATTATTTACTGACCATTGAGGACTACATATTTGTAGCTGAGAGCAGAGATCAACCAAAACCTTGCAGTGAGACCTGAGTGCAGGCATTGCATGCCACATCGCAGGTCTGTGGAGCACGTTGCACGAGTGAAGTTGCCAAGCAATAGCAGAAGGGACCAACTACAAACTCCTTTACCATCCCAGGTACGAGACTGTGGTGCAGAACGCTTTTTGAGGTGAACTGCATACAAAAGAGAGGTGATCTGCCCATGAGTTTCAGGAGGTAAAGCAGATTTCTGTCTGCTGCTGTGGTGAGGATGCTGCAGTCACACACTGCATTTCACTGCTTGAGCCAGAGAGGAACAGAAAGAGTACTTGGAAATTGTATGGTGGAAAAAGCTATTAATATTAAGGCACTTTCTCTTGTTTTCAACTGTGAACTGTAATTTACTATGATTATTTGTTTCCTAATAAATTGTGTGTAGTTCATCTCAACATCAAAACACATTAAGCTTTTTGCTCTGATGTCTGTTACGCTGGCTAATTTAATTCATCTTTGGAAAGGAGTTTATGACCAGATGCGTGAGATTTGACTCCGAGATACCATGCAGCTTGTTCTTTCTATCTGGATATACCCAGAAGGTCAAATTCTGCTCCTTTCTATCTTCATAATTTAATTGAAGTCAAGAGAGCTCCATAGGTACAAATGAAAGTATACTCATTAGGTCCCGGTGCAGTATGGGAGGGTACTGAATTTCACGTAAAGGTGCTGGCGCGTGAATGAATTGGCTGCTAGTCTATTGAGAAAGTCATCCGACGATGTTTGTCTTATTAAAGCTTCCAACCTTTCAGCTGGAGCAGCTACTATTTAGCTAATGGAATTAAAATAGGGATTTTAAATTTAAATAGAATTAAAATACAGAGTAGTGACTACTGACACCATTTAACTGGGGATATAACATGAATGCTTATTATTAATTAGTGAGTGAAAAAAGCTTGTCAGCAGACTACATCATGACATTGTTCTGGAGATGAGTGTTTTGTTATTAAAATTACTTTGAAAGCAAAGATAGTCCACAGCTAAACATAATTTAAGGTTGTTCTCCCACATTTTGCCTCTCTAGTTTTGTGCTCTTTTTGCTTATCTTTCCAAATTGTGATGGGACAAATTCTGCTTTGACTTATTGTAAGTTGGTGCTAAGTTTGTGTGTGCAAAACAGAGGTTTGTCCCGTGCCAGCCTGGGCATCGGCTGTGCCGGTGTTAGCTCTCTGCGGCAGGCCGTGGCTGCTGCCTTGCCCAGCTTACCGTGTCTTGCTAGCCAAACCAGAGGTTTTTTACATTTTCTTTCCTCCTTTTAGAAGATGTTCTTGTGTGTTTTGTGTGGATATGCGATCTTGTCTATTTTACTCTTTATTTTAAATATATACTGTGTTACATTATGACTTTACGAGTGTGCAGGGAAGAGGGAGCTGATGGGTCACGCTGGCCTTCAGGACTGCACCAGTTTAAAGCCCTACCTGAAAATTGCTGCTTCGGAAAATCAGCATCGCTGTGGGTACCGCTGGGAGTGGAGTGGGAGCCCCATGAGGGTCCAGCAGACCCTGGGCAAGTACGTCGGTGTAAGATGAGGGAGTGAGCTCACACACCGTGGTCAAACCACCCCTGGTTTTGCCTGTGTTGTGCCTGCTCTGGCCTGGCAGCATTTGAGGAGTCATTTTGGCTGGTTTCACACCCACCCTACAAAAATACCCTGTGTCAGTATCTGTGTCGCATTCTTCTCAGGGAAGAAAATAGAGCTGAAGGGTGCTGTGCTGCATCCTCACAGCTTCTCCTACACACACTAACGGCAGCCAAGCAGGGACAGAATGAGACAGTAACCTCGGTGGTTACACAGTGCAATAACTTACAAACACCAACCCTTAAAGAAAAGCATGCCAAGAAAGGAATCCAGGTCTTTTGCAATATCAATAGTTATTTTGTAATTGATTTCCTGGAGAAAAAATTTTAATTTTATGATATTCTAGTGTCCTATATATTTGTGATGTATTTGTCAGTGAGATGAGCAAAAGGCATATTTATTTGTAGTAGCTGTGTTTGAGTTGTTTTTTTTGTTGTATTTGAGTCCTGTAGGAAAGTATATTTAATGAAGTGTAATGGATGGAAAGCCAACTTCAGCCATGGTTTATACTACACAACGTTAATGGAATTATATAGGGAGCTCAGTTAAGTCACTGAAATGTCTTCTACAGACTCTGTATTGTAAGGGCATATTATTGAGTATGTTTATTGTTATATTTTGTACGGAGTGTTGCTGGATTGATTGCATTTAGGAACTGCTGTGTCTCTCCTTTCCCTTTCACTAGTGTAAATCCAATTATTTCTTTGGGGTTACCACATAGTTGCAGCTCTGTAACTCACGATGAAGGGGGTGTATGGGAACCCGTAGTGAGCGCAAAGCAATGTGCAGGCAGCCCATGAGTTGCACAGAATGAGGAGCCCGCTCTGCTTTCCTTGATGGTAATGTAAACTAGGAGTCGCTCACTCGACGTGGCACGGAAAGGGGAACTGAATCCTCTGCTTTCACATGTATTAAGCTGTTGAGCATTCAGGTCAGGTGAAAGTCCCAGGATCACCCAGAGAGGTTTGGCTCTGAGAAGCACCAGAAAAGGACCTGCAGGTCCAGATGCTTTACAGTCTATCCTTTATTAGCTTGAGCAAACTTGGTGTCTCACGTATGGTGACAAGACTGGAAGACAAATCTCACAGACGTTCCGGCTGTTATGCAGGCACACGAATGACCCAGCAATACAGGACAGACAGCGGTCCTGTGTGGTTTAACCTGAGCTGGTGTCTGCAGCAGTGCCTGTAACACCATTGTAAAGCTTTGAAGATCAAGAGTCATTTAAGGCATTGAGATGTGCTATGTGAAGAATGCATAGGTGACTTTTTGATCACCTCTTCCTCTGTCAAGTTTCTATTAGCTGTGTACAGCATGTCAATACAAGATAAATAATGTCTTCCATTTTGCTATTGCTGGTTTTCTGGGCTTTTTGCTTTGTTTTTGCAAGTGCGTACGATGTCTCGATTCTTGAAAGTTGTAAAAGAACTTCCAGATAAGTTAATTCTTTTTCTAAAACCACTGAGGAAAAGATAGGAAATTATGAGTCACTTCATGCTTTCAGAATCATGGACACAAACTGGATCCTGATCCAAAGGTTCCCTGAGATCATTAAAACTTGCATTAACTTGCATGAGATATGAATCAGGCTGCCAAAACTGATGTATTTAGCACAGCTTTATCAGAGGTTTTATTCCGCATGGAGCTAAATACGTTTTTTTGACAAAGCCAGTATTTGTACTTTAAATAGTGCATAGTGCAATGAAAGTATAAAAATACTGGTAAGAGATCATTCTGAGATGCCGTTCACTGTTTCAGAAACTGTTCTGCACACTGTCATGCCCTGATAATATTTCATTTTTGCTGCAAAATTTTGTTTGGAAACACTAGTTAGAACAGCTCAGTGTGATTAAATCAAGTGCCTGTTAGAGGAAAATCCAGTCTGGTTTGCAAGTTGTGCGTGGTGAAAGGGAAGGTTGTGTTTTCTTAACCAGAGATTAGCTCGATTATATTCATCTTCAGAAAAAATGACAGTAAAAGGGGAAAAAAAAACCCAAAACGATGAGTGCACTCATTTTGGAGAGGCAAGGAAACCAGGGGCAGATGACCGAAGAGGCAGGGCAGCTCTGCTGCTGGGATGGAGCTCCCAGGCGAGCATCCCCTCAGGTGGGAAGAATCCGCACCCGTGGTGCTTGCAAAGAGTTTCTGCACCATTCAAGTTACGTACACACCCACTGTCTTTGCGTTAGGTTTGCATAAATTAGCTTGTTTGTTAATGCTTACTGGTATAGAACAGATCTAAAAGCTTCATCATTGGATTTTTTTTTTTTTGTGGTCTTTAAATAGCGACACGAGTCATTTTATGCACCGAATACGGAGTTGTGTTATTTGCAAGCACTGACCAGAACTGATCAAAATAGCGTCTCAGGCCAATTAAATGTAGATAGTAAATTGTCCCCAAGCATCGTCCCATAGCGCTTTGCTGCTTGAGTGCCATGTGCTCAGTCCGTGGCCTTCCCATAGCTTGCTTTTGAGTGTAGCTTCAAAGACAAGTTTACTTGACTGACGGCTGCTATTTAGCATGCAGGCTTGCAAGTTTTTGTTGGCATAACTAGGTTTTCATAGAAGAAAAAATACTGGCTGAGATCTTTAGGTACATTAAAATAAAGATGTTTTCAGCTGTCATCTTAAACTATAAAGGGCTCTGTGGCAATGTTAAACATTTTTGTCAGAAGTGGCATTAATATGGTTGATCCATAATGTGGCTGATCCATAATATATCCATAAATATGGGGTGGGCTGCAGGATACCTTTCTGTCCCTGTTTTTTGTTTATGTTCTATGAATGTCAGCTTGGCTTTTCCAATTCTCCTTGCAGAATAGGGTTGGCAAAGGCATGTTGTGGAGGTTGGGAGAAGAGCCAGACAGAGGCATGCCTCATCTGTATGGCAGATATACTGGGATAGCTAATAGTGCTGTAGGGCTGTGTTTGGTTTTACTGCGATGTGTCCGTAGCAGGTCGGCATCAGTAATAATGGACTGGCACCACTGTAACAGGTAAAACTGTGAAAGAGTGCATTCTAATTGCTTGTTTTCTTAACTTGTAACCTGAAATACTCACTTTTGGTGAGTGTCTTCCATGGTGTGTCTGAAGAAGAATTCGTTTTCTTCCAGTATTTTCTTTTTTTTTTTTTTTAATTGTGAGAGTGAAAAGCATTTTAACTGTATCTCTTTTTAAAAGATTAGCAGGAAAAGCATCTGAAATGTATTGGTAAGGACCTTAGCTTTAATAAACTAGATCCGGTGGTCTTGCTTTAGCTATGCTCAGTCTCACAGCCAGCGTCACAGTTCCTGTCTCTGAAACTCCAAAGTCTATGTAACAACTGGGTTTTTTGTGCCTTTTGAAAGGAAAAATGTAAAATAAAATAAAAAAAACAAAACATTGAAAGCAATTAACATTTCCCACCCAAACAAAAATAACATTAGTTATTGTTAGCACTGTGTACCCTATTAGATTCTTAGAGTATGACCCACAGTGAGTTATGGAGTAGGGCATAATAGTTTAGTAATTGCCTTACCTACCAAAAGAAATACTTGCTAAATCTGCCATTATGAAGAAATGTCTTAAAACACATGTAAAAGTTCAAAAATCTTAATTTTAGACAGGTATATGTTCATATTAGTAATAATCTTATCGTTTTACTGTATGGCATCCTTAGAAGCTGAAAATTAAAAGCACCCATTTACATAGAAATACTTGGATTAGACACTCTCCATAAGAATCAGGAATCAGCTGTGATATCTGTCCTCGGTTTGAGTAGTCTCTGTCTATAAGACCATGCCTGGAAAATAGGCATCCACGCAACTGCATACCTTAACATGCTGTGTCCTAGCCGACATCTCTCCTCCCTTTGAGTGACAAATGCTGGTCCTCTATGTGACACAACAAATGTTTATGGCTTGGTGGCCATAAGCCTGTCTGCGTAAGGTGACCTGTCTCCTTTTGGTTTCCCTTTTAATACTAATTATGAGCCAGATTGTTCACTGATTTGAGCCAGTCCCCTCTTCAGGCATAATAACAGCTCAGGCTCAACCAAGGTTCACGCTGCTCTAATTTGCAGCTTCATTTCACCTGGGACAGTGCCTAGATCAGCCCCAGTCAGGTTCCTGGAGCAGAGGAGACTTATGGATGAGATAATAAGTAACTTATGAAAATGATTAAATAATGGTAGCATCTCTAGGCCAAGAAAGCAGGCATTATGATGTGATCATTCATCTTTACCATTTGCCAGTCTTTGATAGATTATTTTAGTGGTTTCAGTAGACTCTCCTGACTGGGAACAGCAGGCAGACCATAAAGCCCAGGAATCCCATAGCCTGTCGAAGAGCGGCACTCAGTTTGCAAGCTGCCAGTGCTATGGATCCAGTACAAATATTTCAATTTTTACACTAATGTTTTTTTGGTGGTTTTTTTCTTCCTGCTTTTTCTGTTCAATTGATGCAGTATTCTATAAATGAAATGGTGGGAGAGACCGTGGCAGAGAACAAATATTGGTATTTTTCCTCCATGTTGTATATTCCGTGTCTCCCATGAAGCCATGTATCTAACCATCAAATTGCTTCTTTTGAACTTAATGTAAAGTAGCAAGTTTTTGTTTTCACTGCAGTTTATAACCCTCTTACAGAGGTTATCAACTTTGTGACTGCAGCTTGTGACTGCATATTTTACACAATATGATTGCTATTCTGTATTAGCCCAAATTTGTTTGTGTTAGGGTAATTATATGTTTTTATTAATAAATATTTTATTGCCTATGCGTATATATTATTTATTTATAGACAGTCTTCTCTCTATACTTTGCCTTATAGATGATTGCCCTTGGAAAGCTTAAAGGGGGATTTCATTTAAAACAAATTTGTCTTTTTCCATTTGGACAAATACAGATTTTAAAATTAACGTAATCAGCGATGTCATCAGTAATGCCTGTAAAGTTCTTCGAAGAGTCCTCTAACATGTTTACCCTCAGCTAGCTGGCTCATTTTACTGTGAGAATAAAAATTCATCTTTCTTCAGAAACACTGAGATCTTAAAAAATAACATTAGTTTAGACATTAATGGCATTTAACAAGGTAGGGGACCTCACCTTGATATGTCACTGTAGGTTGTAGCAGCATTAAAACATAAAAAGGTAAACATCAGAGCCTGATTTCATCTCTATGGATTGTGAAGGTTTCCATGCAATGAGTGCAGAGTGATCTGGAAAGATATCTGCTTGCTTGGTGGGTTAATGCTTGTGATGCAGGACCATGCACCAGGTAGGCAGTGTCTGTTCTTGCTCCTCTTCAGAGAAAAGAAAGATAAGGCAAAGCTGGCATGTTCTGTCAACTCTTGTGGAATACAGCCATGGAGTGACAGTTGTCATCTTGCCTACACCGTTGCACAGTCATATACATTCCCCTGACCTTTTGTCTCTTCCTTCTTCAATGGGGAAGCGCTGTGAGCCATGAGAAATGGCAGTTGTGGGAAACCCTTGAAGTTTTGCCAATAAATTTTAATAGATGGTAGTTAAATCTTTTCAGTATTTTTAAATGTTGTATTCATTTCTTGATTAGCAATTCAGACCTGCATTCCCCTGTTCTTCATCCTGATATATGCTCATTTATGTAACTCATCTTAGGCTGGCACTCCTGTCTGTCTTGTCTGAGTTGGTGGTGGAGAAGCGTTAAGGCATGCTTTTCAAAAGCATGTCTTAAGCTCTTGCATAAGTCAGAGCTTATTTCAAAACTGGGAGTGCAATGACTAAATATTTTAGAAAACTGAGACCATGTGCCTTCAGCAGTTGGTTTTTGGTTGTTTTTTTTTTGTGGAGGTTTTTTTTTTGAGTATACATTGGCATCAGCAGGCGCTTTCCTATAAAATTATTTGATATTCTTTCCACCAGCTGGAGCCTTTCCAGTTTGGTCAGAATGACCTTCGTTTATTGGAAGTTGAGCATATGTTTCTTTGTGCTTGGTAGCTGAATGAGAGTTTTATTAGTCCTTCGAAGTGGATGATGCTGTAAGGGTAAGATGAAGCTTAAGGCCAGTCATTTTACATATTCTGAGACCTTTCAACCTAAAATGACTGTTGTACCTTCTACTGCAACTCAGCAGTCAAGAGGATGGGGGGAGGAGTGGTTGAAAATTAACGGTATAATATTTAAGCACACTTGAAATGCCAGCTTTTGGACTAATATAGTTTACTATTGGAATGTAGCGTTCTTCATAATTTCCTAGGAATTTAAACATTTGGTAATGTAAGCATTTAAACAACTTTAGAAATAATCCTGAGCCATTGTAATTTTCCCTGAAAGGCTTTGCTGATTTTGATAATTTACAGCATTACTTCCAGTTTCCCAGTTTTTAAAAACATACTTCCCAGTTTTGGTAGAAGGAAACTTTCTTGTAGGAAAAGTGAAATCACCATAAAAAACATGTTATTAAGTCTTATGAGTTAAATGTTTTTATTTTAACTTTTTACATTTGTTAATCATAGGAGTGTGAATTAATTACACTTCCTGTTCACTCATACAGGATTTATTTTAGCTGATGGATCTCCAAGAAAAAGGTTGGAGATGTGTCGGCATCTCCTCTGGCTCTGTGAAAGGAAAACACATGTAGGTAAAAAGAATTATAGAAGGGAAGACATCAATAAGTGTGTCCTTCATCCTTCTGGACAAAAAGCACACTGAAAGGAAAACTCTTCTTCAGGGGAAAGACTGTGATAATCAGCCTGGGGGTGATATCGAAGCTTCTTTGAATATTCTTATTCATGTTCCTCTCAAGCTAAGTGGATGCGTCTTATCCTCCGTATAGTCACAATTAATGAAAAACCTATAGCCCTGTTCAGCACATCTGAGCATTTTTCACTGCTTTTAATTGACTTATCCAGCATCTAGTGTGACTTAATGGACTTGGATGGCTTTCCTTTCGTCCCTGCCCTTTGAACATTTCTTTTTTCTGCTAACATTTCACATTTGAGGTTTAATCTCTTGCAGCTTTATTAGGAAGAAATTAGCTTCTACAAGAACTGAGCTGTGGAAAATGGATATTTGGATCTTATCCTTATTCAGAAGAACATTGCTGTTGCGGCTGGTGCTTTGGAGTGCGGGTCTCATTAATATACCCTGCACAGTCTGGTTCACGAGAGCAGCCTCTTCCTGCAGAAGATGTATCAGCTGCAGGGAGCGCAGACAGAACAGGCTGATGGTTTTACTCTTAAATTTATATTCTATTTTTATTCCAAATGTTATAATACCCCAAACAAATATTGCTTCCTGCTGTCCCAGAATCATACTGCAGCCCAGTGGTCCAGGCAGCGGCTGGGACTCCTCCCTTTGACTTTCTCTGATGTCTTTGACTACGTTAGCCCGTTCCCTCACGTTGCTTGTGCTGTACCCAGCAGTTCTGCATAGTCCACAGTTCTTTCTCACTGCTTCCCATCCTGGAGTCCTTTACTCTGCCAGGTCCAGTTGGATACTGGCATTTTTTTTCCCACAGATAGGACAGCGTTTGGCCATGTTGTAATGTATGTTGTTTGCTTGTTCCCTCTTGTCCAACCAAGGCTGTTGCCTGCTCTCTCAGTCGGTTTTCAGGTCAGCTGTTTTTAATTCACTTGCACAGAAATGATTTCATGTCTTCTCAAGTCACTGGAGAAGAGGTAAAGTAACAAAAGCCCAAAGCTGGGACCTGGGTTAAAAACACATTCCTTCTGTGGTGGTTCCCCATTTACAATTAAGGTTCTTTTCTAATTTTTTCTTTTGTGAGTTTCAAGGCTATTTAGTGTAATGTACTGATTTATAACATTCTGGTTTCTCAGTCAAAAGTTGTACAGTAGTAAATCCAATGCCTGATGAATTATGTTGCTTTACCACTGGTACTGTTATCCCTCATACCTGTAATCCCATCAGAAGAAATTTGTTAGGCTATTTTGACACTGCATTTTTTTTATACATACGTGTACTGGCATTAATTTTATTAAGCTGCTGTAATTCTTTATAAATAATGTTGTGTATTGCTTATTCCATTACATTGTGCAGGATCGATGTCAGGCTGACAGGCCTGTAACTATTCAGATTATCACATTTTCTCTATTAATTATTTGGTACAGCAGCTGCCTGGTCCATTCTAATTCTCCCTGCCAAGGACGTGCAATATGTCACAAAAGAGGTTATTGTAATTATACCTGTGACCAACTTACTGATAGTCTTAGAACACATGCCAAAGGCTCCAGATATATACAGACAACATCTCTAAAGACACTGCTTTTAGAAAAGAAGGCCCAATATAAAGAAGAAATGTGCAGAGAAGATCGGCCTGCACTGTCCTGGTGGTTCTTGCTGAAATAAACCCCCAGAGGTTCCTGTAAATTCTTGTTAAACCAATGCTAGAGTGGCCTACAGAGGCATCAATATATTCACTGCTCCAATAAGTCATCAGTTTATTTTACTTCTAGATTTCTTCCTAAAATATTGGCAGTGAACAGCAGGACAGCCATTTGGCCTGACCACTTTTGAATCCTCTTTGGAAGGCAAGCTAACTCCTGCGATATGTGGAAAACTGCACTTACCCAGTGCGTAATCACAGCCAGAACAGCTTTTGTCAGACGTGCTGGAAACCACCCCAGACTCAGGCTGTCTGCTCACCTGCTGCATGGCCATCACTCATTGCTGAGGCTTAGATTTCACTGCAGAAGGCTGCTTTTCTTGGGATGATTTAACGCACCACAGATCACTTGCAGGATATACATACGAGTAGTAAAATGGGACAATATCTCATGGCAATATATAAAAAAATGTAATGTTATTTACAAATTTAGACGGGCAATGTCATTCTGTTTGCTTATTTACAAGAAAAGTAATTCATCAAAACTCAGAAGTAAAAGGAAGGGGTAATAGCTATTGAGCTACCATTTGATTCTTAATATTTTTCGTTGATAATTTATTTGTCAGGAAAATATTACTGTAAAATATGATTTTTTCTGATTATGAACTACTGGGTAATAAAATGGCTTTTTTGGCTGATTGTATACACTGGCCTTGTACAGTAGGGAAATTCATACTTTCTCAGCTGTTTATGGCTCTCTTTCTTATCCCCTGAGCCATTGCCAGATTTCCAAAATGAGAAAATCTATTTTAAGAAAAGAAGAGAAATCCCCACTGCTGTTTAGAGACTATGAAAATGTCTTCCAGCTAATGCGAGACTGTGCTGAGGTGTTCTTTATTCACCAGGGCAAAATTTTCTACCTTTCTTCAGATGTCTGGTGAAACTGAGAAGGAAGATGATGTAAAGCTGACGCTCTGGGTTGGTCCACTGGAATAATTTAGTTTTGGACTCTTTTCTTATCCCAACTGCTCTTGTTCAAAAAAGCCTTTCAAGCAGTTGGAGACTACCATAGCAAAGAACTGTATTATTTGGGAATGAATCTGAAGTAGGAGTTCAACAAAGCTATCCTCCGCCTCCTCTGAGCTGGGTGGCAGAAATCTGCCAGCCCTAGAATAGGCTCAGAAAATGCAGATGCATGGAGGTACTTCTGCTTTAATGCTTTATAGTTGCCTTACAGTTATGTATCAGTAGACTCTTCGATTTTGCATACAGATATTGCTGGGTCTGAACGCTGCTGTGAGAGCTGCAGTGCGGCTTGTTCTGAGTAGCAGTGAGAAGGTCTGGGGGTGAGCGTGGGCTGTGCAGGCTGGTGGCTCGTAACACATCGCCTCTCCGCTGCAGTCTCGGGATGGAAAGACTTGCAGTGCTGTGCCTCTGCTCTCGGTTCGCTGAAGGCCATGGGTGGCACCGCAGTGCAGGCTTGATAAATGGGACGCCTCCAGAAGAGGGATGTTTCTCAACAGATTTTTTTGTAGCAGAATAAACCACTAAACCGACAAAAGCTGTGGTGTAGGGGCTAGTGCAGGGAATGTGGAGGTAGAGAAATCGCTCTGAATTCCAGAGCGGTCATCTGTTGATCATCACAGATGATGTCTTTGAAGGACTAGAGATTAGAAGTTTAGGTTAACACTTGGACATGATGATCTTAAAGGTCTTTTCCAACCTAAATGATTCTATGATTCTATGAAGTTTACTGAACTGTGCGTTCGGGGGTTCTTGGCATATTTCTGTAGTGCTCTGAGAGTCTTGCAGTGCTGTGGGGAGCAAGAACACTGTTTAAGCTACAGAAAAGTTTGCTAATTAAAGACTATGATAGGAATGTATTCTCACAGAAGCTCCAGGGAAAGGGAAATGTGTTCTTTCTACCTTTGCGTTTTGTAACTGTGCAGCTGAGAACAAAGGAAGAGGGGAAGAAACTCAATCTCAGACAACACACGAGAGAAAACTAGTCTCTTATTGCCATCGTGTTTGGAAATGAAAGCTCATTGCTGGCATTTCTGTAAGATACAAGAAGGAAGAGATTCCTAGAGGAAGCAAAGTAAGAGCGAAAAGAAGGAATTATTTATTTATTTGTCCCCTTGCCCAAAGAGAAGCTAACCTCAGAATGCCCCTACAAGTTATATAGCCCTGGGGGAAGGGCTGGGTCATTGGTTTCCGGATCCCCAATATTAATTGGAATAATTAAGAATAAATATTTTGGTTAAATGTAATTTATATGGACACTTTGTCTGGCTTATTTTAATCTTTTTATCCTTTGCTTCAAGTTTTGCTATTCAGCTCTGCTTAAATAAATATTAATCAAGCTGACAATGTGAACTAAGTTTTAAGTGGAATTCTGATTTATCAAACAAATCTGGGATGCTCAGATGCTATTTTTGTGCTAGGCACTCTCTGAGGTGTGAGGATGAACTGGTAAGTGGTTAAATCATTCCTGGATGTCCTCTGATAGAAGGCCCAGCTGTAAAGTGTTGCAAAAGCCAAAAAAAAACCCCAAAGTTGCCATATCCATGTGACATCTTTCATCTAAAAGACGAAATTTCTATTCTGAACTTCCTAATGCCTCTAAAATTCAGATTTGTTTGCGATCTTTTATGCTGTTGTGTTAATGCTTGTCAAACATTCAGAAAGTCTGCTATCCTTTGGATTCTGCTAATGAAGTGACTTGCCTTATTCATTGGACAGTGATTAAAAAAAAGTGATGTTGCTATGGTAACAGGAAAGGAAAAGGCAATTACACAAAACTGCATGGCAGAAAGGAAACAAAAAAGGTGCTCAAGGACGGTGAGTTGTGTCTCCAATGAGGTAACTTACATGTATGTTAAGTACCATCATTTTACCAGTGGTCTGTGTCCACGTCCTCCTGGCTCAGTATGTGCTCACAAAGCATGTGCTCAGCACCACTCCGCTGTCTACTGGGAGGAGGAGGGCCGGTGTTCTTCATACCTGTAACTTCTGCATTTTGATTTCTTCTCAGAAGTGCTGGTTCCTCCTCAGGAACAGGTTAGACTCCTCTGGTTTTGTTTCTGGATTGCAGTCTGTTTCTTTTTCTGCCAGACGGAGGATAAACCACAAACCTTGGGGGTCCCACAGCAGTCCTTTCTGCAGTTGTATTTCTATAGGTACTAGGTAGCACAAATTAACTCACAGTAAACAAATCTGTATTTAAGAATGTGATGTAAGGATGTCTTCGCGCTGCAGGGAGAGAATGTGAGGTGGCACAAGGAAGGGGATGATCTGGAGCTGCCTTGGGTCGCTCCATGCCAGCTGCCCGGGATTGCTGGCAGCCCTGCGGTGCCAGACGGGCGCTGGCACACGCAGCCCTTCTCGGCGGGGCCTGGAGAGCTTGCTGGCGTGCAGCAGCAGCTGAGGCGTGCGGGTCAGTGCTGCGTGCCGTGGAGGCTGCAGGCAATGTGCTCTCTAGTAAACGTGCTTGAGATGGGAAGCTGAGAGGAGCTCTTTCGAAGAAGTCCTGGTTCTTCAGACTGACTGAGGATGGCCAGCCCCGAGCTGGTAACCTATTCCTTTCTCCATCTCCTTTTCGTGCTCTGTCCTCCTCTTTAAGTACCAGGCACATCCTTTACAGATCCACTGAGTGTTTAATTATTGCTAGCAGCCGTGAATATTAAATAACGTTAGACACCATGTGCGTCTGGGAGAGCAAAGTAATTCTTTTTTTGGATCTGACCCAAAAATTCTAGTTGGTGCCTTGTGATATACATAAGGAGAATGTCAGTAAGTTGGAGCAAAATCACTTGTGACAGACACACATGCACATCCACAGCCTTAGTGTGTTTAAAGTTATGGAGGGCTCTTAAACAGTCTGGAACAGCTGCCTTTTAGCTGTCCTGTAATGGAAACAAAATGAATCATTAATATTTAACGTTGAGCCCGATCTTTTTTTGACTGACTGTTGGAATTAAAAAAAAAAAAAGTTACTTTTTTTTATTGCCAGTTGGAGAATATTGGCCAATGCTTTTGTAATAAAGAAAAAATATTTGCAGTTTTTCAGTTTTGTGATCTGTTGCTGGGATGGAAGGAGAAAGGAGAAACCAAAGCTGAGCACTTACAGAACGAACTTGCCATTATTCCGTATCGGAGGAGTGACTGAATGAAGCTGATATGAGCAGAAGCAGTGATGCAGAGATGCATAGCCTTAGGCAGTGACTAATGTTCAGTTGGTATTTTGCATCAGTGAGTAAAAATGGACTGTGCGGGCTTGATATAATACTCAGTAATTTCCTTTAGAAATTTGGAGTATACCACGGTATGCTGAAAATCTCTCTGCTGTACATGTTGGGGGTGACTTCTTGTTCAGTTGGTTGAATTGACCATACTGTACATCTCACTCCTGTAAAAGTTTGCCTTAAGTAGCCAGCCTGGAAGAGAGACAATACGACCTGACAGTGCCACTGAGAAGAGGAAAGCTGAGGACATGCTGCAACATTTCTAAGATCAAATCTCTACTGATGGCTATTGATCATGACATACATTTTTAATATAATTTAAATAGATGACAAGCAAATTGCATATTGAATTGGCCTCGTATTTCTCATATTAAAATATCCTTGTCTGGTGTAACAATTAACAGGTAGTTAGGTTAAAGCCTGTATTATCTTACCATAATTTTCCCAAACTTTTTGTATGTGAATAAGAAGATACTCTGTAGTTTGGAAGTAGACAGGAAAAAGCCACAGTCGTTTTCAGGAATACTTCATGTAATACATTGCAGTGCTACTATGCTGCATCATATATTTTGCCTGGATTGTATTTGATACACCACAAAACATTTTGTAGGGTTTAAGTGTAGAAGGTAGAATGGTGGACCTCGACACAAGTAGCCAAATCCCCAGCTGCTACAAACCGGAGTAACTTTGTCCCAGTCAAAGGAGTAACCTGACTTACACCACGTAAAGTTTGACCTTTAATATGAAAGATGACTGCCTCCTGTGGCAATCAAGCTTTCTTTCCCTGCATTTTGTAAAATGTAGATCTCCTTTTTGACCTGAGAGCTGTTATCTTCAGGTATCACCAGGGGCTAAAAACCCCCAAATAAATCTAAAGGTTTTACAGCTGAAAGGTTCATTCTGTTCTTTAAAAACGGCTCATATAATTCCCATTACTGTCACTTGGAGTTATGTATAGAGGATGCACAGGAAAGAAATTCTAGAACGTAAGAAAAATAACATTTTTAATATAAAAATGAATATAAAGTTATTGATCTTTTAATTCTTAAGCAATAAATATCAGACGTGATCAGTTACAAAAATAATTTTTGTTCTTTCCAATGTTTCTCTAGTTACAATGTGAATTCTTTTAAATATTTATATTTAAATATGTAAATATAAACGCATACATTTATAAATATAAATACAGGTGTATAAATATGTAAACATCCAATCCATACATAAATATATAAAATATAAACAGAGAAATTTAAATATGTAAACATGCAAACATACATATATAAAATATAAACAGAGAAATTTAAATATGTAAACATGCAAACATACATATATAAAATATAAACAGAGAAATTTAAATATGTAAACATGCAAACATACATATATAAAATATAAACAGAGAAATTTAAATATGTAAACATGCAAACATACATATATAAAATATAAACAGAGAAATTTAAATATGTAAACATGCAAACATACATATATAAAATATAAACAGAGAAATTTAAATATGTAAACATGCAAACATACATATATAAAATATAAACAGAGAAATTTAAATATGTAAACATGCAAACATACATATATAAAATATAAACAGAGAAATTTAAATATGTAAACATGCAAACATACATATATAAAATATAAACAGAGAAATTTAAATATGTAAACATGCAAACATACATATATAAAATATAAACAGAGAAATTTAAATACGTAAACATGCAAACATACATATATAAAATATAAACAGAAATTTAAATATGTAAACATGCAAACATACATATATAAAATATAAACAGAGAAATATAAATATGTAAACATGCAAACATAAATATAAGTCTTCTGCTTATATTTTTTAGCGTGCTTTCTTTTCAAATACTTGCCTAGTTTCTGATACTGTATTACATAGGTTTTCTCTTCGATCCCCTGGAAGCAGAGGAGGAGACGATGGATGATGAGTGAGCGCAGCTCTCCTGACTGACTTGCCCCGGGAAGTGAGCTGCTCTGTAGTGACTGTAGGCTGCAGGTCAGCTTGGGAGGAGAGGGCAGAGGAGTCCATTGCAGCAGCGTGGTCTGGATGTGACAAACTCATGGGCATGTATAAAGAGACCTGTTTCCACGAGAATTCGCTGCACAAAGCTAAATTCTTCCTCTCCCCCTGGTACATTTTAGTTTATACCTCTCCTGAAGTACTCCTTGCAGCATTCCTAGTTACTGCACTGAGACACCACGGGCTGGGTTATGCATGTGACATATAGTAAGTGCTGAGAGGCTTTGTCCACCCAGAAGGCTTTAATTTTGTGGAGCAAGTGCTGTTGCCTGTATGGGAAACTTGCATGTGAGAAAGGTGTGCTTAGTCTCTCTCTTCCCAGCTGGTTGTGTTTGCTCCAAGTGTGGAGATGGGCCTGCCTTCACGCAGTAGCTGTGTGAGGGGAAAGTACTCTTTATTCTGTATCGTCATGTGGCAAAAAGCCTCAGCTTGGCCAGTTATTCCTTATTGCCAATTAACACAAACTTCTGATGACCCAAACTTCTGGCCTCCATCTCCAGCCCCCTGTGGCGGGCGGTGTGGGGGGCTCTGAGCGGCCGGTTTTGGTGGGAAGGGGGCTCTGTCAGCGCGGGCTGGAACCAGTTCGGGCTGGCGCCAGGTGGTGTGTGGCCCCTCGCAGCCCGGCCGCCGCCTCCCCTGAGGAGGTGCCCAGTCCTCACTGCCCGGTGCTGGATTAAAATGCCAGGCCCTGGAGCTGTAAGATCACGTCAGCTTTCTTCTGCAAAGTAAGTTGCTCACCTTTATTGTTGAAGAGAACAGCTTAAAGGGATGGTCTGTAAGGACTCAAATGTCAGGCTTGAATAAAAAAGAATGTAAGATCTAGTACTTTTATCAACATTTTTAAAGCAGTTGCCTTGTGGTGGAGCTGACTCGTGACTTTTTCAGTTCTTTTTTCAGTTCACTTTTCAGAGTTTGCTTTTTATGAGCCAGCTAGTCTGACTATCCAGAACGCCTCCCAGTAGCACAAGAACTCTCTGTGAAAGGAAAATATATTACTTGGAATTTTATGAAAATCCAGGTCATTGTGAGGGTGAATTTAGGCTTCTGTTTACTCTATGTAAGCAGAGTCAGTCAGTCCTGGAAAGTTAATTAGGAGCTGTCTTTGAGGGTCCTCACGCTCTCGCATGCCCTAGCTCCCTGGGTGTCTCGCTCTCTGCACTTAGTGGATCTGCCAGTAACTGTGGTCATTTGGCATTGCTCCAGCCCTCTGTGGGCAATGCACAAGTCATTTCGTCTGAGGAAATCAGTCAGGGACCAAAACAGCCTGTTTCCAAATGCCACATACGCATACAAAATATGAAATAAATATGTATCGAATTAATTAGTGGTACAATGCCAATAGCAAGAGTGGAATTTGATCACTGGCATGAACCTGATGGTATGCTCACATCAGTATTTCCCTGATGGCAGCTAGAGGCAAAGGCTTAGGGGTCAAACCCCAGTTTTTTTTCCCTTGAGCAGTTCTCTATAGTCAGGCTGTCCCATGGCCTCAGCCAGCCTGGGACTAGTGAGGCTGTGAGATATGCGCACCTCTGCAGCAGCTGCACTGATGGGCACCGAACAGCATGAGCGAAGGGGGAAGCCGTCTGTGTGTGCGGTGAGTGGGGCGTGCTGCGGGGTGCGCTGGGCAGCGGCGCTGGAGCCAACTTCTCGGGGAGCGTCAGCTGCCCGCTGTCATGTGTCACCTGCGGCAGAGCCAAAAAATGATGCACATCTCCAGACGCTCAACCAGATGCTTTGGCCATGAGATTGTGTTTCCTCTCCTAATCTGATTTAAGCTATTCAGGTGTGTTTTGCTTCAATAAACAACCTCTTAATATAAAAGGATTGCTATTTTGTCATTGTGCCAGAGATGAAAAGGGCCAGAAGATCATTATATAAATAAAAAAAAAAAAGGCAAAAAAAAAAAAAAGCAATGCTGTCTGTGTGACTAGGAAGCTAAGTTGCTTATTCTGCTGAAAAGTAATGTACTTCTCATAAAAATGAAAGCATGGACAGATTATTTTAGTCATTTCATAGCAAAAGTTTAATCAGACAGCTGTGTACTACAAATTAACTATGTTTTCCTGATCTGTGATCATCTGACATGATCATACCAGCTATAAGGGAACCCACCCAAGCCTTCAGGGTGACCTCAGTGCTGTTTGGAAGGTTGGAGGTGGGAAGCTGGTGGAATGCTCTGTTGTAGAAGTCCTCCTCAGCAATGCACGACTGCTGATGAGATGCAGTGCTGAAGCAGCAGTGTAGCAGTAGCTTTTTCAATCCTTTTCCTCTTCTGGTCTGACCAAGTTTGTGAGGGAAGTGTATGGTCAGATACATGCAGATATGCAATCCTATAAACACCGGAATCTCAGCAAATATATTGACGTAGTGCATATGAACATGAGGCTGCTCTGTTGCTGGACACTCATGATGTTGCTGCATTTACTCTTTGAGTGAAGGCAGTAGGGGCATTGGCATTTCTGGTGAAGAAAATATTGGAATCAAAATCTAATGGGCAAAACTGGAAGCATAAATCTGTCCTTGGTTTGCTTCCAGCACAGATACCCACTGGGCTTATTTGAATGTGTGGATATGACTGCCTGAATGTGTCTGCTTGTATGTCTGTATTTTTCTTCTAAATTGCTGTTACATTTTGAGGAGAGAAAGAGCATCTGGTGCATCAGGACAGTGCTATATGGAGCTTTAGAGCTGTAGGCTGTGAGTTAAGTCCGTCACTGTAGGAGTCCACAGATTGTCCCTCCCTTGGTTGGGAACTCTGAGTTGCAGACCCATGTTTGCATCTTGGTACCAGACAGGACTGATGGGCTGGTCCTGGAATAAAACCACAAACAAATTTCAAAGCCTCTCACTGGGAAGTCATAAGTGGGCTCAGAAATAGGTTCTTCAAATGAAAGCACAGTTTATTCATTGTTTTTCTGGACACAAGCATGTGAAATTTAGGGTTAAAATGGGAGTCCAATTATTTCATGCACCCGAAGCATGGTTGGTTTGTAACTCCCATTCAGGCTAATTACCCTCATTTTTGGCATGCACAAGAAAGGCAAATTTTATTAAACTTATTTTTCTTAGATGACTTCTCTCTATGCTTTTGAAACCTAAGCTGTAAGTTTTAGCTATACACACAAGTGGTTTCATCAGGTTTCATTAGCCCATAGAGGACTTGGTGGCAGAAACAATGGAGCACTGTTAAACTTAGAGTGATGTATTGCCTATGTCAGTGTGAACATCTGTACAATGGGAAAAAATGTATGCGCTTTGGAAATGGAAGCTAATGAAATGAAATTACCAAGATGAAACATGAGCGATTCCAGCGAAAGCTACATCCGTCTATGCAGTGATAAATACCTCCCTGCAGGTCCAAGAAGAAAACATGGCAGAGCAGCAGTGTGTTGCTCACTGCTGCTTAACTACAGGTTGAACACTCTCTGGAGAGCCACTGAGCTCTGCTGCCTTGGGAGCAACCCTTGAATAATGAAAGAAAGCACGCTGGTCATAGCAGAGGTGCATGTTTCTTGCTTTCTAGCAAGAAAGGAAAAAAAAAAGGAGAGCAGGAAAAAAGAGAAAAGGAGTAACTGTCTAGGAATGACTTGAGGTCTATATTTTCCCCTTTCCTTCACTTCAGTGAGGTTTGGTAAGTTATGGTTTTCTACAGACAATTCTACTTTGAATGTTTTTCAGTTAAGTTACTTAACACAGAATAAGCCCTGAGAGTATCTTGAGGTGAAGATGACGAGAAATGTACCATGCTGATATGACAACATAAAACAACTAAAATACTAATACTGCAATGATTTGGGATTCTTTTAACATTATATGTACTTATTCTTTTCTTTCTATTCACCTATACGTAAAATAAAAAAAAGCTAACTGGCTGTAGAATAAAAAGGCTATTAGATCTCCTTCTCCCATTCCTGCCCTTACCCAGTCCCAGGGGAATAGAGGGTGCTGCAGGGGATCACTGATCCATCCAGTCAGGCAGAGATTTGCAAAGCAGCGAGCATGTTTGGTAAATTCTTGGATTTCTAAGTTGAGCATGAAAGGTAAAATCATGGCTTACATCTTACTGCTGGTAAGATGGTAGCCTGAAACCCGAGAATTCCTTAGTGGCTCTTCCTTGTTAATACAGTAAATACAGTAGTAGGCAGAATTTCTCCTAGCGGGCTGCCAAGTGTTTATCTGCAGTTTCCCAGTATATTTCCATGAGCTTCAGAGGGACTTACTTTATAGTCCCAAAGCCATTTTGTCATCTGTTCCTTTCACTTTCTTATCTCTTGCTTTTACTTTTTAATTTTTTTTTTTTAAAAGATTAAAAATATGCACAGGATTTAAAAAGCATGCTTCCTTGCAATATGTACTCTTAGCATACTTACATTTACACGTTGTTGCAGCAACTGGAATCTTAATTTATGTTACTTTCAAATTTAAGAAACGTAAAAATAACTCCCCAAATGTGCTTTTAAATTTTTTAATATTCTGAAACATACAGCTGAAGCCAAATACTAGGTAACAGGTGTGGTAAAAGCTTGAACTGCGTCCCATGTTAAGGTCTAGCTATATTTGATTCATTTTTCAAGTTATTGAAGTGACGTGGCATGAGTATTTCTGAGAACGGAGTTTGCTAGTCTACATTACAGGCAAATATTCCTATAGCTATATAGTCAGCTATACAGCTGACACCATAATTTATTGCACGTTATGGCTTTGATGTTTACCATTGTTCCAATACCTCTTCCTTTTTAATTTTCTGTCTTGGGAACATTGTAACCAATAGACTGGTTTGTCAGCTCTCGGTTGACGTAATTACAGTCCTTTGAAACTCTGTCATTCTAAGCACCTCCTCCAGGTATCATGTCTAATTTTTTTCTAATCTGGAAATCATTATTTATGGCCTTAAAACACAAATTCCTGATGTAGTTAGTCAGTGATTTAGGAAAAGGCTGATAGCTCACATAGTTAAGGGCTTAGACTTTGTTTTTGCAAACTAGATGTTACCAACACATTTGCTCAGAACTTCTCAGAGTAAAACCAGTAGACTGTTTGAAGAAAATATATAAAATATAATGGGTGAAGTGAAAATTTAATGTTGTCCATTGTGTCAGTATCTTCTTCTTTAGTCCAGAGTCTCTCAAACTTGTTTTGTCTCTGCCTTGTTTTTCTTATTTTATTTAGAACTTTTGTTATATCTTTTGCTTTACTGTATTCTCACAAAACGCAGTGCTTGTGGTGGTGTTCTGCCTGCAGACTTTTGCAGGAAGCACTTAGGGCGTTCTGGGATTCCTTACTGTTGCCACGTTGCTGGATGCTAAACCCAATTTCTTTAGCAGAAAATGAAAATCCAAGGCAGGCAGGGTGCCATCTTATTATAGGAACATGAGATTTTTCAGGTTAACTTTGGGGTACTTGCCAATACCATATAAGCTTTGTTTAGGTACCATTTACTCTTTAAAATAACCAGTTGTTGTTGCTTTGTTTTTATGTCATCATCTTTTTTACATCATCATCATTTATGCAAAAGAAGATTTCATTTCCATGTAATCTTCTTTTCAGGAATTATCCCAACATAATTTTCTGTGTTTTCCTCCATTTCTAAAATTTATTGATGAATATCATGACACCATGAAGGTGGCAAGATGGTTTTAAGTGGTGTATTCGTCAATAATCATGAAATGTGTTTTTCTGACTTCTGTGCTTTGTCTTTAATCACTATTCAGATTTGCAGCCACAACAAATTTTCCTTTTGTTCATGCTTCTTTCCTTTCTCATGCCTTTTTTATACTCTCATTATCAGATGGCTTGGGTATCATCTGTCATCTGGAAAAACTGCTGATTAATTTTGCTCAATACATATTCCTCTAAGTTCTCTAATTTTCCAGAGTAAGAGCCCTTCCTAGAGATCTAGGCTAGGCTTTTTTTTCTCTTTATTTCTCCTCTCTCCCTTTAATTTGGAGTGAATCATTAGTGGGTATAATCTCTTCCATCTCAGTTTTTTGTAGTAATTTTCTCTCACATTAGACTTGTGGTTAACTGTTAATTTTTGGAGGAAGTTTTTTTTCTCCATTTCTGATTTCCCTCATGACCACTGGAGAAAAATGCAATGTTCCACCTCACTTTTCCCCTTATTTGAGTCCCTTTCACTCTTTCTTCGATGTTTTACGTCAACGATTCCCAGCTCTTTTAGAGCCAAGTTTTGCTACTAGTGTCTTCATCTTTCTGCAAGGTGATGGGAAGCGAAATAGAAGACAGCAAGGTCTTGACTCTGCTCACTCATTTCTTGGCAGTAAAGGCACTTACGTGTGTACACGGACCTGGGCTGCAATATTTTCTGCAGGAAGTTTATTTCTTCCTCCTGTGTGCAAAGACGCTGGAGTAGATACTGAGGTGCGGAGTTAATTACAGCCTCTATAATGTGTTGCTCTAGGGACAACAGAAAAAGTTGCCTTCCCTTGCTCAAAGCAAATAATTTATTTCATGACATAGCTTATTTCCCTACTCTCCAGGTGCTTATCTACCCTTACTACTCTTGTATTATTTTCATACGTATGGTGGGCAGTTGTCCCGTTGTAATTTTTAGCTTTCGTTTCTTTCATGTGCACTTCAGCTTTCTTTCATAAGGCCTTCTGTCTTTTTTTATAGTCTTACACATTTGGGAAGTATTTGCTCCTTTTTCCGCTTGGATTTAGTATTCCACTAATCAGCTGTTTTTGTCAGTAGACATTTGCATGTACTCCCTGCTTATTAAAAAAGAAAAAGCGTTCCTGACTCGGCGTATGAATGTCTGTTTTACTTTCTTTTGTCCTGTCTGTGCAGTGCCATGAAGGAACCTCTTAGATATACCTTTATAACCTATTCAAACGAACCCTTTCAAATTTATTTTTCCGTCCTTCATACAGCACTAATCTCTGGGGTTTTGTGCTTTTGGGGGGTTGGGGTTTTTTTGTGCGTGTGAAAGGAATGTGCAGGGAGAGGGGAAGTCCAGGTCTTCAAAAGCCAGAGTGTTTTACAACTAGCTTTCAGGAAAGCTTTATTTGTCTCTGCTTGTGCAAACAGCACAAGTAAATAATTTCCTACCATGAGTTCATACAGTCTTACCCTTTCCTGTCCTGTTATTTTTCTGAAAAGGTTTGATGGCAGTGCGTATTTCCTGTGATGTGTGGTCGTTAGTTTGCCAGTAGGCTGTTAATGGCAGGGAGAAGTAGAAACCGAAGTGGGTATACTGGCATTTAAGTCTCTCTTATTGTAAACATATGATGTTTGTAGTAATACCACATAAGATCATGCTTCCCTGGTGTACATTCCTAAATCCTAATAATATGAAGCCCCTTAAGGACTTCCTGAACCCGGCATTATGTTTGTGTATGACTCGGTCTTCATTGGCTTTTTTCCCTCACACGTGTCTGAATGCTTTTTAAAATCTGTTTATAACTTTGGCGTGTATACAGTTCTGTTCCAAGGAGTTAAAGAAAAATTACTCATCTCCATTTTTTTTCTGTGTTGCTCTCATGCACAGGATAAAATCAGTTATCTTTGTGTAGTTTTTAACACTTGAAATTAGCTGTACTGAGAAACAGATCTTTGAATGAGATACTAAATCATAGGAATTATACAACACACTGACTAATATTTATTATTAAAGATGTGACCATCTTTAACCATTAAATTTAATTTATTAGCCATATAGTCAGCTTTCTTACAGTTCTCAAAGCAGCGCATCCAAACATTTTTTCTAGCGTATTCAAAGTTTGTGGTTAAAATGTAATTGAATGTCTTATGGGGATACCTACTGCATATTGTAGCAAGTATCCTTTGACAGTAAATACTGTGCCAATGAACTATCTGACATGAATATCCTTTTTTTTAATTCCTTTTAGGAGAGATGCCACAATATAATTAGAACGTTACAGAGTACAATTGCGTTTACACTCGCTAAAATTGTTTTCCTAAGTGAAATTAAAGCTATTTAAACTTTTATTTTTACAGTGCACATAAATATGCGTCTCACATTAGCAGAGATCCCTGATTTTCATCCGGGGCTGAGGCCTGGTTGCAGAGTGTGGTACTCCTTGCTGCGTTCTGACTGCAGCGTAGACATGTTCTGTATTTGCTGGCAAATACAGAGGTGTGATGCACCTCACTGAATGTCCAGAGGGAGTCTCATTTAAGTATGTATGTGCACTTTTCCAAGTTTTTAGCAGCTTGGTAGTTACTATATAGACACCAAGGGACATATTTTCAAACTGGGCTTTAACCTCTATCTATAAAAACCACATTTACTTCTACTGAAAGACATTTTTACGTGCAAGTTGGGTAATTAAGAATTTAATCACCCTTTCTCAAGTGAAAATAATGTTTTCTGCACAGAAAAAGAAGCAAAGTTTAGAGGCTTCATTCTAGAGAGCTATTTGCAAGCTTGATATAGAGTCTGAAATAACTTGTTTGCCTTAAAAATAACTGGATGGTAAATCCCTTGAAAATATGTTTTGCCAGGTATCCAGAAGAGAAGGAACCAAGCCAGAGCAAGTCTGCAGCAATGCAGAAATGATCTTGTTTTATCCACTACACATCTATCTAACATTTGATAGGCATGTCCCAGCTAATCCATTTCTGTGGAAATGATGTGCTGTTTTTAATCTCTTAAAATTATAATTGAATTATTTCAATTGCTGGAAATATCACTGATATGAAGTCCCTATTTTCTGATCTTTTTAGTGAAAGACACTCACAGATTTGGGCTGAATGGAAGTGATTTAGCTTGTGATCAGCTTTTGGTCTTTAAGCGATCAGCTTGTCTCTTTACCAGGGACTTGTGAGCAACTTAGTTTCTTGATAGCTCATGGCAATATTAATCAGCTGGATATACAGATGACTTGTGCTAACTCATCGTTCATTGCTTCCAAGCAATGGCATGTGGGACTTTCAAAGATACTGAAAGTTTTGCCTAAAAAGTGGCAGTGTTGTTTGGTTTATAGGATTGCACATAAAACTTAAACTGACCTGATACATGTAAAAGATCAGTCTGAATAAAAGCAACTTCATCTTAGTTATTTCAGAAATCTGTCCAATGGATAAAGCCAGATGTACTAACCTATGAATGGGAAGGTTCCCGTTTTCAATTATCCCTCATATTCCCTGCAGAGATTCTGTGGCAAGCTAAGACAACGAGAGAAGCTTCATTTTAATCTAAAATGTATTTCAACCCTGGGATACATAGTCTAGGGGGTTTTTGTGGTGTTGGCAGTTCCACCTGTCCTTAAATGTGTCATACATTCACCCAACTGGTGGTTGTATGCTTAGCTGCCCTTAAAGACAGTGACTCCTGCATTTAAGGAGGCCTTTATTCCTTTTTGTCATCACAATGCTAATATTAAAAGCCAGCTGAAAAAAATGGAACATGTACTGCTAAGGGAGAAGTGTGCTCTGGAGGATTTTTCTACTGAGAAGAAAGGCTGCAAGAGTCAGTTGAGTTAGCTGTAAAGCTGATTTACAGTGTAGTGGATGACAACATAGCCCAGAATTATGCATATATCATTCATGTTGCATTCTTTTTTTTTCAAAACTGCCTTCTATGACTTCAGAAGATGATGGATATTGCCAGGTGCTTATATAATTCAGACTCTGAAAATTAATTTGATATCATGCTCTGACATTTGAGACCACTTTGGTATTACAAATGCTTATGGTTACCTTAACTTTCTTGATGCTTGCATATAAGTCAGTACAACAAGATGTATTATTATTTGCCTTAATTAAGAACAGTTTAAAATTTTGTGGCTTGCCACATTTCAGTTTTTTGTTTTGTTTTGCTTTTATGAACACTTCTATTGCATGAGAAAAATCTACTGAAAGCATGGCATAGGCAAGGTGTGTAACAGCTGGAAAATAAGTACTTTTTCTGTGATTGCTACTTCAATGAGATGCACAGAGTGCTACAGAAGGTGCCGTCCTGGATTCCTTCTCATGGAACTTAAGATCCTACTAATAGTGAATGAGACTGGCTGGCTGAACTGGCTTCCAGTCCTCTTTTTAAAGATGTATATAGCAGTTGCTTACATTTGCTTGAAATGAACTCATGCTGGTACGATTCATATTACATATATATTTAGATTACTTACCATGATTCTGATTTTCCAGTGCAAACCTAGTAGGGCCATAAATTAGTTTTAGGAAGATAATCTCAGGAACATCCAGTTTGAAGGTCGCAATAAAAATACTCGAGGTTTCTGAAATGTACCTCCAGACATGGCACTGGCTCCTGTGTGAGTTTTCATATGGGTTCTAGCTTTGCCAACTTTTCTAGACTTTTAAGTACCTTGAAGTAAGATATTGGTCAGAAGCGCCTGGAGACCCAGAGCTCTCCATGGTGCTGTTAGCGACCTCCTGGGATTCAGTTTGCTCTAGGTCAGAGCTCTGGCTTCAGTGGCACTGTACAGCTGGGCAAGGCGTGGCTTCAGGTTACGGACTTTATTACTCAGCTGACCTTAGATTCATTGAGTCATACTTTGTGAGTGTATGTGTATATATTTATTTCTGTCTTGCTCTGTGATCCTGTTGACTGATTTCAGTAAAATTTGAGAGAGTTCTCCAGTATACTAAAGTATTTACACATTTGGGGACAGAAGGAAAAGAAAACTTTTAAGTGGCCTCACAGGTGTCCCACTGAAGAGGAAAGTTGTAAAGGGAACTCATATAGGAGAGAACGCCAAAGCAAACAGACTTTGTAACTATCCCTACTGCAGAAAAAGTTTCAGCTGACCAGAAGGAAATTTAACAAAAAGCATATATGTCCAGTGGAAAGCAGGCTTTGCTACTACTAAGAATCATGGAATTACTTATTTTTCCAAGTCTGAATCCTGTGAAGAATGGGGCATGCGCATTGACAGGAAACTTGGTTTCACTTGCTCATTTTAACGTTTGTCTTTTCTTTAATTAGAAGCTTCCATTTGAAATTTTAGAAAATAATCACCATTTCAAGATGACTTTTTTTTTAATGTGGCAAGGAAAGCTGTTCACCTGAAAAAGTGGAATTGGTTCTGCTGAACTGTGGTATTGATTGTTTTCAGATAAATTCCATTCTGTGTGTGTGACATAATTAGTTTCCAAACTCATTGTGTAGAAATAGCAAATAAACATTCTGGTAATGGAAGATAGTTTCTGATTTTAAAGGAATAAGCTAGGTACTCTCCCTCAGGCTAGAGTCCTCTCTTGGGTACTCTTTATAGATGCATCTGATTTTTCACCTTTGAGATTAAACGATATATTAAACAAATACCGTCTCTTGTATACAGAATGACGTTTGGTAGTGTTTCATTCTCTATTGTTTCCACGGTCATCTGAGATTGTAATGCTTTGCTACAGTTCTTCATATTTCCCCCAATTTTTTGAATGTTCGTATTGGAAATGAAGTGTGATATATCCATTTTGAGAATGGCTTTCCAATAGTTTGTATTTGATTTACTAGGAAAACCAAAGTATCAGACTGTTTTTTGAAATCCGTTCTATTACATTATATACAGTTTTCTATCTCCTTTTGGAAAGTCACAATACCTAAAATAGAACATTTATCTTATTGATGCTTATAGGGAATAACGTTCTGTTCCTCTAATAGGACTGGCTGTCTTTCATACAAAGTTTCTTTCCTAAAACAGCAGTGAAATAATGAAAAATGGGTTTGATACTTTCTAAAACCATAGTCAACCTTGTAATTGTCATAGTCCGTTGATAAGTATGAGCCCTTGGTTCCAGAAGGTAATTGTCGTAAAGGTGGTTTTCTAGAACAGGAGGCAGGATGGAGAAAAAGAGAGGAACACTGTTGATTGATAGCAAAAATATTCAAGGAGAAAAAGAAATTTTACAAACTGTATATGTGGAAATCAGATCCTTACCTGATTTAAGACAATGGGAGTCTGGTGAACTCTAGTATCTGGGGCATAAATGCATATCCAGACCCTTCTCTAGTTTGTACAGGAATGTTCTGACAGTTTTATTGATAACTAGAGATAATAACGCTACTGTATGAATTGCCCTTCACTGTATACCTGTAAGTTCTTGGCAAATCATTAGGGCTTAGCTACTGGAAGTTAGTCAGGAATATACTTTTCCTCCATGCTGCTTGCTAGTTATGTATACTGAAAGATGGTTTTAGCTGAAGCTTTTCTAGTCAGCCTATTCAAGTCTAGAGATCCAGCCATGAAAGGCTGCCTCTGGGAGTGTCAAATCCACAGCACTGAGTGCTTAGCGCAACAGTCTTTCCTTTCATTTCTTACTGTGTGAGGGAAAGGGGGGAGAAATTATTTACAAGTTGTGAGTAAGCTGTATCAAGAGGTGAGAAAAAAAAGAGTTTCACAATTATTAGTAATCCAATTATGTAATAAGTACTTGGTTATGAAAGAATGAGACCTTGCCACATTTATAAATCTGAAGCAATTTATGATGCTTTCAAGTGATACCCATCTGTATTCCTCACTTAATCCATAAGAGATTTTTTTTTTGCAGTATAAAACATTTTGTAAGTGCATTGGAAATCTTTGCATTCTGACCAGTAATGTGCAAACAGAGCTACTTCTGTTACATCCTGTTTGGGAAGGGCACAGCATCATAAGAAAATTGCTGTCATGCTCATAGCCTGGCTCTCTTATTTTAAAGGCTATAAATCAAGGTTAGACACCAAAAAGCAAACAATTTATTCTGGAGGAAAAGTGTTTTTGAGTGGCTGAAGAATTTGGCCCTTTGGAACAGCTTTTCTAACAAAATACATGCTTTTTGTAAGAAACTGGTTGTGATGTACTGTGTTTTCAGGTTGTGTATACCTGCCTCCAGGTATTATATGTTCTGAAGAAGAGAAAAGATTTACTTGTGATGCCATTGGAATTATTTCTCCAAATATGCATTTATGATATCCAGAGGATGGATTCTACCTAAGTAAGAGTAGCCTTAGTAAGTTCAGGTCTCTGCAAAGCTTTAAAGTGGAAATCAGTGAAGTACTCATGTGTTAGCTAGGTGCAGGCTGAACTGCATAAGAGGGATAAAAACTATGTATTTGGAAGGCAATATTGATATGTCTTAGACCATGTTCAGACATATTTATAGCTGAGAATATCTAGAAATCAGGCTTTTATGTTTAAATATAGTTGCTCCTTGCAGAAACAGGTTCTCAATCATTTATCGCACTATACCACCTTTAGTGGAGAAATTTATTAGACTGTTTTCTTGTTTCTTGTTTTATCCTTTTCCTCATTAAAATCTAATGAAAAGTTAAATGCAAAAGAGAACTACTTTACTGTTATATTGAAACTGGTGTTTACTTGTCTGAGGCTGAATTTCTAATGCTACATCTGTTCCTCTCTGCTTTATAGACAGAACAGTATCAATAGCATAATTGAGCAGGCTGAATAATTTCCAGGATATCCACCACTTTTAGTTGCTTGTAAGTTGGCTGGATGAAGCATTTGATTGTTTTTTTTTTTTTTTTTCCAGGCTCGTTTCTGGCTAAAATTTTTTTGTTCTTGATTTGTTTTTTTTTTCTTTAAAGTTTCAGGTTTTAATAACTATCAGAGGACCTTCTGAGGACCAACGAAAAATAGCTGACTTATTGTTCTTAAACATGGTTATACTAGTTTTGAACATTCTGGCACTTCAGGTATCTGGTGAAGAAGGTGGAAATCTGTCAGTGAGTAATTCTGAAATGAAATTGTTCCTCTTTCCATGTTTATGAAGAAGGATTCATAACTGTAATGTACAGCTCTTTTGTATACTTGGTAGACTTTATTACACGTTCACCTTGATTTTCAGAGTACTCCCACCTCATAGAGAGCCCAGACCAAATTGATAATACCCTACAATAAAAGACTGGGTCACATTATAGTCATAAAAATGGGTAAAATTAAGGTTGTAAGGGCATCCTATTTGGGGCATTTCTTAGCTTTGAAGTGCTTGATTTTCCGGCTTCTTTTGAAATAGTTTTTGTGGGGGACCTTATAGAAGTACAATCACATGCTGCCATTTTGCCGTGCACAATGGGAAAATAACGAGGGAGACTAGCCAAGAGCTATAAGGCTGGTTTTCAAAGGCTTTCAAATATTATTGTTACTGAACCTATAAATATTGTTTAAAAGCCTTTATGGAAAGCAGTTTTCCCTTGGGGGTGCTGTACAAAGCAACAATGTCCTGTAGTAGAATGTAGACAGCCTTAATACAAGGCTTTTAAATATTGTTACTTTTCTTACTGTCTTTATTCTAAAAATACTGAAGAAAAACATTTCTGACGTGTGCTTTTTTCCCCCCTCTGAGATATTTTCTTGTCCTGGATCATGTCTAACTGTGGATGTGGGTGACTGATACTGGCTAGCTGTATGTCATGCAGCTGCCAAGTGGTAAGATTAAATCATGCAAGACAATAAATGAACAGGCCTCACTGTTTAGTGAGGTGTTTAGTTTGATGGGGAGATTTCTATATTTGTCTTTCAATTTCATCTCTATTTTTAGTGTCAGAGTTGTCCAGACTGTGTTTATGGCTGCTTGAGACACCTTCTCATTCCCATATGCCTCTTTTTTTTCTCCAAAAGAGAGTAGGTACTCATCAGAGGTACAGCTAAGTATACTGTATTTCTCTGGGGAGGTTGCATTCAAGCCACAGCCTACTTTAAGCATCCTACTTTGAGGAGACATTTGGTTGCCTGGAAACTACAGCTGGTCAAACTGTGGAGTTTCAGTTCCAGAGGAATTTTGGGCTTTCTTTTTTTTTGTTTTGAGTTGGAACAAAGACTGCAGAATTTCTTATAAAATCACCAAGAAGTGGTCAATTGAGACATTTCATTGCAATATAATCCAGATGCTTAATTTAACGTCTGGTAGAGGATATAGAACATTTACATGAGAAGTTATTTTGATATTCTGTTCTAGAAAGGTTAAAATGGGTCATCCTGAACTTATCAAAACACTTTTACACCTCCTATTTGGAAAACAAAGCTCTTGTAGGAAAATGTTTGTATGGCAGGCTTCATTTTTGGTGAGATATTATTCTCGATGGAAAAAAATGTTCAGCTGGAATTTTTTTAGTTTCTCTAAGTCCAACTTTTGGCTTTCTGTTCATGCTTAAGCCAGTTCAGTGACTTTTTAATCCTTGCCCATTATTTTTTCAACTCAGGAGCATTGCATATTTCTCCCCTCTTTCTTTAAAGTCTAAAATTTGAGAAATACTCTGTCCTGTCAGCTGCCATGTAGAGAAGATGAGAACAAGCATATAGGAGAGAGGAATGCATTATGTGATGGTATCAGACAGCCTGCTGCTGTGGCCTGGGGAAGGCTTCTCTCCACCTCTGTTCTTTGTGAATGCTGCAGGATATCTGTGAAAGTTGCAGGTGCTGGGGTGTGGTAGGGAGCTCCCAAGCCCATCACCCTCACAGTGACACAAAGCAACCTGGTGTAGCACTAAACAGACTTTCCAATTGGCTTAGGAAATCTTGCTGTTCTGTTGGAGTGTCTGATGCACATGGATGTGTCTCCCCTGCTTTTAAAGGCTGGTCAGAAGTCTGTACAGAAGCAGTACTTTCAGCCTGGGGTGTTTTATATACTGGCATATTTGATAGTAGTTGGATCAAAATACCAGAAATTGTGCTCTGTTGAGCACAAGATGGACCTGATGCAAAAGAGATTTTCTTTATTTCTTGAGCTTCGTGATCTGCTTTCTTCATATCTGCTTACAAGCTTGAGTGAAGGGGATGTAGAGTGATGTTTGGCACTTCTTTGACATTGTGCTGGTACTAATATTAAATTGTGATGAAGAGTATATATAGAGTTTCTGAAAATTAATTACTGGAGAACTTTTCATAAGATGCAGAATGACTCCCCCCCAGCCCCTTCCTCAGTCATTTCGTTTCATCCTAAATTGTGTTACTGGCAAATTTGTGTACGGTAGTTTTTTTATTTTTATATTTCTATTGCACCACTAAAAGGAAATCAATAAATTTATCTTTCAGTCTCAAATGTCTGTTATAATAACTTCTCCCCATTGTAATCCATGGTAAGTGTCAAGATATCAGAACTGGCCTACTATAAAGATAAATCTGATTTTATGAGATTATCAACCTTTCACAAAAAGGGTATGATTGTGTTAGCTGATTGACAGCAGAAAGCTCCCATTCTGGAGACACAATTTAGCCCATCTTTTTTTCGTTTTTAAGTTATTTTCATTTTGCTTCATGCATGTTAAAGTGAACTGCTTAGGCTGGGCCTATGTTAAGAGTAGAAAGTGTAAATTAAAAGGTACACAGCTCAGCACAAGCATTGCTGTAATGACTTCATTCAAAGCAGTCTTTTCAAAGCAGGTGCTGACCTACTTGCTTTAAATTGAGTCCTCTTTAACCATAGTTAAGTAAAATTCATTCTTTTTTTTCTTTTTTTTTCTTTTTTTTTTTTTTTTAAGGAATCCACTACATGAAAAACTTGTGACTCAAAATGGTCACTACCTAGAAATCTACAGCTATAGGAATAACTAGCAAGTAGATACTCCATTTTTTCTTCAATAAATATTTATATTCTTATAATCAGAGCTGTTTAGTAGATGCACACGTGTACATTTGTAATCCTGGAAGGGTGCTCAGCAGCACTCACTTTTCATTATAATGTCTAAAGAAAAAGGAGGAAAACATTAAAGAATCATTTGACTGAATTAACTGACAGTATATTACTTAGTAGCATACAGACTATGTGTAGTCTGGAGAGTGCTAAATTTCAAGTACTTTTAAGACTTCCCCATTCATTTTAAAACAAATGTTGCTCTTAGTTATGTCAGATGAAATCCACTGAAATAAATGGCACTATTACAGATTTACAGAAGTACAGCAGTGAGTAGGTTCCGGCTACCCACTGACTATCATCTAATAGCTCAGATATCACGAGGCACGCTCTGTTAATGAGGGAGAAATACCAGTATCTTTAAGGTCTTAAGTGTACAGGATCAGCTTTGAAATGTCAGTGAAAACGTACCTTTCACTGAATTGTTTCCATCTTGAAATTGAAGGTTTTGTCTTGTTTAATAGGCTTTAAATCTACTTGAAAAGGTTATATTGCAATTAATTAAAATGCAAGCAAACAATGAACAGCAATCTAACTCTGTCAAAAGGGTTTACTATGTTTTTGTTGTTATGGCATTTTGAAGTTGTCGTGGTTTAACCCCAGCTGGCAACTAAGCCCTACCCAGCCGCTCGCTCACTCCCTGCACAGTAGGATGGGGGAGAGAATTGGAAGAGTAAAAGTGAGAAAACTCGTGGGTTGAGATAAAGACAGTTTAATAGGTAAAGCAAAAGCCGCACACGCAAGCAAAGCAAAACCGGGAATTCATTCAATACTTCCCATCGGCAGGCAGGTGTTCAGCCATCTCCAGCAAAGCAGGGCTCCATCACGCGCAATGGTTACTTGGGAAGACAAACGCCATAACTCCGAATGTCCCCCCATTCTTTCTTCTTCCCCCAGCTTTATATGCTGAGCGTGACATCATATGGCATGGAATATCCCTTTGGTCAGCTGGGGTCAGCTGTCCCAGCTGTGTCCCCTCTCAACTTCTTGTGCCCCCCCCGCCTGCTCGCTGGTGGGGTGGTGTGAGAAGCAGAAAAGGCCTTGACTCTGTGTAAGCACTGCTCAGCAGTAACTAAACCAACCCTGTATTACCAACACTGTTTTCAGCACAAATCCAAAACATAGCCCCATGCTAGCTACTATGGGAAAAATTAACTCTATCCTAGTCAAAACCAGCACATTCTCCACCCCTTATTCTGTACCATTTATGTCATGCTCAGGTACCACTCTATCCAATACATCCTCATTAACCACCACTTCCCTTACCATCCTTTGAAATAATGCATAGATATCATTCCCTTAGTCTATGGACCAACCCTGTGAAATGCCCATAAAATGCCCATAAAATGTCCAGAAATGTCCACAAAAAGTCCACTGAGTTCATTTAGTCCATGACTTTGGGCTCCATCTGTGATGGTGGTCACTCAGGACAGGAGAGGTGGTGTGTTGCATGGAGTTACTGGGCACCAAAGCCAGCTCAGGTCCAGTCACTGCTGCAGTTGCACAGCTTCTTGTAAGACTTATCCTCCATTGGTTCAGGTGGTTCCTGCTATAGTAATTCCTATAACATGCAACTCAAATCATGGGTTACAACAATTTAAAGGTATTTCCATTACATTCCCCACCCCTGCTCCCTTTGGACCAGACCATAGGGTTTAACATTGCAATGAACTCCTCCCCTTGTCCCTGCTCTGGCTTGGATTTATCCACAGACTATAGTCCCTTAGGGGCATACCTGCTCCAAGTGGAGCCTTATCTATGAGCCACAGTCTCTCCAGGGGTATACTGAAGTGAAGTAAAAGAGATTATTTGCAAAGCAGGCATTCAAATGAACGTGAATTAGGAAAGTACAAAATGAACAATAAGCAGTAAGTAGCAGTGTTGGAACAACCTTTGAATAGTCTGTTGCTTCTTTGTAGTAAGAAACTTTTTTCTTTAAAAACATAATTTATTTACTGGTAGGGTTATATCAGTAGAAACTGGAGGCTTTCTTTGAATTTTTTTTTTAACTTTGTTTTGAAAGATTTTCTATTTTCCTCATTTTTACTATTTGTGAAATTCAGCCCAAATGAGTTTGGTTAATGTCTCTAAAGTGCTTGACAAAGGGAGTGATTTGAGAAAATCCAGTATGATTTTATACTTGTGTAAAAACTTGATAAAGGAAGAGAACCAGGAACAGATGTCAAAATATGTCAAGGCGAGTACAGTGGGAGTAGCACTTGGAACACTCTGAACTTCTGTCTGTGCTTTGGCATGTGAGCAATGAATGAATGAAAATATCATAGCAAAATGCAGGTCTGGAATCTTTGTTTTACAATGTCGTTTTGCTCTTTGGGAATATATAATTGTTTTTCCGCAAACTTTTCTTCAAGATTCAAAAACTGATTCCTGATGATAAGATAAAATTTTTTTATAAAATAATCTTTTTAGCATAAATGTATAAATGTTTATATATTAAAGCAGCAGAGTAGATTCCCCAGTAGTGGAAATGAATACGTGACCTTCAGTTAAGGAATTTCTGCTGGTTTACAGAAGGGAGGAAACCCGTGTTATGACCAAGAGATTTAACTAAGACTGTCAAATCCTTGCAGAATGAGGAGTTTGCTATATTTTAGGAGTAAAAAAGTTCTTAGACTGCTGTGGCTGGATTTTTTTTCTTTGATCATGATGAGGAAGCAGATTTTTGCAGTAAGCAGGATCGAATATAAAAATCTCCTCCTCTGAGAGAATGTCTGTTGCATTAATCAGGTTTTCTCCGAGTCCTGCTTCCATGTTAGGAGGAATTCACTGGCAAAACTCTAGGTGAATTCAGCAAAAGTAGGATTTCTTCCATAACACAAAGCTCATTTAAAATGTGATGAAGATACTTTCATGAGTGTTTTTTTGTTTTTTCTACCAGCTCTAGTGAATTCAGAAAAGTGAGTGACTAGCCTCCTGCTTACTCCTGTTGCACTTCTCAAAGTGGGAAGGGAATCTGACCGTGCTTTGCACTGACACTGGCTTTTGCTCTCAGGATGGAGCTGAGAGTGGCATCAAGACAGTAAGCATGTTTTCGATTGTCTTGTGTCTGATGCTTGACAGATCAATGCAGTGTTCCACCTTGGGGTCACCGTGACCCTAATACTTGACCAGTGCAGTGATGAATCAGCTGTGAGCTGTCTTTTGTAGTTAGGCCAAGTGAATGTAAAAAAACCCCTTCCACTCCTCTGTGTTAGTTCTTGTACTTCCTTTGCATAATTTTTCACAAGGAAAAAGTGATTAATGCAAAATAGTTCAAAGCTGTTCAAAGCAAATATTACACTCTAGTTCATGACCACAGAGCCTGCAAAATACTATACCTATATGTACTTTATCAAAATGATATCAAGTTGATCTGGCTTGTAAGAGTTTTGGTATAAACTTATTCTCTGATCTATGTATTAAAATTGAAAACAAAATCAAATTGCAGCAATATATTTCATAGTTAACTATATATCTGTGATTACTTTTAACAGTACAAAATATATTTTATTTGATGGGTTGAGATTAACTCATTTATAATTTGGAGAACAAAAAGGGGAAAAATTGCATTACAGACCCCAAACAGCTACAAAACACGTGTCCCTGAAGGGGATTCTCTCTACTACAAAATCTTTCTTTCGTTATAATTATGAAGAATTTGAACTGAAGATCAAGAGATTTTTTTTTTTTTTTTAGCAACTACCTCTTACTCAGCATTGATAATGCTATTTAATTAGCATAAACTTTTACCACTGGATATATAATACTTACCTTTACTGTGAATGTTTTTATGTTTACCATCACACTGGTTGCCTTTGCTATTGTTAAATGGAGCCATCTCCTATCTAAAGAGATCTAAGTTCCCACTGAAATCAATACAGCGATGCCAGTTTAGGCCAGCTAAGAGCCTGGTTGTTTTTATCGCATAGACACTGAATGTAGAAACTAACTGGAGTGAGTCTGGTGAAGGGCCCCTAAGATGATTAAGAGCCTGGAGCATCTTTCATGTGAGGAGAGGCTGAGAGAGCTGGGGCTGTTCAGTCTGGAAAAGAGAAGGCTCAGAGGGGATCTAAATAAATATAATAAATACATCTAAATAAATATATAAATGCCTGATGGGAGGGAATGAAGAAGTTTAACACCCTTCTCAGTGGTGCCAGAGATGGGACCAGAGGCAATGAGCAAAAACGGAAACACATAAAATTCCATCTGAACATAAGAAAACAATTTTTTGCTGTGAGGGTAACTGCAACAGGTTGCCCAGAGAGGCTGGGAAGTCTCATCCGTGCAGATATCCAAACCCGACTGGACATGGTCCTGGGTAACCTCCTCCAGCTGTCCCTGCTTGATGCCCTGCAGGGGATTGGACCAAATCATCTTGAGAGGTCCTTACCAACCTCAACCATTCAGTGATTCTGACTTCTGTCAGCTTTTCCACTCCTTTGGATTTGGCTATGAATGCAGGAATGACAGTTTTACTTTTCTAGGCTAAAAATACGTAGTAAAGAAACTTATAATCAGGAGGCATGAAACTGCTAAGGAATAAGATAATATTCTGGCATGAACTGCCAGATTTAAATTTAAATCTAAGGGCTTCTATGTGAGTTGATTTGAAAAGTAGTCTAAAGGTATTGAAGAGCTCATGGCATTTTTGAGCCAGCCCTCTTGGTTCATCTTGTCTAGTTTTCACAGTGCTATATGTACAAAAACACAGAGGTATGTTCCTTTAAAAAAATCTTGTTCTATATTATTTAAGTGTTAGAAGATTAGTCACAAATTTCATTTATATTTTTGAGGTAGATTCATATAGGTTATCTGCCTCCATACTACTGATAATGCCTTTTAACTTGTGGCATTAATTGGCTAAGTGTTCTTGAGGTGTTTCCTACAAAAGTAATTTTGTCTCAAAGGAGCATTGTCTGTGTCTCATACAACACACGCAGAGGAAAAATCACAGAACTCTATCATAAGTTTGATGTAGAGCAATGCTGAAAAGCTAAAAACTTGGTGTTTGTTGAGTTTCCCAAAGTTAGAGCATTTCGGATTGGATTTCACTGATGCATTTTACCGTTGCTAGCAGACTGAGTGATCACTATTGCAAAGTCCATAGTTAATGTGCCCGTGATACTAAACCATACATTTGCTGGTTCATCGTCATGAATGAAACACAATAAAAGCAGAAGACCTCATCTTCTCATACGTTGTGCTCAATTTTATGGCACCACCTTATAAGGTAGATCTGGGTTTAGTTTCCAACTCCTTTATTCTTGCTATTGTGGAGATGCAAGAAAATCTTGCTAGGACAAGAAAGATTTGTCATCACAGAAATTAATGTGTTGATACTTAAGATTATGAAAGCTGTCAATCGGGGCTACTTAAAAATGCTCATACATCTTTCTGAAAAGTGTTAAGTGATTTCAGTTCTGTGTCTTTAGATCAACATGCACAAAGCCCATCTCCTAAAGCATTAATAACAGCATATCCACCATAAGAAAGAGAACTAATCAAAACCACTTTTACTGTCTCACAGTTAGTAATACTTGGATCCCTTCCTGACCAGGATCTCTCAATCTGTTTCAAAGAGAGCAGAAATGCATACACACTTTTGTGGAAATTCCTAAAGTTGTCAAAATTGGAAGTTGGACAGCTAATTCTGAAATGACCGTATTTTCCTAGGTTATTTGGAAAATTGCAGGATTTAATTTTTTTTTTCTGCGAAATATATTGATTTTTGTTTCAATTAGTTCATTACTTGTCACTAAAAGTTCATAATAACATCTGACGTCATCTGAGATTATTTGACATGTCATATGGAAGTCATAGATATGAAAGTCAAAATATAATCTTTGTTTAATTTTATTTTATTTTTAAACCAGTACAGACAAATTGATACATTTTGCATTATTTTCTTGGTCAAAGTTTCTCCTGTTTGTGTTATAATGAAACATCTTGACAGTTTGAATCAGAAAATATTACCTAGCGAGTAAATTGGAGGAGCAGCTATTTTCAGTAGTCTAGAAATGTTATCACAGTCTAACACATGGGTGTTAAAAACAGCTGCACCTCTAATTAGTTCACTGAGTATTTCATTTTTCTACATGACTTGAAATGATAAGACATGCCAAACTGTGCACTGTTACAATTGAAACAACATGAAATAATATAAAATGTACTAAATGCATTTTTAAACAAAGACTTGATTCTGACATTGGTCTTGAAACTTTTAAATTTTATTTCGAAACAGAAGTACTGAGTTTCAGTGACCTCAAACAATGTCTTCAAAACATTCAAACAATGTTTTCAGTGGGGACAAATCTAATATTCTGTGTTCACTTTCATGAAACTTAATGGCATCTGAGATACGAATTAGTGCTTAGTCTGATTTTTTTTTTTTTGTGTGTGCAGAGTATTATATTTATGACAGTTGTCTGTATTTGGGAACACAGATACATGCACATCACTATTTTCTGTAAAATACAAAATGTTTAAAACACCATTGTTGGAATTATTAATTTCAGGTTAGATTATAGGAAGTTTTAGTTTCCCTTTTTCCTTAATAGAAAATGATCAATTGCTTTTAACCGGAAATGGGGCCTGCGTGACAGGTAGCTTTGTCTTAAATTCTTCTTTTCTTTACTTATGAAAGACAGACTTGGGTTTTGTGTAACTTTTCCCTTCTGTTTCTTTAAAGATGAGAGAGCTTCTGCATCTCTTTATGATGTTGGAAATTCACATATAACACGTTTTAACGAAGCTGGTGAAGGGTCTAGAGAACAGGTCATATGAGGAGCAGCTGAGGGAGCTGGGGTTGTTTAGTCTGGAGAAGAGGAGGTTGAGGGGAGACCTTATTGCACTCTACAACTACCTGAAAGGAGGCTGTAGTGAGGTGGGGGTCGGTCTCTTCTCCCAAGTAACAAGCTATAGGACGAGAGGAAATGGCCTGAAGTTGCACCAGGGGAGGTTTAGGTTGGATATTAGGAAAAACTTCTTCACCGAAAGGGTAGTCAGGCACTGGAACAGGCTGCCCAGGGAAGTGGTTGAGTCCCCATCCCTGGAGGTATTTAAAAGATGCGTAAATGTGGTGCTTAGGGACATGGTTTAGTGGTGGACTTGGCAGTGCTAGGTTAACAGTTGGACTTGATGATCTTAAAGATCTTTTCCAACCTAAGCGATTCTATAATTCTAACTAGAAAAGTTCATAGAATTGTCGAATCACAGAATGGTTGAGGTCGGCAGGACCTCTTGAGATCATCTAGTCCAACACCCTACTGAAGCAGAGTCACCTAGAGCGGGTTGCCCAGGACTGTGTCCTATCAGGTTTGAATATCTCCATGGACGAAGACTCCACAACCTGCTGGGGCAACCTGTGCCAGTGTTCAATTACAGTCATGCTAAAAAAGTATTTTCTTACATTCAGATGGCATTTCATGTGTAGTATGTCAGATGCTCTGGTCCCTTAATCATCTTGCTGGCCCTTCACTGGGTTCACTCCAGTAAGCCCATGTCTGTCTTGTCTTCCAAGCTCTGGGGAGCTTGGAACTGGGTACAGCACTCCAGATGTGGCCTCAACAGTGCTGAGGGGAAGAATCACCTCCTGTGACACATGAAAAAGTTGTGAACTATTAATTATACAAACAAGGATAGCAAACAAATTAAACATGACTAAATATGAGGGGGGGGGAATTTATTTAGAATGCTTGCATTTTAATGTTTATGGTTACATATTAATATTAAATGTACTTTTAAAAGTATATGTTTATGTACTTTTGAAAGTAAATGTTTACGTGCAAAATTCCAACCTTGATTTCATTTGAGTGTTAAGAACTGAGATTTTGGTTGTGAGTCATCTTTAGTCATAGCAGAGTGTGACATTTCTATTTAGAAAGGGCAAATACTGTACACTTAGGTGGAGGAATTTGGCCAATTTATATTTTTTTATTGACTGATGGAGTGTTTCAGAAGTGGAGGAGAGGAAGAAGTGAACATCTCCTGTTTACCTCCTCCCTTATCTCTGTTTAATATCACAATCTCACGAAGTAACATATAAAGCCAGGCTGGCATGTTTTTTCTAGAAATAAGGGCCAGGCCAGACTTTTTTATAGGTATATCCACTTCACGTATAAAACATACACTCTGCTACTTGTGTACAAATGCAACAGCTTGAAAGATGGTAAAACTATGGCTTAAAATTTGGCTGCTGCCCATGTATATAAACCAGGGAAAATATTTGATACCCTTCATGAAAATGCAAGGGAGCCATAGTACATTAGTTACGCCATACTGCAGATCTTTCAACAAGCTTTCAAATTTCAGGTATGTGTCTGTAAACTGATGGTTCTTTTTAAGAAAAATTCCCTAAAAGAAAAAAAGTAACTCAAGAAAATTTCAAGAAAAAACTTGTTTTAAACCAGTAGGAACTTCTTTCTCTGGCAGACTGACATCTATTATAATCTTCTAAATCCAGAAGACAGGTTCTTTGTCAGCTAAATAATATGTTTTTTCCATCATAGAAAGTGACAAAATTAAATCCTTTTCTTATAATTCTGTCTGTTATAAATTGATGCTCACAAATCTCACAGTACTGGTTCAGCAGCTTCCATCCTCATCTCTCTAGAAATTTTCAAACTTAACAGGCTTCTCTCTTTTTTGGTGCATATTTATGTGTATATATTCTTGACTTAGCTTGCAGCTAATCTGAACTAGAAATAAACAGTAAACCCTACATAAAAATTTAATAGCCCTGATTCACCACTGTATTTCTCTAGTACCTACACCAAGGAGCTTCGATCAGCTCTGTAGTGCTAGTGTGGCCCTGAAGGAGTGCTGTCAGGTTCCCCTGGCTCACAAATACGTTTTCTTCGACCTGACGAGTGAATGGGGAGAAATAGTGCTTAAAATACTGTGGGTAAGGAACTCCTGTGAGATTTCATTTTACAGGGTCTGTTCTCCACTTTTCACTTAAATATTTTTATCCATTCTTACAGACTAGCCCTTTACACAGAATAATTTCTGCACACTGTTTGTAAAACTGTTTTCATGTCATTTTCCCCCCAAATCCCTTCCAATCTATTGTATTCACAGTGAATAGCCAATGACATTTGACTTGTCTGGTTTGAGTAATTAAGGCAGTTCTTTTTAAATCTGCCAAACAGTTTGTTTAAAGCCAGGAAGTGGTCAGAGATGTAATGTGTTGCACATTTCTGCTAATGGAAATAATCATACCAGTATGTTACTGGAATATCTTGTTTCTACCAGCCCCTTCATTTGTGTTTTGCTTATTTGTTTACCTGTGCTATGAAATCAGGTTGCAGAACTTTTAGAATGGGACAGCACAATTTGACTGAGACCTCTGAGTGTTAGCCAGAAACACAGGGCAGTCCTAACAGTTATGCAAGCTTTGATAGAATACTTGTCTTGTTCCTGAATTTTTGAATGGCAGGATATAAAGTTAGGGAAGCAAGTAACTTGTCTCCATTTTTATCAGAAACTGATGGCACAGCTGCAAACTTTCTCCTGTTATTTTTTGTTATTTTTTTAGATAGCTTTATCTGCAGCAAACAAATTAGGAAGAAAAAACCCTTCTTTTTTTAATGGTAAATAAAGAAATAAGGCCAGATGCACAAGCAGAAATATCTATTTTGTAGAATTTGGCAAAAGATTTCAGAATATTAGAATTAGCATACTTGTACTTGCTCTTTCCTTAATACCAATGCCAATTTAAGGTAACCTAAGGAACTTAACTGGAATTGTTCCTGTGATATACAGAACATTTAGAGCTGGATGTGGTCCATATAGCAGGGAGATGATAAAGGGAAGGACTTGTTGAATTTTGTTGTTGATCTCTAATTTCATCACAGCAGATAACTTCAACCTGAAAACAGGACTAATAAGTGATTGGTGTCTTCTTTTGATAGGATTAAAACAAATGGAGAAATGTGTCAGAGATTACTTTGAACAAAAAGAGACAAGAATTTAATTAAAAATTTCTGTCTAATTTTAAATTTTATTTAAATTTAATTTAATTACTTTCATCAAAATGTCTCTCTACTGATATGAAGAAATGGTTTTGCTGAGAACAGAGCTGAATGTATATTTGAAGGCATTATTATATTTAGGATGAACAGTATTTGTTGAAGGCATTTCATGAAGTGAATGTCATTGAATATGTTGAAGAGGCACAGATCTCAGATCGACTCTCCCTTACTAAATAATTGATGAACTTTTTTTTGAACTGTGGAATATCAGCATATTTACCAAACGTATTTTCTATTTTCAGAATATCTCTAAAATTTTAAATGTTGTGAAGTAAAAGCAGTTCCAGCCTGATTTTGGCAGTTGTCAATAACCAATAGTTTGAATCTCAAAATGTTTTGAAAAATTAACTGGCAGATGAGCAGGATGAAACCTGAGAGCATCTGAACCACAGAATAGGACCAATTTAATAACTAATAGGACTAAATTTCAAAGCCAGTAGGCCAAATTTCATAACTAGGAAGGACAAAAATGTAAAATATGTGTACAGTTTTTCTTCTTTTTTTTTTGTTTTTCTTTGTTTCAAAGCTTTAGTTTGGAGAGTAAAGACAGTAACTACATCACGTGTTGTAAATAACTATCTACAAATATGGTTTAAACCAACTGAACATTCCAAATTCGAAAGGTAGGAGTTGTCAGGTTTCTGACAATGAACACGCAACAAGCCTGTTAATGTATTGTTTATATATCTTTAATATTCTACAAGACACCATAACCATGATTGCTAATGTCTTTCTGTTCCATTTCTGAGAAGCATAAAAATGCTGATATTTTTTACATCTTTTGGAAAAAGTGGAATGTGTTTTTACTCCAAGAAAACTTTTCCCATGCTGCTGCATTATGTAATGAAAGTGGACACCTGATAAAAAGGAGAGCTTAACATGACCTTCATCTAAATTCTTTTTCCCAGTCAGTGTATGAACTGAACTTCTGAAAGTAAACCTATGGATAAACCAAATCATAGAACCTTAGAGTTATTGAAGTTGAGAAGTAGAGAGCCTGTGGTCCAACTCTTGCTCGGAACAAGTCTGGCTTTGATTTAGATTAGGCTGCTCATCCTCTTGAGTATCTCTGGAGTAAACATTCCTCAAGCTCTCTGGCCCCACTGTTCTAGTACTTGACCACATTCATTGTGGAGACTTTTTTCTTTATATTTAGTCAGAATTCCCTGTGCCTGTTACCTTGGCCTTTTCCTGTGTACCTCTGAGAAGAGTCTAGGTCTGTCCTCTCTGCAATCCCCCAGTATGTAGATGAAGAGAGCAGCTAAATCACTCTGTGCCTTCTCTTCTTGGAGCTAAGCAAATCCATCTCACTCAGCTTCTCCTTTATGTCGTGCTCCAGACCCCTGACCACCTTGTCTTTCTAGCTTGGGGGAGCCCAAGAATGCTTTATATGATGACATGTTGCTGATAGAGAAGCCATTTCATGCATCACTTTTTATCACTGTATTTCCCTTTTAATTAAGGTAAAAGAAACAAAAAAGTTAGTTTAAATAACAGTATTTGTTTTGTTTAACATTAACATAACATTTGTTTTGTTTATATCTTACATAACCAAATAAGGTCAAAAAAGATGCTATAAGTATGAATCTGGTTTTGATGACTTTGTAACAGTTTCTATTGCTTCTTCTGAATTTCCTTATTATGTTAGACTTGAGTCTATTCTATCACGTTCATACCTATGAATGAGCATGTTGGCAAAGGAGTAAGTGTGTATAAATAGCCTCTGAATGAATTTAGGCCAGTTATTAATAGTAGTATGAAACTCAGAAGAAGTGAAGTTCTACAAGAGCATTCCAGTAGGACTAGCCAGGGGGAAGAAAACATTTGATTGGAGATGGAGTTAGAAGAGTTTAGGGAGGAGGTTAAATGACGTGATTGTAAGCCATAGTAGGGCATCATAATTCACCAGAAAAGTTCCTTCCCATCCTATACTCCTCTGCCTCTCTGTTTTTATTCTTTAAGAACAGTAGCATAGACTGTTAGGATGTTGTTCATCTTTCTGATACCATCTGTTTTCCTTGGTGGGAGGGAGAAATGGGATTCATTCCAAGCTGTTTCAAATGTTTTTTCCTCATTCAGGCTGAAATTCAGATGTTCATGTTCAGTTTCTAATGCGGTTCAGTGGCACTTAGAGTACTGTACTCTGGGCAGTCCTGATCCATATGTCACTTGACCCAGCAAAGCTGTAATCGCCTCTTTATAGAGATAAAAAGGTCTGAGACAGTTGCTATGAAATCAAAGGACAGTGGTTCATCAGTGAAGCTATCATTGCATTCCTTTGCTGGATTTACAATTTACTCTTTCTTGTGTATTGACTAAATGCTTTCCCCTAAGCTTTTGTTCAGCTTTTGTTCCAATTCTGTACTACCTCTATCTGTTCCTACATGTCTTCTCTGTAATCATCTTGACTACTGGTGATTTTTCATGCATTTCCAGATTCTTTCATGTCTCACTCCAAGTTCTCTTTATTTTCCCCTCCATTAAAATAATGGACAGTGTCCTGATCTTGTTCACGCAGCCATCATCTTGCCTGTCCTCATTTTTAGAGCAATTTTTTTTCAACAGTCTGAGCACAGTGATATTCTTTTTTTTTTTTTTTCCCTTCAGTCTGCAGTTATATGCCTTCAAATCAGTGAACCTCACCAAAAGGCTGAGGCTGAGAAACTGGCTCTGAAGCTTAAGCCTGAAAAGTACTCTTCAGAACTTTTTCCTGGCTTTTGCAATGTCTTCTGCAGAAGAGTTTTCTGCAAGTCCCTCTCTTGCATGACAACACTGTGTAAAACTGTCAAAACCAATGTAGCTGAGAGTTGGAAATATTGTATATTGAAAGTCCTTGCAGCAGTTACAGTTAAATCCCGTTCTTCATGTGCGTAGCCACTCACGCCATAAGCAATAACAACTCTCTTGGTGGTGTCTCATTCCCTTATGTCTTCTGATGGCAGTTTAAAGAGTCAATAGATGGAATTATATACCTAGACTGTTATCAAAATACTTTTGTTTCTTTTAAATTAAGCCCTGATAGGATGTTTTTTTGCCTTTTTTAGGCTATGGAAGGATTGAATTTTTATTTTGCTGTTATAGAACTCAAAGAAAGAATGTGTCTAATTAGATGTTAGCAGAATCATCTCCAAGTTATAAGAGCCGACTATCTATAGTAAATAGTAAATGTATCATTCCTAATTTCTTTTCTGTATGTGCATTCTTGTTTGGTAATCACCCAGAACTAAGGACTTTAATGTACATAATTCAAGTGTATGGGTTGTTTTGTATTGTTTTTTAATGTGGACATCCACATCCATACAGCAGCCCTTTCCATTGTATTCTCATAAAGAGAATCCCTATAGAGACTGAAAAGTGACAAAGCATCTTTCAACTGTTGAATTACAAATATGTTATAAATATTTCAATATAAATTAGCATTAAAGTGTTTTGATGAGTCAGGCAATAGCAAGAGAAATGTCAAATGCAAAAGAACACTTGAGTAGATATTGTGGACCATGTTCTGCTATGCTGCTCATGTGGAGAAATTTATCAATACATGATTTTCTTAATTATCAGTAGAAATGTTGCTGGAATAATTTAATTTGAAATAAACTGATGAAATCATAAACTATCTAGTTAAATGTGTAAAACCTTCCGAAAAATCCTTGATTCTTTTCCTTACACTGCGAGAATGACAAAATAGGGATTATTCAGTTTGATGATGGAAAAAGATATGTCAAATATTACATGGATGCAACTCAGAAAAACTAGTTAAATCTTTATGAAATGCATCTGCTTGAGATGCATTTTTACAAATATTAGTATGACTATTATGGTGTAGCTGTAATTCAGTCAGATCTGGGTATATCTTTTCAGTTTTATTTGGTATTAGCTTAGTACCTGCTTCAATGGAATTTTTGCTTTGGCTTGTAGTTGTCCAAATGATTATAATACTTGATACCTGGTACAGAAAGCGTGTCCGTTAAAATACCATAGTTTTGCTGATTCAGTCAAGGACAGGAAATTCTGTATTTCAGTTCTCTCTAGCTTACAACAACATGCCTCTAGGCCAAGCTTGCACTCCTTTTTAGACTTCTTGTCACCAGAGCAGATTGTACAATGGAAGTTGTATATCTATTTATAAGTTGCTGCCAAAAGGCTATCACTGTTTATATACAGCTAAGACTTAATTCAGCAGGTGGGTGGATGCTAAAATATTGCTTAGTTCTTTGTCCACATTTTTTTAATCTTGTTTCAGGCTGTGAGAAATTACATTGGACTTTTAGCATTCATTGTGCTTACTCAGGGGAGGTATCTTAGCCCTTGAAGAATGTCTGCTGAACTAAATGAGCTGAGACAAGGAAAGACATTATGTTTTGTAAGAGCAAACAGTTAATAATTTAATTATGACCACCAGACAAAAGCATGCATAAGCAAGGGAAATACTAAAAAAAAAGACCAAAAGAAAATCATTGTTGCTGAGTGGAAAGAATGTGCCAAAGTGCTTGAATCTTCCAGAGCTTCCAAAGCCCTCCATTAAGAATCAAGCCCTTGTATTTCTTGAGTGGAACAGTTTGGTACAGTTCTGGTTGATGATCCCAGTTTACAATGAAAGTGATAAAATTCTCTTCAGAAAGTCATTGCTAAGATTGCATAATTGGGCATTAAAGTTCTGATTATACTTTACAAACTCCAGGACTTTGTTAAAAACCTGACATTCCAATGTACTGAATTTCAGTGTTTGACAGCTCAGCTGTGAGAATTTTTTTAGAGAACATTTGTACCATAAGAACAGCATGTTAATTGACTAAAAAAAACTGGGACAGATTAATCATGGTAGGGAACACGATACTTAAGAGAATGCAGTTCTAGAGCCCTCTGCTGATGAAAACCTTTATAAATACAGTGCTTTTCAAATACCCTTTTTTGAATGGCCTGGGTTATTCATCCCATCCATTTCAGACCCCTAACTTATGGAATAAATCTGCACACTAAGGTGGCTTTCTTGTGGTGCTGACCATGAAGGAGCCTAAAGGGCTAGCTTTCTGCAGATCCTGAACTTCCATGTGGCCAAAGATGAGATGAGGTGCATGTGCTGCTCAGTGCTAGCAGGTGTGTCTCCAGGCGTATGATTAGCATGGGAATTTTGCAAGCATGGCAATTCTCATTCAGCAGTGGCTGTGATGGTAATGAAAGTTATGTATTCTGCAAAAAGAAGATCATAAAATGGCTGAGTACTATTGATTTATGCATTGAAAAAGTAGAGAGAATAGACATGAGCTAGAAAATTAACCAGCAGAGAATATATACTAACAGCATGTACCTTCCCCACAAACATCAAAGCAGTATTTTGTGGCCTGCCTTCCTTTTTTTGCTTTTCAATGTTATTGGTTAAACACAAGACCCTTACAGCACGGCATGCCTTATTGCTGGGATTGGTTTTAGTGGCGATATAGGAGGATGGAATAAACCAAATAAACATCTTTATTTTCCATGATGCCCCTAAACATATTCATTATCCCTACTGCATAGTAAACCCGACTTCTGAGGTGTTCCAGTATCTAAAATATTAGACTAACCATTGTCTGCACCATTTTGAGAGTGATTGATCTAAACTGATAAGACTCCCTGGACTTTGATATGGAGTTTACATCCACAAACTGTTGAATGGATTTTTTTTTTTTTTAATTTATTGTTAAAAACAGGAACTGGGTTTGTGTCAGGCAATCAAAGGCCTTATTTCTTGTTCTTTGGAAACATTTGAAGCAAAAAGGGGTCTGGTAGGGCTTTTTTCAGATTTATAAAGCCAAGGCTTTCTGGCACAGTCATTTACTTGGAAAAGAGAGGAGCTGTCCTAAAGTTGCCCTTAAATCTGCTGTTTTCTTGTACAAGTGGCAGTTACTCTCAGCCTTGCCAAACAAGTACACCCAGAGCAGGGCACAGCTAACAGGCTGTGGCAGTTCTGCAGCTTTGCTCTGGGGCTGAAGTGGACGCCACTGTGGGCTGGGTTGGTTGCACTGGTTCTGCAGTGGGTTGGTAATTGCAGTATTGGCAGAGAAAGCCCCCCCCCCCCGCCACTTTCCACAAAGGAAGAAGATGATATCATTTCTGCCAGTGAGGCTGTTCTGAATTCATCTCAAGATGATGGGGCAACTGACACTGGCAAAACATGTTTAAACCACAAATGGAGAAAACTGCAAAATGCATTTAAGTGTAAAGAACTGGGCTACTGAAAGAAAGTGAGAATATGCTACCCACAGATTTCCTTAGGGAAGTGAAATCAAATTTTAAGAAACCGTTTACCAGTAATACATTATATGATGATAACGTTAACAAAAAGATCATTCTTGTGATCTCCGACAGCTGTGTAGACAGCTATAATGTTGGAAGTCTCCCTTTTCCAGTTACTAGTGGTGTCCTTTCCAAGTCTTCAGTAGTCTTTTTATGTGTTTAATAAACTGTAATATTTACTCATGAAAAATCAGTAAAGAACTAGGCTCGTTTGCCATGGCACAATTAACTTTTTCCAAGAGTGATATATCATTTTTGCATTGGTCCGCGTCTTTTCTTCTCTTATGATATTTCTTGTTATGACTGCCATTAGTTTCCCAAGATTTCCTCCTGCCATAGAATTTGAACCTTGCAGGATTTTAAGGAGAAGTCAGTATGGTTGGACTGAAAGAGAATACTCTGTGCAGATCGTTCCTGTGAATTCATATAAAAGATGCATAGTTCTGCAATTGCATAATATAGTCTTTACTGAAATGAAGTGAACTTCTTCTAGTATAAATATAATTTAAACTCTGGAGGTGAAATACGCAATCCCCCTGGCTTCTGGAGGGTTTTAATCAAGGGTGTCCATGTGCTTAATACTTCACAGCTCAAGGCTAGTGATGGGACCGGTTGGTGTTGAGGGGAAAGGGAAAAATTCAGATTTTATTACTTGATTCTGGCTAAAAATGTGCGAGAGAGAAATGTGGCAGCTCCTATATACATTGAAATACAGAGGAGATGTACTCAGGTATTCATGGGTAGTAAGGTATTTATAGAGATACATGTTTAGATGTAAAATTGTATTCTCATATTCAAGCAACCAATTTTCATGGATACTTGTGGGAATTATGTTTTTAAGATGTCACTTGTGCTGACATTTTGGTATACAGACATAGGCTTTTTTATTTTGCTAATCCGATTTATGAACATACATGCAAGCATGTGACAGCACGGATGCATAGCATTAATGGGTATGGTGAAACAAATGGAGAGCACTGAAAAAAAAATGCATCCATAGCCAGGAAGGAGGATAGAATAACGGAAGAAAGAAGAACAATGGACAATAAAAGGTTTTCTATTTTTTGTGGCAAAATTTAAGATCTTCTATAGAGAGAAGGGAGAATAAGCGGGGGGGGGGGAAGTGTTTAGTTGTGAGTGAACAATAATAATAACTAACTTATGTGTTTGTGCAATTCAGTTGGAGAATTTGAATGTTCATGTAGGAACTCATAGAAGAGAGGATAATTATGTAGTAAAGAAAGCCAGCCTGATTATTGGAAATAGTTGTGGTAGTGCATAACTTAAAAGCCAGATGCAGCAGGTTGGGGAGGTGAAGGAAGGAGGATGTGAGCCAGAAGAGGGGTCTGGAGGTAAGACCTGTGGTTGGGATGTGAAGGGCAAAAGGGGATCTATGAAAGAGAGTGAATCAAGAACTGTATTAGGATCAGGAAGGAAGGAGAGGATGGAGCAAATGAAAAGTTATTGCTGGTAGACAATTGGAAGACCAGAAAAGGCTAAAAAAGGTAGGTGACTGCTGGGGAATAGGTTATGCAAAATATAGAAGGATACCAGGAGATACTGAAAGAAGAGAGAAAATAAGCAACAGAGATCAGAGAGTAAGTAGTACTTCTGACACTTCAGTCACTTGGGAAGTGGAAGAGTTGAACTAGGTGATGGTGAAGTTGAAATACTTCCTGTACAAGGAGAGTGTGGTGAAAAAGACAATCAGGGATCAAAAAAGGCTTTGGATGGAGTATACCTGACAATAAAGTGGAGGGTGATAGGAAAAAAAGTGTCTGTTATGGAGCTGTTCAAAGAGGAACGGTTTGGTAAAAGGTCAAGTGGAGGCGCCTGGGAGCATTGCAGATTGGAAGGGAGAAGCCCAGAGCTGCCTGCCGGTGCTGTAATGCGACATGGAGCGTGTGTTGAACTGGGCCCTGTAACAACTGCCAGGGACTGTTGAAGTGAAGGGATCTACATTATTGTGGCAGTGCCAAATTACTCAGTTTATGTCTGGCCTGCATGGCCCAGTTTTCTTTGGTGCAAGCAAAGAAGCTGCAGATGAGAGGGTGTGGTACACAAGCAGATTTCATTCTGGTGTGGAACTGGGATGTGGTCTGCATCCTGAAGCATGGCTACGGTCCTGTGGGCTAGACTGGACCTCATGAAAAATACAAGGAATAGAAGAAATATTCACAGGAGTGGTGACCTTAAGGGACAGAAACGGTCTCAAGGTAGGTTATGAGTGGTGGAGAAGGCTGGCAAAAAAACTCATATGGAATCAGAACTGTATTTTGTTTAATGATTAAAAAATTTCTATTCTTCAAAAAGGGAAAGGTTTTTGAAAAAGGTTTGTGACTGGATGTGAACATTTACCACGGTGAGCGAGCAACTTGCATTTTCTAGGCAGTTTGTTATATGAATTTCAAATGTAACTGTGTTTTGGAAATACAGATGTTAAACAAATAGGTGTTATGACATGTTGAAAATGAACTTAATCTCATATTTTGGACTTCAGTAATATCTGCTCCAGTGTGACTGTATCACATGCTGAGCAAGGTAGCAGTAATAAGAAGGAAGAGAAAGGTCCCTTGTCCCACCACATCTCTGCCTGGGTTCTTTCAGAAGATCAGCTTTCATTGTGAGACACAGTTGTCACTTTAATTAAAACTTTCTTTTCTAGCTACAGTTTGTAGTTGCACATTGTTATATCTGGAACTTTCATTGTGCAAACTCAGCAAAATGCGTACAGTTCTCCTGTAGTAAGCTCCTGCTAAGCTGATTAATATGTCAGGAATAATGCAGACGGATTGTGCTGTAAACCACTGAAAAGTAATTGAGTGTTCTATATGATCGTTTTCCTTTATGAGGAAGAAACTCAGACTTAATGAAAGTTATATAGCTTATATTTAAATACCAATTTGTTTGGCTGATGTATTTAGCAGGTAAATTATGTTTCCTATACTGTTCCTTTGGATAGCAGTTCTAGCCATCATATGGGCAGCAAAACCCATTATACCATAAAGCAAGAAATAAAGCATATTTCATACTAAATTTCATGCTAGATAATCTTTTAAACTAAAGGATTACCTCCAGTAAAAGCTGAAACACATCAAAGATCTAAGTTCAAATGTAAATTTCCCGGTTTCCAGAAAGCACACTTTCCAAAGAAGGCTATTTCTCGTCTTAGTTTATTGGGATTCTCTCCTACTTAAATGTCTGCAGGGTGGGCCATCAAACTGATTCTAATTTCTAGAAATTAAGAGCATAATTATCAGTTTTCAGCATGTGCTACTAATATGCAACAAATCATTGAAATTCTGACAGATATGCAAAATATGACAGTTATGCAAAAACTGTCTTTTGGGAGAATCGGATACAGGTTTTTTTAAAAAAAAACAACCCCAACAACTTTTTTTGCTGTCACTAAACTGTCTTTGTTCTTGGAGTCATCATCATCTATGATTAAGATCATCCAAAAAACATTTACTCAGAAAAATCTCACTTAGGAATTTCAAGGCAAGACCAATAGTAAACTTTAATTGAAATAAATTAATATTTTATCAGAAAAGGTAAAGATTGGGTCCTGCATCATGGAGGGCAGTTAAATGTCTGGTAATTCAAAACTGACTGATATTTTGTAGAAATAATTATTTATTAAATTTTACTTTACTCTTTTTGCAAATTTCCCAAATCTCACAATGGTCAAGTCATAAGTGACATCCCAGATCTTGTAGCAAAGATAGAGAAACTTTCTGTCATTAATGTTCTTGGGAGACAAAAGGTGAAGTTGAAATCTGACTATTCATGCTTGGTTATTTTATTTTAGGATTAGCAAAATCTAAATACGAACTTGAATGCAGAATATTAGAATGGAAATATAATGAAGAGAATTCAATTATCATGCATTAAATGACATTTCTGGGTAAGATATGCTGGTTATCTTGGTACTTCTGTGCAAGAAAACAATTCAGGTAATATTTCACACCCCTCTTTTTGATAAGACAAGTTCCCCTTTGGAAGCATTCTAATAATTCTGCTATTGTGACTTCACCTTTAGAACCATAGTTTCTTAATCTTTTCAGGATGATTAATGAAAACTATTACAAATGGCTTATACAAACTGAATATCTAAATTCCTAAATTTGAGTTGCCAATTAGAACATAAAAGCGACATGCCTGACTCCTTCACCTGGCTCAAGTGTGAAATTTCAATAGAACATGCTTCTTGCTTCTAAACAGGATATGTAAAACTGTAACTTAGAAAAATAGATGGTGATTTCCGATGAAGAAAGTAAGGTAAAAAGGAAAGAGATCTGGTCAAACCAAGCAGTATACTTTCTCCTTTTTAAAATATACTAATTGGAACCTTGTAAAAGATTTGACCTTAATCGGCAAGTGCTGAAATTTTACATTGTTTTTCTGAAATTGTGTTCTCCCTGGCCAGCCACGATGAGAGTCAAATGTGTGCAGAGTGGAGCCTTTCTCTGAAATTCCATAGCACGCTCCCTCAGAGCCTTGCTTGCAGCTGTTTCCTCCTGTAAGTCTTCTAATATTGCCCCTGTTTTTCCTTCCCTTCCTGCATAGGTCTAATACAGAGACTAAATTGCCTTTTTTCCCTCTTTCTTTCTTTTTTCTTTCCCTACAGGGAAAGATACTTTCAGTCCACAATTGTATTTACTTTAGCAGAAATGTTGGAAAAAGAATCACCAATAGAGTTTCACTTGGTTTCTCTTTAGCAGCTCATAATAACTAAGAGCAAAGATGGGTTTGAAGTCTTGTCCTGTGTTCAGAAGAGTATATTCAAACAAAACCGGTGGATGTTTTTGAATGTGACAGGGAGGATGGCTGGCCAGTCAGGCCTTGGCTGTGGATGACATGACCAACCTGTTCACGCACATCCCCTGCACTGCCTCCCGAACACTCACTTGTCTGTATGTGTGGATGAAAACATACGTGGCTGGGACTCCACCACTGTGAAGTCCAATCCCATTCACCAGACATCCGTGTCATACACTGCCGTGCAGGTGTCATACAGACAGGTACAGTCAGAAATGAATTGGTCTTGTCTTAAAGGTACCCAGGGCTTTTTACCTCGTACTCTCACTGAAAGCAGGGTGGCAAAAGACTCATTGCTTTGACTCTCAAAAATTTTCTAGTCTCCAGCCTTCAAGACCCATTCAAGCACACTCATTCTTGTGTGAGCATTTTCCTTACATGTACATGGCTCTCCTTTGCTGGAGTGCATGGAGAAAGCACTATGCCCTTCCATAAGGGAAGCTGAATAGGACTGATGTGTCCGCAGCACATCGCTAGAGAAATCCCCAACTTCAGCAGCTGGGTAACAGGAGCAGTCAAGCCCCAGCGAGGGCTTCAGTAAGCAGAGGTGCTCTGAGCTGCAGCAACGATGGTGGCTCCTGCCAGCCATGTCCCAGCGCCCCTTGCTGCCCCTTTGCAGCCTGCTTGGCAGTGGGCCATGTGAATGGGCTGTCTGTTTCCTGCTGTCATACGCTCTTTATATTTGTTCTAGTCCTTCCTTGGATCTCTTCCAATTTAAGTTAATTTTTTCTAGACATGGATAAGCAAAGTTGTGTATTTGTTTCCAATGAAGCATTGTAATGTCTTCTGCAAAGGCATTAATACACCTTCCCATTTTGATATCTTCAGGGGGGAAAAAGCAAATTTTATAGGTGATATACAGTTTTAAGGAAGAGGGATGCTGATTTTCAGGCAAAGAATAAGCAGATTACATTTCATCAGAACTTCTTTTTGAATTGGAAATTTGTGAGAATATGAAAAATGCCAGTCATTACTGATGTGAGAGGTTGCATAACCATAATTCTCATGTCACAAGTATGTCTTGACTAGAATAAAAACTACAAAATGGAGGTATTGAGTTATACATCTGACTAAGCAAAGAAAGAAATGAGTAAAAACTCACACAGAGTTTCACGCAAGACAGCACTAAGATGATGCCCACAAAGATGCATATAATAGAAAAGTGAGCAGCACATTTAAACACTAAAAGCTGGATGAAGAGAGCACAGGGCGTATATGCAGATATAATCTTCCTACATTTTTTAAAAATATCTAAATTATTAATAGTCCTGTGTTTCTAATTGAAAAGTTGTGCTGAAAATTAAGATGACTCTGAGAGCTTTGAAGTTCCCTAATTGTTTCAGTGACCCAGACTAAAAACGGACACAATGTAAATCATCTAAACAGCACACATAATTAATTAAAAGGTAAGAAAGAAAACAAAACTGGATGTCTGGCCAGTGCTAGGAGAATATCAGTGAGAAAAAGGTTTTTGACTGAAGGAAATTTCAGGGTTCTTTTGTGGTTGTTTTTTTTTAATTACAAACTTGTGCTCAGCTTTGTTCCGTTTCATATGCATAGTCCCTATTGTCAAATCTTTCAGCAGAGAAAATATAACATAAATTCTGGCCTATTGGAACAAACTGGAAAAATCCCAATGCCTTCCTAAGGTCAGAGGAGGGATACCTTCTGTACCTTCAGCACTTGTAGAATCACAGATCATGCTAATTGGTTCAGAAAAGGCTTCTGATTCACAGAACGAGTGTTTTATGGGATTTGAAGAAAAAAGTGCCACTACCATCAACAAGATGTGGTTTAAAGAAGGATATGATATCAGGAAAAGAAATAGTAGCTGAAGAGTTTGGTCTCCAGCTTCCTCTTGTGATCAGTCACCTGTGCTGTGCCAGTGTTCAGGCTAGCGCTGTGCGCTGTGCCCCAAGAGAGCTGGATCGCAGCAAGGGGAGTTGTCAGTGATGAGCAGCCTCGGCTGGGTTGCGAGGGCGGGTTGAGTGTGTCCGCTTCGGGGACTTCAAGTGGGATGGGTCTCTGGGGACGCTGGGGACTGGCTGGTTGGGTCTCTCAAGGAAGTACTCTCCGCTTTCATCCCTTCTAGAGTGATGAAAGACCTCTGGGAGAAATAGAAGGGGATGATGGAAACTGTGATTGGTTTAGTGATTGGTATATTTGTGATTTCTAAGCTTGATAGTATAACTCGCTGCAAAGAGCCAACATATTAGCATATTAATGTTGTTGATTATGCTGATAATAAGAGAAAGAAAAAAGGAACAGAAAAATCATCACTTATCTGTGATGTATGACAAAGAAATCAGTGAAGCGAATTGTCTGCTGCTTTGAATATAATTAATATTTTCTGAGCCCTCTGGCAAATGTTACCATTATTACTCATTTCAGCCTTGTAATGCTCTCATTCAGACTTCTAAGGTCTTTATTTTCAGGATTTCTCAGTAACTTCCTAGCACTACCAGATCACTTAAACTTTGCAATTTCTTGCAGTTTTCTGAATGAAATTTCAAGAGTATGAACGATTTTATGTTTGATACCTTGTCAGACAACACAGGCTGGTCCTACAGTACTTACTACCCGTTGTTTTTCTTCCTGTTTGAATTTTGACTCAGGCCATTGACTATGGCAGTGCATTGGGGAACTAAGACCTCCCTGAGATAAGAATACTTAAATGAAGTGTTACATCAAAAACTTGTTTGGTAGAAAAATTAAATCCACAATTAATCTATACTGAAAAACAGAAAATGAAAAGCTGATTTATACTACCAATTATACAGAGGCAAATTCTGGAGTTTTTTACAGTAGCATTTTAAGTACCTCTTTTCTTCATATATCTACTTGACACTTTAGAAAAAGAGGTCAGAAAGCTATTGTTTACTTCTAAGAATTAAAATTGCCTACAAAGATTTAAAATTGTTTTTAGTGAAGACTTTCAAGGGCTTGAAGAACACGTATGTATGGAGCAGCTGCTCTGTAGTGCTGGTCATGTTAACACACAGCAATCCTGTGGAACTTTTAACAGGAGAGTAGCCTTAAGGCTGTGTCAAGATAATCAGTCCTGGCTGTGTAGCGGAATAAAAATGTATAACATTAGTGTCACTGTTATTTCTCATCTGTTTTCATTCAGGTTGTTCTTTCAGCAGAATATGCTGGAAAAATTACACCTGGTACTTCTTTGTCAGGGAAAATCTCTATCTTCTACAGGCAACCATTTTTAAAAATTATGTTTGATTTGATTATTGTAAAGACTAGACTATTTTTTAAATGAAGGGTAATATAGCATTCATTTAAAGAATGAGCTGCATAGAATTCAATAGTACCCGTCATTTTAGGAGCTGGTTTCTTTATGGAAATGGGATGATTCTTGTACTGCTTGATATAAGCCAGTCAGCCTGATATAAACCAAAGCTGCTGTGAATCACAAAGCTTTTTTTAATAGTCTTACCAATGCTTTCTACCCTGTTTTTTTGGTGTTCGTTTTGGTTTTTTGGGGTTTTTTTTGTTGTTTGGGTTTTTTTTAGCGTGTATATAAATGTATGCATTCAAAGTTTTGCAGGTCCAAGATGAGCAAGAGAGTTGACTTCATAATTACAATATTTGGGAATTCTTATTTTAAATGCACTATCAACAAGAAATTGAGTGGATTCCAAAGGCAATTTGAAACTAGTTTTTACGTTACAACTCTTTCAAATTGATTGCCCAATAATTGCCACTTTCTACTTGTTGTTGCTGGTTATTTAACACTGTTAATGGAAAAGTAAAGCACATTGAAGATAATACTTTGCACATTTTAGGATAAAACTAAACTGATTAGATAAAAATATTTTGAGAGAGATATGGCTTTTTTTAGTTGTGTTTTTTTAAGCAAATTTGTAATTACTTTGTGGGGGGAAAAAAAAGGAAAATGGCTATATCTGATGATGTGTAGGCCCATTGCAGAGGAAAAAGCTTCTGAGATGAAAAAATAAATTCTTCTATCTTGTCTTTTGAAAAAAATTGCTGCCTCTCCTGTTCTTTCAAGATACTTGAAGTTTTGAAGTTTGTTGAGCTATTTCGTTGCATCTTTAAATCAGAGTTTTGTGAGCTGTACAGCAATTTTCTTTGCCTCTGTCTTTTATAATAGGTAAGGAGAACATCTTCTGTTGTGATTACTGAGAAACAGGGATTAGTGGTTTTACTGCACAAAAGATCCATTAATTGGGAAGAGATTAGATTTGATTGTAATTAATTTCCATAAAACTACTGTTTTTCTTAGAATAAGAATTTTCTTTATAAGGGAATAAACTGCAGATAATGATAATGAGGTGCTTGCATGAAGCTGATAAAGAGCAGTTTATATTTATACTTCTTTCATAGTTTCTTTAATTCAAGAAAGAATATATTTTTAAAAAAGCGTTCAGAAAACAAGTCATAACATTGTTAAACTTTTGTGGGGAAAAATGTGTTTGTATTTATTTTTGTTTTTCTGAATTGTTGAAAAATAGTACACTACAATTTGTTATGATTGCAGTTGTATAGAATTAGTTATTAGTTAAGATGTTAATAAATTTCCTTAAGCAGAATCGCCAAAAAAAAAAAAAAAAAAAGTGTTCCCACTGCCTCTGCAGGACAGTCTTCATAGCTTTCCAAGTTGCTGAGCATTTCTATGTGTGGTCTGATGAATTTTGAAAATTTGGTGTTCTTACATGTGAGACTGAATAGACAACCTGAAATTTCTTGATTTTTTGACTGATATATAAATCTTTTAGAGTATATAGTCTTCAATGTATAGCATATGGTGAGCATTAACCTCTAATACTCAGCTATGGAGAATTATATTTCTTTCATTAGTTTAAATGGGGAAAAGTACTAAGCACTCGTGTTTCTATGAGGAAGTAGGAAGACTTTCTATATCACTCACAGGGATTAAGGAATTTTATAAAGTTGGGAGGTTGGCTTTCTGTTGACTCTATTTGACTTAAATTTTGTTCCCAAGGATCTCAAGTAGCAATCCTCTTACAGTAAGTAACCATCAGAACAAAAGAAAAGCTTTATGAAAATTATGAAGGAATAAAGTGTAGGTAAGAAAAGTGTAATTACCAAAGCTGGAATTAGTCCAGGGTAGGAATTAATAATACTGAAATTAATAAAGAGTTTAATTACCATTAGTGCACAGGGCGTGAAATTTTACTCCTTTCAATTGTACCATAGGTCCTTTAATTCTGTACTGGTGCTTTCTGAAATGAATGCAAAGAACGATATAAATCCCAGGGGACTTTTTTACACGTTTTTCAGCATTTTTGTTTGTTTTCTTTTTAATTACAAAGGGTAGATAATGGAGCGGACTATGGACACATGCAAACCCACTTCTTATCAAAATACATTTAAGTTTCTACTTTCCCATGGCCCTTCTTCCAGCACATATTCTATCAGCAGCAGTTTCTGCAGTGGAGTTACTTCATACTGATTTTTCTCACAAAATCTTGGCAGTGCACCATAATTCAGGTTCAAGTACCTTTCTTATTCCAGTATTGATCTTTTCTTAAATACAGATTGCTCGTCTATCCAAATCAGATTCTGGTTTGGTTTTGGGTTTTTTTCTTCCTGAAGAGGACAGTTCCAATAGATAACCAATTAATCCCACCAACCTAATTTATCATGACAATCGGGTCTTACTATAGCTTTTGAGGAAAGCAAAGTAATTACATCACTTTTGTTTATCCTCTGCATTTTTTCTTTCTAATTTTTAAAACAATTTTCTATTGAATAAGAAATTATAGATTTTTTATGAACTGCAATAATTGAAACACTTTTGTTTACATAAGCAAAAGAAAAAAATATTTTTTAAATGTTTTTGCTGTTGTAATTGCTATTTTTAGTACAGTTGTATCACTTCACTATTTGTACACTTTCTAACTGTTCTATTATACTGTTATTGTTCTGGGTTTCTATTAAAATGAAACGCGACATTTGTTTAATGTGTATGCCTACAGTAGAGGAGAATAATGCAAAGCTAAGTGCTTTGTAATGCCTATGGGAAGAATGTTTTTCTGAGTAGTTTTTGAAGTACATGTCACTGTTCAATTGTTCATTATCTTCAAATGAATTGAAAAGGTACAAATAATTTGATATTCCACATGCATTTATTTTTATTGTGTCAAGGTTTGAAATATGCAGTCGCAAATGTTGCTTCTTATGCTTTAATACAAAGAGGCTGTGCAGCTTGATAGCTAATTTCATTTTTCTTGTGAAATACATATTCTGTGACCAGCACTTTTACAGTTTTCATCTGTTTTGATGTTGTACACTCAAATGAGCTACTGGGGGAGATTTAAAGATGCAGTGCAGATTGGTGTCAGTGGTTGCGCTGCTGATTCTGGGAACACTGGCAAGGCAGAGAGGTTGGGAGGTCGTGAGGTGATTATGCTGCCTTCCCTGTGGCTGAGTCCTGCAGCTGCCTCATTTCCAGCAGGGACATTTGCCCTGCTACATACAGGGCATCCTTCAGGAGGGGAGGGACAGGACAGGCTCCTCAGCTGGGTGTCCCAGGAACATGGCTGAAGGCTGCCTGCTTCACTTCCTTATCCCTTGGCGCCTTCTGCAGCCCTGCTCATGTCGATAGCTTTCCCTCTTGTCATTGCTCTGCCTCTTTTCCTTGCTGCTTCCCAGGTGTGAAGGTTTGCTGAAGTCAGGAGTTGCTGCAACTGCAGATGATCCTGAAGTCAGGTACAAGGTGACTAACTTTAAGTAGCGATGGCCAAAGCCACTTTCAACGTCCAAATACAGACTTTCCGAGACCAGACGAGCTGATTGCATGTCATGTCCTATGAAGGTGGCAGCAGATACAGTGAAAAAGATTTGGAGAGAACAGATAACACGGCAATTAGAAGAAAGCCTGATCTGAGAGAGAACTGGGAGCACTTCTGGTGTGATGGGCCCTTCTCCTACTGGACTTGCTTTAGAGCAGAGCTTTGGGATTTTTCCTGCCTTAAGTAAAAAGTCACAAATACAAAATTTTTTGAAGTTGAGAAAACTATAAAAGTCATTTGCTCCCAAATGGGTTTGAAATTGACCAACGGTTTTAAGCTGCAAAGGCAGTAGTCTTATTTCCAGAGGGAGATTAGAGGCAATGTTAAAATAAACATTTCTTCATCTCAGGAAATTTTGAGTGCCAGTCAAGAAACCAGGTCTAGCCGTGGTGTTGAGTATGAACTCTGACTGGGGATCTAGTGTTCTTGGTGTAAGGAATTTAAATGAAGCACATTTAAATCGAAGTTCACAGAGTAAATTTGAGTGACGTGACATCCTTAAATTTTAGCTGTGTGGCAGTGGACTATACTGTTGAAATGAAATAAAACTTTCAGATTTTGTGACTTATTAGCTTGTAAATAAATGGCTTCTTTTTTCATACCTGTAAGTGTTCTTTTTTTACATTTTCAGAAGTTGGCGTATGCTGTATTATGCAGATGTTTTCATTGCATCAGCTGACTGTAATTAAGATACAACTTTTACATTATACCCACAAACTTGGCATCTGGTCAAGCTGAATTACAAAATTACTATACCCTTTTCTCTGTTTTAAGCTTTACCCTTAAGCCAGAATCGGCCAACAGAAAGCCTGTCATTGGCACTGCCAAATGAATGACCAGCTGCACTCTGGTTTTACTGTTGTTTGTTTCAACATCTCAGTCATCTTGAGAACATGAAAAACCAGTATTTGTTCTGACAGCGTTCATGTGCTCATCTCATTGGGATTGCTAGAGGCAGATTAGGTGCTAATAAAATTCAAACAAGGAAATAAAATATTTGAGCATTTTATGCATTTTATTTTATTTATATCAATGTATTACATGAGAAAATAGTCACAGAGATCCATGTATGGAGCATTATCTGACCAATTAATTTTTTTTTAATCTTACATTTGAGATAAATAATGGCTTAAGCAATATGAATTATCTCCACTGATACTTTGCATGAATATACAGTTGCTTTTTCATTGGCATCCTGTGAAAGAGGATCCTGATGAGCCTTATTTTGGTTTACTTGGACTGATACTGTGCATTTTTTTTTCATAAATGTAACTCAAAACCTTGTAAGTGGTTTAGAAAATGGGAGTTGAAGGTTTAGCGCTTTTTGGCTTTGTGGCAATATGTTTCAGAACAGCCTGATTTATCTATAATCATGTTAAAATAACTTCTAAAAATGTCAATATCTGTTCCAGATTTAGAGACTGCTTCACATGTATAAAATCTGTTTATTGAGTGTTCTCTCAGTTCAAGAGTAGCGAGTTAAAGTATTTTTATTTCACTGAAAAATAGTAAGATACAATTGTGTAAACTGTTACTCATATGAGTTAGAGGCACTCATACAAACTCTGTATGCAAGGAAGATCTGCAGAACTTGGCATCTAGATTAGAAGAAGTTGGGAAAAAGACTGTGGTGAAATTTCCCAGATGTTTATTTTACTTCAGAAAATAAACGGTATTTCTACTAAGTCCTTTATCTGAGTTTTCAGCAGAGCAAGGTTATATAAGAGAAGCAGGAATGACAGGTAAACAAACTGTCTGGTTTTGGGTAACTTTTGTTCTAGTTTTATAACCAATTAAGTTTACATATACTTTTCTTTATTCATATGGTTGAAAAGACAGTGAATATACTCCAGCAGTAACTGTGGAAAGCTAAGGAACTCTGTTAATTTCAGAGAAATCAGGTGTAATACAATGGGGCATTTGTCAGGGCGAATCAGAACCAGACGACTCTGATTCACTTCAGTGACTCGCAGTCCAAACTGAGCAAGGGACTAAAACATGGAGTTCAAATGTTGTCATTTTGTACTTAGTCTGATGAGCATGTTCATACATGTAGGATTTACATAGCTAATTTTCATCATTAAAGAAAGCAACAGTTGTGGATGGTCTTGGCTTGTTTTCTTCTGTCCCAGTGTAGGGGCACAGATGATGTGTTGAGATTGCTTTTTGTGATTCCGCTGGTAAATCTCACTTTTTCATGTTTTGTAGAAAGGTAGAATAAGAAATGCAGAATGCAGACTACAGATATCCCTCAGGAAAAGCTGTATTTAATGGACTGCAATCTTGATAATAATTCTGAAGAAATAGTCCCCAAAATGTTGATAGTTTCAGAAAACTGTTTTTTCCCCTTTTCCTTCAGTATGCTGTTTGGAGATGACAACCAAAAGGAAAATTATCGGCCGCTTGGTGCCCTGCCGGTGTTTTCGTGGTGAAGAAGAAATCGTCTCAGTGTTAGATTACTCTCACTGTGGCCTACAGCAGGTGCCAAAGGAAGTTTTTAATTTTGAACGGACATTAGAGGAGCTTTACCTAGATGCCAATCAAATTGAAGAGCTACCTAAGGTAATCAGTGTTCTGCCTGTAATATGGATGTCAAAGTTGTGTTCTTAAATTTGTATTCAACATGTGCTTCAACTCTGAAATAGGGCTGGCTCTTGACCAGGAGAGCTGCTTACTGTGGGAAGTCATCGCTATTAACTCTAGAGATTCAGTTAAATTTTTACAAATGTTTTTTTCTGCCCTCTCTGAAGAGCCCTAACAGCTGAGACGCTGTTCCTGGAGACGGTACTGCATGGGGAGGAGTAGGGCCACTTACTTCTCCTTGCTGCACAGCACAAGAACAAGGGGCAGCCAATGAGGTCTTAAGTTGGGAAATTAACAATTGTTCAAAAGAAGTACTTCTTGCACAACAAGTAATTAATACGGCTTTTGATATGATACCTTGACCAGGAGTATCCTAATATATGGGGTCGATGATCTCACAGTTGGATCCTCTGTAGCACTGCTTTTAAAAGCAGGCTCTTTGTCAGGATAAGCCGTTTATCCTTGTGGGAGAAATGCCAGTACTGCCTGACTAATATTTTTATAAGTGCAAATGAGGTCCTGCAATAAGATTACTTAAGTTATCCTTCTTGTGTAAAACTTCCTTTATAGAATCTTTAAATCTGTTCTTCTGTTGATTAATGTTTACTATAAGGAATTAAAAGTTACTGTAACTTAAGTGTTCTGGAAACAAAAGAGAGCAAGGTAGTGGAAAAACCAATTAATACTAGGTGCTAGCTACATAATGAAGCATGAAGTAATGTAATCCATTCCTTAATTGAATTTTTCTCAACAATAATGAAAGATGCTTACAAGTCTTTAATTAAACATTGTTCCACTGTAATCCATTCTTCATCATCTCTCAACATATTTCTTTCTTACACTGCTTAGAGACTTTATATAAATTCTATTTACAAATGTAGAAAACGTACTTTTTCCATTACATGGAGTTCTTTTATTCGGATATGATGGTTCATTGCTTAAGATTGCTCACTCAGTCAAGAAATTCTTTACAGATGGTAAGACAGGGTAGCTACAATCTTCTAAGTGTCATAGAAAAATGATACAGAGAACTGCCTTAACTCTCCTGCTACTAGAAAGGACAGCAGACAACCAGATATTTTTTCTGTCCCCATAAATATGAAATGGAGTGTGGTGGAGGCCATTTTATTGCTAATGAATACCTTCAGGACTATTTCTCTTTTAACAATAATATATGGTTAACTTTGTATATTTTGATTACGCTACTGAAGAATCATACTGAAGAATATATAAAGTGTCTAATTTAGCTAGGGATTTTTGGAATATTTGTTTTGGGTCTCTTGAAAGTATGCATCACCATGATATTCAAACTAAATTGCAGTATATAATGGAAGGCAAATATATCAGGGCATAGAACAAGCGCAATATGCCACAATTCTATATGGAAAAACTGAGGGCCAAAGGTAAGGGGTCCAAAATTATGAAATTGGGATGAAGGCGATAGTTGTTAGTGTCGGTCACAATTGAAATGTGCATGCTAATGAAACCTTTGCACTGTGTTGTGGTATCATCTATTTTGTATTTGTTATATGTGAAACAAAACATCAGATAAATACATGCCTTGGAGAGATTTAAATAAGACACTATTTTTGCACCCTTTTCTCATTTTTGGTATGTTATAAATAATATTTTGAAGTAAATACTATGGATTGAAGAAATCCTTTTAATTGGTCTTAAGTTTGGGTAAACGCATCATTTCACATAGTCTTGGCCTTGTATAAGAGAAGATTAATGGGAGTGTTAATTTACTTTCTTGATACCATTCATAATTTTTTGTCTTAAGCCTTTATTAATCAGTACTGTAAATTAAACAGTCCAAATAATTTCTTTATCAAATTCTCTGCTTCAAATATTTTTTGCTGCCTGCAAGTCTGAACTTTTTTCACTATTGACTTAATATTATAGGAGAGAAAATGCCATTTTTTTTTCTTAAAATGGCACCATATTACTTAGCATTAACTTTTGTATTATATGTTATGATCTACCAGAGGCAGAACTTTCCTCTCTCTGTAAATGTGAATTCAAATAACTTCTTCCGGAGAAAATGTGTTTGGTCAATTTTCTGTTATTTACCAAATGTTATGTGCATCTGAAGTTATAATATTCTTTTGAAATTTTCTCTCATCAGGATGCTTTATCATGTTTAAAAATTTAATGAAAAATGCATAGGTAAAAACTCTGTTAAGTCCTTATCTACCTAGATACATGATACACTAGAAACCAATAGATTATTTTGCATTAAACTGATGTATTAAACTTATTCTGCCTGTTTTTTTTAAAAAAATTACCTTACATTTTATGCATCATAATTATCCTTTTTTTTCCTGCTGTCTTCATTAGAAATGGATTCTAGTTCCTAATTTCTAATGTTTTTCTCTTCGTTTAAGGATTTATAGGATTGTTGTATAATTCTTATTCTTTATTTTCCCCTAAATCTAGCCAAGTCTTTTATTTTATTTGCCTTTGACTTCATTATCATGAGCCGCTGCTGCAAGTATGTCAATGAATCAATGACTAATAAAAAAGAATATTGATTTTAATGAAGGTGGAGTCACTGGCAATCAGTATCCAGAAAAACATGAATGAGATGAAAATTCTCCCCAGCAGCTTTCTCTTATAAAGTAAAATTCGGACTAATTTGTAACGGGCAAAATTAGTTTACTTGTTAATGACTTAGGAAAAATTCATCTGTCTCTAACAATGAATTCTAGAAATAGCCACCACTGTGTTTCGCCATCTCACGTGTTGGTAAGATAGATACCAGTAATGCTAAATACGCTACTGAAGTCAGAGGCTACATCTTAATGCTTAATTGTCTCACTGAGAACAAACAATACAACCAATATATAAACAGTGTCGAGGTAATCACTAATGTATAGCTCACATAGATGGGTAGCTACTATAAATTAACTATATTTTTCTTTTGCATGGCATTTGCTATATAATTTATAGTTTCCATTAAAGGCATTGAATACTTTTTCTAAATCTGTTGATAAGAAATCATGTTTCTGTTCTGCAAAGCTAGAAAGTGTTATTCCTTTGTAATCCTGACATCAAATTCCGCCAATATGTTAGCCAATCTATTTCACAGTTATGCCTATGGAAAGTAAAGAGCAGAAATTTCATATTGTTCTCTAATGGCCCTGGAAGCCAACAACCTCTATTGCTGTGTAGTCACGAACTTGAGATATGCAGAATAATAGCCCATTGTTATAACTCAAATTACAGCGCTTTTAGCACCACTTGGTTTCCAGTCTGAAAGGAATAAAAATAGTATATGGACATACAGAATGACAATTACATCAAGGTCGTGATGGCAAGGCCAGAAAGCACTAGAAACTGAGAAAGACACCTTTTGAAAATCCAGTGGGTAAAAAAAAAAGTGGGCAATTTTGGGCCTACATACCTGTATTTCACACTCTTGTATTATTTCTGATACAACAATACATCATAAAATTACTCCAGAGGGAATATTTTTTTATTACACTTCTTCATTCACCAGTTCAAAAGCCTAGTATCTGTTCAGATATTGTCAAAACTTTAAGTTCCTAGCCTTCCTTGGCTTTTAAAAGAAGACTTCTCCAGGAGAATGGCTGCCAACATGCACTGGGAATTTAATTTTCCAAGTATAATAGCATGGTATAGTTTGTAGATGTACTAAATTTCTGCAGGTTCCCTATGCTGAACGTTACTAATGTCTACAGCTGTTCTCACACAGTAATGTGGCTAGAAATTTTAAGAGCAAACCCTAGAGCCTCTTAATTTCATTACTTTCCAGTCTTGTCTAAAATGATGTGCTTTCTTGAAAAAGAGGAAAAGTGGGTGCTCTCAGATGCATTGCAAAGGAATTCCTCATTCTGTGGAGAGATACAGTTCCCTTTATTAACATTGTCTGCAAGCAGAAATGTGTAACCCAGTTTGGTTTCCAGGGTGTACAGTAAATGTTCTGGCTGTTCCTGTAAATTAGATTGGGACCCGCAGGCCCCAGCATGGAAACGGTTCTCTTTGTTACTCCTGCGATGCTGCTGGGCTGTAGCAGTGCATTGTGCTTCTTTGCCCGCCATTGGCATTAGCTGCTGAGCAGTGGGGAGGAGGCTGTTGTACAGTCTTGAGAATGAACAAGTATGTTTCATGTAAGAGGAAATCTGAAAAACCTGTCAATACAAAGGCATTTTGAAACGTGCCTTTTAGTAAAAAGGCCTTTTCATATTTAGTGCCAATTGATAGTGATTGGTGTGGTGCTTCTCATTTTTTATTCATGTGATTCCCTCTCAGTTTTCTGAGAATAGATTACCTTGAAGAAAAGCAGGATTTTTCTAAAGGATTATGAGTTATGGCAGAAAAATGCAGTTTCAAAATGATCTAAAATTTACTTCAAATGATGTACCAGGTTGGCATTTGCACACTGTTTGTGTGTTAATTTTCGCCTCTCCGGATACTTGGCTGAGTTTTTCATCTAGGCAATCAAATTATTATGCATTCTCAAATAGCCTGTAGATGAGTATATAGACTTTATTCTGATATAGAAGTCTGAAAGAAAGACTAAATCTGTTGTAAACATAGCAGTAATATTTGAAGAACACTTTTGAGATGCCTGCAAAGAGAAGTTGTTCTTCTGTGGAACCCACTGAATTTTCTGGTGCCATTTGGTGAATGTGTATTCAGAGAAAGTCCTATGGGGTTTGGTAACTTAACTCTTGAAAGGATCCTGCAGCCACAAAGTGGGTAACGTGAAGTAGGTCTTTCCTGCAGTCTGGTGTGATGGGTAGCACAGGAGTGGTTGGTACCGGGGATTGGAGGCCAGCTGCAATGACACTGTGCTGGGTCCGCAAACAGGGTTTGTACCACCAAAGCGAATAGCCATGCATGACCCTTCCCTGTTACTCTTAGGAGTCAATTTTCCCCAGTACTGTCGCTGCGGAATGTGGAGCACGGCAATAAATAAGCCAAGCAATTATATTGGATTCTCCTCTTATATCTGCTAGCACACTGGGCTTGAAGAAGCTATAAGCTACTCTATCTAAAAAATGCACCTGGTCATTCTTCACATAAGGCACCTCTAACCTTGCAATGCAATGTACCTAAATGTGAAATCACTTTTCATGATTGCTTTCTCTTAGTATGGTTGTTTTATTAATTTTTACGTGTATAAGGTGTTGTATGAGGTAGTGATATTTCTTGAGGAAAGCAGCCATGTTAAATAGGTGCTTTCAACATGATTTATTGATCACTTCAAGTTGAAATGAGGATTGTTTGTGCAGTAGAAATTCTGACATTTTATAAAATTTGAAGTTGAACTAAAAATTAGAATCAAGTCCTGAATTTTGGGGGGGACTTAAGGAACATATCATTCTCATAATGTCAAAGCATTTTGTTTCTTGAAGATAGCAAATTTCCTCTGCATGCAGTCAAAATATCTAAAAATCTAGCATGAAATTAAATTACAAAATCAAATATTTAAATTTATCACCAGCCACAAAAAATTTCAATTGATGTGACACATGAAATATTATGTACCTACAAAATGTTGATTGCAATAAGTATGCAGTTTTTGACAGAAAGCTCTTTTTGAACATTCCTGCTATCAATCAACTGTTCTGATTATTCTTGTCAACTGTGTATAAGCTGTGTTTATGATGTGAGCAGCCTGTAAAATGTTTTCTCAAATAATGGCTTTTAAAAATATTTTTTGATTATTGAATTCTTACATAGCAAATGTAGTTTTGTGGTATTTGTTGCTTCTGTGTATGAATAATGATCCCAAACTGATCTTTTTCCTGAAACGCTGTAAAGTGTCTTTTTATGTTACAGCAACTGTTCAACTGTCAAGCTTTACGCAAACTGAGTATACCAGACAATGACCTTTCAAGTCTGCCAACCACTATTGCTAGCTTAGTTAATCTCAAAGAACTTGATATCAGTAAAAACGGTAAGAGATCAAAAGTATAAGTATTTTAAAGAACTGTAATTAATATGAACAATAATGTTTTAATTCCTAATGATTAACAAACTTGTGTTCTAGAAAACTGGCTCTTTTTCTAGATTATGTACTATTTTCCTGTCTGGCTTTTTTGAGAAGTCTGGGTAGATATCCACCTTATTTACTTTTCTGTTAAAAAAAAAAAAAAAAAAAAAAAAAAAGGTTGCTTTAGCATTGTGACTGATAAACATTAGAAATAGGTGTGGGAGACCATTTTTCAGTGCACTTATGAACCATTCCACTTTCCAAAGTGGCTTAGTACTTACTGGGCTCTTGTGTAATGTGTTTAAGCATACTTATATGCTGCATGTAAACAACTACCAGGATTTATATAGCCAGTGACTAATTTGCTGATGTGCATTTCCAAATTATGCATCTACATATTTATGTGCGTAAAAACCTTTGCATGTCTGAACTTAAGTGTCTGTTTTGAAAACAAGGCTTAGGCACTCTTGAAAATTTTGAAAAATGTATTATTAATACAGGCCTAGAGACTCTTAGGATTATATGCATGTTCTCCTGAGAAGAGAAGGAGGCAAAGAAGAAAAAGATAAGCAGTTCAGAAAGACATAAAAGGCACAAATATCAGTACAAATGATGTCACTATTTAACTCTAGAAAATTATATAAATCAAGCATTAGCATAATAGTTTTACTACAAGGCATATTATCTGTTCTGGTATATTTATTTAGTGCTTAAGTATCATCTTTTAGACTATAATACTAAAATATATGTATTCTTCCTGTTGTAGTTTAAGTCTGATCTGAAAATGCCAAATGGACTCATTTATGAACAAAATTGAACAGTTTTTAACATGTGTATAATAATTCTTTCAATATTTTTTTAGGAATTCAAGATTTTCCAGAAAATATTAAATGTTGTAAGTGTTTAACAATTATTGAAGCCAGTGTCAATCCAGTCTCTAAGTGAGTATCAGTAGCTGGTGTTCGTTTACTGCAAGTGCAGAAAATTTACACAAAGTGAACTAAAATTTAAAGGCATTGTATCAAGTTCATTGCAGGATTAATCTAAATTGCTTTTTAATTGTTTGAAATCCAGGGTTGATGTATCTATGAAAAGATTTGTGTGCTATGTAACAAATGTGGTGTCTTTCCACATAGTAAAGAAAGTATTGGCAAAGCAGTCCACAGGGGGCTGATACTTTATGTATTTGGGAGGTAAGTCACGCTGCGTCCTCACATACCGTAATCTCTTGGGACTTTGGCAACCCTTATTCCTTCCAAAAACTTGTAATAATAGACACAAAAAAAATCTGTGTTGTAATCCCGTGATTTATAAGATGGAGCAAAGCAGATGAAAGGATGAAATTTTACTATTTCAGTTCAAAAAAAAAAAAAAGAGAGAGAAAAAAGAAAGAAAAAGAAAGAAAGAAAGAAAACACCTTTGGCTTAAAACCCTTAGCTAGGAAGGGAGAAAAGGCTGATGTGACTTCAATGTGCCAGGCATTTGAATTTCATGTGGTTATAGCAATGTGGAAAAGATGAGAATGGGCAAAAATGTTGTCTGTAACAAGTAAGTTCTTCTTGAGAATTTGGGAAGAAAAAGAAGGTGAGAGAGAAAGTCATCTTTCTCTTTCTAAATATACATTGTTATTATCTCCATAGCAACTTCGGTGTGAGCATTAAGCTTTTAACTGTTTTTTTTAGGCTGCCAGATGGCTTCACACAACTTCTAAATTTGACCCAGCTCTATCTAAATGATGCCTTTTTGGAGTTTCTTCCAGCTAACTTTGGAAGGTAAGAATTAGTCATCAAAGCACATTGCTCTTTCATATGAACCCAGTTTAGGCTTTAAGGGACCATTTTAAAGCTGTATTCTCTTTAAAAACAAAACAAAGCAAAACAAAAAACCAAAGAGATTTTGGCTTTTCAGCCCTATTTTGATGAATGATTGTTGCTAGAGAGTGTGTTATGTCAGCAAGAATTTTATGATGAAGTGATGCAGTTTGGTGGTTTAGGGAAAAGGTGAGAAGAAATAGAAATTGAAGAAGAGGCCTGTCCTTGATCAAATGTTTTATTAAATTGTAGCAAGGGCAGAAAACAACAATATGGTCTGTGCCTATTGAAAAATGGAAAGAAAGAAGTGTTGTGCGTCAGAAAGGAAGAAAGAAATGACTAAGCGTGGTGGAGTAACCAAAGGAAAATTGTGAATACAAGAACAAGAGAGAAGATTCAAAAGACAACAGAGCAGAAAGGATGTAGAATGAGAGTAAAAATAAATGCAGCAGAAACTGAGCCAAAAAGTGTTAGATAAGGACAAAGCAGCGGGGGCAGGGGTAATCAAAATTAACACAATTTGCCATGGCCATTTAAGAGGGCAGTGGAAGCCAGTGGATCCTTACACTGCACAGGTCTGGCAGAAATGTCAAGTTTATTCCCCCTCTGTTACAGTGGTGAGGGAATGGTCAACCTTTCTGCCCTTGGCTTGTCCAGTTCGGCGAACAGCTCAGCAGACAAAGGATTAACAGAGAAAATATATGGTGGTGTTACAGCATACACCTTGTATTAATTTTTTCTTGATCCATCCAGCTAACCGTATGTGTGTTTTATTGTTCTACTGGGAACATCAACTCAGCACTCCAAAATTAATACTGAGGTGACATAATTTGTGTTGGAAATGACATTGGTATGCTCAGGCATTGAGAACTAGAAAGTGCTGCTTTATCAGCATTCACTGGATGGGCCTGTCACTGACGCAGAGCTGAGTCTGGGCTTTATGCTGGAATACTTTTAGAAAATGCCTAGTTGAAGAAAGAGGAAGAAAAATTGTCATTGTTTGCATTTGATGAGTGTTTGAAATATCAGAGTAAATTCTAAGACAGCCTGCTTCTGCAGTTTGGAATCAGACATTATGTTCAAATGTCAAGGAAAAATAAATGTATTAAATACCCTGCAATTTATCAGATGTGTAGTGTTTATATTCATTATGGTCTTCTAAATCCTTGCTGGTACTTTGTCTAATAATCTGTTGCTTGAGGACATGTCTATTATTCTAAATCTTTTAGCAGAAAGCACTAACTTTTTTCTTTCTTTCTTTTACAAATGCATATTTTAGCTAAATGAAATTACACTAGTTCCAGTTGTGGTTGTTATTCCTTTATTATTATTCTGCTCCTATATTATCTGTTTCGTGTCTTGCATTTACAAATCCTTGTCATGTTTCCAAAGCTTCCCACGTTAGCATAGAGACATTGCTCTTTTTTTTTTTTTTTTAACTAGACACATGTAGCTCTTCAACTGTATCTCCCTTATTGCTCTTCTCCAAATTTTAGTTCTTTTTTAATATCTTCTGGTACAGTAATATTCAGTTAGTCTGTTGTAGTCTCATTTAGCCATGTGAATAAAGTCAGGAACAGAGTCTACCTGAGCATCACGTAAATGTTTCTACACATTTCGCATTTAAAGTTGCTCTTTTTAGTCCTGGTTAAGCACAACTGTAGGACTTGAAATGTTTTCTGCTTTATTTCTTAGGAAAAAGGTAAAACCATAGTTTTCTAGAAAAGCATGATATTGGGAAGCCTGAGGTTCCATGAAACAGAAAAATGGTGGTGTGCTGGACAGAGAACTATTTAAAGCTTTGCTGTATTTTCAAAAAACTTTTCTCACATGTTTACACTTATGGCTCTAAAGGACCTGGACTGTAGAGACAGAGTAATATGCAAAGCAGCATTCATGAAATCATTGAAAGTCACCATAAAGTTCCTCAATAAACTTTCTTCACATTTAGAAATGATGATATCAGCCTAAAAGCTTTAATAGTATGACTCTGGGCTGACATCTCTGTTTAGATATGATACAATTACAAATTAGTTATGCAGAACTGCTCAGTTTCACATAGGCCTTGAGCAATCCTGGGCACAGTCAGCTCATGCATTGAATGTGCCTCCAAAAATAGTTGATTTGATACTCCAGATTTTCTGAGAGTGGAGTTGTACGATTTGAGATGAAGAGGAAAGGACCTTGTTCATCCTTTTGGTTTTATATCCTCTTTTCCTCCCCACGTTGATTATAATCTGGGATTAAAGAACCAGCAAAAGGGTGACATGAATCAAAATCCTTTCATGTTTATGAAATTATCTTCCTAGACAATATAGGTAATTAGACAATTATGCCCCAGATTCTGGAACTCTAATACCTTAGTTTCTTCATCTCTTACCTGATGTGTCCTCATTCCTTCCCATTATTCTACTTCATGAAATTTATTGCTGTGGCTTAAATAATATTGCCAGTTAGAGTTTGCACAATGATATGGAATTATGAAGTACTGTTTTGTATAGGTTCTAATTTATGCCAACAGTTAAGCACATGTCCTACTTCTTTGTAAAATACAGTAAATTCAATGGAGATCTGTTCTGTAGTATTGGTCTGCTGTGTGGAGTTGTAGAATTCAGTGCTCAAAAAATGCAAAAGAAAGTTGTGAACTAAATAGCAATTGCTTTTTATCCTTTAATAGGTTTGGAAATGTTTGAGAGAAATTAACTTTTATTATGTTTGCCTTGTTTGAATAATTAATAAAAATAGTTTAGAATTACTATGAAAAACTGCTATATGTCAAAGTTTTTCAGAAGAGTTCAGGTAAGAACAGATAAGCCCTTATCTGAAGCTATCTATCCTTACATTAAGCTATTTGGTTCTGAATACATTTTGTATCGTATTCAGCCCCACAATGACTGGACATCTTACTACTGTGCATTAAGCGGACTCTTTTTTTGTTGAAATAAGTAGTTTCAAATCATTCTTCTGAATTCCTGGACTAATTCATTGAATGAACTAATGATTTTCTATCATATTTCTAGACTTGTCAAATTGCGAATTTTGGAGTTAAGAGAAAATCACTTGAAAACTCTACCAAAGTAAGTGGTTGAATATTTACATAAGTCTCACCTGAAATTTCTGAAAGTGCAAAATATTTTTATTGTTGGCAATGCAATAGTGTCATTTCTGTTAAGAGTTATTTTTTCCATGGTTTAAAGAAATTCTACTGAATGTTTTTAGCAAAAAGCAAACATACAATGGATGATGGAGACTAGTACATTAGCTGACTGTAACTCAATATCCAAAAATCTATAACATGACATTTTAAAATAAGAGATGTGAACAAAACTGGAAAACAACATATGAGATAACCCTGGCCAGTGATTATGTGACAGTATTTTCCTCATCAAGAAGTAATCTGATGTACTGAAAACATACTCAATGTAACCTCAGTAGAACAATCTCCCCATATGATCTGTACAGAAGTTAAATGTATTTCATGGTTTACAATACTATTTGGAAACCTCTGTCATCAGAATATTAAAGAAATGTCAATTTGGTAGTGCTTCTTGTTACTGTTTACCAAAAAAGAAAGTTGCTATAGTTTGTCGCTGTAATTTGACCAACATTTAAATGATATTTTGAAAAGGAAACAGTAAAGAACTGAAAAATAAATTATACACTTCCAATGCTAAATATAGGAAGTTGCACTGTATAAAGCAAGGAATATGTTTTCGTATTCAGACCAGCATTATATCATTGCTTTCTGTAACAGGGATCCTAACCAATGAAAAAATATCCATGGATTTGGAGATTGTTATAAACCGGGGTTGTATATCCCCATTATAAGTGAGACTTACGGTGGTGGTAATAGACTGTGGTTATGAAACGTTGCTAATACTGAATTGCATATTATTTAGCTCATTTAAAAATGGCACCCTTTTCAGCAAGCATGCATTTATCAAAATCTCCTATGCAGGCATTTTGCCTATAATGGGATATAGTGACATTTTCTCTACTTCCTGTGGGCTTTTATCCACAGCACTTTCCTTTCCAAAGGAAAGCTATTTTTTGTGTCAAAAGTAATATTCTTTATATCAGTTGAAAACACTTTTTTGTATAAAATTTGATTTCCTCTGTTCTGAGTTACATTTACTATTTTGAAAAACAAAGCTTCAATCTGCCACCAAAGTGTTTATCTGCATTAAAAAATGAGACGAGTTCAGGACAGCAGATTTGCAGCCTTTGAGGTCTTTATCATCTGAAAGGCTATATACATGCTGTAGTGTATACATGTTATCTAACTACCTATGATTCTGAAAGTAAGAAAGTTCTTTGATTCTTGTAACCAAGGGAAACATTATTTGTAGATGTGTTTGCTCTCTGCTCTTTGCTATGGCAGAAGGCTTTGCTATATACTACTGAGATGGACTGGAAATAAAAGGTTTTGCTTATGCAAATGCTATCCTTAAAACTGCTAGATAAAAGGGACAGCTGTGTTACGAAATAAAGTAAGAGTAAGAGGAAGAAAGCTGACAAGGTCATTTTTGCATCAACTGGGACAAAAATGGGAGAACTATGCATTTCTGGGCTTCTTTTGTTCTCTAGAAGACAAAATTATTATAATATATAATATTATATATAATTATTGCTTTGCTCTGCAAGCAAAAAAAGGTGCACTGTGTAATAGATGGACAGGAGTTAACACATATTACAGAGTGTTGATGTAGAGGATATACGTCCTGCTTCCTAGTTAGGGTGAATTTGACCTCTTTTATACAAAGACAGTAACTACTCATCCAAAACAGCATCTCTTTGCATACCGGAGTGGGCCTGGGAAGATCAGGGTTGAGCGTGGGAGGTTGGAGGAGGAGAGTGGTGAGGCCATGGGCGACTGCAGACACGATAGTGTCGCAAGTAGAGCTAAAGCAGTATTGGTATGTCGTTTAGGCTTTACAGGGAAACAGGAAAATGTTAAATACCAGACTTCTATTTTCTCAGCCAATAAGAGAAGGAAAATTGGGACAAGAAAACTGTGTCTACAATAGAACCATCTGTAGCTGGGAAAAAAAATGCAGTAATATAAATCAGAATGTATTTTACAATCTAGTTGCAAAAATGGTGATGCAGGTCTTTCAGATATGTACTTAAAGACTTTCTTTCTTATCCTACAATTTATTAGATATATTGTGAATAAAATGACCTGATTATGTTGGTAGTTTGTCCAGTAGCTCTAATGTAAGAAAAGACATGAAAAGGAAGGCAAATAAATAATTTTAATACTGTGATTTGGCTTTTCAATAGATGTGAAATGTATTGTAAGACTGTTTTAAGTAACTTCTGCTCAGTACTATTACTATGTTAAATGCATCTTAAAAGATGTTATCAAAAAGCAGATCATATTCTTTCATGTGTTCTGTGCTGTAAAATATATGTATAAATAATTTTTACAGGAAAAATTTAGCATTTTGGCATAAACAGGAATTAAATGTGCTTTGTGTTTACCATAGTTCTAATTTTGCTATATTTCATACTAGCTCAACAGTCAAGATTGTTGTAAAATGTATCCATAGTAACTGAATGCAAAAGGTTCTCAAATTATTTACAAAAATATCAGATTAAGTAAATACTAACTATAGTTGGCTGAAAAGTAGCTCTCTAACCAGAGCATAGATCTCCGAAGTCTCCCTCTTTAATACAACTTGCATTAAAAAATGAGAGCTTCCATTTGCTGAATTTGTTGTCATAATTTTACGGCATCTAAAACATGTCCAAACATATCACTGTATTCACAGACACTTTCCTGATAGAAAATTAGTGAAGCATTGTTCATAAAATGCTTTGAAGATTCTTGTGATTTCTTCTGACAAGCATACCAAACATTTAAAATAACACTGTCTTGCTGTATCATATTGGGCTGGAGACATACATTTCTCTTCAAATGAAAATGTTGCAGGATGTTCGTATTTTCTGTCAGCAGTACTTTCTCTTCAGAAAACACTAATAGGCTTACAAATATTTTTAACATGCTGAAAATATTTGTATGTTTAGTCTATAGATATTCGCAATACTGTTTTATAAAATCAGTAATTTGTTTTCTCTCTTATACGGTTTGATTAAAGATTATTATTGATTTCCAGGATCTTTTGAGCATTGAGAAATATTTGGAAATCTCTGGCCCATATTGCAAATAATTTCTAATATTTTATTAAAGCTTTAATTTGTGCAACAAAAATAGAAGAATCTCTTTTTTTCTCTTGAATTTCTGTTAAATGTTTCAGAGCATTTGTGAGATTCTGGCCAAGTTTCATACGTTTGAACAATTTTGTCACCTAGTTCACAGGGTTGTCTGTTGGCGTGAAGAACCAACTAAGATAATTTTTATTATTCTGTTTGGATAAAAGTGTACTTGATCATTACTCGCTGTAACAACATGTAATATTACTGTGTAATAGCTCGGGATGGTGTTTTATAGACCACGGCTCCCGATAGCTCCATAGTGTTCTGTTTTATAATACTACCGTACTGAATGTGTATTTGAAGCTGCAGGCGAGGCTTTCCAATTGCTAGTGATGTTTTCAGTCATTTTGCACCCAAACTGAAGCAATTAAAATCAGTGGACAGATTCCCATTAGCTTCAATGGGTTTTGAATGAGGCAGTTTGTGCTTCAGTGTTTAATTATTCTGTGTTTGAGTAATTTCTCGGAGTGGAGAGATGTAATTCCCAGTTTTCTATGCTGCTGAATAAGGCTGTAGTTCAACTTGGATGGGAAGATATGGGAAAAGAGGAGGCTGCCAAGGGAGGAACCACTTAGAGAACTGCAGCAGGAGACTGACAAGTCCCACAGGTCCCACCAAGGGCCCATCTTGCCCTCAGTCCTGTTTATGGCAGTGATCAACACTTACCTTGGAGGATCTGAGTAACTTGGTGACTGTAAACCTCTTTTCTTTAACAACCTTTTCTATGTCATTTGTAAACTACCCAGCATGTGCCCCAGCCCAGAGCCTGACTATTGGCAGCTCCTCCTCCTCCACCCACTCCTTTAAAATTGGTATTTTTTCCAGTCTTTGGTTATTTATTTATCCATGTGAAGACCCTCTGTGGTCACATAGCTGCTTAGGTTAAGAACTTTCAGTGAAGGACCTTTGCATATATCTCTTGGAAATAAGGGTAGACTTTATTGTCCAGCTCTTCTGTACACTTGACTCTTTCAAAAGACTCCAGAAGTATTTTGAGTCATCCCTACTCATCACAAAAACTGTGTTGAATTTCCCCAGTGTGTTGTATTTGTCTGCATATCCCCTTATTCTATTGTTTAAAAGAGTTTCTGTTAATTTGTCTGGTAAAGTTGTCAAAGTCACTGGTCTGTAGTTTCCTAGGCTTATCCTGGAATGATTTAAAAATTGTTGTGACATTAGTTACACACTGCCCAGTCATCTAGCGCTGAAGCACTTTGTGAGAGGTTTTGTGTGTCATACATGCATGCTGTCTGAGCTCTTAACTGTGGGTAAGCATTGCAGCATGGGAGCCTGCCCAAACTCTGTATACAAATGCAGAAAATTAATTTAGTTTTTCTGCTCTGACCTTCTTTTTTTCTGAGCATTCCTTTTAGATCTTTTCCATAGACTCTGGCAGGCTTCCTGCTCATGAGGGGCCTGAGGAAAGATTTATTATTACTTTTTATACCTTTTTGCAAATATTTCTGAAGATATTTTCTGGCCTTCTGTAGTTAACCATTCTGTTCTATTTTCCTTATTTGGACATATTTTCATCTTTTAAAGGATGTCTTCTAAGTCTCCTATATTTTCTTCTTTGCCACGTTGGTTTTGGATTTTCTCAAGTCCTTTTGACAGGTGATTTTGTATTGCTTTAAGTGTCTTGATCTTCTCCCAGCAGCGATTTAGCTTGCTTAGCTGATGTGGAGGACTTCTCACTGTGATTATTTTCCTCTTACCGTCCAGAGCCATCCTGACAAAGGCTGGAGCTACTAAACTCAGAGGCCAGACATTACTCCTGAAGGTCTCCTCATGTGGGTCCTGACCTTCCCTCCCCATGCATGTCCGTTACTTGCTGTTTGGTGCAGAGAGGGACAGACTGCCTGCCATAGCATATTGCAGTCCCAGGACTGTATGTCCACATTGCATCTTTAATGACAGTGAAGTCCATGCTGGTCAGTGGCCTCGACGTGTGCCAAGCGTGTGTAGGAGGCAGGGCACAGGGCAGCTCCTACCGTGGCTTCAGCGGGAAGGAAACTGCTGTGAGAGCACCCGTGACACGCTTGAGTGTCCACATGTGTAGATGGCACAAGGCAAACTTGAACCAAAAAGAAATTGTTTTGAGCCTAAAATCAGGAAGGTAGGTGCGCCCAGTGAGCACCTCCACCTTTCCTTTCTCTTCCGCAACAGTACGAGGTCTGCTTGCTTGTCAGAGTTGTTCAGTATTATCAATGCGGGTTGTTTAGTATTATCTGTGTAGGTGTTGTCGGTGAATGTCAGTGAATGTGTCAGCATCTCTGGGTTCAGCGCTATAACAACCTGTGATTACAGTTGCACTTTTCATCTGTTGTGTCTAGTGAAACAGAAAACACCCCCCTTAAAGTTTTTTTTCTCAAGTTTAAGAAAAAATACATATAAATTAGTTGCACATTTCAGTTATGTATCAGAGCACATGTATATTTACGTACATACATCAATGCATACACGCACATACGTATGTATACATACAAATGATTAGTGAAGAGATGTCATAACACACCTGGTTTCTGGAGGTGCTGTGTCAATACCAGCTCGCAGTACAAGGGTTAGTGTGCATACCTCGCCATGCAATAACCCTTTTCTGTCCCCCACCGATTTGAAGGCACCCACACCGATCAGGGCAGCGGTAACTGTGTGGAAGTGCTTCTGCTGTTCCCCTGGCGCCGCCCGGGGATGCTGTGGTAGGTGCGCCTCACCTTCCCCAAAATGCCTCTGCCTAGCGCATGGCTGCTGTCAGGAGCCAGCGTTTCTGCCTGCACTGTTCTTGTTCCTCAAACTGTCATAGGCCTAAAATTCAAGAACAGGGAGGAGGCTGTTACTGAGAGCATAACTACTTACCAAATGTATTTTGCTATTTTAAAATCATGATGGTGAACCAGGAGTTAATGAGTTTTCTGATAAATGTGCTGAAATGTATGAGTGTGCGTGTGTGCATGCATGTGTGTATGCACCTGGCTTGCTGAATTAGGTGTTCACATTATTGTCTCAGTATTCCCATTTCAGTCCAGATAAACGGCTGTCAAACCACTGTTACCATCTTCTCTGTTTCTCACCGTCTTAATTGTAGCTTCAGCTTATATGGCTTTGTCTCACCTCTGATACAAACACATTGGAGTGCTGTTTTCCTGTACAATTGTACAACGAGGCATTTTTTTTACCTAGTGGTTAAATAATTATTAGGCTAGCAGTGTTGATGTTTTTGAAGCCATTTAGCAAACACCTTTTGTGTTTGGGCTGTGAACTCCAAGGCCTATACTTCATTATAAGGCTACCCTTTATGAATGGCTCTGAATATTGGACACTCCTGTAAGAACCACAGAATGGTCTGACAGTTACTTCCTAATTTGTATGATTAATCAACCACTCTGATGCACAGGATAGTTAATAATTTTCTTTGAGGAGTTATGTAAACGATATAAAGTACCACTATGTTTTCCCACTGTTTGATAAGTGGATTTTACTGAATATGCAAGAGTTCAAGCACTAAGCACTTCTGTTTGTGTTAACATATGTTGGTATAGAAAGTAAAGCTTTTCCAACCATTAGTTGTTTCTTGAAAGTTATTTCAAACTAGTTGAATGAAAGTTCACAGTGGATACACATACGGAAGTCATGTTTGTGCTGCCTACACTGTAGGAAACAACTTTTACATTATGATGAGTCAACCTTAAATCATGCAGCAGCTGTGTTCTGCAGTCAGCCTTTGGGTTTGATTCCTTCAGTTCTCACTGCAGTTCCAGGCATGGCGCCCTTTTTCTGGATGTTTAGTTGTAATAAATGTACTGTTAGGCAGTAGATTTTTCCAAATACAGTCTGATATTCTCCCAAAATAAGTGAAACCCAAAAGTTTGTGTTCCAATTGGATGTAAATCCAGAATATCGAAAAGGGCATATTGTTATTGCCCTTCTTCCAAAGGGCAGCTGGTTAAATCCTTCCGTTGTTTTCCTAGTTTTTTTTTTTTTTCCCTTCTAAGTGATAAGGCAGTTATATTAGGCAGACTTCACATTAGTACAGACTATATTTTCATTTCCATCTTGACTGTTTTCTGGGAGTTTTTGTGTATTAGTAATAAAGACCCGTGCCATTGCATTGGTGGTCAAAGGAACCAGGATATTCAGGCTGATGAAAGAACCCTCATAGGAGAGAAGAGGAAATCAATAAAGCCTAAAATATCTTACAGTATAATTACACCAGCATATTTAAGAAGCAGAGATATGTAGAGGCTATATATAACTATGCATTTTATGTGTGTGTATTTATGTACAGACAGATACAGATATATATGTGTATATATATACACTTATAAGTACATCCACATACATATGCTATATACACATATGCAATATGTCTATATTTGTAGTCAGTCATTTTATAGATTGGGAACCAACCTAGCAAAAACCAAAAAAGGAGTAGTAGGTAGTAGGATAGCCTGAGTGTCAGTGTTAGAAGAGAAGATGGGAAATGTGCTGAGTATGAGGGGGACAAGAAAGTGAAGGGGGCATTAGGATCAAGATTTAGATTATATTGGCTGCTGAGGACTTACACCCCGTGAGCAATGTAACTGCTGGTGTCAGAGAGCCTTACTTGGCCTGCCCTAGGAAAAGTGCATTCTGACTTTCTGCTCTTAAAAAATAGCGTGGCCTAGACTAGCTAGTCCACAATTTAACCCAACCCCAAATCTAAATTACCAATTTTTCTAATTTTTTTGGCCAAGCATTCTAGGAACCATGGCACATATACAAAGCTCAAAGATGGTTCCCCTCGCTAACGTTCATCACGTTGCTTGTCTGCATGCTGAGGATCTGTGGTTGTGCCAGAGTTATTACAGTAATTGAAGTAAATCACCAATTCTTCAAACAAATCTAGTAGCTAAATTTACAACTTAGTTGGGAAAGCGATGTTCTGAGCACATTTCAAATGTAACAACAAAAGCTTTTAATTTATCTTACAGTTGTATTTAAGCCTGGTCTGGTTACTACTCCAGTGGAAGCTCATTAATTTGCACCGAACTTCATGTTTTCTGAGATTAGGCTCTGTCATAAATATTCATTGCTCTTCACAGCAAGAAATGTCAGCAGACCTGCCACTCCTAAACTGAATGTTTTGGGACACTAGCATCCTGTTGAATTCCTGAGAGCAATCAAGAGTATTTAATATCTCAGGAAAGAATCTGGAAACTATACCCATGCTTTTGCTTGCACTAAGCAGCCAGGCAACCTGTCTATATATATTTTCAAAAATCTTTGAGTAAATTAAGTAGTTAATATGATCTTTGGTCTTAGAAATATTTGGGCTGAGGAAGACACTTTTTCAGGGCTTTGTGGGATTTCTTTCAGTAGAGATTTGTAAAATTGAAAAATTGTAGAAACTGTATTTGCAAATGGTGAGTCAGTAGTGTCTGAGAAGCTGTAGGTGCTGGTAATTGATGAGAAAATACTTGAATTTGTTGTACTCATCCTAATGACTCACCGTTTCGCAACTGAACCTGTGGCTTCTCATCTCTTCTTTGGTTTTCTTGACAGTAGGTATTACAGCTATTGTTTTTCTGCAATACCGTGCTGTTAGGAAGTAATGTACAATGGAGATGTTACCAAAGGGCTGGGTCCCTAGCAGCTAATGTTAGAGAAAAACAGGATTTCTCTTGGTCTTCAGCTATTGCTCAGAATTAATTTGCTTTGTGAAGAGTAAAAATTGTAGATCAAGTTCTTAAGTACAGCCTCTAAACTTGGAAGAACTATGTAATTAATTTTGAAGACGAGAGCAGTTAAAAACGGGGTGAAATTTAATAGTACAGTGGGCAAGGTCGTGTACCGAGGGACTAATAGGAATTTATGTTATCAATTAGGAGTTCTTCAATCAGAAATCATATTGGGGAAAAAAAAGTGTATTAGTAGGGTGTAAAATGTCTATGAGTCATTGATCTAATAGAGCCATGATAATGCCAAATGTTCTTTGTCAAAGTATTTTCAGTAGAGACAAAGAGGCGTTTCTGACGTTGTATAAAAAATGAGGGAGACCTCATTTGGAAAAGATCCAAATGAAATGAGGATGAGAAAGAGCTAAAGAAGGTCCTAATCTGATGGGAAAAATAATGAATGCAGAGTGTATTGTATGGAAGGGCCCTAAAAATAATGTGTTACTTAATCTAAGAAAACAGAAGTTGAGAGGAGATATGTTAGTGTTTGTCTCTACACACACAGTCAAGGTAGGCAACTTGGAAGAGAACTATTTCTTCTGCCTGGGCAAGGGACAGAGTTGTGTGTGGTTAGCAGAGTAACAAATAGGGATAAGCTGGCCATGAGAGGTAGGAAGGAGAAGCTTCCAGGGTATCAGAGTCATCTGTACCTTCTCTCTCCTCCTTTTAAGATTGAGAGACATCACTCTACATTGTGCTGAAAGGCAAAAGCAACACTTTTGGCTTGGGGGTGGGTCTCCTCAGTGCAGACTAGTGGAGGTAGGAGGTGGGGGAAGCGCCTGGGCTGGTCCCTGTCCCACAGCTGCCAGAGGAGCTGGCTGTGGGTGTCATGACAGGCAGGACACGCTGGGATGTGCATTCAGTCTGCCCCTGGTTGGCCAGTCTGACCTGCTACTGTCACAAACTTTTAGTTTTCACCAGAAAATTGTGGAAAGATTAAACTTAAATGGCACATGTTGCAGTCCTGACAGTTCGGACGTGTTGGTGCATTGCAACATCAAATCTGCTCTCCACATAAGGCAAATTTTGGTGGTTATTAAGTAAACTGGCTGAAATCAACCAGAAATGGTAAGTTATTATTATAAAGGATATAACTACATTGTAAGATCTTTGTGTTGATCGGCACTTTGATATTCCTTTGAAGACATTTGCATGCATTGTGCTGTTGTTCTTTGTTGTTTTAAATCAGTACGTTTCTGAAAGATACTTATTTTCCAATTATCTCTGTCCCCTTGGTTTGCAATTGTTTTAGTGCAATCTTCCTGCATTGGCAAAATATTACATACCTGTAATTTTGCTCCTGGTTTGAGTCAGGAATAAAAGGACTTTATGGATATAATGATGATGATAGGGTTTGTTTTTTTTTCCTTTTTTTAAAATTAGCCGTTTTATATTGATGTGTTTTCAGTCTTAAAATGTAAACCAATGTTTCTTATTCTTGACTGCATATTTTTTGTCTTTGATTGTAATAAAATATGAGAAAATACAGGCAATATGTTTTAGCCATATGGTCTTATTTCTGAGAATTGCTGCTAATTATGTTTGCTGTCAAAATTCAGACTCTACTTGAAAAATCATTGTTTAGACTTACCTATTGTATGGCAATATAATGTCAAGTTGCTAATCTTCTGTTTTGCTTTTTTCTGCAAATGTTTCAAGTTGTAATGAATCTCTGGGTTTTAACTGCAACTATTTACTTTACAACAGTACTTCTGTGCATTCTAGTTCCACAAAACAGTGGTTCTCAAAAATTCTGTGAAAAATAATCCTTCATATTTTGTATAATATTTTACTATCAATGCTTGAATATCTTCCTTGATAAAGAGCAATGGATACATTTTCTTCCAAAAATTTGAAAGCAGAGATGGTCAGTCTCATCTAAAATTTCCCATGAAAAATATTTCAAAGAGAAATGGAAACAAGAAGGATGCCATCTGTAAAGGTTTTCCTTCTGGATAACAAATGAAGGTGTGAAAACAGTATTTTTGTGCATATATAATGAAAGTATCTGTTTTGGCTTCACAATTAAATATATATTGTAACAAAAACTTAGGGGGGTGGAGGGGAACAGAGAATCCCATTTTTCACCCAGAAGAAGTCACTCTTATAAAATTTCATAAAATGGAATTTTTTCTATCCTTTGAATTCCAAGTGTACTTTTATTTTTTCTGTAAATATGTGAAAAATTGACATTTTTCTCTAACATTCTTTCTTTCCATTTCTTTCTTTCCATTTCTTTCTTTCCATTTCTTTCTTTCCATTTCTTTCTTTCCATTTCTTTCTTTCCATTTCTTTCTTTCCCCTAAAATTTAGACATAGAACCATAGAAAGTAGAAGCTCTATAAAGTGGTAGTGGGGAGTATACAGGTTCCTTTTCCCCGCCCTGGGTAAATTATTTATTTATTTGTTTGTTTGTTTTATTTTACGAACTGATTAAATCAAAAATTGTATGAGTCATGGGTTGTTATTTCTTTTATTCCCTTACCAATCACCTAGCAATACTATAACTCTTTCACACATGAAAAATAAGCCAGAATACTAAATGTGCACCGGGAATGCCAAACTTTTAACTAATTCCACTACCAAACTACCATGTAGATCTGCACCAAATTAATGGGCCAGTTATCCACAACTACAAAATGTCTAGCAAACAAATCAGATAAGAACAAGGCAAAGTGGTGGAGGTTGTCCTGTTCCTCTTGTAATGATCATAAATACCTATTTGTTGAAATTACTTGTAGCTCCTATTTATGTTGGTTATTTCTTAAAATTGGTGAGACTGCGTATAAGGAGATTCAAAGGATCAAGGTTTCTAAACAGCACCATAAAAACTGTATAAAAATCACATAGTAATTTGTTTTTAAAACAATGTAAAGTGAAGTAGACTGGATTCTTCCTTGACAGAATACATATAAAATAATAGTAGGTGTTTTGCAGAGATTAAGTTTGCAAATTGGAAGTATCTAAACCTGTAGAGAGTTATAACTCTTATGCTCTTCTGTAGCTAAGACTTTATTCCAAATTGAGAAAGTAAGCAGAATAATACAGATGAATCACTACTTGTATAACTATAGTGTGTGTATTGAACGCTGACATTCCTCTTAAATAATCATTTTAGTATAAAAACTAGCATATATCACTTCGAAGCATCTTTAGTGATTTATCAAAATATTGTTTGAAACACTGTCAGGTAAAGTTATTTTATTCTTGTTCCCTATTTCAATACCACTTTGCTTTGACTTTTAAAGATAAGTATAAATATTTCTCAGCTTTTGCATTATTGAAAAACTGTAGATACGGCCTTGCTTGTTTCTTTAGTTTAATCTCAGAAGGAATGAGCCAATAAAGATTCAGAAAGATATTCAGACATCGAAAACATCACAATCTGTTACCTTTTTTCAGATGTGAGATTTGTTGAATAAAAGTGATTATTATTTCCATTAACCTGACAATGGAGTTGTAAGAAACATTCTTGTGACTTAAGACCATTAGTCCCATTGACTTCAATAACATTTATATTCCTAACATCCTTATCACTTCCAAAATCCAGTTTTAGGAAGTAGATTTGCAAAATTCACGGGTTGTCTTAAGTGTGTTGAAGTCAGTGGAACAATTTATATCAGCTGAGAATCTGTCCAGCAGCATCTAAATATAGGCTTAAAAGCTTAGCTTTAGACTGCTATTTTTTGAAATGCTGTTCCACTTTCTTCCAGTTTATTATAAAGATGTAAACTGTTTCCCACACTTTGAGATTACAAATATTTTCATCATTCATGATGACCTGTTTTCTTCAAATAGTAACTCTGGCTGAGTTTAATAAATCATATTCCAGAAGACTTCCTACTTTGGCACTACGTTATTAAAGTATTGCCAATATTTTAATAAGCAACTACTACTATGTATCTTCCCTTTAGGCCATTTCAAACTAGATGTATTTGCTGCTCAGAGAAGATGCAGAAAAATGTATTATATTGTTTTCTTATTGTAAGAATGCTTTCCAACATATATAGTGGGTCAAACTTGTCTGAAAAATTGCATTAATTATTCTTGTCTGAAGGCAGTAGTGCATTTTTTTTCCCCTATCTCCTGTAAGGGACACTCTGGGAGAAGATATAGCTAGAACTTCACTACATTGAAGATACACCAGCACCGCTTCTGCCATCTACGATAATCCTGATATTACTTAAACTGTAATTAGTGGTTCTTATCTGGTGGTGTTCATGCTGTATAATTTGTCAAATGGGCAAAGGCAGAGCAGAAATTAGAGCCTTGTATGTAGGTTTGTTTCATACACCATTTTTTTTTTATTTATCACTTATTTGATTCTTTAAAACTTCCATTTAACAGATGCAAAGTAATTTCTTTTTTCAGAAGAGTTTATATCTGATTAGTAGGGTTAAATTTCAGGTAAAGACTTCATAGCAGAAAGTGGTAGGAGGGGAGAACATTTTTAACCATGGAGAATCGCCCTAGCCCACCTTACACTCATTTTGTTCTTAATTATACCAGAACCCTGAGCTCCTTCCAGAAAAACTGGGAGCTAAACACACACAGAGTTCACTCTGACTGTTACTAATGAGATCTAATTTCGTTACGCTTAGACTCTGTGCTCTGCTTTCCCATGTATGGTTGTTTTATGGTATGCAAGGAAATTGCTCATTATACTCAGAATACCTTAAGTCAGTATCCTTTTAATTTTACTTGATTAAAAAAAAAAAAAATCTACAGAGTAAAAATGCCTGCATTAATATAGAGAATTAAATAGAGAGAAGATGACTGCTGGAATGCATTGAGAACAGGATGGGGTTTTTACCTGCCATGACCATCGGAGACCTTTTCTTTTTCCCAGCTGGAATAGGAGACTACTAGAAGCATATGTTTCTCAGCTGCAGCACTGATGCAGTGTTGACTTGCAGGTAACACACGCCTCCTCTGAGTGTCTGTATGCACTGCACTGTATGTCACTCTCCTGTGTTATTTTTGAGTAATGGCTCAACCTGATGCCCTGGGACAGTGTGTTTCTGTCATTTAATAGGTTGTTGGATTAAAGATGGATGGTTCTGAGCTAAACACATGTAGAATGGCATTTTTAGTTGTTGCCATCCTTAGCCATATCGAAGTGTAGAAACTGTACCTGCACATGCTGTGGGCTGTGAACTTCAGCAATGGCCATTTGTCTCTCCACATGAGAGGGAAGGGATATGCTGTGACCTGTGTTCTTGCAGCACATTGGAAGTTTCCTAAAGGCCAGCAAGCAGACAGCGCCTAACCTGTGATCAGCTCTGTGGTGTGCAAAAGGTTACCTTGTGCTACTGTTTCCCTCAAGCCTTGAAAAATTCACCGTTCCATGCTGCTTCCATTTCAGTGTCTCCAATGGACTGGTTCAGTTAAACCTCACAAGCTCTGTGTTGCAGCTTGCTTCTTGTCACTGGATTATGAAACAAATTTTGCCCATATTTGTCATACTTCATAATGGCATATCATCTTTCTGCCTACCTTTAACAGTTCTATAATAACTGAATAAGAAGATTGCATTATGGCCTGCAGTTGCTTTGTTTTTTTCCTTTTAAAGCGATATCTCTTAGATGGAAGTCTTCCATCAGCCTCCTCTGGCACCCATTCCCCAGAGTGCAGTGTGTATCAGATGGGGTTAATTTGCTTGTGATGTTCTCTCTAGCCCAGCTGGCAAACAGCCACTGCAACCACATTATTAATAGTGTGGTAAAATATTGGAGAGCTGGTCAGTAGAGATCTTCCAGATCTTATAAACTGTGCTTCTACAGTTAAAACTACCAGAGATCACCTATGAAGAAATCAACTGTTCTTCTGAGGGGCCATAACTATAACTATATACAGATATTTCATGTATGACAACAGGGATTGTCCTTCTGCTTTTTCATTTTCTGAGGTGCTCCTTGCCATCTCTGACTACTTCCATCCTTCTTCCTCAATTAATATGTATGTAGTTATTGAGTCATGACATTTTTAATCTCAAATTCATCCTTGCCTTTTTCTAGCAGATCCCCATTTTATTTCTCTGGCTTTCCTTTTAGAAATAATCCTGGTTTTCATACGTGTTCTTGCTGTCTTTAGGCCCTATTTCAGTAGAAATAGGAATCAGAAGGACTACTAAGTAAGAAACCTGTGTTGAGAGTAAAATTCTTTTACTCTTGTGTTTTGGGTTAGCTGATTCAGTTAACTTTTAGTCATCAGATATTCATTAACACCCTTTGAATTTAGTTCATCCCTGTTAATTATTCAGCATCTTAAGTTAGATCTTCTTCCTGTTCTTTGGCAAAGTAAATGGGAAAACAGGGCCAAAACTGCATTTTCAGTCTTGCAGGCTAAAACGAGGTCTCTCTTTAATTTATGTTCATTCATTCCATGCAAAATTAGTACATAAGGGTATAAAGCATGTGCTGAATTCTTTAGAGATTTGAATAATGTATTGTATATCCTGATGAAACAGGTTATTTTTAGTCAAATTTTAGTAGGAGGAAACCTAGAGCCTGCTTCTTGTCTGTCTTCAAGACGGTGGAGACCCAGATCCCAACTACTAGTCATTTTATATTAATCTAATAATATGTTCAAGTTGATCAGTACTGCAGTGTTTACAAACCAGTTGTTATTTTCTACTGTATTATTACACTGTAAACAAAATATAAATTGTCAAATACATTATTTACCAAATACCGAACCTTTTAAGCAAAAACAGTAAGGTGACCTTTGTGGCCGTGAATGATACAGTCAATCTTGCTCAGTTTCAGTGATTTTGAATTTAGATAAATGCAGTGGGTCCTGGGTTCATCGTTGTTAGACAGGTGTATTTGTCCCAGAACATGGAGCAATTTTTATTGTCATTATGTCATCTGTGTTACCGATATATTGTGTTTCTTTGTCCAAATGCAGACATCTTATAGCAAAATCGTTGAACTCATCAGAGCCACGTATAGTTTACTAGATGTGAATTTGGCTCCAAGGTTTAGTGACTGTTAGGGTGTATTTACCCTGTAACTCTAATGTGCCGAAGCTCATACTTCCCTCAAGGAATATTAATTCTGAAATTCACTGACAGAATAGCTGTATGTTTGCTGTTACTTGTATTTTGAATGGTTTTAACTAGGTATACTTTGAAACTAGATATACTTTGAAATTTTGCAAATGTGAATTTACATGTTCACATTGTCCATTGAAATCAGCATTTTAACATAGATACAAGGTTAAGAAACACACATTACTTTCTGGAAAAGGGACAATAGTTTAATTGAGTCCATTTAATCCTGCAAGTGGGCACATATTTTCTCATATCTTCTGGATAGCACTCCTCCAGATTTTTCTGAGATAAACAGCGTGAAGTAGAAAATACCAAATGTTGAGTTAAATTTTCAGTTTTCTATATCAAAGGATCCTTCAAGTAGTGGTGATTCTTAAGCAAAATGCATCATTTCAGTGTCATGCTGTAAATGTATACATTAGGGGTTATTTGGCTCCAACATTCAGGAAAGCAGTCTTAAGATGCTGTATAGAAGTACCACACGTATCCTTTCCTTGTAGTCACACCACTGACCCCATCCCAACCCATTTTCCTGCTGTTACAGAGCAGTAGGTAATAGTTGCTTACTCTGCAAGTAGGTCCTGTTCAGCAGGCAATTCTGACAGAGCAGCTGCTGCTCCAAAATGCAGCATGTTCCATAAGTGTGGTGGGCAAGAATGCACAAATGGGGATCTACGAAGAATATCTAATTATGTGCCGTAGGGTATATCGTAAGAAAATTTGTGCACAAGGTAAGGTGGACTTTCATGTAATTTAGTCCAAAAGGTGGAAACATACATTAACCTTGTTTTTAACCCAGCAAAGCTAGTTATCAGGAAGAAGGTAGAGGAATCCAGAAAGCAGACACAAAATAAAAAGAGAAAAAAGGAAGTTTTTAAAAAAAAAAGGGCATAAAAAAATGTATTCATAAAGTCTCGATATTGCCAGGAGCTTTGCCCTGGCTAATGACATTTACTCTGCATGCTGTTTATTTATGTAATCAGTTAAGCAGAAGTGGATCTGAACTGAAATTTAGAATGCCCTTCCCCAACAATTTGAAAGCTGTGTTGGGAAAGAAATTTGTGTGTGAGTGAAGGTCAAAACTGTGAAGATGTCACCTTTCTCTACACTCAGTTGAGTAAACCTTTCCAGTTGTAGAGTGATTCATAACTGAGTCCTGAACTAAGGGATTAATTTTAGAGATCTGATCCATTTCCACCATAAACAAAACTGATGGGAATTTAGGATTCTATGTGGAAGGCAATATTTTGAGTAGTGTGTTTTTAAAATCCTTACCTTTTGCACGCAAACGTTTTTCCTGAAATTGGTTGTCCATGTGTTTTTATTATGACTGAATCATGAAAGAGCTTGGTTTCCAGTTTCTGTGTGTAGCACTTTTGTCTTTGTGGTGCTTTTTATTTTAGGCCTTTTATGCAGAATTAGGTAAAGTCTGACAAGTCTTCAATGCCATAGATGCATTGGTTGTGTTTAGACACCTTCTGCACCAGCAGTTCCATCTTTTGGGCATTGAAATTGATTTTTCTCATCTTAGCATTTGAAGATGGAGAGTGCCCTTGCCCATCGCCTGAGAGTGTACAGTGGCTCGAAAAGCAGAGGATGTGGAGTCAGCAGATTTTCAGGCACCAGAAATGGCAGCATCAGGAGCATCAGCACGAGTAGACTGTGTTGAGGTAGTTCTCCCAAACTATATTATGAAACCAAACAATTCTGGTATACAAAGGCTGATGGAGGCTGCCTCTTAGTCCAGAATGTTTAATCCCATGTTGGCTGGTTTTCCCATATGCTTAACCCAAGTAATGTTGTGTACAGCCCTGCATTTTGCACAGCAGCATTTCTGATAGCCACACAGCGAAGGCAACAGTGTGCCTTGTGAATTGTCTGCTCTTAACTTCTCTTTGTGTTAATAACGAGACCATATAAAAGTAACAAAGAACGCTGCCACAACTGACTGAGAGTTTCTGGAGGTATTTAATCTTCAGAGACTTAATTGCTTTAGGCATCATCCCATGGTCTCTGCTATATTCTCCAAATTGTGGATTGATACTGCAGATTGTAAAATCCTTAAGTTCTTCAATATAATTAAAAGTTGAAATGGATATTATTTTTGATAGTTAATGATGAAATAGACATTATTATAGATATTATGTGTATTATTTTAGATAATTTCTCTGTTATATATTTCAGTCCATGTGTAACAATATTTTGTATCCTCAAAATCAACTTTTAAACATACTCTGTTATTGTGGAGCCTGAATAATATATAGATTCAATACTTTATGACAGGCTAATTTATATTTTTGGTCCCTTGCTTTACACCATACATGTTTTGTATTCTAGAAATGGTATAAATTATCTTGAGATTCAATGAAAACTAAGACTGAGTTCTCTTTGTAATCCATTAACTGATGTATAAGTAAATAGCTCTTTGTGGTTGTATCATGTAATGCTTTAGCCCTGGTTAAGATTTAGCTACTCTGCTCTGCAACAGGTAAACTATTGAGTATTAATTTTACAATGTAACTTCCAAAATGATTCATTAATGAATTTAAAGTTACATTGCAATGTCTAAAATACTGAAACTGGAAGAGACTGTTGAATGTGACATTTTAACAACTTTGAAATAAAGGTTACTGTGTATAACAAAAGTGTGAGAAAATATTATTTGAAATTAATACAGCAGATAATCCAGTAATGGCAACTTACTTGCTTTGTATTTCTTCAGAAAATAATGGTATCCATTTATCATAAACTCAAATGAAAATAGAATTCTGTATGTTGTTGCACAAGGAAATAGAGTATGTAACATTATAACTTCCTCAGTCCTATCTTTGTAGAAGTGTGACCAACAAAAAGCATGCATTAATTATGTAGCAGCATTCTATTGCCTCTTTCATTGTATTTATCATTGTGTAAATTTGATTGTGTCTCTGACACAATTGTTTTTCACTCATGAATTTTTACCTATTAGAGATACTTTTGTTATTTATGAATACAGTTCTTCATATGTGGGAATAATTCAGATGTAATTAGAAGTTTGTGACTGAAAGTTTGGATATACCTTCATGTAATCACCATCTCCTATCTGTCAGAAAGCTGACCAGGATTTTGATGAGAATACTGTGATTTTGTTAAAATAATTTATGGCAGGCGACTCATTTGTTTTGCCAGAAACTGTAAATGCAATGCATTTTCCTGGTTATTTGAAGTGTTTACAATGTGTAGATAAGTATCTTCTAAATAAAGCAGCAAAAACAAACATGCAAAAATATAAGAAAGTTATATTAGGCAATATACATGATTACCATGAATTATAATTAATACCACTGAACTGTATAATGTGAGTTATAATTTATGGAGTGTGACTTTTAAAACTATTGCAAGCAATGTTAATGTTTCACCAAGTATTCAGTAATCTCTCTAAGATACTCTCTATGCTAGTTTTCATGCATTTGTAGTTTTTTTGAGAACCATGTTCCATTATTGTGTTTAAAAAGAATTTAAAAAAAGATTCATCTTATTCTGAACCTACCGTGAGGTCCACTTCCATAGCCAAGAATCAGATCTTCTCCATATAACTCCTGCAGTTACTTATGAATGGAAGAATAGGTCCAAATGCAATATGGATAAAGATTTATGTGAAATTTTTGGCTGCAAGTTTTATTAGCACATTAATTATATTACATTACATCATTTAAGCAATGAATATTTAACTGAGCATTACTCATAATTGCGCCTTTCCTATTCCACCTTTATAAAATGACCCCACATAAAAAAATATAATGAATCTTTTCATAGGAAAAATACAAGTAATTACATGAAAGAGATAAAAATATCACAAGCTAATGAAAAATCTCATATAATATTCCATTGGGTACATTTGGCAGTGTGCTTCATCTTTTGATATAGTACCAGCTAACTGAAATTAATCTGCCCCTATATAAATGTTACAGTTTCTGAAACTATGTATCTGACTGCAGAAATGACACAAAGTAATGTTTAAAAGTTGCCTTTTATGATGAATTTGCAGTAGTACAAACCAAACCTTTTAAGGTAAAAGTGTTGTTCAAAGGTAGAATACGGTATGAAATACACAAGTTTTTACCAGCTTGTTTGTAACTTAGATTACCATTGATTTCATCTTTGAAGAGTTTCAGAGTTTCACATTTCAAAATATATAATTCTGTACATGTATGAACAGTAAGTATATATGTGAATAACAAAGGAATACTGCTGTTCAGTTTCCAATTCCAGTTAGCAGCTAGTTTCATTCTTGTGGCTGGGTTTTTTTGAGCACTTTAACATGGGCATGGGGAGTCATAATCACTAGAAACTTTTATTGACTTTAATGCAGAATGATAAAGTCACCAGTAATACTGCCTGTGAGAGAAAACTTTGTGCAATTAAAAATGTATGTCACGTTTCCTATTTTTTTTTTAATTTTGAAAGCATTGTACTACATAATGCTTGTGTCTATACAGTTAATATTATAACTGAAAAACTTGTAACGTCTCCAGATGTAAAGAACTATAAACCTGCAATGCTCACATGCTGAAATGTGTTTCCTGTGGTGTAAAACCTTTGTGTGGTACTAAGGAGTGAAACTGCCGTCAGGATTTGTTAAAGGAATTTTGGTGATATTTAAATGCTTTTCATGACTTTATCATTCAGGCTGAGAGTGTGTGCACTGCCTGACTGTCTAACAAGTGGCTAGTCTTCAAAGGGATCCAACTGTTTTGTTTTAAGGAAAAATACTTTGATTTCCAAAACAGCAACTGGTAAATTGTGGATAAGTAAGTCTAATCTTACTCTGCGTGCTTTTAAAAAGTTTGCCTATATTCAAAATTGATAGATTTTAAATGCTTTTAACAGTCAGTCCACATATGCTGTGATCTGTGCCTTTGTCAGTTTAAGCTATACTTGAGATAACCAGTTTTTTCTTACAGCACAAATTCAGAGATAAACCTGGGAGATTTATCCCATTGACTTCAGTAAATGAAGAATTTAATCACTTCATTTTTAGCCATTTCTCACTTTTCCTCTTATTTTACTGTTTCAGTCACCTGAGCCCGAGCAGTAAAAGTGCCTTTTTTGCTGTTGTGTAGTGATCAGTCACAGACATAAATCCAGATTATTCCTCATTTAAAGCCCTTTACTGCATAAAGCATCGTTGATATTAACTTTTGGTTCTCTTTCTTATTATTTGTTCTTATTTAACTCTTTCTTTTATAATGCTGTGAAGAAGGATAAGCTACTTTGGTTGATTTTGCTGTCATTGGCACACAGTCTTTTGCAACAGAGGTGGTGTGAAGCCTTTCTTGCCCTCAGAGAAGCTGCTGCCCAAAAAGGGGCTCTCAGGGAGACACCCACCAGCAAAGTACGACACCTTGCTCCCATCCACACGCGGTGTTGTGAATCACGCCATCTCCCTGCCATGCTCTTGTGCCATGAACTGCACAGAGAGAGGAATACTTGCCTAGATGTGCTTTGCGGCAGATCAAAAGATTGAAACTCAGATTGGTCATTTAATTAAAAATCTGTATTCTGTTGCTTATCTGTTTATAGTGATAGAGTTTTCGTAAGCTACTGGTAGACAGCAAGTGTCACTAAATACCACTGCTTATCAGTGTGACTGTTTATTCCTGAAATGGAAGCCATGTTTCAGGTCACCTGTACTACAACCCAAAGAGAAGGGGACCCCATCAGCTCAGTGCATTCTGTTAAACCAACACAAGTACTCAAAACAACCCTTATCTAAGTTTAACTCGTTTAGCATGCAAGCTTTGTGCTGACCTGTGACACAAAAGTGCTTTTGCATCGTGCCTGTAGTTAGGTACAGTTTTAGGGAGGTAACAACCATACTTTGTACTTTTGCTGTGAGGAGCCAAAACACTTTCTAGTGGTTTGTAAAGAAGTTGATAACAAATTTATAAATCTGTATCAAAAATGTCACAATTTATATTGCTTTCAAATGCTTATAAATAGAGGTAATTTTCCTTGAGCAACTGTGCAAAATCATACCAAGATTACTAAAGTAGTTGTTGCTAGCTTTGTAGTTCAAGAACTTCAGCTTGTGTCTTAAAGGTGGAGTATATTGTTCTCGTTTGCATCAGCATCAGTCTGATGTAATTCTTTTTGCAATAACAGTATCATTTGAGCTTTGTTTTTAATCTGAACAAAATTTGACCGACATTTTGCAAGTAAAAATTTCATCTTCAGTATCTCCTAATCTGTTACAGGTCAATGCACAAACTGACTCAACTGGAAAGACTTGATCTGGGCAATAATGAATTCTCTGAACTGGTAAGAAATGCACCATTTTTTAATAAAAAGCCTGTGTGTTTTGCATGCTCTGTGTATGGGGCATTAAACATTTACTTAAAAGGCATTATTGTATTGTGGCCAGATGCTATGGTCACATTTCCTTGTAGAATAGAAGATTTATCATAGTTCATGAGGTGAATGCTGATAAAACAACATGCTTCATCTACATCAGGCTTCTGCGGTTCTGATCAAGGTCACGGATGATTCTCACTGTGAGCTGGTTGCTACTGCTGCAGTACTTCAATGTGGGATGAATTGGTGATCTCAGTATAAATACTTAGGTCAATTATGTATCAATTTCTTAATGTCTATCACTATATTCTGCAAATATTAGAAATTGCTATTAGCAGAAGTAAATTTTAGACTCCAAAAGCAGTTTCTGTTCCTAAGATGAGAATTAGGTTCCATGAGATTTAATAGCTTTCAGGACTTTTCTGTAGTCTTAGTATAGAAAATAATCAAGTTGCTGGTGCCCTTTAGGTATGTTTCTACTACATCTATAGCAATTGACACTTCTCAGAAACAATATGTGGGTGTTTAAACTGTGTTTTAAAATGGGCCTGTTTTTAAGGAGAGCTCACTGACTTCATCCTGTGGGAACTGTAAATACGTTAAGAGAAGCAAAACTTAGAAAAACTGCTGCCTCATCCTTTTTGAGACTATCCCTGCTAGGGCTATTTGGAAGGGCCTGTACTTTTGTAGGACAACAAATTAATATTGTGGCACTCAGTGTTGCACTGATGGTGAAATAAATGTCTGCGTGTGCCTTATCCACCAACAGTCTGTCCAGTGACACTTGAACCCTGTGAGCAGAACCCCCTTTCCTCCAGAGTCATAGAAGAACAATCTGTGAAAATAGTGCTGCTGAATCAGGGCGTACAATTTTATGAGGGTGATATTTCGTCTAGCTTTAATTAAAATTAAGTTAATTTCACTTTAAACAAATTTTGAAATGTCATCTAGTAGTAGAAAGATGTAGCAAAGAGTCTACATTTGGTTTGTAGACAGTGCTCTATCTTCTACCATTATGGTTATAACCCTGTTAATGATTGCTAATTTATACTGCTATGTAGTAGAAAATAGATGGTTTTAACTCAGATTTTTAATTAAAACTAGAAATCTTTTGCATAGATAAATAGAATAAAATTTTCAGAAGTGGTATTTGGAATTTTGGTCAAAAGAAATATATATATGCTTCCTAAATTCAGAGTGTGTCTTTTTTGGGGGGTGAGGAGTTGGGGGTGGTTTGGTTTTGTAGTGTTTGTTTTAAATGACTTCAACATCATTCTATGGTTTTGCATTGTAGCATGTTGTCCCCTAAGAATGATAAACCAGGAGTTCGGTGGCCTCATAATGCTATTAGGACCAGACTGCCTGAGTTGACTGGTTTTTCAGGAAGCTGGTCCAAAAATGTATGAACTAGAATCAGATGCCAGAAGCAAAATGGGCCAAGAGGCAAGGGAACAGCATGCATCTGTAGAAACAGCATAGGAAAAGTGGTACTAGTTTAAATCAAGATCACCTGGAAAAAAAGATCGAAAGGTTCTGTTTTCATGGATTCTGAAAAACTGATTTGGGTTTCAATAGAAACTTCCTTCTTATTGGAGAAAAATACTACCTAGAACTGTGGTGGAGTGGAAAAGCTTAATTTCTTTGACAGTCCATCCCTGGACTATTGAAGTCCCTCCCTTTGCACTGGGAGACTGTGCTCTTCATACAGACAAACTGGAGCAATAGGCATGGGGTTAAGAATAAAGGTAGTTGCAAAAATGAAGTAATTCCATTCATTCATTTTCTGGAAACAAGATTATACAAATCATGAGTTAGGTATGTGTTCCTAAAATAGAAATTGCCACTTCCTAAATAGCAGCCGTATTCAAGTTACTTAATGTAATCAAGGAAGGGAATAGGTAATCTGTCACAGGTCTCTGGGAAAACTGGAGCATTGAATCACAAGGTATGGGTCAATGGTTTGAAATTTCCCAATCTTTGAAGTGTCAAAAACTGGCACTGGACAAATGATAAACAGCAATTGTAGTACCTCTGCCTGAACGGAGGGGGAAGGCTGGTGTAGTTCTTTCCAGAGTTTCAGGAGTCTGCTGTCAGCAGCAAGGCCTTCAAAGAAATTTTGAAAGAAAATGGTTAAAGGTAGGGAGAAAAGGAAAAGGAAAGAGGATAAAATGTAAATAATATTTTTAAATGTAAATAAATACTTTTACCAAAGACTGTCAGTCTTCAATTCAGACTTGATACTAGGAAGCATTTCTTTACCAAGAGGGTGGTCAAACACTGGAACAGACTTCCTAGAGAGGTGGTCAATGCTGCAAGCCTGTCAGTGTTTAAGAGGCATTTGGACATTGCCCTTAATAACATGCTTTAACTTTTGGTCAGCCCTGAATTGGTCAGGCATTTGGACTGGGTGATTGTTGTACGTCCCTTCCGACTGAAATAGTCTAGTCTAGTCTACTCTATGCTATGCTATGCTATGCTATTCTATTCTGTTCTAATTGTGGCAATCTACATGGAAAACGAAAATATTCTCCAAAAATGCCTCAGGAGAAGCATTTCTAACAGAGACAAATAAGTTTTTAATACCACTTATCAAAACATTAGTGAGGTCTCATCATGGTATACCATAATCCATGCTCAAGAAATTTCAAATCAAACTGTAATATTTACAACATAGGAGTAGTCTGTTGCCTTTGAGAAGGGTGTCTGTCTCATGAGAGGAATTTAAAAGAAAGTTAACATCAAAAGGGGAAATTATCTGTAATAACCTTAGTCAATGAACACTCTGGAGGAATAAGAAACATTAATCATCACAAGAACAAATAGTATAAAATGACCATTAACCAATTTAGCCTGGAAATTAGAAGTGGTTTTAAACCGTTGAAGGACAATAAAATTTCAATAGAATTAGCCAAGGCAAAATAAATTATCTTTAAAATATTGACTAATCATTTTTTAATAGAAACACATTATGTGGCAACATGCAAAATTGAGGGATTGAGCTCTCCAGATTAGCATGTTCTTTCTTATCTGATGATGCACCAGGAGCTTCTCCCATAATGTACCATGTGACCTGATCAACTGGAAAATTATATTTCTTATGGGAATTACAACATTCCAAAGAATTTAGGCCACAGGAGATAATTGGAGGTCTCTCTTAAGCTCCTGTATGCTAGACAGATACATTTGTTTCTAGATGTGCTGAAGTAATTCCAGTGAAGTAGTACTACAGACTTTTAAAATGCTAGAATCCAATTTAGTCAGAACCAAATGAAACATTTAATATCAGTTTCTGGCAGACTGAAAAAAAATCTCTACAACTTTACTGAGCTAGGGCAAATTGAAAGTCTTGTTTTACCTGTGAAAAGAGTGTTTCATGAAAAAGAAAAATACTGCTTATGCTGAAACATGGAAATATTTGTGACTTGATAATTCTTGATTTTGGCAGCTGTAAGGAATGAGAAATGATTTGGGGAATTGTCTTTTTCAGTTTTTCTCACTAATATCCTATAATGTTGAAAAGAATAGAACATCTTAGATTTAAGATTGTAATTTTAACGCTTTATCATTGCATACTGCTATTTTTAACTACTGAATATGACAATTGCAAACATTACATCATACATAAATGCAGTATATCCAGGAAAATGTTCAGCAATATGACTCTGTTAAGCTACTTTTAAGACTACAAATCATGCAAAAGGCAGAGTTTTGGATGTGCTGCAAGATGAGATTTGGACTTTCTTTTCAGTGCATTGTTTCTGAAGCTCCACTTCTCTTATTTGCCTTGTTCATAAATTGCATACTGCCAATACACTATTTAGAACAAGAACTTCTAAGAAGTTCTTCTTTGTATTCATTCTTTTCCAAAGGGTTCTTAAATTTTACAAGTTTTGAAAAAGAGCAACAGTGGTTAAATTAAATGAAATGAGCATACTGTTCATGTCATTAACTATCTGAAAGTCTGATGTGGGTTATAAAAAGAAAAAAAAGAAGGTAAAGAGGGAATCTTTTTTTTAAGAAAATATTGATTTGTATTTAACTAAAAAAATACTGATTTATTTAACTGTCCATAATACTATATTCTTTTCCTCAGCCTGAGGTTCTCGAACAAATACAGAATCTAAAGGAATTGTGGATGGACAATAATTCTTTGCAAATACTACCTGGGGTATGAACATTTATTTTATGTAATTAAATTATTGTGTGATATAGTGAACTATTTACTTCGCAGTAAATAAATGCATGTGCATTTTCTTGAATGGGTACATATTCCTAGTTCATATAGTCATTAATTATTATCAAGAAATAAAAGTCTCAGCATAGCCATTCATATAAAAACCTTTTAAATGTTGTGTTTTTACATGATAGTGTCTAAATGGGGATGTGTCTGTTTTATTTAAGCCTTGCATAGTTTTCATTGTGAGGGGAAATTGTTTCCTAATGTCTTCTTGGTCACCATGTATTAACTAGCAGTTTTATAAAAACCCACAAGAGTTTTAAAAAGGAAGAGGAAACATTAAGTAATCTAAATAAACTTAAAAATAACAGATGGTATGTACAGATTCAACTATACTAAAAGCAATTCTGAGGCAGTGGAATGTATTTCGCTAGAAAGCACTCCAAACAAAAAATATTTTACAATCTAAACATTAGGGTCATGGTTATATATTAGTGCTGTTTCTGAATTGTTGCTACCCCACAGTAGAACTTTGATTTTCAATTTTTATTGCCATAAACTATTTGAGATTATCACTCTAAAATACCTACACTGATTATGACTTGAGAAAGGGATCCCTGTTATTAGCGTTTTATCGCACAGGTAACAGATCATGTGTTTCACACAATAATGCTCTTCATTGCTGCAGGGAAAATGTAGAACTAGATCTAGCACAAACATGTCTAGGTGTTGAAAGAAGAAGTACTTCCTCTTTCAGCTTTGAACATCTGTTAATCAAAATTCAATTTTTTGCATTAAGCGATGACTGTTTTTTGTCTTACATAGATTACATTCATTTTTTATTTTGTATTAAGTGGGATGTTTGCACAGAAAATGATCATTTTCAGTCACTGTCCAAATATCCACTTTTTGAGTGCTCTGTTAGTGAAAAGAAAAGCTGATGTTAAAACCATGTCTTGATACTGAAACAAGCTGGAGATCAAGAACAGAAATATTGTGGTATTGTTGCTGCAGTGTAACGGAGTAGAAGAAATATCAGATATACAAAAGAGTGTGAGCACAAACATTTTAACCATTATTCTGTTTCTTTTCTGTCCACAATGAAATTGGTTAATATATCCAGTGCTAAAATGTGTTCCAAACAGAGTCGTGCTGAGCTATCATAATCCCTGGAGAGGATATTTACAGTTGAAGATCTTCAGTAGATTGTGGAACTGAATCCCAAGGAGCGTAATTATTTTCAGTGAATAATTCATGTTTCCTGAATCTGATCCTAGTAGACCCTAGATGATGTTTTATGAAAACCTTCTCCAAAACAAGAGATTTAAAACAGTTAATATTAGCTTTAAAATTTGACTTTTAAAAATAGAAAGGAAATACCAACTGGTAATTGATTTTGAAGTTTAGAGATTTGCCAGGTTTCCCATGTTGATAATTCAGTTTTTAAAAAAGTAGTCTGTGCTAGAAACAAAGATTGTATTCAACTATTACTATGGGTAGAATGGCAAATGTTGGGGTGAAAGGGAGGTTTTCCTTTTATGCAATAACTCAGATATGATTAAAGATAACATGAAACTGCCTCCTTAGAAGCAGAGAGCAGATCTCAGCAAGGTAAGAGATGAAAAGCAAGCTATATTCATATTGTTTTGAAAGTACCCGTAGATGAAGCTGTCTGAAACTATTTTCCTTTTTCATGTGTACAGTAAATAACCACTAAAAGTATATGTAAATAACTAAAAAACCCACTCCAATGAACTTTCATAGAATCCATACACTTCACAAGCAATTCCCATGGCTTTCCCAAAATCCATAAAGGAAGTTCCCACATAGGCCGTGAATGTTTATTCATCTGGTTGGAAACAGTATTTCTGTGGATGCACAGCATTGCAACCACATGGAAGCTCTCCGTAACAGTATTGTGCTGTGCTTGTCTCACTCCTACTGTGTAATCCTCCAGTCTGTGTCATAGCTCTGCCACTGGGTCATAGATCCAGCTCATTTTCTCTAGATCCAGCAGTGATACTTTGCTGTTCCACCTGTAGGTTTTAGTTTAAGGAAACTAACAACATCTATTTTGTTGATTTTCTTGCTGAAATTTCACATCTAGAAAGAAGTGACCATCTTGTGGTTATGGATCAAGAAGCAGGTTGCTTCTACAGGCTTCAAACCCTTACATGCTACATAGATTTTCAAGGCAATTAAGGAAGAATTCCTGTCATGTTGCTCATTGATGTTATAGCTGCAGTTACACACTATATTCACAAAAGTGTACTATTAGGGTTAACCGCTCGTAATTGAACTATGAATATCTAAAGTCTAATTTTAGATTTTATAAAATTCAGAGAATCAGTTTGACACAGAAAAGCTTTACCTGCATGTCTAGCCTCAGTGTCCTTAAGGACTGCTGTTATGAGTAGATGTGAACTGTGAGTAAATGCCCCTTGGATCTGTGTCCAAATGGAGAAATAATACAGCTATATGACTGAGAACTCAAACTTTCAGCAGATTTAATGAACGTGGAACACATTAATTAGTTTGGTATGTGTCATTTAGTTTGGTACAGTTCCTTTTGCAGTTATCTGAACAGGAAGGCCATTAGACCACGACTGATATTGCTTCAGTGAAATAAATCTTGTAAAAAGGATGCTAAGATAACTGAATTTAATCCTGTATTACTATTGTTTGTCTTTAATTAAACTTAGAAACTGGCATGCAGTGTGTATCTGTTCAAGTAACACTTTGTAACATGCTATTAAGTCTATAGGGAAGTTAAAACAGCTCGTGTACCTGGATGTGTCAAAAAACAGGATAGAAACTGTTGATTTGGACATATCGGGATGTGAAGGACTGGAAGATCTCCTGTTGTCATCCAATATGTTGCAGCAACTGCCAGACTCCATAGGTGAGAAAACCTTAGGATTTCTTGTAATCTTTTACCGTTGAGGATTCCATTTATATCTTCTTTTGGTAATGATGAGACTTTATAATAGCTGGAACAAGAACTGCTATTAAATTCCAAAGGAGTTTGAAACATCTGTGTCTGGACAGTCCATGAAGACCAGTATGTGAAGTCAGGGAAAAAATCCATGGTTAGTAGATATTGATTATTCCGATACACTATTTTAAAGAAAATAAGCAAAGAAATATATAATTGATCTGATCTAAATTTGAAAGTAAGTATAATAGTGATTATGTTAACAGTGTGAAATTCTTGAAAGAAATTGCTACTCTTAGTTACAGTAGTGCAATTCCATATGAGAGCATTAAACAAAGAAATAGTTCAAACTATTCATTTTCTTTTTTGACTATATTGAATGCATAGGATTTCTGAATTATTTAGAATATACAGAAATTCTGGAAGCTAAGTTGTTGTAGGTATATCACTCTATACATCTGAATATTTCATTTCAGTCTTGGTCCCTTATAGTTTCTCTGGAAACACTTGATGTCTTTCCTCTCTTCTATTCTTTCCAGCTGATGAGCCCACTATATCATCATCAGCTTTTTCACTTTCCTAAGTGCATCCCTTTGAACATAGAACAGTTAAATTCCCCAATTTTTAATCAACTTAGTCAAGATTCCAGAATGTATTGCTAATTAATAATCCTGTACTACATGAATGTTACTAGATGTCTTTTACAGCTGTTTTCCATTTTGGTCTTCTACATCTCACCATAAATTCTAGAATTTTTGCTTTATGTGGTTTTCTGATATGCATATGCAGATTGATTTTTAGAGGGCATTTAGCTCCTGTACAAAAGGAATAAATGTTTACATTTTGAATTATACATTTTTGCAATTAGATATATTCAGTTCTCATTTCCAAATTCCTATTACTGAATGGTAATAGATTTAACAGAAGCAAAGCAAAAAGAGTAATTTAATACTGCATTTTCAGGTGAGAGCTTGCTGAAATTCATTTTGGTGAAACATTTTTCCTCTTAAAAGAAAATTTTGTTGAAACCTGGATTCTTCTTGGAACATGTTGATTTTGAAAAAGTTTTTAACAAAAATGTTCTGCAATTGAAATGAGTAGTATTTCTAGTATCACTTTTAATTATACTTTTCATTTGCTTCAGCTTTCATATTATGGCACATACAGTTTAACATTTTTCTCTATATTAGTGATTAATTTATATTATTCCCAGCATTAATTACAGATAATCATTTAAAAAATGCTATTTCAGTATATCCAGAATTGTTTCAGGGAAAAAACAGATTTTGAAATGTTAATAACGTCCAGAAGGTGGAAATCTGTTTCAAGCTCTGTTTCTAGCACTGTAATGGAATATTTTTCCCATTTTTTCTGTCTGTACTTTTCTATTGTTTTCTGCTGTTATGCATTGGTAAAGCAGAAGTTTCATTCCCTTCTTGGTAAATGTTGCCCAGTTAGGCATCTGCTTACACTTAGATATATAATAATTCTTTCAATGATAAGAATTAACCACATATACAAATGCATTCAGGATTGATTCTGGGTTTCAGTCTGATTCTGGTTTTCTGTCTATACCTACATATTGTGAAGCTTTATAAATGTAGCATTTACTTTAGATAATTTGCCTAATGTCCTATTATGACCTGAGCACATTTTAATCAAGGCAACAGGACTTGGATTTGATTGAAACATTAATACATAAGTAGAAGTACTGCTCTTCCTACACAGATAAGATACTATTCTCTTTTTTTACCTTTTTTCAAGACTCCAGAAATATAATTCATATTTTACTTGCAGTTCAGCTTAACATTTTATCAGTGCTTCGTTTTGATGAAACATATTTTCAATGTGACATGAATGTGTCTGTGTGCTGTCCTATATACAGATGTTTTCTAAAATCTAGATCAAAGTTATTCAGTGTTAGAAATCGTTGTTTATTTAAGGATATGGGAGATTACAGAAAGTAAAAAAGATTAATGTGAAATATTTTTCTATTACTTCTTCCTTACCTGTTTTGTAGGACTGTTGAAAAGGCTTACAACTCTAAAAGTAGATGACAATCAGCTTACAATTCTGCCAAATGCAATTGGAAAGTGAGTATAAGTCTTGTGATTTTCAACATTAAGTAAAATGTGTTTTCCCTTCTGCTTGCGGAATGTGGGTTTTTTAAAATAAAAAATAAGACAAAGATGTACTGAAATATAAAATAATTTCAAATTACGTGCCTAACACCCAGCTTATAACATTTAAATTTGGAGCAACACTCTTACTTCTGTGGGCTTATACTGGCGTAAGTGATAAAAAGATGAAATATATCACATTTTCCAAGAAGAACAAAGGTATTTTTCTGTATGAATCACTTGCAATTTAGATGATTAGAGCAGCAAAAGTAGAAGAAATAGAAGTGTTTGGGGGAATACGTCTGTTTCCATAGCAACAGCCAGTACTTGATGCTGAAACGAAAATGGCTGTAAACCTCATATGTATGAAGATGTCTTAAAATATTGAAGTAGCAGAAATGAAAAAGTCATGACAATTTCATAGGTGCATACATCAAAATGTGAAAGTATTGTATAAGTAATCTTATTATGAAAACCACTAATGACGCCCTTTAGCTATCATTTTGTCAGATATTACATGATCACTGGTGCAAAATTCTGTCTTGTACTGCTGTGTGTCTTGGAGCTTATTGCTAAATGAAATCTGCAATTTATTGTAAAATTCAAGACAGATGCAAGCCTGTCTCCAGATACGGAAACAGGTGATTCTTTACATTGTTTCACAGTACACATATCCCTTTCTAGCAGAACATATCTTTAATATTTTTGTAGCATGCCTCTTCCTCTACATATTTTACTTCTGAAATGCTATATAAACTGATATTTGGAAAAAAATTCAGAATACATGGTCCCTGGCTGCCTTCTACAGCTATAGCTCTAGTGTTTTCATCATCGTCCTTGCACCAGGAGTAGTATTCATGCAGAAGAAAGAGAGTTCAGCCTAAGAAATGATTGTCTGTCTGGTGTGACTGAACACATGGTTATACCATTTATACCAATTCTGTGCTGTCAGCATGAAACATTAGGAATGGGGCATCTGTGAGCAGAGTTGCACTCAGACTCTGTGCCTTTTCTCTCAGTGCAAAACCTGTTCTCTCTTCAGCAGGTTGTAGCTCAACAAACTATTTCATTAGAAGTAGTTTTCTTAAGCCAGAGCCATTGCAAAATTAAAGCCTAGAAGGCTTCGTTTAGACTTGTCTGCAAATTTTTTTGGTGCTGGTGAGGCTGCACCTCGAATACTGTGTTCAGTTTTGGGCCCCTCACTACAAGTAGGACGGTGAGGTGCTGGAGCGTGTCCAAAGAAGGGCAGTGAGGCTGGTGAAGGGTCTAGAGCACAAGCCTTATGAGAAGCAGCTGAGGGAACGGGGGTTGTTTAGCCTGGAGAAAAGGAGGCTGAGGGGAGACCTTATCGCTCTCTACAACCACCTGAAAGGAGGCTGTATTGAGGTGGGGGTCGGTCTCTTCTCCCAAGTAACAAGCGATAGGATGAGAGGAAATGGGCTCAAGTTGCTCCAGGGGAGGTTTAGATTGGATATTAGGAAAAATTTCTTCACCGAAAGGGTAGTCAGGCACTGGAACAGGCTGCCCAGGGAAGTGGTTGAGTCCCCATCCCTGGAGGTATTTAAAAGATGGGTAGATATGGTGCTTAGGGACATGGTTTAGTGGTGGACTTGGCAGTGCTAGGTTAACAGTTGGACTTGATGATCTTAAAGGTCCCTTCCAACCTAAATGATCCTATGATTCTATGAAATATGATAGTACAGTGAGGTCTCTAGAATAGAAATAATCTCTAACCTGCACAGCCAGTGCTTTACTACTTCTGCACCTGTTTTATAGTAATAATTTCAATAATAATTTACTTACTGGTGTGCCAGTCAGGAAAAAAAATCCAGATTTGTGAACTATTGCAACTGTAGCAACTGAAAGCTCAGGTTTGGCTTACCACGCTGTACTTCTTGCAGTATCTTTACATTTATGTGATATTCATGGAGAGTATTAAAAGTTGGTTATATGAATCACAAAAGGGGAAATCTTATAAATATTCTGTAGCAGTAAATTCTGATAGGCAGTGAAAGCTTGTAAGGCTCAAAGCTGTACTGGACACTGCAAAAAGGTTGATATAATGTCCAACATTAACAACTTTTGGGGTCAATTTTTAAAACCTGTCATGAAGGTGCTTTCTTATTTAGTGAATTGTTCAAATTGAAGGGGAACCCCTCTTGTTTTTAATAAATATCTGTTCCGTATTGTTTGGCATTGAGCCTTGATTACATTTTTAAAGACGCATACTGCAACTCTAAAAGGTGTATATGCTAATCACCTAATATTATCACATTATTTTTGAGTGATTGGTTGTGCTTTTTAAATGAAGTACTTTCTCTCATTTAATGAGGACAGTGTCTCCCACATCAGAATGAACTTCCTTTCTCTGACTCATCCATTTGGATAGTTTCCTACTGGGTCTCTTTCTCCAAAATGATAGTCGTAGTACCCACTGCAGAGTATATTATTGTCATACAAAGATTAGCAATGTGGAGGAGGGAACTCTCCCTCCAGGGACCAATTTCATGATGAGACACAGAGCACTTCAACGCTGTCTGAGTTCATGTTGCTAATAGTGAACCGCCACCCTCATTTTTGGCAGTCTTGTTCAAAGGGCAAGCCTGTCAGTGGCATTGAGAGTTTGACCCTGCAAGATACTATGGACAGTAGACCCAGCTTAATAAAACATTCCTCATAAAATCAGTGGATTCACGTTGATTAAAAGTACCATGTCAGACCCAAAGACTGGAGATTTTATCTGTAGGACCTCAGTGAATGCCCATGCTCCTACTTTGTGGTTAGGAGGGTGTCATGAGGGAAGTCGTGACCCATACATAGGTAATGGTGCAGTAGCTCAAGAGCCAGTGTATTATGTTAGATGAGTGTTTTGTGCATGTGTCTAGTCTATGCCATATCTGACAGTACAAGATGCTGCAAAGGAAAGTGTAAACTTGTATCCCTGGGTCTGCAAAATTCCTTTTGCCAAATAGTGGGTGTAGCTAACTCTGAGGATTTAGGTTGCTTTGGCAGTTATCTGGGTGCTGTGGCTGTTGGGAGAAAAGGGCTGTGACTGTATGAAATGGGGCTGAGATGGGTTGGAACTACTCTTATTCATGGCAGTCTTCATTCTCCATGAATCGCTCTCTACTAATCTGTCTAAAAATATTCTTCATCTACCTTAGGACATGTACTGTGAACTGCTTCATTTCAGTGGGTGCCAAACTGAACAGCAGGTGCATACCTGATTTTTGTCTGCCTTTCTTTAAACCTATCAAGAGTGATCTGAATTTAGCCCAAGAAGGCAGTAAGGTTAATGATATTTTAACTAAATTAGCATTGTTGCATTTATAGCTGTTATTGTCAACTTACTTTCATGCACAATCCATGATGAATGAAAAGTCACTTTCCGAAGTGCGTATTCTTTTAACTGTGGTAGTTATAGAGATAAAATATAGTTTCATGCTGACTTTGTTGTTTTTATTGTGGCCATCTTCATTTGTCTGCTGCTGATGTCATCAGGAAGGAAAGAAGCTAAGAATGTCTGTGCCAGACAATACCTTTCAAATAAAATTCTGTTGTCTGATAAAGTCATTCTTCACTATCAGGGAAACTTCCACAGTTACAGATCAGAGTATCAGATTTTTGATTGGCATTGGAAACATAGTAGTTTTCAATTAGCTTATCTATTTTCAAGCTTTTCTGGTTGTGTTATCATCAGTAAAAGGAAGAATGTGTGCATCTTGCAATTTAACAAGCTTTCCAGTTGGACTTCACTCTGTCAAGCACATATTCTGTATGAAGCAGGTAAACATGACTGAATTATGCCTTTACTGAAATTGTTTTGTATCTAGTTTGAAATAAATTGTGGTGGATACAAAGCTTGTATTAACGAAAAGCTATAACCAAACCTGGAAGAGCTTTTGGATATATGCCATGCATCTCTTTCACTAATCACTGTATGATTCACTTTGGCTTTTCAGTCTACTGAAATACAGCAATTACAGGAAAGTTCTGAGAATTCCATGTTAGGAATAGCTATTTCTGGTTTCATGTTTCATAAAATTTGAAGGCTGAAAGACCTTTTTTTGATTAAGAAACTGGAATAAAGGTAAGTTAGACATACAGTGAAGGTTCAGTCCTGCAGCTGTGACTCATGTAAATACTAAGGAGCAAGGTTTGTAGCAGAGGTAAACTTTTTATCAGATCTACCAAAACATTTGGGAAAAAAAAAAAGACAATCTTCTGGGCACCTAGTCCCTTCCGTCAGTGGACAGGGAGATGGCAAACATTGAGGAAGAAATAATTGCTTACCATTTAACCTTACTATTAATTAAAGCACCTGAGAGAAAAAGGTAGTACATGTGGAGCAAAAAAGAGGCAGCAGAAGCAGGGAACAATGACATTTGTAATGCCAAAAATTTTAATTTGTAATGCCAAAATTTTTATTCCATGAGCTGAATAAGCAGTGCAGTACAGCATTCATTTCAGGAATTTTTATATCCAGCCTAATTTTTTAAGAGATTCAGTAGATATTTCTTCAGAATATTTTTATATATGTGTGTGTGTATGTGCATAATATATATGTAACGTGTATATATTTTTATATATCTATATATATATATAATATGTATTACATATATATTCCTGTTTGTGTTATTTGCATTAGCAAAGGTCAAATTGTTGATTCTCAACCACCAAAGTAAGATTGATGTTTAAGTGTTGCCTGATACCACCTGCTGTCTTCAGGGAAAAGCAAACACTGAAAAAAGTCCTGAGGATTGTGTGACTGGCTAGGACAGGGTCCTGAAGAGCAGAAGAATGCCTCTGAAGGCCATTTCATACTGGAGCGGTGGTGGGTGGAGAGGTTCAAGTGCTGACTGTCAGTGCTCTGCGTTGGGTCAGCTCTCTTGGCATTTTCTTGGCTTTCATTCTGCATAGGTGCCAGCTGCTGTCAGAGAAGGTCGTGGCTTTTATGATGTGAGCCCCTTTCGTTTAGGACTCAGTACAAAACCTCCAACTCATTTCACAACCTCTTCATGGATAATAAAATGCAGGAATATACTGAATGCCAATTCCGTGCCCTAGAAAGGTGTGCTTTCTCTATACGTACTGCACTCTGGTACTGTGGGCTATGGCTAACCTGGACTTCAGTTCAACAGGGGAGCTTCTGTCAGCTGCCTCTATTTCATCCTCTTTCCTGAAAACATGATTACGTGAAAGAAAGGTCAGGTCTCTTTCTTTCCACAGTTTGACACAATACAACAATCTAGGAAAAGGGGTACAAGACAGAAATGGAGATTATTTAATTTTCTTTAAAGAGAGGCCTTGAGTGTCAGAAGATTACTTACTTTGGTCTGCTTTGTTTCGGTCCTTGCCATACAGATACCCTTTCAAGATCACTTTTTAGCCAGTTTTCTCAACATGTGAAACATAAGCACTTTTACAAAAGCTATGTCTCACTACAGCAGGCTGAGATTACTTTGCAGAGTTTGGATCCAAGTTCATCTTTTTTCTCTACTGATCTGTATTAGAAATGATGTCGAGTGCATCAATTGGAATATACCCTGGAGGCAATTTCTGCTTCCCTTTCCTTTGCTCTCACCAGTGCTATTTCTTTACCTGTTGTCTGTCTTTGTGTGTCAAGATTATAAACTTTGTGGTTTGATTCTGCAGCTTAGTATGAATTGCCCTGATCACTGTCTGTTTGAAGTACTTGGAATACTTCCTCACTACAAAAGTTAAGAATGATAATGTGGGGAAACTAAGTGGTCTTTCTTAAACTGCCTTCCTGGATAAGATTGATTAACAGTGTCCCTAATAGTTCCTAAAATCATATTATTATAGACTTCTCCTAGGGAAATCTGCAATAAAGGTTCCCTCTTCAGGGCATGGTGTCTGTAGCAGTGTGATGCTTTAAAGCTTTCAAAGGTTTTAGATTCTTAATTTTTGTTGTCTAGTCCTTGTATAGCATCTAAAACAAGTGTATTTACAATTTCAGTTTATCTTTATTAGAAGAATTTGACTGCAGCTGTAATGAGTTGGAGTCCTTACCTTCTACCATTGGCTACCTTCATAACCTGAGGACGTTGGCTGTGGATGAGAATTTCCTTCCTGAACTGCCCAGAGAAGTGAGAAGCTGATTGTGTTTTTAAATTACAGATTGAAATGTTTTGTGGTAGGCCCAAGATTTCATCCCTACTCAGACAAACTATCTGTTAAACCAGTTGTTTCTGCACAATGTGGAAGACCAAATCTTTCTTACATACTCAACAGTAAAATAGTAAAACCAGTAAATTAGTAAATTGATGTAAAGATGAGGGAAGAAGAGTATTGCAATACTCAGAAGAGTATTGCAAGTAACCCTAGGCATTTCCCTGGTGTTACTGACAACAGGAGGGCATTATTTTCTGACTTTAGATTCTGTATTTTCTGCTTTTTGTCAGTTACAGTGAAAACACGATTTGGCCACCTCCTGACATAAAAAGTTAGTGATAAAAAACTTTATCAAAGTAGGTATCCTAACATCTTTGGTTTTTTCATTCCTATAGATTGGAAGCTGTAAAAATGTAACAGTGATGTCTCTGCGCTCTAACAAGCTAGAATTTCTTCCTGATGAAATTGGTCAGATGCAGAAGCTGAGAGTGTTAAATCTGAGCGATAACAGGTATAGTTCACATAATTTTTCTAACCCGTTATAAGAATTTATTTTAAAAAAATTTAAACTATTCTTTTTAGGTATTTGTAAAAATACATGTATATAAAATACATTTAAAAATATAAAAATTATATTTAGAATTACTTAAACTATTTACATGGGAAAAAATCCCTTTTTTTTTTTAAGTCTTTATGGTTTGGTCTTAGTTCCACTGACATCCAAAGAAAAACTTGAATGGGGCTGAGATCTGGGTCTCAGTGTGTTTTAATAGATTAAAACCTGTTTACTTCTTTTATCTCCTGGTGTTTTCATGTGAAAGTGTGATATTTGGCTTTAAAATTGTAGATAACTTTGTAATATTTAATGATTAAAAAATTGAGACAAGCTGATATATAGGAAATCATTAAATGGAAGCACACTAGCATGTTATCCTGACTCCACTGAAATCAAAAGAAAATTTTCTATTTCCTTCAGCAGAGCAAAGGTTTTGTCAAAAAACCAGATTCTTCTGTTCTTATGCACATGACTATTCCTATGAGAAACAGAATGTTTAAAATGAGCCTTTCTTGACACCTATCCCATGCTGCCATAGGCATCAGAAAAGACTGACTTTTCCTTGAAATTTTTACATACATATGTGCCAAGAATATGTTAATTTTCAGTATAACCACAGAAATACAAGTTTGCTCAGTAGTGCAACAAATGATGTGTGAATACCATTTTGTTTCCAGTAATTATCATCCATACTCAGTAAAAATTAGAGGAAGGACTTTATACATCTGTGTCTGATTTACTGTTTACTCAGCAGTTTCGTTGTTGAAATTAAGGTTGACCATAAAATATAAAATGAAGTAATGTAGAAATCCCTGTAATATATTTATTTAAAATTATTCACTTAATTCTGTTAGATGATTTCCGCATTACAATTGTGTATCATAAAATACATTATGTATGAAACCGAACGTAAAGTTAAACTTAACTCTAGTTTGTATTGAAACTGTCCAAGTCCCAGAGTCAAATCTTGGGTCTCTCGATTTTGGGTTTCAGATTCCAGTGCTTTCCCAGGGACAGGGAGTACACTCCCATCAGTATGTCACCACAGCAGTCTATGGTTGTGCTTTTATCTGTACAGCTAGAGTCTGAAACTATTTCAGGCAACACTTTAAACTCCCTAGGCTGGCATTCTTGCCAACAAAGGCAGTCCAGCTTCCCCTCACTGTTCCTGCATCCACATACCCTGTCCTGTCCCAGTGCAATTTTGTCCAGGCGTATGGTGATCTTGAATACGTAGGCGATATAGATGAAAGCAGCCTATCAGGAATATGGTGAGTTTTCAGATGGACGTTTCCAGTGGCTGGTCCACCTTGTTGCTGCACAGCCAGCTGTAGTGGCATGCAGGAGGAGGCACGGAGTGGGCATAGGAGTGGGGAGGCAACAGGACAGTGCTGGTTCAGGGTCTCTTGGGAGTCCAAGGAGCTGCAACTGCAGGGTGCCTTCCCTGGCACATTAAACCAATCTGAGCTGGATCACTCTGCCCTCTTTTCAAACCTGTAATTGTGCCATGAGTTTGCGTTGAGGAAGCAGAAAACTAGTCTACCTCCCCCCCTGCTTTTTGCCAAGTAACTTTTCAGTCAGGTCAACTGCTGATTTCAGGCACATGACTTCATGTGTAATTACTGATTGTGAGTGCTGTTTCTGGGGTAAGAGAGGGAGGAGGTGGCTCACTGCTGGGAGGAGGCAGTGGAGGTGGTAAGAGAAGGCCAGGTTTCCTGACCAAGCTGACCTGACAGCTGGATGCCACCAGAACAGCAGTCCTGCCCCACCTTCCTTTTTCCCCAGGTGCCCAGGTATAAGAGAGGATTGGGTTTTCCATTGTGGAGGAAGGTAATTACGGGACCAGCATCCCAGTGATGTGATGTTCCTTGGGGTAGGATGTCGTCTGCTCTCCTTCCCACTCCCCCTTCAGTGCTGGGTTGTAGCCCTGCATCTGCCCTTATGCTTGCTCAGGGCTCACTGGACAAGTCACTGAACTGATTTATCTCACTGAAAATGGAAGAAGCTATTGTTCTTCTTGTTGTGTTCATTTTATGACACTCCTCATGGTTCATTTGCTCACCGTGGTTTCTGGCAAACACCAAAGCCAGCTAACGGTAAACAGTGGCTGTGCATCAAAGCAGGTGTGAGGAGGGCAGGAGAACAGGACCTTTGCCTGTTGGGGTGGGAAGCTGTTCTCTCAAGTCCACCTGAAAAACTGTAGAGTGAGTTATAAGCATTATAGAACTAGTGGGAGAGCACAGTCTAGACTGGGAGAGATAGGAACTGACTCAGACTGTAGACCTTCAACCTTTAAACCTGGTGGAATTGTGTCATGTACTTTTCTTGAGGGGGTTGGGGAATAAATTTTTCTTCCTTTGTTGATATCAGTTCCAGCTGAGGTTAAATGTTGCCCTGCTGAGACATTGTGATAATGCTTTTGTTATGGAACTTCCCACCTTAATGAAACTAAAAAGTTTCAACGTTTTGATACCAACGAGTTTGGACAAAGTTCAGATACCATCCTAATGTTGAATTTTTTTTTTTTTTTTACTTTTCTGTTTTCCCATTTTCGCATTCATATTAACATTAAGGCAATATCCATTCTTTCTTTGAATGAGTCCACATGTACATGTTGATCAGGAGTGTACTTGGGCTCCGCTTGTTGCTAGGAACCTTTCCATGTTGCCACAACAATTTTGCCCCTCTACTCGTCCTGCTTCAGATATGACAGAGAAGGTAGAGCACACCAACTCTTTTCCTGGATACCCTTTCAAGCCATTGGAAGAAGAGACACAGATATGCAAGCAGAGCAGAAAGGCAATTCTAGAGCCAAGGGGTCAGTGCATGTGCTTCACCCTATGGTGATGGGCTCCTGGGTCCTGGGATGTGGTCAGCCTTTTCCCTGTCAGCTTGTTATGAGACCTCCTGAGCCCTGGCCTCTATGGGCTCCGCTGCTAAGGCAGACCCATTCGCACCAAACACTGCTGATGCAGCCTTTTTGGCATGAAAGCTCCAACCTTTGCACAAATCTTCTGAAGAGCAGCTGTTACTCCCTGTACTGAATAACAAATGGGGATGGACTGTGCATATGATCGCATATTCTTTCAGAATTTTTCTGGTCAGTCCTTGATACCTTTCTCCTCCTGACACCAGGGAGGATTCCATGTCCATTCTGGCAGGTGTCCAGTCGCTCATGCATCTTTGCATGTTACTTTCCTTGTGGAGGGAACAGACTCCATCACCATGACTGTCAATCCATACTGATCATCATGGATGTATAGTTTTACAAAGGGAAAACAGTCTTCCATTGGGGATCTGTCCACTGCAGGTTCATCCCAGTCAACGATACCTCAGGGTCATCTCCTTCTACTTTGTCATATGCCAGATTTCACCTCCGGTGTCTACAACTGTGACTGTAAATGGTGCACTTGTGTATCCATTAGCCTCTTACATCATTGCCTTTATCCTAGTGACTTTCTCTGCTAGTAGGTGGACTACTCAAGTGTTTATTGAGAGATGCCCTTTTGCCACCAAAAATCTTCATTCTGGACATGTTCCTCATGGCATGGGGAGTGCACTCTGGCTCAAGGCATGTAGAGTACAGGGATATTGGTGGCTTTGAACTTGCCTTGCCAGAGTGCATGGAAAATTTGCAGTCTACTCTCTGAATGGTCACTCGCATATGGAGTGACGGACAACTGTGATGTAGCATGTAAAGAGGAAAAGAGGAGCTCTCCCTCTTTGGGAGGAGCTTATCTGGGTATGAAAGCCAGAAATATTTTGGGAGATTTGGTGTAAAATCCTGATTGACTCCTTCCTGAAAGACATCCAAACCTGACATAGACCTCTTTGCCACTCAGACCAACAGGAATCTCAAATTTTTGTGAGTTGACACATTTTGCTCAAAGATGGGTCAGTGTTTGGAGTCCCTCTCTAGTGCAATTTTAATACTATGGTTTCAGCTACTACAGGCTTTTGCTCTTGTTCCATATCTTCTGACGGCCCTCATTGCTCTAAGATGGACTTTGCTGATCTTAATTGATCAGAAGCTGGTTTAGTTCCAGGACTTTCTTCAAATATTCTTGTTAGAATTCCACTTCGACCAGGGAATTAGACTCCAGCTTTTCTTTCCCATGCCATACACTCTAAGACTATATACTTCTCATCTCCATAGTTGGGAGTCCTCTCTCCTTTTATCTTTACAGGTCCAAACCTTTTCAACCCTGTTAGAGGCTCTTCATCCCTGGGAAATGCAGTATTCGGTTGTCTCTACACAATAAAAGGCAATGATGGGTTGAATCCTGACTTGCTATCAGATGGCAAAGGTGGAGTCTAATGAGGGCTAGTGTGCATCTGATGAGAGTTTAGGTGGCTTCATCCTCTGCAGTCAGGAAAGTTTTGATTCCAGATACTTGCAATGCAGCTGCCTGGAGATTCATCCTTGCCTTTGCCAGGCATAACACTGTCTCCAGTACTTCAAGAACCAATGCAGCATTTGATAAAGTAGTTGTGCAGTTACTACTTGCATGAAAGATATCAAGACCTCCACCACATAATGAGTCATTGGGGGTAGCTGCTTGGATTCAGTCACTGTTAAGAGTGCACATGGGATTCATTCAAAGAAAAAAAGATGTCTTACCAGTAACCGGTGTTCTTCACAATGTGTAGTCCACATATACATTTGTCTTCCATCTGCTTCTCCTCTCTCCTCAGAGTCCTTCCAGGTATGAGTCCTGTGATTGAGAGGTAGAATTGTTAGAATGTACATTTGGGCTACACTTCTCAAAGAGCATCGGTTACTGGTAAGTAACCTTTCTTTTAGTTTTAGATTGTTCTTAAAGAAGAGCTGAAAGAATCATCACCTTTCTGTATTTGCACTGCTTCTGCTTCTGTCTTGGGGTCAGAACTCATTTACTGCTCTGAATCTCACCCACAGAAATTAGATGAAAAAAGGTCCTAAGATTACATGATCCATTTAAAAAAAAGACTGTTCCCTGGTGTACCTTTTCTTTTTCTGTTTAGTTTTTTAATTATACAATATTCCTCATTGCCAAAGAGGTAATTACTTCTGGCCATGTATATCCACAAGTGGTTTTGTGAACAGTATGCTGATGGGTTAATATGAATCACGTTCTTTTAAACTTTCACACTCTGAAAACCCTGTCATTATCAATTTGCTGAGAGTTACCTTGGAGAACTGTCACAAATAATAACTATATCTGGGCTTGACCAACTGACTGGTAATGCTGCTTGTAACGATTAACTTTCAACATATTTTTGACCTAAATTTTTCATGTTTGGAGTATTATTTGAAAATTCTTTCTGAATGTCACCAAAGTATAATATATGCATCGATGAATCTAGAAAGTATTCCCGTAGGTGTTTGGTAAGCTCTTCATATGTTGTATTACTCAAATTAATAATCAGTGGAAACACTTCTCATACTCTGAGCTTGCTTACTTAGGGCATAACAAAACCAAAATTTAGTAGTGGGTGCAAATATGTAGTAGGTTATTTTACAAAATTATGAGAAAAACAATTACTATCAGGAAAAAAAAGTTAAAATTATGTCTGTCAGTAGGCTTACAATAAAAGCAAAGACTACCTTTGCCCCATAAGACCCCTCAAATATTGACATTTGTTATTTTTTTATATTTAAACAGTATCAATTACATTTTCTTTGCTTTTCTTGTGTTCCATGAAAAATATTCATTAGCTTACTCTTAAAGTATCTAGCCCTTAAGAACTTAACAAATTATGCGAAAGATGTAATCTAGGATTAATAATGAAGGAATTACTCTAAAGTCCTCATTCCAGAATGGTGTAACACACTGACATGTAGCTTCTTTGAGGTTGTGAAGTCATATGGTACAATGATTTAATGTTTAGGGGTGTAATGTCAAAAAGCGTGCTGTTTTTTGTTTAGTTTGTTTTTATTCACCTGAGGAACTTCAAGGGAAATTTCTTCTCCTTTTTCCTCATAAGAAACATTTTCTATGTGAAAATTAAACACTATAAAAATAACATATGTATTTCACGCTTTTCCAAACTGTTACTGCGGATAGTTGTTTTCCTGAAAAATCAGTTGGTGCTTCAGGATTTACCTTAAAAGAAAAATTTTAGTAATAACTTTCAAACTGTTATATTTACCAATGGCATACATGATTTTACTTGTTATTTAACCTAATCAATATGAATATCGATAATCTCTATAGGACTAAGAGATTTCTTTAATTTGGCTATCACATTTTCAGCTCTTTTTGCAAATCAGTTTAAAAGATTGTAAATTGAAGTTATTAGTGATTAAAAAATTGCACAGGAATGAAACTGTTGCTCATGCAAGAAGGCATGCACAGCGGGTGGCTGCCAAGTGTAAGAACTAGTGTAATTATTCTGAAGATTCAGAGATACTGTTTTCTCACAGACTTCATGTCTCGATGCCATTCAGCTGATGCCTGAGGGAATGGGTGCAGGGTCTATGGCTATATTTCTGTTAGCCTTGTTCCCAGTCCTGACTGCTGGGCTAAAGTTGCTCTGAAACAGTCAAACAGCATCTTCCAGTAGGTAAATGGCCTCATGCCAAGGTTATTTATTCACGCTGAGTAAAATGCCATCCGTAGTAAGAATAAGTCATTTTGGTACAGCATAGTTTGCCTTTGAATTGTAAGTTAATTTAATTTGGCCATCTCCTTAATTAACTATCTATGCACCAGTTGAAGTTCCATCTAGTATTGTGAATCTATTTTCCCTTAGATTTATAAAAACAATTACATATCTAATTTTCCAAACTGTCTAGTGAGAAGTTTCAGCATTTAAACATAAAAGAAAAGCTCTCTGTTGAATAGCACAGCCATAAACTTCACAGTTCTTTGTACTGATACCTGATTGCAGTCATGTATTAGATCAGTGGAAGCAGTGCAGATTAATCACTTTTTTCAATTACTGATGAACAGTTTTGTCTTCAGAGGAGGCCAAATCCTTTACTGAGGATGATGTGAGTTAGTTCTTTGAAATCAGCAGGTACGCTGATTTATACCAAGTAGGATCTGGCCTATAGTATGTAGAAAGTAATCAACCTACATCCATGCATAACTACTCTTTGAGATCCTTTGTAGCTGTAGTATACCGTTATTTTGACTGATGAAACTAAAAAAAATTTATATATTTACCTTTCATGGTTAAACTAATATAGCGTAAGTGACAATTACCATGGGCCTTGTTTTGAAAGTGGGTATCATGCAAAATCACTTGGTAATTAAGTTGTTCATGAAAGTCAGAGTGTTTACATGTGCATTCTTAGTACAGATGAAGGAGAAATGTTCCTACAGTACACAGTTTGAAAAGCAGTCTTAAACTAGCAAAAGGAAATTGCAATTAGAAAAAGAGGCTTGAGGTTGAAAAATTTCAAAAAACAGTAATGGTTTTGAGTACCTCCATTCTTTGATCTCTAACTTGAGGTTTTTTCTTTTAAAGACTCCTTAAAATCAGACCTTTTCAGATGTTTAAAAACAGGTATCCAGGCTTATTGGCAAAGAAGAATTAAAAATAAAAAATTCTGGGTTGTGTTTGAACATGGAAATAGAAAACCAGCTTGGAGATCCCCTTGCCACACATCATTTCTGAAGCATGCTTACCAATTTTGCTTCTCCCTTTGATAAACACTTTTCAACTTGAGTGTACTGGAAACATCACCAGTAACCCTCTGCAGACAAAAGTTTCTGTATAGCTTTGAAACTTACATCACAGCTACTGAATCCTAAAGTGTAAAGAAATAAAAGTATCACTTGAAAAGCAAAAGTTCTTTTTCTATACAGAAAAAAAGCTCTGAGTAAAACATCTGGAGAAACACTATTTAAGAATCTTTATGTTAACTATTAAAGCTTAAGTGTGTAACCTTAATTTATAAAGAATGTCACATACTGCACTATTCCACATTGCAGTATTCATTTGATGATAAGACAGGAATGAAAACTAAATTTCAGGTAGTTTAGGCACTCCTTACTTTCTTATGGCATTAACTCTAGGTTTAAACATGCACACACATGTAAAACTGCTCTAATCTATACAGGTATTTAATTGGAGATTATTTTATAGCACACTATGTATATGTATACATTAATGTCAATTTGTTTCATTTTTATAGATAAGTCATTCTTAGTATAAGGTATTCTTATTAAAATCTTTAAAATGCATTACTTGCAGTAAGTACACACTGCTTTCTGAAATAACACAATTTTTAATGGTAATGACTTTGTGGCAAAAATACATCTAAAGTAATTCCATAATGGATACACTTTCAAAGCACTGCATAGAGGAAGTGGTACAAAAGCTTGTGGGGTGCTTATCTCCCAGAAATACGGATAGATATTTAATATGAAGAAGGCTATACAAGTATTGTTGGTTATTTGCTGGTAGAGGGGCAAAGGATTCTCCTGATGATGCCATGCAGGTGGAGTACCTGACAGTGGATTGCCTGTCTTTACCTGAGGTGTGAGTGACCATATCTGTAAGAGCCTTTCTTTCTGCAGAATGGGATTGTCTGAGTCTCTCAGAAAAGGGCTTTTCCTCTGTTCTTTTTGTTAAATCACATTTATCTTTTGTCTTTGTAGACAGTCCTTTGGTCAGTCCATTTCTTCCTGCAATCCTCCACCTCCTTAACCTTCTGTGGGAGAATTTCAGTATGTGGTTAGGACAGCCCTCTCATGTTGGTACAGACCGAAAAGTAAAAATAATATGTGCAGTATTAGTTAGTGGGAAAAACATGAATGAAGTTTCCACAAGTATCTGGTCATCATTTCCCCATTCCCACATTCAGATCACTTACAGGAAATGCGCTTACCTGTATAAGTAAAATGCTGGGGTTTTTACTGTTTCATTTAATTTTGTCATTTAGGTTCACTATGAATAATTATGTTATTTTAATCTTTTTCCTAACATTTCTGCAAAAGTGAATTTTCAATAATCTTAGAGTATTTGTGTTCCAAAATTAAATGTCCAATAGAAGAATTTCTGTTAGCTACACTGAAACCTGCTAGGTCTTTCCTGTAAGGCTCCCTGGGACCAAGATTTTTTCTGTTTTCTGTGTCATAAGCTGTAACTTTGGTTACATTATAGCCAAGGCAAAATATTGGTATCTCCTTAGTTCCTTTAGGGTATGATGTCAGTAGTTTTAGATTCCAAATGTCACTCTTATTGTGGAATGCCCTTAATAAAATATTATATTTTAGTAAAATGTGAGAGAAAATAAAGATATGAAATTACACCAATTTCAGTATGATCAAAATAAACATGCTACATACAAATCTTTAAAAGAAACTATTTGAAAATGAAGGATTCATGTTGTTCCAATATTATCATTTACAGACTGAAGAATTTACCATTCACTTTTACTAAACTTAAAGAACTTGCAGCTTTGTGGCTTTCTGACAACCAGGTAATGACTTTCAATATTCATATTTCTTTAGTAAAGTACTAGGGGTCTTAGCAAGGGCCATAAATGAAACTTGTAATTTAATACATGATTGTAATAGAGCTTTAGAAGTGTTTGCTCCCAGTCCAGCTTTATACTTTCATATTGAGCTATAGATTCTTCTGGCTGTCATTTATTAACTTGGAAAGATCACCTTTGCAGGATTTATTACTTGCATCTAACTAAGCTTCTATATCCTTGCAAAAGTAATAAACAAAGGCCAAAAGTATCAGGAGAATATTTTGTAAATAGAAATTCAAGAGGTTAGACTTTGTTATCAAACTTGTTACTAGTTTGTCCCATCCTTTACTCCATCTGTGCCTCCTTTCTTGTCATCTTCCTTTTCCCTTTTCCTGTCCATGCTTTTATTTCTGCATATTTTTAACTCCATTAAAGTCAGTGGGAGTTTAAACATGTAAAAGGTGCACCAGAACTCATTCTTGTTTTGGAGTTCCTTTTAAATTTAAGTTCCTTTTAAATTTACGTATGCCTTTCTTTGTTCCAAGGGGTTCAGTTTCACTACTATATATTCTTTAGGATTCTGTTTTAAAATAAATTGTGTAACATGAACACTGAGAAATGTAACAGTTCAACCAGCATCTGAGTACTAAAATAAGTCTCAATACTTTCCAGGATTGGTGGATAGAGTAACTTTGGAGTTCCATAATTTAACTCTAAATGGAGAGAAACTCGTTTTGTACAATGTTAGGAATGTGTGACATACCTAACAGTTTTCAATAATCTCAATAAATTCTCATAATCTCATCTTTCTCACTTTGCAATAACGCTTATGGTCAGATATTATACCTCTTTAACTGAAGTTGATGAGGATAATTCTTCAGGGGCCAATTATCGTGCTACTGGAAATTAATACATCCTTTTATCCATATGAAAAAGCCACAGGGACTCAGGTCCTGCAGCTGCCTGTTTGCAGCAGATCGTGTGCGTACGCCTGTGCTGAGCACTGCTGGTTGCAGAACCACTCAGAGGAGAGCCCGTGCCTGTCCACAGGGAACAGCCCAGCAGACGGGGTCGTTTCTTTGTCAAGATATCAGATGAAATTCCTGCTGACTCTTGCCCAGTGTGTACCATTGAGCCATGCCCTCAAATCATAGCAAAGCCAAAAGCAATGCAGTCAATAGATATACATTGGTACATGCTTATTTCACTGCTCCTTAAATGTACTTTTTACTCTTATAGCTAATCAAAAAATTTTAAAGCTGAAGGGAGGGAAGGCTAAGTGGGAGGGATAATAGAAAATCATAAGTAAATTTTAATGTCTCAAATCAGCATTCTCATTTTTTTCACTGTAATTTCCATTAAAAAAATAACATTGCATGACTCCTCAGCCCAGCCACAGAACATTCACTTCCTTTTTTCAGCATTTTGACTTTTCTATGGTATAGCATAGATGAATTTCTATTCTATGAACTATGACAGTCACTCCTAGATGCTACATTAGAGCAAAGCAATAATAAAAAATAATCAATTGAAGTAAAACACAACAGTAACATCTGAATATTCAGAGTACCTCCATTTAAATTCTTCAGTATCTTGCACCAGGTTTACCCTCAGATGAACTAATAACTATCACGAATTTACTCCTCATTAGCCCTAGCTTAAAACAGATCACAGCCATAATGTGGGTGTTTTAACTGTGTAGTTGCAGCTCTGTTCTGGTGATCTTTTAGCTTCCTCACTGGTGTCACTCTGAACATGCAGTCAGTATTTCTGATATTTAGTGTTCTTCTATTGATCCCAGTAGGAATTACAGGAATTACAGAAGTGAGGAATGGGAGAGGAGGCATTTCCACCAGATTAATACTTGTTTTAGTCCATAGAGAAGTTTATTTTCATACAGAATTTTAGTTAATCTTGTATTTTCTATTTATCAAATGCTAAAATCCCATCTCGGTTAACACACATGCTCTGAGTTAACAGTTCTTTGTTTTGACCTTCCTGTATAGTCCAAGGCTCTCATTCCACTGCAAACTGAGGCTCACCCAGAAACAAAGCAGAGAGTACTGACTAACTACATGTTTCCCCAGCAACCCCGCAGTGATGAAGGTAAAACGCCATCAGCAATTCCTACAAAGGCAGGAATAGCGCTTGTTCAAATAGTGGAGAAAAAAACAGAGGGAGGGAGAGGAAGGGGTTTCAGATGTGGTTCTGTGTGTGAGTGTCTCTTCTGACACATAAAGCCAGTGGTGCACAGATAACAGTCTGTATTTTGTCATACACAAAGGAATCCTGTTTGCAAATCCATTATTCTCAGGCCATCAGATTTACATTTTCTTAAACACTTTTATTTTCAGAAGAATGGCCTTGTATAAACAGTTTGAACCTGGGAGTTGAGCGTGCATGGGAGAGAAATTCTAGGATATGCCTTGCTGCCATGCAGACAGGCTGTTGGCCAGAGCCAGCTCAACCTGCAGACGCTGGACCCTTCTGAGAGAGCTGGGGAGTGGGCCACCTCCTAGACATCCGTGTTCAGAGCTCTGAGCTTGGCAGAATTGAGGGTTTGGCTCCTAACATACCCACGTTAAGTTAGAGAGTTTGCCCCTCAGCTCCAGATCTGCCCTGAAACCCTGTTGCTTCCCATCACTCTCATGTCAGTTTTAATATTAAACTCTATTTGTAATGCTTTGTCAGTTCCTACTCTCATTGCCCCCTCAACAGTTTTAAAACAATAACCCAAGATTACAGAATCAACTATGAACATGTCTTTTTAGATCACTTCCAGTCCTCTGTTGGGTGCACTAATTACTTGTTCTTGTGCATTGCTGTTTGCAATTTAACTGTAGATTTCCAGTCAGACAGTGATAGTTTTAACCCTACGTTATGGGAGGAGCAGAGACAGCAACGTATGACTGTTGCCTTTGAATTTGAAGAAAAAAAGGAAGAGGAGGAAAATGCAGGGAAAGTTAAGGTAAGTTCTATTTGATTTATTCTGGAATTTACATATTATGGACAGGCTCCAATTTACAGATCTTGAGCTGAACTATTTCTGTGTTCTAAATACCCGGAAAATACTCGTCACCATGTTTCAAGTACAGCAGTTGAGGAAGCATAACATACCTGTTCCCTGAAGTACACATTACCAATTTCTGCTTTTGCTATTGTTGTCTAGTCAGCAACTTTGATTTCATAAGTCAGTTCAGGCCCATAACCCTAATGTTGGGTTCCTACTGTGAGAGGTGTTTTGTCATGAAGACAAAATTAACAGAAAATGTTTGGAGACTTAGAATTAATGTCCAACCACTTAGTTCTTTAGAAATATTTACATCACGTAGGGGATTCCATATTCCTCTCAAAGTGGAAGTCGATGAGAGCTTTGCAACTTCATGGATTGACATAGGAATGTGCAGTGGAGAGGGTATCTCTCGTCAGTTTTGTAACCTACCAAAAATGAAGATCAAAACATGAATATCCTCCCCCATTTATCTGAAATTAATACAATTTCAGAGTTTTCAGTTCAGCTTTTAATCAGTTATATTTTTAGAAGGATATTGTCAGGACCATCTGCGTTTACGTGGCATGAAAATTTCTATTTCTTGAATAATATAAAGGAATTATCCCAGATCAAACACATAAATATTGCAAATTTTTCACTGCGGTAGGATACCCAACATAAAATATATTGCCAGAGACAAAAATCATATGAGGAGATTTAAATCATATTTTAATTTTAAAATTAACAATGCTATTATTAATAGCTATTTAACATTCCATTTAGATCTTTTTGGAAATTTTGGATTTTTCTTCTTAATATTTCTCCCAATTAGGAATTTTCATCTAACTCTTGTAACCAGAGGTGATGGACTCTGCTGCTTTAGTAAAACAGAAAATTAAGTCAAAAAGCAACCTTTGCCTCACAATAAATAAACTGAAATTTTACCCCAGATGAACTGCAGATTTATGGGTCATATATGGAAGACAGAGCATCTGGGAGAGTTTTATTTATTCCACCACTTGTTATCAGAATTTTAACTGTGGGTAATATGGCTGTCCAAATGTGCAAAACAATTAAAATATTAAGAGAGAAATAGATATCAATTTCCAAGATCATAGAATTTAATTTATTCTTATTTGCAAGCATTATTTTAACTATTGAAATGTATTACATGAATTATATCACTTAGATAGCCATTTTGTTTTTAATATATTTAGAACACTATGAATGACTGAAACAAATATTTCCTTTGAGTAAACTGTTCATCCACTGAATGCTGTACCTGTACTTCAGTTCAAATGCTGCCATCTGCTGTTTGGAAAATGAGGAGGCAAACACAGCCAAGACACAGTACCACATTTTCAGGTTTCCTAGAAACAGCACTTAACAAAAACAGCTGGCCTGTGCCCATGCTGTGAGCAGATGTCTCTGCGTGGTGTGATCCCAGGCCCAGGCACGCAGTACCAGAGCTGTTCAGGATGCAATGGATGCTCTTGTTGCAGTGCTTCTTACCTGGGCTGTTTGCTCATCCCTGGCAGCTGCTGCCAAAGTCGTGGTCTGTGGAGCAGAGTTTGCGTTCCCAGAGGGGTACATTGGTCAGCTGCAGTCTCACCCCGGTTGCAGCAGAACACAAGAAGGGCAGCCTGTGGCCCGTCGTGCTGCCAGCGGAAGGAGTGGTTTGTATCATGTGGGTGATCCGTGTCCCACAAGGCTGCACCTCTCAGTAACGTTTTGACTTGGCCGTCCAAAGGTCAAGACAGTCTTTACCATTTGTGTCACTGCTCCTTAGTTGTGGAAGAGTCCAACACTAAAATATATTTCCTGGAATTCTTTCTTACCTGTTTTCCCTCTCATCCATAGAGAGTGGGTATAAACCAGTGTTGTAGTACGTGAGTCTGTTTCTGCATGATTCCTCTATTCCCATATACAGTCCAATGTTCCTCTCCTCCATAATGATCCTAACGTTTTCTCATCAGATCAAAACACTAAATTTTGCAGCTGATGCTATTGTTATTGCTTATATAGAGAAGAATTATTAAATGAAAAGCTAAGCAGGGAGCTAGGAGCTGATCAGATATTTCCTCCTATCTGTGTACTTTGAAGAGAGCATCTCTCCTCTCTGGTATCTCACTGTGTGTACACCAGATACTCATAAATACCTGTAGTTTGTGACAACTGAAAGTAGAGAAATAATACTGTTCAAACCTGGAAAGTCTTGCCAGGCTGTGAAAGGAAAAGATTTCCCACTGAAGGTGTGTGTGGGTTTTTTCCCTATCATGGAAAACAGCGTTTTTGCCCAAGCCATGAAAAAAAATTAACTCAAATTCAATTACTATTAATAAGATAGAAATGCTTATTTGCATCCTTCTGGTATGTCTGTGCTCTTTCCCAGTAATGCAAATTCATCTCTATATATGAATGACCATAAAAGTGTTGTAAAGTGTTATTCGACTGAACTGTTCACCAGCCTGTGTTTAGATGCATGCACATGAACTGAAAGCTAATTGCTGGAACCTTTTGAGAACTTAGTGTGTGTTACTCCATCCATGTGTTGCAATAGGTCTTAGGGAGGTTTTAACGTATTTGTTTGTAGCACCAGACCTTCATGGGATGAATTTGAAGGTTAACTTAAATTATCAATAAGCAGTAACTGCAAACATTGGTAGCGTTTTATAAAAGCATACGCTTTTTATCTTTCGTGGTTAAAACTGAACTCGCAGCCAACTATATGTTAAAATAGATGTGGTAATTGAAATTGTTCAATAACTTCTTCCATCAAGAATTTTGAACTTCAAAAATTCTCTTTTCAGGTTCATCCTACTTTTGATGTAGTATTAAACATACAAGAATTGTATTGACAGGGAGCACAGATTTCCTCTGTAATGATATGTGTAAATCAGTGATGAAAATATCTGCATTTTAGTGGATATCACCTACCACAGCTGCCAGTATTTTTACTGTTTAATATTAATACTCACAGTGATATGAAACTCTTGCTGAAATCCCTGTCTATGACTTCTTTCTCTCATGAAAGCCTTTCAGTTAATTTTGCCTTGACTAGTACTTATTGAGGATTTGCTCTATGACTTGATTTTTAGCTATGTTATTCTGTAGACCTTACACTTAAATCGTGGACTGAATTTTGTGAAAAAGCAATTGCCTAATTAGGCCACATCTAAATACGATTTCTTTCAACCGTAAATCAACCAGAGCTTAAGTAATGCTTTACAGACTTAATTTATTTTTTCTGTTGAAATTCTTTATTAACATATGACATCATAGTCATACATTTTAATGTTTTATGTTAAAGTCATGTCAGAATCTATTATCTGTAACGTTTATTCTATTGTGGTTCAGAATTGTATGCTAGTATTTCATATAGTTTTATTTTCCAAATCGATCATGCTTTTGCTTCTAAAATATTCCTATCAACAGACCATATTCATTTGAATCCAAAATTGTGTTTTTCCTACTCGTTAGGAATTTAAAATCCAACAGCTGTAATAGAGAGCTGTTAAAAGTAAGCTCTCTTTGCTTACCTCATGTACACAACGAGGTAAAAGCTTCTTTGTGGTAAATGTCTCCAAATACTTACCACATAGTAAATGTGGAGTAATTTCAAATTTTGCAGCCTCATAATCAGGAACAGTTATCCTGACACACACAGCTTGCTCTGGGAGCTGTAATTTTACTCCATTGAAGGATTTTATTGCATTTCCACCCCAAATTCAGGCCCAAAGAGGGTGGCAGGCTCAGCCAGCACCTTCTGCATTTCAGCTGACTATGTTTGGTGGCTGTTACGTGCACTCAGCAGTGGGCTTGCCACTCCACAGGCTGTGCTCTCTGGTTCACCTTATGAATATCAAATTTGGTGCTTAAGCCACAAACATCTTTCACAGCTTGGAAAAAGCCAGTGGAGACAGGGCAGGTTTGCAGCGTGAAGGACAGAGCAGGGAGGGCAGGAGATGCTCTGTGGAGGAGAGGGCCCTCTGCTGAGAGGGAAGGATCTGCTGCAGGCTTGGCTCAAGGGACAGACATACAAGCTGCCCACACTCTCCACACAGCCCAAGCAGCCTGGCTGAGGTCATGCTTTGTTTGGATGCACACTTCAGCTTCCTCAGCATCTCTTCTCATGATCTGGTGTGATGGTCATCAGACAAAATATGTCTGTAACACAGTGGGGGAGGTATAAGGAGAGGTCAGCATCATGCGTGTCGTCTTTCCTGCTTGGATCATTCCTGACGTGGTCATTTGCTGCACTGTCTCCTCAGAGCAATTTGCTGATAGTGTAATGTCTTCCCAGATGACGGGGGGTGATGTCATCCATGAGCCTTCTCAGCCACTCTCAACCCTGAGATTTTGTAGAATTGTCTTCAAATTAGGATTGCTTTGGACTTGGGAAATACAACGTTTCTCTACTTCTGAGTGATAAAAATTATAAACTTAAAATGTGGAATTTTCTAGAAAATCTGTAGGTCCATCAGTCAGTTAAAGTACTGTTCAGTGTGACTTAGGGTGACTTTTCTGTAGTGGTTTGAGTCTGTTTTCCTGTATTTTCTGTATAAGAAAAGAGTAAGATACGCTTGAGTACATGTACGTACATTATACATCTCAAAGAGCAAATAGCTCCCAGTAGATCAGATTCTGTTCTCAGCTGACATAGATAATTCAGATTAATTCAGTACACTGAACATAGCTAAATTAATTCTGCATTTACACCAGTATTGTTTTGAAAAAGTGTGATTTAATATGTCAGTACTCTCAAGCAAAGTGTAGAATTAGAATACAGTACTCTCACAGGGTAAAAGATAGGCTTATAGGGAACCATTCCCATCCATTATTTTATGTCACTGAAATTCCATTATAGGTTGACATAGTGTAACTGAGAGCAAATTTCAGTCCAAAAATCCATGAAGATAGCTGTATGTAACACATTACCTCAAATAGATTAATTAAAAATTTGAGGAATTTGCACTTAGCCATAGTACTGTAACCATGGTTTTAGTTTGCATGCTGTTTTCATTTTGTATTTGTGCTTTAATTCTTTTTATGAATGTTCAGGTTGAAATAAATCTAAAACGTTACCCCACTCCATACCCGGAGGATTTAAAGAATATGGTAAAATCAGTTCAAAATCTGGTGGGCAAAACAAGCCATGGAGTACGGCCTGAGAACTCAACACCAACTGCGAACAGTGAACAAACTGTGAAAGAAAAGTATGAGCACAAGTGGCCCATGGCACCAAAGGAGATTTCAGTGGAGGTAATGTAAAAGGATCATTGTTCCTCTCAAGAGTTCGAGATGGGGTTTTAACATAACTCCGTCAAATGATATTCTGCATCTGCTGTGAACTCATACCTAATAGTTTCTAGTTTCATTCTGTAAAGTTAATTTAGTTTTATATTGAGTTGCTGTTTTTTCCAATACTACTGAGTTTATCAGACTGAATTTTTGGTTTTAAATCTACCTAGATCTGAATTTTGATACTAATATATACAAGCACTCTCCTAAATTTTAATGATATGAGAAACTTGCATATTAGCAGGAGAATGGACCTGATCACGATTTACATCTCAGACTTATGTGAGTGTATTTCTGCATCAAATATGTTAATGACAAATCAGTTTGTTCTGTCTGACCCTACTATGCCATTAGGTTCTGCTTCTTCTATTCACATTACATGTAGTAGATATAGCCAATTAACCTTGTCAAAAGTTAATGAAGTCAGCAGGAGTGCTTCTTCGACTGCAGGGAACTTTAGATCAGGCACCCCCTGAATAGCGACTTACAATGAGCTGCAGAATCTAGCCCTGAATATGTTTGCCAGAAGTGGATCAGTATGCATAGTGACAAAGTCTTCTATTCTAACATGAATACAGTCACTGAAAGGTAAATTGCTAAATACTGCAGTCTTGTGCAAAGCTGTTACGAATAGCTGAAGCTTGATCTCAGAGGGCATCTACTCATTAACATTCACACTAATGACTGACTTTGTGCAGGCACAATTTATAAATAAAGGAAATCTCTTACCCTGGCTGTATGTACTGATAGTTTATAGGCTTGGACAGGTCTACAAGAATACCAGCATTCTTGAAAATCTTTACGAAGTCTTAATGTTCAAAAGAAATAAATGACAAAAAAAAAAATCACATTATCTTTTCACTTCTTTGTTATTTAAACATTATGATAAATTCATTGTCCTTGAAATATCCCCGTCTCTGACTAGTTGTGTATGCATGAATTTTTCTTCCTCAGTTTTCCATATCCTTAACACAGATTGGCTGTTCTTACATATTCAACAGTCACTGTCGCTGCTCTGTCAGTACTGTGTGTTTAATTTAAACATTTTCATTCCTTAAAAAAAAGACCCAGAAGTTTTCTCCGAAGATAGCTTCAGAAAACTTTCTTCAAATCTAGTCAGTTTCGATTAGTACTTCAAACTAGAATATTTAACTTAAATAATTCAATTTTTTTATCTAACTCTGAAATTCCACCATGATTCCTTTTTACTCATTAAATTCTTTCTTACTGTGTAAATCTGGCCTTTGAACCAACTTATGTCTTGTGGTATGAGTATTGACATGTTCTACAGTTGTTGCTGAATACATACAATTTATTTTGTATCATCTGGCTTTTGAACGTGAATATTCTTAATAGCTTTCTGCGGGTTTTAATTATCTCTATTTATCCCTATCTGGAATTTGAATCAAGGTTTCTGACAAAGACATTAGGTGTTTGGTCTTGTGGCTGTGTCTCGTGACGCAGGCTTCAGAAATAGGTGGCTGTACTGGTTTAGTTGCTAAATTGTTAAAATGTTAATTTGTCAAACTAAAATGTTAACATCCCAGTTAACTGCACCACAGCAGAGAGTCCCGTGAGTGTGCAGAGCCCAATGAAGCTTCCATTATGGAGGTGTAAGGAAAGAGTAAATGGCAGCAACACTGTAAAATACTACAAGTTACTCTGAAATGCTATGTTCTAACACAGAAAAAGATTAAGGCAAATTTCATTCTTACATTTCATTCTTTGGTAAAAATGCATTCACTTTTGCAACAGAAGAATAATCATATCTAGTTTTTCTGTGAATGTACATGAACTGTTAATTGCATGAGTATCACAAAAAGCAGTCTATAAAAATAGTTGAATTGCTGAAGAACCTGTGGTAATTCCTGAAGTGCAATTAAATAATGTGATTGCAATTTCCTAGTTAATTTTCTACCACAAGCAACTGATGTGAGTGCATGGCTATTGCCATCATATCAGTGAAGATGTATTTTTCATCTTCTATTATTATAACAGTGAAGATGGTGGAACTTTTTCAGATTTTAGTTTCCCTAGTACTTAGTCAAGACTAGTAACAACTATCTTGTCAACTAAAGAAAAGAAAAAAGTATTCTTGTCATTCATACAAATAGTGGCGTTGGGAAGATTTTATGGCTGTAAAGCAGGATGATGTATACATTTTACTCTCTTTGGCTTCCTGCACGAAGATAAAGAGGCATGGGAAACTGTAGAAAAAGTGTGAATGATTTTGTGAATAATATTAGCATGGTTTCAGTTGTAACACATGAAATAAAACATAATTAAGCTCCATTTGCTTTTCAGATAATTAGGAGACATGATCTCAAGCCTCAAGTTAAAATACAGTTTGAAAATGCAGGTGTTTTCTGATATAGATTTAGACTGAAGACAGTTTCTAGTAACATGGTAATTTAATTTCAGGTGCAATACTCGCTTTTTCATCCTCAGAGGCCAGATAAGCTGGTTTCTTTTCTGATCTCTTTTGGCTTTTCTTGCAATTAATTTACACGTGTCTCTTCACAAAACTGTTTCTAAATAATTAAAGGGAGCATCTGAAATGAGTAACAAGCTACATTTCAAGTCCCATGTATCATCCTCCACCTTCATTTATAATAAGCAAACAATTTCTTAATTAATCATCAATTAAAATAAACCTCTTCGTTGTCCTAAGTCATTTTGAAAGATGTGCATTTTGGACAAAAAGAAGTCTGTGATAACTTAGTGCATTGTGTAGCCTTTCCATGAGAAACAATGAGAAATTACACAAATCAGCAATTAAGGTCTTTATAGTTAATATTCTTGATATGTATGGACTGACAAATAAACTGGAAATACTTCTATATAACTCTCAGCTTTGGATTAAAAAAAAGTCTTTTCTAGTTCAACCTACAGCATTTCATCCTTTGTGTTAATTCCTAGCAGGTTTATTAATACTGTGTAAAAAGGAGAGATAGTTATTCTTTGAGTGATCTGATGCAGATGCTAGTGCTAATAGCTAGAAAAATACTGCCTCAGCTGTACTGGATCTTCTGAGACCTTCATCTCATCTCATCTCATCTCAGTCAACATAAGACCTGAATCCTTTTAACTTCTGACTTTGTTACTGTGTGGGTTTGGGTTGTGGGGTTTTTTGGGGTGGGTGGGGGTGGAGAAGAGTGTTCTTTTTGCTTTGGTTTTAGGGAAGGTTTCAGAGACTGTCTTAAAAGATCATTGGGCCTTTCCAGGAAGACTTACACACTTTTATTTCCCCCAGGATGCCTGCCTTCTATTGATTCAGTTGAAGTGTCTATTGCAGGAGCTGTTTTCATCTAATAAGATGCACAGTGACAGTCTCTCCTGTTTGGGAGAGGAATATATGCTAAAGATTTTTGGTTTATATCTGCTTTAAGCCCATACCTTGATAAGCTCTTTGCAACAGAATTACCTATATTTTACCAGGAGTCAGAAATATGTTCATTATAGAGTTTTTGGTTTCTCCATGGTACAAAAGATCTTTACTGAGGTTATGACCTTGGTGCCTTCTTGTCAAAGGGGAAAGGAGGTAATGATTTACTCATCTGGAGGTCTGACTCACAAAAGACCTTTCTTCAGATAGGATGTCAAATGTCTTAAAGTTCATTTTTAGTTACTTTGACTTCTGTTTGACCTTATCTAAGTGTCTGGATTGGAGGGGCATTATTCAGGGCTGCCTCCAAGATAAAGCCTACCTTCCATAAAATTGGTCCAAGACATCACTTGACCCCCTGAGGCCACTGCTCTGTCTGTCCCCACCTGGATGAGTACTCAAGAGGTGCAGTATTACGTGTCTGGATGTGGCACTCTGTACAAACTTGTATACCCAGGGCATGTAGGCCTGGTTTATGTTTGATGGACCATGAAGTAGCTTTTTTGCAAAAGGCCTGAGACTCTCTCTATTGGCAGCAACCTCGGTGAGATATATGCAATTGGATGCACTTCCATTAGATAAAGAGCTACAGAAGCTTGTTTCCTCCAGAGATAGGAGAGCATGGAGAGTGCATTTCACATATCAGGGTGTTGTAACTCAGGGCAGTACTGAGACTTCTGTCCTCACACTGAAGGCCACATACAGAGCAGGACAAGAGCCTCTCCATGATTTATAACTGAGGATGATGTTAGAAGGTCTCCCATCCTCTGCAGTACATGACTGATGACTGGTTGAATAAGCATCTGCAATTTATCTTTGCAGAATCCTGACCATGCCAGCTAGTAGGCTTAGCCATATGAGATTAAACTACTGGAAGTGGAAATTTTCATTCTAAAATACATCTTTGTAGACTGGGGATCTCTGTCTGTGATTTCTTTGGTGATAGGCAGTTCTGGTCCAGTTCTTGGATGCATCCCCTTGGCTGTATTTCTAATCACCTGAATAGGCAAGGTTAATATGTGCGTTCCTCCAACTGCTTGCCCGTCCACCGGACTGCAAGGCAAAGAGACACATGGCAGAAACAATCATTATGCCCTACCTGCAGATAACAACTTTTTTCCAGGATCTACTATGTCTTTCCATGTGGAGTCCCAAAAACTACCTCTGTCCCAGTCTGTTCCTCATATACTTATGTCTCCTTTTAAAGCTCTATCATATGTCTGAGATTGCCTGCTGGAGTTGAAAAGGTGAGAATTCATTGCATCAGTGCTGTAACATTGTTCTGGCTGCTGTATCACCTCTGCAGGTAGGAAGTGTGTTGGAATTCCTTCGTTCTCCCACTTTCAGATTCCATATCCACATTCACAAGTTTTCCTTCCACCAATTCAGTTGTATCTGGTATTAACATCCTGTTTGAGACAACCTTCGGATCGAATGGCTACTGAAACTGGCCTTTCTGGCAGCTGCCACTGCAGCCAGAAGAGTGGGAGAGATTTAGGAGCAGGTGGAAGATCCTCCACCCTGCTTTCTTCTGGGATAATCCCGTATTTTTGAGGTGACTCTCAGTGCACTCTTGGATTCCTGGATCAGTCTGATAATTGCTAGCTTAGACAGCAAAATGTCCAGAACTGTGACTGCCTTTCACATGCTGAGCTTCAGATAGAATTCGTTTTGTGATTTTGTCAGGAGAAGACCATTTAGTGGGACTTTGAAACTATTGACATAAAGGGCTGAGCGGTGGAAGTACTGCCATTTTTCTGTGCAGAGACCCTAATGTGGGTAAGTGGCTCAGTGAGGCTTTGTTACGAAACCGCAGCACTAACTGTGATGCTCAGGAAAGATGCCTATGCCTCAGTTAGTCTTGTTTGTATCTCGGGATATCCTGACAGCTATTTGGTTGCATTTGTTCCTACACTTTCTGTGATCTTCTTTATTCTTTCATTAAAGTTTTAGTAAAATCTGGACCAAGTAACATTTGCCTTAATCCGTTTATTTCTTTGCTTCTCCATTTCTTTATAGCCAGCTTGTCATTCTTCAGATTGACCTAGCCTTCTCCAGTTTAGAAGTGCTGCCAACCCTCTACGTATATTTAATTGTTCCTTTGGAATAAATCCATCATTAATGGTTCTGCATTCCTCTGCCTCGTGCGTGTGGCATCTGCCCAGAGCCCCAGTCTGGTCTATTCGGAGGCATTATATTCTTTGCAAGCAGACTCTAACAGTTAGGTTGTTTTAAAAATTCCATCTCTCCAGATGATAATGTAATGTTCTTATGTTGTCAGCATGAATAATTGGTGATATTTCTCTTTCTCAGTTATTTTAATGTTTTTTACCATGCACTTTCTCTTGGGAAACAGCTCACCATGTTTTTCTGTCCTCTACCTATATCTTTGGTTAGTCCTGAGGAACAAGTTCCAACACAACACAATTGCATTTACCTCTTCCCTTTGTTCTTGCAATTGGTCCTATTATAATAATACTTTTTTTTCCTATTAGTGACCTTTTTGTTCTTGGGCTTGTAAGAAAAAAGGTCCTCTTAAACAGAGTAGATTTAAAGGGAATATGATTTTGGTTTTTTTAGAACATATTTCACTTTCATGACATATTCACAAGTGCCAGACTAGTTCTCTCAAAAGTGTATTGACTTTTGTTGGAATAGCTGGACTAGGGGCTAAAAAGAAAAAAAAAAAAAAAAAAAAGAATATAACCTAGAAAACTTCATAAAATCATGCACCTGAAATAAAAACCTGTGTTCATCATTATGTCGAAAATAGAATGGCTGGTTCTTCCTATCTTACAGCAAGTAGTTTTATTTGAAGCTTATAACTTTCGGAGTTTTCATGGCACAATACTGGGATTCTAGGTTGAAGATAGAGAAAGTAAAGAATTCCAAAAGAGTCACCTGTCTGATACAGACAACACTCGTAAGTCGACTCTGGAAATCCCAGACAGGAAGGAGAAAGAAGAGCATACAAAAAGCTCAGAGGTACAACAAGAAACTTAACATGCACCATGCTTCAAAGGTGGAGAATTTCACACTCTGCGAATGCTATGCACTTTTTTATTTCTCAAAAAATGGTTTGTTACACTGCACTAGAAAGTGATTGTGCTGCACTGGAAAAATGCTGTTGCATTATTGTTAGCTTTAAGTTGTACGTACCTCACTACTGTTATATAAGAAATACCATACACAACAAGGGATCTCTGCATGTGAAAGTAGTTTAAAGTCTTGAATATATTACACCATGTAAGAATCAGTATGTAGCTACATTTGCTCAAATGTTAGCACTGAGGGGGTTAATTAAATGGGCTGTGAAGATACCAGTTCTCTGCTGTTTTGGTATGGTACTACTTCCAGTGGAACACCAAATGCAGAAGGATTAAAATATCTGTTGTGTAAACATAATTATATTCTTCAAGGATAAAACACATGGCAAATGCTTCTACAAATCTCTGTTTCCACTGTTGCTACAAAAAGTAGTTAAAGGAGAGTAAAACTCTGAAAGTTTTCTCCTTATGAGTAAAAGCAAGTAAATTTTAAAAATATTGTAGCATTTTACATTTTAATAATGTGGTTTTGGTTTTGGTACTCCATTTTAAATTGTTTCTCTAAATATTAGATCTCTTTCCTTTATTGACTTCACTCTGCAAAATCACTGGAGTACCTTTAACAAAATGTCAGGGTACAGAGATCCTCATAGTGTCTCCATTAGTGTAAGTTCCCTCCTAAATATATTTCTCCTAACCATTCCCTTCCTCATTTATACTACTAATTATTGATTTTCTCCTAGTATCTCTCTAAAACTTCCTCTTTTTTACTAGGTACTCTCCTTCTCCAACTTCCATCCTCTTTACAAAATCATAGATCATCCTCTCACTTCTGAGATGATGCATGTTTCTCGTACCCCTCCCCACAAGGATCTTGATTGGCATTGGCATGACTTTCCAGTGTTGGAAAAGCCATGCCCATCTCCATCATGTCGCTTTCCATTACATTTCCCTGAGCCCATGCACCAACACCCACAAAGTGGGTTTCCCATATTGCTCATTCTTCTGACTCCCTTTCCTTAAGTCCCCTCCTGAGGGCAGGGTTACCAGTATCATTCCTCCAGTAAGTGTCATCACCTACCCTGTTTCCCCAAGACACCTGTCTTCAGGTCAGCGTCTTTCTCATTTCTGAACTTTCTTCCAGGGATAAGAAATGCCACAGATTCCCTGTTTGTGTCTTCATTCCCTTCTAGCTATCCTTTGAGCCTAATTTAAATGTCCTAATTTAAAATATCTCTTTCTAAGACTACATCTCACTTTCCAGGTTTTTTTTTTAACTCATGTTATTTTCAGTATAGATCCTGTTGCTGGCTAGAACAGCAAAACAGTTGTGCAGGGCAGTCTTTGAAGGTCAAGATTTGCTGAACTCTCAATGAGAAGTTTATGAAATCTGAATAATTTTCATTTAGCAAAAAACTCCTTAGAGACAAAGTTATTTTAATTAAATATAGCTATAGGGACAGTTGAATTTATGGAAGGACTTGTGCCACGAATAAATGAATGAGGAATACTTACTCCTGAAATAAGAAGTAATTGTTTATTCTAGATTTTTATTTATTTCTACTGGCAGCTTGCATTTTTGTGACCTTTACTTCATCAAAAATGTTTACATGGCCTTGATGTATCTTGCAAGTTCCATCTGTTTTGTCCACATTTTCAGAATGAACACATCACCATAATTTTTACAAGTATTTATGTAGGACTAATTAGAATTTTCAGCTGACAAATCAGCATGATTAGACACTACCCGTATGGTGGGGTTTTGGTGTGTTGTCACATTCATGAAAAGAAGGCTGTGAAATGTTTGTTCGTTGCAGTTCGAAGTGGGTTCTGTTTCCTGTGTTTACTGTACATTATTCTATTCCTCAGGATGCCTTTGGACATCCTGCCAGTGAGATGAGGATAGGGGAACTTCGTCCTTCCATGCCAGAGACTCCGTTGTACCCACCCAAACTTGTTCTTCTGGGTAAAGACAAGAAAGGTACTAACTTGACTTAAAACCTTTTAGATGAAAGCGTATGTAACGTATACAGATAGGCACATTACTTAAGATGTTGTACACTTCACTCTGATTTTAAAACATATTACATACATATTTGTGCACATGTATATGTATCTCCATAGTATCGATTAAAAAATATATTTTTCTGGAGTTTAGTTTTTAAATGCCACCTCCTGAAAAGGTTTGCTGTGTTTTGTTTCAGAATCGACAGATGAGTCTGAAGCAGATAAGATCCATTGTCTGAATAACAGCGTTTCCTCAGGCACTTACTCAGACTATTCCCCTTCCCAGGCTTCCTCAGGGTCCTCCAACGCGCATGTAAAAATGGGGTCCTTGCAGACAACGGCTAAAGAAGCAGTGAATAACTCTTTGTGGGGGAACAGGTGTGATCATCTTTCTTAACACAGCTTCTGGTTGCCTTCCGTCTTACGTTCTCATATGCATTCAAAGTGATCGTATGCTATCTCTTAAGCCATTCAATTAAAAAAATACAATGTTTTTACCCCAGTTTTGCAGAGGTGTACATAGCTATTCAAAGCCCAGGCTCTGCAGAGTTGGCCACCCATTCATGCTCTATAAATGTCAGTAATTCTACAGCTGGTTTTTCAACTATGTGCTATAACCATGCATTAAAAGCGCCTAGTAATTGAGCTGCAATTATTCTGCTCTGTGTGGTCCTGAGCTGCAGCTGGCTGTAGTTTAGCATAGATAGCAGAGTGTATGTCTCATATTATTGCTGTCCTGAGCCTCACTCTGCCCTGGACCTCCAAGAACAACACAGTTCTTTGAAAGCTGTAATTTGCACTGGCCATCAGCAACCTCAAAACACTCTCATACCATACCAGGAACACCCTGCTGTGTCTATTCCTGCCATAAATCACCTAATGTAGTTCCATCCTAAATATAGTACCATCCACAGGCTCTTCCCCATTAAAGAGCGGCTGGAGCCTGCTCACTGGAGATGCATAAAATCTTGGTGGTGAGAATATGCACAAACTGAATCTGGTATTTTTGTTTAAAAAAAGAATAATGTAAATGTAAAAAATCTTCCCCTGCACTCATAGAAGATTATTTTTAAAGCAGGAAAATATGTTCAGCTGGATTTATATGAACATGGCATTGAGCCACCCAGGACTTTTGACTGACTTCTTAGTTTCTCTGTGTATGCACTTACAGAATCTCTACTCCAGTGCAAAAAACTGCTGCAGCCATTCATGCCAAAACAGTGGCACAAGCTGCACATCTCATAGTATGATCCTAAAGCCAGAGTATAGATGGGAGAATATTAAATTACTTTATAATTGCGTCTTTCTGATGACTGCTTACGTGCTCTAGTAGAGGGCATTTTATCTTCTTTCATTTTGTTTTGGTTTTGCAGGCTGGCACAGTCATTTCCACAGCCCCTTGAAACAAAGCCATTGCTGAGCCAGCGGGAATCCGCTGCGGCGGGGAACCTGCCACAGCGCACCGACAGGCGCCCACTGAGCGACACCTTCGCTGACAGCTGGAACGACAGCTCGCACTATGATAACACAGGGTTCGTTGCAGAGGAGGGCACGGTGGAGAATCCTAGTGCTAACCCCCTCCTGAGCACGAAATCCAGAAGCACATCTGCACATGGACGCAGGCCGTTGATTAGACAAGACAGGATAGTTGGCATTCCCCTGGAGCTGGAGCAGCCGACGCTCAGAAACACACACGAATCTGAAGTGCCTCCTCCCAATCCTTGGCAAAATTGGACCAGAACCCCTAGTCCTTTTGAAGACAGGACAGCTTTTCCTTCCAAACTGGAAAGCACCCCCACCACCAGCCCTTTGCCTGAGCGGAAAAATCATGTCAAAGAGTCTCCTGAAATGACTAGCACTTTCACTCCAGGAATAGCATGGGAATATCACGATTCAAATGCTAACAGAAGCCTCACAAATGTCTTTTCCCATATCCACTGTCGCCCAGATCCTTCCAAAAGCGTTATTTCAATCAGCAAGAGTACAGAACGGCTTTCTCCAATGATGAGGGATTTAAAAACTAACAAATTTAAGAAGTCACAAAGTATCGATGAGATAGACATTGGTACATACAAAGTGTATAATATACCCTTAGAAAACTATGCATCTGGTAATGATACTGTAGGAACCCATGAGAGGGTGGACAAGCTCCTGGGCCCGGAGCACGGCATGCTGAGCATGTCCCGCAGCCAGTCGGTCCCCATGCTGGACGATGAGCTGCTGACCTACGGCAGCGTCAAGGTGCAGCCGCAGCAGAAGTCGTCCGTCACGAAGAAGGTCTACCAGTTCGACCAAAGCTTCAACCCGCAGGGAGCAGTGGAGGTCACAGCAGAGAAGAGGCTACCACCGCCTTTCCAGCTCAACCCCGAGTACATTCCCCAGCAGAGTAAAAACCTGCCCCAGGATCTGGTCAGCCCAAGGGCCTACCGCGGCTACCCCCCCGTGGAGCACATGTTCTCCTTCTCCCAGCCTTCGGTGAACGAGGAGGCGGTCAGTGCCCCCTTTGCGAGCCAGGGGTCTCGTCCGGGGTTCTTGAGGAGGGCGGATTCGTTGGCCAGCTCCACCGAGATGTCCATGTTCAGGAGAGTCAGTGAACCCCATGAGCTGCCCCCAAGCGATAGGTATGGCAGGCCTCCGTACCGAGGAGCTGTGGAGCGCCAAGGCAGTATCTCGGTCTCTGAGTCTCAGTTCCTCAAGAGGAACGGCAGGTATGAAGACGAGCATCCTTCCTACCAAGAAGTGAAAGCCCATACTGGAAGCTTTCCAGTTAAAAACCTTACACAAAGGAGGCCATTGTCTGCAAGAAGCTACAGTACAGAGAGTTATGGCACATCCCAAACCAGGCCGGTTTCAGCGAGGCCTACAATGGCAGCTCTGCTGGAAAAGATACCGTCAGACTATAACTTGGGTAACTATGGCGACAAGCCTTCCGATAACAGTGATATAAAGACAAGGCCTACCCCTGTGAAGGGAAATGAGAGCTGTGCTAAAATGCCCGCTGACTGGAGACAACAGCTACTTAGACATATAGAAGCTAGAAGGTTAGACAGGGTATGTTTGGCATTTCTCTGCAATTAATGCCTTTAGTTGTGTGTTTCGGTATTTCAAACTATTTGCACGTACAGTGGTAACCACCAGAATTCCCAGTAATGAAATTCTTGCATTGGTGTCAGAGGAACCGGCCCGCAAAGGGGCTTGGGGGTGCTCCAAAGCAGCTGGAGTGAGGGGTAAATGAGTGATAAAGAGTCTCTGCACAAGTAACGCACCATGGTGCACGTTACTAATGTAAAAACTGCTGCAGCACTGTCTGAAATAACAAAAAAACACAAAAATCTCTCCTTATCAACAGATGTGAACGTGCTGCTGAAGTCCACCACTTCAGTAATGATTTGAGAGCTTTAAAAGATGCTGGATACATCTTTGCAGTAAAAGGGAATAAAGGAAAACATCACAGACAAAAAGTAAAATAATGTATTTTAGCTTTCATATCACTGTTAGTGGAGGGGATTTAAAGGTAACTCTTAACTCTGAAAAATATCACTGGATATACACTGCCACTGTTTTTAACAAGGAATATGATTATTACTCTTTTAGCGGTAGGAAGTTATGCTTATTTACCTTCTATACAAAACAGTACTATAGTGCATGATTTTGATAATGATCTTGACTATTTAATGACCTACTTCATGAATCGGATTTACTTCATAATCTGAAGTGGTTGTGAAAAATTACTGTCATCAAATGCATAAGTTAGTTGCAAAATATGTCCATATACCTATTTTACGCTAGATACTCATGAGTTTGGTGTTAATATATTCATTACCTTCCAGTTGCTTGGATGTGATGCATATTAAAATATCATTAAGGATCAAATGGGTAAACTTTAAAAACTGGCTTGAAGGCTGAAGCCTTTTCCTTACTTCAGCTATTTTCCTTGTGTTGTGTAAAGCTGATTGGAAAATACATAATACCTAGGCAAAACAGTGCACCCCAAGTAGAGACCTTTCTGGTGGAAATAAACACTTCCCAGATGTTGTTTGTTTCAGAAATATCTTTACACTTAGTTTACAATGTGCATTTGCTTAAGAAATACTTTATCTCATGGAAGGCTGACACTGGTGATTTTATCTAGTTAAACTGAGTTCATAGTAATCCCTGCAGGTGCCAGCGAGCTAGTTTCTAGTTGTTTGCGACATACGATAAGCAAAGCTCTAAGAAGCTGGGCTGTCTGGTGGAGGTATTGCCAATGAGAACGCTTGGGCACTGCAGTGCAGCAGCTGCTCCAGGAGATGCTGCCCATCTGCCCACGGCCGGCGAGATGCCGGTCTGTGCAGGACCTGCGTACCCGCTGTGCTGGGCCCAGCCAAAGCTTGTCCCTTGTGGGCAGCTGCTAGCCAGGGAGCAGTCGCAAAGCTCGTAAGATGGTGCAGAGCCTTCTTGTATAGCGATTTTTCCTCTGCCTTTGATGCTCTTTTATGCTAGATACATGTTTTCTGGCCCATCCATGGTTGCGCAGGCGTACCAAAATTTGGCCATATTTGCAAAATAAAGACTTTTACCGTGTTATATACTGCAATTTTCAAACTACAGATAACGACATATTTCATCTGCTGTCAGCGTTGAAGTCTTTTATGGTATCCATTTTATGTATAACTAGCAATGTATTTGCTTCTGTGTGACCCAGTGCATGCATCAAGAAGCTATTTATTTCTTGGTACTGTTTGTTTGCTTAAACTAAAACTTTGTGAAATTAACCATATATGTGTGATACTTAATTCAATGAGCATGTGTGTTCATATCCTGTCACGTGGTTGTTTCCTCTACTCAGACCGCTGCTTACAAACACAACACAGTTAGCCTTGGCATGCTGCACTCTGGAGGTTTTTCAGCAATGCATGCCGGCAGAAGCATGACTTTAAACTTGCAGACTAAATCTAAATTTGAAAACCAAATGCTTCAAGAGCTACCTCTACCGAATGTAAGTATGGGATAGCCAGCATATACCAGCATTACAAAATAAATTAATAATACTTCTTGCTTTTTCCTGGTTTAGCTTTTGCCTATTATTCATGCTTATACTATACACAATCCAAAAAGCAAAGATGATAGTAATACAGTTTTCCTACTCAATAATCTTGCTTTTTGGATTAAGTAGCTCACGTGGCTGTCATTACTGCTTTCTGCTCTCGTGTTACAGACTGATGCGATCATTTTCTCAATGACTTAATCTGTGCACAGAAATGGAGAACATGTTTTGTTTTGTGACTGTTTGATCTTAGAAAAATTAATGTAGAAATGTTTAATATGCATTTAAATAGGCTCCAAGAGACAGGGATTTTAACATATGGACATTAGTTGGGTATGCTGTAATGGTTGATGAGTTTTGAGTACATGCGTACCACACCTAAATTAATTTTAAACTTTTGTTGAGTAATGCTTATAGAAAGAAAATAATTTTGTCATTTTTTTACTGTTTATTTTACAGCTATTAGTGATATATTGTTGATAAATACATACATACACAATTATATACAAACATTTGATGGGAAAAGCACATATGACAAGCCAGAGAGGGACATTGCTGAAGTATTTTCAGAGTAGCAGAGAGGAGGTGCTGAGACCTTACTCTGTGTCACCTGTGGCCACACTGGAGTCCCAGCAGGAGCCAGTTGCCAGACACTTGCAAGCAGTTGCACCGTTGGGATTGTGTGTAATGGCAGGGGGCTACTGCAGTGCTAGAAGTGACGAGCATCGTGAAGTGTCTTACTGCGTTAGCATCGGTAGCTGTTGGTACAAATTAGCAACATCTCTGTGAGTAATTAAAGGGTAACAGAGCACAGATCCAGGCACTGAAATGTGATCATCTGCGCTGTTAATTGCTGGACTGGCCTCAGGCGTGGTTTGGTCCAGGCCAGCTGGCACCCTCCCAGACAATCCCTGGCTGGAGTCAGCACCGGCCAGAAATTCCCAAAGGAGGGTTCCAATGCCTGATTTAAGAGTTTAGATCCAAGCCTATTTAGAAGAATAAGATAATTTAATGGCGGCAACATGACCAGATTGTGCTGGTTGGCTGGAGGACAGGCCTTAGCAGTGCTCAGCTTGCTAATACAGGCATATGCATCATACACTGGATTTCCAAGCAAAGCTGTGATAGGTTAACAACACACACACACACACACGCACACACACGCAAAGATGCATATCATTGTCAGGTTTCTTCTGCTGTAACTTACTTTCCATACACTGTTAACTTCATTTACACCTCCCATTCAGCTGTCCCTGGATTTAAACAAGTCCTAATGTTTAGTGTGTGCTTCTCTGTTGTTCAGTTGATGACATCTAGGTCAAATCCTAACCATAGATGTGTGTGTGTGTTTGGACACAGACATCTTTCCAGTGTTGGTCATACTGTTTTTTTCTTTCAAAGAATTTGTTTGTCTACTTGGGTATATACTAATTCTTGTCACAAGTCCTTGAAAGAAGTCCATTTGACATCAACTCCAAATAATGGTACTATTTTTCTACACACATTTAGGAATAAGGTATTATATATCACTTTAAGAATTGTAGGCTGTAGATGAATATGGATACTAATATACAGATGTCTGAGGAAATTCATGAAACTGTTTAGAGTGACATGTTTTGGGGTGTGATCTTACGTGAATTATTCTGCTTTATATTTCACCAGCATTTCATTGCTACATACCCATATAAAATGTGATGCTGAACTGCATGAAAGGGGTGTATTCTTTTACTGTACTGTTTGGAAAGCAGTGAAAAATTATTGTTGAACAAATAACATGAATCCTTAATATTGTTTAATTTTATTCCTTCACATGTTCTAAAGAATTTGCATTTCTTAATGAATCCAGGCCACAGCAGCTTAATGTTTACCTCTTCTTCTTTTTCTTGTGGCCTAGATTCAAGAGAGTAATGAGTGAGGTCAAATTGTCCAGTGGAAGATCAGGAAATCAAGTATAGCAATTACTTATTTCGAGAAAGTTTATTACATCGATTCTACTCCATGTATAAAATGTTTTAACTGCTGCTTTTCATTTTTTACCTAGACTTAATAGATATGTAGTTTGTTTGCAGTCTGTCCAAGCTCTGTAAATGAATAATATTGCAAATAGACAAATTCATTTTACTGCAGAAAATGAAAAGAAAAACCTGTTATCACAGAATTTTCCTATTTATTGAGAAAGCAGAAAGCACCCTTTGTATTTTTTCTTTTTCCATTTTGAGTGCAAACTCATCTCTGCAGATTAGTCGTTCGCTTACAAAAATGGCACAATGTTGTCTGCAGTGACAAAACAGAAACATTTTTCAGAAGAATGCTTTCAATTTTTGGCATCCGTCTCACAGTTCTTTTAAAAGTTTATGGGTTTGTGCACTTCATTCTCAGAAGTGTACAGTACCACCTCCCTTTAGGAATAATCAGCATATTCACATGCATCACTTAGGAGGAAAAACAGACGTTCCCTTAGGAAGCTGCCTCACTAATCCCCTCTGTCTCTGCCTGGTGAGGGCACATAGCATGTTCTATAAACTCATCTCACAGGGAGGTGAGCAGATTTCCAGCACAGCCTTGGGCACCTCGGTCTGTGGGTGACTCTGGAAGGGATGACTCACATCACGAAGATGATGGCCTTTCTTTTTCGTTGTTTTTTACTACTACTCAGAGCAGAAATTTTTGCAATTGTACTTTTTCATTTCAGAAGTTGTTTGCTCCCCGGGTCTCAGATGAGGTACCTCCTGTTTGGATGAGGATTATGTGGGGACGTGCAGCAAACAGGACACAATGGCTGATTCATGAGTTTACATAGGCAAAAAGAGCCCTACCTGGGACCAAACTGGGACCCAAATTCTGATCCTTGGACAAACAGGGCTCAGTGTGTCCTGGGCTGGGAAGCCTCAGGCAGAGGCTAACCCCTGGCATCGTGTTCAGGCAGGCTGCTCACAGTCCTGGACGCCTGTCCGGACACAAAGGGTTAGCTGTGTGTGAGGGACTTTTAGAGCCATACTGTCAGGTTTCATGCATGTCCATACACCAGCGTACAGCTCTGGGCCCAAATTTGCCAGCGTTCGAGAATCTTGTGCTATCTGAGAGAGCAGCAGCACTGCTGCATCAGGCACTGGGACCAGTGTCTATTGAGCTGTCAGGGATAACCTATGGAAAAAGTGCTGAGGCTGGTCTCATTTTTCCATTTTTCATGTGTGTAAAGAAAGCTCTACAGGGAGGTCTTGTAGTTTCAACAGGGGAAATGTTTTTCTAGTGGTTTTTAATATAAGGAAAACACGTTTCCTGATTTTTCCGGAAGACTTCTTGAATGATGAGAGAATTGTAATGAAAGTTTTCTTGGATTTTAAATACTTAGCATTGAATTTTTTTACTTAGCCTGTGAGGAGTATGATTTAAATCACAATTTACTTCTATTTACTTTTAAAAGATTTTAAAGCTTGCATAAAAAAGTTCTTAATTGACCAGTTACCAGCTTTAATATTTCAAAGCAACAGTTTCATTCGTTCATCAGTCATCTAAAGAAGTGTTTCAGGATTTTTTTTAATCTAAGCTAAAGAAGAAATTGCTTGAGTGACAGGGGGGAAGAACAGACTTTTTTTTTTTCTTTGCAGATTGCCATTAATCAGAACTGAATAAGCAGTTTACTGAATAAGCACTACAAAATGCTAAAAGTGCTGTCAGTGGTAGTACAATGTTGGCATTTTGGAAAGTCTGACACAAAAAGCCACACCCGTGTTAGCAAAATTTCCACCTATGGTAAAGAAATGCAGAGACAGGTAACAGAAAATCAGGATGGGACAGAAAAGGTACACATGTCCTCAAAAGTACTGAAAACAGGAGTAAAATAACCAGGGGGAAAAAATGACAAAGAAACATGTATAAAAGGAGAGAAAAGTGGAAAGTGATAACAAAAGTATCAAGCTCATTTAGGAAACGTTAAATGTGTGTTATATCCATTCATATCCAGGGAAGTATTTAATTACTGGCTAATATTGTACATATGATATCCTGTTAACTTAGAACAAAACCAGCCGTAGCCTAGAGAGCGTTCTGTGAGAAGCACACCACACGCAGTGATACACAGAGCATAGCATGAGGTAACAGTAGTCTCAAGTTCAATATTGCCATTAAGGAATATTTTCTGAAGAAAATATAAGCATATCGTTTATCCTGTTGTCAAATACTTAATTAAAAAAATTTTGATGCTTCAATGACCGGTAAGAAAGTTCTAACTCAAATGATTAATGGCAGATTGCATGTTTAAATATGGAACTTTGCCAAAATTTGTTTCTCTGAAAATAATGTTACGTTAAATTAATTTTCTCTTTTCTCTCATCATTCATTATTCTCATTATTTCTCTTATATATCTTTCAAGATCGCCTGCTTGCAGAGAGTCCCACAGCAATATGATTACACTTTAATGAAATACCGTAGAAATCTAAAAGGATTTCCATTTTAGCAATAGTGTGCTACAGTTTAACTGGGTTGATTAAAATAAATATGAAGAGAGAATTTTCTGTCATGGTGTGTCCAGTGACTAAAGGCTGCCCTACCATTTCTGCAACAGACCCCATCGCAGCAGAGCAGCATTCTGGACAACGGGCAGGAGGAGGTGTCTGTGAGCAGCCAGTGGAACCCCTACCCGCTGGGGCGGCGGGACGTGCCGCCGGACACCGTCACAAAGAAGGTAAGCAGCACGAGCAAAGCTGCTGACATAGCTATGGTTGTCTTCTTTTCCCAGCAAATCACTGGAAGGAGAACAGGTTAATGAGGACAGGTTTGGCGAACACATATTTTTGTTTCAAAGTTTATAGTAATAATCATTATGAATTAAGGATGGTGTTTTCATGCCTGCTACCTGTTTTTGTATTTACTTATGCAGATGCTAGTAGTTACATCTATAGTGTGTGAAATGGGCACAGTGGGCTTGGCAGATGTATTTCTGCATGTATCAGACAGCCGTCAGCTCCCTCTTGTCCTGAAAAGTCTTCATTCAAATGTTTCATTTCAATTACATTCTTCAGTTCACAACAAAAAATAAATGTGTTGAGATGGAGGCCAGCCCAGTGTCTGGGCAGTCACAGACATTTTCGCAGAGACATCCTAGGCACACATCATTTGCTGATAGACTCACTAGAAAGGGGTCTAATTTCTAGTACCTTGTGGCGGTAGGCATTAAATTACAGTGCTTGGATCTGGCCTGTTTCTATGAAAACACTGGCTGCTCTCTCCCAGCCCCAACTTGGCTCTGCTCGTCGACTGAGAAACTGCCATTTTTAGATGCTCTAATCATAAAGCTGGAGAATAGAGGATCTTGACAAACCAAACTGTGTTTGCAGTCAGCTTTAGACAGTGGAACTGCACATCTAAGCAGTGATAGTTACATTGATTGTTACCTATATGGAGATTGGTCCTGCTTATTCCTGAAGTAATATGTCTTATGAGTGAATAAAACTGGTGTGAAAGTCATAATGTGCACACTAATAACTTCTGTAGTGTAATTAACTGTCAGCACTGATGAGGCAAGTATCTCCCTACTGGCTTCACATCTTTTTATCCAAGATAGTTTCAGAAGCAGTAGCCCTTGCCTTCATACAAAAGTAGTGACAAGAGATACACATGTACAAGAGAATTGCTTGAAGATCGGCGACGAAAGCCGTTGTACCTAGAGCAGCCCAGAGACTCCTTCCCAGGCACAGGAGGGTGAGGAGGAGGGTGCCCTGGCATTGTTTGATGGAGTTGGCTCTGACAGCCAAGTTATTCGAAGGGTTTCTTTATCCTCTGATATGCAAGAAACTAGGATAAGAAATTTAAGAGGAGTCACTGCTTATCTTCACTGGCATATTCGGATGAAACCTGCGTTTATCCAGTCGCACAATCAGTGCATCATCAGTGTTACTATAATAAGAAACTGCAGATTCTGTTTCGTTCTGAATATTTCAGTATCTCGCTGCTCAGATGTGGTAAGTACAAACATTGCATAACCGCACTGAAATCTGCTTAACTCAGTGGAGCAATCCATTGTTACATCCGTTGTCAGCTACTTTAATTATACTGTAAATATTGGACACTGAGCTGAAAATAATTAACTTTGTGGTGGATGTTAAATAAAGTAAAGAATACAAATGAAATTGGGAAAGCAGTCTGCATAACAGAGATTTGTTTCTGCAGAATAAATAATTCCCTTTTCCAAGAAAGGCAGCTTATCCGCCTCCAGCAAGAGCCACAGTGTGAATGCACAAGAAGTAGTGATATGATCTCTTCAAAGTCTATTAACAGGAGTGAGAAAATGAATTCTGAAAATTGTTTACCCACCATCCTCAGGAGGTGGTTTGCAATGTGCCGTTACGACAATGCTAATCTCTTCTCCATTGAAAGTGACCTAGAGTGTCTTGGTTTCCCAGCATCTGGGGATTAAAATACAGCAACTGTTTGAAGTCAGACTCAGAAAATCTTCTATAGAATTAAACTCCAACATAACAAACAATTAAATGATGTAAATATAAACTATAGTATATGTTTTGTTTTTCCACTAACACATTCACAAGTGTGAATGGGCTCCTGCAGAGCAGAGTCACTACATGGTAGAGCTATACTTGGGAAATCACTGGAAGAAGACTTGGAACTTGTTCTTCCAAGGGGAAGAGCGTGTATTATAGATGGATGGACTGTGTACTCAGGCCGATGTAGTACATATATGGACACAGTAATATGTGTTCCTAAATTGTCCACACATAGAGAGCTACTATACGTGTAGTGATGGCTATTTATGTATGTTAGGTAGGGTGGGAATACTACACAGTAATCACTACATAATTATGTGGTGTATGAGTGGTGGTTTCTGTCCTTTTTGCTGTTCAGAATACAGATTAAATGCTAATTTTATTTTAAGTATGATCATTTATGTGGTCATTCCATAATTTATGGGCTATTTCTCTTATGGAAAACTTGGGTATTTTAATCTTCAAATTGAATAATCCACTGATTTATTAAAAGACTACAGTATTTATGCTTCCTGGAAGATGACTTTTTCTGTCATGTTGTTGTGGTTTAACCCCAGTCGGCAGCTAAGCACCACACAGCTGCTCACTCACCCTCTCCCACCCCCTGGTGGGATGAGGGAGAGAATCGGGGGGAAAAAAAAAAGTAAATCCCATGCGTTGAGATAAAGACAGTTTAATAGGACAGCAGAGGAAGAGAAAATAATAATAAAAGAATACACAAAACAAGTGACGCACAATGCAATTGCTCACCACCCGCTGACCGATGCCCAGCCAGTCCCTGAGCAGTGATCACTGCGCCCCAGCCAACTCCCCCCAGTTTACAGCTGAGCGTGATGTCATACGGCATGGAATAGCCCTGGGGCCAGTCGGAGTCAGCTGTCCTGGCTGTGCCCCCTCCCAGCCTCTTGGGCACCTGGCAGAGCATGGGAAGCGGAAAAGTCCCTGACCAGTGTAAGCACTACTTAGCAACAACTAAAACATCAGGGTGTTACCAACATTATTGTCATCCTAAATCCAAAAAACAGCACTATACCAGCTACTAGGAAGAAAATTAACTCTATCCCAGCCAAACCCAGGACACATGTCAACAAGTCAGCTACATGACTGATTAAATCAGTTGTATTCTGAGTTAACTGCTCCTCCATAAAAAGGGAAGGGGTAGAAGTGTGGCAGGGCATCATCAAAAGGGAACCTGGAAATCACTCCTTATGAAAAAGAGAGGTTGAAGAGTGAGAATGAAGATGGAAAATGAACAGACATCAGGCAACCTGGGTGCAGGGTGATGACCCTCTAAGAGGATGAGCTACACAGATTTGGGAATGCGTAGGACTATGTTAGTTGGCCTCTTCTGCTGCAGGATTGCAGCAGCCCACATGACGGCTGAAGCCATGCAAACTCTTGGAGATCCCTGTGTGGACTGTAATGGTCTTGGTGGATGTGGAAGGAGCATATGCTATGGAACTGGAGCAGGCAGCTGCCCCAGAACTGGGACGTACAAAAGTGTCTGAGTCACCATTTCTTTCCGTTTCTGACTTGGGAGTAGTTCCGTTAGCCACAACTGAGAGGTTGGAGGCTCTTTCTGTTTCATTGCCAGCATCTGCTCTTCAATACAGAGGTCTTTCTTTTAACCTGATAAAGATTTGAGGCTTTTCAGTGAAGAAGCGCAATTTTTTTTTTGTGTTTGAAATAGACATCTTCCTCTGAGGCAGACAGCGCACCTGGTGTGGACTGCTGTGGTGGCTATGGGATTATATCTGGGGCAAATAGCAGAATTTATGATATTCTGCTTTTTTTGGATCCTCCTGTGATGAGTATCTGACATGACATGGAGTACAGAACTGTGCTGCACATGGTCACCTGCTCACCTTGCATCTCCGCAGTGCAAGGTGGCACGGATTCAGCAATCCGCTGCAGGCATGGCTTGTTGCTGCTAGGGAGTTAATGAATAGCTAAAAAGTCTGTCTTGAGCGTTTCTTTCCCTTCTGATCTTGGATGAATTAAAGATCTCTCTGACCTGTAAAGTGGGATGTTCACAGTACAAACTGACTTCACCAGGCTATTGGAATTCTTGGAAAGTGCTTTTACATACACAGGTGAGCTGTGTTTTAAGAAGAGTTTGGGGACTGAAGATTTGGGCACAAGGAGCAAGAGATTTCTCTGTCATTACTCACCTTGAGACTATCCCTCTTGTACTAAAACGAAGAACTGTCAGACATGTATTCTACCTAGTGTCTTTCTTCAAATGTAGTCAGCAAAAAAATAAGACAGAGCAGATCAGTTTTGCTCACAGTCACTGCATGTCTTGCTGGGATTCTGTGTTCAGTGACATGAGTAGCTCCAACTGCATCTGTATTAATGATATGTTGTGCAGACAAATCTTGGAAATCCGTTAAGGTGTATTTTTGCTGTGGCAACAAGCAATTATTTCTAATGTCCTGGCTGCTGTAACTTCCGAGGCCAGGTGATTGGCCAACGGGTAAGAAATGTTTTGATCTTTTGCTGTATTAAATTTAATCTTGTCTAAAACACAGTATCACAATTGGTGACTCTTCCACCAGGATCATAAATGTTCAGTAGTACTGAGGATTAGACCTTCATGACGAGATGTGATTGTGTTGTTGGCTGGTGTAAATTTAATGTGAAATGTCGTTTAAATAGGTCTATTTTGCCCATAGAGACTTGTAGATATTGCAACATGCAATCATAATGCTCTTTCATATTCGGGCTGTTCAGATAATAGCACTGGTTGATGGGTGCATATAATCTGAAAACTCTCAGTAGCAATGGTGTGGGATTTCGTGGAGGTAATAATATTTGATCATACAATGGAGCATGAATTTTGCTTGTTCCCTTACTGCTAAGCTGCATGTGATTATTTATAAGCAACAACGTCTGAATCCTGTAAATATGAAAAGTATAAAATTATCTCAGCTGCATTTATTTTGCGAAGATTTGCCTCAAATGTTTATGTAATTCATGTGCCTAAATAGAGACTGTATATTGAAGAGTAAGCAAGTATGCAACTTTACCATGTCAAGAACAGAATACAGAAAGCAAACCTCACCTGCAAACGTGAAAGGCAATGGGGATGGATGGCATAGAAGAATGATAGCAGTCATCCTTTTTTTTCTGAAAATATCAAAAGGCCAATTCAATGTAAATGCACTATTTCACTTATATTTACAAAATATTAAAGCTTCAAATCAGTAGATATTGTCATAGACACGTGATAATTTGATTAGTTACATTTTGTAAAAACCACATTGGTTCCTAGGACAAGGCATAAATAGGATTTAATTGATTATGCTTTCCGTACACAGTGTACAATACTGGCCAATAGCTGTATTTGGGTTACAAATCTTATTCCAAACTACCCTCAGAAAAAAAAAAAACAACATTCCAGTATCTTCAGAGTGTGCTGTGATGAATAATCCACCCTACTTCAATTTATTAAATGTTTTCAGTTCACAAAACATTTGGAGCAGAAGCATATATCATGACATGAGGAAAAAAATATTTTCTGTTTATAAAACCTACTGTATACGGCTAATTTACCTTAAACCTCCTAAGGTCACTAAATGCAGTAGGCATATCCTTGCTGCTTTTAATCACGGTTGTTTCCAGCTGTGGTCAAAAGGCAAACCTCTGATATGATTTAAGAGGTTTGCTTTTACTTGACTCTGTAAGTTGTAATAATTGCTTCTTTTCAGCTTCCTGAATTTCTGGCCTAACGGGTTACGTTACCCACAGGCAGGTAGCCATATCCAGACTTTAATGGGATCACAAAGCCTGCAGCATCGGAGCCGCGAGCAGCAATATGAAGGAAACATGAATAAAGTCACCATTCAGCAGTTTCAGCCACCACTCCCCATTCAGATTCCCTCTTCGCAGAGCTCTCGAGCACCTCAGACAGGGCGATGTTTAATCCAAACCAAGGGTCAGAGAAGTACGGATGCATATCAGGAGCAGGTGAGAAAGTGTGTCTATAAAATAACACTTTAACAAAAACTTTCTGTTTTTTTCTGCCTTGAGCCTAGGGCAATAACAGAGGGCAGCTGAGCCAGACAGCATGGGGGAGGTATGGTTGAGCTGGAGGCAGGTGAGCAGGTCTGTCCTCTTCCCCAGCACCAGGGACTGATACCATTTTTTTCTTGGATTGACCAAGCAACACAATTTGGCATTGAAATTCCTGAACAGAGCTGACATCACTGGGTCATACTGCATTAATTAGCAATTTCTGACAATTCCCCAGTAACCTAGTTCAGTGCTAACAGTGCAGCATCTTTGACATGATGCTGATTTTCTCAGGTTTGTTTCGGCTGCTCCAGTTTAGCCCTGTGAAAGGCCAGCTATAGCTCCAGTGCCCCCAGTCTAACAAAATGGGTGCTGATGAGTTTCTTCATTAAGTGGTCCTATCCTCGTTATATTTGGCCTTAATGACTGCAGTAACTGTTTGAGGCACCTGACTTGCAGAATAAGGTTCAGAATCATTAATAAACCTTTCTCTTGTGTAAAGTGTTGGACGACCCACACAAGTAGCTGCCTGAATTAAGTCCCCGAGTATAGCATTGAGATTCAGAAGCAATTGCTTGTGTGGCTCACAGTAGATGCTCAGACTGGCTCAATGAGCAGTCATTAAGCTACACTGAAATCATTTTTATTTTATATTCAATTACCCAATGCCATTTAGAGTCATCCTGACTAAAAGATAAGATTCAGCACTGTTTCCTGCAGTAAGGCACTTGTAAAAGTGGTTGGTGTTCAGTGCAGGCTATCAGGGCTGTGGCCCTGGTACTGACAATGGTCTGAAGATCTCTGAGCTTCAGAGTACTTATTCCTTGGGTTTGTCCTGAGCATAGCACCTGGGGATGCTGCACGTGTGACACCTTCTGGAAAAATAAAAGTGCACAAGATGAAGCCTCACTGACAGTTTTATCACAAAGTTTAAGTGAAAAATTTGGCCAAGGTGAACTGCTCTCTCACATGTCTAAAGAGTGGGGTTTTTTTCCCTCCTTGAAAATAAAATTTTAATATATATGCAAAATACATGCTGCACTGTGAATATTATGGTATCATTGCAGCATGCTAAAATCATGAATATACTTTCAGTTTATAACCATATTCTACTACTTTTATTGTATTGTTCAATACAGCTTTTGAGAGGGTCAACTCATCTCGTTATTGGTGAAATGGGATATATGAGAAGAAGATGCCATTGTTTAGTTAGGCTTTAATGTTGGCATTGACTTATCTTGCCATTTCTTTTTAACCTAGTTTTGTGTGAGAATAGAGAAGAATCCTGGCCTTGGTTTTAGTATCAGTGGTGGAATAAGTGGGCAAGGAAATCCATTCAAACCTTCTGATAAGGTAAGTTATAAATTTCTCTCTAAATGGTCCTTATTTTAGAGTGGCATATAGTGGAGACATAGATAATATCATTGAAACTTTTATGTGGTTCTGTTGTGATAATGGAAATAATTTTTCCCATACTTGGCTTTTTTTTTGTTAGGGGAGTGTTGTTTGCTTCTTTTTTCTGGTTAATGAAGACGAGAGAATCAAAACAGAAATCATGCAGGTGTCTGCCTTATATTCCATGTATAAGATATTTTTTGAGACTGTTTTCTGGAGAATCATCTCTCTCACTTTTTTCTTTAAGAGTCAATATAGGCCCTGATTAAACTTTCACTGAAGTTATTAGAGGGAATATTAAACCAGTAATAGCATCACTAGGTAGCTGAAATGCCAGGGTTTATAGCAGCTGTATCAGATAAAATTGGCTTGGCCTGCAAACTGGTCTGGAGATCAGCAGTGCCTTACAAACACCATGGCAAGCAGTCTTCTGTTCTGTAATGCTAATTAAAAATCACACCATTATGGTACATGATGGTCAGGGAGAATCAGTATTCATTCTGGGAATTACACATTTAAGAGGTTGATAAATCTCTTTACCGTAAAAGGAAGCCTAGTAAAAATACAACATCTGGTAATTATTAGCTACACTGGGGCTTTAGGATTAGGAAATGGACTCTTAGACTATCTGTTCTGTGCGGTAAAACTGACTGGAGTTTGTTGAAAAACAAGTACTATAGGTACCTCTTTGTTAAACATATTCTTCTATTCTTTGATAATACTGGATTCAGCTTTAAGCAGCAGTCATAACTTCCATAAATATTGAGAGTGTTTGGCAAAAGATGAAATTAAAACTATCTTTTAATCTCTTCTCAAAAATTTGAGATCTGCGTGCAAATTAAAAAAATAATTTCCCCACCACTCTGAATTACAACGGAAAGCTAATTGGAAATGTAAAATATGATTGGAAATAGCAATCTAACACAATTTAATTCCTTTCAATTTTCTCATTGATAATCCCTGTTTTGAACTTCAAGAATAGTTCCATTAAATGTACATAACCGTCAGGCATTTTAACGACTACCCCTTCAAACATACTCATTTATGGTGTCCTTCTTTGAGACTGCACACTGGGATTACACTTTATACCATCATGGTCTTTTTTTCCACAGTTTGATGATGTTAGAATTAAGCTATACTTCCACTGTCTATCACTTGCCTGAAATTATTAAAGAAGAGTCTATATCCCACTGTGAATGTGTCTGCACCAGTTAGACATGCAGTGCAATAACAGCTGTAGATAGACTTAATTTTACCAATAAGAGAAATGCAAAATTATGTACTAAGGGAGTGATAGGGTGGTTATATTGAAGGAATTAATAGTTCAAAGTTTTTTTATGTCTTGTTACTCTGAAACATTGCTTCCCACACTGTTAAATCAGATTTATCATGTTTTAAATATCACAGAAGTGATAAGAGGGGTGATATTGTCTCTCATCATACATGCCAGTCATTTGTGATGGTTTTAAGTCACGCATATGGTACCATTCTGTCTATAAGATGAAATCAGTGGGGATGGCAGTGAGCACTCTTCTGCATAGTGATATACCCTTGTCCTGACACGCTGACGGTACTGTGGTGAGAGGAAAGGACAGGAAAAGCGGTAGAAAGCACAGAAGCAATCAGTCATTTTGAATGGCAGGCTTGTGTCACAAGTTAATGGCACGTGGATGAAATAGAAGCAGCCCATCACTCTGCTCTCAAGGAGCTGAGGTTTTTATAAGGTTAACAGAAATACTGGACAGTGCCTTGCTCCAGAAGGCTATAAAATCCCTAAAGGACGCACATGATTTGCATGACGATACCAAGCAGGGAGTTTCTCTGGTGTCTCTGGGAGCAATGTAAATGGCTAAAATTTAGTCTATGCCCAGTTCTAGAGTCTGTTTAAAGGTATTCACCCTCGGCAGCAGGGTGAGCACAGCAGGGAAAAAGTGAGACTAAGGGTACAGCAGTACAGGACTGCATGAGCTGTATGGGAAATATTTGAAATGTGTTCATCATCTAGGAACTCAATCTTTGGTTTTGGATTTTATGAACATATTTTACTGAAATTCTGATAACAAATTTAAAAATATCCTTTGTTACTTAATAATTTTTCCCCTTTCAAAGTCATTCGCTCCTCAGACACTGGATTAAGTGACAGTTCTACAGACCATTGTACTGAATATCTTAAGGGCTGAATATCAAGACTGCTTTTTAGAAATTGTTTTAAACTTTTTTTTTTCCTGGAAGAAGTAAACAAAGATTACTGTATACATTATGGTACACATTATTCTAATAAATTAATGCTTGCTCCATTTTACTTATTCTCCTGGTAACCCTGTTACTCTTGCCCTATTCAAATTGGACATTATTTTGTGACGTGGCATCTTAGTTTCAAATGACCCGCAATTATATTTGTATCGGGTGATAACAAGCCGAAGGTCACAGAGAGCTGCTACAAACCCGTACTACTGTTTGATTACAAACAGATTAAAGAAAGAGTTTAGTATTTAGATCATTGCCAGAGTATATAAAACCCCGAGACACCAGTTAGGGAGACACCTGTATTTTGGGAACTAGTTCTCGGTAATAGCATCCTAACCTCTGTTACTTCTGACTTATAGGGTATCTTTGTTACTAGGGTTCAGCCTGACGGACCAGCATCCAGCCTGCTCCAGCCTGGCGATAAGATCCTCCAGGTATGGATGGATTTAACTGCTTTGTAACTGAACTGAGTCTTTGCCTCTTACAAGTACAATGATATTGTTTTCAGTACAAGCTAACTGCTAGTTTTGTTGTTATGGTACTTTAATATTGATTTAGAACAGTGTTACTTGCAGTTCTTTTGAAAGCTGGTCTCAGAAGGAAGGAATAAAGCTGTTTGAAAACAAACTGAGGATGTGAAAAAGAGGCACTGGGGTGTGCTGTCCAACAACCCCCCTGCCACTGGCGGGGAGCTGAATTAAACCCAGGGAACGCACTGAGAGCAGAGGGACCATAGCACAGCAAGGAGCCGGACTGTCCTTCATTTTGCCTGGCAGTTTCTGCTCCCTCCCCAGGGATACTGAATAAGGCACGTGGATGCCAGCACCAGCCTTCTGGGAGGGAATGGCACTGCAGGAAAGGGTTAATGCTTACAGTCTGTTACAGGAATGATCCAGGTGCCACAATTTAAACTCTAAAATAAAAATAATCCTTACATCCTATCCAGCTTTTCCACACTAACAGCACAAGAAGGTGCAGGGAGAAAGGAACTTTACAATCAGTTTCACAAGCGTAAGTATATGACAAAGCAAGACGTTTATAATTTTCATCTTTGCAGCTGATGTGGCACTGGTGTAAGGAGCTATATAGTCACATTTTTTGACAGAATTGTAACTGGCAATATTTTTGCCTCTCTTTCGCTGCCTCAGCATTTTTGAATGCACTCACATGAAAAACAGCCACTACTGGATCCACTACTGGATCATGGAAGCATCTGCATAATTTACAGAGAAATCTCAGCTTTTTGTTTTCTTTTTTGTTTCTGCAACAAATATTTCCTGTATTCCAGTGAACTTTTTAAAAAGAAAGGCAGGCTATTCCTGAACATACCTTTCAAAAATTCCTCATTCGTAACGGCTGTCCATGTAGGAGAGGGTTTTCTACCAAACCTGCAAGGTTTTCTACCAACCTGCAAGGTTGTTTCTGTTTTTGTTAAGCCTGGAAAATGTGTTACCACTGGCAGCAAATAGTATTACTTTTGACAAAAGGAAGAGAGTCATTATAGCTGTCTGAAAGGCTTATAACAGTTTTTAAAGCCATTCACACTGATCAAGGCTAAGACGTTAACTGTGTTTTAATCAGTTACATGAAGGAAGTTAGCAAACCAAGGATGTTTGAAATGTCTTCGGTAGCCTCTCTCCCTCTCTCCTTCGCTCCCCCCTGCCCCTCCTACCCAGCACGGGCACTGCAGGAGTTATCAGCTCTGCAGTCTACAATGGGCAACTCATGTTTAATTGCTAGTATGTTCAAAAAACAATGAAACAAAGAAAATAGCGAAGCTAAATGTAGTACAAAATTAGCTAGAGATACTTAGAATAATCAAAGCGCTGTACTGAAAGCTGAGCTTAGCAACAGAAACAAAAATACGTAAGAGCAAAATGTGTTAAAAAGTAACAGCAAACTAAGGTGAGAAGGTTGCCTGCGGGGGCAAGCAGTGGGCATATGCCGTGGGAGTCGTCTTAAGGGAGTCGTGCGACAGCTGTATTGTTCTGTGCAGGGAAAGGTCTGTTGCTTGTGTGTACCTAGCGTGTCTTCATCAAAGATGTACACTTTTAACCTGCATTTATTTTGTAGCTATTGTTATGTCAAATGATTTCTCCTGATGGGCCCAGGCCTTCAGGAGCTGGGGTTTCTCATGTTTCAGCATGTGTTCCTAAAACAGGAGCATTTATGTATATTTATATAATTGCATTTAAGGTACTGCTGCATTTTTTTAGGTAGTAAATTTCACTCTCCGGATTTATTCATCACTTATGTTGATGAAGTTTGTTTGACTTTTTGCACTCTCAGTCATTCTTGTAGGATTGTGGATCAGTCTCAGCAGTGTTTCTCATTTGTCACTGTCAGTATATCATTTCAAATTTTCTGGCAAGAACATTTTCCTTTTATTTGCAATTACTTCTACCCATGCATAATACCTGTTACCAGGTGTTGATTTATATTGTGGCAAGTAAAAGGGCAGTCATTAATCTCATGAAGGAATTAATTAACAGAAAAAAACCATAAGTGTGATGAAGGTTATTTTACTTCTCAAATATAAGCAATGCCTTTAGCTAAAAGTATTCAGATCCCTAGGCAGTAAGAACTTGAAATTATTAATACTCACTGGCAATCACTTCACCTCCACCCCCATTTTCCACTGTTACCATCACCTCTGTTTGCATTTATGTCATGAGACAATCCCCTGCCAGAGGCTAGGCCTTTGTAATACCAGTTACTATGTAGAAGGAGGTTCCTCTTCACCCATAGTCTCTCTTCTTTGGTGTCTGTAGCTATCTGCGCCACTCATTGTCTTCCACACGTGTACTGGTTGTGAGACCAGTTGCTGCTGGGACTTCCAAGGGAGGAACCATCTTCCTGTGTTTCCTCAGCCTTAGCCCACTCTGTCCTCATGCTGTCTGCCCCGTTATCTGCTTTTAGTATCATCTAAATCTTCCATGCTGTGGGCTCTCACTCTCGTCACATCTGTCTGACACTTTTCCCCCCAGCGTTACTGGCTGGTGCCTTTATGTTTTATCATGTCAGGTAACCCCAGTGTCACCATTACTGGAGCACCTCGATGCCTGTGCACCTTTTGTGCTCCCATGCAGGGAATTCAGTTTACTTGAGATGATACACAAGAAGATATTATCAGACCAAGACTCCAAGGGGAAATTTTCTAAATATTTACATGGAAGAATTTGCTTAGCAAGATGTTTTCAGGAGAAGCAGTCATGTTTCTGTCATGCATTTATGTGTGTCCCCAAGCAGTTTTGGTAAAAGAGGAAGGGAAGCTTTAAAAATTAAAAGGCTTGACATTCCCTGGGTGGAGTTGCCCAGCTCACTGAGAAACTGTCATTCTTAAACATGGTTTTGCCTATTGCCTGTTTTTGATACAAGAGTGTATGTGTGTCTTCTGCAGTGAACAAATTCTGGTCCTTACAATTCCAGGAGCCCACAGCCCCACTGGGATCCTGGGGGGAGCAAAATTGTTGTTTCTGTGTCATAAGCTCTTAAGTTATTTATTTGATAAGTAAGAATGATTTTTCTGTTAAAAAATTAGCAGCAGTTTTACTAGATGACTTTTAAGGAGGAACACAGTTGTACGGATGCTAAGTCTGTCAGCAAGGAGAGAGCAGCTCTATCAGCCATGTTGTAAAATTTTGCTACCGTACGTTAAAGGCTGCCCTTCAGTTCTAACAAATCTTGTTTTGGTGGCTCCATGATTCAGCTAAAACCATTCTTTCTGTCTAATAATTAGAACTAAATAATAACTCAATGTGTAAAAATGCATGCAGATTTCATAGCATATTTTGTGGGGAATGTGAGACCACAGCAGGAATGAAAGAAGTAAATTCCGGTTATCATTTATTTATATGTTAAATAACAAATCCCTCTGGGTGTGGCCTGCTTAGGTATTTTTGGATGTGTATCTCCTACAGCCCTCTTCCACTGAGAAACTTTTCTTGCAGAAAGGAGGTTTTTCCACTACCTAGAGCTGAACCTGCACAACATTTTCCTGTACCCCTCACTGCGCAGCTTGAAAATGAGAAGGGGAGTAGGCAGAGCTGGCCTGCTCTCAGGTTTCTTTTCAGGTTCTTTTATTAATTTTTTTTCCGAATGAGCAGTACAGATCCCAGTGAGCTGTGTGGTGAATAAACTGAAACTTCTTCAGTTTCCCTCTGAATTACATCAGAGTCTGAGCTGACCTCACACTGAATGCCAAATGGCTGCATAATTTTGGCACATAAGTGAATGTCTTTCAAACTTTTCCTACCTGAAATCTGTATTCCTGTTTCTCAGAGCAAATATATTTTCTTGTATTAAGCTGAATGAAAGTGAACTACTTTTCGCTATTGCTTGGATGCTGCCTTTTCTTTGTGCTTTGTGCCTGCCCGTTGCCATTCCTGTGCAGTTGTCTGTGCTAGAACTCGCAGCAGCTGATACCTTTGAACAGAAGCCTTCAAGTGTCAAGAAAGCATCACCACACTCATGGGCTTCCTGTTCCTGTAGAGACGTGTGCGCAGCACTTCTTTTAATTATCGTTCTGGTCTGGGCATCCTTTAATACTGCAAGAGGGCATGGGGCATCCTTTCAGCAAGTGCCTCGTCCGGGGGGAGATCTTAACTTCTGCGAGGAGACAACTGGCCGTGGGCACGGGTGAGCTGGGGAGATGTGAGCACCCTGGGGAGCTCTGGCAGCCGCTTTGTGCTGCTTGTCCAATCCCTCAGCCGTGCTGACAGCTGGCAAGGGGTGGCTCTTGAAGTTTGCCTTCCATATATAACGTGGCGTAGTATGGTTTTGTTGTGGCCAAGAAGATACCAATGTGCAATGGTATGGATAAGTGCAACGGTATCGATATGTGCAACAGATGTCTGGTAGTTCTGCTATGGGGATGTAATTTCACAGCAGCGGTTTATTAACCAAAGCATGAAGGCTTCACTAACCTATTTTTAAATGTTAGTTAAAATACATATATATATACACATTGTTAAAGTGCAGTATGTTTATAGAATTGCTAAAAGCTGGAGAGACCAGGTTCTGCCACGGACAGCCCTGTAGCCTGTCTCTTGATTACCTTCTCAGCCCTGGCAGCCTCCATAACCACAGTCCCAGCTGTACACCCGCACGTTCCCGCATGTCGTCTTGCTGTGCCTTTAGCAATGGGTTTCACGGGTAAAGGACAGTGGAGGTTTCTGCTGTTGTCTTTGGGGAGGGAAAGGGGAGCTTTGAACCAGTTGACCATTTACCCAGTTGTGTGCAAGCCCTGCAGTAGGGCCATGGGAGTCTGAGGGCTTTCACGGGTGGCTAAATGGCAGGTGTCTGCAGCGAGTGTTATCTTTGTTTGGTACCTGATCACCTTCACAGGCTGGCTTTATTCTGTAGTATGGTGGATCTTCTACTTGGCTTATTGATCACACTTTGTAAACTGTTGGTAATTATGTTTAAAATCTGACTATTTTAAATAGCGTTGTAACAGACAAGTTATAGAAAGATTTAATTAGCACTAAATCAGAAGTATTCAGTAATTTTTTCCCTTTTTGTATATGCAGTATATCTGCATCTGATCTGAGCCGGAGCCTCCTTTGTAGTCAGCAATGCATTCTGGCAGCATTAACTTTCTTTGGGCTTCACAGTATTTGAAACTCTTACATCCCGGAGTTATTGTTTCTTCAGAAAATACGTGGAATATCCTAGAGTCACAGAATAATTTAAGTTGGAAAGGAGTCCCAGAGGTCATCTAGTCCAGCCCCTGCTTGAAGCAGGGGGGTGCAGTATCTGTCCAATGGAGGAAGAGAAAAATGTGTTCTCTCAGTGGTACAGTCAAACTCCTGTTTGCGGGAAATAGTTATATGATTATTATTTATTTTAGCCTTGTTTTTAATTTTCATGTATCCCGTTGCTCCCCCAAAATGAAGACACTAAATAGAATCTCATTTGATTTTCCTTCTTCTTGTTTTTGTGTTACAGGCGAATGGACACAGTTTTGTACATATGGAACATGAGAAAGCTGTATTATTACTGAAGAGTTTCCAGAATACAGTAGACCTAGTTATTCAACGTGAGCTTACTGTCTAAATATTTTTTTATAAATAGTAAATATGTCTAGCCAGATCTAATGTTCAAACAGATTTATACATAGGAAACAAATTTTTTGCCAATTGCTGGACCAATGGCAAACAGTAGTGCCAAATGTATAATACTATATGTTAGTACCAATCATCTTGAAAAAAATATATTAACTATATAAATATATTGTTCATGTGGCTATGTATTAGTTTTAATTGTCAGCCTCTGGCTGTGCATTGGTGCGTTTTTTTAATCAAGTTACTTCTTAAGGTCAATTTCATATGATTTCAAAACACAGAAGCACATACAAATCCTTTAGGAATTCTGCTGTCCATCAGAAACACTGCCTCAAAGTTGTATATGCCTTTATAAAGATAAAATATATTAACCTGTACTTCCCATGAAATATTTCTATCATGTCACATACAAAAATATAGAGAAAAAATATTTTCATAAACACCTCAAAGAAAGTATATATTAAATTAAATTTAATAATGTTCATTTATTTTCAATGCAAAGATATTATATGCCTTATGAAAATACCTGTACATATGCAGTGTGTATAGCTGGCTCCATATTAATTAGTAAAAATGTCACTATACAGGGTGAGATACTTAATAAATTATACTGTCAACTCTGGGACCTAGATATAAATAACCTACATGAAAATTGGTTAACTTCCTTTGGTTTGACACTTCTAGTTGATTCCATGTGAACACACTAAATGGACGAACAGCGGGTTTAGACAGGTATGGTTCATAAATGGAAGAAGGTTGTGATAGGTGGCAGTAAAACTTCTTCTGTTGCTGCTAATTTTATTATTTAAGTTTTCAATTTAAAATTACAGGCCCTTTACTTATATTCCTCATTCCTCCAGTCTTACATTGTTCTGCATTTTTACTCTGGTCCAGGCTGTGCTAGCCCCTGCTTGCTGTATTCACTGTCAGTGAGGCTTTAACCTTTATACAATCCTCTATTTGAGTAATAGTCTCTTTAAAATGAGTGGGAGCAGATTTAATCTAAGATACAATGCATCACAGGGGGAGCAGCAAATGACACTGAGTGAGCCTGGGAAAAGCTTTCCCACTGAAGTACGCAGTTTGAAAACCCTTAAGGTAAAAGTCCTGGTGCTGTTCCCAACAGAGAATACTGACAGCACAGGGCTTTGCAAAACTGCTGTTGGTTCAGCAGTTCAGGTGTCCATCGTGTTTATAACTGACAGCAAGACAGAAAAACATAAAACCTCCCATGAGATTTTTTCAGGGGATGCAGTTTCCATTGACCTGAATGACACTGATGGCAAGGGACTGCAGGGAGAGCCGGAACCTGCTCCGGGAGGGCTGGGCTCACTTGCACCTTGTCCAGCTGGATTAGCAACACCCTGAAAAACCAAAGTCAGAGGAGTGTACCTATAGCGCATGGGCAAGGCTAGGAACATTTTGCTTTTCTGCTTGCAAGAGCCTCTAGAAAGTCTTAAACCTTTCTTCTCTTCCCATCAAGCGCATGCTGACTGAGGTAATTATACTTCAAATTAAACTAAACTTCAAAGGAAGTTATGTATATACATATAAACTGCCATTATGTATAAAGCCCTGTCTGCTATTTGGACCTAGTATTCCTCCTACAGAGGTATAAATATACTTTGTGGAGTTTTGCTGCAGTCCTGCATACAGTAAGTGGAAGGCCTGAGCTACGAAAGGTGCTGTCAGCATTCCTGTTAGCCGATGTGTCCCTGACGTCACTGAAACACACCATTACACGGAGTTCCTGCACAGGCGGTTTGGTGTGCGAGGGGCTTACGCCAGGCTCACGGCAAACCAGACAAATTCATGGCAGAGAAATCTGCTGAGGTTACTAAATGCCTAGCAATCGGTTTGGGTTCAGGTGTTAGGACAGGGTGGTATTAGGAAGACCACCTGTGCACATAGGAAAGAAGAGATAAAAGTACCCCATACATAAAAATTAAATTACAACTTAGAACTGTAGGACCTATCCCCTAATGTTATTATGAAGCACCAGCTTTTAAAGTGTTTGGATTTTTTTCCTTTTTTTTTTTTTTTTTAACTGCATGGCAGCTGTTGAGAAGTAGAGTCTGGCCAGGCCCAGACCCGTGCTGGGTCAGTGCAGAGCTGCAGCCCTGGGCTCGGCTGCGCTAAGGGATTTCTTTAGCAATCGTTTGGAAAGTGACACTTCTACATTTGCATGTAAGTTCCCTGTTCTCTCATTGTTTGCTTCTCCCTTTTTCTCCTCAATCAACAGGAATGATTAAGTTTATTAGTATAAATATTAATGAAACATGAATTCCGAGCTGACTGAGCAGTTTCCCACATCACGTGAATTTTACTTTATCCCCGCAAGCATTCCTACTGGAAGAGCTTCTGTACCACCGGAGTGGCAACGCACCGCCAGGTGCCACAGTGAGCCATAGCTGATGCTAATCCTAAAATTTACAATTTGAATAAATGATTTTATGATATTGAGAATGTAAATTTAAATAATTAATACTTTTAAATTAAATTAAAATCTTCTTGATACCACAAGCTGAAAAAGCTTGCTGAATTTACATGATTTGGTTTTGGATTGTTATTTGCTCAATTTTTTTCAGCTTTCAGTTTTCCATTTCATGGATGTAACTTCATAATGTGCCATCAAATCACACAGGCTCTGGCAGAGCCCATCTAAAACTTCTCTAACATTCATGGCATTTCATAGGCCAAAATTTCCATTCCTAAGTCCTCATTGCCATTTAAAAAAAGAAATAAGGGGTTATTCAACATCACGTTCAGAAAATTGTAGACACCTACGTAGCTTTTAGTTCATTATGTTGAATGGGAATTAGGTCCCTTAATAGGCATGCATGCACCTAAATTCCTCTGTGGAGCTGCCTTTGTCTTTTCATGCAGAAAATCACTCTTCTGAATGTGACCACACACACGCCTACACGGCGATGCAGCATATACCAGCACGTCTGTTGTTACACACCCTGTAGGCATTTCATGACAGCACAGCTCCCCAGCCCAGAAAGCCTTCCTGTGACTCTGCTTTGGGCAGGAAAACGGAGTAAATGACTACGGCAGCTTTGAATCATGCTGTAATGCTGTCTGATGTCATCATACAGAACATGATGCACCCATCTGCCCCCTGCAAGCAAAATGACAAGACAGACTCCTGAGACGTGTGCCAGCATTAAATATACCTATTACGTACATAGCGTGAAAAAATCCGATAGGGAGTTGCAGATAAAGGGCTCTATCTAGAACCAAGATAACAACTTGCAGGCAAAAATTGGTAAACTGAAAAAAGCACGTGAGCTTTAGTGCTCGTTAATACCACATTTTGTGCTCAGTTGTTTTTCTGCATGCTGAGTTTATTAAACCTAAAGCACAGTGGCATAATCAGTCGGGGCTGTGTGCAGAACTGTATTTCAAGATTGCTGAGTGCTTTCATTAATGGGTTATAATGAAAAGGAAATTACAATAAAATTAAGCTAGTGCAGTGGAATGTCACATTTAAATCCTTAACTTAGCCAAAACTCCCACCGACCCTAGGAAGGGGCTTGGGGGGGAGGGTTTGGACTCCCAGCTGAAACATACAGTAGCGAAGCTTTAACATCAACCCCCACTGCCCAAAAAATACCAAATATTTTCTTTTTGGCATTATTTTTATTCGAATTGGCTGAAATGGTGTTTTGCTAGCACTAGTATTATGAGCAATTAAAATTACTTTAATGGGACTACTTAGGATTTGTAGATTAGTCCTTCAAAATAACTTGCACCTTTTGTCTTTCCTGGAAGGTGTCCCGTAACCTCACAGACACAATCACGTACAACCCGGTTTGCAGGTCAGGTACCAGGTTATGTGCATGCTTTGCACATAATTATGATTATTTTTTTTTTTTTACTAAATATTATTATATGGCAAGTGCTGGAGGCAGGTGACAGGTCACACTGAGGTGAATTCCACATGTGGGTCCGCTTTCATGTGTGTGAATGAATTTTGATCCAGGCAAGCACAGCCTCAGAATGCAGATGGTTTCCTTTCTTTAGGTGGTTCACCACTCCCAAATACACCGTATGTTCTCCCACACTGACTATACAAGCATTCAAACTCAGTATCTTTCTAAAGCTGCTAATGGAAATTTTCATACTGTCTGAGACAGGCTGTGTTAGAAATACCATGGGGAAGTCCAGCATGCGGCCGGCAGCTCTCCCCGCCAGGTTTTCGCTGTAGTGCTGCAGCACACGCGCGTTCCCATGGCAATAGCAACGCGCAGTTCGGCTTTTTTAGATTTTTCCATGCAATAAAAACACTTCACTAATGATCCTCAGGGAAGGGCTACATTTAAAAAAGGAAGCCTGCGATGTAATTCCCTTATCCTCATTTTGCACCAAGTTTTAAGGAGCTCGGTGGCTGGTGCCAGAGCTCCCATTCCTGTGCTACCCCTCGTACCCTGTAACCAACTGCGGGGCCTCCTCCGCCGAGTACACGGTATGCTGAAAAACCAGTGGCCACGCTGGTAGGAACTCATTTGCTTTTCTTCAGTCTTGTTACAAGGCAGCTCTTAAGGGGAAAAAGAAAGGGGGGAAAAAGAAAAAAAAAAAAAAAAAAGGAAAAAAAGCTGCTTCCAAAATGCTTTTCTTATTTTGAAAAAATAGTTAAGCCCAGACCCCAGGAAGCCTGCGGGACTCTCCAGTCTTAATAATTTACCCATTTTTCCATTCACAGCTTGCAGTTTTTATCTGGGTGTTGATAAACTATGATGTTTAGAAGCCAGTTGTTCATAATAGTGATCATTTAACATCTCCAAATCTGTTTTGGTGTTTTCCAAGACGTTTTCTAGCATGTCCATGCCTGCGTCTATGTTTCATGGCACGATGCTAGCTCCTGAGGTGGGGACAGGGCGTGCCAGCCAGGGACAGCTGTGCCTGGCCGTGTCTCAGCGGGGGCACCCGGGCAGGACAAAGCTGAGCGTGCCAGTGGCAGCCGAGAGCTAAGCCGAGGGTAAGTTCCTAACGCTGAGTGCAGTGCAGCCGCGGGACAGCAAATGCAACAATTTCCAGGGGTTCGTTGGCAGCACTCAGCCTGAAAGACTGCTGAGGCTTTTATAGGGTGGCCTTTTTCTGAACAGGAATGAAAGGACCTTGGAAACATCGCTGTAGTAGCATATTTTTAGCTCATATAGGAACACCTGAAAAGTGAAATCACTGATCTTGTAGAGTACCACTAATCTTCATGAGCCAAAAATCCAACTAAAAATTACAGTATGAAATGGTCAGGAGATGGGTTTGCTGTTGCTAGTAAGCACTTTGAATGTAAAGACGGTCCTTGGTTAAACCTTTCTGGCTTGTAATATAGCATTTAATTATCTTATGCAATCAAAAAAAATGCTTATTTATAGATAGCTGTGTATATATATGTATATATCTGATAGAGATATATGCAACAGTAAATGCAAAGATGGTATTAAATGAAAAACCCTACATTTCAATCTGCTCACCCGCCGGATCTGGTCTCAAGAGAAGACCCAGGCGTCAATACTGGGATGACTGGGCGTCAGGGGTGTTTATTCCCGGGGAACTAACGGCTAACAGGGAGCAGGGTGAGCGCCTGGGGACTGTGCTGCCCAGCCTCCTCAAGGGGAGCTAAGCTCATGAGCGCGTGGGGGTCTGTGCGTCCCTGCAGTGCTACCCCTCCCGCACGGCCAGGCAAGCCCTGTAACAGAGAGACAGGATTTGACGCAGGTATCCGTTTCCTAAAATTCACAAATGGGCACAGGGGATGATCAGCCTCAGTCAGCTGTGGATTCACCACCTACCTTAGCAGTATTTTTAACTGGTGGGATTTTACATTTAGAAGTCCCAAATGAGAATAAAATTTTATCTGCGGTTTGAGCTCCCTACCCACGGGCTAGTGTGTACCAGCTCCCCATCCTGTCTCAGCGCTCTTCCCCCAGTCTTCTGCCTTCAAAAGTTTCATTTTAAGCAAGCGCACAAAGATGTACCGTTCATCTTCAGGCAATCAGATGTAAGGATTTATTTCACTTGTCAGTCTTGCCAGTGTGAGTGGAATACAACGTAACGATACAACTTTCAGGCCAGTAGTTTGGATAGGATATGAATTAATCGGTGGTTTGGTTTTGTTTTGAACACCTTGGGTTTGGGTATGTGTGATGGCGGGCATCAAGCCACGTGTGCGGCACAGCAGTGGCACCCAGAGGCCAGGCAAGGGCGCCCGCGCTCTGCCCCGCGGAGGGCGTGCGGGGTGGCCAACGTCAGCGTTCATGGAAAAGCAAATTTCAAAAGACAGTATTTGCGAATCGTAGAATTTCAATAGTTTCTCTTAAAGAAAACAAACAAAAAAAAGCCTTTTGCCAATCCTCTTCCTGGACAATTCCAGCAAATATTCTGGAAGTGAATGACATCATTGCATTGCATAAGAATTTCCACGGCCCTTGTAGGCGTTTTCTGCAGCACCACCAACCCAGCCACAGCCCTGCAGCACAAGAGGCTTCATCTCTGTCAATTGGGGCCTTCTCTGTCTCTTTGCTCGCACGTGTGGCTTTGCCCCGACCCCCGGGCAGAACAAATGCTCTCATCAGTTCAGTTTTCTACTTGTGAGTACTGTATCCAGTTCAGAACCAACAGCTTACTTTATTAAAAATTTTACCATTTTATAAAAGACATGTTTAATTATGATGGAGATGGCTGTATTGTAATTAATATTTTGAGATAATTGTGATTTTGAGCTTAAATTATATACAGAAAATGGTCATTTTTGTATGTGTTAAAAGATTGCTATATTACAAATGACTAACTGTACTTTTCAGTTTAATTACAGTATTAATGTAAATAAAGCTGAATGAAGAAATATTTACTACTTTATTAACATAGATTGTGAATGTACTTAATGTTTTTTGCAGTATAAAGACTTACTGAACTTGAAAGCTGCTTCATTTTATGTGCAAAAAGGTACTTCAAAATTATATTTTAAATCTATTGATTCAGTGCAATCAATTATATTGTTAGTTCATTTGCACATGCAGGTTGTATCCTTCCAGTTTTCTTTCATGTATGACACTTATCCGTAAGGTGCATATTGTGTTTAGAATGCATTTTGCAGATGCTTCTGTACATAAAACAAATACAGGGACTAAAACAATGCTGTGCAGTGTATAGCAGAGCCATTTTTCGGCTTTGGTGTACCCAACTTTTTCAGTATTTAAAAAAGTGTTTTGAATAACATTAAAAAGTCTCTTTATTGTATAAATAATAAAAATGTCACCTTATTGTAATTAATTTTTGTCATCTTTTACTATTGGAAAGGATCTGAGCTGTCCAAAAACACTGTTCTGCAAGGTCCGGGAAGCGAGGTGGTTGTTAGCGACCCATCTCTTTGAAACTGGTGCAGCTCTCTAGTAACTACACCTCTCTTCTTGGTCATGTAACTTACAGCTTCAGAAACATTCACGGCATCTACCAGCACAGCAAGCAGTGCTGGAGGGAAAGACTCCTTTTAATTGCCAGATACATCAGAAAGAGACTTGAAAATTGAGCAACTCCCCTTGTTCAGCCGTAGCTACTGGTGAGACATCAGATATGGACACGGAGCGACTGCAAGCCTGCGAAGAAAAGCTTAGCATTTGCTGCTTTTTGGGTACAAATGCATTATAGAAGACAGGGAAACAAAAGAGAGGGTCGGGAGGTGAGAGCAGCAGCAGTTCCATCATCCCAGTAACTACAGAACAGCTCTTGACTTGCTCAAGCACAAACAAGCCATTGGTCTTTCTGTACAAGGACGCCATCACATATTTTTTAACAGGAAAGGTCCTGCCCCTGCCCCTTCCCCTTCCCCTGCCGCCCCCCCAGTCCCTTTCTTTCTAGAGCAGGTTAACGCCAGGCGCTGGGTCCCTGGTGTCTCCAGCCACGCTGGCCAGTTCCAGGCCTTCTCTAATGGGGTCACAGTGCAGCGGCGCGTAAGTGCACGACACGGCCTCGCTCGTGCTGGAAGGTGCTCGCTACATCTGAAGACCCTGAGGTTGAGTAAGTGCATTTTATGTTAATTCTGGACACGTGAAAACCTGGAAAGTTTAACTTTGAACCATATTAAATTTTGCTGTGTTGCAGAAATGGCAGGTGGAGAAAGGAAAATGCTTTCATTACACGTACTTTTCCTTATAAACACATACCATAGGAAGGATACCTGTTTGATGTCAGCCTGGCAGCCTCCATATGGAGGCTGAATGGAAGAGCGAGGCATATTTCTGTTCCTAAAGCTTAGCAAGGATGTCTTTTACTTGAAAGCTTTTTCTTTATTCAAATTGTAGATTGCAAGGAAGTCAGCAGTTTGCAGTTAGAAGCAGTCGTCGTACATAGGGACAGCATGACATTTTGTTTGCTGGCAGGAGAGGACAGTGCAGTCCTGGGAAGAATGAGATGTCGCTGCTCAGGTACCAGAAGCAGCGCCGCTCCCCCAGCCAGGCCCTGTGCCCGGCCACACGTACCGTGCCGCTCGCGGCACTGCTGCGGGCCCTGCGCGTACCCACCCGCACACAGCACCTACACAGCACGCACAGCGACGCGGCCGCAAGAACAGTCGGCTGCCACTTCTCGGTGCGCTCACAGCAGGACTCGGTGCAGTTTGAAAAAACACAAAAGCCAAACCCCACCACACGACTCCTTACCAGCGGGAACCCAGCTGGTTTCTGCTCCAATTCCGTTTCCAATTCATAGGCCTGGAGCAGTCTGACAGAGAAGCCGTGGCTCTGCAGGCACAGGGTAAGCAGCATCAAGCAGCCTTTCCTTTTCGATTATTAATACCCCTGGTGCATTACTATTATTAATAAAGGTATCGCTTTCAGGACGTGGAAGTGTGTTTAAATAAAAAATGAAAAGTATCTAAATGTTGCTGGCTAGAAAACTTAATTATAGCGTAGTCTTAAACAACTCAAAACATACATCCAACAGGAAACATTTATTGTTCCAGCGCAGCTACCAACATCAACCACACTTTGCTTACTTTTACGTCTGCAGTACATCTCCCACCGCGGCCTTATCGGCCCTGCACAGTTTAAGGGTTCACGCATTTTATCATATACGGATCAGTAACCGATTTTTGTGGCAGCAGTGAAGAGAGACTAGATTATAAAACAGGCATGCAAAAAGCAAAGTGTTTACTTCTGCCTTTTGCTCCAATACTTCAATGCTGACAGTTCTTTTAAAAATTAGCTTAATTGTAGGAAAAACACTGTCACTATTACTGAAGGCAGCTTTCAATGGCATTCTTTATTACAAAAAGTGTAAACACACGTTGTGGTATTTTAAAATGCACTCTTGAAACATGCAGCCTCGAGGGGAAAACACTTCATAGGTGAGTTCTTTCTTAACATGCAAACTACAACCGGTGTTGTAAGTGCTTTATGGCACGGGCACGGCTCACAAACAGTTGGCGAAGGAGGAGGAAGGCAGTAAAACCATACAGCAGTTGGTCGGGCGGGGTAAGACTTTGCTTCTACTTTGCTTCCCGAGTCTGCCAAGGACACAGGCTATTGTGTCAAGTAGGAATTCGGCTTCTCAGATACTCCAGCACCACAGCTGTTCCTTTTGCTAAAATGGCTGCTCGGGGAGTGCGGAATGGATTTCCTTCTAACAGAAGTGTCCTAGAAAAACAGAGCCATGCTGAGTTACTTGGATAAAGACTTTCCCTTGTACCAACACATTCATACACTGCATATAGATTTTTTGAATCTTTTGAAATTCATAAGTAATGCCTCTTCTGTTCTACTAAAAGAATTTTAATTTCTGCTTCCTTAGTTCACACTAACTTATCTTCTTTAGAGACATCTGAATTTTAATTTATGCTAATAAATCAGTGGCGGTATATTATTGTGGACACACAATACACACGCACCCGACTTCTTCAGCAAGCCTCTCCCAGAAGAAAAAGAATGTCTGAAATATAGAAATGGCACAATAAAAGGGAAAAAACTATGTTAAATCATAACCCGCCACTTTCTAGCTTAGCTGCTAGCCCACTCTTCTTTGGTGCGCATAAACCTCTGTGGAGGTTTTTGCTTGGGGGGGTGGCGGTGGCGGGGTTTTTTTTGTATTTTTGAAGCCCCTCTGGAAAGCGTCCTTAACGAGGAAAACCACAGGGACCAGGAATTTGTCGTCTTTGACACGGCAGACCACTTACGCATCAGTGTCTTCTCTGAGGTGTATTATGTAAGGATATGCACAGTCACGTCCCTTCATGCATTATTTAGAGAATGTCACCCTGTCTCTTCTGCAGCAACGTGCGTTACCGACACAGGTAGGGAGCTCAAGGTGTTAACTGACCGACAGCGCTATGGCTCGCCTACCTGGCTTGGCTATAGGTGCACCCGCAGCACGTATGTACATACAGACAAGGTAACTCACTGAGGCTCTAACATTAGATTTACACAACCAATGTCACCTTTCCATTTTTTTACAAAATCGTGAAACAACTCCCCCAATTCTCTACAGGATTGAGGAAATAGGGAAGAAATTGCATTGTTTTACAAATGGTAAGAGGGACCCTTTTTGTGCATCGAGACCTACAAGCAAATATACTGCCGATTAGTAATTTTTCCTCTGACAAAACATGCCCTGGCGACATCAGTCAGAATGCATTTTTATAAAACAGGTACACCTTCAAACACACACCTCAGAGTTTCACAGTTTCCAAGTTCTGGTGGGACCTGGAGGAGGTCGTTGTTCTGAAGGTCCAGTGTTCCAAGCTTGTCCATCTTCTTTAGCTGCAGAGGGTCTATGGACCCAACCTGGTTGTTACTGAGCAGGATAGTCTCCAGTGCTACGATGTGATACAGGACGCTGGGAAATTCTTTAAATCTTCAGCAAGAAAAAGGAGGCAAACCAATGAGAGTCAGAAAAAGGGCATTCAAAAAATTTAGCAGCCTTTAAAATCGGACAGCATTTTAGCTTTGTTTATTTAAGGTAAATGTTTAAACCTGCTGCTCTGACAGGAGAAAGCATCCCTTGTTTTACCTTGCACACAGCGACCAAGGTGAACAAAACGTGCTCCGTGACGGCTCCGCACCTCTAACAGGCCAAGCAGGCTGGCTGTCACGCGGAATGTGACTCGCCGGTGTAAAGGAGAACAACGGCCAGTTGTTCTCTGTGCACTTAAGAAATGCCCTGCTGAGTCAGAGGAACGGTGCTTCCAGCCCAGCGCTGCGTCCCTGCTGCGAGCAACAGCAGCAATAGCAGGTGCTCTTCAGGGACACCGCCCGGCTGCTCCTGCCGGCCATTCCCCTCGTGCTCTTCCACCATTCAGAACTGCTGTGTTCTGGATGCCAAAGGGTAGTCCTGTGGGTATCCGTTTTTTGATATATTGTTCACAAGATTGTTTAATCCCTTTTTTAACCAACTGCTACTGTCTCTCTCCAAAACTTTTGTGGCAGAAAGTTCCAAAAATACACTAGCCGTTGTGTAAAGAAGTACATGCACTTCATCTGTTTTAAGCTCACAGCTAGTTGATCAAGTCCCTCCTCATTCTTACATCACAGGAAAATCGTATCGAATTCAGCCCAGTTCTTTTTATTATTGTATATAAAAAAAAATATAAATAGTAACTCACCTATTAAAAGAAAGATTTATTATTTGCAGTCTCGTGAGTGCCTCCATTTCCTCAGGTAAAGATGTCAAAAAATTATTTCTGTGTATCAAATGAAGACAAACAATAATCACTAACTTCTACGAAGTTTTAGTTAAGAATCAGCAGAGACAGAACATGCACATTTATCAGTGCTAACATGCCGTCTTAAACCAATTAATTGCTTCATAAATGGGTCAAGACCATGCTCAAGTACAGACGCTTGCTAATGCAAGCCAAGTTTGCATTCTCATTTCTGCCAGTAGGAGATTTAAAGTCTGTCCTCTAAAGATTCCCAAGTGTTTCAAAGCATCTAACAACTCCACAAACCCGCTTGGCGATTCAGCTCCTTGGGTTTCAGAGGAAAGCTTATGAAACTGCCCAGATCTTGGTGCCAAAGTGAATCAGCAGGATAACTCTGAACCTCTTCAAAATTCATTTAGCCTGGTATCCAATTGCTGTAACAAAGTTGCTTTATGGCTACTGTTACTCTAGTGTTTCCCACAACAGGGACCCATTCAGAAGCTTCTTAAATACAAGGAAGACGGGGGTTTGTAAGGACAAAGAAGGTATGTCCTGAGTGTGACACAAAAAGCCATTACAGGAAAATAAAGACCACTCACTAAAAGATGCCCAGTCTCAGACCTAAATTCTTAATCACCAAGATATTCCACATTGTGCCCTTATCAATCTCCTATTACCATCCATTTCTGCAGTCTTCAGCCTAACTCTTCCACCTGCAGCACATATGTCACTGCGTCACAGACTGGCTGAGGTTAGCAGGGACCTCTGGAGATCATCTGGTCCAGTCTCCTAGAGCAGGTGGCCCAGGACCATGTCCAGTTGCATTCTGAACATCTCCATGGATGGGGGTACCACCGCTTCCCTGGGCAACCTGTGCCAGCGCTCCGTCACCCTCACAGTGAGAAAGTGTTTCCTGATGTCCAGAGGGACCCTCCCGTGTGTCAGTGTGTCCCCATGGCCTCTGGTCCTGGCACTGGGCACCACTGGGAAGAGCCTGGCTCCCTCCCCTCTGCACCCTCCCTGCAGGTGTTTATACACGTGGGTGAGATCCCCTGAGCCTGCTCTGCTCCAGGCTCAGCAGTCCCAGCTCTCCCAGCCTCTCCTCATAGCGGAGATGCTCCAGACTTTTCAGCATCCCAGTGGCCCCTTGCTGGACTCCCTGCAGGCACAGGCAGATTACTTCAAACCAAAGTAAAAACCTGTCTCTGCAACTGTGCTTTGCTACTTTTCGTTTTGTGGAACACCAAAATAAATGCCAGCGAGCTGATCCTGATGTCTAAACAAATGCAATGAGCATTTTTCAGAAGTAGAGAAGGTAAAATGACAGTAAGTAACTATCTGTTGCAAGTAAAATACCTACAGACAGCTTCAGTTTCAGGCAGCACAAAAGGGTTTGTACCTTCACTGTACTACTTCCCAGCTATCCTCCAGGATTTTTTGGTGTGGGGGTTTGGGTTTTTTTGGGGGAGGAAGAAGGGCTGGGTTTAGATAGCAGCTTAACAACTCCGAGACCCTTTTACGCCTGAGACAAGACCTTTCGTCACAGCAAGTCTCAGAGCTTGTCCACTTGTTTTTTGTGTTTTTCTTTAACCAATGCCTAAATCTAGGCCACTTGCTATTTCAGATCTGCCGGTCATTCAGCTGTCAGGGAGGCATTTTGGGAAATGAAAAATTATTTCAGTACTGCTATTCCACTGTAACAGATGGCTGGTTTAAAAAGGCAGGAAAATAAGTTACCGAGAAAGCAAGTCCAACACACGTCACAAACCTGATATCCAAATGTGTCAATTTATGGAGCCTGCAAAGCTCCAAGGAAATAGATGAGATTTTATTGAAGCCAAGGTTGACGTCACAAACCGAGTCTTTCAGCTCCACAATCCTGAAACCCAACAGGAATATACTTTTATTATGTAAGGTCATGTTTGCATTCTAAGTCATTGAAAAAAACCTGCTTAATTCTACAAATTAAGGATACACTGTGTTTCTGGACATTGCAGAAGCCATTTTGTGGAGTGAAGATAATGGACACTTCACCTGTGAAAGCTGCCTGTCTTGGAGTCTTACGCTTGATGTAAAGACAAAGCTCAGAATCATTTTTCTAAAGTTATTAGGAGAGTAAATTTTCTCTCACTGATTAGGAGAGTAAATTTTACTACAAAAGCCTACTCACTTAAATGCAGTTAAGAGGTATTTCAGAAACTATGGCACAGATGACCACCACTGCCATCTCCTGCCCTGTAAATGTTTTAACAAAAAAGACTATGCATCTTCTTGAGCAGTCAAACAAACAGAAAGAGATTGTTATTTTATTTCCATGTTTCATTTCTGTTCCACTGTTCTGCTATTACAAATTCCAGGAAACACAGCGTTTGCTGCTGCTTGTAAGAAGGTATGATATTAAGATGTTTTGGTGTAAAATATTTAAGAGCTCAAAAAGTTAGCTGTTGAATCCCTATAACAGAATCTCTGTTTTAGCCCTAAAAACAAAAGGCAATTTAAAGGAGCTAAATACTCATCTCTCCTATCTGGATTGCCACCAAATTCTCTGGCACCTAGCAGCTGCACACCTACACCTTCCTCCTCAGTGAATGCAACAGCCTCTAATACAGTAAAAAAGCATGGGAGGCACAAGCATTATCTCACTAAATTGATTTTCTATAAATTGTACTGAAAAAGAGATGTTTTCCTATGAGAAAGAGATCACGCCTCTTCAAGTTCTATGTGCTAAAAGTTAAATGTTCAGCACACTTGGGTCTAAGAATGGAAATAAGTTACCCCCACATATGTGGTGGTATCCTTAAAAATTAGCTTTCAGGATTTTCTTGGGCTACCAGTAACCTTCCTCCTTACACAAAAAGACTATTTATTCCCATTAGTGTCAACAGAAAGCTTTTCCTTGACTGTGGATGAAGTAACAAGTGCAACAATATCAAATGCTATGCGATGGGGCACAAAATCTATCAAGAGAAGAGGCAAGGAAATTGTTCAGGCTTCCTTAAAAAAAAAAACAGAAATAATTATGCTATCTGAGGAGACTGAATTTAAATAGAACCTCAGCTATAATACAAAGCTATTACCCAATAAAGTGGTGAATCCACACAGATTATCTTCATATGGGAAAAAGACCGCTTTGGAGAGAAAACAATACTACACTGTAGTTAAGAACAGCACTTCATTATTATGAAAAGTCACATCAGTCTCCCCTCATTCATTTCAACAATGCTTAGCAAAGCAAGACGAAAAATAACATGTAATGAAAGCACCATTGAGTATAGCCAGGCTTCTTTTTACTGCAGTCTTCCTGCTAATCAATGAACCCACTTGCATGCTACTCATACTAGAAATGCAAGTGTATTATTCAGCACCTCAATTATACTTCCGTTTGTGTGTGTGAGTGCATACATACACATACCTAGCATAAAGTGTCAACATACTTGATTAGGAAAAACACAAGATGCTGAAGAACAAAAGTAGAAAAGAAAGTAACAAATAGAGAATGACCTTCACAAAAGTACCTTGGAGGAATTTCATTCAGCTGATTTTTGCTGAAGTTGACAGTGGTGACAGGATTGCTTCTGACTGCGTTGAACATTTCATCAGGAATCACAGCTGCCTGTTTCTCACTAAACAAAGGAAAGCATTTAGCTGAGTAACACGAACAAGTTCATCATTTTCTATTTATTAACAAGACATTTTCATCTTCTAATTAGAAAAAGATGATAATAGGTATATAAATATCTACAATTTGAAGTCCTTGAAGGACTGTTAATCAAAAAGCTACCAATCACTGCACCATACTACACATCATCTGGATGAAAATGTAATTTCACACTGGCACCCTGATCTGTTATCTTGCTTAAGAAAAACCAGTAAGAGCTGAGTTGTGTCACTACCTCAACAAACACCTGAATGCTGCATTACTGGGCCAGAAAGTGTAGCAAGATTGGCATTAAACAGATTTTCCCCACTCGGCTCAGAAAACATCCCCAGCACAGTGATGTGTAACTCGGGTAACGACTCAGTTTGGAGCTCCTGAACATTTGTGGTGACCAAAGCCATCCCAGCCCTTTCACCACAGCAAGGTCCTTTCCACGGTCCAGCTCTCGGCAGGACTATGTATTTCACCTGGCAGTTCTCAGCAAACAGGGTTTTCTTCCCCTTTCCCAACCTAACAAGTTACATTGTTGGTTACATTTAAGAAATACCTGAAGAGATACTCACCTACTACAAGATGTTCTGCGACTTAATGGAAATTGCTAAAGAAGTTTAAAATGTACTAAAAGCACCTGAAGATATTAAGCATTTCAGTGAGGTAAAAGGAATGTTACTGCAGAACATTTGATAATACAAAGAAATAATTAAAAAAAAAAATGCAATTCAAATCTGCCTACTCCTGAGCACACGAATTAAAGTGAAAAATGCACAAATGCAGCAGGATTTGCAGACAGTTTGGTATATATCATGAAGGAAAAAAGAAAAAAAAAAGGCAAAAAATAGGAAAGTGTTCTTACAGCTTTAGAAATGGGTAATATTTCAAAACACATACCTATATTCCAATAATTTTAGTGAAGTTATGGCATGCATGTTAATCCTTGACTCACTTGGAAGAGTCATGGCTGTCACAGGAGGCTCTTCACTTGAGCTAGTTACATCATCTAGAGATAACAAACATATGTAGTCACACAAACTACAGGCTGCAGTCAGATGCGGTGTTCTGAATGACCTAGATGGAGATGTTTAGTGTCCCTAGTCACGTGCCATCACCCTTTTTAATTCTTCCTGTATTCTGGCTCAATTGAATATACTCTGATTCAGATTATTTCAAGAATTGTCTAGTAAAGTTTTTTTGTAATCTTGGGTTTCTGGGTTGTTTTTTTTAGGCTGGGTAGAGGAGTTGACTTGGATTTTGAAAAAAATAGGTCAGGAAGCTTTAGAGATGTTACGCTAGCAGCAGCTAGCTGTTATGTTAGGCAGTAGCCTCCAAGGGGTGGGGAGCTAGAAACAATGATAAACAGGGAATTGGGGCTAGGAGTGATGATCCAGATCACCTATATCCAGAACAGCAAATCTGACCACAATTTTAGTTAAAACGTTAATATTTATAAACATTCATCGTACCCTCCTCTGTAGAGTTCCTTCTGATTACTATCTACAATCCACACGAAAAAGCTATTGGTGTTGCATGGCTATTTTGAACGTTTAAGAAACGCAGATTAAAAGCATTATTCTGCACATATGAGGCGTGGCATCACACCCTAGGGATTCACATGCATGTAAGTACGGTGGAGCTTAGCTAGAAGTCCAAACATATAATAAATCCAACTTCCACTAAAAGAAATTGAACAAAACTCTATGGAAATTCAGCAGCATTCATAAATAAAAGTCTACTAACAATTGCACCTAACCACAACTAGTTATCCTTTCATTAAGAAAGGTCAAAAGGGTCAAAAACGAGTTTAAAAAAAAGAAAAGGACTTTTTCCAGTTTAAACCTCTACAGAAATAGGACTGCTAATGGTTCAGCTCCAACTTAGATGCTAGAACAGGTAGAGTAAAATCATAAGCATTGCTGTACTTGCAAGACATTAGCTAGTTTTATTATCCACAATTATATTATCTGTTAGAGTTCACCAGATAAGCTTCTGAGTATGCACTCTAGCATCCAATTAATTTTTGTCAAGTTAATAATATGTCAGATTTGCATAGAACCTGACGTTTTGAAGCAATATCATATGCTGCAGTAACCAAATAAATACTGCCATCCTCTGGCAGACAGAGAGAAAACCCACTTAACAAAAAGGAAAATTCACACATACCATTTTCAATAAAAGTTGCTTGCATGTATTATCAGGGCCTCTCCTAAATTAAGAGGTCAAGCATTTTTTGCCATTTAAGTGCAGCATAATCCTTTCTATATTATATTTAACATGACCAATGAACTCGGTCATTTTGCCTACTTTATGTTTTAAAACTTAAAAAGATGAAGATTTCTGAAGATGGTAAACTGAAGTCCTGTTTTGAAAGGATTTAATCTTCTCAGCATGCAAGTTATTTAAAGACTCTGACAGCCTGTTTCCTATAGAATAAACTGTCATCTCCACTATTTTGTTTAAAAAACACAGAACAAAAAGAAAAAAAAACACAACCGCCAAAATATCTCAGTGATCTAGAAGCCCAGGTATGAATCTGGAAAGTGACTTGAGTGCACAGAAGCAGCTAGCAACTTTTTGTCTGCTTTTTTAATACTATCCATTCACTTTTACAAAGTACTGTATCTGTTAGAGAAATGTGATACAGAATCATCTAGGTGCTTTTTAATCCACAGAGGCGGAGCTTTGAAACCAAGACAGGATTCTGCGAAAAACATAAAGCATTTGTGCAGAGAAGTAATTCCCTTGAAATATTTAATCTGATTTTCTGCTTTATGACTTTTTAATTATTTCTATAGGGAATGCTGGGATCAAGACTATTAGATAGGAGAAAGATGAATTCTAACAGGCCAGGATTAGAATGATGTTTAAAATAAATGGTTACTTTCTCCCCCAAAACTTTTTATATTCTTGATCAGCTATGTGGTAGACTTCATGGCATCACCAAGACTTTAAAGCAGACTTTTTTTATGCACGTACTTTCTGGGAATCACAGGACTGTACTGACCATGTTATTACATGAATGAATAACACACAATACCTTTGCAAAATCTCACCTACTCTTCTATACTGCGATCAAGCCAGCAGACAGGTGGTGAGCTTAAAAAAATGAACCCCTTATGTAAACTTCCCATGACGTTCAGGGGAAAAATAAAAAAGCTACTGGAATTCCTCATGCAAAATGCATAAAGGGACCAGGAGAAAAATACTTAAAATTGTTTTCTAAATTATTATCCTCAGTAATGTTTGTTATTTGGTATTATCTAACAGAATAAGAAACAGCACTGAAATACAAGAGCAAACTGTTGAGTAAAGAAAACTCTATTATCGCAGGATAACTGAAGGAAACTGGATTGAAACAGCTACCCTCCATAGGTTCTACTTTATTTTAATTCCTTAGAAAAATTCTCTTTAAAATGCAATGCAATAGAGCAACATACCTTGCATTCTGCTTCTTAGATATTTCAGAAGTTCCTGGGTGCCTTTCTTTAAAAAAAAAAAAAGTCAATGAGCGTTTGCCAGCCAGTATTTATATAGCTGTTTGACAATGAAGAATGACCGTTACAGTCACACAGGTGGAGCCCATAGCACTGCCGACTATAAAAGCCACCTGACGCTTCCCGTAGAAAAACTCTCTTTGCAGCAGCTTATGAACTTGCTTATTTGCAATTTTTTAAATTTATTCCAGTTGAAAATTTCCAATCCCATGTCACTACTTCAGGCTTCACATTTTTAGCTTTTTATCTGAAGTAGTTAGCCAGCTCCAAGAGCAATGAAAAAATGTTCCAATCAACTTAGCCTTCTCTTTAAAAAGGTCTAAACCAGTTACGCTTTGGAGAAGAGATTTAAAATTTGTCAAGGAAGCTGACTATTCAGTATTCTGATAACTTATGATGTCCAAAACTATAAACAGAAGACAAAAGACTAAGAGAGACCGGAGGAGACTGGGACTGACTGCGGGCACGGCTAGGCATGGCATGTGCTGAGCTGAGCAAGACAAGAGGAGCCAATATGGAAGAACCTGAAAACTTTTAAGGAAAAGGTGAAGGTCAAACAAAAAGCTGAGTAACAGTCACGTGGCTTGTGTGGAGAGGAAAGCAGACACTAAGACAAAGCTCAACAGCCGGGTTGCTATGTTACGCAAAAAGGGGAGACTAGGATTTAACAGAAGGCGACTGGAAATTTATCAAGAAGCAAGAATGGGTTTGGGACTTGAATGAGAGGTCTGAGGAAAAGGAAAAGATGAGATGGAGCAGGGATGGACAAGAGAAGTATCTGTGCCTGCTAGACTATGCTCACCCCCCCAGTCCTTGCCAATCCTTAATCTCAGTATTCACAAGTTGCTAAGAAATGCCTGGGGAACCCTACAAGCTTTACCAATTACTCCTCCAAATCAAGTGTAAAAAAATCTAGATAGGCATATAAAATTCCAGTTATATGAATTTGCAGTGTTGGTAATGGATCAAGACAATGTAAGTATAAAATGTCATAATGGAATCCTTGTACCTGTTGTTTGCTACAAATTTGGAATACACACAAGAAATTACACCCATCTGTGCTCTTCTTACATTTGAAAGACAGCAAATTGTCAGAAGCTAGGGAATGCCAGAACTGAAGTAGCCAGGCAACCCTAACTCAGACTCCTTTGCATGTACATTTTAAGCCAACTTTGAGCTCTGGAATCATGTATGACTTCCATCCACAGAATCCCTGCTCATTAACTTAGTGCATACAATGCTCACTTCATCAGATATACAATGTTTTCCCTCTTCTGACAGATATTACAAAATTTCATTTCAACAGAGAGTCTTCAATGTTGCTTATTTTTAGAGAATCCCAGTGCTTTGTAAACATTTATTTTATAACACTGGCAAAAGCACAGGAAGAAGTAATGTATACCACCAACGAGAAGAGGGGCCTGCTGGGGAAAAAATAAAAGGGAATTCTTATAGCAGCAGTAGTGCCCACGCTCCAGCCTCCCTGCTGCCCTATGTACTTGTTTTCTCATGCACAATTCACACCTTCGCTTTGCCGGTTACCTACAGAGAGAATGCTCATCTGAGGGATAGGCTATCCGTAAGAAAACGTAGTACATCGGATTGCCATGACTCAAAATGTGATTAAATATGCTTTGGAAATTGAATCCTAGATCCTTAATTCAGGCAAGTAGGAAATGAAAAACAGAAATCCATGCTCATCTAGGAAAAGCCTGATGTAAAGTACTCGCCTAGCACTGCGACGAACTGTGATTGCAACAGGATTAGGCGGCAGACAGCTGCCTTATCCTTTTTTTCCCAGATATCCATTGCTTCATTTGCAATATATATTATAACTTCTGTAGCAAATCAGAAACAGGTCCTATAAAGTAACAACTTCCTTTATTTCACAGTCCTCATGATCTTATGCACTGCATCAGACTCCAGTGGAAAGAGTATCCGAACAACAACACACCCAAACAAAAGAGATGGATTAAAGTTGCACAGGCTAGTTGAAATCTGGATGTTTCCTAATTTTTTTTAAATGTTTTGTCTACACAATTTGGATAACGTACATATGTGACATAACCAAACTTTACGTATTGTCTACAGTGCTTACTTGCAGAAGGTCTCTTCGAATGGTTCTCAAAGGATTTCCCTCTAATGCCAGGAATTTCAACTGAGGAAGGTTCCCCAATGTATAAGGCAATCTGCAAATGGAAGCAACTCATTTCAAAGCAGCTTCAAAACAAATTCTGAAGAATTTGCAATAGTTTGTCAGATGGCCTGGTATTCCAAAGCTCAGGTTCAAATAAAAAGATACAGAATATAGCCCATTTAAGAAAGGCACAGTTTGATCATAGCATTTACACAATATAGAAAGGGTTCCTTCATTTTATGATTGAGTCTTTTTTTAATTTCATTTTACAAAGTGAAATACATCAGCTATAGAATTAGATATCATTAGCCTCATCACAGACATAATGCAGTTTTTAGTATTACCTACTGATATCATTGTTGGCGAGGTCAAGTCGCTCCAGCTTCTGAAGCAGAGTAATTTCATCAGGAACTGATTTTATTTTGTTGTCTCTAAGTTCCAATACAGAGAGGGAATTCAGATGCTTCAGATTCTCTGCATTTAATATTTCAATCTGATTTTCACCGGCATGTAATTCCTACGGAAACAAAGATCACCTACAATTATGTTACTCTAGTAAAATTACACTAGTCTCCTAAATCATGGCACTGGCAAGAACATATGGTGACATGGAGAAAACACAGATCTTGATTCCCTTTCATCTGCACATGAAACATCAAAGCCTCCAAAGATCCAGAGACACAAGTCTGAACTTAGCTTTTTTGCAACCATCACAGAACCCTCAGCTTTGAGTTCCATTTCCAAGCTAGGAATAAACTTGCTCTGCATTTAACTTGTCAACGACTTCTTTGCTCAAGAAGTTTCTTAAATTCCAAGTTATAGGAAGTAGAGAGGGCAATGTTTCACTTACAATGGAAAAATTGAATGCTTCTTTAGACCAAAAAAGAGTGTACACGTGCTGCTGGTCACATTAAGACACTGAACTCCATATATCAACATGAATTTTGTTAGAAAATGCTGAAATAGCTTGGGATTTTAACTGCTGAGTTCAGAGTTACACAGAACTATGAAGGTATCTGTATTCTTTGATGGATTTGGTCATTGGAAACAACACAGTGATATAGGCCTTCAATTGGCCCAAACATTTTTCTATCAGTTGAGTAACAAATTTCTGATGTTTTCCAAAAGGAAAAAAAAAGTATACTTTCTCTGCAGTTACAAAGGAAAAAATTATAGTGAACAAAGCAAATTTATCCAGAAAATGTGCCGAGAGATAAAAAATAACTGTTGCAGGCAATATTAGATCTAGTTTTTCAGTCATTCCTCTTCTAAATATTTCTTTTATTTTCCAAATCTGAAGAGTACTGCTGCAAATCTGTCTTCCAAATGACCTTAAGATTGACCAATGTGGACAGTAAGAGTAACTGCAAATCTGGATGTATTAAATAGAGTTCTACACACAGAATTATAAACTTTTGATCACAGCAATTCACAAAAATTTGTGTTTAAAGTAACAGCTATTATTTTAAAAGTTTACAGCAAATACATTTACAGTATATCAACCATTTCAAACCCTACCTTCAGTAATTTGCATGAGGGAAATTCTGGTAAGGAACGTAATTTATTTTTTCTCAGATAAAGTTGTTCCAAAGATGCCATAGTCGCTAATTTAGAAGGTACAGTTTCCAGGTAGTTTTTGGTACAATCCAGTTGTCTTAAGCCTGGAGAAGTAAGCGCGCAAGTGACAAACAGAAAAGAAAGAGAAAATAAAAGTAGTTTTCTACAGAAGCATAAATATCCTGGTTTTTAAAATAAATATAACAACATTGATTGGTCTACAAAGATTGTAGACCATCTCAGAAAGATCTGCAGGTAATTTTTATAGCATTTATAAAAGCTAGCAGTCTACCACCTGTTCCTGTAGATCTGCCATGGCTATTAAAATATGCGTTTCATATCAACTACTAGTCAGCTTGATATTTAACATTCAAATATTACAATTCAATGTTATCACCCTCTAATTTATGAGGTTTTTCACTCCAACAATTTCAACTCTCTCTCATTTATGCTTTATTTGCCACTCAAAATATGCAATAAAGAAAAAAAAAAAAAGTCAAATTGCTTATTGCAGTCTTAAGGCTAACAACTTCTAAGCAGAACAATATTTAACCTCACACTTTTCTGATCATTCTGTGTCCCATTTATAAAGAAATATGAACCATAAGAGGACTCAAGTTTGATATACAGTAGCTGTAGCTCATTTTTTAAAATAATTCTGAACTAATATTCCTGAGAATACTGTAACTCTTTAATAAGCTATTTTTAAAATCCTGAATAATATGCACAACATTTCTGAACATAACTACAGAACTGGCTGTATGGCATTTAATAATCTGAGGAAACTGATTTACTTTTCATTGCACTGATATCTGCAGGCAGGTTCTTGAGTTGATTACAAGCCAAATTGAGTCGCACTAGGTTAATTAGCAAAGCAAAACTTGATGGAATGTCTGTGAGATGGTTGTTGGACAGATCCTGAAGATTAAAAAAAGAAAGAGAGAGGGGAAGAGAGAGAGAGAGGAAGAGAGAGAGAGAGAGAGAGGTTAGAAATAGAGATGTTTAAAATATCCCAAGAGTACTGCTACTGCAAAGTTAATTACTGGCAGAACATTAAAATTAGGTGGCTGACATCTTGAGGATCTCCCTGGTAGAAATGTGAATGGAAGAAACAAGTCTCCCATGACTGACAGATCACAAGAGATTTGATTTTTCTTAAAATATTTGGCAAATCAAGAGCAAAACTTGGTTTCAAACAAAAAAAAAAAAAAAAAGCCATGTAATAACTGACAACCTACATAAGTCATTAGAATACTCACAAAGTTCTGCCATCTACGCTATGTTTTATTTTAATTAGCAGTAGCAAAACATGAATATATCAGCCTTTCTGCAAATAAATATTTTTCAAAAAGTTGTAATTTACTAATTCTTCTAAATTGACAAGCTGTCCAAATCCATCCGGCAGGTGACTGAGCTCATTGTGATGAAGAAGAAGGCTCTTCAAATGTGACAACTGCACCAACTCTTCTGGGATACTTTTCAGTTTGTTGTGGCTAGTATTAAAACACGGAACACAAAGGGAAAAAGCAATCACTAAGTAGTTTTAAGAACATAACCACATGAAGAACACTTCTGTTACATATGATGCTACCCAAACTAGAGTTGCACCACTTGTGTCAGCCGGATTATCTTAGTCACACATGGCCTGTTGAAACACAAACGCTTCAGACCCTAGAGCAAGTACAAAGCACACCCAGCACCAGATACACTGGATATTCCGTGCTGGCACAGACTAACTGTTAATTACACCTGCAGTGACACAGGCTTCTGCAAAACATCCTCACACTGCAGCATGCACATATGCTTCCTGTTCAGGATACCGTCACCTTTAAGAAAAATCTGTCTCCTACAACTGTTGCAGCCCTCTACAATGGATTAGTTTCCTAGGAGAAACTAATTATGTTTGTTTATTTGTTCAAGAATACTTTTAGTCCTCATCTGAATTTACAATATTCCAGCTGGATCTTACATTCTTTTATGTAGTTCACACACACAGTGGCAGCATACCCTCTTTCTCCTTGCGCACAAATTAACAAAATTACCCCAGTAAACTGAAGAATATGAATTTTCCAGCATGAACAAGATCTATACAATTATTTCCAATGTACATTATTCATGACAAAAAGCATTTTTGTTCCTTTAAAACAAAATTGCCAGACTGAGGCACACGAATGCAGATATTGCTTTTGTGTGATTATTCAAAATACCACTGTTTTCACCTCCCAAGTGAGACACTGACTTTGAGTATCAGTGAAAATAATTTTAACAAACCTAAGATCCTCAGTTTTGATCCAAAACTTACAATTCTCAATATATTAATATTCTCTAGTTACAAATTGATAAAAATGGATATACTGCAATCTCTTCGCACTGTGAAAGTCACTGCAATATTTCTCAAGTTTGAGTTCTGTAACATGTACTTACCTGACATCAAGTTTCTGAAGATTTTCTAATTGTCCTAAAGCAGAAGGAAGCAATGTCAGTTGATTATCATGCACCTGGAAAATAAAGGGTTTAGAATACAGTTACTAGTTTGTACCTTGCAGGTTTTCTTTCCCTACCCCAAAAACAAATCAAGCTAACCTAATACACAGAACAATTTTGTATAAAACTAACAGCTATACACATGCCTCAATGCAATTACCAATAGCAGCATTGCAACTGCCAATCTGTCAAAATTCTACTGAATTGACAGTAAAGAGATTAGATATGAGGGGGGGGGGGGTGTGCAGGAAAGGTGGCTGCATCCAGTAACAGCTCTTCCTTCAGTGTCCATAATAAAGCTTCCTAGATCTTCCTACAGCACAGTACCCACTACCAGCATATAAATTGGTATACTATCAGTGATCTGTAACAATCTTTTATCCTGAGAGTACACCAACGCCACTTCTACACATCCACCATGCCAGGGAAATCAAAACCAAAGATCTAAGACCATGTTTTCCCACCTCCTACAGAGAGAGTACAGTCCTACCATAACAGGATCACTGTACTTACATCCAGAACAGTGAGTGCAGGCAGAAGTCTGACATCTTCTGAAAGACACTGCAGTTTGTTTGAGGCGAGTATCAGCTTGGTCAGATCTGTTTGCTCCCACCAGCGATCCGCCGCGCCAAAAGAGAGATTTTGATGAGCTTCCTCTGGAGTATCCAAATTTATCCGCCACACATGTTGAGGCACTACATACACAAACATACACGCATCAACTAAATTCTTCCGATGTTTACTCTCAAACTTTCGCTATCATAGTGCTTTTCATATATACATACACACATATAGTCCACTGTTTTTCTAGAGGCATTTTTCTAGAGCCGACAATAACAAGCTGATGGAAACCTGCCAGCAACAGCCAAAAGTAAGTTGAGCTGCAAACAGATGGCAGGAAATACTCGTGGTCGTTGCTCTCTCTGTATTATTCCCGTCCCGCCCGGACGGCGTTGCCAAGCATAAGCCCGAGGCACAGGAGGAACTGAAGCCCGCGGAACCGGCCACCAACCGCCTGCCGACGCGGCGCCCGCTCCTCAGCTGCAGTCGTGAGGTTCTCGGGAGAGCCGAGGGCCCGGCACCAGCGCAGCCGCCTTCCCCGCGCTCCCACCCCGCCGCAGAAAGGCGCGGGCGGCAGGCCCAGCGCCGCCCCGGCCCTCCGCGGCAGCGCCGCCGCTTCCAGCGAGGCAGCGAGCCCGGCTTAGCGTGGCCGAGGTGCGGGGAAGAACGGGTGTAGCCGCGAGCTACAGGGGAGGGCAAGGAGCAGCGCGTCCCCGCCGGCCCCGAGCTCGCCCACGCCGCCCCGGGGCGGCAGCAGCCGCGGCGGGGTCTCCGCCGCCCCGCGCTCACCCTCCGTGAGGCTCCGGCCCGACAGGTTTAACTGCCCGCTCTTCCGAGCCGCCCGGATCAGCCCCTGCGGCACGGCGGGGCCCGGCTCCGCCGCCGGCCGCCTGAAGCCAGCGCGGGGGTCCCCCGCCCGCGCCCTCCGCGCCGCCGCCATCCCTCGCCGGAGCCGGGCCGGCGCCGCCCCGCCGCCCGCCGAGCAGGCGGGGCCTGGCGGGGCCCCTCGGGCGGGGACGCGGTTCTGGCAGCCGCCCCGCGGAGCGCTGGGCGCGGCGGCGAGGCCACGGCCCCGACCCCGACCCCGGCCGTTTCCCGCCCGGCGGCGCGGGGTGGACACCACGACGGCGAAACGGTGGCCCGAAGTGGGAGCGGGGCCGGCCGGCAAACCCTGCCCCCCGCCCCGGAGGGGGGTCGCCCCAGCGCCTGGGGCTGCAGGCCCAGAGGGGCCGTTTGCATCTCCCGGGGGAGGGGGATGTTGGGGTACGAGCCTGCAAAACCTAACAGCCGGACTGTCACCTTTGTGCAAGAATAAAGCTGCCATTTCCATGCTGATCTCAGCTCACAGCTGGACCGCGTATGGTTTTCATCATCCAGATCAGCTTGCCGTTTCGGCCGTAACTCCCTCCAACCAACGGGAGGACAAAGGAGAAGTCCCGTCCCCGCAAGCAGCGCTGCCCTGAAGAGCAGTCCCAACATCTGGTACAAACCCACACAGCCTGTGCACGAAGCAAGCCTAGGAACTGCAGTGGACGACACAACTGACGACATCAAATTCTTACTAATTATTAGAAAGGAGGCTCAGCAACAAATCAGCTGCAGCCGCGCACACCATATTATGCAGATCTTGCTTCCCGCCCTTCCTCCCCTCCATTTTTTTTTTTTTTTGCCGCGGTCTGCACCTTTGTCACAAGTGTGAATCCAGACCAAATAACCTGGGAATATCTTATACATATGCACGAGGTATACCAAATAAAAAGGCACTTTTACATCAACTTACTGCTTTTCCTTTTCCCTTTAGTGCAGAGTTTGCAAACTAAATAAAAATATTGCAGACTGCAAAATTCTGTCTGCCTACCAATACTTGAGTTGAACAGGGACCAGTCACCGCTTCGACCATTTAATCTGTGAGTCAGACGGATGTCTGCCCCATCCTTCCAGCAGTTCCTGGTGAGAAGTAAATGATGAAAATGGGGCGCTTCCTTTTAGCTGTAGCTCTTTTCATTTTCAAACACCACGTTTGTGTTTCAAACAGTACCCTTTTCGAAAAAAAGCTCCTCCTAGTAGCTCCATTGAACTTAAAAGTAATTGGTTAAGGACCAAATACTATGTTGGGTAAATAAGCATGTGATTCAAGAAACTTCAAGATACTTCAGGCACTAGCTCTTGACTAAGGGTTTTGGCCTCATTGGTTTTTTACCACTGTTCTTTAATTCCCCTTTTTTTCTGTCTCCTCTCTCTTTGGGAGTCGCCAGGCAGCACTCCGTAAGAAAATGCTGAGTATTTCAACGGAGTATTAAAAAAACAGAGCTGGGAATCCCAGAGTTTTGTGTGAACTCTTCAAGTTAAGGTTCTGTTTGTTCCTGTAAGAGGAAGATGTGTTTGGAAGGGCAGGAGTTAAGCAAGCTGACGTGGGTTGATAACAGGCAGAAATCATGACAATGGATGGGAAGGGCTGGGGGTAGGGCTGAACTCCCTGAAATGATTAATATCCACCACTCAAAAATTGCTTTTATGGACTTTGGAAATAACCGATTGCTTTATTTACAATCTGATGCCAGGAACGATAGAGCAGAAAATGTAGAGAGCACTCAAAGTACGTTCATCTCGGTGAACCCAGGCAACAAAACACCTACTCCACTCATCCCTACGTGAATGCCACTGATTCAGGTACCAATTGACCTAGCCTGTCTAGAATGCGGCAATTTTAAGCTCACAGCTCCGAAGGACAAGCACCATGACCAAGCCCACCCGGAACGCCTCGGGCAGGGCACTGTTAGCCACGCGCTGAGGCCTCCGAGGCCCGCCCTCCCCTCTGAAGACGGACCAGAAGCACTCTGGAACCCCAGCCGCCATCTGACGAGCTCTGGCGCTACCGGCACGAAGGACAGCTGGGGCGCAACGCTCCCCGTTAGCACCAGAGCGCCCCGGCCCCCGAGCCGAGCGGCCGGGGAACCACGGCAGCGCCCGCAGCCGCCTCCCGCCGCCCCCGCCCTGCGCATGCGCGGCGCGGGCGGCACGCGTGAGGGAGGCGGAGCCGTGCCCCTTCCCTCCTCGCGGTGGGGGGGGGGGCGGGCTGGCTGCGCACGCGCCGTCCCCGCGCGTTCCCGGGAGAGGCCGGGGACACGCGCATGCGCAGGCGCGGCGGCTGGGCGCGGGCCCCGGGCTGTGAGCCTGCGTGGGGCCGCGCGCTGCGCGCAGCGCGCCTGCGCGGGGGGCGGCGGCGGGGGATTGTGGGATACTGCGGCCCGGGCAGGCTGGTGAGGCGGGCGGCGGTTTGTGCGCGGCGGCGGCTGGGCCGGGCCGGGCCGGAGGCGGCAGGAGGCGCAGGGAGGAGCTGCAGCGAGGAGCTGCTCGGGCCTAACGCGCTCTTCCTCTCCCCGATGTGTTTGTAGCACCGGAGCGGGCGGCAGCGCAATGGCTTCAAGCAGCGGCACCGACGTGATCCAGGTCACCAACGTCTCCCCCAGCGCCAGCTCCGAGCAGATGCGGACGCTCTTCGGCTTCCTCGGAAAGATCGAGGAGCTGCGCCTCTTCCCCCCCGAGTGAGTGGCGGCCCTCTCCGCTCCCCTCCCCTCCGCTCCCCTCCCCCGCGAGGAGAGGGCCCCTTCCTCCGCCTCTCCGCGGCCCGGCCGCCGCCTCCGCCTTCCCCTCCCCTCCCCCAGCGCAGGCCAGCGGCCCGCCTCCTGCCTCCATGGCGGCCGGCGGCGGGCTCCCGCCGCGGCGAGACGGCCCGGCCTCGGGCTGCCCCCGCCTCCGGCTCGGCGCCGACTCGCTGAGGAGCTCGCCCGATCGTGAGGCGGCGAGATCCCCGCTAGCCCACGTCGGTCAGCACCGGCGGGGAATCTCAGCGAGTCGAGTCCGAGCGAGCTGCTTTCTGTGCCTCTGCAGCCGTCTTTCTTCTCGGATAGAGCTGCTGTAAGAGTTTACGTGCTTATTACACTTGTAATTATTCATATAATTACGTCACGCACATGTGTGGGGAAAAGGCAGTAATTTACGGCATGCAGCTCCACGCGAGATTCCTCCCGTCAAATGCGCATTTTTGCCTAGGAGCTGTTTGTTCCCGGGCTGTCTAGCTAACCTCTGCTGTCTAGCAAACCTCCAGAACTGTAAGCAGTTTATGGACAGTTGGCCGTAAAACTAAAATTTTTATATAAATATGCATTCCTTGCAGAGAATTCTGTGCGAAATGGGCAGGTAATCACTAATATACAAATAACACACGTTTATTATCGTAGTTAGGTGATAACACTGATTTTTGGCCACGTCAATTTCATTTGTTTTACATAACCTAATGTCATATTATATGTTCATCTTTTGCCTGTGTATTATGTAAGTAAAAATGTTTCTTTTTGCCATGAAGAATGAGGGTGCTTTGACTGGAGAAAAATCAAACAAGAACACAGTCAATTATTTTTAATATACAAGACTATTTGGATTTTTTATTTTAGGAAAAAAACGCTGTCACAAAGCGTTCTTTTTTTCCGTCATTCAGGCTTCAATCCCTGCTAGCACAAAAACAGGAAAATTCCCCCATCCTGCCAGCTGGTTATATATGCAATTTCAGAAGCAGTATTTCTGGTGTTCTTGCAGTTTCTTACTTTGGGTTGCATTTTGGCAGTTTCATGTTGGAAACTGAAGCATAGAAGGAAGTGGAATGTGTATGTAACTGAAATTGACGGACAGTTCCAGACATGAGAGTTGCATTGTTAATAGCTGGGATAACTATATGTAAATGGCAGAACCATTAATGTTTGGCAGGCAGCAAAGTAACTCACCTTTAAACAGATGCGGTTATTTGGTGTACTGCTCTGTATTTTAATATTTTGCCCAGTTTTTAAGGAAGATTATCAGTGGTGAACTCTGTTTCTGAAACTTTGTAATTTTAGATATGTATTAACTAATCTGTTAAAAGATTACTTTTCTGGTATCAGCATGAAGTGCTCTACAAAGAAATCCCAAAATCCAAAGCCCAGCCCAGCAACTCTCCTTTTACTGTACCCCAGACTGTCTATACAATCTTAATTTGGCTCCTTTACAGAAATGTGTAGTGAAATACTGGCCCCACAGGACCCTACTTGGTACAAGCCTTGGATCTATCTTGGGGTTGTGCGCTGGAGAGAAGTCTGTGATGGATACGTTGTAGAGCTGGGCTGTGGGAAGAGAAGAGATGGCTTCAGGGAGATTTGTGTTGTACCCTTGTGTCTGTAATGTTTGATACTACTTAGATACTAGTAGATACCAGTCTTTAGGGCAAACTTACTGGTTTGTATCCTGGTGTAAGTTTGTTTCTGCAAAAAGGCTGGGCTCCTGCATTTGATTGCTGACTTCTACCTCCTTTGTTCTGGCACTGGTGTTCTTGTCACTTCAGCTGGGTCATTTTTTGGTATAGAAAAATACCGAGTTGGCTGCCTTCACAGGTGTGTTGATGAAGGCTGTGCACCGAGGGAGAAAAGGCAACAAGATGCAAATGGCTCCAGTAAGCCAGGTGCCAGATATCTCGAGTTGGATGACCGGAAGTTACTTAAAACATTTGGCCTCAATTTCTTCTCTATTTCAGTGCCCTAAATGAAAAAGAGGAGGATAATATTTTTTCATCTTGTAGGGATATTGTGAAGATTTCTTAGTATTTATAAAAAAGTTATAACTATAGAAAAGCTACTGAAGAAATTAATATGGAACAGGAAACATAGCGTAACTAAATAGGCCTTGTGCAGAAGATGTAGGAAAATATTGAATAGGTGTTGAAGTGAACATTATCATATATTTTCATTCTGGAATGGAAAAAAGCATTTTTGAAAACTCTATATAAAAAGGTTGCGCAGTTGATACTAGACCAGGCAATTTTTTGGACTGGGGTTAATTTTTAACCTTACTATTTTAAGGAGGTTTTATGTCATTTCCTTTATGTTGCTGTCCATACAGAGATGCCAAGGGCTCTGGCACCTCTAGACCCACTGCAGGTCTCTGCTGGGGTGCTCAGGGGTCTGATCTCGGGATGCTTTAGAGTCTCTGATGTCATTTCACACCAAAGAGGGGTGTATTTTCTAATAGTGGCAGGTTCTTTCATCTGTTTCTTCTAAAGCCTTCTCCATTCCTTCTCCTTTAAACTTCAGGTCTTGACTTTTCCCTGCCCATGGTATTCATACATTTTTGGGGGGGTGCAGGACATAAATTATAATCCATAAATTCTCTCCATAATCTAAATCTCTTTATGTCCTAGATTATACTGGGATACTTTCTTCCATATAGTATTTCTAAGTCCCATTTCCACTGCTCTACCTCCTTATTTGGTCTTTCTCTTGGTTACTCTGATTCTGCTGTCCTCTGTAGAAGTTCCTTATTCTCCCAGCCTTCCAGACCAGATATAACTTCCTGAGCTTCTCTACTTTTCTGTTTATCTTTCTTTCCCCTCATCCATCTCCTTATCCCAGTTTATTTAATCACCTATTGCATGTTTTATGTATACCTCAGCTTCATATTACATCTTTAATCCACAACCAGCTCTGTGACTTCTTCCATTTTTCCTGCCCAAGCCCTTTCTTCCCTCCTTCTGCTTTTCCCCAACTCCATTGCCTGGTTCTTATCTTTATTGTATTCCATATAGCTTCATCCTCCATGATAGGCAAAACTGAAAAGGGGAGGAAATGGATTTGAGAGTGCTTTTTTTTTTTTTCCTTTTCCTCTTCTTTTTTTTTTTTCCCCCCCAAAGGGGGGTGTGTGTGTATACATATATATATATATATAAGCTGATTTCAGCATATTCTGTTTAGCATATGAAAACTGCCTTTCCATCAAAACTTAAGTTTCTGCTCTGAAACTTGGACATAAAGGGTCTTATGCCAGTGGTGTTTGATAGAGAAACCAATGTGTTCTCTGGTCTTGCTCTTTAGATAAGAATGATCCAGTCAAATTTTTGTGGACAGAGAATTTTACCAAGAAAAAAAGCACATCTGATGGAATATACAGTCTACAGAGTTGAAGCTTGATAAAATTAGGAGCATACTTAATAATAATTTCGTATGTTGGATGGCGTAGTAATTGGCAAAATCTCTTGCCATCTGTAATAACCACCGATGAAAGCTATACAAGGACTCTATCGAAACACCTTGTAATTGCCACTGGTCTGCTGAGAAAAGGATGACAGCTTCTGCTTCAAAGTGAAGCACATGCATTGGTTCTTTTTTTGGGGTATTGAGTAGGGTTTTTTTTTTAGTTTTGGTTGTTTTTTTTTTTAAAAAAAAACTCTTGTTTCTTCCCACCCAATGAACATGGTAATGTTGAAGAACATCTCTTGCATGGTCCATCTATTCACTCTAGCCTGATTCTAGCCTGATTTTACATCAGTAATAATGTTTATGTAAGTGGCAGAAATATCCCTTAAAAAGATCAGATTTAGTATGTTGGTTGCAATATGAGGGAACTTTGGTGGAGTGAGTAGTTAGAGGTTACGATATGAAGGTTGGGTTTTCTTGTTTATCTGCTGTATTTCAGAATCTACTGTACTTCAGAATGGGTACATTGTTCAGACACCAACCACAGTAAATTGTCGTGTGTCTCAGCATTCATTGGCATGATGTCTGAGAGAGAATTACTAATTTTTTCGATCTCTGGTGAATTAGAATAATGATGGCCTTTTTTTGGTAACTGTTGAGAACATTCTGTTCTTGATGAATTTTGCTCAGCCACAGCTTGGATTTTAGAGTGACTGGAAATACATTTTGCAAAAAGAAATACACTGATTTATATTAAATGTCAGGTTGCATAAGCATAGCCTTATATGTTTTCAGTTGGTTTTGTAGATTCAGCTAGCTGTACCATTTAGTACCTAGTGGTACTCATGTATGTAAACAGTATCTACTCTGTTTCATGTTCCCATGTTATCACAGACATTTTAGGAATGTTTGAAAATACTGTACTGCATTTATGTAATAAATTGTTTCTTTTTTTTTTTTTTTTAGAACTTAGATTAGTATACCATTCAGGTGTGCCATAACTCCTTGATTTACTTTTCTTTAAAATTTTACTACTGTCATTTTGTTAAACACTGCTAATGCTTCTTTGATGGTTTTATGCACATGGGTTAAGAAAAGGCACCATTTTGGCAAGCTACTGTGTATTCATAGATACAAAAGAGCTAATAGTTTCAATTTTTCTATCTCTGTGCAGCTTATCGCTACAATGTTACTTTCCAGTTTATTAAATCTGCAAGGTGGTGGCTGAAGTAGATGTTTCTAATTTTAATATTTTAAAAGCTGCAGTGCGCTGGCTCCAATCTAGTTTTTAACATCAGGTTAAATTTAAAGTGTACTGAAGTGTGATCTAATAGACGTTTAGGGCAGTTCTTGAATTTGCATAACTTGCATGTTGGGCTGAGATTATGCTCATTGGTGGTGAAGGTTAGATAGTTTTTGGCATTTGCAGTAACAAAAATAGATCTTGGATGTCTTTCTTGTTGATGTCAAAGTCATTCTCCGTTCTTCTGAATTCTGACAACTCTCTGCGCTTTCAGTGCTTGAAGACTTGATCAATGTTCTTCAACGCAGATAAAATTGTTTTGGCAGTGGGATGCATTTTGAAGAGCTAGTCTTATACCTGTTTTGGGGAATCTGGTTAGTAGAGGTAGAGGCAGATCTTTGTCATGAAGAATTAATGAATATTTTTCAGAGCTACCTCTTTAGGCTAATTTGTACCTCTGGTACTTGAGGGCAGAACTGAACAGCACATGTACCCTGGCCTTGTTTAGGAACTAGGGTTTTAGGACTTGCTATTACTTTCCGTACCTGCCCTGTGCCTTCTGGAGGCAGCTTTTAACTCATCTGCTGCACAGTTGTGTCTGCATACCATTTTTTCTTGCTGTCTTTAGTTTATATGTCTGATTAAAGTAAAATCTGCACCATTTTCAGGATATATGGACTTTCAAAACCCATTCTGGACCTTTACCGGGTTGATTCTGCCTCTGGTTTTGGAGGGTTTTGTTTTGTTTCAGGGAAGGGGACACAGTTGTATGGCCTACAATTCTTTCCTGTTGTTTTAGGAAGTAGATATTTCTGTTTTTTTTTTTTTCAAGTGACTCAACAGTTCTGTATTCTCTTTTGGATTTTCCATGTCTGGGATTTTTTACGCAGCTCTGCTGACAGATGCCCATTTTGAGCTGTGGAGTAGGTACAGACCTATCTTGTAAAGAGGTCTGTGTTTACTGATCGGTTGTTTAGGAACTTTTCACCTATTAGTGAGATTTCAACTGTAGTGTTGCCTACCTGAGCTTCTTGAATTTCTTTGTGTTTAATTCTGTTACGACTGAATGATAGACATGTTTAGCAGTGTACATCCCATCAGAATGAACTTGGCAGTTTCTGTATGTGTGAGAAGAAGCATGATGAAGTTTGGTCTAGAAGCTTTTATGAAATTGTGTTGATAAGTAAAATCATAGTGGTCTCTTAATCATTACCCACTTCGTTTCATAATTTACCTTAATAACTAATTTGGGGCCTGAAGCAGAGAGTGTAAAACTACTGGTTTTGTTAACTTACGCAGTATACGTAGTAGGTAACTTTTTTATCTTTCTTGAGCAAAGTTTTTCTTCATCTCCTTCCCTTCTCACAGACAGGTCATGAAAACTAATTTACATTTGGGTGACTGGTCATAGATATATTGTGCATAGTAGAATTAAAGTCCGGCTGTAAATGAGGTAATAAAACTATTCCTGCAATTTTACGGTGAATTGGCTTCATTCTGTGTAATTTTGTATCTGTGGTCATGCAAAATGATGTTTGATACAAAACCTGAAATCGTGTTCTTGCGTAGAGAAGTCCTTTATGACTTCCTAGTTTGGTGAAATGGGGAGATAACAGTTTCATACTGTCAGACTTGCTTCCATCCAAGTAATTTATTTCTTTCTTTTTCAGTGATTCTCCTTTGCCTGTTTCATCGCGTGTCTGTTTTGTAAAGTTCCATGATCCTGACTCGGCAGTTGTGGCCCAGCATCTGACAAACACTGTATTCGTTGACAGAGCGTTGATAGTCGTACCATATGCAGAAGGTTTGTGAATTGTTTAATGGCCTATGAAGCCACCGTATGATGGCATTTTATTCCAGTATAGTTCACAAAAATGAATATTAGTAAAATGTCAAATATATAAGATATTAACATTTTGAAACCCTTGGTATATTGCCATTGGCCCATGGATTAAAGAATTTTTTTAATCTAGTGACACTGACTGAAAGTGGAAAGTTTACCTCTTACTGGTTTTGTGTGTCTTTAAGTTTAGAATATTAACGTTTTAGGCAGAATTATTTGCAAATTTTGCTCTTTATCACTCTCCATGAGACATTTTCCTAAACAGACTTATGCAAACAGGTCAACATTTTAATGAAATTTTGCCTTAATAATTAAGTGTCTGCCACTTTCATATAGGTGTAAATCTCTTCATGAGAATGGTTTCTCCCTCCCTGAGAGTGCATGGGAGAGTAGATTAACATTTCTTTGAGATATGCTGCCACTGCATTTAGTTGGGAACTTCCCTGAAAAGGCACTCACTCTCATTGTGAAGTCCAGTATACCAAGGGTTTGAATAATTATGGTTTAATTTGAAAGTGAGATCTTCCAAGAGGTGCCAAATGGGCACTGGTTCTAGTTTTTTATTCCAAGTTTTCTTGTTCATCCTTGATATATTTTATAGAATTTCACTAAATAATAAACTCTTCTCTCTGTTATTTGTGTGTGTGATTTTTGTAGTGGAGAAGGCAAATGCAAAGCCCTTCCAGATGACTGAAAAACAGTGGGTCCTCTGCAGCTACAGGGGATTCTAGACATTAACTAAAGGCCAGCAAGCACTCAAGTCCCCAAGTGTTTTCCTGGTGTAACCACTTGTTAACTACATTTTCTCTTCTTCTTTTTATTTTTACATTTTAGGGTGTTACAGTAATTTGAAAGGCAATGAGCAGGGTTTTTGGAACTTACCTTAAAAACAAAGTGCTGAGAAGACACCTCTTCTTACAGAAGTCTTATTAAACTCTTCTAGACTTGCTTTAGAAGTAATTGATTTCCATTGTACTGTTTCTTGATTTACTTCTGAAATAATGAATTTTCCCAGATCGCTTGAATTAAATAAAACCTCTGCAGATTAAGTCATACTACAGTAATAAATTTGGTACACAGCCTGGGTTCAGACTTATAATCAAGACATTGTAATGTGTAGGCTGTCTTTTGAGGCCTGGGGAGCTGTCTTATCTCTGTATTCCTTAAACTTAAAAGATATGAAAACTTGGTTTCTGGAATGTAGGAATCTGCAGCATGACCTTTGATTGAGATGTGCTGCTTTTTGAGAGTACAGAACGCATTCTGAAATTGCCATTGAGTTACTGCTTCTGCTTTCACTAGTTTAGGTATAATAGTATAGTTGAAAGGCATCTTGTTTTCGTCTTTGTGTTAAAGCATGATATAGCAACAGTCCATCTGAGTTAGTACTGAAATATTCTCCAAGGCCCATGGTGAAGAATGTTAGTGTTTAACTTTTCCAGTAAGGATAAAAACATTTTTCTCTTTGTCAGTCTGACTTTGTCCATTGTGCTTGATGGTGGATAAATCTGGCACATAGAGAAATCTGCCCACTAGTTTTGGTTCAGATTGTGTAAAGAAAATAAAATTAATAAAGTAGAATATTTTAATGGGCCTGTTTAAATCAAGGAGTTCCTCATGGGCTGTTCCTTGTGGTGTTCTAGCAGTTCAGAATGTTGATGGTTTTGGCATAATGATGTGGCGTATCACAAGAGATATGTTCAGCCAATAAAGTTATGCCCCCTGGTTTTGTAATGATATGCTTTTGTCCCTGTACTGGAGTATAGTTTTCCCTGCAAATGCATACTGCCAGGGTCCCAATTCAACAAGCTGTTTAAGCACGATACAGCAAGATTCTTAAAACCATACTGAAATTGCTCATGTGCTTAAAGCCAGGCATATGCTTAACTACTGTGCTGAACTGGGCCCTTTTATCTTTTATTTTCTGTTGTGATAATATTGTATTAATATTGCCTGTCACTAAAGTAAATGTTTATTATCTGTTTAGTGCAATAATTATCCCCTATATCACAAGCGCACTCCAGTTTTAGCATACACAGACATTTTGGTGTTGGCTGTTGCTTTGTGTTATAGAACTATACACAAAGTCTACGGTAAGGTTTAGTATTTGTAATTTTCACTGTGATATTCCTAGATTTGGAAGGAGCTCTAAGATTAAAGATGGCTGGGGGGGGTATTTAGGTTCTTTGGTTAATGTTTGTTTCTTTTGTCTGTTTCTTTTTCTTTCATTTCTACACATTCATGCAGTATTTCATGGTTCTAACAAAGCAGCAGTAAAAAAAACTCTTGAAGCATGAAAATTAACTGGTGAGGGGCCTCATTGCTTTTTTTAAAATTGTAGTTTATTTATTTCTTAAATACTTTTTTAAAAAACAATTAGAGGATCAGATGCATGATTTTTTTAATGGATGCAGATCTTCTATGAGGTGTCTCAAGATAAGTCTGAGGATTTGTATTTAGATGCCAGAAATGTTGTAGTTGCACTAATTTGAAATGTTTAGATATAATTTATAAATATCCTCTGAGACATAATTTTGCATGCAAAATTACCCCATAATCTCTCTGTAGGTATGTTAATATATTTATGCATTAATGCCCTTTATCTAAATGACCTTTTTCCCCCCTCTCCCTCCATAACTTTTGGTATCTAAATTGATGACAGCTCAATGACACAAGCAAGATAACAGTGCTGTGTATTATACATTTGTTTATATTATCGGCACTTCTCAGTATAGGTGGAAGGAACCATTACCTTTATTTAACAGTGGTTTTTCTTTTTTGTTGTTGTGTTTTACAGTTCTTTTCCCTGGTTCAGCCTGAACTATATACCAGGCCCTGCTGAAAATACCACCCAACAGTTTTCTTCTGCAGCTTATCCAGTTTCTCTTAAGTGCCCTGTACATATTGTATGTTTTATGATGAGATGCAGTTTCTTAATATGTATTACAGAAACACTACTGGTATTTGCAAATATATAGTAAAATTGTTTTATTGAACTCTCATTTTGGGGGCTTGGGCACATTAACAAATTAATCCATCTGTATAGGGCTTTTGCTGTTGGATAGAATAAAAATACCTACATAATTACTTGTTTCATAGTAGGACCCTTAAAATTATATGTGCAGAGCAGGCAGTAAAATAAGACACTTGTCTTAGTTGGCTGCAAGATTTTGGGCCAGAAGTTTCTTCTGAAATGGCAGTATGTAGCAGCATTCTTGGTACAATAAGCATGGCACATATTGGAACAAATGCATTTTACTGCACAGGTAAGGAATGTGCCACAATATACTGTATGTATGCACCCATTCACCCACAGACACACATACACAGCGTGTATTTGAAGATCTGCAGAGACTTTCATTTTCATTTGACAAGTCAGCAAAAGCCCTACGCTTGATTCAACAAAAAATATTTCCATACCTTCTCTTAAGTTTTACAAAATTTATATGGTAGGTGTAAAAGAAAACATAGTGAACTGTACCATATTATTAACCCCTAAATCAAACTTTTTTTGTCTTGTGTATCTTGATTTTTCTGTGTGCTTTATAGTGAAGCAGCCGACACGAGTCGTTGTTCATAAAACAGCTTTTGAAAGTTGAGAGCACACCCCTGGAGAACCGACTGTGCTTGCTTACGTTTGGTTCATGACTTAAAAATCGAGTACAGGTGATGAAATCTTGGCAGTGTTAACAAAAAAGTAGTGTGTATTGTGCTATTTTTTTGCTCTAGAAACTTAACCATTTGTAGAGAAAAAGGAACAGTCAAATTTTCACACATTGAAGTTTCATTCTGACAAAAAAATTAATGATAAATATTAATAGACATCAAGCTTTGTATTTTAGCCAACATAAGTACTTTCAACAAACTCAGGTGGTGTATCAGGGAGACATTTTCTGGGTGTATTTGTGTATTTTCTGCCTTTGAAATGGAATGCATTCTAATGCAAGGCTATTTCTCTGCAGGAGTTATTCCTGATGAGACTAAGGCTTTGTCTCTCTTGGCACCAGCTAATGCTGTGGCAGGTCTGCTGCCTGGAGGTGGACTCCTGCCTACTCCCAACCCACTTTCTCAGGTAGGCTTTCCAGTCAGACTGAAGTCAAGGGAAACGATTAGATGTATTCTGTTAGGTTCTAACTTACTTTCTGTTGATGTTTTCAGGACAAAGGCTGATAAGCTAATGCTGCTTCCTGGAGTGTTTTAGTTTGTATACCTTGATGGATTGTTACAGCTATCTGATATGAACTGTGGCAAAACGGTGATAAGTTGCTAGATGGGATACTTGTATTTCCTTAATATGATGCTTCTGGTATCTCAGGGGCTCTGTGTTTATATCTCTCTCTCATCCCTCTCCTATCCATTGTACGCTTACGGACATATTTGACAAGCAGTAGAGATCTCATAGATTTTCAAGTTGTGAAGTTCAAGGAGTTGACATGCTGTGGAGATACCTTCCATTAATACTCTGAGGGGAAAAAATTGTAGCCTGTATTTGCTCGTTATCTAAATACACAAAAATTCGTGTGGAAGGTGAGCAGTAAGAATAATACACTGTGGGAGGAGTTTCAGTCAGAGCACATCTCTTATTAGAGTACAGAGACTCAAAGTAAAAGAGGCAAGTTAATAAGAATAAAGCTTCATTAATTCTGCAGTTCCCAAATCTACTTCTGCAGCTTGTGCTTTAGCTCTTCTTTGTGTAGCTTCTGTTATGATTTCTGATTGCATGTAAGATATACTTGCCATTAAGTTGTTCAGAAGGTCTTTAACCATACATACAGGGAAAAGTCTAAAGTTTAACTTGAAACTCAAGGAAAGGGATGGAAGAAACAAATACCGTCTTAAAGATTTCTTTCAGCAAAAACTATGTATATTAATTCCTGAAAATGGTTGGTGAACCACCTTAATTTTGGTTCTGTGACTCTGAATCCCAGCCTACTCCCAATCCACTTAATGGTAGAATTTAACACATTCATTTTATGGAAAAGTGTGGTGGATGGTCATTTTTTTTCAAACACATCTTGAAAGCTTGTTGTGTAGCTCCTTTTGACTGTTACTGGGAGTTGGACATCTAACTCAGTAAAAACAATTAGAGCTGTAGTTTATATTCACAAAATCAGTGTGTGGGAATGTGGCTTTTTCTTTTGAGACTGCAGGGAGAAGCCTATACAGTTCCAAGAGATCAGCTAACTGAAAAACTCGTTGTCAAAAAGTGGAAGGTTCTGCTCCCTTGCTCTTGACTACATGCTCTTGCTGCTGCTTTTATGCTGGCTCTGGAACATCTGATCCTTCTGTGAACTATTGTGTTAGCTTGATGCAGACAGCACAAAAATAAGTTCTCTGACGGCTCAGTGTGTTGAATTGGTTGACAAATGAGTCTCAAGTGCCGGAGCGTCAGGAAGGAGGCAGTGAGAAGGAAGGAAGGGAGAGAGAGACCTCATAGCAACAGCACGGTGTTTGATTAACATAAGATCACATGATTTTTAGCACAGTCTGTGTTTTGTTTCAGTGTATGTTCTGATCGTCTTGCTTCAAATGGCCAAAAAACGAGGCTTCTAGATTAATTTAAGGAATTCAGACCTATGCCATCACCCTACTTATTCTTCCAGTAGCTTTTCAACCCATTTGCCTGCTTTAACCAAATTTGAGAAATTCACAGAGATGTAATAATGTTATATTGTCTTTTAACATAAAACACGTTAATTTCGATCCTAAATTGATTTAGATATGCGGTAGTTGGCTCTGAAACTTACAATGAATTTTCATTTTAATACTGGAAAATAATTTAATTTAAAACTATTTCTTGAATGTAGTGGAATGCTTTATTTTTTTTACTTTTTTTTTTTTCCCCCTACCTGTTGGGATGCAGAGGAAACAGAATTTCATTTTAGAATATTCATAGGAAAAAAAAATTTCATATACTAAGCTTTGGAATACCTGAATAAGGAAAACTGAAATACTCTCACTGGCCTTAGTATAATGTTTCCTGTAGCTAGAAGCCTAAGTAAAACCCAGTTCAAGTTTCCACATGTCTAATGCTTGGGAATCTTGATCTTAACAGCTTTTTATCAATTGAATATGGCTTTGTCTAATTGCTGCCTTTGTTACAGATTGGTGCTGTTCCTTTAGCTGCTTTAGGAGCTCCCGCTCTTGATCCTGCCCTAGCTGCTCTTGGGCTTCCTGGAGCAAACTTAAACTCTCAGGTATGTCACACATTCTAAAATTTTCTTTATTGTCCCTAGCACATGTGTAGTTTGACTAGCATACATGATGCTCTTAGTGCTCACCAGTATGTTAAATAACAAGCTGAAGATCTGGAAATACTATACTTAGGTTTGAAGAAGTGTTACAAAATATTACTTTTTATTAAAGGCTTGACTCAATGTAGTCTGCACAGGCTGCTGGTTCTTTAAACTTCTTAGAATTGTTATGGAATGCAGTCTTTGTTTCTTGGCATAGCAGGTTTATATATGAACACTTTTCTTTTGCTACCTTCTTTTCTGTTTTAAGAGTAATTTTCATTTATATCAGTTTAACAGCCACTGTCTGAAAAATCCAGTGGTTGATTTTTGTGAGCACTTGTTTGGAATAAATAGTATTTGTAGGAGTATCAAATTTAATGCCAGAAGGACCTAAAAAATAATTTGGGACTAGTAATGAAATATTTCAAACCTGTTGTTATCAAGCTATGAACCTGTCTTGTACTTAGAGTAAAAAAAAAAAAAAAGTTTGACTTTTTAATTTTGTAGGTGTAAATACTGAAGAGACTTTGTTAGACTGTAGTCTTTTTAAAACTGAATAAAAAAAGACTCTAAGTACTAAGTAATAGTGAGTATAATACTGAGTTAATATTTAAGGGATAAGAACCAAATACTGTGCAGAGACCGTGTTTTACAGGTACAAAAAATAGTAAAAATTTAATGCATTGCTAAGAAATCGATCATTTATCATTCTCTTTATGCATGCCGTGTGTAATAACAAACAAATAATGGTGGCAATGAAACAACGAATGAAAAACATAAGCATTCTAAATGCATGTTAGAAAAATATAAATTTGGTACAATGAAGGATTGTTTCCTTTGTCCATTAAGCCAGCTGATTGTAACAAACTGGGATCAGCACATGGCTGCCTCTGTATAAAGAAAATTAGTGGGGACTAAACATTTTGTTGTTAATACACCGCTGGTACAGGAAGTGACCAATTGTAATAATACTTGGATTTTCCTGAGAGCTGTAAAATATATTTTTTTGTGGAATTTTTAGAGTAAAGAAGCTTTTGCTTATTGTTCATAAATTGACATTGAGGACTTCCCATGGACAGGCAACACAGTTCTCTAATGAGGTCTCTGTTCTCTTGAAGTAACAGAGAAATAACCTGTAAATACCAGAAGTGTATTTTTATTTTAGTGTTTTGATTCTGTCCAGGAAAGGGCCTATGTTTGGCCGCTGTGGAAAAAAAAAAGTACCTAAGCACCACTGAGATGTGATGTTCATACCCTCACCACCATCCACAAGTTATAAAACAGAACAATATGCCTTTTTGTCTGTAACTTGTTTGGGGTGCGGTTTGTTTTGGTTTTCTCACCTGTAGAGACGTTTTGTTTTAGCCACTGCTGAGGGTACATTCAAGGAAGATAATCTTCTTAAGCATGCACATCTTCCAGCATGGTTTTAACTTTTTCTTCTCAGTCTCTTGCAGCAGATCAACTACTAAAACTTATGAGCACAGTGGATCCAAAGTAAGCATCAGTGTTTACAAATATTTGTATTGCAGTACACTTGATCTTGGGAATATCTGTTGTGATGCAGTATCCAGTCTTTGTCCTGCTGGATCTAATTAAGGTTGGAGAAAACTAGTGTCTTGGGGATCTTGTGTAGACTCTCTTCTCTGTGGTAGAGGGAAGAGGGGGAAGAAATGAGGATTATTCAGCCTTGCATCTACAGAATAACACCAGTTAATCTCTGGGATTTCATTTTGCTAGAGAGAAATTTAGTTTTTCATATGTAATTTTTGTCACTTCTGTGTCTGTAATGTAAAGGTGCAGCTAGCACCTTATATCCTGCAAGGATATAAGCCAAGACCAGCAACTGTTGTAAAAAACAATAATAAAAGAGTCTATGTATGTTACAGCTGTCAGAAGGTAACAAAAGACAGCTTGTCTTATTACTTGGTAGAAAAAGGGTACAAATAACTAAGCACAAGTATTTGCTAATTTTTATTTCAGTATTTAGAAAAAGGATAATTTTGTTCAAAATAGTATGGCATGGGGACAGCAAGTAGGGAAGGATTGTAGTACTTAATGTATTAGTGTGCCATTATGCTATTCATAACATTGCAATAGGATGATGAAAGCATATGCCATTGAAAAAAAGCTATTAAAATAGTAGATGAAAAGTGTACTAAATGCAAAGCAACCACATCTGTCTCAGCGCTTGAACTGCAAATTACAGGAAGCTTTGGTGAGAATTCTTTCAACTCTTAACTTTGGGAAAGCATATCAATGTGTGCTTGCCCTGCTGCTGTATTAGCTAAATAGACGACTTCTAACCCTGTTTGGCTGTTGCAGTGTTTTTAAATTGTCAGAGCCATCTGATCTGTACCAGGGGATAAAGTTATGTATGTGATCTATCTTTGTTTTTAATATTATTCTCTATTATATTATATTATTCTCTATTTTAAATTTACATTTCTGGAAGCAGGGAACACATACCTGATTGAACAAAATAGTTACCCAAGATAACTATTACATTAGATAAATATCAGTCAGGTATATTGGGTATACCTGGTTGGCTTCAAAGCCGCTTTGTAGAACACATTTTCTGAACTTTAAATTTCATCACTGTTTGTAGCCTTCTCAGTATGGCTTATAAAAATGGAAACTGATTCTCTACTGTGTAATACAATGTTTCCTGTGGAGTTGCTCTTTCAGGCGATGAGAATTGAAATTACGTTGTACAAAAATGTTCTGAAAAGTGGCATTAGAAACATATCTGTGCAAGACAATACAAACTTTCGTGCTATTTATAGTTGACTGGAATTCTAAATGCTAGTATCTTGTGCCACTGTTTTCAGCACAGATATCGTATCTTATACTGACTACTCTGTTACCTGAATGGTGACAAAACACAGGCAGATTCTGATTTCACTTAGATCAGTCAGTTTGAATAGGCTGCAAGCTGACAACGGAGGCATGTATTTCTTGGATTCATCAATACTGAATTTCTAAAATTCTTTTTTATTTACCAGGTTGAACCATGTAGCTGCAGGTCTTGTTTCGCCAAGTCTGAAATCAGATACCTCCAGTAAAGAAATAGAAGAAGCTATGAAAAGAGTACGGGAAGCACAGTCATTAATTTCTGCTGCTATAGAGCCAGGTAATTTTAAATCGTAGAATACCTCATTCAATTCAAGATGGAGTTTTGATGTAGTATAAGATAAAAGCTAATGGTCTGCAAAATATTGGCTTAATGCTTTCGTGTTCTGCAGTGACTTAATTTGTAGTTGACAGGTTTTTAATTGTCCTACAGTGTAAATGCTGCATGTGTCCTGCAGAATTATGCTGGGAATTAATAATCTGTTTGGTTTTTTTTTTCCCCAAATTCACTCGATTTGAAGATTGCAAAATGCTTGAACTTCCCCTGATTGAAGTTCATACTTCCGTCTCTGAGACTTCATTGGTAACAGCAAGTGGCTTAACCACTTGACATCCTAGTGATGTTTGTTCTTGGGGATAATTTCCTTTCTTTTATTTCCTAATCTGTGGAAATTTGTAAATAACTGGGGGTTTTTTAGCTTTTTTCAGTAGATGTTATTTTAGAACAAGATGCAGTAGTTCATCCACAAATATCAGATCCACCAAATCAGTAACTTGGAACACTGAAAATATAGTTTTGCAGCCTCTTGATCATTTTCAGGAAAGAACAGAGCTCCTGTTCTTTTATTATTCCAGAAAAACGTGCTGATTGTTTTGCTTGAGGCTTTTTGTGGGAAATTCGAAACAATAATTTGAGAGATTCTTTAGCCCTTCACAAAATGGCAGAGATTCTGAGAATTTAATAAGGCTTTCCATTGCCCTGCAGCTATCATCTTTTAACTGACTTTAATTAAACATTTTCTGAATTTTGACTTCTTCAATTTTGCATAAAACTTTGTTATTTTTATGTCACATACATGTCTTTGTCATGTGTTCATTCTTTGTGTCATCTTTTGAGGAAAAGGATAGATAAGCCTTAATTTCAAATGTCAAAATATTCCTTAGGTTTTCTTTGTCTTCTTTATATATGTAGTCTGAAGCTCAACTTCCTCTCCTTTATAAAATCTTTTTGAATACTAAAATAACATTGGGGTTTTTTACTATGCTTTTCCTTTTAACTCCAGACAAAAAAGATGAAAAACGAAGGCATTCAAGGTCAAGGTCACGCTCAAGGAGGAGGAGGACACCTTCTTCATCTAGACACAGGTAGTGAGCTTATTTGCTTTAAAAAAAAAAAAACAAACCAAAACCAACCAAACAAACAAAAACCCCACAAAAACCCCAACCAACCAACCAAAAAAACCCAAACCCACACATAGCTGAAACAATTCCTTCAAAAATACTTCTTGGAAGTGACACTTCACTCATGGAGCAATGCAAACGGTCTGAAGAAAGCTGAGGCTGTGATTTGGCTAGACTGAAATGTGAGATGGAGGCCTGCCTCTGTTTTTGTACAAAGGGTGGGAGAGAGATGATAGCAAAAACCACCTCAAAAATACCTAAACTACTGCAGAAAGAACTTCAGGACACCTAGTCCTAGCAGTGTTTGGACTCTGATTTTATTTAACAATAAATTGTTTCTTGTATCAAAGAAGCACCTTAGCAGAGAGCCTTAGTTTTACACAACCCTCACTACTATGAATACCTAAGCCATTGTAGGCTGTCCATTTTACAATAGTTTCTTAAACCTCTGTTGGTTCTTCAATCTCTTTCTAGTGTGCTCATGTGGTAATTATAAGTTGTCTTAAAACCAAGTAGTAGGAGGCTTCTGAGCATTGTTATTTATGTACAGAAATGTTTACCTGTTGGGCTGTTTGTTTCTAATACGTGCAGCAAATTCAGCTTCATGGAAGTATCTGGGACAAAGTTTTTCCAGCGTTTTCTAGGTTATGGTTTACTTGGCGATCAGGTCAGTTCAGGTATCCTGACTAGAGATCTTAATATTGTTCTACCCAAACAGAAAGACATATGGCTCATTTACGCTTTTGGCTTGTCAGTGCCAATTGGACAGTGCATGCCAGTGGTCTGTGCAAAGCCATTTTAACTATGGCCTTCCCATTTGTACTTTTTTGCTATTTGCATATTCAGTAATTGGCTTGTATTTGGTTTAGTGTTCTAAAAATTTCTTCACGTTTCAACATGACTTGCCGTTTTCCTCTACAATAGGACTGATATTTTCTTACAAGGAGAGTAATAAGAGAGCTGATTGAAGCATCCTTGTTCTTTGATATTTAGCATTTGTGCACTTCCTTTTTCCACTTCCTTGGCCGACTCAATGCGATTCCTCTGCTGTTTTCGATATTTTTCTTTTTTCTGTTTTCTATATCATCGTGATTCTGTATATCAAAATTTCATATCTTTAACTCCCATGTACAATGTGTTACTGGTAGACGGTCAAGAAGCAGATCAAGGAGAAGGTCCCATTCAAAATCAAGAAGCAGGAGGCGATCTAAAAGTCCAAGGCGAAGAAGATCTCATTCCAGAGAGAGGAGCAGAAGGTCTAGGAGCACATCCAAAACCAGGTAATTACTTCAGTAAATCTGTTTTATTTGCTAGAAATTAAATTACTAGATTTTGGTGCTTAATAAAAAAAAAATCAAAACCCACAAACAAACAAAAAACCTAGGGCAAAATGAATTAGTGACTCTTTTTAAAGTCACAGTCTCTTGTAACATCTTATAGAATTATATTACACTTGCCCTATACACATGCACATTTAGTTACATAAAAACATGTAACATGCTTTTCCTAAAAGTCAACAGATGCAGGAGGCATTAGCTGAGTCACTCAGTAGCTGTCTTTGGAAAGCGGGAAATGTGAGCATCTAGACTTCCAGATTTTGTGCTGTTTGTACACAGAAGCTATAAAAGAGCTGTTCTTTTATTTTGCGGTAGATAATTGTAATCTTTGTTTCCATTAATATAATGTGACTGGACCCAGAAATACTAAACAGTATATGCTATCCAATGTAGTTGTTATGTCTTCATTCATTTTCCTACGTAGCAAAAGTAGTGGAAGCTACTTGAGTAGTTTGAAAATGACTTAAAATCTGTATTTTACTAAAAAGGGATAAAAAGAAGGAAGAGAAAGAAAAGAAACGTTCTAAAACTCCCCCCAAAAGCTACAGCACAACTAGACGATCAAGAAGCACAAGCAGGTACAGTAACATGAAGGCTTTCCTTGGTCTCTATTTCCAGCATGCTTTAATGCTTTATCTACTTTAATAGAAAGAACATTCTTGTATGTAACAGGATGATGATTCTTTTGTGGATATATTGGGTATATGCACAAACGCACACATATTCTCTCTACCTATGTCTATAAGATGCTTTATTTTTTTCCCTGATACTGTAATTTTCTGGAGGTATTGTTTGGGCTTAGAATAGTTTCTACTTTCTCTGTATCAAAGAGAGTATGATGCTTTGAGGTCACTGTTAAACTCTTTCCTGATTTATGGAATACATACATGCAAAATGTGTGCCATTCTTTTTTCAAAAAACTTTCAAAATTAACTTGCAATATTAACAAGAACAAACTGCTTTGTTTCTATTTGCAAAAAGTGTCGGTATCCCTAATATGGCATAAGCTAACAATTTGTTACGAAGGTGGAGGTAGAACAGGAAACACCTTACTCTGCTGATCGGCAACTGTGTGGGCTTTGCAGTACTGCTAATAGTAAATATCCATTTTGAGTTATACGTATTTACTACCTTTTGAGCAGTGCTGATTTTGGAGGCAGAGATGTATTTGTAGCTTAAAAAAAAAAAAAAAAGCTTTGATCTCTTTCCTGCAGAGAAAGACGACGTAGAAGAAGCAGGAGTGGAACACGGTCACCTAAAAAACCCAGGTCTCCTAAAAGGAAAATGTCCCGGTCCCCATCTCCAAGAAGGTCAGTAAGCCTCTTGGCTGAAAAAAAGAAGGGTGCCCAGGTGGAAAATTCCCAAGATGTGCGCTATAGCAAAGGTCACAGTGGGGTTACTTTGAAGATGGTGTGTGCTTGGCTTGTTCCTTAAACCTAGCCCATAGGTTGACTTCTTGAGAGAGAGAGTGGATCTCTGCTGCCTGCTGCTGCTTTTATCATAATTTAATCGGCTTCAAGCATAGAGCTTCTCTGTTAGTGCCCAAGAACTCCAAACGCGAGGTATTCCAGGGGTGAGGAGTAGGAGATGCCCAGAGTTCCTGGCCTGTTTGGCTCTGTACAATAGGACTCAAGTGACTTTTGGGTGGGCCTGGGCATTTTGTGATCCTGTCTCCCTAAATGGGGAACTTGAGGTGCTCCTTCATAAAACGCTGTAGTGTTGCTGTTCTTAACACAGCGTTCCTTAGACTTCGTTTTGTGGTAGCTGTGTTTGATCCAGAGCTAAAAAATCAGGATGTTTGGTTATTTTCTGAAAGTGAATGGTGTATCTTAGTTGTACCCTGCTATTTCTCCCTTTAGATTTGTAATGAACTATGGGTAACAGTCTGGACATGGTCTGTGTTCTAGTTATGGAGTGGTGTGATTGTGGTTTTCATTCTTCTACATACTTTCTCATTGTAGACATAAAAAGGAAAAAAAGAAGGATAAAGACAAGGAGAGAAGTAGAGATGAGAGGGAGCGGTCAACAAGCAAGAAAAAAAAAAGCAAAGACAAAGAGAAGGATCGAGAACGAAAATCCGAGAGTGATAAAGATGTGAAAGTATGTTTAAAAACCTGTTTAACTTCACTGCCTGTACTGTAGTATTAACCTTAAACAAACAGGGGCTTTGAAAGCAAGTTTTACTTTTTTTTTTATCTTGGCAAAGCAGGTCACAAGGGATTATGATGAAGAAGAACAAGGATATGACAGCGAGAAGGAGAAAAAGGAAGAAAAGAAAATGGCAGATTCTTCCTCCCCTAAAGTAAAGGAGTCTGCTGCCGATAAAGGAAGTGGAGATTCAGCAAGGGAATCCAAAGTAAATGGGGATGATCATCATGAAGAGGACATGGATATGAGTGACTGAATTTTGCCTTTGCAGTGAACACAGCTGCAGACGTGCATCAGTGTCATTCCTGTGTGATTCTTTTATGCTGTACTTGTTAATCCTAAATCTAGATGTATACAGCTCTAAGCTATACATGGTTTGTAAATCTGATACTAACTCACATCAAAAGCTTTATAGAAAGGTAACCATTCTTGTTACGGCCGAAAGGGATTGCGTAGCCAAGCGATTTTTACTAACTTGGTGATGCTTCAAGCAACAGTAAAAAGCTGCATGCATCTACAGCAGGCATGGACTGTTTGTTGTATGATCTCCTTTAGTAAATCAGCTCACTTATGATAGTGTTTCTAGAATTTGATTCATTGCAGTAATAGAGCAGTATAGGGAATGCACTGACTGCATGTTGATTGTGGCAGAAACATCCTAAATGTTCTAAAGTCCTACAACATATGGTGGATCTACTTAAGGGTCTTAAGCGTGACTACACAAAAAAAATGACAGTACATCTGAAAATAAGCATTCTGATATAGATAGTTTTTTTCTTTTCTTTTTTTTTTTAAGCCATGTGGCTAGGGTTGTTTTGTTCTGTTTTGTTTTTCCCGGTGGGTTTTGTTTGGCTTTGACAAAGTTAAAATGCACTAACCTTTTTGAGGGCTTTTTTTAATCTGTCAGTTCAAATCCATCTCAGGTGAGTTGTAATGGTTCTTAACTTTTCTTCTTGAGCCTTGGGAAGTGAAAACCTCTGCTTGATCAGTGCCCAGTGATTAAAGGTTGATTTGTGCAGTTTTCATAATCCAGGTCGTTTTATTTGTTAATGAGCTAAACACATTGCAAAAAGGTAGTGCATTTTAAAATTGACCTTCGTATGCTTTTAAAAGCAAGTCTACTTGATAATGTACTTTTTACTTGATCTCAAGTTGTATAAACTAATAAATTTGTGTTTACTGTCACTGCAGTAGTAATCTTATGCACACAGTGATTCCATGTTATATGCAAAGTAGTTAGGCAAGCTGTTTTCTTAGTTACAGAAGTTCAAGAGCTTTTACTTTTGTGCAGGTAAAAAGACAAAAGTAGGCTACAGTCTGTGCCATGTTGATGTACAGTTTCTGAAATTGTTTTACAAAACTTTGATAATAAAACCCTTAAACTTATACTCATGTTCCTATACAACTCTGCTGGTATTTATTTACACCACTGAATGTATGAAACTTTACCTCATTCATTTAAAGTATACATTTTTCTTCATCTACCTATTTTAAAAAGACCTTAACTCCATCTCTTCAAAAACTGTAAGTGCAGTGACAAAGCTGATAAGCCTGCCATTTTAGCTCTAGTGAAGGATGTTACACTAAAGAAAATTATTTTGCTTTTGGGGGGAATGAAGGGAATGGGCTTAAATGGGAATCTAGAGGTATTATGGGACAAGTACTTTTAAAGAAATATGTATTTGAAAAATTTTTTGTATTTTCATTGAAATATGAACATTCACCTCTTTGGAATGGTAATGGAAGACTAGCAGAAACAGGAAGCAGCCAGTACTTTGTGCATAAGAAGAGTCTGTTAATGTCAACTAAAAAGTTACTGGTTTAAATTAGTAAGTTTTTGCAATGAAACTATTAAGTGGTGCTTGAACTTCTTGGATCTGATCAGTCAAACCACCTTCTTTTTAAACTGTCCTTTTGCCCCAGGCAAAGTGGAACTTGCCATTTAGATATGCAGCGTCATTTTTAGAATTTGTAGAAATGTAAATTTTTATCAACTGTTTGGAGTATTTTGTCAATACAGAGAGGTATATGTCATACAACCAGTTCTAGGCTTTTATTTCTAGTGGAGAAAGAGTGATAGTTCTTGTAATAAAATAAAAATAGACACAGACAAGGTGCATGATGTCTTCATAGATGTGCCTTTTTTGTTGTCATCAAGATATTTATATGTGAAGTACAAGAACGTAAACTGATTTATAGTAATAAAGTAAACCTCCTCGATCCTTAGACCTTGTTGTTGTGAAAGTCATTCACATGCTGTAATGAAGGACCAAGTCAGGGTAATGAGCTCAAGATGGCAGATCAAGGGCTACATGTAACTAAATTATGTTGTTTCTAGTTTATTTTATTAACAAACTAAGTCTGTGTTGTGTATTAACTGTGTACCTCCGGCTGCCCAAGTACAAACTGGAGAACTGTGTGTGGTTTTAGACCACGTTTGCTAATTGTGCACATAGCCTCTCCGTATTTTTGGTTTATTGCCTTTCAGGGTAGGAGCATGTGCGAGTCGGCTGAGCCGGTGGAGCCGTGCTGCAGGAGGTGGCCGCCAGTCGCGCCAGGGAACAGCCTGTAACCCCGTACAGGGCTCCCCTCCTGCAGTGGTGCAGACAAGCCGCTGCCCTCCTGTGCTGCTTGAACCTGTGCGAGAGCTTCCTCTCCTGCGTCACACAGTTAGAGCACTGAGCCAGAAGAACAACAACTTCATTTTAGTAATTGGAAGTTGGTTTGCTAATTATTATGGAGCATAGGCTCACCTGCCTCTTGGAGTGAGGCCTTCTGAGTCACATAACACCTCTGTGTTACTGCAGTAGTTTAATCCTGATTTAGCAGCAGCTGCTCCTGGCTTCTGCCATTCTTACAGGTGGATTTAACTGACAGCAGTAACTTGCAGGAGTTTTTCCACTTTAAATTGTACAGAGAACCAGGCAGCAATGGTTGGATGCGGAGGCAGCACCCGTTAGTACTGGTTGGCTGGGTCACAGACAAAAGATGCACTGCAGCATAGTAATTAAGTCACTTGCTAATTGTGAACTGAAGGGTGAGGGCAAGCGGTTCCTTGCTTTTCTCCCACTGTCTGTTGGCAGGCTGCAACCAAAGATCGGCAACTATTTTTAGACCAAACCCAAAGTCGCTGGAAAATGCCAGCTAGGAACCACAGGTGAATAATGCACTTTTTGGGTTGCAGTTGTTAAAGCCCATGCTGTGTTAAATGTTTCAGTAGCTATTGTTTCTGCTACCAGAGTTCTTAAACCCCATTTTAATATCAAGTAGGATTAATTTTTGCTTACGCATCAGCCTTACGTTTGCTATTGTCAGATTTCACTCAGATCCTCAGTAGTCCAGCTGTTCCATTTGGACATCAGCATCAAGGTGGCCAAAAGCACGTTCCCTCTCATCTTGAGGAACAAGACATCTTTTCCTCTGAAATGAAACTAAAAACGTCAGTAGAGATTTTGTTCCAACTTCTCAGGTACCCTGTCAGCATGCAGCTCGTTCTGCAATATTTCATTTTGAATGCAGACATGTGACACGTTAAATGAGACCAAAGTACCACAATCCAGATGGAAAAAGTTATGTCCTGCTGTTGACACTGGGGAATTCCGTGTCATAGCTGGGCCATACGTGGATGTCTTACTGTGTGTGAAAGAAAAATGTCTTCCTCAGCCGTACCTTCACAGTAACCAAGCTGGAAAGTCCCTAGCAAGTGTTGTCATACTCATTTTAAAAGTACTTCATCATAGCAAAAGCCAGGCTTGTGGCTAGCCCCACTATTTAGCCACACACATAAAGGCTACAACTGCACAGTTTACTGAAATCTTTAACTGTAACTCCAAACATGAGTGCTCCTTACCCTTTACAAATACGAGACTTTAAAAGTTAGCAAATCTAACTAGAGAGGGATGTCCTGATCTCTGCTCTGCAAGCTCAACTTTTGATGCTTGCAGGAGGGCAGAAGAACAATTCTAAGTCAGTCAAAAAGAAACCCCTAAAAAACCAAAAAATACCTTCGACAAGGCAAAATGAAACTTCACAAGTTCCAGGTTTTTCTCTCCGAGTCATCCACAGTTCTGAGAGACTACTGTGATGTGACCCATTGTCACATCTTGTTATTTAAGTACATTTCTAGATTTAGGAGGTAAAACTTCTGTAATTACTGAACACAGTTCAGCATGCTTAAAAGGTCTCCTTCCCTCCCTTCACAGGTATCTAAACTTCTGACTCAGCTCCAGGTAAATGCCAGAAGCTGCTGTCCATGTCCTTCCACCACTGCTATTCCACTGTGTACTAGACAGTCCAATAAAACTTGGAGCTTTACAGAGGGTAAAGAACAGTCTATAATGAAAATGCAGGATTTTATTTAAAAAATGACCAATAAAATGCCCTAGCAGAATGCAGTAGTGTGAGCTTGTCCCCTCAGATCGAATCCCTGCTCAGAGATGCATGTATGTCCACAGTGTATACATATCCTGAAAAGTACTGTGACAGGAGAGTTAAAAGCTGATTTTCATGTGTTGAACAGTTTCAGAATCAAACAGCATATTTTGGTCTTTATTCTAACAAATGATACAACCAAAAATTACTATTAGTGAAGGTAAGTTAAAAACATGGACCAGACAACTAGTAAAATGCAAAAAAGTGACATTGTTTCCATGATAATTACAAATTGTAAGGAAAATAAATGTGAAACTGCAGCAATTACAGGAAATTTGTTAATACAGATTAAATAAGCAGTTATCCTTGCATGAATTATAAATCAAGAACAAATACATTTAAAAAAAAAAAACCAGACAGTTGCTTTGAATATCAACTTAACAAGGTGGGTTTCCAGCACAAATATATCCAGAGGTTTTTTTGTAACAAATTGTTTTAATACATAAATCAAGAATTGCAGTAAAGTGAGTACAGTGACTGGAACAGCAGCTCCTTGAAAGGAAAAAGAAAATGCATTCCCTTTGCCACAAATTAAAGCAATATTTTGGAAGACCAGTAAAACAGTTTGGTTAAGAAACAACCCTAGGAATTCTTTTGCAACAATTTCTTATTTCAGTTTACCAAAATTAATGGCTGTCTTTTAATACTTATTCATAAAAAAACCTCACAGCCATCGGGGAAAAAAAAAAAACCAACCACCAAACCAAAGTGGTGAGACCAGAAAGAAACAATGCCCCAAACTCCGAACTGAGGTGGTCTCCCACAGCCCTGGTACAGAGGTTTTCTCCTCCACATGCATCACTCGTACACCATTGTCAGCTTCACCTCAAGGAACACCACAGTGTCAATGTGCATCTTAATACGGTGATTCTTACCCAATCTGTGCATGCTCCCTTTTTCATCCCACTTCGGTTAACCATAAATGGTACCGTACACCTCAGCTGGCGTGTCCAGAAAGGCGTTACCCAGATATTAACATTCCCAGGGATGTTGTTGCAATGGAAGTCTCTACACCTGCACATGTCAAAGTAACGAGTTAAAGCTGACACGCTTCTTGTTGCGCAGCAGTGATGAGACAACCTCTGTAAAACCGCTATGGATATGTATTCACTCTACAGGGGACCAAACCCTCCCTAAACACCCAACATGGTCTTAATGAAAAGGGGGAAAATAAAAATTAAGTTCTGCTAATCAATCCTGCTAGAAAAAATAAATTTCCAAAAGATATCTGAACAGATCGCAAGTGGTAAAGGACACCGGTGCCCACAGCACAGCTGCGGACTAAGGCTCCCTCTATACTAGAAACACTTCACCCATCCGCAGTGCTGGCAAAGCTTCTGTGCAGACACATCCATACCGACAAATACACGCTTTGTGTCAGTACAACAAAAACCCTTGCAAGCAAAACAAATTATAGTGGATAAAACATTTGTATCAGTGTGGACAGAGTCACCACTAAAGAACTGCACCAGCACAGCTACGCTGCTGAGATCACATCTCTTGACGCCTGTGGATTGCTACAGCTGTGCCAAGACGTGAATCCCAAAGGTAGTAGGCTCAGCCTAACGTCCCTCTTGCTAATGAGGATTCCTGCAGCTTGCAGTGTATCCATCAGGAAACCATGCCCCAAGTGTCCCTATGTTTTAAGTTTCAAAACTCATCACTAGGAATGTTTCAGACAGAAAACACATCACCAAAAGTTGAAAGGAAATGTACCGAGAAACAGTTCACCAAGTCTTACGTCATGAGGCTGTCACAGGAATCTGAAAACAGTCACTGAGCTGGAAAAGACAATCTGCTCGGAGTCAGATCATTCAGCTCCGTAGTAAGAAGAAAAGAAGTAGCAGGGTATGTTCACCATAATAATGTAAAAAGACTACAGTCAACCAAATCTGCGTCCACTCTTCTCTGCTGACACTCCAAATTAGAGCAAGCCTTAATATAGCAACCCACTATAAAAAGTTTCTGCAAATCTTAAAATGTATCAAAGTTAGTCGTTGTGTTATCATGAAGGTTAAAAAACCCCACAAAATCTGCAGCCAGAGTCCATGGAAATCACGGAAAACATTTCCACAAACTGCAGTGGGCTTCGAGTCCGACACCTCATTTGCCACCAGAAGACATGGGCTGTTCTACAGGCAGATGGAGATATACAGAACCCTCAGTTTTCACGTGAGGCTACACAAAAAAAGCTTGTTTTGTTTTTGTTTTTTGTGTTTGTTTTTTTTTTTAAAGTCTAGAATCCAGTCCATTGCAGTCACTATATTGCCTAAACCACATATCTCCAGCGGTGTATGCTCCTTCCTACGTCAGCAAGCTCTGTGATAGTAATTTGGAATAATCAAAAACGCAAAGTAATATGAAACACATGGTTCTTTCCCTGTAATACTGAGAAAAAGGATTTCTAACATTCACCTTATGGAGAAACGTTCTTCTGTGTTTGCTGAAATTTCCAAGCAACTCGGTACTCCTGTACAGTACCTGCAGTCACTTCAGCTTCACACCCGGCACAAGACCCGATCCAGCAGCACTACACAAAACATTCTACCCTGCAACAGGCATCTGTAAAAGAGGGCGACAGGAGAAAGCTGTATTTGGCCCCATTGACATTTAATCCTGGCCTCCAACACTGACAGCATAATTCAGTCTCTACATACATTCAACCCTGGTCTCTCATGGTAAGGATCTCAGCTGTTTCTAAGGAGGAGCATGAGGTGGGTGTCAATTTATACCATAGATGTAAAACACTTTAGGAATTCATCATTACTTGCAAGAACAAGTTCTATCATTCCTACCGAATGTTCAACATCTGCTACTGATACAGTACAGTACAAGAAGTCATTACAATTCTACATTTCCCTTTGCCTTTTTCCCCTATAGTTTTATTTTCAATTTGATTTTGAATTAATAACTCCAGTGTATCGATCACAGTCTGCAAAGTAAACATTACTCACCTGTCAAACTTGCAGGTTTTATAGAGATGCTGGAAGAGGATCAACCTCAACTTCCTATTTTGACTTTATCTTTACTTTGCTGATAGTGATTCACTAGGACTGCACTTATAGAGTGGACACTGTACTTCTCTACAGCAGCCTCTTTGGGTTTTATACGGATTCCAGAAGTTTTGAAAGAACGTCTACTTCAGACACGTACTTCCACGTTCTGTCGATGTGCCTGACAAGTCAGCTTTTATTGCCTTGTGATAAGCCATCTCCATTTATCGCCTGCATGGTTAGTTAGGTTGGTTACCTTTACTAAGCATCGATGGTACTCTTTATAATAAAGTTTGATACTTAACTCTATTGATTTCCAGAAAAAGTTTTAACTACAGTGCACAAAGAATATAATTTTGAAAATATTTACATTTTTGTACAATTACACCACAGCACTTTAATCTAAATTTCTTAATACAAACAAATAGCACCATTAGCCTTTTGCACAAATTCTTGCTAACAAACCAAAAAGCTGGATTATTGTCAAATTAGGAGACTGGAACCACTTGGAATGAGAACAAGCTCAAGAAGCCAGAGCACTGAAACGCTACCTATTCAAAATATTAAGAGGAAGGAAATTAATGTGGAAACATCCTAAGCATTTGCAAATAAAATCTTCCAATGTGAGCCCTATTCAATGTGCACTACAATTAAACTAACTTCAAGAGAAACTTTTTCTTATATGAAGATTTAATGCTTCAGCTTATTGTTCTAGTAACTCTTTATATGCACCCCATGTTTTCGAGTGGCTGCTGAATACAAATACAAGATAACCTAGTTGATGCTCAACCATTATGGAGCAAGTCTCCTAAGTGAATGTGAAAAAAAAGAAGAAAAAAGTGACAATTTCTAGCTAATGAACCTCTGAGCAGGGACTTCCACGCCAATATGATGAAGAAAAGTTAAGCATAGAGCCAATGAAAGGAAGATTAACAAACAGCTCAGTGAAGAAATTAACGGTTCAGACACGGATAGCACCACAATGGATTGCACTAAGGTGCTAGAGGAGGTACCTTATTCCCTGCAGAGCGAATGCTATTTCTGAAGTGTATTGCAGTATGAAAATGCAATTGTTTAATGGTTACCATTTGGTTCATTCATCTACAGAAAATGCATTCCTTCTAATATACGTTCAACTAACATTCAAATTACTGAACTATACATAATGATACATAGTTTACAATTCATGAAAACAAAGCTTGAAAGAATATAATATGGTCATCTTAAGTATGACGGGATGTTTTATAGGGCTAGTATCCAGCTAAGACATTTCAACTTTTATGCTAATGGTCCAAGAGTGCTTTTTGTATCACCAAGAAATGTAAAAAATTTAAAAACGAATGATAGTCCTCACAGCTGTTAAGTGTTCTCAGGGTCATCGAGGTGTCAGACTACCACGCTTGCACAGTACTGGATGTATAAAAGTGTGAACAACACATCAGGAGACTTGCTGTAAATCACAAACTAGATTAGATGCCCATTATAGTGAGTATCAGTACATCAGTCATTTGATGCATGTTCCCTTTTCTTCTGGATTATTCAGTTTATCCCTTCCTTTATGACCCACTTTTCTATCTATATCTGTGGGCTATTTGCATCCACTTGCTTTCACTGTGGTACGCTGGTATCGTTATTCACCATTAACCTTCCAGTTTAGTTAAAGATCAGGAAAACGGGTGGGGTCCTCCTTGTAGTCATCAGGAATAGTGAAGATGGATTCATCAAATTCGTCATAACGGAACTCCTGAAAAGTCACAGTGGCTGTGATGGTGGGAAATACAGGAATATCTAGATAGGAATCAAAATGGTACAATGAAGAGCAAAGAAATACAAGCTTACCAATAGTTACCAACTGTTACTTAAAAAGATTTGGAACTTCAGACTTGCTAAAGACATAGAAGCTTCTTTAGTATTCTACACAATGGCAATTCAAAGCTCTTAAAAAAAGGAGGTGATTTAAAGGAAGTTATTTCAGATTAATACTCAGATACCCTGAGCACAAAAACAATAGCCAACTCAATACACCATTCAAAAAAACTGTTAATATTATTAATTCAGTGGTTTTCCTTTCTTGATGCAGACTGACGACATGGAAATCAAGGTGCTGTGAACATACAGAGTAATCTGTTAAAATAGAGGACATTGGCCTGAAGATGATACAAGATGAAATAACCTTGCCACACATAGGCTTCAGTTGAGCAAATCCACATGAAAAGACAAACCTTTTTAATGTTTGCTTTAAAATATAACCCCTTTCCAATCTGAATTGAGGTTGAGCACTTAAGAATTATCCTCAATAAAACTGGCTTGCCCATGAACTAACTTAATCAGCTAAGCAAAAATTCAATCCTCAATAAACAGAGCTCAATAAACAGAAGGTACAATATAGTCTGTTCAGAATTGTCTAGTTTAAACAGCTTACTGGTATGCAAGAAATCCTGTAATGCTTGGAAAAGGTACTATTACTTTTTGGCAGTTTATGCTGTGATAATCTATACCATGAACAAATTGCTTTATACCTTTCCATTTGTTAGAAGTGTAATAGTTTTCTATTTATTTGTAAGTGAAAAATATATCACCAGTAATCCTTGAGGAAAAAGAAATACAAAAATGCTACAAAATATTTAACTCATGACCGAGATCATCCCTTAACGCAAAGATAATTCAGCATATCTACATTACTCTTAGAGCAAGACCCTAGCATTAGGAAAATGTAAATTACAGAGCGCTCTTCCTGACTAGGACTACTATATTCACCTTTCAGCTGCAGATTTCCTACCTAATGTTACTTCCACTAACATAACTATGTTCTCCCGAAATCTACAGCAACACACTCTTATGTAAGAGAGTTCTTTTCCAAAACTCAACAGAAGTTTTGAACATATCGCATCAATAAGTACACATGGTTTGGAAACACAAAGCCACAAGAGTTGTAGTCCTCTTACCTAATTTTACAGGAAAGCCTGGTGGAAGCTTCATTTGAACAAATTCTCTAAGTTTGTTAAAGTGCTTGAAGGGTGCAATTACTTCTAAAACATTCAACAATCTGAAAAGGAAAACAGATTTCATTACAAATTCTTGTTTCACAAGCTTTCCCTCTAGCAAAGATAAAAATAACCCAAAGAGCAAGGTGATAAAAAAGGAGTTGAAAAATTACATCATGCTTATATATCTATCTCCTTGTAGCTTCACTATCAGCATCCTCACATTCAGTTCTTAGTGATACACATCGCATTACCATAGGTGTAACAAATAAACATCAAGATATTAATTTCTTGTCCTCATTTTACACAAGAGACTGAAGCACATAGTACCACACCCTCTTCTCCATGGACATAAGGAACCCGACATGGTTCTGTATTGGTTTAGAGGACATAACTTTGTGCTAAAACTTGTTATGGGCAAAAACGTTTTAGAATTCTGTAGAAACAGGCACATCAGTATTGTGACAAGTCAATGATAAACCTGGTCAAACCTCTGGTCTTATCAAGTAAGATAAGCGCTTGGCTCTTCCAATAACAGGCACACCAGCACTGAGGTCTCTAATTTTATCAGTTTACTTGCTTAACAGCGTGACTTCATTCACAGGTTTTAAACTGCCAAATTCTCATATCTGAAGATATGAAGAGTTTTGCAGTTCATAAACACATTAAAACATTTCCTACATATAAACGACATTCATGGCCAATAATTTTGACTTACGATTCAATTCCTAAGGGAAATTCCTGGCTCATAGCTATCGTGGCTTTAAAGGTTTTCTTGCTTTCTTTGCAGACCAGCTCTCTACCCAGATGAGGAGCTCTGTAAGGGTGAGGGGAGAAAGACAAAGGCAGTTTTCCTCTCAGTGAAACCTTCATTTTAAAGGAAGGAAGACAGACTCAGGTTTGAAAATGTCAGTAAAGAATCCCTACAATAAAACAAATACTTTAAAAGTAAAAGCTGTGCATAGTAAAGATGAGTCAGCAACCACCTTCATTTAGATTACAATTGAGTTCTGCTAAACCGGGAGACAAGACAAAAACAGTTAGGGAAACAATGTAAGAAAAATCTTCAAATAATTCCTCATAAACATTATATTAATAACCACTATAGAAAGACATGACAACTACCCAGAAATATATACAGCTGATTTCAGACAGTAATTAAAATAGTCTATACGTGAACAAAGTATCAAGTTGAACTAGAAAAAGGTGAATTTGCTTTCAGTCGAAAATATGAAACAATCTCGGAGAAAAAGTTTCTCTACTATCACTAGAAGGCAATACTGGAAAATACAGGACAGAAAATTCTGTTTTAGGAGAGGAATAGACAGGTAACAAATAAGATAACATATCTTTTCCTCTCTTGCTTTATATTAGCTAGAAACCTAGATTTCCCATTAAACTCCCTTCAGTTAATCAGATTATTAAACACAGCGAAATCTTATATACACACATATTTCTGTCCCAATAGTAATAGCTGTTCAAGCATAACCTATTTATTCTGCTTGAATATTTATTCTATCTCAAATACATTATAAATTAAATTAGTTAAAAAACCCCAAAGAAATCCAAACCAGATCCATGTGCCTTTTTAGTAAGCCTGTACTGTAATATCATCATATTCCCTGGTAACATCTGACTATAGGCTAGTGTAATATGTTTGGAGAAAGGACTTTTATCATTGTTACTTATGCGACACAGTACATTTTTTGGTCCTTCTACATTCAACAGCTAGACAGCATGCAGTCCTAGAAAATACACTCAACTGCTTGCATCTTCTACAAATAAAGCTACTGTAAATTAAATTATAGCTGTTCACAACCTAGTTACACATCTAGAGGAGAGTATCTTGCAAAGATCTAGCCAGTATTAGGAGATCTGTATGTCCATCTATTCCAGAAGTGTGCATTTTTGTACACTGCCACTGCTACTAGAGTCTCACTAAATCATAAACTTTTATTTTAAAACATGGTGAATTGGGTTAATTATTACTATCATAAGTAAAGATAGATTAATTACAGCAATGAATTTGTCAGAAAATCTTCCTTAAAAAAAAAAGCCAGCTTAGATGTTTACATTTCAAGCCATGGGTATCAGGTAGACATACATCCAATATTTTTATCACCAGCTGATGCAATAATACTGTTTACATATACAGGCATCAGCTTCCCAGCCAGCCTACTGAAGAATGTTAAACATCTGAGACTTCAAACCTAATGTTCTTCTGTCCCCAGAAAACGATAAACAAAAAGCACCCACAAACCAGAGAACACATAAAAAATCCAAAACAAAACAGCCACAACCCCAAAACAATAATCTAAAGGTGTCTATGGAAGTAAATGTCAATAAAACAAAAATAACTTACTTTCCATTTTCAGCAGATATGTACTCTTCCCATGTAATTGTATTGGGTGATGGCGGAGTAAGTGACTGCCGTCTCACAGGCTGTTCAGAAAAACATGTCTTAACTGTTTATCTTTCCTTATATTCTCTTAGAATTTTGCCATTCAAAAGATACAACTATACTTCAATTCTACGAAGAACAGCAATACAGTCTATCTAGTTTATAGCCGATACTTCACTTGGCTTTTCCATCTCCTGCTCTTGTTCTCATAGTCTCCATTTAAACATTTGGCCTCAGACTGTATTTTACATAGAAGCTGGCTGTTTTAATACATCAGTTAATCAGTTAATTCAAGTGTCTGAATGACAAGTAGCAAAGCACAAGCTAATACAGAAATAAATTAATCATTTTTAAAAGGCTGTATGCATGTTCCCAGATGATGTCTGGCTCATTCTGAATAGCTCTTGATTTCATGGCAATAATAACAGGCTTAGTCCATTTTAATGAAGCTAAAGGAAAACACGATTGAAAAGAAAAACCAGAAAGGCATTCTAAACAATAAACATTTGGTCTAAAAGAATTAAAGTGATTTGCCACAGCCAAAACCATAATCTTTTTTCTAAGACACAAATTAAGACTGAAATATCCAATATAATCACAGCAATTCCTCAATGTGTGCACTAATCAGGATAATTCATTAACGTATCACTGTGATTATACTTGTAGGTCATATTTATTATTTTAAAATTAAGACAATCAAAATAGAATAAAAACATTATATATACATTTTGCTAAATGACTGGTGTGAAAGATTATTCTTCCATGCAAAAATTCAAATACTGTGAAGAATTACTTAAGTATACCTCAAAATTCTGTTCCATTAAGTTGCCACCTTTACTCAGGCTCTCCATGATAGCTTTATTTCGAAGAATATCCTCCTCACTGAGATGTTCTCTTCTTTTCCTTGATTCTAATACAAGTCCATTAACCAAGTAGAAATCTGCCAAAAAGTTTCCTACTCTTTCCTGCACAAAAGGAATTGGACATTAATGACTCATAGAAGATACAATAAAAACATTTAAGTTCTTGAATATCCAAATAATTGCACTTCAGTGCAATAAGATAACTTCAGGATTGAAATGTTTTAATTTACACAACCAACCACATGAGCTATCAGTGGACAAACCAGTAATGTATGTACAGCACAAACGCAAGAACTCCATCAGGAACAGATATTTCATAGCAACAGAAACTTTAAGACAAAAAGACTGTTTAAGAATTTAAGAGCGGCCAAGGGAAATCTGACTAAAATCTCCTTCAACAGCAAGCTGTGTTCAAGGATAATTTACACATGTACAATATGGATTTGGTATTCAAAAGCAAAAAAGTTCTGCAACACTAACTCAGAATAAAACTTGCAGTGAATGGCACTACCTGAACAGATCCAGATGAAAACAAAATCCTTCAGAGCTAGTCACAAGATAGGAATTTCCTCCTCAAAGAAATTACGACGGTGGCCGATTCAGCTGAGAACTTGCACCTCAGTCAGACTGATAACACGGAAACAAACACCCAAAGGAAACTACCCAGAACACTGCCATCTTCCTGCATTTATCTGACACAGGAGCGCACAGAATCCTTACTGGACGCCCTGGAATGAATTTGCAGAGACCATATACTCCTACAGTAAAGTAATTTTCAGTACAATCTGATCTCCCCCCTGCTCAATAGCTACAGTTTGTTATCTTTCTCCTGGGCTACTTTTTTCTTATGAAGGCAGTCCATCATACATATTCTATGTGGTCAAATTAGTGACAATCGTGGGGGGTAAGGGAAGATGTTTTTCCTCCGTCCTAAACATCTTAATCTTTTACTACTTATTTCTTCCCAACCACATCATCATAAGGCTGTCTGAACTATTTGTCTCCAGTAACGCGTCTGTGAAATTTTCTTTCAGCTTACTGTTTTGTCTTCTCGAAAAAGCCATCCCGTTTGGGCACGTGTGAAGGTAATTGATTTGGTTGATAATGTTGCTGAGTAAATATCACTGCTCATCAAAATGTCAACCTCTTCCTCTGTTTCCATCTCAGATTCCTAGAAGAAAAAATCCCAAATATTGAATAGAACTTAATAATCATGATTACTTCTTCAAAAAAAATACCTTTTTCTTTGGAACTTTTCCCAGAACTAGCATTTCCTGAATTTTCACACTGTTTTATAGAAGCTCTGGCCAAATGGTTACCAAATAGTTTAATCTTAAATATTAATGCAAATAAAGCATCCAAGTGTGATTTATCCAGAAATTCAGCAGCCACACCCTTTCCACAGGCAAAGATCCATATGCTTAAGTGATTGGTGGATAAAGCTATAATTACAAACTTGACTAAATACAAGGGGGCCAATGAGCCCTTGCATTGTTAACAACTAAACTGGCCACAGAGTGACTAAACGGATGCAAAGCAGTGGCAAGCAAGTTTGAAAACCCACCTGAGGACACCTAAATTAAGCGTGCTGGAAAGATCAGAAGTAGCATGCATCATAGCTTAAAAAATATTTGCCTATTCAGAATGATAAAAGATTTTTCCAAAAGATTAATATTCTAGCTTTTTCCTCATTTAGAAGTCTGTATTCAAAAGCACTGTTTTTCGTAACAAAATTTTATGTCACCTATATAGCTTAAGTTGTAACAACTGTGCAAAAAATTATTTGGTTTGCATTTCTTTGGAGCTTGTTTGGATCTTTTTGAGAGGCACATTTTGTTTAATAAAATAAGCCAGACTTCTGATGTGAAGTAAAAGCTTGAGGTATTTCACACCCTACATTCACACAGATCTTTACCTCATGATGTATTCGCTGGTAAACTTTTTGTTCATTGTCTAAAACTACAAAAGATTCAGAGGGTGCGGCATCACCATTAAAAATGAAGCTTAAATCCCCTCGTTGGCACTTCATGTCAGTAAAGTCTATGAGAGTTGTGTCCAGCCTGTGAAAATATACCAATACTTTAGAAGAAGTTACGCATAAACACTCAAATACACTAGTAAGTTCAGTTTGCAAGCAGAAGCATTTTTTTTTTTTTAATCACAACCAAACACACTAAGGCCTAAGATTTCACAGAATATTTCATAAGTGAAGGCTGGGTGTAGAAATAAAAAAACCCTGCTATTAACAATAAGTTTCACATTATAACATCTCTACCATTATAAATGCATTCCAAACTATTCTTACACTAACTTCATAGCAAAAGGTAACATTTTCTTCAGAAAACTTTATTTCAAAACTGCCAGCATGAGAAAGTGACAGAAATTATATAGCCAGTACGTGATACATATTGAGAAATACAACTACCCCGTGTGATCAGCATCCCACTCTACAAGAAGCAGCCACTGATCTGAGTAGCAATATTAGGACATGACCCAAATTATGAAGAGGACTAAGAAACAGACTGATTTTTTTTATTTGACTTAGTTTAGTTGCTGTTGCTATTTTTTCCCCTAACCAACACAGAAGAAATGCTTCTGCTGACCTGAATAACTAGAAGATGGAGCCAAGGACAAAGATCTCTCTAGCAATTCATAGCCGTTATTGCTAGAATATTTACTTCTTTAACAAAGATGGTTAAAGAACCTGAATTTAGTGATCACTTCAGTTCTAAGGGGTGATTGCTTAATACTCATCATATATTGGCCTCTGATTTCAAGAAAGACTCTGTAGCTATTTCCACTCAGTGCCAGTCTCATTACTCCTAGTCTCGTACAAGCAGAGCACACAGAAATGATAAGGAAAAAAATGGTCTCAGACTCAAATTTGACCTAAAATGTCAGTTCACACACCTATGCTAACAGCTTTAATAGAATAAAATTTTCTACAGATTGAATCTTCCGAATCATATGCTTGACTTTTTGTCTGTTTTAAACTTTGGAACCTAAAGAAAAAGACAAAAAAGACAGCTGAATCCAAAAACCCAAACTAAACCAGTTAAAGAGCTGAGCTTGGAAAGACTCTTGGAAGCACTCTATTGAGTTTGTGAATCTGTCACATTAAGCATTTTAAAAAGAGAAACTACACCACTTTTTTTACTACATAGACTGGAGCAGCAACATTTCTCCACAAAATACTGAAAGCTCATTTATTTGAAATTGTGTTAAAAATATCAAATTCCTGTTTTTCAATTAATCATTGTCACGTCTGGTAGATAAAGCCTTATACAGCTTAACTGCTTTTGCTTTATATTTTAAGTGACTCAGGAACTGAAGTTAAGTTCAGATCAATAGAGAAAAAAAAGTCTGAAGTTCAAACCACTTCTTGCTTCTAAATGCCAATGTACAAATACAATGCTGTTTCACAAACGTTTGCAGACTCCACAGCGATTTCTTTCAGACCACACTGGAATCTAATGTTTTCACTAACATGCAGATATTTATGACTTACATAACACACACTGTAAAATCAGTACTTACCTGATATTTATACCTTGTTTGTGTATTTTACATGCATCAGAAGGCAGAATTCGGGAAAGTAAAGGCACTAAAGGCAGGGAGAGAGAATGCAATTAGGACATTGAGGTTCCTCTGCAAAGTGTTTCTATTAAAACTATACATCAGTTTGAATCTTGATGTATTTTAATACAAATATCGCATACCCATTTTCCATCATAATCTCAATACAAATACAACTGACTAATACCAGGGTTATTTCTATTCAATAACAACAGCAAAACTGATTTGTAATTGTACAAACTATTTTCAGCATCAGCACATAATTTAAAATATCTTCAGCCACCGTTAAATAATTTATAAATTCTAATAACTTGTCTTCCAGCTGTCTGAAATTTTAATTCTATGATTTGATAGTTTACTTATATACTGTACTGACAGAAAGCCTAGCTACAATTAAAGCAGAACACCCACAAGCAGGAAAAAAAAATCCAGTGCACTAAGCTTAAAACATTAAGCAAACATTAAACCACCAGTGGAACCGAGAGTCAGTGTAGTATTACAAGATGGATATATGACACTGCATCTGCCCTTATTCTAAAATGGATCATTTACTTTATAGCAATAAAACTAATTCAACACAATGGCATTTCAACACTTTCTTCAAAATGAACTATAAAAAATTAAGACCACCTGTGAAGTGTCATTAGCCTAGAAGACCAATAATTAGGACAGAGGTACTGCCCAGAGCATCTTTTTCTCTTCAAGAAAGAGAATATATAGAAAAAACTAAATAATGTAAACAGAGGTACAGTGAGCCTCCTGTAGAAGAGGACCCCTAGAAGTTCACTTTACCTCTGGCATCACTTTTTCTGTGCAATGTCTGACTGCCACCATCATACCCTGCAAGTCAGGCTGCAGTCTCATCACTAAGCAATGTCTTATCTTACTCCATGCCTAGCTCTACTCTTTTTCACGCTGACTCTTCCACGAAAAAGTAGGCCACTTAGAAAAATGAGGTGTTTGTCCCATATCTGTTCAATGTTTGATGGCAGCCTGGCTGCTCATTCTTCCTCTGAATACTGGAAGAGGCATATAGTGCAGCAAATACTTAGACTATGCCTCTATGAAAGTACATAAAATTACTAACTTAAATTTCAACTGGTAATAGAAGCTATCACTTCCGATATTTTTACATTATTCAGACATGTTGATAATTGTTAATACATTTTTGCTAATTTATTTATATTTTTCTTCTACAGATAAGAGGTGGAAATTTAGAAAATGCTAAATGTTATACAGTCACATAAAAGAAACATTAAGGTGAAGCTAGGATCTGAAGAACCTACGACATAGTTGCACTTAACTGACAGGCACCATTCAGAGTACAGGCTGAAATTCAGGAAATTAAATGCCCCAAGTCCAGTTACTCAACTAAATTGCTCAAACCACTGCTTTATAGTGACACCAATCGACCAGATAGAGACATTTTAATATTTTACTCTTCTAATAATCAGTTTCTTAAACAACAGTGTGTTTCCCCCCCATATTGTATCACTAGATTACAGAATAAATTCAGCTCCAAAAATGAATAAGCAAAAATAATTCAGAAAAAAAGTTGTCTATCCTTTCTTTATCACTTAGATCTTGATAACTGGATTGTGAACATTCCAACATGCAAACCAGAAGAGAATTTAAGCTTGAGAATGAGCGTGCTGAAGACTGATTATATTACCTGCCTATGAAAGGAATACGGAATTGCTTACCCCAACTTTGAAAATCCCAGTGAAGCTCTAGATAGAAGTCACCTAGCTGAGATGAAAAGAGTAATATATTAACAAGCTTTTTAGTCTAAATGACAACTGTAAAATTTACTGAAAGACAGGGAGAAGTTGTGTTTCGCCAAGCAAAGAAAAGGTTTTCTCTAATGTTTGTATTTGAATTTATACTGAACTTAAACATTTCTGAAGCTTTAACTAGAGCAGAATCAATAATGATAAAATTACATAACTCATTTGAACTACCCATTTTTAATGATTTTTTAAAAATAATAATTTACACAGCTATTAAGCCATGGACCGTAAAAGATTTATTGCAAATATGTATTTAAAAAAAGATCTATGGAGCTCTTTGCTTGCTTTGATTGATCATATTCACCCCACGGAATTATGTGTTCTGGCTTAAATTAATGAGTCAGGTTTCAGTTAGGAGTATTCACATACACAAATTTCAATCTGCCTTCTGGAAATATGCTTAAGTCATTATATAAAAATTCCTCTACCTCCATAAACACATGCCAGCCAACTCCTTTAAACTGTATGCAAAGCAAAAGCAAGGTAAGGTGTGACTTGATTAAAATTAGCAAATGTTGGTAATACACCGAGGTAGCCACATACTTCTACTCCATGCAAGAAGAAAAATACGCAACTCTAGGCCAGGTCTTGCACCATGAGAATTAAATCAAAAATCTTTTTCATTACTAAGCAAGGGAAGAGTCATTCATGATTGGTGACTAAATAAAATCAGTAGATTATTCACCAAAACAAAAGATGTAAGAAAGCCTTAAAAATCTAATGAAATGAATACAGATTAAAAATACATTCTTTAAGTTTTAGGTTGCAAAGACGACTAGCAAGTCTGTCTTACATAAACCTTTCTATTTGAATTTCCAGAAGTTGAGAAGGAATTATCTTAAAAATACACATAATTCGGTGACCCCTTAAAATGGGCACTGTAAACCAAGATTGCTATTAAGAGCAAAAGAGATTTGTAAAGGCAAGTAAAAAACTTTTTTACAGTTCGCCAGAGCATCCATACTAAGGACATAAGCCACTGCTTTCCATCATGATCTGTTTTTTGTCAACACAACTGCCTTGAACTTACCTCTTTGAGGGCTTTTAATAATCGAGGTCGCTTTTCTTCAACACTTTCCCTGGACTGCTGTTTAAGCTTCCTTAGGAGTGCTGTAACTGAACAGAAATTAACTTTAAAGTAAATCTGTTCTATTTGTTTGTTAATTACAGGTTAGTGTCATTATTTGATATCTTAAAAAAAAGAAAAACAATGCAAATGTAACATTTCATCAGACTTTGGAGTAATTATACATAGCCTACTCTCATCACAACAGGAAGGAAAACCTCAATAATTGGTTATAATATAAAGTATACAATCGTGTCAATAGGTCTTTTACACATGTATTAGCAAACACATGGGTACACATGTATATTACCGCACGCAAGGCTATAGATTGCATAACATCTGCTCCCACTGAGAAAATTCTTTAGTAGCGAGGAGCTGACATGCAGAATGTTGTTAGCATATTGCAAACTAGTGCATTAATGTATTAATAATATATTAGTATATATATAAAATATATAGTGAGTTTTCTGCTATGGGACATGGTAATACCAAATACTATTAACATCCAGTAGTGAGTAGCAGTAGAATAATTTTCCCTTTACTACTTCATATCTGAAGTGAATAAGTAATCAGTATATTTGCCTACCATCCTGTTGAGATGAAACATAAAAGCAATATCCCACTGCCAATTGGTATATCAAATATACATGTGACCACACGGAGCAGTTCCAATTAGATGATCCCATACAGCTAAAATCCATTCTGACCTTGTAACTCCAATTTTAAATATAGAATGCTGGTTTATAGCTTCTACAATCACTTTAAGCAAAATCTTAACTCTACTTAGTATTACGTATCCTAATGCAATTTCTTTCTTACCAAGGAAATGGACATGTGTAGAGCTTGTTGTCTCATATTTAGATATAAAAAAGTTCAGCTGATTAAGATAAACTCTTCAGAGAACTAAAATAGGAGTATTATAAAAAAACGCTAGCTTGAAAACCTGTTCTCCTGTTCTGAATGAGGCCTCAATTTCTGATTAATTGGGAAGCAGAGGCTCTTACTCATTTGTCTGTCTCCATAGCTGATGGCTTCTGCAAGAGGGCTCCATCCCTGAGCATTTTTCACCTTTACTGGAGCGTTATGGGCTAAAAGCAAGTGAGCACATTCTGTAACAAAACAGTAATAAATATTTTCAGTAAACATCAAGGATGTAGCAATATAATTCACAATAAAGGAAACAATAATAAAGCAAAAGTAGTAGATACTCAATATATTAAACAGTTCATCAAAACACATATCTGGATTCTGACTCAAACTTTAAACAAACAAAAAACATTTATGTAAGTACTTATAGCACTTCCCTGCTTAATATTAGCTGTAAAAACATAATTGGTGATCAACATAACCACTGAAGAAATGCCCCTTCTGCTTCTTATATTTTGCTTTTTATAAAGCTATATTTCTGTATGTGCATATATGCACACACAACTATATAACAAATATTTTTAAAACAGTACATCAACTCTCTCTGCTTAATGCACAAAACCATGTACCAAGGCACGCTTCACGGTCTTCCCGCCCTCTATCTCAACCCCCTTCGCCCAAAGGTCAATGGTGAACTGATTTGCTAGAAATGTGCATGGAGACAGAGTGTAGGCAACTCTTGAGAACATCGCGTGTACAGGAGGCAGAGAGGAAGCTGTGGCACTCGCACATCCCTATGTGCTGTAACATCTTGTGGTAATGTGGCACCTAAAGCTGGCATACAAGCACACTCTCACCTAGGCAAGCCTCAGAATGTGTGCATAACCAGCTGTACAACAGGTAACAGGTATTGTAGGACTAACAATGTGGATACCTGGAGCACTGACAACAGAGCACACAACTCATGGTCCCATGCTCCATCAACAGAGAGGTACACTTGCAACGCGCTACATTTTTCATCAACAGCATCAGTAACAGCGTACATCAATGCCATCTCTAATGCTCAGCATGCACACACTGTGCTGATAAAGCAACATTAACATCTCATCAAAGCCACACAAGTTCCTAGCAGTGTCACAGCTCAGCTTGCATTCCCTTCTCTGTCTGCCATCTAAAAGGTGATGGTGCAATGACGAATAGTCCTTAAAATTAAGGAGAAAAGAAAGCTTTCAGTGTTTCCATGTTTTGAATAAGCTGCCCTCATTTGAAACGGTTCTTCAGTTTCTAACTACAGAAAGTTTCCTCACCACACCACATTAAAATCAACCTGACCTATCTGCAAATGATAGCGCAGTAACAAGCTGGAGCTGCAGGCTGAAGAAATGTCTCATTATGAATAGGATGGGCAGGCATGACGGACAGAGGAACTGCCTGTATTATTCTCCTACTATAGGTGTTACAGGAAACCGTACTAGTCATTCCAGATGCAACAATCGTGAGTCACTGGCAAGCACAGTGTTTGGAAAGGAAGAGACACTTCACCGGTGAATATACTATCTTTTGTGGTAAATAAACAAAAGCCCTGACTACTTTGTCAGCAAGCACAGAGAAGTATTTTTATGGGTGCTTAAATATAGTGCCTAACACAATAACAACACTGTACAGTAAGCAGGCAAATAAGCTTGCATTTACCAGACAGATTACAATTTCAGTTAAGCAAACAGGATGTAAATTCACCCTGCACTTCAGAAAAGACTGGCTATAACGCTGCTATATACAGCTGAACAGTTGATATGCATCACCCCAGAAAGACAGAAAACTGACCTTCGATATCAATGAGACAGACTAACAAGACAGGAAAGGACCTGGGGTTCTTGGTGGATCAACGATTATGCAGGATTCAAAGTCGAAACAGTAAAAACAGATATTGTGCCGGATGTCATGCACAAATACCCCTGCTCTAGGCAAACTAGACAAAGGCTCACCTCAAGCATCCTAAAGGATTTAGGGCTTTACACACAGGATGACTGACTATATGGGAAGAAGCCAGGAGGTGAACTGCAAACTGAAATCTAAAACATGCAGTCAATGAGAAAAGGAGTAGAGGGAAGAAATGCCTCTCCTCACTGTACTATACGTGAGGATAACTCATATTCAAGGAATTTGTCAGCATTGCTTTTTATCCTGGAGCTGAAACATAAAATAACATAAAATAACCAAATTTTAAGAGAGACTTAGAATAAATATTCAACCATACTGAATCAAAGTTGGTAAACTATTTTTTTATCAGTTTTATTAGAAGCATCATCTTTGATCAAAATTGTTTGTATTTATTAACGTGGTATGATACTGTGGTAGTTACACAGAGAGTGTCCCTTCATGAGAGCTAATCGCCTTTTAACCAAAAACACACAACCCCTTCTACATCCAACAGTGCAAAACTTGTAAATATTAACTAATGACCGTACCAAACTAAAGCTTGAAACAAACACTGCAATAAGGCACAACAGAAGTCATATACATAGCTGACCATCACTGCTTGAAAACATAGAGTAAGTAGTTACAAAACTAAAATCTATCTTACAAAGAAAAATGCCTTATTTAAGGCTGAGAAATTAAAGGAAGGTTTCTGCCTCTGTTTCCTTCTGTTGTTCTAAGACTAGCCTAGGACCCTCACTGGAAAAAAGCAGTTCTGACAAAGCACCATTTTTCCCAAGTTTAAAAAAAAAAAAAAAAAATCCTATCTGTGACTTCTAGTGGGCAGGCACTTGTAAAATATATTTGCCTCACTGCTGTCTCAAAAAGTTTCTGCATTTTTTTTTTTAATTTAAAATATATCACAGGCTAGACAAATATTGGCAGATTCCAGCAAGCTCTACTGTTTCTTCTTCTGCATAAGCCACCTCTCTCCCTTCTTCCTTCAAAATTACTTCCCACTCTGACTCTCAATTATCTTAGATCATTTCCTAGGTATTACTAAAACATCCTAACACAACTGACTGCATTTCCTGCATTCCCTTCTCCAAATCTGACAGGTGCTTTGGTTAACAACAGCTCTCTTGTGGAGCAGTACCACATACCAGGTGCAGGACTCACATGCCTGAATGAAACCAAGCCATTCTTGTTTCAGTAGTGAAAAAGAATTTTACTGTCACGGAGACTGAACAATCATACTCCGTGTTTCTTCCCAGTCTTGAAACATCTACTTCTATACTTCCTATTTGAAGTAGAAATTTAAATCCTGTGCCTCGAAATTCTGCTGTAAAGAAATCCTCGAAGGATATCTGGAAAGATGAGAGCCATTGCGAATCAACAGGCTGCACAGTCCTGTAGGCTGTTCTGTGCCCCACATAGGGAATTCTTGAAACATGAAGAAACAGGTAGGCAGTGGGTCAGAAATTTCAATCAAGTGAGTGAAGAAGTATGGTGAGTGGAGGAGTATGCAAAAAGCAGGTGAGTGATTACATTTCCACTCACAGAGTCATTTTATTCTAGAGGATGTTATTCTGATTCACTTCACTGGGAAAAAGCTAAACGGGGTTGTTCAACACCTCCAGTGAGTAGATCAGCAACAAACACAGTGACACTAATAACCAGAAAAGTGTTGACAAAGAGAAAGGGTATCATCACACAAACACAAATTAATAACCCTTCTGTACCACAAATTAATTGCACATTACAATAGAGATCTGCCTGGATCAAGTCCCCTGCCTACACATACTGAGTATATCCCTCCACTTCAGCTGCTTGGATGCCAAAGCGGAAGCAGGCATGCATATGCTTGCCTCCCCTGCTTAGAGCTGTTTCTCAATCTTCTATGACATTCCAAGTTTCCCAATTTCCTTCTAACTTTGCAAAAAGAGAGGAGCTGGGTCCACCCACTGTTCTTGGTCTAGGCTCATAAAGAGTCCAGCTGCTACAACTCCTTTCCAGCTTACCCCATTCACTACCTAGTTCCTTGATTGTGGCCTAAAGAGCAGCTCTGATTTCTTCTCCAACTTTTCTCTTCTAAATCTGCATGGCGTCTTCTTTTCAGAAAACCTCAACTTTGAACTAGCTTGAAACACAAGATCACGTTCAGGAAAAGTAAAAAAATCTTTTTCTCCTCTTGCCCCTAAGTCTTCAGGATAATTTAAGAGCTAACAAAATTGATGGTTTTACCTACCTTTATGTCCCAACATCACAGCAAGATGTAAAGGAGTGTTTCCTAAAATAAATAATAGAAATAAAAAGATATTAGATACAAGATAACAGAATCCACTGCAATTCCTTCAGGCGTTTGCACATACAACTCAAACGTTACGTGTTAAGAAACTTCAGTTACATGACCTAACCAAGGAACACACTAAAATACACCAGAGCAGTTACATTTTTCTAAGCAAGCATTTGGATTATACTTGTTAAAATAAATACATCTGAAACACATTTCATGGGCCAAGAGAGGAGTTGTTTTTTTTTTTTATCTTGAAATTTATTCCAGGCAAAGAGGCCCTATTGTATCTTCAAGAAAGAGATAACCCAAACCTCTATGCTTATCATGGTCTGTAAAGTCTGATATTTTACAAAGAATGACATATTTAGGTTAAAAGCTACTCAAAGATATGATAGTGATTAAAATTTTAAGACCCTATTTTATTAATTTTTCAAAGATTTAGTACAAAATTTTTACTAACACAGTATTGGACAGATTGCACAGTAACAGTAACTTCACTACAAAAAAGCCTTTTGGTTATTTTAATGCCTTGTTTCCAAAGAAAGCTTCCAAGATTATTAGCAGATATTACAAACATGACCCTATTTTCCTGGCTATACATATGACACATTTTGTACTTCTGTTCTTAAATATGCACTGTAAGGTACAGAGAGTTGTTTTTCTGGATTAATGTTGCTACCAGAATTCTGATCCATTAGCTTAAGGATGCCAAATTCTTCCATTTAACTGTATTACTCTGTTTATACGTTTAAACATTTTCTTAGTGGAGTTAAGAGAAAAACTACTGGAAAACAAATTTCTGTTGCAATTATAACAAATGCACTTGAATTTAGGGTTATTTTACAGTATCATGTTAGCAATAAGTACTTGCTACATGCAAAGGATGATGTAGTGTACGTCTAAAAGATGTAATCCAAAACATTGCGAGGTTGCTATACAAAGTAATTGCCAGCATACTATACTATCATGAAATCTTTGATCAAGATAGGCAAGCAGTCAAAGGCAGAGTTTCTAAGTGGTTTTGAATGAGCTATTCAACATGTAGTACAAATTATTCTTGTGGGTCACTAGCAACATCACAGACAGCTACATCCTAGTTCATTATGCACACTCTAACTAACCTAACCTCAAATTTTCTATTAATAGATTTTGTAACATCTGTGAGCCAAAACATAATTTAGAATACTGGATGCAGCCATTCTTTGGGAAGTGACTGAAATAACAATGTTACTGAGGAACAAACTTGAGAATGAGCCAAACCGTGTACTCAGAAAATTCAAATCGTGCAAGCCAGGAGTAAACATCTTCCTCACCTTATCAAGCACTTCAATGGGAGATATCTATATCTATCTATATATATAAAAAATAGCTCTACACTAAGTTTTCTTTTACACTAATAAACCTTAAAATTTAAAAGAACACTCCACCTTTCAAACAGTGAATAAAACAGAGCCAGACAGCTCCAGTAGCTATGACAGCTTGGTATAAAGGCAAGAAACAACAAAACAAAAGCTAACTAGGCCTGTGACAGCTTTCCTGAGAACTTCGTCAGATTTCATTCAGCCGATAAGCAGAAAGTGCAGTTGTGCGATAACACACATCATTTCAAAACTCCTCTGGACAAGGTTCTGAGCAACCTAACTCCAGTGTTATCTCTGCTTTGAGCAGGAGGTTGGACTAGATCACCTCCAGAGAGCTCTTCCAGCATAGATTTTTCTTTGACTCAATGATTGTCTTCACACCAAAAAGTATGCAATTCAAAAATTAGATAGGAAACTTGGATACAGCAGACAAGGGGGAGAAGAAGAGGAGCATGCAGAAAAACAGACAGCGCAATAACCAATAAATCACAGAAACTAGAATCTATCAATTCCAGAATTAAAAAATAAAAAGCTATTTATGAGGAAGCTGAAAAGAGGTAGCACCCTGCTTGCTGGTCTTCAGCCTCTTTAGCTGGTAAAGAGGAGTCTAAGGTTTAACAAACATTAGCAAACTAAAGGAAGAGGTTAGCTGCTGTACTAAAGGGAGAGGAGCCACACTAACAGATAAGCCAGGAAAGCACCTTTAGGAAAGGGGGTAAGAAGGGAAGGCAAGGCAAACACATAGAAAAGGCACATTATGAAACATAGAAAGAAGCACTGTAGTTCCTACCGTTCTGGACTACCTGGCCAGTCAGGCCTTTTCCTCACTGCCCATGATAAACTCCTCTCCAGACAACTCTTAACCTGGACCAGCCCAGCTCAGTGAGCACAGACCCAACAGCGCGGGGCTGCTTTGGAGAGCTGGCTGGAGCATGGTGGCAGGACTGCGGATGGAGCAGTCTAACAATGTGCACGCAGCACACCAAACCCTGTAAGCACCACAGTAATCTCATGTACATTTTTACTGCATCAAAATTCCACTGCTACTTTACAGAAGTACCTCCCTGACCCCCTTCCCCAAAGGAAAACAGTCTCAGCAAGAGCTGAGACACAACGCTAGCTTTGGCACATGCAAAAAAATCAAACCTGGAACAGCATTTTGCACAGTTCCATTACTAATCATCTGTCTTAAGATCTGATAAACCTGGGGAGGTCTTGATGCTCTTTGGGCGAAACAAAATGGGTTTTATCACTAGCAAATTTAACTCTGACTTATTAAAATAAGCCATCCAAACTGTATAAGGTTGTAGGTCACAAAATGAAAAAATTATGGTGAGCTCATAGAATGCCTCTATGCAATCTTCAGGTTCTTCCCCCCAGCAGGAGAAAGGGAAGAGCTGTTCCAGTAGAAAGACTCCTCTTTTGTCTAATCATAAGTCTTAAGCAGAAGTAAGCTTTCACTCTGCCCAGGAAAACTGAGGGAAGACAAATGCCTTGGAAAAGATGAGACCAGTGCTGCCACAGTCTCTCATCTAGCAACAACTACCAACCATCAATTGGTACCAGCAGCAGCAGTACTTATCAGGGTTTGAAGCAGGCAGCAGCCAAAGACTTTCCATACATTTAATCTCAGAAACCTGGCTGGCTGGCAGGCACAACGGGATAAATTAACTTCTACTCCTTTGGGAGAGATGGGATCTGAAAATGTAAACCCAATCCCAGCAGCTGCTGAAACAAAGCCACACTATCATGCTCTTGCTAGCATTTGGATGATAAAAGTCCCAGACTGATGAATTAATTAGTACCAGTGTTTACAGGACTCAAAGGGAACCGCTCCACTGGAATTCCATCATACTGCAACCTCAAGTTCCACCGATCCTAAAATACAGATCATGTTTAGTTGCTTCATCATGGCAAGAACAGCTGCGACTCCTCTAGAATGTTTACTATCCAGAGCATATAGAATAATTCTAGGTAAAATTAGTCTGATGAAAAAAAAATGGTGAGCTTTAACACTAATCAATTTTTCCTAGTCAGTGCACAGTGCAACTAAGCATTTCTGCCTGGATAGGCAAGGCAGTGGGAGAGAGCAGCTTCACTTCTTTCAGTTGCATGGATGTTTTTAACAGCTTGAGGTTTTCAATGAACCACAGCACAAGCCCCAACAGTAAGCGTTAGATTCCATGAAAACAAGTAGCTTTACACGAGGCAGCTGCTGGAGAGAGAGAGGAGTGTAAATATAAAACTATGTCATTTACCTGTGTAAGAGGGCCACAATAAAAAGGGCACAGTAAATATTTCAGTGGCTGATGTGTAGTTCTGATGACTTCCACGCAATTTAATAATAATGATAACGTGTTTGATATGATCATTTCTAGACACTGACTAGAACACGAATGGGCACATACTTGAACAGTTGCAATCAAATCCATTCTTTTGCCAACAGCTTGATTCACCATATAAACAAATCTCACATTTCCCTTCCATCTAAAGACAACTTCATCAATATCTATAGCTTTGGGAAATGAGCATATATGCTTCCCTCCCCAAGTCATAGAGCCTACAGAGCCTTATTCCAAGAAAGCAGTGATAAAACAGTGCCCGAAATCCTGCACGTGCACACCCAGGGCATGCAAACAAAGACTGTTTGCACAAAAATGCACATAAAATACAGTACTTGTCCACATGCACGTGCATGTGTAGTTTTTAACCTTTCGCCAGGCATCTGGCACACCTACAAGGAAGCTGAGTCTGTTTTCCAAGAGTACTTCAGCAAGATTTGTCTATTCCAGAATAGAACATGTTTTTATTCTGAATATATGCTTAAGCTCTTAAATGCATGTTATAGTAAAAATAAAAATAATCTAATAGGTGTACGTACAAGCTTCTCCCAAGAAACTCATGATTTCTGGAACAACGATATTGGCCTTCCGATGGGTAATGTTTTTTGAGGTTAACTTAGAGAGCGAACCAGGGTGCACTCAATTTACAGACACAGACAGCGTTTGTTTTATCAGAACACCAAGAGTTTAACATTCTAAAGGACTTAGCTTTTCTGCACTTAACCACACACTAACAATGGGACTGAATTATAAACACTAACTGTTACTAGAAGTTCCTTCTCCCCTCTGTCACTTCCTTATCATGTACTAGGATTCTTCTGGCTTATTTCTGAGTACAATTATAAGCCGAAGTTATCTACCCCAAATAACTCACAATTCAAATATGTAAACAAGTGACAGATGGATTCAGGCAGAAAGAAAACAATAACAAGGAAATATTAGTCAGGCCTTTGGTATGTCAAGACATCAAGGGTTTTGTTGTTGGGGTTTTTTTCAAAACTTAATAGCAAAGGAACACTCAAAGTAAAAACTTGGAGGAAGATAATGAGACAGAAATCCCCAAAGCGTTCCTACATTGCATTGAGAAAGCAGAAAGACGTTCATTTGAAATTTTTTTATATATGTGTGTGTGCATATATATATTAAAAAAAGGATGGTATCAATGTTTGTGATATACATTGAAGATGATACCGCAGCAAAGATAGATCAGGAAGTGCCTTCAAAGATATTAAGCTTATGATGATGAGTTATTTGATGAGGAATTGGAGGAGTTGTAGGGGAGAAGTCAGCAGAAGGAATACACTGAGTGAGAACATTTCTTCCCGAGTCTGTTGCTTTCATTCTACCAGTATTTGCTGCAACGTTTGGAATGAAGATGACAGGATAAATATATCTGTAGCTATATTTATAACAACGTACTTAGAAAAATGTTATGACAGTTGTAATACTCCTCCCTGTCCTGATTGAGAAAACTGAGCTGTGTATTACTCTGCATACATTAGTTTGTGTTTCAGAGTGACTAATGTTATCATGGACATGACTTATAATTTCCAATTACATTATTCTTCCCATTGTACCAATTCCAAAGACTGCTCTACCTTAATGTTCCTTTTTATTTTACACAACACAATTAAGTAAAACAAAGGGAACATTTATCTCTTAATCAGAAAAAGAACGTAACTGTGCCCTTTAATCACAACTTTTCCACATACCACATACGGTATAACTTAGCATTCTCCAGGAGAAACATATCGTGTTACTCTTGAAATGGGCAGGAAACATAAGAGATGAAAACTAACCATGAAACTTAAGCTGACTTGACGGGCTGATTTATTTTTTAACAATGTAAAATATTCCCCAAATTAAACATATTATTTTAAAACGTCCTAGCAAGATTTTAAATATTTATGCATTACAGAGTAGCATGAGGATCATATTTCTACCTCTGCTACTGCCACTTCTATGTCCAAAGCAAGCTTGCAGGGGAGCAGAGAACAAGATTTTGGCTCTTTCAAATCCCAGAACTAAAGCATTTTAAATTTTTTTTTGTTTTTAGCCTGGAGAAAAATCAAAGATAGTTCCACCGACTGCCAAAGGAACCACTCCTGACTGTGCTCCTCATCTCGGAAAGTAAACAGGTGACAGTTCAGACGCTTTTAGAAAACCAACGTACTTTTAGAAATGAAGTAGTTTTTTGGACATGAAGCAACACCCGGCTGACGCTCTCCCAGCATCACTCTGCTACAAAAGCCGGTACCGCGCTCACTCGTATTACGAAAATCCCAAGAATTTTCCAAGCGTGGGGCCGCGCTGCTCCGCAGACCCCGTTACCGCTTCCACCCCCGCCAACCGCCCAAGCCCCCGGGGAGAAACACCGGCGGCAATTCAGGAAACAGGGGCGAGGTCTCGGGCCGAGCAGGAGAGAGGCGAGGCTGCGGCTCCCGCGGAGCCCGAGGCAGCTCCCCACGGCGCGGCGGGCGAAGCGGCCGCCACCGCCCGCACGCCGGGCACCGGGCCCGCCCCGCGGGCAGCGCCGCGCCGCTCCCCTCCGCCGCCCCGGCCGCTCACCGTGACTGTCCTTCTGGCCGATGCCCTGGGTGCGGATGAGGGCCGAGAGCCGCCTCACGTCCCCCTTGAAGACGCACTCGTGGACGGGGAAGTGCGCCGGGCACTTGTCGGGCTCGGCGGGCGGGCCCGTCCCGCCGGCCGCCGGCCCCCCCTTCAGCGGCAGCCGGTGGTGGTGGTTGCTGAAGATGCGGTGGCCCCCGGCCCGGCCGCCCTTGCCGCTGCTCCCGCGCCCCCCGGTGAAGATGCCTCCGGGCGCGGCGGCCGCCTCCTCCTCGCCGGGCGCCAGCAGGTCCCCGTCCTCCTTGCTGGGCTTGTGGTCCCTGCGCAGCGAGCGCAGCTTCTCTCCGGTCATCGCCAGCGGCGGCCCCGCGGGCGGCGGGGCCCCGCCGGGAAGACTCGCCGCAGCCGGAGGGTCGATACGCTCAGAGCCGCGGCGGCGAGTCCCGTCCCGTCGGCATCCCCCGCCAGAAGCACCCGGAGCCCGCCGCGCCGAGGAGCCGCCCGCCCGCCCGCGGGGGCCCGCTCAACGGCCCGGCGCCGCCGCCATCTTGGCGGACTGCTCCCGCGAGAGGCGCGGCGCGAGGCGAGACTTCCCCGGGCACCGCGAGACTGCGCGGAGGGCGGGAGGCGGCGGCGGGGCCGGGCGGCGGGCGGCCCCCGGCGCGGGGCTGGGGCTGGGGCCGGGGCGGCGCGGCCCGGCACCGCCCCTCGCTCGGCTCGGCTCGGCTCGGCGGGCCCCCTGCGCGCCCGGCCCTCACGCAAGCGGGCTCTCGGCCGGGGCAGAGGCCCGCGGGCGGCCCCTGGTGGCCGCCGCCGAGGCGAAGGCCGAGCCAGCGCTTGGAGTACCGCGGGCAGCCCTTGGTCCGGCGGCTGCGCTGGCTCTTTAGGTCAGGGCTCGGGTGTACCCTTCACAGGGATTTATAGACTCATAGAATCGTTTAGGTTGGAAAAGACCCTTAAGATCATCGAGTCCAACCGTTAACCCAGCACTGCCAAGTCCACCACTACACCATGTCCTCAAGCACTGCGTCTACCCGTCTTTTAAAAACCTCCAGGGATGGGGACTCAACCACTTCCCTGGGCAGCCTGTTCCAGTGCCTGACTACCCTTTCGGTGAAGAAGTTTTTCCTAATATCCAACCTAAACTTCCCCTGGTGCAGCCTGAAGCCGTTTCCTGTCGCTTGTTACTTGGGAACAGAGACTGACCCCCCACCTCGCTACGACCTCCTTTCAGGCAGCTGTAGAGAGCAATAAGGTCTCCCCTCAGCCTCCTTTTCCCAAAATTTATGCACACGCTAATGTATCTGTGCTAAGAATATATCTGGCATTTCTCGGGAAACAGCTGCTTCTTACACTGGCAGGAAGGGCCTCCCGTTGTCTCACAGGCACAGAGAGAGGGAATACCTCGTGGGCCAGGCAGCTCACCATTCTTCCCTTGAGGTGACTGCATTTCTCAGGGGGCCATGCCTTCCTACAGACCTTGCATCCCGTATCCTTGGACCATTACTGCTGCTACAGCACAGGCTCTGGCTCTTGGGAAGCACTCCCAGCTACCCAGGCTTATCTCAGCCTGCTGAGAGAGAGAAGCACCATCTCTGGTGCTGCATATCATGAGGGAAGGACCCAGATTCTCAGTCCATTGCAAAAATCTGCTGTGATGACTCCTATGGATTCCTCTCGGATTCATTTGTGAAGTGGCAAGGTGGATCCAGGAGCATCTCGGTTTGAGGTTTCATTACGCAACTGTATAGATGACAGCATATGTTCTGTACGTTGCGTGCCAGAGGTGTACACAAACCACACAACAATTAAATATATGAGATGAGACAATTCCTCTTGTTTGCTAAGAGAACAGAAGCACTGGGTTATTTCCTGGGTGTTGAAAGGTCAAAGGATTTCTCAACACGATCTCAAATCAGCGTCTCCTCTGGCACTCCTTCTGTGAATCCCCTTGTGAGCCAAGGAAAAGAAATAGGCTGCTAATGCTGTTCTGAACAAAACGTCACCCAGTCCCTTCACTCTTCATCCATTTCCCTTGTTTGCGTGGCAATTTCATTCACCGAGGGAAAGGGAAATAGAAGGGAAAGACCCAGCGTGATACATGACTATGAAAGAAGAAGTTATCTGGAGAATGGTGGGACCTGTACAAGTGTCTTCCTCAAAAGCACGTGCAGGAAAAGGGAAAGACAAAACAGTCCTCCTGTCCTTGTTAGTCCTCGTAGGTGCATTATCATCTTATAAAGTAACTGTGTTAGGTTCAGAGCTTCCAGATTTCCCTGCAGAAACTCCTTCTTTAGTGCCGGTTCTGCAAGTATCTACTTACAATAGTGGAATGCATCATTTAAAAAATGATGATATGTCAAATTCCAGGTAAACTGGATTTTTTACTAATGCTTCCAGGGGAAACAACCTACAACCTTTCTGGGTGACCTCTTTCTTTACCCAATTTGCATCATCTCCTCTCATACTAAGTGGCTAAGAAGAATTCTAGGCAGACATAGGAACTATGAAATACGATTTCTGTGCCTGCTGTCTTCAGAGTGACAACACAGCTGCTTCCCCCACAGCTACAATTACAATTAGATTTTACAGTTCTAACACAGAATTTTAAATAATTCTAGGGGGAAAAAAAGTCACCTTTGCTCTATACTCTATTGGTCTTTCCAACAAGATTTTTCTGGCTCTTCTTGCTTTTAGAGAAAATTAAAACTCATTCACAAACAGAATTTGAGGGGTTGACACTGTCAACAATTCTGATGTCTTTTGTCCGTTCTCCAGTGCTGCACAAGAGGCTGTTTGCTGTGCTGGAAACATGTCAGGTGCATAGCTAGTCTTGTGGAGGAGATGTACTAGCTCAAGTTTTAGCTGATGTTGGAAACTTCACGTTGCATTTTTAATCACTGGAAGCCAGCTAAGAGGAGACAGAGGCATGAAGTCACTGTTTACCAGCTTATTATGGAGTCCCTTATTCAATCCAGAAATATAATGAATGCATTACTAATGGGAAGTGCACTATGAAAACTGGTGTTTGTAGTGAATCCAAATGTCCTCCTGTGCTAGGACTACTGCGTAATTATTATACACCTACAAATTCTTGAGAATGTTTGGAGTTTTTTTACCATCTATCAACAGAACTTTGACTTGTTTATATTCTCTATCTTCTTAAATTACTTAAATTGCTCTCTTCCAAGCACTAGGCAATTTAGATGAAAGTAGCAGGATCAGATATTGTGGCAATATGGAACTACATTTTCTACAGTTTCTGGGCTGTGAGTCTATGGAAACTTCACTTATGGAATTCCTCAAGTAGGAAATAAATAATGGAGGAGTAATTTCTCATGGGTGTATTCCTCCAGGAAGGATGCCGAAATTTTTAGTATATAAATGAATAGGTCAAAAAATAGAGAGGAATAAAAGACTAAATTTGTACAAAACCCGAAGGTAGTCAGTAAATGAAAATGATATACTATAAGTGTGCATCTGCATTTATTCTAGCTGTAAGTCTAACAGTAACATTTAAACTTACGAAGAGTACCTAATAGAATATTGAAAGCACCCGAGTATAGAGAAGTGCTCTCTGGTTGCCTTTTTCCTTATTTCCACAAGGCAAAGCAAAAATAAATGAGGTCCTGGAGGACAGCAAATGGAATTTGCCAGCTCTGGAGAAATTAACTTCTGCTTCTCCCAGGCATTCAGAATGACTGGCTTGAGAGATGCTAGAGAGCAATACATTTTTCAAAGTGACAAAGAACATTTAAGGAAATTAAACTTAACAGGATAAAGTAGGTAAGAAATTTTAAGACATCATAGCCTCAATGGCTTCTGTTCATGAGAAAATATTAATTCTCTTTTCTTTTCAGCTGGTGCTGTCCCAAAGCATTTCAGAAATTTTTATATCTCCGTATTAAAAAAAAAACAAAACAACCACAAGCTATTTACTCAGACTAATCCATGGGACTAGCATCTGCAGAGTTCTTCTTTGCACTTAGTGAAGTGCTTCAGCAGCCAGCTGTGGGGATATTAGGGTGAGGATCTGTGTCCGTCAAAGGAGCAATAACACCAAAGACCTGTATATTTACTTATGGACAGGACAACCTCCTCCAGAAATAGCCACAAAAGAGTATTGTGGGCTACACAGGTAACCATGACGTGGAAGTGGAGGTAGAGGAAGAAATTTTGTATGACAAGGAAATAATTCCATTTTCCCCTTTGTCTCAGCTTGACTGGCCTGAATTTCATAATACAAATTATTATAGAAAGAAAACAGACCCTTTATGGTACTGCCTGAGATTTGCTGGCCACCTGAAACTTTGTGACTTGATGTCCTGGCAGCATGGCGGGTTCAAAGCAAAGCTTTGCCCATGGGATTTATGTAGACATTTTCCACAGGCCTACAGAAAACAGGTTTGTCACCATAGGATTAAATTCCTCCTTCCTAAATTCAAGGTTGAGGCTAAAATTCAGTGCTAAGGCTGAAAAACGGGCTTGAGAATAATCTGCGTATTTCTTCTACTTAAGATTCAGTTTTGCTGTAAATGTACCTGCAAATGGTACGACAATTATTTCAAATTCAGCCTGAAATGCAAGAGAAGAACATGTAAGCATCAGGAAAAGTTCTCTAACCGTCCGTATCTCGGTCTCGGTTGTGTGACCTCGCTGGGCCCCGTAGCGTGCGTCGGGCCGATGGCCTCAGGTGCAGAGACACCTGAGGGAAGCCGCTCCCTGGGGGTCGCTCGGTCGGGCTACCGGACCCCTGTCACCTGCCGCCTGCAGCCAAGGCCACGGGTTGCCGGGCTGCCAGGCGGCCGCTTCTTTTCTGGCAGGAACGGCTGCTCTCAGGGGCCGAGCCACGCTGACTCGCTGCCTGACCTGCCCGCGGGCCGTTCCGCAGGCTGGGACAGCGCTGCCGTTCCCGCGGCAGGCCCCGGGCCGGAGGCGCGGCTCCAGCGCGGCCGCGGCCCCGCCGCCCCGCGCCCCGCTGGTGTCCGGCGGCGCCCCCCGGCGGGCGCGCGGTGCCTCAGCGGGACGCGTCGCTTCCCGCCCTGCGGCGCGGGCGCTGCCCGGCCCCGCCCCACCCCGCCCCAGCCAATGGGGACGGCGGAGAGGTCCCGCCCGCGCCGCGCCCCTCGAGGCGGGGAGGCGGCAGCGGCGGCGCCTGTGGCGGCGGCGGCGGCAGCAGTCGGAGCCGGGCCATGGAGCGCGGCGGGGCGCGGGGCTTCCTGCCGCCGTTCGCGCACTTCGCCACGCAGGCCATCCACGCCGGGCAGGAGCCCGAGCAGTGGCGCTCGGCCGCCGTGGTGCCGCCCATCTGCCTCTCCACCACCTTCAAGCAGCGGGCTCCCGGACAGCACGCGGTGAGTGCGGCCGCCGGCGGAGCCCCGAGGCGGGCTTGTCCCTACCGGCACGGCCCGGCCCGGCACGGCCCGCCCCGCCCCGCCCGCACGGGGGGCTCCGGGGCGCCGCCGGGGTCTGGGGTCAAAGACGTCGCGCTCGGACGGGGCCTGGCGGCGCGGCCGGGGACATCGCGAGGGCCCGCGGCCCGGCGTGGCCCGGCCCGGCGGGCTGCCACGGGAGGTGCTGGCCGGCCGGGGGGGGCCCGGGGAGACGGCAGGCCCCGGGGAGGGGAGGAGGGGCTCCCAGTTTGCAGCGCGTAGAAATATCTTCCCTCGTGCTAGCTCCTGAAAAACAAAACCCAACCATCTTTTTCCCACTGGAAGAGACGGTTGTGCCGCAGTGGGCTGGAGGGCACAGTTAGGGTGATGGTCAGTGCGAAAGCGGCACGAAAGGCAGCACCCAGCGCTCTTCGGCCCCGGCAGCCTCCGCTCCGCGGCGAGCGTGGCGTTCGGTGCAGGAAGCTGCCAACCGCGGGAAGCTTCGGGCCTTGCCCAGGTGGTTTGCGTGCAGCTGGGGGCTTTCTTGAAGACTGTGTGATAGCAGTGCCGCTGGGCCCGGGCAGAATACATTTTGTCATTTACACAGGTTATGTAAGAGGCTGCTTCAGTTGTCCTTCCAGACCGAACTAATATTTCAGTATTTTGTGGATGTACTGTAGAAAGTACTGGAAGCGTTTGTGTTGAACTGTCATGAGGTTTCTGATTGCTACCGTGCATGTACAAGGGAAATGACACAAATTTGCAACTCATAAATAAGTATTTGTTCCAAACCCGAGGTCTGAACGTCTCAGTGTGCTGGTTGGGCAACAGGAATTTGCCTTGTGATCTTTGATTCCACACAAAATCACTTACACAGACTAAAATTGTGAATGCTTGTAAGTAGGTAGCTGTGTTGAAGAAGACCACAGAAGAAGGAGTCACATGCTGCTGTATTCACATACTGATGATAGAGTGGCCACGTTCTTGCCGGAAGCTCCGTGAGAGCGGTCTGCCAGATTCCTGAATATGATGAAGTTGTCATTAAACAGAAATCCTGAAAGTACGCAAATACCAGGATGCTTAGCCAGGTTCTCTCTGTAACAAGTGCATCCATGCATGCATGAGTATTTTTTTTCTTGTTAAATTTTCTCAGTATTCACATAAAAGCTGTTGCACTGAAGTGTGAAACTTGGCCTGATTGCATGCCAGGGAAATGTTTGAGCTTTCAAGAACTTTTGATGAGTACAGGTTGGCACTGGCTAGTGCCCTGTGGCATCTTTCAAGCAGAGTGTCGTGGAGATGGGACGCATTCTTGCTGATAACATAAGAATGAGTGGACTGTGTCAGACCAAGGCCTTTTCTCCAACGGTGACAAGAGATGTATATCTGGGAAAAAGTAGGATAGTGTGGCTAGCAGTACGATACTTCCCCCGGCAGAAACCATTTTCAGGTTGGAGACGCTCAATTGGATGTTGTGTACGTAGCCAGAAAACCAGCCTGCTGTTCTTGGAGGAGGTGAATGCATAACCTCAGTGTTGAAAGGGAGGACTTTTTAAGCAACCTAGGACTATTATTGTACAAAGCTTTCTCTGTGCTGTCTCAAGCTATATTTTTTTCTTGTTTTCACAATAGGGTTATGAATACAGCCGGAGTGGAAACCCTACCCGAAACTGCCTGGAGAAGGCTGTGGCAGTGCTAGATGGAGCTAAATACTGTAAGCAAATAATAGGTTTCTCAAGCAAGATGTCAACATGTGCGTCTCCTGACAGTGTCTACAGTAGGCATAACTTGGGGAGGAAGGACACGGAGTTGTCAGGAGCCGTTGTATCACAGCAAGGCTTTCACAGCTGCTGACTACTGGTTATGGGCAAGAGCTGCTTCGTGGTATGAAAAAGAGTCCAACGCTTATCATTCAGGAAAGTCCAGCTCAATCATTGGACTTTCCATAGTGACTTTGCTTCCTCTCGCTGCATTTGATGCCTAAGCTAAACTGAATGAGTCCTTGTGCAGCAGCACTGAATGCAGTGGGGAGTAGGAGCCCCACAGCAGCTGTTATCAGACTGCGTTACCCGTGTTCATCCAGGGTTCCACCCTGTGTAAAATCAGGCTGCTGCTTTTACTGAATCCACTTAACGAGTGAGATAGCATAAGTGAGAGTGACAGAACAGGTTCCTTCTAAAAGCAAAGTGAGGAAAGCGAAGGCAAGTTTGACAAGGTTGTATCACATTAAAATACAGCCACTTATTCTTTTCTGTTTTAGGTTTAGCTTATGCTTCTGGCTTAGCTGCTACTTTGAATATTACTCACCTGTTAAAGGCAGGGGATACAATTATCTGCATGGATGATGTCTATGGAGGTATGTAAAGCACAAGTGTTTTTGATCTTCATCGTGCAAATGATTAAATGTACCTATTTGTGGTTCTCGTGAACTTTCTGAATTTCCCACATGGGACCTTACTTTTCTTTAAAGCCTTTTCACTTCATGAGAACACAGAACACTCCTGTCTGATTTTGGTGTTAGAAATTCAAACTCTGAAAGATTCTGTGGCACAACATGGAGGTTTAAAAAATATAGCTAACTAGTAATATATGCTTGAATGAGGGGAAAATAGCAATGTCCTAGCCTTGCACAGATTTGTTTGCAGAGCAGGACCCCCTGCAGTCCAATGTAACACAGCTTTCCAGCTTCTGGTATTTCTACTATTCCTTTCCTAGGTTTGACCCTTTACCAACCAGCATTTTGTCTGGTCTGTTTCAGACAACTATCCTGTCATCTTCCCTGAAAGCACAACTGCCATCTGTTACGCCCATGTCTTCTGAATGGTTCAGTGATGATGCAGCCCACTATTAGGTTTTGATTGTGCGTGGGTTTTGTTTTTTTGATCCATTCTTCCAAGAAACTCCCTAGGAACAAACAGAGTTCATCCACCTCTGCTGAAGTCCTTCAAAAGGTTGATGCCACCCAGAAGTCTGTAGCATGGAAGTCTGCTAGGATAAGCTGTGACAGTCGGTGTCCTTAGCGCCCAGCTCATGTGTTTCACTGATCAGCAAAGCTTGTCTCCCTCCGTCTGCTTCAAGGCCTTAGCACAAAGAGGTGAAATCTGTTTTGTTTTCAAAGGAAGGTTAGAGAGGCCAGCAACAGGTAGCGTTTTTCTAAGCAATAGCTGGAAAACCTTTTAGCAAGAGTTATCACCTTTCCCATTGCTAAGAGTGATTACTGTTTGGCAGTCAGTTCTATATGCTTGTGCATATCAAATATAAATACACACATTTGTTTTTAATGTCTTAGTTCTGTTATGCCAGATAGCTTTTCTCCAAAGTACATCTGGAGCCAAGTAGAGTGAAGACAGCAGAAACCCTACTCACAATCTGCTCCTTTAATTCGCGGCCCTCCCACCACAGAACTTGGTAAACCGAAGTCATTTGGCCAAAGTGTATTATCAGTTCCTCACTTCAGAAAGGCCCATAGGTGTATTTTTCAAGCAAAACCAGTTCACCTGCTCATTAAAGCCTCAGCCTGTGGTGGTTTCTGCAGAGATTAATTTCATTGTTTCTTGCCTGAATTTTTTTCATACTTCTGTTGTAAAGACACCAGCTTCCCCACAGACTGCCTTATTCAGTAGAGTTCACACCCCACAACAGGGTACCTCTGCAGATCTGCCACTGGCCGCTGTGGCCACTGTGTGTTTAGCGCCTTCATTCTTCCCTCGGATATTAGAGGCTCCTTGTGCCCTAAGTCCCTGCTTGCTTTTCTCCTAGGCTGTGCTCTTCTGGCTGTTCGTAGTCATCCTTCCTGCTCGTGTTCTTGCACGCTGCAGCCTGATCCTTTGTCAGCCACTTCCTCGCTGTTGCCTGTGCTGACTTCTTTTTGCCGTGTGGGGTTTACTCCTCCACCATGCTTGTCCTGTGCAGCCTTTCATACTTCAGCCCTGTAACAGCAACCTTTGAGTCACTGGGTAGCGAGTGCTGGCACGTGTCCGTGCTCCCCCCGAGGGTGCACTAGCTTCGGTAAGCTTTTAGTGCATTTTTTGTAAAAAGCCTCGTTGGATAGGAAAGCAGTGCTGCGCTTGCTAATTCAAATGAGTCTGCAGTATTCAAAGTTGTCAGAAAAACAGTAAAAGAAAATTAAAAGCTCTTGGGCCATGCTGGAAAGCGTATTGCCTGGGATGTGTTTAAGAGACGCTGAGTTTTGGGAGGCGTGAGGAGGAGCTGTAGGTAGTTGACACCTCTGAATTCTGAGCCATTGCTGTAACTTCTTAAAAGGGCTACTTGCAGTGTAACCTCTCATTTCCATCTAAGTTTTTTTGTGGTGTGCTATTATTAAATGTAAGACTACTATAAAGCAACTTTTCTGTGGTTTGTATTTGTAGAGTTGACAGCCTATATGAAAATTTCCCATGCTTGAATAAACTTATTACAGCACAAGAGAGATTATAATATATAGCTTATTGTAGAAATAAAAGTGTTTCCTTAAAAAAAAAATCATTCAGATGTAGCGTTCAGCACACAGAATCATACCCTGCATGTACTATGCCTATGGCTAGATGGCAAACTACTGTTCTGCGTAAGTGAGTAAATGTTGAATAACCTTGGCAGAAAGACCTAACGAATTAATTTTTAATCCAGGCAGTGTTGCCAGATAGTCAATATGTTGCACATCTAGTGATCAGCTGGTTGCACATCTAGTGATCAACTGGTTGCTTCTGGTTTCTTCTTTTAATCTTTCCAATGAAAGGCTTCAAAGACAGAAAGGAAGGAAATAATCACTTTTTTATGTTCCTCGCTACATGTTTATTTAATGGCATGATAAGAAACACAGTAGCTGGAGTCTTCCCCTTGATCATTATTCTCCCAGATTCTCAATTAAGCTTATTAAATAGAAAAAAAGAGTTTGAAAATATGTGGTGGAAAAAGTTATTAAAAGTAGGTTGGGGGAAAGAAGATATAAAACCGGGAACTGCTAGCTTGTGCATGGCAAAGGGCTGGAGGAAAAGTTAGAAGCAGGCAAACTAAAAGGAGTCTATATAATTTTCTGATTAAAAAAAACCCGAACAGCTATTCACTGAAAGTACTTCATAAATCACTTTGATTCCATATTCCCATTACTACTTTTCCATGATGTTTAAAACTACAGCAATCTTTAAACTTTTTAGAAATAAAAAAATACTAATGTGCCGTTTATGGTGTAGAGCATAGAACTGTACCCTCCTGACTTTCTGTGGATGCATTCAGGAGGCTGGAGATCAGTCAAGGAAAGTTAAGGAAGTTGTTTCATTTTGTGTCTCTGATTTTTTGTTTTGTTTGGTTTGGTTTTGTTTGGTATTTTTTTAGGCACAAACAGATATTTCAGGAACGTAGCCATGAAAATGGGTTTGAATGTAGTTTTTGTCGACTGCACAAAAACGGAATGCCTGGAAGCTGCAATTACACCAGAGACCAAGGTAGGGGCAAGGGAAATTGCTGAACTTACTTGCTTGATGTCATTAAATAATTTTGTTCTTGCTCTTGTTATATTGGGTGTATGTGTCAAGCAGAGGGGGCTGCAGGGGTGGCCTCTGCAGGGACAGGTTGGGGCACAGCTGGCTCCAACACATTCCCTCTGCAGGCCACGTGGTGACGTTTGTGGTGCCTTTTTGAAAACGTTTTAAGAAGGGCAAAAAACACTGGGGGGAGAGAGAGAGAGAGGAGGAGGGGAAAGGTAAGAAACAGCAGAGGGAGCACCAAGGTCAGAGGAGGAGGAGGTGCTCCATGGCACTGGAGCGGATAATCCCCCACTCTAGTGGAAGATAATTCAGCTGGAAAAGGCCTACAAACTTTGGGGTGTAAAGACTTTGTCCTGGCTATGTCAGGCCTCCTTCAGATGTGATGCACTTAAGTTTTCAAAAGCTTTGATGTTCTTCCCCTGTATCAGTTGTTTTTGTGGAGAATATTACCTCTCCCAAGAAACCTTGCCTTTCTTCAGTAAGGACACTTTCTTATTTCCACTCTGCAAACCTGTCTGAGAAGCTGACACTCAACGAGTTAGCGTTTAAAAGCACTTATGACTTACACATGTATCATCACCAGCATTGTAAAATCTCTAAACTGATGTTTTGTGTTGTTGAATTACTGCAGCTCGTTTGGATTGAAACGCCCACAAACCCCACACTGAAGGTCATTGACATTCAGGCCTGTGCAGATGTAGTACATAAGCATAAAGATGTTCTTCTTGTGGTAGACAACACTTTTATGTCTGCATATTTCCAGGTAAGCCCATTGTTTGTTTACAATTACTCCATTATTTCAGTGTATTCAAAGATACATTTTTAAAATGAAAGCGCCACCAAGGAACTCTAGTTTTGATCTATGCATTGTAAAATTACCCATTCTGTTTCTAAATACAACCCATGTACTGCTGCTGTTTACATTAGTAAAGATGGTATGCAAAGTATTTTATAGCTAGCCATATACCAGTATGATACCAGCAAACCAATATAGCTCAGCAGTCAGGTAAACACACTGAATCAAGACAAGTCAGGTAAGCCATTGGGAGAATGGCTTCTCTGTCATTCAGAAATCATGTTTTTTAGTTCTCACTGATGGAAATTTTAACAGACCTATTAAAAAGTGTCCTGTTTTCTAACTTTGGCCTTTTTATACCAATTCTTTTGCATATGCTGTTTATGATCTGTTCCGAACCACTTGATATTGTAAAAAAGGTAGTGGAAGAAAAAGTTAAAACAAGCAAACTTTGTTAAATCTTTCTTTGAGACATTCAAGTTATCTTTTTCTTCAATATTTTGGTAAATGTGTAGCTTAGAAGTTTGTAATTTTGATATCGAACCACTGGCATAACTTTTCTGGTTTTATAACTAGAATACATGAAGTGAAGAATTTCTTAAGTTCTAAAAATGCTTTGGAAGTCTTGTTCATCTTAACATGGGATAGAAATATTCATGTATATTTCCCAGGAGACCAAGCTAATCCCTTGTATTTTATGTCTAAAGTAAAATTTTTTAATGAGTGCAAAAGGCAAGGTGTCTTTGGTTTTGTTAAGGGTACTGAGATCTTTATAAATTAAGAGAGCTTTACATAAAGTGTTAACGCTTAGCTAAAGCAGCACTTGTGTTTGTCTTGTACATACCAAAGACTTGGTGATTTTACCACCCCTGCAACATATATTACTTCAGAAAGACGTGTGTGAAAGAAGGAAAGTGAGCATCTGGATAAATGAGCTAGTTAATATATCTTTTGTTGGCCTGGTGCTAAGAGAAAGTCAGTTGTAATGATTAATTCTAGTAAGCATAATAGGTAATGTCTTTAAACCCCTCCGGGCTGCTGCTGATAGACTGTACTAAGAAGATCATAATTTTAGAGTGATTTATATAGCAATATTGAATGTAAAAGGCACTGGTGTTTATGCTGCCGTTCTCCTGGCTGTGCATTGGAAATGCACATTGTCCATGTTCCTTGAATAGATGTCCGTGTTTAATCTGACAGCAGCAGTCTTTTATTCTAAATCTGCTTGCTTTGTTACCCTTTAACATATTGATACTCTTCAGTCTTTATAATATATTTATATTATGTGCAAAGTCTTTTACTTAGGGACTGATTAAAAAAAATATATTTTTCATTACTTCTTGCCCATCAACATCTCAGTTCGCCTTACCTTAAAAAGGCTTCTGGGAAGAAAGCTGGGAGGTTAGGGAAGAGAGACCTGGCAAACAAAACCCTTTGCACTTTCTTCAGGTTTTCAGTTGTTCTTTTGGTGCAGTATCACTAATACTGATATCTAGAAACCAATGCAATTTTTTTGCTTTGCAGACTGTGTTGAGATCTTCATTTTCTAAGGAAATACACTTTAGAGTAAATACCATTACTTATCCCTGCCTCAGCTAAGCGATATAACTTTTTTTTTTTTTTTTCCACAAATATGAATGGGCTGTATGTCAGATGTATTCAATCACTCCTCTCCCTGAAGCCAGTGGGAATTAGACCAGTGCTTTTAAATCACATTTTATTGTGGGTTCTTTTTATTGTGCTTATCTTGAATTCAGAGTGCTTTCCTGTATTATTGTTTTTGCCACGTATTCTATCTATCTTCGTTCTCAGGTTTTTGCGTTTAAGGCATTAAGTTTTTGTGGGTTTTTTAGCTTCTCCACCTATTGGTATTTTCTCTGTTGGATCACAGCCTTTCTGGATAGCCTGAAATGAACCAGAGTGCACACAAGCTTTAATCGGACCTATTATTTTCATTTCATTTCAGCGTCCTTTATCTCTGGGGGCTGATATTTGTATGTATTCTGCAACCAAATACATGAATGGTAAGTATGTGAGTTCAACACAACTCAGGCTGGCAATTTAAAAGCCATTCTGGCTGCAGGCAGTTCACAAAAGCTAATGCATCTGCCAGTAATTCTTAGATGAACCGTTAGAGGAGATGGACCATTGAATAGACCATTAGTCTTCATAGCTCCTGAACTATCCCTGGGAGAAGGAATATTGACCTGACTTCAGGTAATAGACCTATAGGTGTTTATAGCCATGTTGGCTTTAATTTGACTACAACAAAGTAAGTGGCTTCAGTAGAAGGTAGCAGCCAGAAATTATATTAAGATTCAAAGGAGGTTTCATACAGCTGTGTTGGAGCCTGTCCGAAAGCACATTCACTGTGTTGTTTCCCAAATAGCCCGGACCTGGAGCTAACATGACTGTCGCTGTGTTGTAACCATGTGTCCCTGGTGGTGCAGATAGAAGTGGAAGTTTTCTAGCTGGTGTTCACTCTTGCTAAGACAGCAGCCTGGTGCTGTTCAGCAGGACATACCTGATTCCTGTACAGTGTCCTGCTTTCTGGCAGTTAGCAGTGGCGGGCTTGGGAAGTGTCTGGGGGCATGCAGCACAGGGCAGAGCACACTGCTGACTAGAGCTTTAGAAAAAGCTGAAATCTGCATTATGATTCATGTGCTGCACAGGAAGGACAGCTGTAGCAATGAGAAGGAACCCAGTGTTTCACAAAAATGGGACTCTATTAGCACCAAGACTGAGGCAGAACCCTGGAGCAGATGGAGTGGCTGATTCTGTTCTTGTCTTCTCCTTGCATTTTTAGGGCATAGTGATGTTGTAATGGGACTTGTTTCAGTGAACTGTGATGATCTCTACGAAAGGCTCAAATTCTTACAAAACTGTAAGTAGTCAATGTAGGAAATACCTTAAAAAGAATCATATTCAAATATACCAGCTCGTAATGGGAACCATGTTGCAGGCACACAAGTGTGAAATCTATCTAGAGATGTAGCTCAGGCATTTAAATGTGCAGAAGTGTAAATTGCAGGGAAAGCGGTAACACAGATGTAGGAAACCTGAATTCTCTTCCCTGCCTTTCACTGGTACATAGGGTGGCCTTATGCAAACATGATAGCTTTCAGTATGCCTCTGTGCCTTCTCTCTCAAATAAAGTTGATGACACTGGTCTCCACTTCCTAACTTCTTCTAGAAAAATGCTGAGAGCAGTGTGGGTTGTTCAACATTTGTTCACCAGGGGCTGGTGAGTGGGGTGAATTGTCTGGTGGCAGGTGCTTGAATGCAGGCAGCAGTCTTCACTGCAGGACTGCAATTCCCCTCTATCCCTCCTTTCCTGAGAAGTGTGTGCCCCGCTGCTTCTGTGGGAGGACTGAGCTGCGGAGCCTCATTCAAGCGTGCTTCCCGGAGCCACGCGCTGGTGCGGCATGGAGAGCTCTGCCTGTGCTCTGTGCGTCATGCGCAGAGGCAGGAGATGTGGCACGTCCTGAAAGCATCAGATGCAGAGCGGCTGCAGTCTGTCTCCCAGGTGCAGCACCTGCAGTTACATGGGGCATGACTGCTTACAAAGTGTTTCTTTAGGGTACAGTTAAGACCATGGCAGAAGGAGCACAATTGTTTCCTATGTTCACTTGACTTTGTACATGAAGAGGGATACAAACCTTTAAATTACACATTTATTTAATTTCATCTAACTCATATCAAGTACATCTGGGTTTTTTTAAACTCATTCACACATCAGAGGATATGCCTAATGCAGAATTTTTGTATATAGGTTGATTTTAACAATTTTACTGCCTCGTAATTGTAATGAATAAATTCCTGTACAGTGTTCTGTCTGCCTCCTGTCTACAACAGAAGGAGTAAAGGTATATTATGTCTAATAAATTTAATCCTTGAGTCTTCAGCTTGTTAATTCAGCTCATTAATTGGCTTCCCACGTGTGTGAGATGAAGAAGACAGATTGCATCACATGTCTTTCCATTTGTCTTGTTCTAGCTTTAGAAATTTTGAAAATTGGGACTGTATTTAGTTTTACTAAAAAAAAATCCCTTTGTTTTATGTGGAATTTTGTTTCCATTTCTGTAGCTCTTGGAGCTGTTCCATCTGCCTTTGACTGTTACATGTGCAATCGTGGTTTGAAGACACTACAAATCCGGATGAAACAACATTTCCACAACGCATTAGCTGTTGCTCAGTTCCTTGAGTCAGATTCCCGGGTGGAGAAAGTCATTTTCCCAGGTAGGTTGGCAAGACTTCAGAGCAGGTGAGGTCTTAGAATGAGGCTGGATTTGGGTACTGTAATACTACGTGTTGTTTGTGCACCCTTCGCATTTGGTGACTCTGTCTTAGGTGTCCACCTTGGCAGTGGACTATTTCTACATAGCTGAGGGTGAGCTGCTTTACCCTTTGAAGTGATGGTAATTAACTTAAAGCAACTTCTACAAATTTCAGGCTTGCCTTCACACCCTCAGCATGAGTTGATCAAACGGCAGTGTACTGGTTGTCCTGGGATGGTAACCTTTTACATTAAAGGAAATCTCAAACATGCTGCTACCTTTCTCAAGAATTTAAAGGTAAACGATGGTAAATACGCACTACCTTAGAGGGGCTTCAGCCTGTCCTTCTGAGGGTGATAATGGAAGGAAGTGGTTTTTCTTGAGGTGGGGAGAGTCTTTCTCTGTACTTGCAAAGCTCTGAAAGTAACCATCTCTAAATAATAGATTATTTGTAAATGGGAGGCTAATGAGAGGGAGGAAAAGGATGCCTTAGCTCATTTGAAGTATTTGTTTACACCATAGGGTGTAGTATATCCAATTAGCCCAGGCATTGCTTCTAATAAAGGGCCTGCATACCAGCCTTTTGCAAAAATACCTGTAGTGTTTGAAAGCAGAGAAGCTGTGGCTGGTGTAATACTGTTGTAATATTTCAAAGTACTCATCAGGAGAAAAATCTATTGAGAAAAGACATGAGTCTTGAAGCAAAGAGGGAGTCCCTCAGCTTGGACGATAGTTGTTTATTTTACCTAAACTGTAGGCTTTTGCTTTTGTCTTTGCAATGTATTAATTCTGTCTGTACTCTTTAATGTGTTTACTAGTCTTGATCTCTGGTTAATTTGCATCCTGCTCTTGTGTTTTTGCTGTTTTGTTCTTGGAAAAACAAATCAGTAATAACTGAAAAAGGTAAATTAGAACTTCCTTCTCCTCATATCCTTCTTACTTGCCAGCTAATATCATCAACTGAAAACGAATTTACTAAAAATATTATTTTCCCACAAAATATCTTTTCACATGAGAGACAGCATTTAATCCTGGCACAGGAGATCTACCAGCTTTGACAAAAAGCATCAGAGAGTACGTTGCAGAAGTAGTCCCTTATGAGTATATTCACTTCATCCCTTTGACTTGGATAACCATCAGTTTGTCACTAGGTTGGTACAGAAGTACAGCCATTTCCTTAAACCAGGCTGAAAAGAGAATTCTTTCAGGCTGAAAAGAGGATTCTTTGGTTGATAGGTTTAGTTGTATTTTTTTTAAAGTAAAAAAAAAAGTCAGTATGAGCAACGAGGGCTGGAGAGAAATGTTGAGGGCATTCACAAAAGACAAATCGTGAATCCGTGTTTGAATGCAGTTGGGTCTCTAGAGAGCCTTTTTGTCTTCCAGGAATATATGTCCATAATTCAAAGAGCAGTGCTAAAAAAAACCCTAACTAACACTAAGCATTTCACAAACACTAGTCCTGTTAGGCACTGAAAAATTTAGGCTGGTTTTCAAAATACTAAACTAACCATCAGATCCAAGCAATGAGTGAAAAAAATCTATTCAGTCTTATGAGGAGAATCTTAAATGTTTGGGTTTTTTCCCCATCAAGTCTGCTATTTGCCAGCCTGAAAAGCATAGGTGTTAAACCTGAACATTTATGAGTGATGCTGAGAGTATGTAAGGATAGGATATAATCTCTTCAACCTTAACTGAAATTTTTGAGGTCTGACTCTTATTTTGTTCAGGCAAACAAAATTTTGTTTCAAGCAAAAAAAATTTTGTTTGCTCTATCCTTCCTCTGAACAGAATGAAGACTCTGGTGGTGCCCAGGCAGAACCTGCTCCCTCATGTTGTACATTTTCCCTTCTGCTCTTCCTCCATTGCTGCCCATGCATTGCATTGTAGGAACTACTCCTGAGTTATTTCAGTTTTGCATCAGGATCTCTTCAGAGCCTTTATAGGACAGGTCTATTCTAAATCTTAATAGCTCTTAGCTGCTAAATGTATGCTTTTTTCCCTAATTACAGCTAATACCTTTCATAATATAAAAGTTATAGAAAAACTTAGAAAAAAAACCCCAACCACTAAACATTGCTTTTTCATAACTGTCTCTTTCTAAGCATTCATAAACTTACACTTCTTATGTTGACTTCTGTTTAATTTTTCCTGTAGGTTTTTGCACTGGCTGAGAGTCTGGGAGGATATGAAAGCCTAGCAGAGCATCCGTAAGTCATAGAATCATAGAATGTCCTGAGTTGAAAGAGACCCACAAGGATCATCGAGTCCAACTCCTGACCCTGCATAAGACAACACCCAAATTCACCCCATATGTCTGAGGGCGTTGTCCAAATGCTTCTTGAATATTGTCAGGCTTGGCACCGTGACTACTTCCCTGGGGAGCCTGTTCCAGTGCTCCACCATGTTCTGGGTGAAGAACCTTTTCCTAATATCCAAGCTAAACCTCTTCTGGCATATCTTCCTGCCGTTCCCTCAGGTTCTATCATTGGTCACCAGGAAGAAGAGATCAGCGCCTGCCCCTCCTCTTCCCCTTGTGAGGAGGCTGTAGACCTCAATGAGGTCTCCCCTCAATCTCCTCTTCTCCAGGCTGAACAGACCAAGTGACTTCATCCGCTCCTCATACGGCTTCCCCTCTAAACCCTTCACCATCTTCGTGCCTCTCCTCTAGACACTCTCTAGTAGCTTCATATCCTTTTTATACTGTGGTGCCCAAAACTGCACACAGTACTCAAGATGAGGCCGCACCATTGCAGGGTAGAGCGGGACAATCACTCCCTCGACTGGCTAGCAATACAGTGCTTAATGCACCCCAGGACATGGTTGGCCCTCTTGGCTGCCAGGGCACACTGTTGGCTCATGTTCAACTTGCCATCAACCAGAACCCCCAGATCCCTCTCCGCGGGGCTGCTCTCCAGCCTCTTGTTCCCCAATCTGTATGTACATCCAGGGTTGCCACGTCCCAGGTGCAAAATCCGGCACTTGCCCTTGTTAAACTTCATACGGTTGGTGATTGCCCAGCTCTCTAATTTGTCTAGATCTCTCTGCAGGACCTCTCTGCCCTTGAGAATGTCAACAGCTCCTCCCAATTTTGTGTCATCAGCAAACTTAGATAGTAGTCCTTCAAGTCCTGCATCCAAGTCATTCATGAAGATACTGAAGAGCACTGGCCCTAAGATGTACCCCTGTGGAATCCCACTAGTGACTGGTCACCAGCCTGATGTAACCCCATTTACTATAACCCTTTGAGCCCGACCTGTCAGCCAATTGCTCACCCATTGCATTATGTGTTCATCCAGCTGTATGCTGGATGTTTTGTCCAGGAGGATACTGTGAAAGACAGTATCAAAAGCTTTACTGAAATCCAAAAAGATTACATCGACTGGCTTCCTTTGGTCAACTAGGTGGGTAACCTTGTCATAGAAAGAAAGAATTTTGATAAGCAGGACTTTCCCCTCACAAACCCATGCTAGCTGGGACCAATGACTGTTGTCTTTCAGGTGTTATTTTCAATAACTCCCAGAAAAATCTCCATAATTTTGCCAGGCACAGAGGTGAGACTGACAGGCCTGTAGTTATCGGGGTCATCCCTGTTGCCCTTCTTGAAGATTGGGAAAACATTTGCCAGCTTCCAGTCAACTGGGACCTCTCCAGATTCTCAAGATCATTGAAAAATCATTGAGAGAGGTCTCACTATGACATCAGCCAGCTCTTTAAGTACCCTTAGATGAATCCCATTGGGCCCCATTGACTTATAGGGATCCAGCTGGAGCAGCAAGTCCCGCACAAGTTCGGGGTTGGTTGGGAGTTTATCATTCTCACAGTCATGGTTCTCTAGCCCAGGGCTCTGGGGATCCCAGAGCCCATCATCAGTGTTGGAAGACCGAGGCGAAGAAAGCATTAAACGTCTCTGCTTTGTCTATGCCCCTGTTTGTGAGTTGACCATGCTCATCAAGTAACGGGCCAATGTTATTTCTGGCCTGCCTTTTGCTATTAACGTTTTTAAAAACCCTTTTTATTATCCCTCACAGTACTGGCCAGCTTCAGCTCTAATTGAGCTTTGGCCGCGTGAATTTCCTCCCTACAGTGGCGAACAGCATCTCTGTAGTCTTCCCATGTCGCCTGACCTTGCTTCCACTGGCCATACATTTTCTTTTTTCGCCGTAGTTCTAGAAGAAGATCCCTACTCACCCAAGCTGGCCTTCTACCTCACCTGCTTGACTGCCGACATTTTGGAATAATTCTTCATCTTAAAAGTCTTAAAAAAGCTGCAGAGTAACAAAAAAGTTTCTGCTCTATTTTGGTGGGAGTTCTAAAATTTTCTAGTACACAAAGCTAAGATATTTTGCGTACAATTGAGATTCAAGGATAGTATGTCATATAGCACAAAACCCAGTGGTTACTCCAGAAACGAGGGTGACTTTTGTGAATGCAAGAATGCAATGATGAAAGAATTTCCACGCTTCCTGGTTTTAACTGGAGACTGAGCCGCAATTTGTTGCTATGATAACAAATCCAAGAAATCAGCATGTGTTTGAATAAGTAGTATTGACCAGATTTGGTCACACTGTTGAGGAAAAAGATCTGCCGTTCTGCCTGCTTACACAAGAGGGCATGTTCGGTATGCTACACTGAACTGCATCTGTCTCCATGTCAGGTAAATTTTGTGGGGATTTTAGTAATACTTAGTTGCCCCTGTCTAAGTTAAAGGGCTAAAAATAGGATTTTTGTGGAATTAGATGATTTTACTTCAATTCAATCTGCTTTTCAAAAAGATACATAGAAAGTTATGACTAAACTGATATGCTAAATCATTTCAGTTGCTCATTTTAGAGTAACAGCAAATCTTAAAACAGTCAAGGAGTTGAAAGCTAATTGCTAACTGGTGGATGTGAGTGACTGAGCATATGGGGGAAATAGCTTCTTACCTATGTCCTCCATAGCTGGAGAGAATAAACTCTTCAATGTAAGTGGTACAGTTTGACAAGTGATCTGAGAAAACAGAAGTTAAAAAAAAAAAATGGAGATTTTATACTGGAGATTGTATACTATAGCTGTTTCTCCACATGCTTAAAGTAGAGCTTTTAGATATGTTTTTTCAGGGGAAAAAAACCAAAACAAAACAAAACTGGAAGGAAGAGGAATAGGATTTTTTCACCGCCTTTTTCTTTTCCAGATTGCTAAGTACCGACTTCTTATTCATCATCTGTAGCTTGGAAATACTGTATTGAAATGCTGGGAGATACAAGTCACTGACTTACCTGCAGTTCGTGTAATTTACAATTACTGATGATGGGATCTCTTTCCATCTGTGGGTTAACCAGCAAGTGGTACACAAAAGGTGTAAAGTCATTATGGAATTTCAGGGGATGCTGGCAGGAAACCAATTTGTTTGGTTCTTACTGACAAAAGTAAACACTTCTTAGAAAAAAGGCTATTTTTTTTCCTCCAGGGCCATCATGACTCACTCTTCAGTGCCTAAAGAAGATAGAGAAGCTCTTGGAATCAGTGATACATTAATCCGCCTGTCAGTTGGTTTGGAAGATGAAGAAGATTTACTGGAAGACTTAGACCAGGCTCTGAAAGCTGCAGTAAGTGGGTTGTTACCTTAGTGCTGTCACTCTAAAAATAATTTCCCCTCTAGTCCTCTGCCTTTCTCACTAAACTGGCTGCTGGTAATTCTTACCTCACGTAATTTTTAAACTGCACAGAAGCATACCTTGCAGAGTGTGTGTAGGGTTTTAAAGCTTTTGTTATTATGTTTCTCTTCGCAGCGAGGTTTACAGTCCTTGTCAGTCATGATTTGAATTCACATGAATTCCTATAGCAGATGGGTTGTCCCTGGCATGCGAGTGACAGGGATAGCCGTTGAAGTCAGGCTGAGGAGAGGCTCTCATATAGGCATTGAAGTGCTTAGTGTGTGCTTCAGATTTTTCATGTCATAGTTTTAGGGAGGGTTGAAATATATTAAGGGGCTTCAAGAAAAGAGCTTCTACCAGACGGTAAGTCCAATGTTTGACTAACGCTGCTTCCTTTACAAGTACTACTTCTACTCCTCTACCCATAGTTCTGTATTTCAGACAATAGACTGAAGTTGTTCTTAACACATGGTAAGTAATGTGATTCCATATCATGTCTTTTCTTCTCAAGGCAGGTTTCCTAAAGTTCATGAGGTGTATATGTGTTATGTATGAGTATACACACATGCATATGTGCAGGGGAGAGGCCAGTTAAATGCATATTGTATTTTGGTCCTACACAGCTTTGTGCTATGCTTTGGGTCAGCTAATGCTGTGACTGAAGGAATAATGGGGGTTTTTCCAAGCTTTTTTAATCACTTTTTTCTTTTTTAACTGGAAAGGATTAGTCATAACTGGAAAATATGAATTATGGGCACTTGGCTTTGAACTGGTACATCAGTCTGATGGATCCTGTTTGGTGGCTGCAGACTTGCAGTTTGATGTACCAGTATTTCATTGCAGAATATGCTATGTCGTACTGTACCGTGTATTTATCACACTGTGACTTATCAAGGGCATCGCCAATGTCTTTGGTTTCTGCAGTTGCAGATAACTTGTTAGCTGAGTTTCCCAGATGATCCTAGGAAGCAGATTGCGTCATGTGAAAGGTCCTTTCTTTTTCCCAGAAGGAGGTCCCTGACCTGCGGGTATGCAGGAGAATTCCTCTTGATGTGAAATCTCGTGGCAGCTTTAGATCTGAATGTGTGAGCAAGGCATGTGAACCAGATGCCTTAAGCCTACCCAGGCACTCTGCCTCAACCTGTAATTTTGTCTGTTTTCCAGAACTTTAATGGAAGACTAAAATCCCTCCAACCTTCATAAGCATAATTATGTGTTGGAGAGAGGAAGTAGAATTTCCTCTTGATCCTGGCGGGCAACAAACAGAGCCCAGAGGTATGGGATGGCTGCAAGCAAAGCACCAGCCAGTCCTTTCAAATGCTGTTGGAGATCTCAGGATATCCACTGCTCAAGGACGCTTACTAGATCTTTAAATCTTGTTGCAAGCTCTAGTTTTTGTTCTCAGGAACTGCCAACTACTGTTACACAGTCCCATCCATAAAATTTGTTATTCTGACTTGACAATTTTAGGTTCCTTTCTCAAGTATCCTGTTTGCCTGATATAGAGCTTCATTCCTGGATAGTCAAAAACTTTGATTTACAAAATCTAAACGTACTCCTAACCTGTTTGTATCCACTTGATCACATGTTGCTCCCACACAGAAAAATGTAGGTATTAGACATGTTGCTACCAGGCAGTGAAAATGTTTCATCAGAGCGGCACGCTCTCTGCCATGCCATGGGGTGGGCAAGGGGGTCAAAGAGAAGGAGACAAACCAAGGACTGCAGCAAGGCACATGCTTAAGAGGGGCTTCAGTAAGTATTGGAATAAAGTTTAATAAATAACCACACTAAAAAAGCACAAGTTTCCTTCTTCCCTTCTCCCAGCTTGTACTTTCGTACTGTAGGAGCACCATAACTCTTGTTGGTTTGTCTGTTTGCTTTCTTTGAGTGGGAATTCTGCAGATTTGGTGACTCCTCAGTAGTCCTAGCAACACTGAGGACAGAGTTCACAGTCTTTGGTGGACCTTGAATCGGCTCCAAGTCAATGGCCAATGCAGAACTAGGTTCAGCACTACCTTCTTCTCCTCTGCCACCTCTGCATCCCTGCAGGCACCTGCATTGCAAAAAAGAATTAAAAAAATAAAGGTGTTTGAAATACAGAGTTTTGTCTGTGTAAAAGAACATGGTGGTATTGGTAGGTAAAGTATAAATTTGAGTCCTGCAGCAATTGTAGCAGAGGTATAGTAGTTTGATGTACTGCACAGACAGGAAATTTTTTGTCCCTCTATTTCTCTCTCTCTCTTTTTTGTTTTGTTTTGTTTGGTGATAGGGAAAATTAGCAACAGTAACTGCATGTATTTCTATATGCCAGCACAGAGCATGAAGATAATCTAATGCTAAAATGTATCTTATTTATGAAAAGAAAAAAAAAGTGCAGGATTGATATAGGTGTATAGCATAATTATCTCTCATTTTTCCTTCTCATTGCAGTTTGCAGACCATGAGGCTTGATGTTTAAAACCAGAACTTGGAATCGAACGTTGAAATGGCTAAAGAAGATGACATATAGAAAGCCAAATTGCTAATGATTTTCCTTTGATTTGCTTTTGAGAATTGAAATCTGTTCAACGCTGGATTCCTGGGGAGCTCTCACTTTGTGGTGTTATGTTTGTTCTGCTGATGTCTGGCTGTACATGGACTGTGCACTGTGGCACACAGCCTGTGCTCTCCTGTGGGTTCATTTCTGTTGTATTGAAATCCTTTGGCTTTGGATTTATGGAGTCAATAAGTTGTGTTTGAGAACAGCCATGATGCACACTCAGGAGTATTATCCTCGTTCTCTCAGTGGAGATGAGTGTTTCTCATTTGTCATGCTAGTGCTGCAAGGGTGTTAGGTCAAAAGGGTTGGTTTCTGTTACTGCTTCTCAGGATGCACAGTTAATTTTTCTCATATCTTCTAATCCGATAGTCCAACTTAAAAACTGTTGATTTAACTTAGATTTTTTTTCTTTAATTAGGTTGGAAATGTGGTTAAATGCTTTTTCACCTGTTGATATTTTATGGAGTATTGAAAATGAAGCAAAATCCAATACCTGGTAAACAATAGTAACTTTCTAAAGAAGATTCTTTCCCTTTTTAAAAAAAATCATGTAATGTTGATTGTGGTAATGATTTGATTTATATTTGGAATGGCAATAATTTTAATTAAAATACACTTTGAATTTCCCTGATGTATTACTTGTTTTGACATTTGCGTATACTACTTGCATTCAAAATCAGGTGATAAAATAACCCTGGATTTGTTCAAATTCTCCTATGGGACAGCAATGCCATCGATGTTTTTACTTTTGTCAAGAAAAAAAGATATAAATTCTAATGTATAACAACTTACCATGCAGTATTCAGGCAAGGAGTATTCAGGTGCCTCAAGGCACTGCTTGCTTGGGGTGGGTGGTGGGTAGCTGTCTGAGTGCCCTGCAAGGTGTCATCTCTGAGCAGACCTCAGCCCTTCTGCCCACTTCCTGCGCCTTATCTAAATATCTCTGCTGAAGAACCAGGAAAGACGCACAAGTACTACAGATATTTGTTACGAGACTGACTACGCAGATCTTTCTTGGTAAAAACATTTAGCTTTCCCACACTAAATGAAAATTAGACTTTCTGGGGGTGTCTTTTTGTTTTGTTTCTTTCTCAGATTGAGAGCTGGCATGAAATGCGAGTTCAGTGGCTTTCACTCACCTGCTGACTAAAAGCTGCCTTAGATTATGGTACGGAACACCCTAACACATGTGCAAGTGAGACGAGAGGGCTGTAGCTGGCTGCCAGTTGCCGTGATCCCTGGTGGTACCCCAAGCAGGGATAACTGTTGTCTGCTGTTGCTGTAGGAGAATTGAGGTTCTGCGTGGCTGGGGCAGAAGTTGCGCGCGAGATGGAAATGAGTGTATTTCATCTAGTCTCAGAGCGGTTATTCTGAGTCATTCTTGGTTAGCCTGTCTGTAATATAAGTGAAACATTGCAGGTAGCTTTTTATTAACTTCTACAGGATAAATATTGTTACCGTACTCTCCAGATCTGTTTTTGACTCTAAGCATAAGCAGCACATCAGTGTTAATTTCTGTGGAAAGACTTCAGCAAGTAAGTTTTTGCATATATAATTATGAGTACAGCTTTAAAAACCTTGACAAGCTCCAGATTACCTGTGTTGGCATTTGTGCAGGTATGTGGCACATCAGTGAGGCTGGCGGCTGAGTTGGAGGGTGGGAAGGGGCTACGGCGAGGGAGATCCAGCAGCAGATGGATCAGATGGGTCAGAGACTGCAGGGGATGCCACCTGTGGTGCAGGCAGCGTGCTGAGATCCTAGGGCCTGGTTTTGGGACAATAAAGCAGGTCAGCAATGGAGCGGCTGTGCTTTGCACAGCAATGGTAGTGGTAGTAGTGTGGACATGCTGAACAGGTGTCGCGGTGCATCAGTCTGCCCTCCCTGAGGGGGGAACCAGCACAGAGGGTGCCTGTACGTGTCTGCTTACAGAAAACCGCAGAGCCCTGCTTGCATTGTGTGGCCCAGCACAGCGGCTGAGCTGAGGCAGTGCTTTAAATAGGTAAAGACTTCTATTTGTTGTAATTAAAGTTAAGACTGTGCTTTCTATACCGGATCAATACAGCATTTCGATGTGAAGTATGGAGTACAAAGATAATCCTATCAACCTGTCTAGGCACTGTACCTTCTGAGCAGCAAACAATTATGTATATTGACACACAGACAGAATAGTCTTGATTATCTAGAATGACTAAATCCTGGGAAACCTGAGATGAAGGTATGTATACCAAACAAACACCTCATTTACTTATCTGCATTGCAGAGTACATCATAAAAGCACATGCAAAATCAGTAAGATGCTATAGGGGATGTAGGCTGGTAGGTGGTATGAAAATGAGGAGCTCTTGTTAAGTTTTGAAAAGGTGATGAAGAGTCTGAAAGGCATTGTGGTTGTATTGTGTGAGCTAGTAACTCTCCCCGCTCTAGTAAAAAATATCTTCTCTTCCATATTAATCTCTCTCTTAAATTTTCATGTTTGTGGTTACAACATTTTTTGACTAAATATCTGATTTAATTTCTGTGTTCCCAGTCTGGATAGTTTTTGCAGTGTCTTCACTAACATGGATGTAATGAGTGATAAATATGGGCAGTTTTAGACAGGATAAACTGAACATAAAGATGTGGCTGCATCTGCAAGGAATTGATGGGAAGATGCAAATTTCCCAGGGACTGTATGCATCCTTAGGTGACAGATGGACTGGAAACTGCTTGTGCAGAGTGAAGCAATAAAAGGTGAGCAGCTTGCATTTTTCCCCATCTCAGGAGATCAGGAACCAGAAGTAATTTTTCCATTATTCTTTATTCATCTGAATGTCCTTGATCAACATTTCCAAATTAGATCACAAATGTCAAAATAAGATTTCACTGAAATGTCAAATACAGGAGCTACCACACTGAAGTAATGCCTGCGCTTGGTGCGTAGCTGGGTGGAAAGGGGAGAGCCAGGCCTGGGGAGGCTGAATTGCAGGTCAGGGCTGTGAAGGGGACAAGAAATCAACACCAACCAGTCCTGGGGCAGGGAGTGGTGGTGGTGATGGGCCAGGTCTTGCCGTCCCGATACAACCTGCCGTCTTGATGTGGCTCATTTTGGTGGAGCAGGGGCTGAGCTGACCCCTTCCAGCCTTGCTCCAGCTCAGGAAGTATTTATCTTCTTGCAATCGAGTTAAAAAGTTTTAAGTGTTGCTACATAAAACAGCTTTACAATCAGGATATCCTTACTTCTGCTGAGGTTTTCCCAGGTCTAGCACACAAATGTGAGTGCTTTGTTAACCACAGCTGCTGTCTTTGCATGGATGATCCTCTGAAGAGCTATGATTTGAGGGTTGGGGAGATCTGCTTTTTTGCTGGACCAGTCGGCCCCGCCAGAGCCACCTTCCTCTCCAGGCCAGGAAGGACACTCTCTGCAGCTTGTGGCAGGTTCAGTAAGGTTGCTGGGTGTTGTGTGCAACATTTTGGTTTTTAGTTTAGTTCTTCTTCCTCCAAAATGTTGGTTACTGGTTACACCAGATCAGCAGCTAGTAAAAGCCAATCTATAGGAAGTCAGATACGTATGTTTTTCTAGTAACTATGCAGCCGTTATGTTGTGCAACGAGCTCCAGGTCCTGGTGTGGGAACAGTTGGTCTTCGGCTGTTTGTGAAGGGGCATGAGTGTCTGGTTTCTATCAAAAGAATATCCACCACAAAATGAATAGCCTGTGTGTTTTCTAACTCTTCGGCTGCTGCCTTCTGCAGACATTAATTTCCTTTATACCATTTATTTGGGGAAAGGACAGATGAAACTGCCAGCAGCTAAATTCTCAATGCATTTTTCAGTGATTTTCTTAACACATGCAATATCGGCATGAAGTTGGCTATAAGGTTGTCCTCCCTGTGACTGGGGGGCGGCCTCACATTGGACCTGCCAGAAACTGGTCTCCTTATGTTGAAGTGAATGGTAGGAGAATGCAACAAGCTGATTATACATCTGAACAGAAGATAATCCTTTGAGATCTTCTCTAAATGTCCCTTTTTTCTATGACTTTCCTGGAGTCATCCCATCTGCCCCCTCTCATGGGCTGACTCCAGATCCATCATGCATTTCACATATCACATTCTTTCTGAAGTTAAAAGGGCACGTTTCATCCTTTGATTAGATTTTGCAGATGTGGATTCAGATTGCATTACACTTCAAAGGGAATTATTTATGTTGAGGCCCAGATCACACTTGTATTGAATAAAGATTACATTTGTTTCCTGAAAAATAATTTTATAGCGCTAAGCCTAGAAATAAGACCAATTAAACAGTGCCTGTTCAGAGAAACTGCAGCCTGCAAGGCAGCTTAATGGTGTCGGGGGGAAGTGCTGCGGTGTGGCAGCTCCCGCACAAAATCTGGCCCTGGTGTTGCAGATCTGGTCCTTGCCCTGTGAATTCGATGTGCTGCGAATCTGCATGGTGGGGATGCCAAAGGCAAAATGGTCCTTGTCCTTACACTGGTGGGAATCTACTGAGGAGAGTGGGTGTCTGAGGAATAAATGAGAGCAGAGTTGGCTTTTGACACTGAAAGCTCTGCCAGCACCTGCCCTTCCTCTTCTGTAGGGCACCAACTCATGGGCCCAGGTCAGAAAGTGAAAGGCAAATGCAAAAGCCCCGCTGGAGCATAAGGTCACCTGCTACAGAGAAAACTGGGCACATGCTTCCGTGCACCAGCGCTGGTGGTACGTGTTTCAGGAGCATTTCTCCATTTCGGGTGCTCCACTCATGCACATGTGTGAGCACTTGGGAGCCGAAGCAGCAGCTCACTGCTCCTCAGCAAGCCTCTGCTGTGCCGGCTGTGAGGACACCGTTTCTGCTGGAAAGAGCTAAATCCTGAATCACGGAGATTGCTTCGGTTTTGCCACAGGTGCCGCTCCTGCCTTGCTGGCTGTGGGGCTGCACCTACCTTCTCCCTCTGCCCTGGGCTGTGCCGGTGGGGCACAGCTCGTTTGCTCTTTCCTGGGCTTGGCTATAAGACTTAGTGGACTGTGCTGAAATAAAATGCCACTTGTGCAACTTGTGCTGAAAAACTTTGGACTAGAATGTCATTTTAAGCTGTATACAAGAGTGATCCCCATCTGGCTGTTTTCTGACATTTTGACCATCGTGAAGGAGAGGAGGTGCTGCTCTTCCCATACCAATTTACTGCCTTGCACCAAAAGGCAGATGTCGCTGCGAAACCCCCCTCCACAGCCAGGAGGGCTAATTGGGGAAGGGACCGTGTGGGCATCTCCATCCCAGATTGCCCGTGGTGGACACCAGGAGCAGCCAGGGCATGCTGTGGGAGCTGCTGAGCAGTGTGGGACTGGGCAGGCGGTGACATCCTCTGTGGGATGTTTTGGGACCTTTCCTCCTTGTCCCCGCAGCACTGCACAGAGGAGAGGCAGCTCCTGGCTCCTGGCCCCCAGCATTATAAATGGCAGCAAGTGCAGGAGTCAGCACCTCCTGCGCTCTCTCCCAGCCTCAGATTCCCCTAACTTGAGCTTTTTTTGGCATTGATTGGCTGCAGTCACAGTTGCAACAGTTTGATGAAGGGTTCTTTTGTTTTCCAGCCATAGCACAGCCAAGAGCTATACCACATTAGTCAGAATAGTTCTTAGAAACTTCCAGCTTTTACTTACAGGAAAGTTGCTGTAAGTGAAATCCGCTATTTGTCATAATTATATAAACTTGTATATATAGAAAATGTCAAGTGATAACCGTGCATACTTTCCATTTCAGCAGAGACACTTGCCCATTTTGCAGATTTGCAGACTGGCGCTTGCTGTCACCACTGACCATCAACACAGAAATATGAAGATACTTCATCTCCTCCTGCTGCTGTAGGTCTGTGTCAGAGCACGAGCTGGGAAACAGCAGTTCAGTATCCTGCGTATTTGCAGATTTAGTGGACTCGAAGGCGTTAACTCCAGCAAAGCAGATGCACTTTCTTATTACTATGGCTTCCTAACCATTGCAGGCATGTCTTTGTGAAACGCTAAACTAAGTTTGAGACTGATAAGTGCTTCGTAATTTTTTTATCTGCTGTTGTGTGCAGTAACTGACTTACAAATGCAATTTGTTCCTGCATCTATCGTCTTCCATTAGGAAAATATTTATTCTCTCATGTCTTGCTAAAAAGCCAGGTGTTGTAAAATGGAAACAGAGCCTTGGCTCTTGCCCTGCCAGCCTCACTGCAGCCAAACCCTGCTCCGGGTCCCCAGAGTTTCACTCTCCTCAGCTCGTGCAGAGGCAAGGGCATCTCAGTCTCTGCAGACACCCAGGCTGCTCCAGGCAGTTGCTGGGGTTGGAGCCGCATCCCCATCCCACTGGCTGGGTCCCTGGGATGTCAGGGCAGGGAGGTGGATTGAAAGATTTTTCTCCCAGAGCTTTCAGCTGTCGTTTCTAGCTCCATAAGGAACCATGAAAATTTATTTTTCCTCTATTGCAATAACACATTTTTCACCTATTATATCATATTCCTGCTTTATAAAACCAAAAGGCTGTGTAACTGCCCATGTTTCCTCATCATGTGTTTATCTACACAAGTGTTTGCAGAGTGTCCGGCACTGCTGTCCCCAAGCCTTACCAACGAGGGCATTTTAACCTCAGCTCTCCCTCCCTAGAGCCGGTGGCTGCTCCTGGTGGAGCAGGGAGCTTTCCTCCCCTCGCCTCGGGAGGAAACAACGTCCTGGGTGTTTATTTCTTGCCCAAGAGTGCTGTTTCCTCCCAGCAAGCATGTTTAATGGAAACACTGACTTTCTGAGTGAAAGTTTTCTGGTTCAGACTGGGGCTGTCAGGGCACTGCCAAGGACAGAAGTGGAAAGAAAGGGAAAAAATTTGATGAAAAAAGAGATGTTTTGAGCCTGACACTGTTTTCCAAAAAAAGTCCAGCAACTTGGGGCTTTTTATGTCCCCGTGGGGTGGGAGAAGATGTTTGCCTCTCCATTGCTGCCATGAAACCAGCCAGTATCCCTCCAGCCCTCCCCGCAGCCCCCAGCTCCCCTTGCACCCAAGACCGCACCCCCCAACTCATTTTCCCCCGCTCTAAGGGCAAGCGACACTCTCGCATCTCTGACATAGGTTGCAGAAATGGAAACAAGAACGTATTTTTTTGCAAAATGGAGAAAAGACTTAAGCACGGGGACTCCTGGCTCCCTGGGACCCTGCATTACCTAACCCTCTCCCAACTGTGCATGAGAAACAAATCCCAGTCCATCCTTCCAAAGTGCGAGTCACACACAATTAAAGGTGGTGCATATTTGCAGTGCCGTCCTGCCATTTACAGAAAGAAAAAAAATCCAGTTAGCAATGCTTATTAATTGAGAGTATTTGACCTATTAGCAATGAAAATTTATTTCCCGATTGATGTGCAGTACTTGAGAGAGTGAATATTAATTAATGACTATAGATATTGATATCTTTTAGAAATCACAAAGGATTCTGCAATCATTTCCTCTAACTATTTTAATTAGGTTGGTCAATAGAAATTTCAGGTACATTTCTTGCATGTGGAATGCTGAGCAAGCTGCCCTTAAAAAGCCTAAAAATTGTAGGTCTACATTAGTGTCTAGAATTAATGAAGAAACTGGAATGCATGGCTAGAATTTCACCTGTATCTTGACTAAATATCAAGGTTATTTGGAATGAATAAATTAAGTCTGAACAGCTTTTTAGTTGGATAAGACAAGTGGCAGAAATTGAAGCTACACTAATGTGGAGGTGGGCACAAACATGTCTCATTTTTCTCCTCTGTTCCTAGGGAATGCTGTGTTAATTTTTTGAATGGAACTAAGAAAATGCATTTTCCCTCTACTTTTTTGACTAGTGCTAAAATGGGCTGCTGTGGGAAGATCTCCCCTGCGCTCCCCTCCTGGGTCCTCATCCTCTCAGGTACACCACAAATCCACCTACTGAACCGAGTCTGGGATAGCAAAGATGCTGCAGTTGTGGCTCTTCAGAGGCATTGAGAAGGTTTGTCAGGGGACCAGCAAGATGCATGTCTCAGATAATGCTCCAGCTTCAATGCAGTACTGCATCGGCACAGAATTAATTCCTAAATTACCAGCCCTCCTTCATAGAAAATCTCGTTTTTTTCCTGGTTTATCATCCCTGCAATTATTAAAACTAGACAACATTTCTTTAAATGTATTTCAAAAGTATGTAGAAGTATTTGTTGGATCCCAAATCTGTGATTTTCAGAGGAGCACAAGAAAATGAAGACCACCGATTCCCTGAGAAATTGGACACCTGCATTTCTGAGGATAATCTGTAAATCCAAGTTTAAACTTCATTTTACTCTTAGAAAATGTGTTGCCGTTCTTAGTGGCAGCAATATTTATTCAAGGTACAATAGTATGAAGTTCAGATTGTCTTCCACATTCAAGACCAAATCCCATCTGGTTTCTCAGACATATATTTTTCTTAACTTTTTCAAGTAACTGTCCATGATCAGTTTATTTAGATTTGCAAAATCCTCACTCTGGAGACCACTATATATAGCTGAGACGATCACGCTGGCAGTAGCAATTTCAATGTGAATTCATCCTTTGGCAGATGAGCTGGAAAGGATCCTCCAGAGTCCCATATAAGGAGTGGGAATATCCACTCTGTTCCGCAGTTCCCCTCCGTGTTTTATAGCCCAGCTGTGAATCTCATTTAATGAGAAGTTTAGGTCAGTTCCACCATCCGATTGCATGCAAAGTCTTTCATCACACATTTATTGGCATCGCTTCACCCCGCAACCCCGCTGTGCTACTGACCTGAGGGTAAGGCAGAGGGGTCAGGGTCAGGGTCAGGGTCAAGGTCAGGGGAGGGGACAGGACCTATGCTTGGTCCTATCAAGACAGTGATGAACAGTCCAAGTCTCAATCAGGTCTCACAAATGCTCAGCTAAGGTGGATATTTCTTGGCAAACCAGCAGCACTCAGAGTACTGCATGAAGCTGGCCTCGGCTTCGCCTTTTTCAGCAGCTCAAAGTGTGACTCAGGAGACTGATGAGGGCTGGAAGTCCTGTGGACAGGGCCAGGCTGGAGCTGACAGCCACCACAGCACCATGATGGCCTGGAGTAGGAAATCCCTGCCTTTGCACAAGTTCAATGCTTAAAAAATTCTGACTAAGAGTAACAGGATATTGAAACACTGATAAGGAATGTTATGGTCTGATAGCTGTGTTTTAAAAACCAGTTGACACACTACGGAAGAATGTAGCCAAGCCCTCTAACTGATTGCACCTTCCCTTCTTTAAGTAATTTATTGATTTGTAGAAACTCAATTTTACAGGCAATTCTGTGGGCTGCATTTCCTCTCCCAAGCATGCGAGGTACTCTTTTACCTGTTAGAAATTGCAGTGCCTGACTGCAAGACGGAAACAGGAGTTTTGGCAGAGTCTTCAACCAGTCTGCAGGTCTGCACCCGCCACTGGAGTGGGGCTGCTGTGCCAGTTAATATATATATATATACATACATACATACATTTCACTTCATCCAGATCAGTGGGAGAGGGGAACAGGATGATGCCATTGGTGCTGGTGGTGCTGGTGCCATCACAGAGTGTCTGCAGATGAAGTGCTTCCTTTCTTGCTGCGCCACAGAGTTTGGGTAGGAAAATTTAATAGTTAGTGTGTTTTTTAATATTTCCATGTCTGCTTGTATTTCTAAGATGCCTGTTGTGTTCTCACCATGGCACAATTATTGACATCATAATTACTGACTTTAAAAGGCTTCATGTGTTTCACAAGAGCAATACGAGATCTGTGAAGAAGGGTGAGAAATTCCATTTCAGTTGGGAATATTTCCCAAGAGACCTTGTCACAAAGGCTCTAAGAATGAAGAAAATCTTTATATTTAGATTACATTAATCATTTATCTCTTCTCCTCTTCTAGGCTTTCATGAGGACAGATGAACGTAAAAGGAATTCTTTTGCTTGGACACATAGAGGAGAGCAGAAACAGATCAGTTCCAGCCACAAGTAATATTTTCTGTTCCCAGGCTTCATTTCAGAATCAGTTCGCCTGCTTTTGGTAAGTGATTTCATCCAAGCAGCAAGTTCACAGCTAGTTGCGGCAATGTGTTAGGATGAGGAAATGGGAAGTTGAGATTTAAAATTTAGAAACAATACCACTTGAGATATCAAAACAACTATTTGTCTGAAGAGAGAAGTGTCTCAGAAAGTCAAATTAAGGTGTTTCTGCTTGTAGGCAAAATAGGAAAGAGAATGAAAGTGAAAGGAAGCAAAGACAGAGAATAATATCAGTAAAAGCAAAAGCAATCAGATATCCCACATCCTAAAAATTTCCTCAGATTTCAAATATTTTTTTCATTGAACTTGATTTTATCTTGCTGCTTTTTAGATGGGATGTGGTCTCCTTGGACTCATTTTCTGTCTCCCACAGGGGCATGTTCTGACCGGCAGCCTGAGGTCTGTGGTAGGTTTGGCTTGGTGATAATACCCTTTTACGTTCACTGCTTCCACGAAATAACAACTGCACAGTGAGTTCTTACTGACCCAGATGCAAGAGCCCATCCTTCTGCCTAGTTCTCTTTGCTGACTCCTCAGTAGGGCCCTGATGCCTCCCATGGTGCAAGCTCACATGAAAAATGAAACTAATGAGCTTCGTGACTAACTCAGTTAAATCCCTTCTATTCTTTCATCTCTAAAATGTGCATTGCACTATTACTAAAATTCTGTTCCGATTTGTTGAGCTCCCTTTACAGCAAACGCGAAGGCAGCTGCATCTTTCTTTCAGCTTCAGGAGGTCCCTGTGCTTGTTCAGTGTTTTCCTTCTGTGTAGCACTTCTTGTCCTGCATCTCGCATGTGTGCTTCCACAGACAGGGGGGAGAAACTGATTCACCAGTTTCCCTGTGAAGAAGACTGCCTTCCTAAAAGAAATTAATTATTTTTTAAAAGGAAAGAAAAGTTTAACTAGCAAGTTCAAATCCACTGAAAAGCACTACGCTCCTTTTCTCCTTTCCTCCCTGCCTTCCTTCCAGAAATGTCTGAACTTGGAGAATTGTGCTGGTGTCCTCTTTCACGCGCAGGTTTTTCTTGGTGCTGTTGCCTTTTCCAAAAGCTTATTTTGAAATAGCTGCGGTTCCTAACATCAAATCTTACGTGAGGACTTCAACACTGAAAATAATTCACTGAAGCTTTAGCTGAAGTGATGTCTTTGCCAACAGCCACAGCTTTGCATTAGCAGCACTGCTGCCTACGTCCAGCATGGATTTCTTTGAGCAGCTTCTCCTGAAGCTCTTCCCAGGAGCTCCAGGCACATCTCTGGCAGGAGTCCTTGCATTTCCCAGCAAACTCGTGCACCGGAACCCTGCCCTTGCACCTCCAGTCCTTGATGAAGCAAACCAGAAGACGGAGGACCACAAAGCACTTGGTGGGACTCAGTTCAACCTCAGCATTGCTTGGGAGAAAAGAGAAATCTAGACACTGCTCACTGGGAAAGGGGCTTTTCTGCCGCAGGCTCTGGACTGGTCTGGATGGGAGCTCCAGGCTGCAGGAAGGCCACCTGGGAGGAGGAAGACTTCTGCACCTTCGTGCATACTGGTGTGTTTGGGGGGTTTGGGAGGACCACAAGCAGGAGTGAATTGAGTCCGGTCCATGTCAGGCCCTGCTGTCCTGCAGCGACAGCACATCCCCGTTAGAGCTAAGTCCCACCTCTGCTCTCTGCAGGCAGCTTGCCCACAGTGCCTATAATTTTCAGAGACACATTTCAGGTGGCAAAATTCACTGTTAATCCCTAATGCTGAAATATGTTATTTTTTTTTATTGTATATGAAAACCATACAGAAGTCTATCTTTGGCTTGCTTTTTTTTCCCGTGGAAACAGATTTCTTGCCAACTTGGCCATTGGGCTCAATGTAGTTAATGAAAACTCCCCCTGAGACTCAAAGAAACAAATGCTTCCATTTACAGCAAAGGTTAAATTCAATTTACTCCATATTAAATCCATTCTTCAAAGAAAAATCCAAACAAAACCATTGTGGGACTTTTAGCACAGATGATTGGTGCCATGCATTTCATATGTCCCTCATCCACAGAGCTAGAACAGCTCTCAATGTCCCTAGACATCTGCTACTGTCCCATCTGAGGATGGTGTTTGTCCAGCCGTACATCTGTTCACAGGGAGTGTCGCCCTGGCTGTTGGGAACAGTGCCATCTGCTCCATTATTTTCTGCAGAGTATTGTTCACACCAGCCATCCATGTATGGATGTGCCTGTGCTGGGAACCTAATAATGAGATATGAGGGGACATGCAGGGGAGGATGAGAGCTGATTTCATCAATTATCTGAATTACTTTAAGTGGACACGTACTATTTCATTACCTATTGAGAAATGAGTTTTATTGATCCCATTAATAAAGGAGATGGGGCTTTCTATTAGGAGGCTGTGAAGCAGATAATGAGGCAGCAGCTCTCCTCTGCCCTTGGATATTCAGGTACATCACTTTTTACCACCTTCTTGAGCACTGATCCTTTTTGACACCAAATTTCCCCCTTCAGAAAGGACACGAAATTCATCTCATCAAAACCTGTCTCCTGCAATCTCCCTGCACATCGTGTGCTCTCATTTACCTCTCTGAGCGCAGCTGCCACGGCAGAGAACACTTTCTGCCTTTGAGGCTTGAACCAGAGCCCTTTAAGTTGACGACCGCTGTGGGAGCTGATAAAGCTGGAGCCAGATTTAGTCCTTCCAGGGCTCCTGTGGGCTGCCGAGCCCAGAGAGGAAGTGAGGTGCCTTTTGCAGTTGTATTTTGGAGTTGCCAGAAAGTCAGAGTGGGTGGCTAGCCAGAGGGTGCAGGGGTTTCATGCCTCCTATGAGCCATCAGCCATTCTTTCCCTGAAATGTGAGAATGCCCTGTGGTGCAGCTTGTACAGGTCCCCTTTGCCTGCTCGCTTGTTTTCCAGGCTGCGCTTTCATCCTGCACGAGGTTTGGTAACAACAGCAACTCCTGCTGAAGGGACCTCCGACCCTAGGGCCACGTTCCTGCTCCCAGCAGTGGCCAGGCCAGCAGCAGGGTGGCCCTGGGGTGGGGTGACGCACCATGTGAGGTGCTCTGCTTTTGGGGACACCCCAGCACTGTGCCCTCCTTGCTGCAGGGGTAACCCTGACCTGAGCAGCCGTGGGTATCCTTGCTCATACTCTGCTCATCCTGGTTCTGCACAAGCAGGCAGCTCTAACTACCAACGGGTGGGCTGTGCTGCCTAACGATGGCTTAGGACAGCAACATCAGTAGCATCTCGAACAATGCGGTATTATATTGCTAACAAAGACAAGTGTAACAGTCTTGTGAGCCTCCTTGGCTCATTGATTCTGGTGAGTGAATCCGTAAGGCTCTGTAAAACAGACGAGGTTGCTCCGTTGGAGGTGATGCCCCTATACATCAATCTGCAGCTGGTAGAGCTAGCAAACACCAGTGTGACAAACACACTGTTAACACTTCGGATTAAGCACATTTTACAGTGAAACATAGGAAAGCTGATGGCTAGCACCCTGTCAAAGCCATGTTTGGGATCCTGTTTGCAAAAAGTCCCTCCACATTTGGGAAGGTATGTGCAAGTACAGTCTCAGACTTGCTCTGGCAGAAATTTGGCTGCCCACGGTGTTTGGTGCAATACGGCTCTTGTGGGGGCATGCGAGCTGCGGTTCATCCACCTGCCCGCCAGGTGTTTTAGGTGGGTGCCATGAAAAGCCATCCAGCTGAAAGGCGCTCTGCCCACGCTGGGCATGCGGGACTGTGATCATTTCAGTTGTGTTACGTTTTCAGTCAACAGGATATTCCCTGGATTTCCTCCTGAGAACGGAACTCATCGTACTGCCAATAGCAGGGTAAAAGAGAAGTAGCTATTAAAAGATGGATATTTAATACCAAAAGGAGCTTCTGTGCTCAGAAACCAGGTGGGAGAGGTGGAAAATGCCTGCTCGATCTGATTGCGGTGCCCCATGCGGACCTGCTTTACCCAGTGGCCGCAGCACCCCTACCCAGGGCACATAAATGTTCATGGGGTGGAAAGAAATCCTTATTCTAGCATCTTTTATATAAAAACTCTCACTTGTATTTGTTCAGCTACATTATGTTTAAATGAGAGAGCTGTGAGTGAGTAAGAGACTCACATGAAGTCTATTTATTGTAATCTGTCACTGTCATTTTAAAACTTAGAGATATTATTTCCAGTCCTTCAATTTCCTTTGTTCTAAATCCCAGTTTATGTTTTCTTTAAAAGGTTATGCTAACATGAATCAAAAGCCCCACAAGTCAGTTTGCAAATTTTGCTGCCAGCCCTTAATGACCTGCTAAAAATAACGTGAATGATTCATCTCCTAATCTATGGAAACAGTAGTTATTTGTTCTTGGCAGTTCTCTTGGGTTTGGTCTGGGCTGCAGGAGATGACAAGTGCTAGCAAATCAAGGAATATTGACATGATTTTTCTTCTTTGTGTTTCAGGGGAATGCAAATATTTTCTACAAACCAAGGTGCGTTTTCCATGGCTGTGGGGGACACCCCCTGGGGAAGGTCTCAGGACTTCTCAGACCTGCGGTCTGAAATTTGTACGCGAATGTCTAATGCTAATAATGTTGGGTTTAGACAGAAGTATTAAACAGAAAAAAATTTAAATAGAAATATTCTAAACAGTGTGCTTAAGAAGCCCTACAATGCTCAATATTTTGTAATCTTTTAATAGGGGCTGCTTAAATATCCTAATAAGAAAATAAGGGCTATTGTAATAACTTCTTTTTAATTGAAATCAACTCATCAGATTTATTAAAGCTATTTAGGTTTTAATTCCAAGCCTCCTGCAGACCTGCAGCATACTTTATTGCAAAGGTTTCACGTCAGCCCTTTTCTGACCCCTGCCATGCAGTGATGTGCAAAATGGCTTAAATTCTGGTCCTTTCTAAGGTGCAAATCCACAGGTTTTCCAGGAGAGGGGCTGGGAAAGCCAGCCCCTCTCTCATGAGTTTGTGTTGCAACAACAGCCGACTTTGTTTTAATCAGATTTGGTTGCATTCGGTCAGAGAAGAGGAACATGGGGTTAGCAAAGTGTACTTGGGCTGAGCATAATATTTATTCCTCTGTCCATAACTCTTATTAGTTGTGCCTGGGGAACATTTGCTATTTTTATCTTTGCCATGCTGGGATGTGACTGTATTGCACACAAACAGTCAGCTGTGCTCATGTGTAAACTAGAGAGTTTATTGCTCACTAAACAAGTATGAAACCATCTATATTAATATTATATTACAATTATATGCAAAGCTTTGACAGTGTGTCCAGAACAGTGCACAGTATGTTGGATCAATGAGAAACCGCCTGACTGAAATGGTACTGAACAGTGTGCAAACGTACACAGCACTGAAATGTGTTTGCAAATTATTTTGCAGCTGCTTACTGGAAATAAATAGACTTTCAGAAATCTGCAGCGGTTTCTGAATGTCTCCCTAATAGAAAAAAAAGCCTATTTCCTCAAGTAACCACTTTACTCTCTGTAATTTAATCATCTCCGTTAATATCAAACTGTCAAGGCCGTCGGGAGGAGGCTCTGCGGCCTCGAGTCGTGGGGACGCTGAAGTGAGTGGTGCGGGGGATCCCTGCTGGGCTCCCAGCTGGAGCTGACCCCGCAGCCGGGGACGGCAACTGTGCACCAGGTGGGACTCCTAGTATTTAGCAATGTGGACCAGAAAAAAACATGGAGCAAGAAGTTATAGTCTAAGTTGTCTTTTTCACAAATTGTTATTTTTATAGTTTAAACCAAAAAGTAACTCCAAATCAAAAGATTTGGAAAAACATGACGCATTTTTCCAGATGTAACTAACGAAGCTGGGGGGGGGGTCTCACCTGTAGTACTTACAGCCAGAGTATATTCCAATAAATGAAAAAAGGCATGAAGCATGCAAAATCAAAACACCCATTTGAAACCTTGTTTATTTAAAACGTGCTTTTTATCACAGTGCTGAGGAAGGATAAAGTGGTTGTGTTTAACCATATAAGAAAAATATTTACGTAACTCCAGAAGTTCCACCACTTCTCTGTATCTGGCTGTGAAAGCTTGTCGGAAGGTTTCCTGCAGATTTTGACATCTTCCTAGAGCTCAAAGAAGCCGGCAGCAGCAGCTGTTTGCAGCATACACACTGCAGGGTAGAGGGAGCTGTGTGATGTGGCTCCTGATTTTGAGCAGGAGCAACCTCACCTCACCCCCTCAGACCTCATGCTCCCAGCATCTCTACTTCTCGCTGGGGGCACACGTATGGGGGGAAAGGTCTTGACATGAAATGAGATTATTTATTTGCTGCCGGGTCCAAAACAAAAAGGGAATTGTGTTCTAAATAATACTGAATCACATTTAACTTGCTGCTATTACTAGAACCAAAATATGATGCAATTCTGCTCTAAACTCCTTCCTCTGATCTCCGATGGTTGCATGCCTGCTCCCTTCGCATAACCGGTGAATAATTTTTTCTGCCCAGTTGAGTTATGGTATCAGTGTTCAGCAGATTTTATTACTTGTCAGACCAGTTTGATGTGTGGACCGTAACTCTTTGCAATAATCAAGGATGAAACTCCTTTTATAGCACTTAATGCTGAGCTCTTTGTGTTCATAATGACAGCTGCATGTAGGAATCTTGGATTTATTTTATTTACTTTTCAGCGACTATTGTGTATTTTAACTCATGCAGCTTGCTAACCCAGCATTTTTGCAATCAGCTAACACTAACAAAAGATAATCCAACGACTTTTTGGCTTGTTAATGAGCCATTATGCTCTGAACCTCCCTGCTGGAGCAGATGGCTGGGAGATGTTGAGGGAGCAATGCTTCTGGTTTGCACATCAGTCTCTTATGTCGGCTTTTCTCTTATGTCGGCTTTTCCCGCTTTGTTTGATGGACGTAGGAGAATGCTGTGAGGAGGAGGATGTACTTTATAAAGGTGATTACTTGTGGAGATTTCTTTCTTCTCTATGTCTCTAAAGGACTAATGAAATAAAACTGTGCATGAAAATGTATTACCCAGGGACCAGGAAGTTGAGGAACACTTTGCTGTGAACTGTACCCATTTGCAACCCATTAGAAATGGCATCCACTTTTCGAATGAACACTTACTGCCCTGTAAGTGCATGTGGAGCCAATGCGGTGCTGGGGACGTTCACCCCACCCAGCTGTCCCTGGGCTGGGGGGTTCCATCACTCTACTGTGCTCCACCACTCGTGGTTCCTCCGTGTTTTGGTGCCTCTGACTGTGCTCGACAAAACCGGTGCCTGGGTACCCAGAAAAGGGGATCATCCCCCTCAGGTCCTCCCTCCTCCTAGTTCTGTGTTACCATTGCTGGTTTCCAAGAACACTCACCTGCCCTGCCCAGGTGGCTGATGCCTTGCAGCTCCCAGAGCATCGCTTACACACACAGATGGGGCGCAGGAGGGGCCAAGGGAGCCAACACTTAATGCCCCAGGCCTTTCCTTATTCATATTTGGTATGGATTCCTGAACTGGAAGAAAATGCTTCTTCTTTCCAGACTCAGTGATGGAAAGCAAGAAGCTCATTCTTAGCACAACTTGCAGAAAATATATTAAATATCGACACTAATTAGATTAGCCTGGCTCAGTACAATATTGATATTAATTCGATTAGATTGAATTTAAGAGGAAACAATGTTTAACTTAATGACCATAATAAATGAGGAAGAAGGTAGTGAAGCTTTCCTCTTCCATTACAAAAAGACAGATCAGAAAATAAATAATATTTTAGGCTCTGAAGAGAGACACCATTTCAGGTGGTGGGTGCGACTGCCCTTACGGTGCGGTTCCCTGCGCGTGAGCTGTCGACTGAGGCTGACAGGGACCTGCCGGTGCTCTGCTGCCAAGCAGAGGAGAGCCATCCACCCAGATTGCACGCGTAGCAGCTGCTCGTGGATGGATGAAGTAACAGAAAAAGGAACATCAGGGGAAAATGGGAGTAAGGCCAGTGGCTCTGTGCACGGCCCAAGCCTACCTGGCTCAAAGCCCCCGTGGCTGCGCATCCATCAGCCGTGGTTGCTACTGGCCCCGTTGAGTCTTGCGGCTGGGCTGCACAGAGGATGAGCTCAGGCTGAAGGCAGTCTTTAGACCTTCTGGCGTCCTGATTTATCCTCCCATGACAGTTGTTTTTCTCCTCCTTTTGGCTTTACTCCTTCCTCCCAATGAAGGTCTAGCAGATGGGAGCAAACAGGTTAGAGGAAGAAGTGGAGAGCATTCACCTCAGCAGCAAGCAGAAGCCCATGTTGATGGGATCCCTGCCAACAGTCCAACTGACCCCTCAACTGGGTTAGGGACTGCCTGTCATCACACACAACCCCCCCTCAGCTCCTGCTGTGTTTTCTGGAAAAGGAAATATCAAATCTGTTATTCTACAATGCCATGATAGCAGAAGCAGCTGACATCCAGCTTTGCTGAAGCACCCTGGTCCTCCCAGGAGCAGGACGGTGGTCGCCTGCCCAGGCGAGTGGGATCCTGTCCCTCCTGCTGACAAATCCTCTGCCTGGGGCCAAGGAAGGTTTGGGGGATGCTCAGAGTGCTTCTCTTGGGGCAACCCTTGCACAGGGGGATGCTCCACCGGTGGGACATCCTTCTCCAGAGGCTCCTTCTCCAGGGGCTCCATCTCAGAGGCTCCTTCCATTTGCCTAGCCAATCCTCCCTGTGCCTGTCCGGGAGGAAAGTGCTGTCATTTTGCAGCCATCTCCACTGTGCCACATCCGTGGCACTTGAGATCCCATCAGCAGTTTTGCTTATTTGGTTACTTGCTTATTTGGTTATTAGTGGATTTTATCAACTCTTTGGCACTTTTCAGAGGGAAAACTTTTTAATTTCAGAGGGGAAAACTGTCCTTTCATTTTTTTTAAGGCTAGGTCTAGTTCTGTAGTTTGAATAGAAATATTTAATCCCATAAATAAACATGTATGACCATAATAATGAAAACAGGATGTTCCTGCTCCCCTGTGCAGATTTGCTACAAGAGTATGATTTGACTCTAGTTTTCTGCATCTCTGCTGCATCAAAAAACTACATGGTAATTAATACAGATATTAATTGTCATGGACAGTTGGCATTTGCCGCACGTGACCATGCAGAGATAGCAAGACAGAGATCTTGTGATTTGGCAGCAAGCAGGCATGTTGCAAAGCTGGCAGGCTGGAGTCGGGAGGATTACTTGACTTTTTAGCATGAAAGCTATGTAGAAGTTCAAAGTTGTTAAAAGCAAAGCAATAGTAGACATGAATTATATTAATCATCCAGCCAAGTGGTCATTTCTCAACTACTTCTGCCCCTGCAGCTGGAAGCACATAAGCCCATCTCTTTTAGAGGAAGGGGAGAGAACAGGGACCCTGGAGGGAGGAGCATGACAGCAGACTTCGGATGATATATGGCTTGCTTCAAGATGGGATAATCTGTTTATCATGGCTTTGTTGCTATAGCAGCAAGATTTTATTCCAGAGATGTTGACTACGGGAAGGAATTTCAGATGTTGGATGTGAGAAGGGATTTGCAGTGGTCCTACAGTCAGTGGGCACTGGGAGTGCAGAAGCGAGAGGTGAGAAGCAGTACAGAAAAGTCTGTATCTGAATTCCTCCTGCAGCACAGAGGACCCCAGGGATGTACCCAAAATACAGCTGTGATTGCTGTGTTTTTTTCAGAGCCCATCCCTTCAGAGCTAAACTGCAGGACCAGGCAGTTCTGCATTAGAGCAGTGAGCTGGAGGTGTTGGTGGGGTGCAAACTGGCAGGGATGAGCAGAGGGAGCTGATGGAGTCAAGTCCCTCATGGCACAAATTCTCCTAGGATGGTTTGTGACACTGCACTTTTTATGTTAATATCAAAAAGGTGCCTACTCAGGTCTCCTCTGAAATCTGTGGGAGAGAATTTAGTTGTGTTTATTTTAAGTTACTTTAGCTTGGGAAAAGAAAAAAGACATTTTCCTTCATTTCTTCATTTGCATAAAACCTCACATATGCAGTCTAAGCGGCTGCTCTGGATTCCTGTATCTGTGTGGCCACGTGCACCCGCTCCAGCTAACACGGGTCGTTCAGGTTACTGGTCTGACAGGCTGCTGTAGGTACCAAGATGCTTCTGTATCCTCCTGTTCCTGTGCGTCTGTACAAACAGTAGTAATTTTGCTAATGGTATATGTGGAAAAATAATTTTTAGGTGACTTTGGTTTGTCCAGCTTCTCTTTCAGGTCAAACACAATTTTTTTTTTCTGTTTGGTTTTTGTATGAATAATTTTTTTTAGTGCAACTACCTGTGGGGTTTTTCCTTCACTTGATCTTTTTCTTTGTTTGATGAGTCTTTCTTTAATTGACTTCTGTAGATATGAGGTGAAGTGCCAAGATCGTCCCTAGACTACAGCAGCAATACTGTTCTTGTAGTGCTACAGTATTACTGGTTTTTCTGCTTTTATAAGCAGACCATAAAGAGTTATTAAGCAGCTACTTATTAAAAAAGTGGGACATTGTCATGGCCCAATAAATCATCTGTATCTCTTGTTTTACAGGCAAATAAAAAACCTAGTTAATTTATTACTAATTCTTTATGGACTTGTTGATTGATCCCTAGTACTGAAGACTAGCAATGATTTTTAATAGACAAGATTCAGAGTCAAATCCTTATTTTCCTGACACTTTTCTGAGGTTTCCACTGCTGAATATGGCACAGCGTTTGTGTTGCTGTAACCTGCTCCATGTGGGTACACGATCTGCCAGTGAAGAGGCTGCCTGCGTGCTCCAGTATGCAAGCTGGAGTTCTGCAATAGGCAAGTTGAGGGGCTTCAGTATTTCAGACTTGCTTTGCAGCTAGAAAACGTTAGATCAGGGTGTCAAGCTCTCATGCCAGCATATTTGGACATTTCTATGAATGTCAGTGTGCTGGTTTTGGCTGGGATAGAGTTAATTATTTTCTTCCTAGTAGCTAGCATGGGGCTATGTTTTGGATTTGTGCTGAAAACAGTGTTGGTAATACAGGGTTGGTTTAGTTACTGCTGAGCAGTGCTTACACAGAGTCAAGGCCTTTTCTGCTTCGCACATCACCCCACCAGTGAGGAGGCTGGGGGCGCACAAGAAGCTGGGAGGGGACACAGCTGGGACAGCTGACCCCGACTGACCAAAGGGATATCCCACACCATATGACATCATGCTCAGCAAATGAAGCTGGGGGAAGAAGGAAGAAGGGGGGGACGTTCAGAGTGACGGCGTTTGTCTTCCCAAGTAACCGTTACACGTGATGGAGCCCTGCTTTGCTGGAGATGGCTGAACACCTGCCTGCTGATGGGAAGTAGTGAATGAATTCCTTGTTTTGCTTTGCTTGCATGCATGGCTTTTGCTTTACTTATTAACCTGTCTTTATCTCAACCCACAAGTTTTCTCACTTTTACTCTTCCGATTCTCTTCTCCATCCCACCAGGGGGAGTGAGCAAGTGGCTGGGTGGTGCTTGGTTGCCAACTGGGGTTAAACCACAACAATCAGACACACAGACCTCCCCTTCGCCCAGGCTGATGTCCTGAGCTGGGGGCAGGGGTAACCATAACCCTACTCCCAGGACTCCTTAATTGAAAAGTTTAAATAAATATGATGAGATTATGAATACTATATTACTGCTCAGCTTTACAGAAGGCTGAGCTGACTTTATGCAAGTCTCTCAAAATTTGGTAATGATGTGATGGATATAAGGCTGCATATAAATCATGGGCTTTTGTTAATCTCTTGACCATTGGGACTTGAAGCAACACATTCCTCAATTATTTTACATAAATGAGAAAGAAAGAAGTTTATGTGCTGCAATGGAAACACACTCTGAGGAGCTGGAGATCAGTGAAATGTGATTTCCTGGGAAGGACTTTTGCCAGGCTGGAATGTTGCTGTGATGAACCCCGCATGTGTCCTACAGGTCAGAGCAAACAAGCCGCTGGTTTTAGTGGATGGTGACTGAACGCTGTGAGGCAGGGATGCTGAACGGCACAGTGGGTATCAGCACTTGCATGCATTAACCTAAACCCTGCCCAGCGGCTTTCTGAGGTGGAGGATGAGAGGATTCTGCTCACCGAGCATCTGAGGCTGCGGGGCTGCAGAGCCAAAGGGAGAAGCTGGGTGCTGCAGTGGGGTGAAGGTTTTGCCAGACCTTGTTTGGAAACAAAAGAGATCTTGGCATGATGGACCTGATAAATGAAATCCATAGGAATTTAGCTGTCTAGACAGTCCTCCACACTTAATCTCCATGGAGCAGCATGTTTATCCTATACCTTTCCTTGTTGCTATGTTGAAAATTCTTCTCGTTTCTAACACAAACTCCTATTTTCAAATGATCATTAGAAGTTATAAAAATAGTGGTGGAAGAAGAAGGGTAAAACAGAATAAAGAGAGAGGCATTCTTCACATGCACAAAATAATTACTGAGTGCTTCAGATGTGGTAGATGCTAACTATTGTTAAAAGCCATGTATATATTCCTAGAGACATTTATCTTGTTTCATAGAGCAATAACGTATATTTATTGCCTCCCTGCTTGTCTTCACGTATTCCAGCTAAGATGACATAGTTAAATTTGGTACAGCATGTGCACCAAAACTAGTGTAAAGCACTGAGGAATTCACTGCTCCCATGGATGCTGAAGCAAAGCAATTACTTAAAACATGCCTTTGTAATACGCCTGGTTCAAGTTGAAAAGATTAGAGAATGAAGTTTTCAGGTATCATCCCACTCTGGATCTTCTGGATCTGACTGTAATCATGTAATTACTTTATCATGTGGAGCAGCCGAAGTGTTGCCCTCACGTGGACCGCAGTCCTGCTGAAATACTGGGAATCTGCCCATGCGCCCTGGCAATGCTGAAGTGAAACACCCCCAGTATCCCTGGACACCCCAGGGAAGAGGCACATGGAGCTGTGTTTAGGAATGGAGTGGAAAAAAGGTGCTGAACAGTTTTGGGGGTGGGGGATGCACTGACAGTTGTTATGGCTTAGGCTGTATTTTATGTTATGTTTTTTCCCTTGCTGTGTTACATTCCTTACTGCACCTCCCTTTAACAGAAAATAATTTTCACTACTATGAATTACAGGGGCTATTATTCATCAAATTATCTGTGTTTAAAGAGCTGTTTCATTTCTCTAATTTATATCATTTCCATACACCTGCAAAACTGTCCCAGAGGCCTGGGTACACACTGAAAACCCGTCCCGTAATGATGCCGGTGCTATGGGTCAACGCTGAGCTGGAGCCTGCAGCCGCAGGGAGCTCAGCACCAAGCAGCTGCATCTGTGCTTGCATTTAGGATGCGCTTTGCAACCAGGCTAGACTCTGATGTCACAGCCACTCGCTACCCTACTTACTCACTACTTAGGGCACATAAAATCTTTCACTATGAAAACTTTCACTTTTTGCAGTATAAAAGCTATGGCTCTTAATGTCTGCAGGGGAGGTGGATACCCGCTGGATTTCCTTAGCTGAGCTGGAAAATCTGTGTATGCACTTCCAAAGCATGGATGCCCATCACTTCTGTTGAGGAGATTTGCTGTGGGTTTAGGGGTACTGCTTTTGGCTCACACGGCAGAGCATTTTGGCTGTGGCACTGGCTGCCCCATTGTACTGGCTGGACGGCAGCAGTCGATGGGCTCAGGGGACCCCTGTCCTGTGAGAGGGATGGGGCTGCAGCAGGCACAGTCGCTGTGTCCCATTGAGGCAGGTCTTGGGTCCCGGGCAAGAGGTAGTGAAGAAAAACATGTCCTCTGCAGGAGGGCTGGGGTGGGCAGGGGCCTCTGGAGACCCCTGTGTCCAGCCCTGCCCCAGCAGGGTCTCCTGGAGTGGGGCTGCCAGGCAGACTTGAGCATCCCCAACGATGGGGATGTCACAGCCTGCCTGGGGACCTGCTCCAGTGCTTTGATTAAAACATCTCCATAAAACAATTGCATAAGTGTACTTTTCACTTTAAAACATTTATTTTATCAGTATTGAGCAAATATTGGCACATCTTCAGCTGGATTTGTTTAACAAATTGAATTAGTCTCATTTGGCGTGACTTGTGATCCTCCAGTGGACTCTCTCGTTAAACGTAATCCCCATTTCTCTTTAACGAGGACCACAGACCACAAACAAAGCCCTGTCATGGTGATAGGTTTTGGTAGTGCTGGGGTGGAGGACAGGTGGTCCCCTGAGCCCACAGCAAAGGGCAGGCGTGGATCCCTGGTGCTGGGGAGGTGGGATGCTGGGGGACTGCAGTGAGGTTCACAAAGGTCTCAGGGGAGCGGGGCAGCCCTGGAGAGCAGCAGTGGTCCTTGCTGCCCTCCGGCTGCGCAGGGATGCCGCAGCCTCCTCTGCGGCTGCCGACTGTGTGTGCCAGGTACGTCTCGTGATCAGTCGGTTGTTCTACTCTCATGGCTCCCTGCCTTACAAAAAAAAAAGCACCGAGGCACTGCAATTTGTCTTCTTCTCTGGTTTAGTCTTTAAAACAAAAAATTTAGTGTTGGGCCTCTGGACTTAGTCATTAAAGATGCAATTTAATAACCTATACTTTTAAACTCTGCCTCATGGGTCAGAAGGCAGATATGTTTTTCTAGGCTTGTGTAAGAGCATAAACTGCTTGGCTGCAGATGGGAGTTGAGTTTGAACTGGTCCACAGTCATTATAACTCCTGTCGGTGCTCAGACCAGGAACAAACCCTCTTGTTGTCAGATCATCCCTCAAGTTTGCAGGGAAAACAATGCAGACACAGTACATGCAGAGCACCACTGTGTCCAGAGAGCTATTTTTCAGTAAGGACTTGGGGTTTGGGGTCCCTTTTTGCTCTGAGCACGGCTCCCCCAACTTCACGTGGCACATTGTTCAGGTCCCTTGTTCTGTGGTTTCTGGCGTGGCCAGGGTGTTGTGGCATGGGGTCACCCTCCTGTGCTCAGTGTGCCCGCTCTGAGCTTGGTGCAGGAAGCCCTGCCAAACTCCTCGGGATTAAGCAGAGGTAATTTGGCCTTTGTGGGCTGTGTTTTCAGAAAAGCAAGGCACTCTGCTAGGGCAAAACCAGCTCCCATCAAACTTGTGCGTGACAAATGGGTTGTCTTGCTTCTGGAAAGGCGATGTTTGGGGGTGAGTCCTTGGGAGCCGCAATAGCAGGGGTGCAGCACAGGCTGTGGTGCCTGAGAAGTGCTGCCGGCTTCCCAGGGCACCCAGCTGAGCTTGCGAATCGTTTCAAGGAAGCCACGGCTGTGTTGGAACGGCGAGGTGGGTAACGTGTAGGTGAGAGCCCGCTGCTGCTGTTGCCAGCTGGCTGAAGGCAGGGGCTGCCAGGAGAGCCTGGCGCCCCCCTATAATGCCCTGGGTCACTTATGCAGGTGGGTTTGGGTGACTAACTGTGTTCCCCATGCCAGGGAGGATGTATGGCCCTTGCTAGAGGTGGCCAGGCTCGTGGAGCTCGCCAGCATGACTCCCCAGTGCAGATGCATCCCAGCCTCTGTGCTGCAGCTCTGGTTGTGTTCCAGCTGTGGGGAGCTTTGCCGCCGGCTGGAGCGGGATCAGGTTCTCTTGCTGCATGTTAAAATGTACCAAACAGGGTGAAGGCACGGATGTCAGCTACATAACTTAATTGTTTATCATTTGCAACTGCTGTTTGCTTACTTTCAGGTTGGCAGGTTTTCTCATCTGTTCTGTATGATGTGAAAGAACATTTTCCTTACACTGTTATTTGGGTGAAATTGTTTTTCTCCTAAAACTGACAGGGATCTGATGTGACTGTGGAATATTTTTGCATAGGCTACAGTAACAACACTCCTCATTTGCAATGAAATGTACTTCTTGTTGTTCAAGGGTAAAAATAAAATTTGGAATTTCCAAAAGATATCCAGTTTGTAGAATCACAAGAAACTTACTTACTCACTGCTGGTAGTCTAGGGATACCCAAGGAAATAAATTTGCTGCCAGAAATAGATAACTGTGCATAAGAAAAATATATATGTTAATCATAGAATCATAGAATGGTTTGGGTCGGAAGGGACCTTAAAGATCATGCAGTTCCAATCCCCCTGCCACGGGCAGGGACACCTTCCACTAGACCAGGTTGCTCAAAGGCCCATCCAACCTGGCCTTGAACACCTCCAGAGATGGGGCATCCACAACTTCTCTGGGCAACCTGTTCCAGTGCCTCACCACCCTCATAATGAAGAATTTCTTCCTTATATCTAATCTAAATCTACCCTCTTTCGGTTCAAAGCCATTACCCCTTGTCCTATCACTACATGCCCTTGTAAAAAGTCTCCCTCCAGCTTTCTGGTAGGCTCCTTCAGGTACTGGAAGGCTGCTATCAGGTCTCCCCGGAGCCTTCTGTTATCCAGGCTGAACAACCCCGACTCTCTTAGCCTGTATTAATACAAACAAAATATAGGAACTGAGTGTTATTTACAAATGAGGAGACAATAACATTGTCCTGAAACATGTTTCCATCATCTTCTCCTTTACTTATTGGTGAAGTGTGTAACTGGCACACAACTGAATCCACAAAAACTGTGCCTGAGGAGGGGGAGCATAAAAGCTGACAGCAGAGCTGGAGTCATGTATGTTAGCTTTGAGCTGAGAATTTCTGTTCCTGGTACTCTTTGAAGGGCTGGTACAAAAATAATTCAGCCTTAACAACTAGGTGAGGAAGGATGTGGTGTAAAGCATGTTGACCAGATGTACCACAATAACACAGTTGTAACTTTATACCAGATTTGGCATAAAATAAGACAGAAGCTAACTTACTATGGTTTTAGTTAATATGCTGTTTTAAAAAAAGAAATTAGTACTTTTGCATTCCTGTGTATGCACTTTCTTGACATCCAGAAGGATGCTTTTCCCTTCTGTCGTGGTTTAACCTGGCAGGCAGCTAAATACCACACAGCCGTTTGCTCACTCCCCCCCGCAGTGTGATGGGGGAGAGAATCGGGAAAGAAAAAAAAAAAAAAGTAAAAGATTCGTGGGTTGAGATAAAGACAGTTTAATAGGACAGAAAAGTAAGGGAAAATAATAATAATAATAATAATAATAATAATAATAATAATAATAATAATAATAATGATGATGATGATGATGATGATGATGATGATGATGATGATGATGATGATGATGATGATGATAAAAGAATATACAAAACAAGTGATGCACAACGCAATTGCTCACCACCTGCTGACCAATGCCCAGCCGGTTCCTGAGCAGCAGCCCCCCCAGACAGCTTTCCCCCAGTCTATATACTGAGCATGACATCATATGGTACGGATAGCCCTTGGGCCAGTTTGGGTCAGCTGTCCTGGCTGTGCCCCCTCCCAGCTTCTTGTTCATCTCCAGTCTTCTCAGTTAGTAGAGCATGAGAACCTGAAAAGTCCTTGACTTAGTGTAAGCACTACTTGGCAACAGCTAAAACATCAGTGTGTTATCAACATTATTCTCATCCTAAATCCAAAACACAGCACTATACCAGCTACTAGGAAGAAAATTAACACTATCCCAGCTGAAACCAGGACACCTTCGCCTGCCTGCTGACTAGTGAGGAGCTAGGTCCCTGCTCCTAATTTGAGAATAAGTTTATCCCTGCAGGAATTGTGCCCTGCATCAGGGTCACCCGCTGCTGCACAGACGCTGAGCACGAGCTGACTCAGGAGACATCTGGAGCTCTAGGTACCTCACTCACTAATCATGCTTTGCCTTTAAAAGATCCAAACCCAAAGTCAATGTCTGAAACACCCCCGGGATTACAAGGTAAGGGGGAAGAAAGGAGAGAGGGAAAAAAAAAACCCCGTGGATTCAGAGAGCGTGGGTTGAGCCTACGCATTTTGACCTCTCCATTTCCTACGCCTTGACTTGCTCTGCTCTTCATCTGCTAGCCACGAGGTAGCACTGGAGCTGCTTCTCCTCTGGCCCATCTGTGTGCAGCATCTACCATCTCTGCTGGGGCAGTGAGGGGGTGAGGATTTTGGACATCCTGCTTCGGTGAGATACCAACCACCAGAACATGCTGTGACGCTGAGGCAGCTGGGGAGGGCTCGTGTCCTGTTTCTCTCTACTCAGTGTTGCTTCTTTTTCTCTCTTATCTACCAAGATAAGCTGTGCAGGAGCAGCTGCCCCCATGCCCCAGGGAAGCAGCAAAGTGCAATGGGCTTCAGAGCAGCTCCAGAGCCCATGAATTCATTATGCTTCTCTGATTTTAGCCCTGTCGCTTGTCTCTCTCCTCAAGTGCTGCATGAGCACAACGGAAGGCTTTTGGGTGTGCTGAGAGATGTTCCAAGAAAGTGCTGGAGGCAAAGAGCATGCTGGGGATTGCTGAGGATTAGATGTGGGTACACATAAACGTCTCTGTCATGTTCTTGAAGAGAAAGAGCTAATACAAAATTTACGGTTTTTGGAAGATTGATTTTGTGAATATACAACAGAGAAGCTAATGTTAATGGAAGTGTCCAGACATTTTCTGATATCATAGCTTGGGGCTGCAGCCTAGCTCCAGGCTCCCGTCCATCTCAGGAAATGTTCTCCCAAGAAGAGCTGCTGAAGCAAACAGAATTAGAACAAAACTGCTGGGATTTATTTTATTTTTCAGGGCCCAGGTTTCAGCCTCAAAGTTCGTGCTCTGTTTAATATTTGCAGTTTATGTTGCAGAGGGGTCGTGCTGTAAGCTGTTGTAGATGTTGCAGCATCAGTGAGGCTTTGGTGGCTGGAGCGGGTCCCTAAGTGCAGAAACGGAAACAGCTGAGACTGGTGCTCAGCATGCGTGAGCAATGTCTCATAGTCCTCACTGGGCACTAGACACAGAAAAGTGGCTTTGAAATGCCTGGGAGAGCTCTGCGTTCCTGCAAGCCATTAATTCCTATCAGTCAGATTTCAAAGTATATCAACTGGCAGCACAACGTCTCATGTTGCAGTGGACAATGGGATGAGAATGGCTTCATATCAGATAAAGACATTATATATGTGTAACTTGATTAAAGTGAGCTGAGAAAGGAAGGCCAGTGGCATCCCAGTGTGTGTTAAGAGGAGCATGGCCAGGGATGAAGGGAGGTGATCACCTTCCTTGTCAGACTGCGTCTGGAGCACCACCTCCAGTTTTGGGCCACCCAGTACAAGCAAGATGGGAGTAAACTGGTGTGAGTTTGGTGGAGGCCCCCAGGATGGGCAGGGGCTGGAGCACTGGCCATTCCAGGAGGGGCTGGGGAAGCAGGATTTGTTCAGCTCGGAGCAGGGGAGGCTTTGGGGACCTCGCAGCACCCTAGAGCTGGGATCTTCACAGCAGTGTGTGGGAGGGAATGAGAGGATGTGGGAGGGCGTGAATTGAACCGAGAGAGGTCTAACCTGGACATAAGGAAAACCTTTCTCCCCGTGTGGACTGTCAGGCAGTAGCACAGGTTGCCCAGAGATGATGTGCAGTCTCCATCCTTGGAGGCTGCCAAGATCAGGCTGCGTAAAGTCCTGAGCATCTCAGAGCACCCTGCTTTGAGTTGGCAGTTGGACTAGAGACCTCTTGAAGTCTCTTCCAACATGAAATATCCTATAAGCCTAGGATTTTAATTTTCCTTGAGTGTATGAAACAATTGTTTGAAATCAATCCTCAGTTCTTGGTTCCCAAGTCATCTTCTGAAGGTATTTATACATTACCTTCTGAGGATATGGTCTCAGGCTGGAGATGGAACAGCTGATTAGTTTTAAAAAAAATTATTAAAAAACAATGTTCATAACATTTGTCCCCTAACAAAAGTCAAAGTTGTTCTGAAAATTTTCCTCTGTGAAATACAACCACAGAGAGAAGTGATACATATTATCAATTTCTTTTTTCTTTTTTTTTTCCTAATCTGGAAAACTTGTGTACATGGAAATTTCTTTTCTAAATTGGGTAGGTGTTTTTTCTTATTGGTCCACTGTAAAGTAAGGAAATTAATCTCTGTGATTGTTCCAGGTTTAAGCGCTGCAGAGCAGGATCCAGATGACTTCATCATTGGCTGGTGGTGTTTAACTCAGCTGGGGAACATCTGTATGGGGATGTTGGTGTGTGTGAAGAGGGGAGTTAGTGCTCCTGAATAGGGCATCAAATGTGTATTGGTAATACTGACCCACTGTGCTGACAAGTGTGTAGAAGTAAATATTAGCTGGAAAAAGACAAATGCAAAAACCTGTATGTTCAAAATGCCCCCAAGCACGCACAAGTTATCTTTCAGATGTTTTCATTTTTTATTATTTGATAGTGATGACAAAATCATAGTAAAGCAGTGAAACTTTACTGACTCCAGTTTATACTGTCATAGTGCTACTGCAGCCTGCTTGCCTCTGTGTTCAGGCAGGTTTGGTTTTTTGTAATTATTATTTAATCATTTTTTTACCCCCCTGCCCAGCAGAGTGTCTGCATCAACACCTAGTTCTGCCCAGGGTATGTTCCCATTGGTGATAGGCGGTGCTTTGGGCAGACAATGGAAAGCTCGGCTCCTTGGCATGGGAGGCTGCAAAGTCCGTCTGTCTGTCCACCTCTGCAGAGCTTGCTATACACAGCCCTGCACCGCAGAGACACCGCCTGCCCAGGAGATGCAGGAGTTGGGGTTAGCTGGTTACTTTTAAGTTAATTTCTTTAAGGTTTATAGCAAGAAAGTGTGAGTGAGGAGAACAGTCATCCCCTCTCCTTGGACTTGTTCCTTCAATGCTTATTGCAAGCTGGGGGATCTGAATTCTGAAGTGAAATGGTTAAAACATTTCCCTCTGAAGGAGGGAGGTCTGGCCATGGCAGAGGGACTGGGGTGCCCCCCTTTGCTGTGAGACCTTATAGGTACCCAACGGATCTATTCAAAGTACTTTTGAAGCTCTGACCCTTGATTTGATCACTGAAGGGGAACAGCATTCTCTCTAAACAAGTTGTTTTTTTTTTTAACCTGTGCTTTTTCCCCTCCTCTGTGAAAAGCATGGTCAATGATGCTTAGCTGCCCATCCATAATGCTCAGCATCCACAGAGCTCCTTGTTTCCCGTACTGCAGCTCCATATGGACAGCTTGCCCATAACATGTATTTGCATTAAATGATAAAATTACATTTAAACATTGTGTCTTTAAAAAAAAAAAGTCTAAGCACACATCTGAGGCTCTGAGGGCAGAAGTCCTCTGGAGCTCTGAACACTTGTGTGGCCCTGGCAAGCATTGGCAAGCCTGACTTGGTGTTTTTGGCATTCAGAGGTGGCTCTTGGCAGCCACTGCAGAAGACTCTGGGAATGATGAAATATGAGGGTCCTGCCTGTGTCCTGTCCACTTGTGCAATCTCATGAGTTGCCTCTTGAAGTTTATCGTTCTTCTCAGCTTGTCTCAGTAGGAACAACATTTTGCTCAGATTTATCGTGTGTTTAAACAAGCTGATAGCGCTTTGAAAAATGTATTTTCATGGCAGGTGTTTGGTGTTGTTTCAGCAAAATGCAGGGAGTGCGCAAACCCGTGGCCACGTGTGAGCTGAGCAGGAGGTGCCGGCTGGCCCTGCTCCGGTGGCCACCCAGGGGTGTAGTATATGTTCTCCAGATTCTCCAAGGAAGCTCCATACAATGGCTTTGTCAGCGAATAATCAGATGAGACCCACCATGGTGCAGAAGCTGTGTGGGAGGGGAGGGGAGGGTGTCCATCACCATTAGTGGCAAGTTTGACTTCTGTTTTGCTGATGGCAACTTTCCAGAGCTGCTTCAGCTTCTCCTTCCCACTGTGCATCGGGGAAAGCCTTCAGCAAGGGTGAGGCCAGAACTGCCGGCACTGATGCTTGGTGGCCCTGGGCAGCATCACCCACCAGCCAGTGCTCCCTGACTGGTCCAGGTCACAAAGCTCAGCAAAATGCATCTGGTGTGTTTTCAGATTTGAGATAAGGTCCAGGCTTAGCCCAAGCTGTGCCTGGCACAAAGCTGGAAAGACCAACGAGCGAGCAAAGCTACAAATAGTTTTAGTCATCACTTTCTCATGACTAAAGATGCCCACCCTGGTTTAGGGGGTCCTGGGCTACCACCAGTGCAGAGGTGTGCTGATTTTCACACCAACTTCTAACTCAAACCGTATCTCTCTTCTCATGTGAGGTAACAGACACATACAGAGCTGCGGTACCATTAGATTTTCTAAGGCTTTTCATATTTTGTCCTCCTAAGAAAAGCTAATTGTTCTACATTTGCGAAGAAGCAAACTTTTGTGGGGAGAAAGAAGTCATCAAGCCTCTTGTTCAAAGCCGTTAGTGGAAGAACTTCGCATTACCTTTCTGACACATTCAACTTTAACCCCTTTGGTCTGATGTGCTGAACCCCAAGTAAAACAGCTGTGAATGGAAACTTTGCTCAAAAATCTGTGCTTTACAGAGAAAAATTGGCACTCAGACTCCAGATGGACTTTAATAAATATTAAATAAACTGAAATGAACTGGGAGGGCTTATATGACATTGCTAGTGCTTCTGGCAAGTAAACATACCCCTTCACTTAATGTGAGTCCTGGATCTGAGCTCCTCTCTGTCCTCTTCCCAGTGGAGCAAGGGCATGGTTTCAGAGACAGAGAAATGCAGAACCAGTTTGTAAAAGGATGTTTCAGAAACTGGAGATGTCTTCCAAATATCTCCTGCCTGGCATTGGGCTGGTGCTGCTTCAGCACTACTGCTCCTTCCTGGGCGAGGACAAGACCTGCGTGGGGATGTTTGCTCTCTTGGCTTCCCCACTCATGCCATACGGATTTGCTGGAGACCCAGCTCCTGACAGCCGCTTCTCCTACTTGATCCAGCTCTCCCATGGCTGTCCCAGCCCCGGCCAGTGCTCAGCTGGGGAGCAGCAGGACAATGTCCAGTGGAGCAGGACAGCCCCTTCTGCAGGCACTGCGCTGCGTGCATGGGGTGATGGCCCTGGGAACCTTTCCTGTGAGCACTGTCGTGATCCTCACCTGTACCCTTGGCTTTCTTCCATGCTGGGCCCTGGCATCCGAGCTCCCAACACGTCAAGGAAGCCCACCAGCTTCTGGAGTCTGAGACCCACCACAAAGTCCATGTCGGCCCTCTGTATCTCACATGCTCTGTGACATGCTCAGGCCACAGCAGCACTGCAGGCTGCCGAGTCTTCTGAATTTCTGGAAGCTGAGACTGTCATATATTGTATATCTTGGCAGGATATTTAGGAGAACATAACCTGGCTTGCTACCAGTATGAAAAAACTTGGATTTTTTTTTTTTTAAACATCTTTCTTCACTGCTTTCCATCACCAGTACTGTACACAGATCTTGCTGAACCAAACACTCTGTTGTTGATTTATAATGACAAAACCAATCTACTAGTGCTTAAAAAATAAGTTGAATCTCACCAGAACACAGCTCTGGAATATCTTTAAAACTATTCCCATGTCAACAGACTCTTCATTTCCCCTCCTCCATCCCGCATCTTGTAAAATTAGAAGCAACGACCTTCCAGCCTGGACAGAAGAAATAAACTCTAAAGGATATCTCAAGTTACCGAATTTAAGTTAGACCATTTCTTAGAGGTTTGAGGTTAAAAGGCATTGGGAATGTGTGCTTCTATGAGACACTGTTTGAGTCCAATATTGATGTGATTATTCACTTGGTGGTTTTTCGGTCTCTAATGTTGGGAGAGGACAGATATCTGCCAACTTGCCATTTTTGTGTGCCTGCGTGATCTTGAAAGATAGTCTTACATTTAAAAAATTGCCCTTTTCCAACCCACGAGGACTGCAATCGCAGTATGAGCACAGTGATGGAGTCAGAACTGTGAGATGACTTCAGTGTCATGAGGTGAAGTGGAAAGGAGAGTAAGTGAATTTGGAAATGACAGCATAGCAGCATCAATCGGTAGGGATTTATTTATTTATTTATTTATTTATTTATTTATTTATTTATCTATCTATTTATTGAGTTTCCACCCATCCTCTGTGTGATCCAGACTGGTTAGGTTCATCAGATATTCTGCTTTGATCAGAAGCTGAGGAAAACACAGACCTACAGATCAGTGACTGGAAGATGTGGAGCTGACTTGATCTTCACCAGACGCTGTTATTAGTGTTTTGGTACTGAAGTCTGAGATCATCATCTTGGATGTGTTCAAAGCACTGGCTGCATGTGCAGTAGGCAGGCTGTGTATTCATCTCCCAAATTCGTCTTCTGCCCTCATCTCCCTCCAGCTCCTGTGTCTCTGGTGAGGCTCTCAGACACCTGGTCTTGTGCTTCTGGGACTTTAGAGATGGTCTTTCATGTGTTTTCCACTTTCTCTTGACCTCTCTGATCACAAAGACATGGCACTCCACCAGCCAGCTCCCTTCAGCCAGGTTTGACCTTGCACACAGGGTGTTGCTTTTAAGATCTCTGAAGAAAAGCATGTGTGTGCCTATTTTCTTTCTGGCTTAATAAAGTGTTGTAATGCTCCATGCCTTTGTTTCTGGGGAACTTCCAGCGCTGTGACCCTGCCCTATCGGCAGCCCTGGCTCTCTCTGGGCTGCTGGGCTGTGCTGGCCTGTGCAAGGTGTCCGGCTGGATGGAGCACTAGTCACGTTACTCATGCCCTAATAAACATTCTTAGTCCCTTTTGTTGTTTTAGTAGCTTTAAACTGGTGGCACATGCTACTGCAAGCTTTAGATCTGAGGGTGTAGCAGGTTTGGTTCAGATTGCTGCGGCAGTATTTTAACCCAAGCACCATTATTTTGATTTCTGGGTAATTTACTCTTTTTGAAAATTGCTAAAAACTTTCAGCAGCATTGCAGCTTCAGGTTCCTGTTCCACCCCCAGTCCTCCACCCACCCTCCCAAATTCCCTTGCTGTGCTCGGCAGGACTGGGGCTCGCATTGTGAGCTTGAAGGTACCTCCTGGAGATGCCGGCTCTGCATCTCCCTGTGGCTGGTGCAGGAGATGCCAGTGCATCGTGGAGCCCCTGGCTGCTGGAGATACAGACCATGAAAGAGTGACACATTTGTAAATGGACTGCTTTTTGGAGATGGAGTAAAATGGAAAAAGGTTTAAAAGTAAAAAATTTAAAAATGTAAATTTTTAATAGAAAGCAAAGAATGTCATATAGAGAGAAGATGGGGGAGAAATTGCATGAGATTATCCGAATGGAAAATTTGAAGCTACTCTACCATAATTGATATTTATGAAATACGGGAGAGAGCACTTGTTTGCTCATAGATTAGTGATGTTTGGTGTCATAGCAACTGGCTAACTGCTAAATAATCAATACTTATGCACGTAAATAAACGCATAGACGTGTGGGTAACTAGTTTCTGCTTGAGCTCTCTTTTTAGGTTTAAGTGCTATTGTGCAAAGAGGTAAATAAAACTGCATAAAAAACACTACACAGCATAACTGTGACAGGGAGTTAGAATTTTGTTAAATCTGTTTGTATTTCCCTATCTGTGGAAGCTGCATGGATTGATGTTAGGCTGATGTATTCACATGACAACTCTCAACAGCTGTTTTTGGGGGTCTTTAATATTTTAAATTCTGAATGCACATTCAAAATGCCTGTAGCTTCAGATGTGACCACAAATACTGGTGTTTTTTGAGATAGCTTGTGCTCTGTAATTTTAAAGACAGCTTATTAAGAGCAAGTGAAGCAGCGATGGGTGTGGGACTGCTCCCCTGCGGGCAGGGCTCGGGCACCCTGTGGAGTCCAAACCTGATGGGGATGGTTTGTGGAAACAGGAGTGTGAGCAGGATGGGTGAGCACCAGAGGCCTCAAACGTAATTAACCCCGTATTTAGCAGTGGCAATACTTGGATTTGGTATTCTCCCATGTGTGCTAGGGTAACTCATTAACCTCAGAAGACTCATTTTAAAGTTTCATGGCTGGGTTCTGCAGCAATAATACATGGCTAATGCAGTCTGGGCTCTCAGGGGAAAAACATATTACTATTTTGTAAAAATTCTTTTAAAAAAATCATAATATTGGGGTAAATTCAGTTAATTGCTTTGGATATTAGAATAAAAGGTGAAGTCAGAGCACCTGTTAACACTGCTACACTCTCTCCCCAATGCACTAAACATCTTCGGTTGGCCCGGGTACAGCAGTCACAGCTCAGACTCTGCTTCATGGTGGAATGACCTCCCTCCTCTTTTATTTGGCTGATTTAACAAGAATGTTTCCTGAGCATAATAAACACACGTACAAACCCAAGCATCGGTTTGTGTACACAAAGCCAGAATTCTATAAAAAAATAAATGATGGCGCTCTTAGTTCTTTTAATAAAAGTATTTTTTTTCTTCTCAAGAGAGACTTCTAGAAGTTAACATTTGTGCCTCAGCCTTCCTGAAGAGAGATCTGGGGGGAGTACTGGCTCTGAAGGAGGAAAAAAATTGTTTGTTTATTTGTTTGGTTTTTTAAATGAAATGGAGCAAATCTGAAAACTGCTTGGTTTACTGTGTGTCACACAAACTTTTTCCAGGACTATCGCATTAGTCTCTTCTGCAGTTATAGTTAGTGGGTCAGTGTCTTTACCTCACTTTAACCAGTGTGAAGCCACTCCATTTACTATGAGAGCAGTGTTTGTTTTGGCCCAGATGGGGACGTGTGGGGGCTATTCCCCAGCACATGGGGTGGGCTTGGGTCTGATCCCAGGGAGGTGGAGGAGGAAGAGGCTGCCTGGCTGAAGGCTCCCATCAAGCAGTGTGGATGGCTGAGAGGACCACCCCCCCTGGGAGGCTGTTCCCTATAGAGCTGCCCTCATTGCCTGCAGCGGGTACCAAGGCTGTGGTACCCTGTCTGAACAGGTCTGGAAGAAACCTTGCGGGAAGAAGCACAGCAATGACACTGGAGACCCCTGCGGTTTTTGTGTTTCTTAAAAAGGAAGGCTGATCCTAAGGAAACATTCCTCCACTCTTTCTGCCACAGGAGTCCTCCATCCAATCAATCATCGCAGTGCTTGTTTCTAAACCCTTTCATGTCTGCCGCTTTGGAGGATAATGTTAGCAACACAGGTCAAGTTGTTCCTTGGGCTTTTGTACAAGCACTATGAATGTCCAGTATTTACTATGCATATCTTTAGTACATGGAAATAACTGAGCGTCATGTTAGCTATGTCTTCAGAAATTCTCACTGGAGCATCCACGGTGACGTCTGGGCCTCTTCCCGCCGGGATCTTGGCCCCAGAAGGCATTCAGCCAGGGTGAGCACTTTGGTGTGCATCACTGCTGCTTACAGAGAAATTTTTTCTTTTTTCTTCTCCCGTGCATCTTCACAAATAAATGTAGCGGTTTGAAGGTTGCTTCAGTGGAGCAGAGAGTCAGGGTGGTTGGGCATTACTTGCTCATTTATTGTTTGCATAGACTAACACGTTTGTTTGTGGTGAGTTAAGTTAGCAGCATTTCCAGGCCATGATTTAATGAACAGAGAAACTGGAGTGCACAGCAAGTCTCTGAAAACATAGAAAACAGGGTCCAGCAGGCGATTGCCAGGTGCTGGCAGCCACCCCTCTCCTCCTGGGGCATGTGCATGTGTGCCGGGGAGGGAGAGCATTAGGCGGTCAAATGCCAGTTATGAACACGATGGTTGTCAAAGCTGATGGTGCTCATGGGGTCGGGCGCCTATATGGGACTGAGCCCAGAGGAGCAAAGGGAGCAGCTCACGTCCCCCTCTTCTCTAGAGAGAAACTTAATAAACAGGTTTCATCCCCAGCCATGTACGGAGCAGCCCCTAATGTGAGATGCAAGTTAGCAAAGTAATGAGGTTTTTGAGAAAGGTAGGAGAGAAACTCTGGGGAAATCTTACACCACATCTGCTGATGGTGTAAGCCTGGGTCTGCCGGCTTCTGCTGCCCCAAGAGGGCTGTGGGCAGGTACCCCACACAGGGGTCCCACATGGTGCTGCTCCATTGATCTTATTAGTGCAGTGTTTCATTAAATGCATCAAAGCTTCTCTTGTACATGAAAGGCCATTCCTTTCTGCACTGCATAGGAAATGAATAGATGTGTTTTGTAAAATACACTTCAGTTAATATTTAATGCTATGTTTGAAAGTGAAAATGAAAAAAAAAAATTTATCTTTCTTTGGTGCTTACAATACTGGTTTAATTTCAATCTGCAAACAGTGGGAATAAAAGAAACACCTTTCAGATTTCTTTCTTTGGAATCAGTAATAGCTTTATATGGGTAAACATACTATTTATGTTCTCCAAAGCTGTAGAAATCAGCTTAATGGAATAATTCAGCTTAGCAGTGTCTGAATTGCCCCCCCAAATGCATTAGGTTACTTTGAAAACATGCAAGTGTTAAAATTTAAAAGCTGACTTCTTCAGCCCTCCCCTGGGTTAGTCTGCCGTCTCTCCCAAAGCAGGGCAAGTTCAGGAGGAGCAGGGCAGGGGTCTCTGCGGAGCATTCCAGTGCCCGTCCCACCACAGGTGGCCCAGGGTGGGGGACCAGGAGCATCACCCCGGGGTGGAGGGGTGGGGGGTCTGCCTGGCCCCGTCTGCTGCCCTCGTTAAGCATGGGACCAGCGCCAGCGCCTAGCTCTGGCTCTCGGGAAAAGTCAGCAGCTTTTCCCAGGCCCTCCAGTCCAGCTCTCATTAAAAGTCCTTGAAGGAAGATCAGAAAAACAATAGACAGACATAAAATCTTAACCATCGAATAATACTGCAAAAAATCTCTGCAACGCTTTAATGAGGGACGTGGAAACCAAAATAAACAATATGTGTGCATGAAAATAAATGACAGATGCGGCAGTGCTACACTTAAGTTACGTGTGGGCAGATGGTGAAGATAATGGCCGGAACAGCTGCAGCAGAAGCCTCATCTGTCATACGCCATGAAACTGCTGGTTCATCCCCTCCAGGTCCCTGGAAAATGCCTCACCAAGGCTCAGCATTTCTTCTTCTCTGATGGGTTGGGTGGATGTAAAACAAAAGCTGGAATTGGAGGTAGATTTGGAAGTTAGACACAGCTGTGAAATAAGTAGATTTTCTGATTTTGGTTTTTGTTGGTGGTGGTTTTGGGTTTTTTGAGTTTTTTTTTTCCTCCTTTTTTAGGGTGTGTTCATCCTTCCTCTGATCAAATCAGTCCTCAGCTGAATGCTGCAACCTCTCGAGGTGTTCTGACACAAGGAGCCATCTCCTAATGATTTAGTGCCTCTGAGCTGCAGCCAGATAATGCTCTTTCCAGGTACTCAAGTTTCCCTGAAATTCAGACCCTTGAGTTGTTTTGTTTCCTGGGTGGTTTTGAGTCTGTGAGACATTGTGGAAGGGAGAAACCTTCCACTCCAGCGACCAGGCAATGGCCGAGTGCCCCAGCTGCTCCTCTCCACCGCTGGCAGCTTTTTTCTTCCAGCACCCAGGGAAATGAAATGGGTAATGAGCTCAAACAGTTCTTAACAGACATTTCAATGAAAAAAGTCAGAGCAACCTTCGCAATGCACGACAAAGAAAAAGGAAAAAAGCAAGATGAGATTGGGAAAAAAACGTTGACGCATTTTTTCAGTGTGACCATACAGTGTGTCAGAGAATGGCGTTTTGTGACCATGCATCAGACCGGGCACCACTGGCTTGCTCTGCCTTGGAAATCCTTGTTACTTGAACACTGATGACCTCAAGAAAATGAAAGGTACTCGGTCATTAAGTAACATTAGAAAACTTAATTAAAAACCCCCCATAAATAGTGAGCAATGTACAAATAAATTCTCTGCTTACTCAGCCTCAGCCTTCACAGGTTGGGTTCTCCTCTGCCTTTGGAGGGGGAGGATTTGTTGCTGACTGGTGAGCAGCAGAGATATTTCAAAGGAGATAAAATATCTTTCATTCAAAGCTTCCCAAAAAAGGAATAAATTGTTGCTCTTGTGCTTAATTTATGGTGCTCAATAAGTCTTCTGGGAAATCCAAGGTGCAGTCCCTGTGGCTCAGCTTGTCACAGGCCATGACAGCCTGGTGTCAGTGCCAAAGGGAGGCAAGAGAAGGTTTCCAAGAGGACCAGTGTGTTGCAATACGGTGTATGGTATTCCATTTTTTAGCAGAAAATAGGAATCGCTATTTAAGTCATATCTTAAAATTCAATAGAGATGGGCACGGTGTTGCAGAGTTGAGTCCTGCCCAGCTAATTCCCATGCACAGTTTCTTGGGTGTCAGACCATCAGCTCTCTGGAGCTCTGGGGGGTTCAGGTCCAAACAAGACCACGCAGGAGGGTTCCTGGGTGGCATCAGGAAACTGGGGCTTATGGCCAAGCCTTGCCCCACTCGGCCCTGCTGAGCCTGTACATGAACCTACACCAGCGTTGGCAATCCCAAGAGATCCTTAATGTCTTCAACACTCAAAAAATGTTGCAAACCTCAAGCTCAACAGCTAGCAGACCCCTCTGCATTGCCTGTGCGCACCCACAGAAGACCATCTGTGGTAGTGTCTTTAGGAATGAGCAATTAAATTAAAAGGTGGAAGATGTTGCCTGCTGGCATGTCCTATAGTGGTCCTGTCAGACAGATGTCCGAGGATCCTTTCCAAGGGTTTCACTCACTGAATGACAGTTGGGAATACACTGTTGATGGGGGAGAAATGGGGAATTATGAAGTGATCCAGCCTCTCCCTGACAAGTTAAACAAAACATGGGCTGAGGGGAGGGTATGGCTTATGGGTAGCTTAATGTCTCAGTAGCTTTTATCTATGTTTCTTTCATAAACACAATGGCTTAAACAAATAATAAATGATGCATTTCCTAGCATCTGCATTTTACCCAGAGAAGCTTCTCACATGGGGGCTTAATGTCATTTGAGTTAGGGGTGCCTGATGCCTTACACACAGGTTTAAAATCAACTTCTTTGCCCTGTGAGAGCTGCGAGTTGCAGCACAAAGCCAGAGGAGGTTTCAGCACCAGTTCTCAGTGCTCATGTCTTGTACTTTCAGTAAGCTGGTAATAACATCATTCTGTAAATGGCTCTGGTACTTTTCTGGGGTAAACATCTGATACAAAAATACGCCGTTACTATTATAATGGCAATTGACTTAATTTTAGATGGCACCTGGTGTTTCCCTAGTCGCAGACACTGCATCCTGGAGGTGAAGGTGGTGAGGAGCTACCCAGGAGCTGGTTGGGGTGAGGGGGGCTGCGGTGGGTGTGGGGGAGCTGGGGGAAAGGGAAGAGAAGGGAACTGGAGCCCCAGGATTGCCTTGCATGGGCAGACATTCCTCTGCAGGAAAGCAACAGTGGGAGCAAAGACCCTGCTGCAGGTTTGTGAGTGAGCGGCTCTCAAACAGCCATGGCTAAGATCTGATGTGTGCCCAGAGGAAGACAAACCCTGTCTTTTCCTATTCCTGCTATTCTCCCAGTACCGTCCCCTGCCATCCCAGAGCCTGCTGGGCAGGGGACTGCGGGGCTGGGGGGCTGCAGCACTCCCGGGGCAGGCAGGGGGCTGCAGGCCGCCCCCGCAGCAGTGTGCTCGGCGCTGCCCGCCGCAGCTCGCTCCCCTCCCTCTGGCTCAGCCATGTGTTATCCGCCATAAAAAGTTGGCAACAGCCGTGTTCTTGCTCAAGGGTTGTGGCCATCATCATTCTTTGCTATTTCCCTGTAAACAGCCCTCCCTTTACACTCAGCTTTAATTTTTGCTTCTGTGCTTTGTTCCTGTTGCTCCTGAAGCCCTGCAATCCTTCACGTCCTTATCAGTGCCCTCCTTGGTGGACTCAATGGGTGGGATCCCACCCCTGGCTGCAGCAGCATGGACACAGAGCTGTATCACTGCAGGTAGGGCCCTGGATGGGCAAGGAAATGTCTTTTGAACCCTGGCCAGGGTCTCTGCTTCTGCTCAACTTCTGTGTGTTTTGCACGCAAAAATGGCACTGCTCAGCCAGCCATATAAAGTGGTATTTCAGCGTCAGCCAAGAGAAAGAAAACAGCTGTCCATTTTCACTTAGTATAGCTGGGACGGGCTATACAAATTTTATTATAAGCTCTGAAACAGCAGAACCTGTGTACTTGCCTAAGAAACAAGATGAGCTGGTTCTTCATAACTGTAAAATCTATTGCCAAAAGAAAAAAAAAAATCCTCAAATCCTGCAAACACAATACTGAGCTTTCACGGTTGGAGGAAGAAAGGAGCAGGGATGGAAACAGGGAGTAGTACTTCCCCAGAAACTGCCTGCATCTCATGCCCTTGCTGTGGTCCAGCTGCACTGTTTGTGCTAAAGGAGACATCCCTGTTGCAGGCACTGATGAGCTTGCTCTGACACTCGTTAAACCCCTCATTCATGCAGCCGTGATGCTGCCTTTCCCCGCAGGGCCCGGAGAAGCCAGCCCCTCCACAACACGTTGCCTTCTGAGGCTTTTACATCATCTGGGGGAGAATTGTCGTGGCTGGGCCAAAGGCAGTCTGTGGAGATGGGAATGACAGCAGAGCACAGCTGGCAGAGAGTCAGCTCTGCCAGGAGCCTGTGCCCTGGGGCCACATGCTGCCTCTGGCCTTTCTTGCTTTTTGACACACTCTTTTTAAGTTGGAAAGCACTGCTGGTTATCGTCTATGTAAAAAGAGAAGCGTGATGTTTTTTTGGTCTGGAGCAGCGGTGGGTGGAGGCGGTGGCTCAGCAGCATGGCCCCAAGGACCCACACAGCTCCCTTTGCTCTGCTCTGCGTCTCTGGGCGCACTCAGCCACCACCCTGGTGCTTTTGGGCATCTTTTACCTGACCTCAGATGTTAATGGAAGAGGCTGGGAGGAGAGGTGAGGATTAATTAGACCTTCAGGAACTTGCTAAGATCCCCTTCAGTGGAAACTGATATTGCTGTTGTTATGGCTTACCATACTAGTTCAAGCGTTTTCAATTTTGGATTTGCTAGTGAAGAGTAAAGTTCTTTGAAGTGCTTTGCTGTGATCCCCTTTATGGCTGTTCTGGTGAACTTTTTCTACCTTGATAATTTGTACAGGCAGCTGGGTTGCATTTCAGGTGCTCCCTACCCCTCCCTACAGTACTAAAGTCAGGGCTGCTGCTCCGTCTCTGTCTCTATTAGTTATTGGATTTCTTTTTCTTTGCAAGTAGCATTGACTGAACTGCCACATGCTCAATATTTAAATAAATATCTGAAACTTCGGTGCTATCCAGATATTTTCAATGTTCTGTCTCCGTTAATGCTTTTTTTTTCAATGTTTCCTCCCTCCCCTACCATAAAGCAGCAGCTTTTGATGAAGGAGAGCCCTTTTTAATGGGAAATAATGAAACAAAAGCACCAGCGAGCCAGATCCCATGGTTTTAGAGCTGCTAGGACATTGCTGCTGAGCACTGCTGCGTTGCTGGGCGGCATGAAGCTGCTTCTGCCCTCTGCTCCTGCTGCCGAGCCATGCTCCCTGCCCCGCAGGCAGAGGGAATTTGGGAGGTGGGGGTGAGGTCCTGCTGCAGGCACAGGTAATGGATCTCAGGTCACCTCATCTGCCCCCCCGCTCACCAACGCAGGTATGAGAGATGTCTGGAGGAGCAAAGCTCTGCTCTTACCTCTGATGGGTCCTATGTGGGATGGTAATTAATGATCGCCCTTTTCATTACTCAACCAGTGTCTCATGGAGCCTGTCAGGCTCTGTTATGAAATGTGTTCAGTATTTCAGCAAAGATCCCTCTGAGAAGCATTGCCAAAGTAACATTGCGTCCTAAAGAAAAAGGATTGCTGACAAACAACTAAAATTAAAAACAAGCTTTACCAGTGTCCAGCAAACATCTGTGAAAGATATACAGAGGTTATTCTTCCAGCTGTATTTTGTCTAACCTGGCTGACATGCCTGAATCTTCTCCCATGTGTCACCTGTATCAGCTAAACTACCAGCAAAATAAGCCTGGAAAGCTTTTGAAAGTGAATATAAGCACAAATAAAGTTCACTTTCAAAGCAGAGAATTAGGACACTTGAAGCACATCCCGGACGGCTTCAGGTGGGATCTGATGGTGCCTTATCTGGCTGCGGGGCTTTTGCTGGATGCCCGTGGCTGCCAGATATGAAAATGGAAGAAAACCCGTGGGAAGGCAATATCTAGCACTCTGGCACTGGCATTTCCAGCTGTCTGGTTCTGTATAGCACATAGTTATAATCAGGTCCAGACTTAGGTATCTTTTCATAGATAAACCGAGTTTTTTGGGAATAAAACTCCTGGCTGCTGTGCTGCAACCGAGTAGTGACAGTGACAGCGATGAGGGCAAGCATGGGTGCTCCTGTGGCTGGGAGCCGTGGTGACACAGTGCTGTTTGCCATGGCGCTCCAGCCCTTGGCACGCCAGCCCTTGGCATGCCGGCTCTTGCACTCTCACCACCCTTTCTCAATGATAGCAGAGGCGCCAGCGGGCTCCCAGTCCGGGAAAGGTCGCGCCCAGTGCAAAGTCAGGGCGAGTCTCTAGAGACATGGTACTGGGAATGCAGATGGGGAATGTGTACTGGGGAGCCTGAGTGGGTTTCACCCCTCGTCTGCTGCTGGCGATGAGAAATCTCACGGTCACACTTGCACAAAACCCCTCTTATCTGGGTTAACAGCTTTTGTTTTCTGGGCTATTGCTTGCCCCAGTTATTTCAGGAAAGAAAAGGACAACAGGATGCCACGCTATTTCTAAATGTTTATTTTGACAGTAAAGGGCAGTTGGTTTTCCAAAGGCTGCATAGCTCCCACTGCAGTTTTCGGGGCTGAGCAGGCTCTCAGGCTGTTGTGGTGCCATATCTGATGCACCAGCCATCTTCCCTTGAAGCGCGTGGGGACAGGCTCCGTCCCTGCATTTGCACCCTGTGCTTTGCTCGCACCTCTGCAGTGACTGTAAAAAGCTGCTGATCCACCCGATGGCACTAGAATAGGTGACTGTGTGTGGTACCAGTGATAGGAAACTGAGCCTCTGCGGGGCTGCAAGTGACCAGTGAGAAGCACTTAAGGAAACTGAAGTTCTGATGAGGATCTAGAGCCAAAACTCATTCAGGTGCCAGGGGTAGAGCCTGGCTGATTCCCACCAGCCTGGCACACTGCAGCCATTGACGGTGCTGGTCTGCTCCCCTGTGCTGCAGCTTGTCGGCTGCCCTCTCCCATGTCCTAGCATGATGGAAACAGAAACGGGGAACGACTGTCCTGTGTGTTTGATGGGGTGTAAAAGGGGCTCCCAAGCCCTGGTGGTGATGCTGCCCCTGCTCTGCCCTCGGCTCCACAGCCTCGGTCTGGATCCTTTCTTCAGCACAAAGGCTTTTTAGTTTAGCACACTTGAAGCTTTAAAATTACTTACATTTGAGGTTTGCCTATGAATTTGATGCCAATTCTGCTACCCCTGTGACGTGTTTGGGACCAAGCCTGAACTTTGCAGACTGTTTCCATGAGCAGGGCTCACCTCTCCAGGCTCATCCTCTGCACAGTGATGGGGACTCAATACTGAGGGTCAGAAGAATATGAAGTTGCCATCTCTAGCGAGGGAAGGAGAGAACATCATGTATGTGTTGCTGAACGTAATTAATTTATTTATTTATCGTAGCGTGCTTGGATGATGTGACGGCCAGTGTTTCTAAAGCCTTGGGATGCCTGCTGTGAATTAGACCCCAGATTTCCAATGGTAAAATCCGTTACTGCAATGGGTGGTGTCGCACTTGCTTTTGGTGACCTGATCCTGTTGGCTTTTCCTGAAACATTGTTGGGTGATGCCCGGGAAACACACAAAGGACAGCTTTCATTTTTCATTATTTTTATATTCCTCCAGGTTTCTTACCCTTTCATTCCCATCCCGTGGGAAGCTGTTGGAGGAGCATGTGATGCCGCAGCAGTGTGCTGCTCTGCTTGCCCTCTTCCATGTCTGCCTGGAGAACTGTCACCTTCCTCCCATGCAGGCACTGGCATCTGCTCCTGGGTGCCTGCTCACCTTCTGCTCTGAAGGTGGGGAAGGGAATAGAAAAGAGGGGCAGGCACAGAGGAGGAGTGGAGGACTTGTAGAGGAAAATACTTTCCGAACTTGTCACTTCCTTCTGCTTTTAAACAGCATTTTGACACATGCTGGGTGATGAGCTGCGTGTGTGAGTTAATGGGTACCTTTGCTTCTTGCTGTCTGAAGAGCAACTAATAAAAACCAACAGAGCAGAAGGTCCATAAGTATGTCCTTAGATATATTTATTTAAAATGAGGGTTAATTGTGAGAAAAGCTTTCCAGGCCAAAATCCAATTAAAAATTTGATTTAGATTTCTGTCAAGGAAAAAGACAATCCTAAAACCCAACAGACCTCTGATTTTACAGTGGGAATGCCAGCATGATGAGGAACACCTTCTGGCAATGATGTTCAGATCTGCTGGCAGGCAAGCAGTCTTGATGCAGGCAGGGTTTGTTCATGATGTGCAACGCCGCCGAGACACACCCGGAGCGGCCGGATGCAGGGCAGGGGGGAGAGGAGCTGGCGGGGGGTCTCCTGGGTTTGCCTTCATCTGCCTCCCTGGCAGATGCTGGGCTGAGAATTTAAGGATGGAGAAAATATATTGTCAATGCAGCTGGAGTCTGATGGCACGGTGAAGCTAACACCTTTATTTTGTCTAATATGCTAATTAAAATGATTTGTTAATGTTCTTTATAAAAATGGAGGGGAGTTTAGCCCACTGGTTGTTTATAAATAGTACAGAAGCATATGCTTCATCTGAATCACGCCAACTGTATGCTTACAGCTCAAAGTGCATCATGCTTTCATCGGTACTGTAGCTCTCAGGGCTCATTTAAACACATTTATATTCACTAAATTACAAAAAATCTTCATTATTTCTTTGAACTCAGGTACTTTTTCTGGGAGGACGCTTTTCCTGGTCTCAGCAGACCCTGGTCTCCCCTGGCTGTGCCAGGACCACGAGCGCTGTGAGCACACACCAAGCGGCCAGGAGCAGTGGCAGTTGCATGCTCACGTGTAAACCCTGGGGTTTGCTGCGTTTCACGGTGTCGCTGTGACCCCTGGCCTTGCTTTGCAAACTGAAGAATTGCAATAAAACACCGAGTTTCTCTAGGCTCAGGACTGCAGCAAATGAGCAATGCAGCCGGTCTTCTGCTCCAGGAGGTACATAAGGAAATGGTCTGTTTGCTTTTTAGTTTTATGAACCAGAGAGCTTTCTTAGGAAATCCTAATGGCTTTATGGATTTAAAGCTGTATATATAAAGCACCCAGGGCAGCCACAGGGAGAATGCAGTCCCCAGGTCAGGGGCTCTGGGGGAGACCAGTGCTGCCTTTTCTTATTTATTTATCAGGATTGCTGGAAACTCCTGTCGCTGTGCTCTCCCCAGCCCTCTGGTACAGCATGTCGGACAGAGCCTTAGCAGTGTGGCCGCTTGCACAAACAGCCTTTAATTTCAGGAACTTGGGTTTGGCTAGTGTGCATTGTGTAAGTAAATGATTTAATTTCAGAGTTATATTGCAAGATGGCATAAACCAGGAATAACTCGGGCCCAGGTTGTTCGGTAGCTTTTCAATCAAGGAAATCTCGAGTTAAAATGCACTCATGGCAAGGGGGGCCCCCATCGGGGGTGAGCCCAGGTGGCCGCTGCACCCCTCCGCTGCAAGGAGGGCGCAGCCCTGCCTGCTGCATCGAGTGGAGCCCAGCTCAGTGCAGAGGGGGAAGGCGAGGACACAGGCCCTTCCTGAAATAAGACCTTCCACCCGACACAGGGCAATACCACTATAAAATGTTCTGTAAATTATAAACCGGCATTTCCCAAATTGCTGCACTGATTTCTGCGCTCACATGTAACTTTCAGCCCATGCACCCAGATCTAGTCTCGTGCCCTCCCCTGCCAGTGCCGCAGCAGAGAGCCCCTGGGCCCAGCACAGAGATTTGGGAGTTGCTTTCTACATGGAGTGGCAGAAGGTGTGATGTGGGAATCAAGCGATGCCATACCCGTGAGCAGGTGCGCTCCCAAATAAACAAAGCAGTTCGCCTTGCATTTGCCTTGCTCTTCAGAGCATTTCAAAATGTCAGATTTACCTGTTGTAACCAAACTGGGTGGTTTGTAGTTATTATTGAATATCACTTCTGGAAGCACTAAAGGCTTTACAAAGATTCATCTAGTATTTTTACCTAATTTGGGGTGAAAAATCCAAAGAAAGAGATGGCTTGCCAGTGTCCTGCAGCACCTGTTTGGCACCTACCGCCGGTTGCTACCGGCAGGGAACAGCCTGGCACTGGCTCCTGTCCCAGCAGGATGGCTGGGGACGCTGATGACACTGGTGATAGGTCCGCCCAGCCATGTGCCTGCCCAGCCACGGTGACCCTGGCACTGTGTCCTTGTGCAGCAGAAAGCCCTGGGCATGGCAGGAATTTACTGTACCCGTCTCCTTTGCTTACCAGCACGCATGTGCTGTATGCAGGGATGGGTGCCGGCATGAGCCGTTTGTAGGGATTCTGCACAACGTGGAGGGTTTCCAAAGCCCTCGCTGTGGCCTGAGCTGGAAGAGGAATTTACATTGACATAGAGGATTTTGACCTGTGCTCAAATAACTGCTGCAGTGGAGAGAAAGGTGGGTAACGTCACCCGGCTTCAGCCAGCCTGCGCAGGGTCCAGCCCTAAGACTGGAAAGGCAAGACGCTGCTCACCCGGGCATTTCAAAGCCGCATTCACTTTGAAATGTATGCATCTACTTTGAAAATAGCACTGCATTTAGTAGCAATATTATTTTATTCCAAAAGCATAAACTTTCTAACTTAACAGAGCAGAGGTGAGGGAGCCAGAGCACTAAAGGCAGGGAGGGTGCAGCGTGATCCTGTAATTTGTTTTGAGATGCTTAGTGTAAAAGAGTACCTGAGACCAAGTGACAAAAGAAAACCAATCGATAATGGGCAATGACTGCGTAGTCCAGTAAAATACCAGCTGAATTATTAACTTTGACATTGTTACTGTAATCAAACTAATTTATTGACATAGCTGCTATAATAATTCATTTCCAGTAACTTAGATAATTCTGCTGTGTCAATACATATGAGGTGACAGGGGAATAGGGCCAAACCACGCTGTGGTGGTTTTATAATAGTGTTTTTAAAGTGAGGGAGGGCATGGGGAGGAGACAAACAGAGCTTGTTTGGTAGTTGGCACCCCGTGCCTTTTTGGTTTTGTTTTTCCCCAAATGAATGTGTATAAACTGATTGCAGCCGTTAGGTTTCTGACTGTCTGATAAATGAATTGTTAAAACCAGGCTCTGGGTGAGAGCAGGTGATTAAAAACAAACACCGCCAGTCTCAAACTGGTGCTTGCTCTGTTTCTGAAGCAGCTGGAAAGTTCTCCACGCATGGAGCAGCTGTGGTGGGTGGCTGGGATGCAAGTGTGGAGGGGATGGATGGGGCACCCGGGGCTTGTCCTGCTACCTACCGCAGCCTGTGTGCCCTTGATTGCCACAGGTGCGTGTGTGAAGTTCAGACCATGAGCGAATGCAGGCTCTAGGGCGTTTTTTTCACCTTAAGACTGCTTTTAGTAGGACATTTTGCTGACAGCCACGTGTGGATTTGAGGATCCTGATGGCCTACGGCTGCTTGGCTATGCTTGTGTGGTGCATCGGTCAAGCTCGTGCAATGCCCAGGCTGAGCTTGCACAATGCACTTCTTGAGCCTGCACGATGCACTGGTTGAGCCCAGGCGATGGGTTGGTGTGTGTGGCTTTGCCGTATCCCATCTTAGCCTGGAGCTGGGGGAGCAAGGCACAGGAAGGGAGAGTCTGGACAGGCTGTGTTTCCCAGACAGCTCGCTGGGTCTTTTAATTATTATTGCTTACGGGTGGTTTAGTTGCTGTTAATCGACTGCAACAGCTACTTGTGCTTTCAGCCCAGGGTTAAGGCTGGAGCAGGCAAAGGACTAGGACCGCGGCAGTGCAGAGGGGGTCAGGCGTAGGCAGCCCGAGTCCCTCTCCAGGTCCTGGGAGCCACCGTGGGCTGGAAGGAGGCAGCCACTGCCACTGCGGGGTCTGGCATTGGGGATGCTTGGGGACATGGCTCTGGGAGCACTGGGGTGAGGAGGGGACAGTGCTGCTGTCGGGGAGCCGGGGCAGGGGCGGGCAGGAGGGGCAGCCCGGGCATATGGTTGCTGGTGTTTGAATATTGCTGCCCGATGGATTTGTTTATCCTGGGATAAATGCTCCTGGGTGCTTGACAGCTTGTAGCTGGCCTCATTAAGCTATGCCTCTGCATTCCTAATTCAGGACTACAGGCAGCTGGCTGCTGGCACTCTCGTGGAAGCAGGAGCTGTTTTCTCCTGCCATGCACAGCACAGGCGCCAAGGACAGTAACGTTCAGACCATTTCTTTGAGCAATTACACCCAGGCTTGGAAGCCAAAATCTTGGTTTCTGAGTCTTAAAATACCAGCCGCAGATCCTGGGCTGGATTTTGCAGCATGTGCACTGTCTGTGCCCATTGCCTGCCAGCAGTGGGACATGGGTGGGCTTGGCTGGCTCACTGGCAATGGGTGGGCAGCAGCACAGGGGCTCCATGCCAGAGCTGCCCTCCAGCAGGGACACGGAGCACTCAGGGCTCCACGTAGACCCCCCGGAGTGGGGCTTTGAGCATGGTCCATGGAAAAGCTTTAGGACAGTGATGCTAGGTGACTTACAGAGCTGCGCTGCAACCCAGTGATCACCTAAATGTGGGTTTCGACTAAAAAACAATAGACATATTAATAGCAAAGAGATTTTTATTGATGACCAAGAGGAGTTGTTATTTCATTAACAAGGGATGCATCAAAGTATTTGTTTCTAAAGCCCCCTGTGGCATTGACATGCTCTTTATAAGAAATGGCAAACCATATTCTGCACATGGGGGAAGGCACACAGGCAGTTCAGACAGACTTGCAGTATTTGTATATGTTGTACATCTGCACTGATGTGGTCATGATACAAACAGTCCCTCTGCTTGCACCCAGCACTAGTTCCTCCTCAGGCGGGGGCACGTCCTTCCCTAAGGTCAACTGTGATGCGGCTCTGGTGGCTGCAGTTTATTAGACCAGATCAAGGTTCTGAAAAAATCTAGGATATTTTTCCTGCCTCAAAGGTATGCATCCATGTGCTTTGCGAACTTGGGAATGTCTTCTGTGAACTACTTGTGGTGTAATTCAGAGATGAACATTTCAGCTGTGTGCTGCCTTTGCAGCACTAATTGTCTCTTTTTCTTTACTTTGATTGAAATGACTCAGCCACAACTTAATTCTAGGGGATTTACCAAAATAATTTCTGGGCGAGTACTTTATTAGATACTTTCTGAAAGATAACCATGGCATCAGCAAATGGGAGTTTTATTTGTGTCAGCTGGGGACACACAAATGGAAACTGAATTATCTGGACCCAGTGTGGGAGAGGAGCCTGGCTGTGGTGGGCAGGACCCAGGGTCTGTGGGGTTGTGACAAAGTCGGTGTCTCAGGGTTAGTTAGGTATTGAAGCAACAGTAGTTTTGAAGGCACCAGTCTGGAAGGAGAATCCCTAACCATGGTAAGTTTGAATGTAGCCTTCAGTGAGTGGTGCAGAGCAGAGAGGGACAGATGGATGGACACTACCGCTGTGGAGTATCGCTTCTGCAGGAGCCCTTGCCTTAGGTTACGCTGGTGAAGAGTCATCTCATGTCTTTGGCTTCATTCCTGTGGATTTACACCCCAGTGTGGGCAGAAAAATCTGACATATTGCTGGCCTTGGTCTTTCAAGTCATACTGGGGAGGATGGTAGGAAACGCTCTGTCAGAAGCTCTTCAGTTCAAATATACTGTGTATTCATCATACACGAAATGTGTGTTTTAATTATGCAGTAGCAGCAACAGATACCAGAGAACGGGGCATGCATTTAATAAGAAAAAGAATCAATAAAATTTGGTTTATTATACTTCCTAAAAGCCACCACAACGTTGCCTTTATTAAATTTCTGATCAGCTTATAAGACTTGGGAATGGCCACTTTAAAACTAGAAATAAATTTTGCCACCTGGTGAAATATTGTCATACTGCAGGCTGGCAGAGGTGTAGTGACTTCCAATGCAGTTGGGATGGTTTATGTCTCCCACAGACCTCCCTGTCCAGTTGTGAAGCATTTCCATAAACCAAGATGTACTTCTCCAGGATTTTGCTCTCTGGCTGAGCTGTAGGATAGTTTGAATCATCCACTGTAAAGGATAGGTATGAGTTAAGATGATCTGAAGTAATTCAGGTTTGGGTTGATCTTTACGTTTTTTTGTTTTTCATTATATATTTAGAAAAAATCCTAATTTTACATGTGGTATTAAATGGGTCTGTACCCTCAGTTGTCTTTGGAGGTTGCTCTCAGGCTGTCTTGAAGATGCCTCCATACCCCGGTCTTGGAAGATGTGCTGTGGCAATGCAGCACTTCGCTGCTGGGCTTTGTAGAGACTGAACTGACCTCTGGTTCCATGAGCCATGGGCTGGTGCCCACCTCAGGGGGGTTCGGAAGGAGCAGGAACCCTGCAAAGATGGGACTTGCGTGTTTCTGGAGGAAACTTTTCACTCCTCAGCCTTTAGCTTCAGAGGGGCATTTTTTGTTTGTTTGTTTTTTTTGTTTTAATCTCAGGACGGTGCCTGCGTGTACCCTGTGTAGGAGACATCACCATGTGTGCAGCAACCCTATGGGTCCCCTGCCCTGCCAGTGGCACCTCTGGGCTGGGCCCTGCTGGCAGCTGCCTCTGCCAACACAATGTCCTTCTGCAGTCAATGAGTACATGTCTTGCTTTGCCACCTTTGGGGAGGACACGGCAGCCTTGGCAGAGGACAAAAAGGACAGTAAGTTCTTGCCCTTCACAATGTAAATTTATCTGGACGTTTAACCTGCCGGGCTGCTTTATCGCTGCTCTGCCTGCGACACTGGGCTGGCATTGCCAGCAACGGAGACTGCTTCTGAAACCACATTCTTCAGCAAAGCAGAGATCGTTTTATTATTATTATGGTTTGGATAAAACATTGTCATTAAAAGGCTCCAGCTGAAGTTTGTCATTGTGGAAGTAACGAGGCTTTCTTCTGCTGCTCTGGCTCAGGAGATGACTGACTGCAGGGATGGCTGATGAAGGAAACGCTCCGGTTGGAGAGAACAGTAATTTGCAGAGTCTGTAGCCTCATCTCATCTTCCTGTCAAGGGCCTTCAAAAGATCAAGAGCAGCAGCATGCAAGGAGAGGAGTGGGAGAAACCTGATTATTCTGAGGTTAAATAATTTATTTCCAGAGTGTTTCAACACAGCCAATCCGTTTAAATTAGTGACTCTCCCCCTCTTCATTAGACGCAAGGTAATAGCACAGATTTAACAGAAAAATGAGCAGCTTCTGAAGACCAGAAAGGGCTGTGAGGTGGTTTAGTGCAAGGGCCTGGCAAACGTGTCAGTGGAGGCTTTACCTGTCCTCTTCTGAGGAAGAGTCATGATTTGACCTGTCCAGGAGATAGACACTCCATCACATCTGGCGGTTTTAGTCTAAGGCCACATTCACTGTTTTACATACATAGCACCTAAATTGTAATTTCAAACTCTCTGGTTTTAGTCTTGAGCCACTGAACCTCGTTGCATTTTATTCTGCTAAATGAGATGCCCTACAAAAAGCTGATATTTCCTTGCCTTCATGACATTTATGTACCATAAAAGATGTTAATATTTCAAAGATGCCTTTAGTTTTAAAGATTTTAAGTATCAGTATTTAAAGATTTAAGATCCCTTACACCTGAGTTACAGGAGCCAGCTCTCCCCTGTGGGGAAGAGAGGCCTCTGGCGCATTGTCTGCCTGTGCTGGGGAAGGGATGGAGGGAGGCTGTGGTCGAGGTGGGTTTGAAGCATCACCAGCCTGTGATGTCCTGGCGTGGGTCAGCTCTGCGGCACGGGTGACTTCCCACCCCAAACCCGCCCATATGTGCTGTCGCCCTCAGCACATGGGCTTCATCCCAGCTCCAGTGGAACATCTCTCTGGTCTTGGGCTGTAGCACAGTACTTAGCCATGAAGACTGGTCCAGACTCACTGATGGGTGAGCTCCCTTGGATGGGGACTCCAGGTGCTTGCACATTGCACAGCTCTCATGGTGGGAGAGACCGGCTACAACCTTTCCCTAAGTTGGCAGGATGAGACAAAACCTTGCCCAAATGTGGGCAAAGGGTTTCTAGGCATGTTTTTGTCTCTGTTCTTTAAAGCCTGTTCATGTTCAGAGCCAGTGAATTGCGAATACATCAGGCAAAATCCAACTGACTCCAACCTGTCATATAAACCACAAATTGTTGGGAATTACGTCTTCATACTATAAAGTCACCCTAAAACGGGGTGTATACTTCTTTTCATCTGCAAGCCCAAGAGCCTTCATAAATGCTAAATTTATTTTTTTCTAATGGATGCATGTAACAACTGTGGCTCCCCTCTATGCAAACAGCCTGTATGTTGAAGGGTGGAGAAGGTTTGTTAAATCAGTATGTTTACAAAAAGTCATAATAGCTGGGGCTTCTATCCTTTGCTACAATTTATTATCAAAACAAAGCGGCTCAAAATATAAACACATTGTCTTTAATAAAATGCTTTTGAACATATTTAACATATTTTATATTTAACGCAGTTCTTTTATGTTCTGCAGTGGACCAAAGCAAGGGCTGAATTTCTGCGCATCCCCCATTAGCATCAGTGTTGGGGCCTGCCGAGACTGCCTTGTTCTTTAGGGCACCAGCCTGGGTGAACTCAGTTAATTCTCCTTTTGACTTCATTCCTGAAAAATTTGAAATGTTCAGAGGGAAACCAGAGCTTGATGAAGCCGGCCAGAAGACTGCCACTGGCTGGGGTCAACCAGAAATGGCTTGGATCTACAGAGTGAACCGCAAATCACCAGTCCAAAGTCCTGCTCTGCTACCGCTTCAGAGCATGCTGCCTGCCGGCGAGCTGCCTGCCGGCGAGCTGCCTGCTTCAGATCTGCCAGCCGGCGAGCTGCCTGCTGCTGCTGCCTTTGTGGTGCACTGGGACTCTGTGGGCTGCTAAGATATGCCCCAGATAGGGTGCTGGTGCTCTGTATTTTCACAGGCAATGCTGGGGAAAGGCAGGAGTGCAACAGGCAGGACGCAGGCGTGGGAGGGCAGAGCCCCTGCCAGCCTTTTGAGTGCTCATGCAGCCAGGGCTCTTTCTCTTTAATGTGCCTGGGATAGCCCTGTGGCCCTGGCACCCTAGCGGGTCTCTTCATGAAGCCCCACAAGCAGTTAAATCCTGACAGAAATGGAAAATTTGTCTTTGCACTTCCCAGAAGTAATGGAAACACCAAGGAAAACGGAGCATGGAGGTCTTTGGCTAAAAGACACCCAGCATTAGTTTTGCGGTGTGTGCAGCCTGGGAGCAGGATAACCATCAAGCGTATGCTCGGTTTTGATGGCAGTGGTGCTGGGGAAGGGCTGAATTCAGCCCTGCAGGGAGCACTGGCAGTCCCCCAGGCTGCGGGCGCTGGGGCGTGCTGCTGCCTGGCGCCGGGGGAATAACTCACTGCTGCTTGCTGAAGCCCGGAAAAGCTCTGACCCTTTTCAGCACAACCCCCCAGGACGGTGCTCACCGCAGTGCCCATGCTTCCACTGAGAAAAAACTGGGAAACCATAAAAGTAGCAGCCGGTTAATTTATAACCTGTTGCTCTCAAGTGAAATGGCTGCAGATTAATAATGCACAGAAAGGATCTGGGACTCAGCCAGCCTTCTCAAAGGAGGAATCTCAGGAACATTAATTCCAGTGAGCTACATGGTGACTTCAGTTCCCATAAATTGTCGGCGATCCGCAGGACACAGCCTGTAAATACCTTTCCGGTCCCGTCGCTCTTGCCAACGGTTTTTAGAAAAGATCCACCAGACCCAAGTTTGCTGGACACGAGAAGCCTATGGATTGCAAGCTGTTGTTTCAGAAGCCGAGTTTGGGTTATTGCTTATTTGAAAGTCCTCCAGGATTCCTGGGTGCTAGCAGGCAGCTGAGGGATGGTTCTTTTCCCCTTTGCACCCCTGGCTGCAGATACTGTTTCCTTTCCCCCTCGCACGGTGTCCATGGGAGCTGGGAGGTCTGACCTTGTCGTGTCCATATAACGCAGCTGTGCTAGCTCTTGCTGTGGTGGAAATCCTGCTCAGTCATCACAAGAAGCTCCTGCTGGGTCCAGGGAACTTCTTCACTGAACACCTGAGCTTGGAAGAAGCTGCCCCACAGAAGCTGGCTTGGTTTGCAGCTGGGATTAGATGGGAACAAGTGCAATAGCACACTAGCGCACAGATAGTCATGCATATGTATATATGAAATAAATGGGCATTTCAATTATTCACCATCAGCCAAGATCAGATCCCAGGGTTAGTGAAGCCCAGCACTACCGGAAAGTGCTGGGGAACATCCTGGGCACGTGGGACTTGGAAGACTGGAGGGCCAAGGGGTCACTGCGAGCCAGAGGAACGCCTCAGTCCTTCATGGAGAGTGGCCTTGGGTGTACCGCTTATGTAGGTAATTCATCCCTGGTCCCAAATCTTTTACTGCATTGGTGTGATCTAAAATACTTCATTGAATACACAGCATCTTACCTGCAGGCAGTCAGATGCTCCCACTTCCAACACAGATCAGCTCACCCCTAAGGCCATTTTGTCGATGCCTCTGGTAACCCAGTATCACATATTTATTTGAAAATTGTTATCTTCTGCCTTTGTTACTGTGTTTATAATTTGTCAAAACAGTATTCTTAAAATATTCATTTCCACATAATGAAAAATACAGCCACTGCATTTAATTTTTTAAATTGTATTGGGGGATCTGTTAAACAAAAACGGGGCACTGCCTGCACCCCGAGAGCTGGGACATGCCCCCTGTGAGACCGAGCACCAGCTCTGACTCTGCACAGAGACCCATGATGAGCCACGGATGGAGGAAGCACGTGGAAAACCACCACTGGCTTCCCCAGGGCTTTCTTGGCCCCGCTGGGCAGAGAGCCGAGGGACATGCCTGGAGGCAGCGTGGCCGGAGGGGGCTGGGGCCAAAGTGAGCTGGTGGGGAGGGCTGTGCTCAGGATCAACTCTTCCTCTGGGTGAAAACTTCATCAAGGGAGCCCGAGCAGGATTTCAGCCTGTAAAACACACTTTGCATCCCACCAAAGTTCCTCTAACTCTGGGCAGAGACTTGTGCATCTTGAAAAAAGCTGTTTATCCTTGCAGAGTACACTTTTGGGGAGCTTTTTGCTGTCTCTGGGCAACCAGACCTATCAGCTGTTGTTCTTCCTGCTGCTGTTCAAGATAAAATAGATTTGCTTTCTGTGGTTCCATTTCTTTCATTTTACAGCCTTTAATGCTCTCTTGCATTCTGCTTTTTTTTAAATGTAGTTTCTTTGTTGTTTTTTTTTTTTTAAACTGAGGTCAAATTAGCTGGTAAAAGGAAACTTAAAATTAGACCCTCTGCAGATCTGAGGCTGGGTGGTGAGGTGTTTCTTCCATGACCTGTGGGACTTGCACTGAGAGTGGAGCTGCAGCAAGGCTGAGTGCGTTGGAAAGCCTGTCCCTCGGCGGCAGATGTGCCAGTGCTGGCTGGGGGCTGAGGCGCAGGAGCTGCAGGGAGCTGTGCTGCAGGGATGCGCATGGCCATCTCAGCAGGGATGGTTTATCCGATGCCAGGGTTTCACTTCTAAACTTTCCGGAGGAGCCTGTGCGAGGCAGCAGGAGGGCTACTGAGACCAGCTGCCGCCTCCCTCTCCCAGCACTGTCTTCGGCAGCCCTGGCCACCAGCGCTGCTCCGTCATGCCTCACCATTGGGCTGATCTCACCCTGCCTGCTGCTTCAGTGGTGGGGCCGAAGCCCTGAGCCGGTCCCGAGGCAACACAGTGGAGACCCAGCATCACCCCACTGCTCCCCTTGGGCTTCCCTTTGCGTTTACCTGCATTTGCCTTTCCATGACTAATGGGGCTGGTTACCGGTCAGCCCTGGTTTTGCACTGCCCTCTTCTCCCACCGACTTTGAAATAGGCTTCTTCTTTCTATATTCTGCTTAAAAATTCACACTTCAAGCTAGAAGCCAAGTACTGCGGGTTCCCTGGTGACTTTCTGGTGCCACAGACCCAGCTCTGTCCCCAGTGATGCTGCTGAACAGCCCCACATCACAGCGAGAGCTCGCACCGGGGTCCAGCCCCTGTGTCAGCCCTGCCAGTGCCCTGACCCCCAAATCCCACTTATGGAAGCATCTGAGCTGCTACTCTGAAGATAAGCCAGAAGGAGAAAACTGTAACTAAGCAAAAAACCAGTTAAATAAAATGGTGGAGACCATCGCAGGAGAGGTCTGTGCTCAACTACTGTTGCCTTTTACAAGTCTTCAGACTTTAACTAGCATGCGATGAAGTTTCTATTCTAAATTATTTAATGTTATCTACAAATGTCAAGTGAATGAAAAAATATAATTTGGGATTTGTTACTCTTGCTGTCTAAAGCTTATGTTTTAATTTAGAAAATGTGGCAATTAGCAGGGGATCTCCCGGGTATCTGAAGTCTTATTTCAGCACATCGGGCCAGTTTGGGTGCCTGACACCTCCTCCTCACCAATTTTGTCTTGCTCTTTTGGGGAGTGATTCATGCTTTACCACTGAGCATTATTCAACTTCCTTATTCTCCCACAGCGCAGCAAACACATCCATTTCTCACAATTACTTTACGTGCAAGATTTGGGCCTCCTTTTACATGCTTGTTTTGCAAATAAACATCTTGGGTAATGCTGCGTCTGTGCAGCCTGTTTGCTTTCAAATTCATGTGCTCAGAGCGATAGCGATCAGCGCCAACATCATTGATCAATGCGTTTAAGCCTGTTTGCGAGCGTGTGAGAGGCAGGCAGTAACGCTGTCAGTCACGCTGGGATCACAGGGTTGCTCTGGCTGTGCTAAGCTGGGCTGATGTTTTAGTGCAGCGGGTGCCTGTTGTTGAGGTGAGGGGTGGCCACCAAAGGGAGGAAGCTGAAGACGAGGGCAGCAGACACCCTGACACCTGGGGCCTGGTGCTGCTACCGTGGGACCCCTGGGGCTCCAGTCGCATTGCTCTGGGGGTGACAGGACCCACGCTGGCAGGGCTCGGGGAAACTCGGGGAAACCAGCGTAAGGTGCTTTCACCGGGACAGCTCGACCAGCATCGTGGCACCGACTGTTGGGCAATCACCGTTGGTGTGCATGGCTGGCACAGAATGAGCCCGCCGGCTGGGTGCTGCTGACACGGTCATGTGCACTGAGCACTGAGCACCCACCTTGCTGCTGGCAGGGACCCAGCCCCAGCCCGCCCTCGGAGGCACTGCTCTGCCCACAGGGCACAGCAAAGCCCGGGCTTTGTGCACAGCCACTGGGACGTCCCGGGCTTACTGAAGCCCGGGGTTTGCTCCGCACGTGCTTCTCTGGCTGCTGGCAGACCATGGGTGGCAGATATCTTCATTTGTCCTTGCCCGATAGGACCTGACATGGGGCCACAGAGCCGCAGAGCGATGCATGACACTGCAAAGCGACCACAGCCCAAACCACTGGGCTCGGTACCGCTGTGGCCCTGAGTGGCTTTTTGGATATGGTGCAGGAAACGCTCTGTCTGTAATTTGGTTTCAGTCTGTTTGGTATGAAGAGCGTCCCTTTTTATGTTGAAGCATCCACATATGAAGTTGTTCATGCTCCCTTCTGGTCCCCAGAAGTGAAAGATTTCAATGCAGCAATCACTGTTTGCCAGCTCCTCGCATTTGCATGCTAATAGATAAAAATTAACCGATAGTATTTCCAGTTCTGCAGTGACATGCTAGGTTGAGAAAATTTAAAGAAAAATTTAAATAAAGGTGCTTTTGATATTATTAGCTGCAGAGCACTGATTTCAAGGTTTCCATCAGCCTGTGACTGTTGACATTAACTCCTGCACCCGGATGCTCAGGCTCTGCCCAAGCTGCAGGAGAGGTTTACACGATAAACAGGTTTCTGCCCTGGGGCACCCACCCAGGGGACACTTCAATAAGTCCTTTATGAAGGCATCCTTTTTCCAGGAGAATCTCCTCTCAGGACAGTAGCCAAGAAAAGCTGTAATTTGAAAGATGAGCTTTGCTAGGTATCTGTCCTCTGTGTATCAGCTCGTGGCTGTTTCTCTGGGGTGCCAGTCCACACTGAAACATGGTACCACTGCATGGCAATCACTATAAATGCATCGAGCAGCAAGGGAACAGGCAGGGCATTTGAAATAAGGGAAAATTGCATATGGTCATTTTCTGTTTCTCCTCTGAAGGTCATTTAACTTGGGAGAAACACATGGTGACATTTCACTGGCTTGCCGGAGGAGCACACTGAATGCTGTTTTGGTGATGGGTTGGGTTTGCCCATCCTAATGATGCTTCCAGCGCATTAGTGGTCACTGCTCTTCAATATGAATCTGCTCTAGAAGCTCAAAAGTTTGTGTTAAAATTACATAATGTAAAAAAAAAAAAAGTAAAATAATGTAAATAATGTAAAAAAATGTGGGAACACCCTTGGTGAGAGGGGCTGCGGATGATCACCCCTGCAGGCTCTGGCACACGGGCTTGGCTGAAATGCTTCAGACATTGAGCTGGGTCTCAGATTCAGGGGTGCACAGAGTCCCAGTCCTGCGTGCTTTTCCCACCCAGCACTCGAGAGGTGTGAGCTTGGCGTACAGCGGGTTAGGAACTGCAAAGCCTGTACTGACGCAGCAAACCGAACCAGCCTTCCTCAGCGGTGCAGCGCGGTTCCCATAGCTGAAGGTCACTAGCTGGAAGACTGTGCAGATAAAATCTGATCTATGTGAACCTGTCAAGACCTGTTGTATTGTATCAGCAGGTGGTGCTTTTGCAAAACTCACTTAACCATTTATTGGAAGGCCTGTTAGTAAACAGTGCTTTACAGGTTAGGATCAACCATTCTCCATCCCCTGACGCTTTGTGCACAGCCCGTCGGGAACGGGCAGCAGGGAGGAAGGTGGGCGAGCGCCCTGTGGCTCCTCTCGCCAGGACAGATCGGCTCCGCCAGCCGTCACAGCCGGGCGCCGGGGGCTGCGCTTCCACCTGCAGCTCTGTACAGGGTGTTGGAAATGGCTGTGACACCGCGTCCGAGGCAAGAGCCATCAAGGAAACGGAGACCGGTTATTCTGTCGAACTTTTATTCTGACTGATACAACACATTGATTTGGTACACAAACAAGCTAGTTTTTAAAGCAAACAATGATCTCAAAGTCATCTTTCCATACACTACAGTTTCCATAACATCTTTGACAGAAGTACAACATATTAAAACCAGTATTAGAAATACTACTGTAGGGAAATTTAAATACATCACATAAAAGGCATCTCTTTACAGAAATGCAACAAAAATACACCACTCAAACAAGTAAATGGGAAACAAAAACTTTCATTTACACTAAACTCTTTGAATTAATTTTTGAAAGTGTGTTCCTCCAGCCATGTCCCGTTACAGCAGCCATGGCTGGCAAATAATGCTTGAACTCCTTTTCTGTAAACAAATTAAAAGCAGGCGTTCTTTCCCATTTTCTGATATTTAAAGTAGCTTCTTCATATTACCCCACCCAAAGATGGACAGAACTGCCTTTTTCCAAATATAAAAGTAAGTGTCCTATTTCACTAAGAAAAGGCATGGCGTAACAAAATTATTTTAAGCAAACCAAAGTGAAAACCCCTGACACTTAAGAACAACTCATGTTCAGTTACTCAAGAAGTGAACAAGGGTCCCTTCCCACAGCCGACTGAAGGCAATGTCACGTTTGAGCTGTTCGCTCATTACCACGTATTTGATTGACTGTGTACAGGAAAAAAAAACATTCTCCTCTTGCCGCTATAAAAGAGCTGATAGAAGGGGGATTGCTTCACTCTTCCTTGCAGAACTTCTCCCTTGCTGTCCCGCTTACGATCCCAGAGTCGGCTGTATGCTCTGTAAGTGCTGCTGCTCAGAAATTTCTTGACAAAGAATGATTCAGTCTAATTGTTAAGGTCATCCCGACATATTTTACAAGCGACTGGGTTTGTTTATTTGTTTTAAAAAGCTAATGTACTGAACAATATGAATCCTCCAGGCAGCAGAACAGGCTTTTTATATTCCAAAAAAATTTTTTAAAAGTATGAATCCTGCAAGGCACTTTTTCACAGAAAATGAGTAATATTTTTATTTCACCATGTTCCTGAAAGTGCTGATTAGTAAATGAACTGGGGCTAGCAGCACTGTTGACGTGCAGGCATGTGTAGTCGTTACACTCAGCACTGGCTCACACACAGTGCAGCAGCTCGCCGGGGCCATGCGGCTCTGAGCGTGGGGTCCCACAGCCTGAAGTACGCAGTCAACTTTTAACTGAAAAAGGAATTTATTGCATTAAATTGAAGAAGATGATGAGACTGACAAAAGAAAGGCAGTACACCTTAGGAAATGTGCCTCTCTGTGGTTTTAGTCTGGCTCTTGAATTAAAGACATTAGCCTTTAGGTTGTACTCAAATATCACCCAGATAAAATTAGATTTATGTAGACAGTGGCTTCTGCTGTCAGATTAATTATTTTTGACTGATAAGAAGATAAGCAATCAGACAACGCAGCAGCAGAACAAGAAAAGTGAGTAGCCAGTTTCTCTTTTGAGTAATTACTTTTATAAACAAAGGAAGAGAAGTAAAAATAAAGGTTCTGTGCAAGAAATTCCTATCAGATGCAGGATTACATTTGCCTTTAAGGCCCCTGAATTCGGTACTATATGGCACATAGTGTATGGTGTACAACTACACAATATATTGTATTTTATTGTATTTGCATCTAATTTCACCCAAGAGGCCATGAAACCAGAGACATTAGAGGCTATCATCTACAAAAGGGTGAAGAAATTGAGGAAAAAATGCAGCCGTTGTAAAGATAAACTTCAGATGTGACACAAATGGATTAGTTTTCTAATAAAACCTGAAAGTTACCTGGGGGAAAGATCGGGCTAATGCACACACTCTACCCACCTCTTCCAGTCTGCTTTATTTTAAAAATTCCCAAAGCTGCCATATCTCTCAAATTTGCTTTTGTGCAGGAAAGAAGAAATAAACTATTTTGGGGTACTATTTTGGCCACTTTGTAGGACATTTTAGTAATGAAGAGGTTTTGAGTGGCATCCCCATTACTTAAAAATCATTTGATGTTCACTTTATTCCTGGACATGTGCATTTCCAACTAAAACAACTCATATGAAAGCAGTATTTTTGGCTTTGTAAACCTTTGCCATTAATCTACAGGAAGAAGAACACTTACAGTCTCTTACAACCTGTTTATCACTCTCTCCATCTGCTCAAAGTAGTTTTATAGCGTGCTTTGCAAACAGCACTTCTTGTTATGCCTGGGTATTTCACAGGCTGGTATTTAAAAAAAAAACCCAACAGATTTCTCATTTGTGCTATTTGTCCCAATGCCACATCCTCCTCAGCAGCTGAGCTTACTTTAGCATCCACGCAGAATGAGTATTTATCAGCACAATCCATGTGTCATGAGACTCGTGCTACCTTCAGTTCTCAAAAGAGAATGATGTAACATCATTGGTACAACACAACCTTTTCAGTTTTAAGCCACTGGAATCCAAATAAAGTCTCCTAATTTTGTCTTCTTTTAATTCTTGTATATTTACATATATGAATGGCAATAACAACAGAATGTAGAAATAAAACCAATTCCTTCTTCTGTATTTGAGAATTTTTGGCACATTGGATAAATAATTACTCGGCACTATAGGTCCACTCAGTAATACCATTTTCAGCTATTTATGCAGTTGCTAACATGTTACGGATACCCCAATTCACAGTAAGATTTAAAACTACTCGTTGGCAAAAGTAGATTCCATGCAAATGGATCAATGTTCCTTCATGCCGTTGTCCGTTGGATTTCCTCTGACAAGGTGATTGATCTCTCTTTCCACTCATTGTTAGAGCACTTGGAGACAGCGTTGGCTGCTTGACAGAACTTCTGGAGGAGGATCTTTCTGAGTAGCAGGTAAACCCATGGATCCAGTATCTGGTTTAGCGAGGCCAAACGCACAGCTGTCAAGAAGAAATTGCATTCCTTGTGCAGTTCTGAGCTTTGGGCTTCACTGGAGAATCCCTTGCAGTGTTCAAAGGATGTGTGGCTGAAGATCATCTTCAACATCGTTATCTAAGGAAAGTTAGGAGGAAAAAGCAATATATGGTAGGAGACTGTTATGTGTATATGACTATATGCAAATATCCCTAAAGAAAAAAATCCTGTCATGAAATTTTTTTCCTCCCTCATCCAATTCAAACTGTGATCAGAACAAATAAGCATTGGGAGAGCAGCTCAGTTTGTGTGTGTGTATAAAACAAGTAATAAACATGATACCTTTCAGCTACCAGTCACATTTATTTATAGATCTCATGCTAAAACAAGGTAGCGCATGCTGCTTGCCTGCTTGAGACACAACTGAAAGCTGTGTGCTAAATTCTAGAGGTTCAAGATGGCCTTGGCTAGAACAGAGTGACATATTTAGGAATCTGTTTCCCACAGCATCCGAACTGGCATGACGGAGAGACACTATTTACACTGTAAAATGTTTCACATAAGTAGAACCTTCTGTAACTGATGTCTCCCATACCTCACAGCACAGATCAGCAAACTGTGGCCTGGGAGCCAAAAGCTACATGCAGGTTGATTTTTTGGGGGATTAAATGCCATCAGACATGGTAGCATCTTGATTTACAATACCAGTTACACAGGATAGGGCTGTCGGGGTCCTGCCATGGGTATTACGTGGATGGCACATGTCAGACCATAAGCACTGGTCAGCAATAGTCACTCATTTATTCAGAAAAGCCAAAGAAGAGGCAGCTTTGATTAATACTTTCACCCCAAAATCTGTACTTTAAGGTAATTTTATCGCTTGTATTTCAAAGTGCCAGTGAAGATAGGTGCTGTTGGTACGTTACAGGCAGCAGGGAGGATCCATTTTTCTTATGGGTTGCTACAAGGCTTACAATCTTTAAAACACTTATAAACTGAAGACTGCACTATAATGATTCAATCAACTAAAATAACAATACATTGTACATTCTCATTTTTCAAATTAAGACATAAACCTGCTTTACAGCTATCAATGCCATGAGCCTTGAAACACAAGGACACCTTTATTCTCATGTTACAGACTCGAGAGGTAAGACTGCCAAGAGCTGCTACAGGCTGCACAGAAAACCTGTGACTGAAAAAGAACCCAGCTTGGGATCTCCAGTGCAGTGCTCCAGCCACAGGAGCATTGGTTTTGTTACCAGGCTGCTGCTTATTCAGGTAAAAACAGTAGAAGCTTTGTTTGTTTGTTTGTTTGTTTGTTTGTTTGTTTGTTTTTTTAAAGCTGGTAATCTAGCTCACCAGAGCTGGTGTGTGATGCTCTCATATACTAATATATAACCATGGGAAATATGAATCACATTTTGAAAGATGTCAGATAGATATAATTTTCCATGGTTTAGTCAGTATCTGTTGCCTAAAGTTTTCTCTTGAGCTTTCTGTAGCAGCTGCTTAAAAATATATAATTTTAGAGGCTTTTAGTTGCTTCTTTGCAGATAAGCTACATTAGATTTTGTACTGCAATGTTTCTTCCAGGAGCCCATAAACACAGGGATCAAATTGTCTTCTGAGCAGGCACCTGCTATGCAACTTGCTGCCAAATGACGTGCGTATCAGCTGTATAATGGGGAAAATACCTGTGCTCTTACACCTGGCTGCGATGCACAATGAAGCTCTCGGGTGCTTTAAGAGCAAGGAAAAAGGCAGAGCTGATGTGAGCATGGGGCATGCTTCATAATGTATATCAGGTAACTGCAAGCAGGCCTTGTCCTTGGGTACCAGGTCCTACCACATGTGTGGCACTACCACTACCTACCACCACTGTGAAGTGTGGCAGTGTGAAGTGACCTGGCACTTGCGAAGCCAGGGGTAGGGCCTGTGTCGTCAACTCTGTACTCCGAGGACAGGGCTATTGAACACCTAACTTTTCCTGGACAGGTCCTTTTTTTGCTTGCAAATCTCTTCTGGGCATGACTGTCTGAATTTACTGTACCTGGAAATCCTGCAGAATTGAGATGCAATATGTCTGCACATTTTGATGTGTCTGCTGTGTCTGTCAAGGAGGTGGATACCTATGCACAATGGCTCTGATGAACATCTAATTCACTGTCTTTGCAAAGGTCGGAGGTATCATACACTAAATAAACTGGCAGCCAGTCCTGAAAATGCAGGGAACAGCCTGAGGGACGAGACTCACAGTCAATTACTCACAGCCCTGTCCAACTTCTTAACTTCAGCCTTTCAAAAGAACCAAGATAATCTGCACCAGCAGCAACACAAGCCAAGTGATCCCAGCCAAGGTTTTCCCACAGAAGGCTGTCTTCAGAGTGGAGTCAGAAAGGTCACGTCTGGACTGCTGCTGTCCTCATAAACTGGGACAGCCAGAGCAAGAGTGACCAGGAGCAGAGGCTACGGGGGAGGATTTTTCCATTCAAAGGGATATTCTGGGTGCCAGATCAATAACCATGTGTTGACCTTGGAAAGACTTAGATGAGTCCGGAAGGCAGGGCGGCTTGCACAGCAAAGTAGCATTGTTTTTGTTTCTTTAAATAGAAGCAGTTGAGGATTCTTACTGCATTTAATTTAAATAAAAATGAAAATAAGTAACCATTGGTAGAGCTTTTTAAAAATACAGACAGATACAGATCACATCAAAAGGCCACTTGTACACCAGACCCACACAACCACAATGCTCACTTCCTCTGCCACCTCTGGCTGTTTAGGACACTGTCACTGACACTGTCACTGTCACTGTCACGGCTCGGTCTATGCTGCCTGCAGCATCTGCCTCCTGTGCCCACCAGAGTCCAGCACAACCCACCTCCTGACGGGGACGGGAGCATTACCATACCATAAAGAGTAGCAGTATTATGTAAATATGCTGTGCCCATGTTAGAGCCAATGGAAGCCACACCGCATTTGTCATTCCCAGTATCCGGATTACTTTCTCCCAGATCAGCTCTTCTAGCTCTTCCTTTGGGAACTCTGCAATGACCCTTGTTTTGCAGACCTTGTTGTTTTGTTCTTTTGTTAGTGAACCCATGGAGCTACAAAAATATCAGGCTAATAAAATACATTTCCCAAGCAGACAACTGCTGCTTATTTTTATTTTTATTACATAATATTCCTTTACTGGAATATTTGTTGGACCAACAATTGCTCTACTGGAAATATTATCTGTTTGATATTCTTAGAGGTTGTTTATCATGGCCTGTACTGGTCTTCTAAATGAATTAAAAGAAAGACTGCAAAAGGTAGAGGAACAACATCAGGTGGAATAAAGTCAATGGAACTACACAATTTATGGCAATGAAAGTTTGGCTCAAAATGCATATAGTAATATGGTTGATAATTGTATTTTTCAATTAGAGCAGATAAAACTTTACTGTTATCACTGAATGTAGTTTTATAATAACATTAAACCTCCACTGCTATGGCTTTCAAACTTACAACCAAAGACAAGATGCATTTTGTGAGATAACTTTACAGTGTTTTGAATAAAGTTGGATTATAGTACACAAGAACTTTTCAGGTTGCTTCATAGGCTCCCCAGCTGGCAAACATCACTGTGATATATTGCCACTAGCTTAACTTTACATGGGCAGCCTGTGTTACCTCAGGGACTCCCAGGCAGCTTACAATTATAGTGCAAAGAATTTAGAATGAACTTCCACTGGGGCGGGGGGGGGGAGAACACACGGACAAAAACTTTCCCAAAGATATTTTTCCAGTTTCAGAAACTATGTTGGAAACTGCTGCTATCTGCAGTAAAAGATAGAGAATAAAACAGCTGATGTGCTGAAAGGTGCATATTTTTGCCAAGCAAGAGCTGAGTAGCTGGTCTGGAATGTGGGGTAAGAATCTGACGGGATATTCCTGGCCCAAGACTGCAAAAATCTTTTCTTGAGATAGCTTCCAAAAAACCAAACACGTTTTCTATGCATCATGAAGACAGGAGGATTAATCCTCTTACACTGCTTCTCCTCTCCCATTAGCCCTAATCTGTTGCTTAAATAATTCTCTCACACATAAAGAAGCGAGCCGTAGAAGGAACAGAGGATTCTCCTGATGAAATACAAATAGTGGCTGTGATGAGAGAACCACAGAAAGCCACGATGGAGAGGATATGATTTTTCCTTGTAATGACTAACAATTACCTATAGTCATGTACCATCTTGTTTTAAAATCAAAACTGTAATTTATTCTCATAAAATTTTTAGGACTCTCTTCTGGTGCCTCTGCTGAAGCTGAGGCAGAATGAAAGACTTCAGTTCGAGCATGCCAAATGCCGTTACAGACTCTGCTTGTGGACCCCTGAAGGAGAACTTCCCATTGCCTTGCATGAACATGGATTTCTTGTTTAAAATAGAAATACTGCCTGTCGCAGGCAAAACTAACGCAAGTCCAGCCAACGAGACTACAGAGGGGCATGTTTGGCATCCACACCACCTTAACCTTGGTTCACCCCCTCACTGTAGCCGCTCGTCCATCAGATTGACAATAATCCAGAAAGGATCTAACTTACATGGCACCTGACAATCTATCTTTATTAGCAACCTTCTTGCAGAAGGGCAATGCAACACCTCCTGGTGTGCATAGACCACAGACGTATCAATACGTCCTGGGAAGGACTGCTTCTCAAGAGCTGGCTCCGCATCAAGGCCATGCTGCTTTCTGCATGGCAGCACCACACACCTGGCATGTGCGCAGGCAGCTCTACGTGCAGCGCTCTCTCATCTGCCACCTCGCAGGACGCTCACTGGCAGAGCAACCTCCACTTCTCTGTTGCTCAGAAACATACGATAGTTGAATAATTTGCAATCCTCTCAAAGAATTACTGGAGAAGGCTGAGGATTTTAATAACAACATGTTTACAGAAGGATAGTAATGCAGGGAATCATGACAAGGTCCCATCCAAGTCTAGTGGGATTCCAACAAACGTGGTGTAATTTTTACCACTTGGTTGTGACCTTATGTAGACAAATACAGTCCAGCAAAATCCAGTCTTTTGGCAAAACTGAAATGATCAGTACGCTGGGGCAGTTTTGAAACAGGTGGTTATTTCAGCCTCAGATGGAAGCGGAGCATAAGTGGGAAGAGTTACTGATCCATAGAAAAGGAGCCATCTATTTTCCTTGAAGCTCAGTGGTATCACTGTCTTTTTTTCTAAGTGAAGGTGCTTTCCATCACTTTGTCTTGCACATCTAAAAATATTACAAAATAATATATTTTTAATAAAAATACCTGTAAAGGAGATGTATTTAATTTCTGTCTGACAGGAGGGTTAAGGAGAAGTATTTTAATGGGAAAAGCAGCATAATAAAAGAATTGTATGAGAATTCCAGTTTGTGCTGCACCAGTGTTTCTGTGCAATCAAGGAATACCTTCCTCTGTTTAACCTCAGACTCATTTCAGTCTGCTGTCAGTTTAGTTCAATGGTTATGCTCCACAGCTGAGCATCAAAATAAATAGAAGATCAGCGTGAACTGGAAACCACTTATGATAAAGCAGTATCTTATTGAAGTGGAGCATTTTCCCAAGTTCTCCATGCTGCATTCAAGTAAGATCCTGAGTGAGCAACAAAAGGAGACAATGACTACATAATGTATGCACTGCCTCTCCTACCAAATGCAGCATACATCAAGAAAAGGAGGGACGCTTCATTAAGCCATTTAGAGCATAGCTGCTATCGTCAGAAGTTTCACTTTTCTGCTAAATCACATTTAATTTTGTCATTTTCATCAACAGATCAAATCTAAAAATACTGTCTGTGTAAAAGGGCATTGTTTACCTAATAGTAATAGTTGTCAGAATCCGTTAGTCCTAGGTTATAAAACTCAGATTTCTTTTTTTAAAAAACCCCAAATCTCCTCTGAAAATCCCTGGATTCCTGTTTCAACTAAATTTCTTACAACTGCTAAATGATGCAGCTATAGGTTAAATGAGTTCTACAATCTGGCTTTCACTGAAAATGCACTTGCATTACTCCATGGTCAGTCATCCAAAAATCTGGCCTCTTATTCCTAATTTGTACTTTGTAGTTGTACAGGAAACATTGAAGTGTATGTATAAATATGCTTCTGTAGTCATGACTCTTTTGAGAATATGCTGACTATACAGCGAAGTTTTTCAGAACTCTGCAGAACAAGTTATATGCTTTCAAGTGTTGGTACCGCACAGGGAAGTGAACCATTGACAAATTCACTGTGGATTACGGCTGTGTCACCCAGTGGGGCAGCAGTCCTCCACGCAATCGTAAAATGCACGCAAAGCATTGCCAGCCAGTCTCTCTTCAACTGGCCAGGCCTTTGACTCGGAGCGTCAGGCTCCTCGCCAGGGAGTGAGTTCGCCTTCCATGGCCAAACCTCAGAGAAGCCCTGCTTTTACCAGCTCCCCGAGCGTTTGCTGGAGGTGTCAGTGTTGTTTACAACAGGCTGTTTGACCTGGGCTCTGCTCCATTAACTCATCCCATTAACACTTCCCACAGATCCATTCAGTAGAGCGAGTGTAGCTGTATCAGTTTGACTTCTGACTGTTAAATCTGCAAAAATGCCACAGGAAGGAAACCACTAAGAGGAATCCCTGCATCCTCACTGATTTTTCTGAGTACTCTGGTTCTGAAGGAAGAAAAAAAAGTCCCTCATCTCAGGGATTTTCTCTCGGTGCTACAAAGCCGGTTAAACCCCCCAGGTGCAATAGCTCCATGGCCCCCAGGCTGCTCCAGGGAGCAGCATGGCTCCTGCTACCTTGGCTGCGGACGGCAGGGCAGAACCTGCATCCCAACAGAAAGACTACAAAAGCAAGGGCTGGGAGGCAAACATACTTCCTTCATTTAATAAATGCCTTCTAATTTTTTCATCTGTTTAATTATGGACAAGCATGCAACAGTTAACTTCTGTAAAATAAAGAAATCCTAGTGTCTCCCATTGGGACTTAACTGCACACGCCAGCGGGCTAGCAGGATGTGCCACAGCAATGTTAATAGCTAGCCAGGGGGTCTGGGGCTGCAGGCAATCAATGCATGGAGACACAGAAGCAGTGACAGGGCAGTCTCCTGGTTTAACTTATCAAATCTAGCATTCCTTGGGGTCTGAGGAGCAGAATGTTATTCTTTCCTCTCAAGTTTTCACTCAATTTTCAGTGTGGTCTCATATTTTACTTTCATCACAAGCTCTTAATGATCTCTAGAAAGTTAACTTACAGCCTCTGACTTATTTTGGGGTGGGGTTATTTTGGAGATTTGGTGGAATTTTAATTCATTTACAAGAATAACATTACTTAAATTAATTTGTTTTTTATTTTTACCTCATCCCCATTGGCTGTTAGCTTTGTCAGCCATTCCTCTTGTCACAGCCCCATTTACGAGAGCTCAAGTTCTCTGTGCACAAGAAGGAAGAAGAATCCTTCTCTGGCCATAAAGTACCTTTCACATAACTTCAAAATTACCATAGCTAGCTTCAGCCCTTTCCTGCTTATAGATCCCAAGTATAAACTTTCCAAAAACCATACTATCCTCTGACAGCAGAATAAGCTGGCCTCTTTACATGGGGTACTGGACTCCTGGGTGTGCCCTTGACGCACATGGCAGAAAGAGACATAGATTCAGCCTCCTCCACTCCTAAATCATGAGGGGGGGTTTACCCCAGTTTGATAAGAAAGAAAGGGCATAAGCGAGGAATAACAAAATAGTGGAAAGAAATGCAAGGGTCCTTTAAAAAAACAGAAACAAAAAGCCCAGAATGCTGCCATAAATCAGATACAGTGAGCAATCTGCTGAAAACCAGAAGGCACTTGCACAGTCACAAGTCATACCTTTTCTCATAAACCACTGAAGTAAGTTTTGCTACAAGGTGGGAGCAAATAAAAAATCATAAACGGCTGTCTCCCATGAGCACAGGGCTCCATCACAGTGAGGTCTCGATAAACTTTCTCACAGGTCCCCCTAAATGAGGCACAAGCAGGTTTTTGTTCCCCTTGCCCCGTCACCTTCAGACCCCTATGGTGCTATCGAGCAGGTACAACGTGCTGGTCAGGCTGTGCTGGGCAGGAGCACAGCGTGCTCTCCCTGCCTCTGGAGCCCGCTGCTGGTGCCAGCCACTCTCCCTCCCCTCTAAATCTACCCCTTGTCTGCCCAGTGCCTGCAGCTCTGTGCCGCAAGCGCTGCTGACTTCAGTGTCCTGCTCCCAGACCCACGGTCTCCTTGTGTCCTGCCTGTCTCCTCTGTACGAGACCCTTGTTTTCCTCAAGGTCCCTCCCTGACTCCAGTTCCTTTGTTTTATTTTTCCAAATACGCTGCACATGGCTATCCTCTTGGACCTCTCCCAGCTTCTATCCTACCAGCCTTCCACACCAGGCTCTGTCCCTGTCCCCACTTTCTTTCCTCAGAGGCCATTCACGGCCATACTCTCCATGAGGAACCTGAACCGTTGGTGCCTCCCGCCTTGCCCAGGCCAGCAGCTCTCAGGCCACCCTGTCTCCTGCCCTGAGGGAGGGAGGGAGGAGGCCTGGGGTTAACCCACAGCGGCAGCAAGGCGACCTACCAGCAGCGGTGACCAGCAGGCTGAGAGGACACACATGATCCCCAAGAGCTGGATCAGTGTCTCCATGGCGATTCGCCCCCACTGCTTGCTGGAGCGTGATGTAGTCGCTTTGGTCCGACAACGAGACACCAAGGCCTCGATGGTGGCCAGGTTGCATGCCATAGTCACCACGAGGGAGAGGAGCCCAAGGATGGCAAAGGTGGAGGCGAAGAAGAGGCTCCCGGTGAGCTGGCTGTCGCTGGTGCTGATGAAGCACCAGGTGCCGGGCCACTGCAGAGTGTACTGGCCCAGGCCGGCAATGGGCAGGAGGGCGAAAGCGAACACGGCCAGCCAGATGCCGAGCAGCACCGCCTTCGTCACCCGCGTCTTCATGTGGCTGGCGTACCAGTGGGGCGCGCGGATGGCCAGCGTCCTCTCCACGGCCATGGCGCTGGCGATGAAGAGCGGGCAGAGGCCGAAGACTGTCATGCTGAAGCCGAAGAAGGCACAGAGGTGGCCCGAGGTGTCGACAGCGTCCCAGGCGCGGTCGGACAGGTAGACAGAGATGACGATGGGGCTGGTCAGCAGCTGCCCCAGCAGGTCGGTGAGCGCCAGTGAGCCGATGCACAGCAGGAAGGACCGCTTCCGCCGGCTCTTCTTGGCCCGGTAGCTGCGGGAGACCAGCAGCATGGCCAGGGCATTGCCCACGATGCCCGTGATCATCATGGTCAGCGGGAACGCCACCGAGACGGTGCTGCAGCCCTCCGCTGCCCGCCCCGTCCCGTTGCCCCGCTGCCGCATGGCGCCGGGGTCGGTGCCGTTGGGGTCGCCCTGGCACTGCGGCCAGCGGCTCATCCCGGCGGGCAACCGCCCATGGCTGTGAGGAGCGCTGAAGCGAGGCGCGGCGTTACCGGGCGGCGCGCAGTGGGCGGGAGCTGTTACAAGGCGGAGGCGGGCGGGAGAGGGACGGCCCTTCCCGCCGCCAGGGGAAGGGAGAGGCGGCGCGGCACGGCGCGGCACGGCGCGGCACGGCGCGGCACGGCGCGGCACGGCGCGGCACGGCGCGGCACGGCGCGGCACGGCGCGGCACGGCGCGGCCGCGCACCTCCGGCGAGCCGCCGGTAGCGGCACCCCGCCGCCCTCAGCCGCGGGGTCGGGAACGCTGCAGTGCCCCAGGACGGGTCTGGGGGCCCGGCGGCACCGGCCGTGCCCCGCCGCGGGGACGGCTCTCTCGGGCGGCCCGCCGGGACGGGGGCACTCGGCCGGCCCCCAGCGCGATCGCGGTGGCGGGCGCTGCTCGAGCCGGTCCGTGAGCTCTGCTGCCCCCGGGCGGCAGCGGGGCTGTCCCCGTCCCCCCGCCCCTCCGGCGGGACCGGGACCGGGACCGGGACGGCGCTGTGCTGCAGCTGGGAATCGGTCACTGGGGTCTTCCCCGGCCCTTCCCGACCCGCCTCGCTGGCTGGAAGCGCACGGTGCCTTGCAGCCCTCCCGGTTGTGGTGCTGGAGGCTGAATGGCTGCCGAGCTGGTGCGGGCGGCGTGAGGTAGCGGGGGCGGCCGCTCGGGCTGACCGCGGGCTGGCTGTCCCCGGCGGCTGAACGTCACTGTCGGCGCCAGCAGTTCCTTCCACGCTGGTGGCAACGAACGCGAGGTCTTCTTTCTTTTTCTCCTTTCTTTTCCTGCTCTATTTAACTTTCAGGACTCTGTTTTAGCGCAGTTCAGGCACAACCAAGTTGTTCCTCTGTTCTCAGGCTGTACCTGGCCTGATTAACCACAAATGGATCAATAACTGAACACCCCAACTATCAGGTGACAGTACCTGACCAGCCAAACGCCCGCTGCATTGAAGCACCTTCAGCTTTATGCCATTTCTGTGTTCTCATCGTCTGGGGAGCTTGGTGGGACCTGGGTTCGCTCCCAGCATAGATGACAACTAGTCAGAGAACCAACACTAACTGTTGCTACAAATCCTTGTTTCATGTTACAATAATTTCTTTGCTTATCAGCAGGAATTTCTAATCTTGCTCTAGATAGTCAGCTACTGCTAGGGATTTAACTCATTCTTCCTCTGAAAGCAGAGTTAACAGTTTTAAGAAGTTCTAAGTTTTATGGGTTAAAAGTGCTATTAACAAAGTCCAGTTTAAAGTACTGCCCTGCTCAAGTTTTACTTTGTATGACCAAGTGTGCACAGGCTAAATCATGAGATGGGAAGAGCCACATTTCTCATAAATAAAAACCATATTAGAAGTTATGGCTTGCTTTAAAAATTATTGAGCTGTGGTTTGTTAATTCTCTAATTTCTAGAACATGTACAGCAATCTGTCCTTAAATGAAGGAATCCAGACTTTTTAATCTTGCAGATATACAGCAGGATGCCATTTGCAAAATAAGTCCAGTGCTGGGAACAATATTCACAGTAAACTCAAATGTACACAGCTTCAAGTGGAGAAGTGTGAGGGGAAAATAACCTTTCCCTTCCTCCCCCCTCTCCCCCTTTTAATTCTGACATTGATTGGGAACTACTGTGAGTTCAGCACACATCTTCTGTGTCCCCCCTCTGCCATGTGGAAAGTTGTTGTGCCATCATTTGGTACCGTGCTTGGTATTTGTGCCCCGCAGTTTTACAGTGGGAATGTTCCCTGTTACTTTTGGTGTGTGTTATTTCTGGATGGGGTCCATAACCAGCCTATGAGAAAACATCAATTTATTAGTTCCATTTTCCAAGCTAAGTATGAAACACTCTACAGACTTTTTTTTTTTTTTTTAAATGCACGTGTAAGCAACCTCTTTCTCCAATAAAAATACTACTCATTTTGATAATGGGAAGACAGGTAGGTAGTAAATTGTGCAGGATTTTGCTCAAAGCTGTTGTCGTAATTGAACTGTTACAGGAGCATTACTCCCTCTTGTTACTCCCTTGTCCAAGTTTTGAAAAAGTTTATCTATATCTATACTTTCATACTTAAAAAAAACCAAAACAAAAAACCAACCCCAAACAAAAATCTATTTAAAAGTTATCTTGCCCTACTTGGTATTTTTTTTTTTTTCCAACATTTGTCTAGCAGTGCTATAGTGAAATTAGAAAGGTTTCAAGTAAGTGTCTTCAACAATGCTAGTATTTTTCATTACTCTGGAAATGTTATTTACGCTTATTTATTCCCTAAAGGTGGAGTGATGATAGTGCCATTGCATTTAAAATGCTACCATTTAGAACACTGGCCTGCTAATCATCAATACAAGTCCATGCTGCAACACGCTACTCCCCCAAGCCCCCCCACCCCAACAGAATAAGGCATGGCAAATGAACAAATGCCTAATGCACTGAAAAGGATGAAAATGTTGCAGATTACTAGGTATAACAACTGACTTGCAGTAGTTCCTTCTCACTAACTCTCCAAATTTAAATTTAGTTATAATGCAGACCTAACACAGTGACTATTTAATCTCTGGTGGTTCATCACAGTTGCTTGCATCAGACAACCGCATGCAGGAGTTAGTTACCTGGTGTGGAAATGAAGCAATTTTGTTTTAAGATGTACCAACATGTACATCTTAATGCTTTTTATTATTAATCGACTTATCTATCTAAAAAAAAAACCAAAACAAAAGAAACATTTTTCAGCAGTTGATTTTACTCTGCCAAGTTTATATAAAATTGAAGTGTGGTCTGCTTTTATTTAAATTCACTTCTTAGTTTTCAATTACTACAGAAGAATGCTTACACAAAACCACCGTTACTATTCACGGATGTATTTAATTTTTCTTAGAAAAGCACGTTAGCCCTAAACTTAACCTAATCAACACTTCCTCCTTGGCCATTACACATTTCACTGATCTTTGATAAAGCTGCACAGAAATACCTGTTTTTATTTCTCTAGGCAGCAATTTATCTGACTGCAATGGCTAAACTGAAGGCACGGGAAATATTTTCTAGTGAAATAGAAAAATTCACTGCTAGGCCACTGGAGATAAGTCTACCTCCCAAACCCACACAAACACTCTACCACAGTAAACCCACGCCTTTTTACTGCCTGAGCTTAATCTAGCTTTGTGTCCAGTCAGAGGTGGGCCATGTTTAGTTCATGTTTAGCTTGGTTCTAATTTATTTGCTGATCCAGTAACTATCAAGAGGTATTTTCTGTCATTTATAACAGCCATGCAATGACTACTATAGTTGCTGTGCCTTTGTATTTTAAAATGTAGAAATCAAAATAAATTTAAACATACTGCTTCCTCTAAAAACTTTCTGAGAAGAAGACACGGAACATATACAGAAGAAAATACCTTGAAGTTTTGTAAAAGCTCATTTTAAACATGCTGCTGCTTAAATCCAAAAATATTTTCAATACTTGAAGAATGGAAAATATCTGAAAATTTATGATACATATGGCCAGGTAAGTGCACATACTGCCCTTCTTGCACTACAGTAACAGACAACAACAAAATAATCTGCTAGTGTAGGTTATAAAGAAAGATTTGCTTACGTTTCCAAGAGAAAGCACTCACTGCACAGTTGACTTACAGGTTTTATTTACACTTGTCTACAGAGTCATTTTCCCTTACATTTTATCTAAGCCAAATGAAACCATAATTGTCCTTTGTCTGCAGTCTACCATTTGCTAAATTTAAAAACTTTCATCTGTTAAGTACAGCAGCAATTTTAATACAAAGAACAAGAAAAAAACTAAAGGCTAACAACATAGCATCTATTTGATCTGATTTTTACAATTTAGTCGTTGGACTTTGAAGTCGTCAGAGGCACAGTTACAAGACTAACCTGCTCTTGTGCAATCTACACACATTTAGCATTGAAATTAGATATAAAAGAAAGCATTAAAGAAGAAACTGCAGAGCATTTTTTTCTGCAAAAAGATTATCAAAATATTTCCACACCAAAAACATTTTGCTTATATACCAGTCCAAAACAAGTCTTAAAAAAAAAAAAAAAAAGCAGAATGTAGTTTTTAAATTTTGCTCCGTTTGTTTTTCTGCAGTTCATTTAATAAAAGCAGTGGTCAAATATGGGTTTGGAAGTTTTACTATTGAAATAAATGCAGATATATTGCTGTTTGCTTGCTTAAAAATAATAATTTTCCTTAACATACTTACCTTGTGATGGCACTGAAGATACTTAAACCTTTAACCAAACGGAGCTCAAGAGAGACCAAGTTTTAATGTGATATTGCTAGTAAAATAGATTCCATAAAGCATTTTAAGCCATAAATTACGTTTAAAGGAAAAAGAATGATTGATGAACACATTTAAGATGTCAGGACTTTCTACACAGTTTATTAATTCTAATTTTTAAATATAAATAAAATTCAGATACCTTGAAAATTTTAGTCAGCCCAAAATGAATTTTACAGATGGCCTGCAGAAGCTTCACTTGATTCCAAGAAGCTAGTTCCATATTCCTCCATCTCAAGAGTAGTTCCTAAATGATCCTTTTATAAGAAAGGATCGCAGAGTCCAGGGTCCACGCATGTGAAAATACCATAGGCAGTACCCACTGCAGAAAGGGCACTTCGCTGACCACAGCAAATAATTTCTAGTGACGGGCACCGGCAGCTATGAGACTCGAGCAATGGAGAGTATGGTGCCCAATGTCTCATGACACCCTCACTTCGAAGGAATGAAGTCTAATTCACTCTCTACAGAATCATATGATGGACTGGGTATTTAATAGCTATTTTGCACTGAGCATAGCTGAAGAGAAAGAGGGGCATCCATCTGTACTTTTACTTCAACACAGAAAAATAAAAAATAATTAGACCTAAGTCCTCACTACTGTCATCCATTGGGTAACACCAGCCCTACAGCTACACTAATTGTTTGTGGTCCCATATGAGCTACATCAAACAAGCCCAGGAATCGGATGCAGAAAGCTCATGGGTTCTTCCCATATTCCTCAGATACTTCTTTGTAATTGTCATGTGAAGAGCAGAGTTGTATCAGAACATATCCAACCTGCGCCTGCTCATACATGTAAGAGCCAGGAATCGAGTAACTGAGTCTTCAAAAAAAATAAAAAAAACCTTACTCAAATAATAAAACTGCACACCTGCTCTGGTGAGTTTATGGCTTAAAATGCTACCTCACTTTTTGTTTCATGAATGAACAAAGCTGCAGTTTTCCAGAAAGCAAGGACAGACATGCACCTCTACTAGCAGATTTAGCACTTCTGACCAAGTAAGACACCAACTTCTTAAAAATGTCTCATGCACTGACTGGATTTTTTTTTTTTTTTTAAATGTGAGCTTTAATACATTATTTCTTTTTAGAACTTGTACGGGAACCAGAATGGGAAGATCCAGATGATGATCTGCGGCGTCTGTAAGATATAAATGGAGAAAGCATGCAAAGAAATAAGTTGAAATTAATTTCAGCATCCACTTTGAGTAGTCTGTATCCTATAATAGCTGGAAGCCAAGTATAAGGGGCCTTATAAGAATATAGAAATAACTTTAAACCACTTTAAGCTCATGAATGTGAATTTAATCCTAAAAATGTAAGTTTAATACTGAAAGTAGAATACAATTTCTAAATGCAATATTTACTTATGAAAATAAATCAATAACGTACATGTTAACACTTTCACACACTGAAAGAATGGTGACTCAGGTCTTTCTAAGGAACATGCTCCTAGCAGCAGGAAGTTTCATGGGGGGGGGGGAAGGCAATTACAGAAGTTTTTATAGGAAGTAAGAGTAGGGGAAGTGAGAAAATTACTTTTAGTATCAGAATAACTGATCAGATTCAATTCTTTCCCAGTGAACCTCAGTCCTTCAGAAAAAAAAAAAAAAAATCACACATTTAAATACACCCATTCTTATTCTACATAAACCCAAACCTTTCGGGTGACCGTGATCTCGATCGTCTTTTTTTGCGATCACCAGATGAAGAAGATCTAGAACGACTTCGCTTCTTGCTTCTCTCAGGGGAAGATGATGAACGAGAGCTTGAGTAAGATCTTTTTCTTGGGGTGGAAGACCCCCTGTAGGACCTGGAGCTGGATCTTTATTGATTAAGAAATAAATCAGATTTAATTCTGGTATAATATAGAAAGAACAAAGAAAGAACAAAAAGAGACAGCATTCATGAACACTCACTACTCTATTTACATCAGTGTTTTATCAAATAAATTTGTGGATGCTTTAATACTTACTCCTTAGTTATCTGCCAATAAAGACATCTATTGCTGCAGTAGTTTTCTTAGTAAATTTTGCTAAATAGTGTTTCTTGATATACAGACCACCAATGGTTTGCAAACCTCTTTCCAGAATTCACCAGAATGATCCATTTTGACAAAGAAGCAATGGGAGACTGGGACAGGAAGTAGCCTATATAAGGACCTTCCTCAGTAGTTAAATTCACAAAGCAAAATGGCTTGAAAACCACAGATGTAATACTGATTGACAATGTTTCACTTCATATTAATGGATATTTCCCATTGGAAATTTGTAAAGCAATGTTCATCTTACTAGAACAGTAAAAACCCTCAGAAGGTATATTTACAAATCTCAAAATAAATTTGGGTAGAGAGTAAGACCTTCCACAACAAAAATATTTTAAAAAAACCTCTTAGGATACAGTCATTTTGGCACTATTAAAAAAAAAAAAAAAACCAGCTTCACTTACAAGCACTCAAAAATCACTTTGGTTATCTAAAAATCCCAAGAAAAAACACACTTGTGGAAAAAGTAATAGAGCTAGAAAGTCCTAAACTGTAATTCCAAAGTCATATAAAAACACCTAACAAGATTTTTTTTTTCAGTAAGCTGGATAAAACATTTAAAAAAACCCAAACAAAATACCACAGCATATGTTGTTGGTAAAATATTTTCAGGGTTCTCATTTGTAAATAACAAAGCAGTCCTATTTCACACAAGCTAATACACTGAGGACACTCGGTGGATGCTGTGTGGCACAAGCAAATAACCCAGCTCAGCTGACGAGTCACTTCAGCATCTAGTGGGGGCACAGGCACCCTTTTTCTTTTCCTACAAGCACGGATTCCATCTCACGCTGACCCTCACGTGATAATCCATAACATGTTTCTGCCACCAAAGGGCGGTGGCACCATTTGTGATTGGTCTTCCCAACTCATACTTCCTTATTTACAGTTTTAAGATTCTCTGCATGCATGGAGATGGGACAGTTCTTCATTCCATCGCAAAAGGAAATTCCTGCCAACAGGATGCCTGTGCAAGGACACCTCAAGGAACTTGCATGCTTTTGTTACTCTTCCCCGCACAGTTCAGTAACTGCTACACAGGAAACGTCAGCTAGCTCAAATTCCTGTCAGCTTCTTGCATGATTTACTATCAACATTTTTTATACATTTCCCCCACATTTATAAAAATAATGGCAGCACTATCTAGTGGAAGTTAGATAACGTTAAATAAGTTATCACTAAACACAAAACCGTAATATAGAATATTTTCTAATGTTCTTCCACATCAAGTAGCCAAAGTGGAAACAGTAAAACCAGCAAAAATTACTGAAGCAAGTAAACATGCATTCAAATTCTTCTTCCTTCAAAGTGAAGATCTGTGGCGTCCACTCGTCTAGCTTAGATCAGACTTAAACTCTTCAACCAAAACCTCGCATTCTCAAGAAATACATCTGTAGTGGTAACAACCTCGTGCAGAGACCCCAGGAATTCTGACTTCCAAGATAAAAATGAGTTAATGTTTTTTGACCGGCATAATTTTACGATGAAATCAACAAGCGGTTGGTTCTTCTGCCCTTTTTTCTCTCTGCAAGGAGAGAGTGCTACCTCATTCACCTTGATTTCGACCCACGAGATCTAGAGTGTTCTCTGGAACTGGAACGAGATCTTGATCTGGAACTGGAAGAACTTCTTGAATGGGACCTGAAACAACATGGAAGATTTTTTTCCAGTGTCTGACTTGTATTTAGCAGAATAACTACTACTGTTAGCAGTAGAGACAATGATGCATCAATACCATTTGGCCTAGAGTCACTAAAAAAGTGACAATTTCCTCCTATTTCCCCAGTATCACCTAGTACATTTTAAAACAAAAACTTTAACATAGTAAGATGGTGCATTAAAAAAATTTATAAAGTCAGCTTTTTATTATGTTTCCTAAAACAAAGCACAAAAGTTCAACAGGATTGCAGTTATCTGGCAAAATGAAACAACTGCGTATCTATTAAACTATTTCATGAAATCAATGCCTTAACTTTTAATTTGTGCCTTAACTTGAAAACCATCAGTTTCTTTGAAAAGCACAGTAGGTAAGGGTATTAGGACTAGCTAGCTCAAATTTTCCCCACGTCAGTTCTCACAAGCATTTTGTAAGCAGTTTCAAGTCTTTGTAAAGATTTTCCCCTGCATCAAAAATTAAGTAGTAGTTAATTGTTGGCTAAAATAAGGACATATCTAACACTGCTTGTAACTAGTCAAAATGATTTTCAAATTTTTCATGGTGATGGATTTTCTTTAAAGCACAAACCACAAAACATATGTAAAAATGGTAGCGGACTTGCAGTAACCATTGTAAAGAGAAGGCATTGCAATCAAATTCTAATAATCTTTTCAGGAAAAATATATTATATGTGCTGTCAGTCTCCCAGTTTATATTGTTACCACGTCTTTTTAATTTTACTGTGCAAACCAAAAGCAGTATGAACACATGCTAACTAGAAGATATATTTAAACCTTTTTAAAAAACACACAGAAGTAGCCACAAATGACAACTGTTATTTCCAATTAATTATCTGTAGCTAGAAGCAAAAAGTTCAACAGAAAGTTGAAAGATCCCTAGCAAATTTCAGTTATGACAAGCTACTTTTTACTTCACTGTTAACATTTGTGAATTAATGAATAAAGTTATGGCCAGATGAAGTTCTTCTGTGTTCTTTGACCTTCCCACCCCTAAACCTAAGAATTGCACTCAAATGCATCCCATACTGGCTGCATGCTATCCTCACACAGGACAATACAGCCGCTTCCTCAAAGATCTTGCTCCACACCTCACTTCATTTACAAAAATTGCTGACAGCCAGTCAGCTTAGTCACTATTATTCACTTAGTGCTCCTCCTTGGAAGCACGTGGCAAATACACATCTCAAGATGGCATTTGAAGGAGTGGGGAGGCTGACAATAGGTACTGTGAAGAACATAACAACTTTTTTCATAGAAAAGGCAGCATGAAAAAAAGCATGACAGCAATGGGAAGAAAGACAAAACAGAGACAGTGGCTGACATCTGGTTAGCATGAGGGTCTGAAGAATTTGGGCAGTGATCACAGCGGTGAGAGCAGAGAGGTGCAGTTACAAAGCTATGAAGATCAGAAGAAACTTGAACTTTACGTATATGAACTTTATGTATAACCCTATGAGCTAGTACCAATCTGAGGTCTCAAACCTATCAGTATCATCCTTGTATTAGTTGTAAGGCAAGTAAAAAGCTATATGATTTACCTCCCATGATTACATAACATTTATTGAATTGTTCATGTATTACTGAATTTAAATAATAATGTGAGGTCTTAAATCTACCCAGTAGACTTTTTTTGTGGCCCCATTACCAATATAAACCTTTAGTGTTATTCTGACAACATTGCCACTGCACTTAAAGCTTTGTCGTTTGCCACCAAACTAAGTTCAAGTTTCTTGTCTTTATTTCCAGGGTATTTTCCATTCTGTCCTTTCACTGAATCTGCCTGGACTGCATCATCACTGCCCTCTTCTGCCACCGCCTCCTACTTCAACAATACCACCCCCTTCTGCTTCTCTGTTCAACAGCTCTACTCAACATTGCTAAAAAAAGTTCACCCATTGAATCACATATGGCCAACAAGCCTAAAAATAAAAATTGAAAATAGGTTTTATTGTTAAATTTATTTGAAGGATTCAATTGAAATATGAACTTAAATTTACTAAAACAAGCAACAAGACATATGAAGCCTCCCTGCTGAGGATCCACAGAAGGTCAGAACAGAACATTATCTACCTGTGTAAATTCTATACATAAAATTGTTAACATTATTAAACTAAAACTGTAAGGCAATCAAGAAAAAAAAGTAAATAAAGAAGTTAGATACTGACATTTTGCCTGGCGTTACCCTTGACCTGTACCCGTTTACCTGGACCTAGACCTTGAGCTTGAATGAGAGGATGAGCGCGATGAAGATCGTGAGTGGGAAGATCGAGACTTAGAACGACTGCGCCTATTGGGTTTCTTTTTCTTATTAGTGTCCTCTTCTTCACTGGCATCAAGATTATATTTTGAAAGGTCAGCATCATCTTCATCCTCATCCTGAAAAAATGCAGATATACAAAAAATAAATAAAAGAAATATTTTGAATGTTTTCTTCAGTTAGTGTTTTTTACTTATTCTATGGTTTATTTTGTGCTTTTTTCCCAACCTTTGAAAATACTGTTGTTAGTGCATTTAATGAGATCCAAAAATTTTAAGAGTAAAGAGTGACTGAAAATTTGTGTTTCAAAGCAAACTATTAAAAAGCTGCAAAAAACCCATCTGAAGTCCCATTTTCTGTTATTTAATGAAGTTAATGAAAATACATACATTCATTTTTGCCAGTTACTTTAAATGAGTGCCTGGAAGAATTTTCAGACTCAAAATCTGTAACCATAGCATAATTCTGCAGAGACATGTTTCATATGCAGAATTTGGTGACTGCTGTGTTAAAAATAAGCGTATATGCATGCCTCTGCAGGACTGCTGTCCAAAGATGTGGACAATCCAATATGTGATCATAATGTATTTCAGGAAAGATGAAAAGAAAAAAATCTCTGAATATTTTATTCCATTTTATAAAAAATAAATCTGATGTGGTTTTAAAAGGCTACGAATAAAATTCAAGAACATTCCCTTTATACAGTAACCATACATAAAGGTTCCAAATAAAGATCTTAAAATTTTTTATTCTGATCTCAGATATGCTTTTAATTTTTCATGGTTTAAATAAATGATACATCTTTGAATACAGGTATTTAGAACAAAAGAGAGCTTGCGCACAGAAGCTGTAGGCACCATTATTCTCATAGCTACCCCTCTATATTGCTCTAAAGGCAGCTAAAAACACAGACCAAACATTATCTACTAAACAGCGCTGTAGTAATAATTAAAAAATAATTGCTGAAAAAGCTCAACACACACTACCTCATCCAATTTATATTTGGAGAGATCTTCATCCTCATCCTCCTCATCTTCCCCTTCAGATTCCTTATCTTCTACTTCCTTCAGGATAGATGCAGGACCAACCGGCTTCCCTCTATACTTTTTCTTTTTGCGTCCAAACTAAGAAATTTTATTCCATTAGAATAAGATTTAATCAAAAGTAATTTCCAACTGTATTTTTTGATAAAACTTCTGTGAGAAAATAAATATACATCAATTTCAAATAAAGTATTGCTCAAAGGGAAGGAGAAGTATCATGAAACATTAGTTAGCAACAACAAACTGTCTAAAGAGATGCTTGTCTTGGATACAATTAGTACCCCCAGATAAGATTTATGGAAATCTGAATTTAACAAAATAGTATTTTCTGTCTGTGTCTATGGGATATCTTTATAAAACAATGTTGAACATCTGTGTGAAAACAACATGAATGAACCTGAAGCCAGCTCCCTAAGAAATTTAACGAACTCAGCTTGTACCAGTTCAATATGAACTCATTCTTAGTTTTTAACCCCCAAAAAGACAAAACAGATGCATTCACTTTCAGTTCAAAACCTTAACGCTTGAGCATTTGACAAAGAGATAGATCACAATGTATTTCTGACTAGTGCTTTTCCCCCGTAAGGAAAGGAAATGCAAATATATGTATCCTAAACACAAATCACACAATACGCGTCTCTCCAGAGTAATACATACACTTAATCTTACCTCATCATACTCCCCATCTGATTCTTCGCGTTCTATATATTCAACATTCTCTCGTTCATTAAATCCTCCTCCGTATCCTTTAAAAAGGGGTAAAACCAGACAATCTCTTGAGCTGCACCAAATTCAGCTACATTAAGCACAAAGTTTAGAATAAACTTTCACAGAGCTTCTGGAAGCCTTCGGTGGATTTATAAATATACGCCATAAAAATGTAATATGATCTCAAGAGGAACATGAATTGTTCCCACACACGTTTATTAAATATAGTTCCTCAGAAACCTAATCAAGAAAATGGATTAAGACACATAAACAACACAGAAGTAATAGAGTTTAAAAGAATGGAAAAAAAAATTCAGGATTATAGCTGTGCTGAGCAACCAGTTTCCCAGAAGAGCTCTGGCAAGGCTGCAATGCCTGACAACTGCCTTGGTGTGGATAAACACAAGAATGTCTCCAAGGGGCTGGAATAAAGGCTACTGTCCTGGAAGACCAAAATCCCACCTCTGAGAGCAGCCAGTAGCCAACTCGGGAAAGCGGGCAATGAAACATAAGGGGAGGGCAACACTTGCGAACTGCTTTCCCAGCTGCTGGCGTTGCTGCAGCCTCTTTGCCACAGCCAGGTCCTACATGCATGGAGCCTCCTCGGTGGCTTCTGGGCATGCCAGTCTGCTCCCACATCGCAATTATTCTGTGACATAAAGTCATATATATATTCTCAGGGAGCAATAGGAATAAAAGCATCCTGTAGTTGCACTGAAATGTGCAACTGCCAAGATTTGCCTTAAGAATATTTCTATTCCTTTTTATAATGTGAGTGGAAAACTTCAACAGCTCATTTTAATTTCAGCTGACTTTGCAATTTACTGCAAGTGTGTGCAACATGCTAGGTGTCCTGCGCATGACAGCAAATTTACTCTGAAGGACACCAGAACTTGAAAAAATTAGTTAAATATTTTTTTTTAAAATTAAAATTCTTTAAAATTAAATAATAAAAATATTTAATTATATGAAATATTATATGAAATACAACTAAACATTATTTTTTAATATTATTACAATATGAAATAAGAACATTAAAAAAATTCTTTTTCCTTTTGAATTATAAGCTCTGTACTCTTCTCCGTGCTTCTTTTTCTATATGGATTAGCGTTACACGCTATGCGTTAAATTCTCTGCCTGATCCCATTTGCGGTGGTAACAGTATAAATAGTTACGACTGCACTGTAAGGATATCCTCTGTTCTAGTTACCACTGGGTTCATTGTTAATGCAGGAGGAACTTGAAATGTGTCACAGTATGACCAAACCTCAAACCTCATTAAAAGAGAACAGTCTAATCTACATAGCCTTCAAACACTGTTCTTGTGACTGCTGAGTCCTCTGTAGATGAAGACTATATATACACTAGACCTTCTGGAGTTTAATAAAATATTGCATTACTCCTTCCAAACATCTTAGTATCAAAATCAAGTATAGAGGCAGTTTAAGCTGAATATTCGTTGACTTTCCAAATGAAACCATCACATACTTTACACACTACTAGACGCAATCAAGTCTAAGAACCTACAGATTTATTTACATACGGAAGATCAATTCAACTTTGCTAGTTCTGCTGTGAAAACAATCCCTTTAATTAAATTACATTGCAACTTATAAAAAAGTTTTCTTACAGTAATTTGAGTATTTTAAAACCATATATATCTTACCTGTCCTTTCCTCCAATTTAGCATACTTTGGAGTATTACACATGTTACATTCTGATCTCCTGGCCCAGTTCACATTACCACATCTTCAAAGGCAAAAAGAACAAAACAGAAGTAAGAAACATTTATTTCAAATCAAAAAGCTTCAGTGTTGAGGCAACAGTTAAAAAAAACAATAAAAATGTATTTGCCAAGTTTTAGCAGTGATGTGCAGTCACTAGTATAATACAATTAACTCCAAGGCCAACAGTCACCAAGACACAAGAACTGCAAGAGAGTCTATAGGTACTTCACCAGCATGAGGATGATCAGAAGATGACCATACTGGACAAATCAAGGGGAAAGAGGTAAAATTAACAGGCAGGTAGGCAGGCAAGTTAACAGAAATAAGACTACACAAAAGTGTTAAAATTTCTCATTACTCTCCACTAGTGGCGTTCACAGTTCAGAGGAGTTAATGAAGAAGCTACCATGGGAATAATGCTTATGAGCAGTCATTGTCATCCACCGATGCACAGCTACAGTTATATGCTTCCATTACTGCATTTTTATCTTACAGCATCCTAAAAGGCCACTCATACTTCATCCATCTGTAACACTATCATCAGGATGCTGCTCAGTCCCAAAGAGGAGAGGAGGAGGTCCATAAGGCATAGCCTAGCTATGAACTTGGAAAGACACGACAATCCTGAGGCGTGCCATCAAGTGGATTCCCTCAGACATTGGGACCCACGGCACTGACCAGGAAATCTGCCGATCTCGCGCTGCAGAACAGCGCAAATGGAAACCCATCAGGCTAAGTTCAGCTAAACTAAACCATCAGGCTAATTAACAGTTAAGTTCTAACAGAAAAAAATTTAAAAATCCAGGTTTCACTGGTCAGACAGCTTACCCAATCAGCAAAAACTGAAATCCTTATAAGTGCTCCAGAAAAACTGAAAGCACCTTTCAAAAATAAGAAATTTTTATTAAAGTAGGCCTTTTCTAATTTAGATCTTAATATTCTCAATTAATGGCTTGAAGAAACATCTAAGAATTTAACTCTGTGCTAAACTTTACTCATTAAATATTTAGTGAATGTTAACAATAAAATATCATACTGCAATGAAGGTGTTACTTCCATTTACGCATTTCTTCTGAGCCTGAGGAGTGCCTTGGCTTATCACAGAAAAACATGAACTTTTACCTTTCTACTCTTTATTTTTTGGTCTTTTTACAGTCATGTTAATTAAGTAACTGCTGTCCAGCAAACAAAAATGAATGCTATCCTCACAGCAAAACATTACTAGCTGCGAGTTTTGATCACTTTTCTCTCATCAGTACAAGTAAATTTATGCTGACAAAATTAAGTATCATATTGTAGATGTGTTGTGTGGCTGTAAGAGAACACTCTGCATTTTTTAAAAGGGCATACGTTTTACACTGCCAGTCGTTAGCACTGAAGAGGCCACGACTCTTTTCAGCAAGTGTCTTTCCTATTTCAGTCCCTCCAGCTTTCATCATTTTGGCTTCTGTCGTTTTTTCTGGAAAAGAAAAAAACAAAAACCCAAAGAACAAACAGTTCTCAAACATCTTGCTTTATAATGAATTGAAAAGATTTAATATTCTTTTCTTTTAAAAAGGCAGAAATAGACAAGGAGAAAAACATATATCATCTAAGATACTCACCTCTTCCACATCTGTTACAGCTGGTTCTTCTAGCAAAATTAACATTCCCACACCTGAAAATAAAAATAGAAAGAGAACGAGGACGCTAGTTAACACTGGAAAATGCACACACACAAGACTTAAAGAAAAACGCCTTTATACTTCAAACTGAATTTGTTCCAAATTAAAACACGGAGTTTCTCAGGCCATGCCCGACCCTGGGGGGGGCTGATGCCGGGACCTGTGAAACCCCGCAGGGAAGCTCGCCCGGGCCCCGCCCGGAGCCGCACCGGCCCGGTAGGAGGGCGGCCGCCCCCCGAGACCCAGCAGCCGCGGCTCCCGCAGGGGTACCCGGACCTGGTGCTGCCCCGCGGGACTGTCCCGTTCCGTGTCGTGCCGCAGCCTGGACCCCGCGGCGGAAGAACGGACGGACGGACGGACGGACGGACAGACAGACGCCCCCCACGCCACCCACGCTCACTTCTTGTCGGGGCAGATCCAGTCCCCGTCGCTCACGCGAAAATTCTTGGTCGACATCTTGGGCCCCGCCGAGCCGAGCCGAGCCGAGCGCCGCCGCCGCGGAAGAGGACCTGGGCCCTGCGCCGGGAGGGCTGTCCGCTGCGCCTGCGCCCTGCTGCCGCAGCGAGCCGGGCCGCCGCCGGGCGGGATTTTGGTCAGGCAGCGGCTCGGTCGCCTCAGCCCGGCCGCGGGAAGAGGGCGCGAAGGAAGTGGCGCCCCCCAGCGGGCCGGAGGGCCTCCTGCGGCGGGACCGGGGGGGGGGCGTATGCGCAGTACGCTCCGCCGGTGGCGGCGGCCGGCACGGGAAGGCTGAGTGCCTGCCTGAGGAGAAAGGGCGGGCGTGGGGACGGGGGCTCCTCTGCCTGCCGGGGAGCCGGCCCGGCGGGGCGAGGAAGCCTCCATCAGCCCTGCGAGTGTGAAAATCGCTTGTATATGAGCTCATTGATTCATGGCAGTTTATTTTCCTAGAGCTGTCACCCCAAAGTCCCAGGGGCAGAACTGCCTGGGCTCCTCACGAGGAAAGCCTGCCGGTGAACTCCTGCGTGTACACCTTCACTTCAGTAACATAAACAGATAAACCATCAGTTACTGATACATAATGAAAAAGAAATTAAATAAGGCCTTATTTTCACAGATGAGAGCGCACACAAGGTTCAGACTAGTTTCTCAGTGTGATGGCCCTAACAAAGTCCCCATAAGAACATACAGAGGGCTTTAAATACGAATACGACAGAGCATCAGTATAAATAGTAATGTTAGAGTGTTCAAGTAAATCCATTATTTACAGAAATACTTTTTAAAATTATGATTAAAAACCATTGGATGGTTTGCTGGTGGGTTTGTTCCAGCAGCAGGATGCCGGCCTCCATTTCCCGTGTGTGACCGGGGTGCCCGTGGCCGTGCGGCCAAATACAGCCGTGTCGGAGCAGCGCCGGCACGGTGTGCTCTTGGCAGCTTCTCTTTCAAACCGCCTCTGACCCCCTTTCCTGTTTCTTTTTTGGACTGGTAATGATCTGGCAAGATCTGCTGTGCTTAGATTGACCAGCATTACCTAATTAAGTACATGCAATGTGCTTATTTATAGCAAATGTTACTTTTCTGGCAGTTTTTATTCCCTTTCCCTCCCGTGCTATGGCCACATCCTGTGGAAAAATCATCTGGAATTTGGTTATGGGACTGGTTTTTATCACATCCACTCTCCAGTTCATGAGGCAAGATGACAGTGTTATTGCTATTTATTTAAAAAAGTATAAAACAGCGTGAGTGCACTGGAAAAATGTGTTGGGATGTCTGGTTTGTCTGCTGCAGAGGGTTGTGTACAAATTCCCAGTTATGAAATGTCCATAGTAATCAGAAAGGACTAAACCTGCATTTTCCTGCAGCTGGAGAAGGTCCCAGGTGAAGGGCTGTGCTGGAATTTTGAGCGAGGGCTGTGAAAAATCTTGTTTTTCTCTACTTCAGAATTAGAAGAACAAGGGGAAAGTATCAGATGAAAAGGAGATGGTGGCTGAGCGGCTGCTACAGAGCTCATCAGCTGGGACTACGACAGCAACAGGTCCTGCACTGCACTTGTGTTTGTGTACGCAGCCTATTTAAGAAATGGTGCGTCACAGACGGGCAGCGCTGCCTGCAAAATTTAAAACCTTGATTAGCAATTTTTTTCTCAAAATGACATTCCTTTATGGCACTGAATAATCAATCTAAGCTTAAATGAGATATCAGAATCTTAGTGCTGTGGTAGATGGCAACAAATCTTTGGTCACTTTGTCAGCACAGATCTTTAAAATGAAGGAAATAAAAAAGAGCTTGAAAAAAGCTGGAGAATCCAGTTGCAGCCCAGAGTGCCTGGAAGGATTCGCTCCTGCCATCCTATGATGTTTTAGTCAGTACAGCAGGTGGCACTTTAGTAACATACATTTTTCCAGGTACTGTTGTTATTGCAGATTAAAAGCCTGTTTTTTATGGAATTCAGGGGAGATATTTTAAATATCGACGTATTGATAACACTATTTATAAAAAAAAAGTATCACTGTCACCATGCATGATTGGCACTGGAAATTGAATGCAAGATTATTTTTGAGTTGCACATGATACAGAACACAAAGCTGGCAAGGTGCATCGAGATCATGTAGTACATATCTCCGTTCAGACCTCCTACAAGCAGGACTTTTTCACTGTCACCTGCCTTTTCCAGCAAAATAGGCACTACCCGGCTGCTCCCCTGTTTTTGCTTGGGTAAGGGTCTGCTTGTGTCGATAGGATTATAGGGAGTAACCAAAAGCAGAACTTGGTCTCTAGAAGTTAATTCATTCCTGTGTACCTTCAGGAAAGACCCTCTCATAAATAACAGGAATATCAATCATGAAGTGTAATATCCCAGAGACAAAAAACATCCTGACCTACAGAATAAATTAATGTGTCATGGAAGGTTTTCTTCATCTGTAATATCCTTCTGCTTATTAAAAAATATTGTCCAACACTAGTGTGTTAGAAGAAAATTGGTATCTGTTGACTTTAGTAAGAATTGGATTGAACTTCAACATGCTTAGGAGAGGCATTGTTCTGAAATCCCCGGTTCCTATTGAAATCATGGTTTGTGAATTCATTACGATACTCTCAGAATTTGGGTCTCTCTCTTGTTGGTGTCTGCAGAAAAACCAAAGAAGAGGCAGAGCCTGTGCAGAAGATTTCGTGGCCTTTGTGTGGCTTCTGTGCAGCTACAAGGGTCAACTTCTACGGAACAAAATTTAAAATGAGCTCAGAGGATACCTCTGTTTATCTTGAATGATAAAATCTTCATGCTGCTTCAGGTCAGAAGAAAACCCCCTTATCGATGATTTCAAGGAGAGGAATTTGTTCATAACCCCTGGCTTTCTCTTCAGGAGAATCAAGGCATGCAAAACTTACTTTTTACATTAAGAAATGGAAGAGAATACACACTGTTTTAAAAATAAGCAGAGGCAAACCTGCAGTTCACCTGATAATAATTTCAGGCTTAAATATTTTAAAAGTTACTAAAATATAATGAGAAGAACATTTAAGCGGTACTCAATTTCTGCTAATGGAAACTTCCCAGAGGAGTCTCTGGCCAGGCACCTGCAGCCAGAAGTTTGAACTGGTCAACCGCATTTTGAAAACAGGGCCTTTCCCTGTATGTGCAGAGGGGGTGTTTCTGTAACTTCCGCTTGTTCAATTTACTTCAAAACCCAGATATATTAAAAGCTGAAAAGCCAATTGGGGACTAAAAAAAAAAATTATCTTTCAGTATGTGAATAAAAGCAAGGCCCAGGCGGACAAGATCTTCTACAGTCTGGAAGGATGCTGTGACCAGACACAATCGTGTTCAACTCAGTGTCTATATGGGATATTCCCTTTATTTAATAAACCAATGTCCTGCTTTCGGCTGGGATAGAGTTAATTTTCTTCCTAGTGTCTGTTATGGTGCTGTGTTTTGGATTTAGCATGAGAATTATGTGATAACATGCTGATGTTTTAGTTGTTGCTAAGCAGTGCTTATACTAAGTCAAGGACTTTTCAGCTTCCCATGCTCTGCCAGCGAGGAGGTGCATAAGAACCTGGGAGGGGGCACAGCCAGGACAGCTGACCCAAACTGGCCCAAGGGCTATTCCATACCGTATGACGTCATGCTCAGTGTATAAACTGGGGGGAGTTGGCTGGGGGGCAGCAATCACTGCTTGGGGACTGGCTGGACATCAGTCGGCGGGTGGTGAGCAGTTGCATCACTTGTTTTTTCTGGGTTTTGTTCCTCTCTCTCGTCGCTTTCCTTTTCATCACAATTTTTTAAATTATTATTATTATTATTATTATTTTATTTAATTTTATTTCAATTATTAAACTGGTCTTACTCAACCCACGAGTTTTCTTACATTTGCTCTTCAGATTCTCTCCCCCATCCCGCAGGGGGGGAGGGTGAGCGAGTGGCTGTGTGGTGCTTGGTTGCCGACTGGGGTTAAACCACGTTAGCTTTACTTAAAGGTTTTCGATAGGTTGATATTCTTTTCCTGTGTTTCTTATACAAAGTTTGATTTAAATATCTATTCCCCATTTCACAATAGCTTATGAACAATTTTATTTGATTCCTGTTTCTATCACAATACATTTTGGCTTCAAATCTGGGTAAGCAATTTATAATAACCAAGTAAATGAGAAATACATCATGCATCATTTTAACATAATGAAACCAAACAGTTCAGAATGAAAAAATGTAGAGAAAACTATTTAATTGGCCTGTCTCTAGACAGCCAATTCCTACCAATAAGCCCTGAAAATCAGTTTTCCTGAAGAAAAACTAACTGGCACAAAGGCCAGCCAAGATCACACTCAGGTAATTAAAGGAAGGTTGCCTGTGCTTCATAGCTCTTTCATTCTGTTTTTCGTGTCCCCTCCTGGTACGATGTCTGCTTGCCATGCTCTTTATTAAACAACTTGGGGCACCTAGGTTTTTAAGCATCACTTTAAAGCACTTAATACATTGTTGATGCTTTCCAAGACATAATAATAATAATAATAATAATTTCAGATCTATGAGTTGAGTGCAGTGTGCTTCCACCAGGTGAAATCTAACTATTATGAAAGCCTATTTGTGTTGATGTAATTGAACATACACTAAATTATACTGTGAAGTAATGTTTGACTGTTTGTTTTTCAAAGTGCATCACAACTTGACAGATACGTGTTTAAACAAGAAATAGTGAAAATGCGGTGCCTACGTTAAAAAGTGCAAATGCTATAAAACATTCAAGACACACAGGTTTGTGATTTACTCTGAAATACAAGGACTGCTGTGCTGGAAAGCAGTTTTAGGATGTTCCATAGCATTTGGAGAGTTCCAAAGTTTGTTTCAATTTTCAAGTGTGACAGACACTCGGTAATAGAGTTTTTCAAGCAAGTGATGGGTACTGACATGTCGCTCAAGCTGATGTGCTTTTGGAGGAAAGATTTTCTTCAACGTGTGACCTTTACAGAAGGTTAGACACTGCTTGTCATTTAATAATTTAATAATTAAAGAATGATTCAAGCCTGCTGAGAGTACAGAAAATCACAAAAGAAATGCTTTAAATAATCATTTAAATATGTTTGTTTTAGTAAGAGTAGAGTTGGCAAATACTCACTAAATCATTTAAATGCGGGTCTAAAAGGAACTTGAAGAGGTCGCTTAGTCCTCTGCCTTGGCTCAGAGGTACAGTCAATTAAAGAGAGCAGTCACGACAGCTGCTGGTTTAATCCCAAACCAGGCACTCCCCGTCCGTGCTCTGTAAGCCGTCCCGTCATCCAGCCTCTGCCATTTATAGCCAAGCAACAAGTAGCAATCAGAAACACTTCTGACCCAAGTCTTCCTTTCTACAGGTTAAGTGGATTGCTTTTTGTCTTTCCATCAGCTGATATAAAAAAGGCCTGATACTGTTCTCTTTTATTAACATCCTCTGGCATGTGTGAAGGGATTGTTCCACTTCTCTGTACTTAAAACATGGATCTTAAAAGCTTTCCTCCTAGGCCTTATTTTCTAGATCTTCGACCATTTTTGTTGCCCAGTTCTCGGCTGTCCCCCACCAACGGACCCCCCTCCCGCAGTGAAGCACGAGGGTGCGGTTGCGTACCGTGCTGTACCTGAGGACTGCGCTGAATGTGAGAGAAGCACTGTTTCATTTTGCTGTTGTTTTGCTGCAGCATCACATCATGAATACGTACTCAGTTTATGATTCACCATAGGTCAATGCCTTTTGCAGTACTGTTGCTCTTCCACTTGTTCGCTATTTAAGACTCGTATATTTGATTTCTCCCTTCAAAGTCTGATACTTTGCATGTGGTCTGAGTTGAATTTCTTTTTAATTAATTTCAGATCAATTCTCCAAATACCAAGGTAATTCCAAATACTTAACCGGTCTTTCGAATTTCTTTTGATTTTCTTTTTGATTCAATCTGGATTGCATTTCCTTAACCTGTGCACAAGTGTCACGCAACCTAGGTCACAGGCTTTTCTCAACTGAAAGTAGATCATACCTGGATATTTCCCTCGTACTTGGTGGAGATGCTGAATGGAGTGAAAGGAGGTGTAACGTGACACATGCAAGTTTTGTTTTCACATAAACCTTGTAGCTTTTTTGGTACTAGGTATGTTATTTGCTGTTGTGCCATATATTAATTACTTTTACATGTTATTAGTAAACCAGTAATGGGAAATACTTTGCCTAAAGAGTGTGTGAAACCACCTCAGCTTTAAAAGGAAAAGCGTGTGTGTCCATTGCCATGACACCTTGCTCATGTGCTTTGCGTGTGATCCTTCACATCCACCATCAACATGTAATTTAGAAATACCATGGAGTTTCAATAGTCAAATGTGCAGGGATGATGAAAATGGATTGTATTTCATCATTACATTTTTACTCCGAAACAATAACAATATATTCTCTTAACAGAGCTCTCACTGCTGTTGACAACAGCCTTTCCTGCAATCAGAATTGTGATATAGATGCATTATTTTCTCCAGCAAATTTTACCTGTCAGACAGTTGTTTTAGTTCTAGTGCTCCTTCTCAGAAATAAATAAGGACTCATGATACACTTCACTCTTTTGACAGGAAAATCCAAACATGTACTTGCCCACAATTTAGTTGACATTTGCAATACAGGTTAGGATTTTCTTTTAGAGCCACAGGAGATCTGGTTTAGATTTTTAAACTTAATCTCCAAAGCAGATGTAAAATAAAGTAATGCTTTCCTCATCATTTATGATGAGGGAAATACAGCAAAGCTGTATTTCTGGATATGTGAAAGGGTACAGTTAAAAGTGACACCCTCCAAGAATTGACACTGTATCTCCAAAACATTGGAAGAATTACTTTTTAATGCAGCAACTAAATATTTTGTGGCTAGCTAGATCTGACAAGTAGATGTTGTAGCTGACATAATCCAGGGATATAGATATTTTTTCTAAGAGCAACTAAGGTAAATGTTCTTTAAATTTAAAATTGATATATTTCTTCCAAGATTTTCCTTTAAAAAGGAGCCAGTTTGGAAGAACACCAATTGCCATATGCTAGCCAAGTAAGGTTGAGAGGAGCGGTGATGATTCCTTGTTAATGCATTCAGAGATGGTAAATGTCAAAAAGGATAAGGATTCTCTCACTTGGAGGATAAATGACAGGATCAAATAGTTATGAATTGATCATGAATACATTTAGATAGAAATTAAAAAACAGAGTCTAGCCATCCAAGAATGAAGGTCTGTAATGGTTTTCCAAGTAAAATCAGGGAAGAAGAATTCTCAATAAGTTAAGGAGGAGCTTGGTAAACATATGGAGAGGGTTATTTGATTTATCAGAGGACTTACTGGAGAGGGGAAGCTCTATCTGTGGTATGAGTTTCTGAGCATCACAGACACTCGCTTATCCCGGGAATTTGAAAGGTGACTAGTATCATTGTTTTCACTACATTGTGCTGCATCAGCATGGTGCCCAGGGTTCCCCTTAGTCACCTGTGGAGGTCCTGGAGTATTTTTTGTCCCCTTGGCAGGAGGATTCAAGGCTGCTGCTTCTCCCAGCTTTCTCCGAAGAACTAACTGATGGTGATTAGATCTGGACTCAGGAGAAAAAGTTGCTCAATTCACTTTTGATTTTGGAGGGTTGCTTTGCTTTCTTTCACAGAGCAGTGGAGCAGTCTAAGATCTTAAGGATTTGACATGGTCGGATGGACAGCACATCTGTATCCCACCCTGTGTTTTTTAGATTTTGGATCAATTGCAAAAGTTCTTAAAACTTCCATAACTTCGTATTTCATAGAACATATTTTGCAGATTTACTAATAAATTTAGCGTAACTAGGAAATATTTAGTCAATGCACCTAAAAGTCCACAACCAAATTCGTCGTGCTGCGCTTCTCTCTGCTTTCAGCAGGATGCATGCTGTGTGAGAGCAGCAGCTTCTCACGAGGGTGGGGTACCCCCTGGTTACCCCAGAAACTGCTCTGCGGTTGCTGGATGCTGGATTTCTCTCACTTTCTCTTCTGTTTCCCTCCTCTTTTGCTGACCCACTTTGACGTCTTTCAGCGAAGGTCTGAAGGATTCCTCTCTGGATCCATTTCTTGTCACACAAGAAAAAAACCTGAAGACTTGTCATTTGTTCCTTTTTCAGCAAGCTGCTGGTGCACCATGATCTCTGCAGATGATTATGTGAGGACACTGAGGCCTTCTTCCTCTGGTAGCTCAGTGACTCTGGAAAACACAAAAGGCATTTCCAGCATTCAAACCTGACGGTGTAGGTGAGCGGGGGTCTGGTTATAATGATGACACGTGTGTGATGTTTGAGAAGGATGATGTCTGATGGGCTCTGTGCAGGTAGCGGCTCTGTGCTCCTGTGTCACTGAAGGAATAATAAGGCTCCCAGCAGGAAAAGGAGAAGACATGCTCGCTAAACCTGCTGCTTAAAGGAAGGTGACGTGTTTAAGAAAAATATACATAAATAAGCCAATATTTATAAATTTCAAAAGGTATATTTGAACACCATGTAGGTGGGAAGCAGAATAAATAACATCCCAATTGACTGTTATAATTACTGTGGTTCAAAGAAGCTTATTTTGAATAGAAATTTGTTTGAACAAAAGCATTTAATGGGCAAGTGCAGTAGAAATAAAGGTGAAACATGTAAAAAGAAGATCTAATATGTATTTTTTAAAAGCCAGGTTGGAAAGGGTTCATCATTTAAGGAATCATTGTCAAGCAAAACAAGATGTGATTAACCTTTCCCATGCTCATCCTCCCCTGCTCTTCTTACGCTGCATGGTATCACCACTAATTAGCGTGTGGCTGGAATCGGTAGGATGGGAGGATCTGTTAGATTTCCTCTGCTCACCCTCTCGAGGAACAGTGTCACCATGGCATCTGAGCACCTCGCTGCTGCGAAAGCTCCTGTCTGCAGCAGCACAGCAGGGATATTTCACTCAGATGTACCTGGAGGGCTTCAGAAGTTTCCAGCTCTTGTGAGGATGTTTCTTTGCTTCGTCAAAATCTTTCATTTGTCTTTTCACATATTCTGCCCTTGTTGAAATCAACAGCACTGTGTGGAAAATTTTGAAGATCAGCCTTTACTCATAGAAATTTGGTGTTAAGTAGACCAAAGTGTAAGTTGGTCACAGAAATAATTAACCCTTTCATAACCAGTCAGTTTTAATAATTATTTTCTCCTGTGTACATGTAAATAAAATGTATTTGGCAAAGTATCACTTACTTTGGCATTCTGTCTCTAAAAACAAGTGATATAGTCTATTCACATGTATCCCAGCTGATGGGAATGTGCCGTAGTATCTTTAAAGGATAAGGAACAATTCCAAAAGAAGCTTTACCTAAAAGTTTTTGTACTAATTTTATCTACAATACTACTGTTTTGAGCTATACTTTTGTTAATGAACATGGAGTTGTACCAGTTTAGGACAGAATTTAAGTTGGAATTAGGCTGCTGACCCCTCCTCCCGTTTCTGAATGGTGTCCTTATATCTCTAGTTCATTTTTGCTGTTTTGCTTTTTCCATCTTACTGAAATGAAATATTTTGCTTCTTCTCCAAACTCTGTTTTGACAAAATAAAATTAAAAAAAAAAATAATTTGGTTCAGGTAAGGAGCTGGACAAACCCAAAGGGCGAATAGTCAGGAGGGTCCTCCAGGGTTTGCTGGTCATTTCTCAGAGGTGCATCTATGTGACCTGATTCTCAGGATGTCCAAGGAGAACCATGAGTGTTCCTTCACTGCCAGAGAATTTGTGAATTCTCATACATTTCTGCCTACCAGACAGAATGCAAAAGTAATTTCATGTCCTCATTTTTACAGCCAATTCTGCTGCAAATTTGCACATTTCAGTGAAGACACTCTCTCTTTTTCCAGAACACTCAATTACAGTAACATCAGACACACAAAGTCATTTTGACAAGTGTCCTATTTACACAGAAATGAATGGCCACACAGGAGAATTATTTTTTTTCCTTCTTCTTTCTTTTATTGCAGAAGAAAACTCTTGAATAAACTTTGGCTATCCTTAAACTGCAATTACAAATAGAATAAGGAATTCACAGTGCAATTTCAGTTCATATCATGCTTCAAACCAATATGCCACACCAAACCAAATGAAGTCAAGTGAATCCAGACTCAGAGCCCACTCCAGAAAGGTGCTGGGTCTCCTGGTCAGAAGCTAGAGAGATTTCAGTGGGCTGACATGTCAACAGATAAGTGCTCTGCACCTCCACAATACAGAACTTTTTTTCCCCAAAAGCTTTCTGAGATTTATTAATCATGCTTTTCCATGAGGTTGCATCAGATCCTGTATTCAACACAAAGTCCTGGCAAGTGGACAATCCAAATACTAAGTGAAGCAGAGGTGTATATTTATGTATGTATGCAGAAGGGATTTCTGGAGGTCTCCCACCTGAAGCAGGTCTATTGCCAGTATGGGATCAGGCCAGCCGTGGCTTTGTCTAACTTCAACCCAAACCCTGCAGCAGAGCCCACTACATCCCCTTCCCCCATGAAGAAATAAACCCCCACCAGTCCCTCCTGGTGACCTTAGGGAAGGTGGAGTCCTCCTCACCACAGACCACCAGACTGGCCTTACAGCTGCTGCCAAAGCCTGAATGTCTTTACCCAAAAGTGAGCCCTGGCAGTGTGCATGAGCCGCGCTCCCAGGCTCGCACCGATCCCACCCAGCCTCCTCTCCTTGCTCCTGCACCTCCAAACCCTGCCTCAGCCAAAGGCAAAATGGTGCTTGTTGAACACACCTGGCTCCATTTAATACAAGTAGAAATGAATTTTGTCCTTATTGTGTTAGCAACTATGCTTTTTTGTTAACGACAGAAATTTTGAGTGCTGTGCAAAATCTCTGTGTTGCTATGGTTATAGTACAGCCATTCCCAGAGTCTCCCCAAAGTAGCCAGAAATGAGAAAAATCCAAGGGATGCTATGAAAGTAATTCCCAGTAGCACGGGGTTTTCAGATGTTTCCCCTCCTGTCAGTGGCGAATGAAGGTGGCAAACTAGGTTAGTGCCATTGTCTTAGTTCTAAGTAATATAAAATTCATTTACAGCTGGAAACTTTTAAATTTAAATTACCTCTTAGGAGGTATCCAACTTAAGACTTCGGGGCTAATTTCTACAAGCATGTGCAGTTTTTTCCCACCCAAAGCTAAAGCAATCCATGTATTCTCTTATCTCCCCTCTTTCCTTCACCAGTTTTTACCCTGCATGTTCAGTCTTCTCTGGCTCTTTCTCTGCTGTGAGCACAGCAAAAAGAAGGATCCCCAGAATCATCATTACCAACAAACCTTTGAAGAGTCCCTCTGCACCAGGCTGTGAAGTTGCTCCTCTGGTCCCTCGGGTGAGGAGATGCTGCACCCATGCGCTCCCACCCTCCCTCTCCATCTGGAGGACCTGTGGCTCTCTGGCCCGGCACCCCAGGCCACTGCACCGGGTAATTGCTGGTGCGAGGTAATGGAGACTGACAATTTCATCTTTAAGCTATTTATCAGTTGGTGCTCTGCACATCAGGTGTCGCAGGAACATGACAACTCTTGTCAGGGAAACAAGAGAGTCCTGTGACAGGCTTTCAATTGAATTTCTTCACCCAGCACTCCCAGCATCAACGCTACGTTAAAACAACTTCATTCATTATTCAAAAAAGGAAAAAAACCCCAGTGAGATCCTGACAAAATATATAACTTTTTTTGAATCCTAAAAAAGCACCTGATTTTGCTTTTTCAGTGCCTTCAGAATAACCTGTCTGGGTTCATTAAGGACCGCTTTATTTGTTGCCAGCGAATAAGCTAACCATGGGTCATTCTGCCAACGTGTGGGAGTCAGTCGTTTGCTATGAATGATTCATAACTCTGGCTGCTTTTTAATAAAATGCTCATGTTAAAATTCTACATATGCTCAGAAGGAAGAAATAAAAAATTCCTCTCTATATTTTCATTCGAATTTATAATAAATGACAACGCGGAGATTTATTCTCTTGTGTGCATGCCCTTTCTGCAGATGCACCATACTTGTATACAGGCTTCACTTGGCTGCCCACCATCCCTAAAATCACTGTGATGCTGCTCCCATACAGACATTTTAGAGAGACAGTTAAGTCTGACTTTTTTCTCATATTAAAAAAATACTGAAATAGAGGAAGAAAAAGTGAAGGCTTCAGGAGATGGCATTGTTCATGTGCCTTCTTCCCTAGAAAAAGACAAAAGCAGTAGTATCAGCAGTGTGACCCATGACTTCTCTCCACTGAGAGAGCAGCAGTGCATCATCACTGAGTCACTATAGTTATAAACTACACACTCTGTATATTCATGACATGTTTTTAATAACTCGGGAGTATTTGATTATAACACCATGCTCTTCCAAGGTGCAACCGACACTGAAAACCTAGCAACGCTCTCCCAGATTTACTGGGGAAAGGTGCTCAGACAAACCCAAGAAACAAAGCATGAACAGTGGCAGTGCTAAGAGCTGATGCATGGCATGCTTGTTGCCTTCTGTTATACCTCATTTGTCCTCCAAAAGTAACATGGAAAAGGGAGATCTCCATTATATCCACCGATTATTGCATGGCCAGGAAACAGAAGCCCCTGGGCTGCACGGCTTTGAGCTCTCTCCCCCAAGCCTGCTCTCAGACCGCACCAACAAACGGCAGTAGTGCAGATTTCCAGTTTCAGTCTGCTTTGCAAGGGGCTGCTGGTCTGCACTCACCTGGCAGTGCTATTTCCCTAACCTATTTTAGTCATTCCTCTGTATTTCAGTCCGGGACATGGGGAAAGTTCCCTTTAGCTCCCTCAGCTGCACAGCTCTCCTCTGTGCCATCCCCTACCACAGACAGTTCAGCACCGTCTCTAACAGTGAAGTCTTGAGCCTCCATTGGGTTTCACGATGGAATAGTTTGTTCTGCATCTCATACCAGATCCCTATTGCAAGAGAGCCAAGACATCAGATACGTGAGCAAAAACCTGCTATTAATTTTGCTAAATCTCTTTGCTGCAAGGGAAAGATTCTGTTTCCTTCATCCACCTTCTTTTGTGAGCCCTTTTCCCCCCAAATTCAAAGGTCCTGCTCAATTGTGGCAATTGGTCCAGTATTGGTAGGACAGTGGGGTGGTGTGGTTGGGATACTGTGGAGCTGCGTTCTACCTTCAGTAGAACTACTACTTTCCCTTCTGCCCCTTAAACTTGGGGGGGAGAAACAAGTGTTGGTCGTACCTGTTTACATAGATAGGCTTTATGCAGAGGAATTAGTATTCTGGATGGGACCACAAAACATAAATTGTTATAGCAGGTCCCTAGTGAATCCTTTATGAAACAAAACATACTGTGCTTGAACCTGACCATTTAAAGCCTCAATTAACAAATTGGTAACTACTTACATCTTTCTCTTCACAGCTGCTGAATAATGTGGTACAGATCCCATTCAGGAGCATAATGGCAAAGAACAGCAGGGCTTAATGCACTGCAGTTTGCCCTTTAATCCTAGATCATTGCAGAAAGGGTTTACCAGAGAATTAGCTTCCCTTTTCTTCTATATTTTTAAATTTTAAGGATGTTTTTCCTGCAAAGATTTTTCTCATGTAAACTTTAATAGTCTGTCTTTGCCTGGATGCTGCATATAATTTGATTTTAATAATGACTGTTCACCCCTCTTGCTCTACCACTCTGTTCTCCAGCCTTACTCCTGACCCTGAGAGATCAAACAGACATCCACAGATTTCTGCACGCGATCTAAACACTTTCTTCAGGGATGCAGTTGTTTGTAAAAAGATATCCAGTTTTGACTTACAGGCCTCTGAGGATTGAGAATGACGCATCTTCTGCTAATCTGTTTCAATGGTTATCGTTTTTTAAGAAGTGCATACTGTCCTATATATTTTTTAGTTATTGGGTCTTTATTCTTTCTTTGTTGGATCCAAATATCTCAGAAAACCAATTTTTATACCCAAAGACCATGTGGGTCTCTTTGGTTTATGTGGCAGGGTGCTGTAATGTCAATAAAATAAGAATGAAGAGTACTCTTGAGATTTAATAGCCACCATAAGTACTAGTCTGTCTTCACTGTCTTCAATAGCACTGCTGAGGAGAAGTGAGTATAAAAGAAAGGTCAAGATGTTGTGGTTTGCTTGTTTAAAAGTAGAGAACTAAATAGAATATAGGCAGATGGATATGAGGTCATTCAAAACTCATATCAAATAACACAATGAAGTGAATTGGATGGAAGTTTCATGGCAGTCATTGTCAGGGAGCTGATGCCTCTCTAAGTTGCATGGCAACACACTCAAGACAAAAATAAAACATCCATATGGCTTTGAAAAACTGATCTATTTCTGAGGTAAAATAGGTTTTTTTCTTTGTTTAAGGTTAAAGTCTCCTGAGTAAGATGAGTTAGTCCACTGACATTGGAAAAAGTTACCAAGTTTTGAATTTTTCAAGGATTCCTATGTATATCTGCACTCCCATTCCCACTGCCTCTTCATCTGCTCTGCTCTGCACTTGACCAGTTCCTTCTCAGCTTTGACCAATCTTGACAATTTCCTTTTTCAAGCCGTTCTTCCAACTCTTAGGGGTTTTTTTAACTTCTTTTTTTATTCTGAATTGTTTTAAATGATGAAAAACAATTCCTCAGGTCATTCCTGCGAAGTGGGAGTGTCAGGGCACTGGTCTTGCCTTGCAGATTCTGCTGATGCCAACACACTTCTCAGAACAAAGCCAGGTTTGTTACTGCAGCTTGCATTGCATGAGGAGAACATGGAAAATGTCCCATCACACAAACGTAAGCAGATTTAATTTCTACAAAGGACTCTGGTGCTCGAGACACTGCAGACTGCCAGGCATAAGAGCTATGAATCATCTTTGCTTACTACTTGGGATTGTCTTTGGGCAAACAACTATAAAAATGCCAGTGTTGTCCTTTTACAGTTTGCTCCTCAAACAAAAAGACACGATGGCCTCCAGTGAGGGGAAAGTGTGAGTCCAGGAGTCAGATCTTGATCCCACCATAGTGAGGGACAAGGGTGAACATATGGATGCAGTTTGTGTGATATCATCCCCATGGACTCAGCTAGCTGAGGGCAGTCACTTCAGCAACCTCCCAAAGCGACAGACCTGTGCCAATTGATGTCTATGTGGGCATGAGAAGTCCTTGTCTATTGCAAACAAGAGGCTTTAAGTTATTCAAGCTCATGGACATTGCAGGTTTACATTACTGCCCTCAGCTTCCAGCCTAGAAAGATCAGGTGATAGCACAGTGTTTGAGTGGTTCCGTGGGAGGACCTTGTGTCTCCTTCATACAATGTCAAAGTGTAGGGGACATCTTCAACTAGACCAGGTTGCTCAGAGCTCTGTCCAAACTGACCTTGAATGTTTCCAGGGATGGGGCATCTACAGCCTCTCTGGGCAACCTGTTCTAGTGTTTATCACCCTCATTGTAAAAAATTTCTTCCTTATGTCTGTTACCCCTGTTACATGTGCAGGTGGGATGCAGTTGTTTTGGCTGGATGCAGTTGAGGCTGGGTGCTGGTGACCACTTCCAGCAGGTGTCATAGCCGTGCTGTGACGGTCCCCTCCAGCCCTGCCTGCACTTCCTTGGGGATGGACCATAAATATTCAGTACTGGATACACTGAGATGTAAAATAGCAGGTGCAGCAAATCTGTGGTGAGGATACGTTTAATGGGTGAAGGATTCAATATTCTATCTACTGAGCAAACAACTGTATATAAAAACTCCATCTGTAGCTTTTTATGTGATATTGAGTTTTTTTTTTGATTTAAACCACAATTTATTTTAAAAAGTACAGATACTCTTGTTGTGGAAGATGGGTTTGTACAATTAAATGGCAAAATGGATTAAAGCCATTGATAAAAATGTAAATATTTGAGTAATTTTAAGTTTCATCTGAGTACATTCAGAACATAAAAACTTGTTCTGTGCAGTTCTTCGTGTTCCATTCCCTATGGTAAAATTCATGCTAGCAATTATGCTTTTTCTTTTGGCCTGTTCTTCCTTTGGTTCCATTTCCCCCTCTCTTTTTTCCCCTAGCTCCTATAGCTGCTTATGCTTCAACAGCAGCTCTTCATTTCAAGGGGAAATGCTGCCATGTCTCCATGTGAGCCAAGTACCTCATCAGCTTCCCTCAGTATAGTTTACTGGAAAGCAGTGCCTAGTATTTCCTTTTCTTTCCCCCATAATGCTTTTACAACACCCCCCAGTACTTGTCTTATGTTTCATTGGTTACCCTTTGTAGGAATCTTGACATTTATACAATAAAATTCCAATAGTTACATCAATTTATGCTTTACAGATCTGATGCAATTACCAATGAAATCAATGGACGTCTTGACTTCTACCAGAAACTTTCATGCTGACCAGATCTTCCTCTCCTTCACATTTGTAATTGCTGAGATTTTATAAACAAACATATTTTGATCAAAAGCTACTTAATAAAGGTAATTTAATTGGCTACTTTTTGAAATAATTGTATCTATAGGTAAGGCAGCAGTCCCAATTCAAAGCTAGAATAAATAGGCAAAACTTACTGGAAAGCAAAGATGAATTTACCCCATTTATCTGAAGTCGCAGATGACATCATGTGGAATATATGGTGCATACAAGGCTATATGGGCACGAAGCCAGCAGGCAGCTGCTGGACATAATGTTGGTCAAGGCCTTAGGTCCTCCCTTGTGTTCAGTGGGAAGCGTCTGCCCTGGTTTATACGGTGATTACTCAGAAATTCGCAGCCAGCCTTTCTCATCTCTTTGGCTGCTGGAAAATAGCGGTCTGTCTCTGTTGCAGAATCCCATGATGAACCTCATTTGTCCAAACCTCCCAACGAACAGATGCCATATGCAGTCAGTCCAATGAGTGCAAGTCAGTATTCAGGTTCTCTGTGGAGAAGACTGTGTGTGTGGCAATTTAGCCTGCATGCTGCCTGAAGAGCTGCTGATGCCACTGCCTGTGTCAAGGGCCACTGGGAAGCATTGGGAGAAAAGGCGGTTGTGAGGTGGGATTGGGTTCTTGTCCTACTCCAACTCCGTGTGTCCTGTGGCTGGACAATTTCTTGAGCCTGATCCAGTTCCACTGAGATTAATGGGAGATCTGTTGTAAACTGCAGCAAGTAACTGAAGGAGACCTGGTGGGAGCTTGGTCTATCTGCTGGCCAGTCATACGCTGACATCTGTTCATTAGACAGTGGAAGCAGCTCTGTGGAAGCAGCACAGCCTCCTGTCCAGCCAGAGAATGGTGGCCTGGAAGAGAAGGACTGTGGGAACTGGAGGTTTATTCCACATAGGATGATTAACCTTACCCAACATCTTTGGTTGGTCCTGCAGGATAATCTTTCCTCTGTCATTACGGTGGCTGTCCTCATTTCATTTATTTGTCAGATGAGCAAAGAAAAGGGTGAATCAGTCAATCAGTCATACTTATGAAGAGCCACACAAAGCAGTGACACAGTTGATTAAACCTTGTTCTCGGAATAAAGTTAACAGAAGCTAATTACAAAGCTTAGAGAGAAAATCTTCCAGTGTGCTCTCACGCCAATGCTCTGACTTGATTGGAACGCATTGAACTGCTTGATCACAGTGAGGATCGTGGACACGGTGCCATGTCCCGGACTCTGCCTGTGAAGATGCTACTTGCTGGTACCCCAGGTGAGATGCTCTCGGAGCAGATTTTTTTTGAAGAAGTCATTAATGGCTATGTGCAACAGACGCTTCACAAAAATGGTCATGAATACATTTTATTATAAAGATGCCATGGCTACTGTATGCAAAATAGGGTCTTCTGGCAGGGTCTGACAGTCTGAAATGAAGGTAGAGAGAGACATATTTAGGTGGAGTTTACAGAGGCCTCTGGAAATTTTAACCTGAGGTCAGTGATCTAAAGGAGGACTTAAGCCTTCTGGAGGTGACCATACTGCTGAAGAGACTCTGGGAAGACCTTCTGATTTATGTGGTGACACTAGAGAAGGTAGTGGGCTCCATGGGAGTATCTCAGAGGACTGAGAGTTTTGGAGGAGAACCAAGGCAGAGGATGACCCCGTCTAAAACACGAGGAAGAGATTCACTGAGAAGGTCTGTGAAATTACTGAGGGAAGATGGAAGATCTGGCTTGAGTGAGGCAAAGAACTGGGAACGACAGAGAAATACTTTGACTATTCACATTTGGGAGGAACTTCAGACCTGACCCTGACCTGTCTTTGGTAAAAGTTGTTATATTTCCCCAAACCATCTGCTTCTTAAGACCAAACCCTGTACACTTGATCTCAAACAACAATAACTGACACTTTAAAAGTCAAATTGTCACAGATTTTTCTACAAACTTTATACACAAATGACTTCAATGCCATTGAAATGCAAAGATAAGTTTGAAAAGAGTTATTTTCAGAATAACTCTAGTCTAAGTAAAATACTTTCAGCTAGAAATATCCTGCATATTCAGCCTTTTTGCTGTGTAAATTTTATTTTTTATTTTTTATATTTTGCCATGTAAACTTATTTTATCCGATATAGAGTTTTGTGGGGTAAACCTGGGGTATAGTGGCTCAGTATACTAATGTGGGCAAAGAGCACAGTCATGATGTATGGATAAGCTTACCTATTATTTAGGTACTTTTTTGTAAGCCTACTTGCATTCCTATTGTGTTACAGTCGCTTTTCATCAATAATGAAAATATGTCCCTCTTATCCCCCACAAAAAGCTTTGTATTTTCTGGCATGTTTGAGGAAACGATCTGGCGTGTATCAATAAAGACAGCAATAATTGCCATAGGCTTACTGTTGCTTATGTAGAAGAAATTTCTGTTATTCATTGTGGGCTGTCAGATGTAAGACATCATGCAAATGGAGTGGATCTCAGAAATAATTCTTGTATGGCTAGAGCAGAACTCCCAGAAATATTTGTCTTACTAAGAAGAAAATACAGAAAATGATACAGTAGCTGTTGCGGAAGCAATAAATATGTACCGCAGTATTATTTACAGTTGTTCATAAAGATCACTTGATTGCAATAGCTAAGTGCTGTGTGGTTAAAGTGAACTGTCTTGATATAAGTTTTACAGATCTATACACCATAATTAACTATTATTGTGTATACTAATACATACTGATAATTAATTACTCTTTCAAATGAGATAACAATCAAAGTCTTGATTTAAAAGCACATATATTTCTCCATCTTTTCTCTGTGACCTCTGATATTTCAAAGCATGAAAATATTGATGTTCCAGTAATTGGCTGTTACCGCATTGCTAATCCATTAGCTACTTGATTACGGTCAAGATGGTGATGGGCTGAGTCATGATTGAGAACAGGAAAATATATTCAATATACTGAAATCAGATAGGCTGAACTTTGACTATGCATCATAATTTGCAGTTGCTACTGCTAGTGTTAACTTTGGGAAACATTATATTGCCTAGAAATTAATAAAAAATGAAAATAAATGTTGTTTCCAGAAGATCCTAAGCATAACTGAAAGAGTGGAAATTGATAAATAAATTGTCAAGTTTATGAACTGTTTGTCTGAAAAAGACTGTGTAGTACGAGTTTTAGTAGTGTGCATGTGGATGTGTGCATGTGTGAATGCACATAACAAAATAGACCTGTACCGCTACCTTCACAGCCAAGTCTTCATAGTTTTTTAAAACTTGGCAAAGTTATTATTCTCAGTCCTACCTCAAATACAACAGTAGAAAGGCTATTTTCTTTGCATAAGCTGCTTGCAAAAATCTGCTGTATGTTGATTGTATTATGGGTAAGCTTCAAATATAAGTAAATTTCAATTGTACAGTGCAAGTGCTTTAGGAATTAATTAAAAAAAGTCCCAGGATATGTTGAAAGGAGTTAAAATGAATAATGAATCTATTTTTAAATAATGCATTGAAATTTATCATAAACTGAGGGCATTCAAATATGGGAGTGAGAAATACATGAAGAAAATCTGTATTTTTCATCATATAAAGCATTATTCTGTTGTATGGCTCTGTGTGTGTGGCTTAAATGTGAGACTTAAACTTTAGAAAATACATTTTTACTGTGAGGGTAATCAGACACTGGAAAGGGTTGCCCAGATCAGCTGTAGGGTCTCCATCGTTGGCAATATTCGAGCTGGACTGGAGGCAGTCCTGGGCAGCCTGAGCAGGGGTTGGACCAGACGATCTCCAGAGGTCCCTGCCCACCCCAGCCCTCCTGTGATTCTGTTTCCACCCAAGAGAGATGCACGGTGTAATGTTGGGGAGAACTGAGAAGGTGATATTCCTGCTCAGACTGTTTTAGGCAAATCAAGTCAGAATTATGATGAACGAACTTCCAACATGAAAATTCCCAATCAGTGATCAATTTATATACCAACAGATTAGTCCAACTTGGATCTTTGGGACTTATATACTATTTTAAATCCAACCTCTCTTTCCATTTGGATACTCATGAGTATCATTGCAGTTAAAGAGGGAAAGTTTGGAAGTTATCCTTTCAGGCTAAGGCAATACCAGTGGCCAACCCGGACGACTGCTGGAAAATGAATGCTTCTGTCCCGTCATGCTGAGACAGAACTCGTCTCACCAGATAAAACATCTCTGAAGAGCAAGTAATCAGTTGTAAATCCATTTCCTAGACTAAATCTGCTGCTTTGGACTTCTGAAAAGATGTCTCAGAATGCTTATTAATCTTCTTTGCTATGTATTATATTTTTGTTGTTTCATTTTATCTGTATTTTTTCATTAAAATGAAAGTCATCTGCATATCCTTTATTCCAGGATTAGCTCTTTTTATTTTATTTTCCCATCAGACTGATTGTCAGTTAAGTTTCAACAGCTTCAACCACTGATGGATTTCTACACAGCTGCCTGGGCATCTGTGGCAATGAAATATGAATGTGTTTCAACAAAATCCAAAGACTTCTGCTAGGGGTGGCAGTTATCCATGAGAATAGTTTTCTGGAAAATGTTTGCATGTTCTTCAAATGTAGCCTGACAAATTATTTAAGTTAAAGGTCATTTATCCCCAAGAAACTGTAGATATTATTCTTTGGGTCTTAGTTAAAAAAAAACACAAATCCTCCCTTTAAGAAATCTTTATGTTTCAAGCTTCATTCTCACAGAAGTCAGAAGATACAAATCTGAAAATTGGAGACCTATAAGAAACAAAAAAGTCCTCCTCAAAGGCATGACACATAATGCCTTACAAAGTTCCGAGCTTGGGGAGAAAAGGAATGAATGAGAAGGGAAAAAAGGATTATTTTCAGTATGTTTTGATTTTAGCTGCATATGATTCAATGCTCTGTATATTAATGGTAGATACCTGGAGGTGATAGACTCTGTGTGGATACTTCTAGAGATTAATATCCACATCAGACTAATATAGGTAAAGTGAAGACATTTCTTTTTACCTAGAAGAGATAGAGATTGTGTATAAATCTTGTGGAAGAACAGCACATAATCCTTTTCTAAAACACACGCTAAGGAGGAAAAAAAAGTCTTGCAGTCCAAGGTGAACTGAGTGACAAACGGTGTCTAGGGGTACGGCATCAACAGGCTGGCCCTGTGTCAAGCCAACAGCCAGTTCTGTACCTGCAGCCTGGCCAAGACCCAAGGCAGGGACCCAAACGTCACTGCTGCAAAAGCACGATATATGCCAAAGCTGGTCACCGGGGCCCTGCAGCTGCCAAGAGTGTACCATGAGTGACTGCTGGCTTGCACTGCGTGGGGGCACAGCTCCACGCCACCAGCAGCAGGAGGGGATCATTAGTGCTCAAACGGTGTACACGTTGGAGCTGCTGTTAGTGTGGAGCTCACTAACACGCTTTTCCACTAAAGAGACAGGCCTGTTAAGGAGTAATTCCTCCTCAGGTGTGAAGTAGTGTGGTGTTCTTCTGAGTGACTGTCCGTAATAAGTAAAAAGCCCCTTCCTGGGCATCTGAAGGTGAAAGTACAATACAAAACCTGATGTGCTAGATGAGCAGGTCTAGTGGATGAACAGAGTTTACAGGGGCCAAAGCAAGGAATGTATCACAGAAGTAGCAATACGTAACACTTCTAGAGCACATTCTTCTAAAGATCTTAAAGTAATACGCAGAGGAACGTGAGCCTGAGCATCTCTGTTCACTCTCGTGCTCTCAAGACAGTGACTTCCATGTGTGTTGGTTCCTAATACCATATTATAAAGAAACCAAAATTACTGCTCAGCAGTTTCAGGTTTATGTCATGCAGTCTGAGAGATATTTGGTAGAATTGCATGGAGCATAAATTACAATCGAATTTGAATTTGTATATTTATATTTGTCCAGGATGGACAGTAAAAGATGCTCTAGTGAAAGATGTCCCTGCCCTTGGCAGGAGGGTTGGACTAGATGATCGTTAAAGGTCCCTTCCAACCCAAACCATTCTATGATTCTGTGATTCTAAGGCTAATATAGGATAAGAAAAATTTTTCTGAAGAAAATCCACACTCCTATGCTTTCTGGAATGCTCAGGAAGATCCTCAGGAGATACTTACTTAGCCACAAACTAAGTAAACTGTGAATTCATCATCCAACTCACTTCATAATAATGTTACCATTAAACAGCTGCTCTTAATGTTTAATAAAAGGTATTTATAAATTGCTGTAACAACATTGTTTACTGTTTGCATTACCTCTCTCAACCTGGTTCATTAGCTGCCATTAGAAGCAGTTTACAGCATGCATTTTGCATACAGAAATGCTGAGTAATAATCTGCATTCAGTCCCATGTCAGCTTCAGCTGTTCCTTTCCACCTTCCCCTTCTTCTGACAGAACTCTCTGAATTACATAAAGTGAACATAAGGAGGTATGGACACTCAGAAAATTATTGTTTTGATTATGCCAGTAAATGCCTCATTCCCTTTAAGGCAATATAAGCTCTAGTTCCAATAGCTTTTAGAAGCTCCTACAAAAAAATCAATAAAGAGCTTAAAAATACATGGCATGTAACAGTGAATACTCTCCTTTATTTCACCTTTTAATAGGAGACTACCGGATTTTTCTAATAAGGTTATCATGTTCCACTACAGTGAATGCTTTAGAACAGCAGCTTGTAATTTTACTCATGTTGTGACCTTCTATGCCAAATGGGGCAGCTCAAAATTCTGCTCTTATCTTGCTGTGTGGAACATGTCACATTCCCTTTTGCAGCCTGGAAAGGACAGTACATACCTTACCCAAAGCTCAAAGTCAACAATAATTGATTTAAAATTCTGCAGTGCAGTGCTCCTACTGTCCCATCCCTTTTTATCCAACCAATGACCAAGAGTAACTTTTCAAACTTTTTGAGTTTGCAGATACTTAAAGTTTCTCTAGTCAAGGTGTGGAGATTTCTATGAACAATTTAAGTCTACTGGCAATTTACAGGTTAGCTAGGGTGAAATGTGAGAGGCAGAGCTGCAAGGATGACGCCCTGGCAGATGTGCAGTAAGCTGTAGACAGTAAGGCGTGGAGCTGTCTGACCTCACTCCTGCAGGTAACCTCATCTGCTGTGAGAGACACAGAAAACCTGGCACAGGATATTTAGCATGTTGGGTGATGGGAAGACGTGGAGGTATATGGCTGGGAAAAGTATGGGACAATTTGGGAACTAATCTAATGATCTTATGGGACTGATTCATGGGTTCAGGTACATTGGAACTAGTGTAATTAGTAGGATTCATGTCATTTAACTTTAGCCATCTGAAAGTTGGTTGTCTAGTCTACACTAGCATTGTAGTCAGTGAAGAGAAATAGGTGCTTGTGGCAGGTTATTCATCCTTACCTAAGATCAGTGTCTGAAGTTGGGCAGGATGGACCCACCTTTAAAATTTAAGATCAGCCAATCCTTAAGCAATCACATAAGAACATAACATCGTTAGAAATGCCTTACTGGGTCAGAGTAATGGTCTATCTAGCCAACTGTGTTGTCTATTGCAGTGGCAATAGGCAATGCTATTCAGGAAGAACATCAGAGTCTTACCAATTTTTGCTGCCTATTTGCCTTGTACTCCCCCAGCATATAGGAGAGTTGTATTAGGGATGTTAGAAGTTAAATCCCTTTCTAATATCTTTAGTAGCCATTGACCTGCTGTTCATGAATTTGTCTAATCCTTTTCAGAGTCCACTGATCCTGTTTGCCTCCAGTCTCCTGGTTCCAGAGGTTCATGACCTGCCACATGAAGAAAAATGTTCTTTTATCTATTTTAAACCAACCTCCTCCTAGTCCCACTGGCTGCTTCTGAGTCCTTGTTTTGTGTGGCTGAACAACAGCTCCATGTTCAGTTTATTCACTGCCTTCCAGGTTTTGTAAAACTCAGCTCCATCCTCCTTCTGCCTTCTCCTGAGGCAGACTAAAAGCCCCAGCCTTTCAGTCCCCTTGTAAGGCAGCTGTTCTACTCTGCTGTTTTCTGCTGCCCTTCTTTGTGCCTTCCCAAAGTCCACTACGTCCTTAAAATGCAGAGACCAGCACTACACATAGTGTGCGAGAAGTGGGTGCACCAAGGTGGCATATAATTGCAAAGGATGCATTTGCCTTGTTTGCCACAGCTGTTCTGATGACATTCAACATTTTGTTGGCTTTTTTGTCTGATATCGGCAGGCAGTGATTTCAGAGAACTGTAAGAGATGTCTGTAGGGTTTGCTCAAATTTTAACTACCAGTTCTGAGCTCAGCACCATCCTGTCACCGTGTCCAGAGTTTTCCTCTTCATATCCCTTACCTTACATTTATCTACACCAAAGCTTATCCACCATCTTTTTGCCCTCCTCAGTTTTGTGAGCAGTTTCTGGTGTTCCTCACAAACAGCAGTGCATTTGATCACATCTCATGCTTTTTTTCTCACCAGCATGAGGCATAGCTGAGTACGAAGAACAGGAGTGCCTCACTCTAAATAGAAATATAATTCAATGTGATGATTTACAACAGAGAAAAATGGAAAACATGTTTACAATATTTTACTTCACCACCCTGCAACTCACCCAGACTTTTCTGAAATCATTCTGCCATGTTCTGTGTACAGCACAACAGAGTTGCCGCCACCTCCGAGGCTGGATTCAAAGCAGGAAATGTGCGAAGATCACAGACAGACGATTGAAAGTATAGACGAATGGAGTTTAATGCAAAAAGCGTGCAGCAACATGCTGAACAGGCATGCTTGCATTGTTCCTGCTGGAAGTGTGCTGATCTATGTGATCTTTTGCAGTAGGAGCATCACAGAATGATTTGGGTCACAACAAAGAAAGAGCTGGCAACTTGGAATTAGTTTGTGTTTTAATTTATGAAACGTATTTTCAACTAGGCAAGATCTGTGGAAAAGACTTTGAATAAATGCAGTGTTCGTGTGTTGCCAAGGCTTCAAATCTAAGCAAGAAAAAGAAAAAACATGTCTGGCTAGGCAACTCCTGAAATATTCACAGCAAAGTGGCAAGGCACACATTTCTCATCTATACTTCAACTGGCCAAGGACAAATATCTCAACTTAATAAGCATTACTACCAGTTCTCAGGAAAGGCAAAATTGCCTCTCCCCTTTGCCTGGCTGAGTGAGGGGACAGCCCTTGCCCTGCCAGAGGACATGCAGTGTCTGGCCAGCCTTTCCATCTCCATTCCTCTGTGCCCTTTGCCCATGCTGCCAGAGAGTGGCAGAGCTGCAGACCTTTGAGCACAAGACTTGGCATTTAAAATAAAAATACCACTCTCGCTCTCTTTTTTTTTTTTTTAAGGAAAGCCTCCACTCCATCACAGTAGCAACAGTCAATCTAATCATGTTCAGGATTTAATTTATCACATTTAAACCAATATGATAGAACTTGCTCAGGCAGCAGGGTGAAGGATGTAACAAATATACTCAGAAATTCCTGATGAAGAGAGAAGCCAGAAGAAGGCATATCACAGGTTTGTCCCTCATTACGTAGCTGACTGCTGCTGCCCGCTCCCTCTTCCATCACTTGTACCTGGATGGAAAAAGACCTTTAGCTGAGGGTTTCAGCAGAGCTCAGGCTAGCTCTGGCTTCAAAGTCAGACCAAATGAGTCCTGGTACTGCAGGAAGACCCTAAACTGGTACAGCAAAAGCTGACATGAATGTAGTTGAACAAATTGTTTAATGGTAAGGCTCAGATTTACATCTCAGTCCCTCAGCAGATGAGAGCTCAGAACCCGGCTCTGTCCTTCAGCAGAGATGGGACATGCCAGTCCCAGGATCTAATGCTGCCTATTCTTGCCTACGCAGGTAACACTGACTCAGGGGAGTAACTGTCTACAGAATTGATTCTTTATATGGAAATATCAACTCACAAGCACCTTTCCAGTGCCAGCTCCAAAGCTGGTGTTTATTTATTCATTTTCATTTTTTAAAAGATACTCAATCCTCTGTGTGAGCCACAGCTGGTGCATAATGACAGTCGATGCTTGCCTACACGCTCACAGCACCACCGGTTTCTGACTTATTGCATTAAAGCAATGTACTTGGGGACAACCTGAGTAGGAAAGGCACTGTATAAATCCAAATTCTGTTAGACACTTCATGCAATACATGTTCATTGTATGGTACTTCACCAGGGCTTTATCTTAAAAAGAGAATGGAACACAAGACTTAGAAAAATGGTTTGCTTACAATCAGCAAAGAATTATTATTCTGGTGCCGTGCTAATACATTGTCCTACAAATGCCAAGGCAGCCTGATAAGAGTTCCACTGTTTAAGTTGAAGGCTTCTGTTCTGTCTTGAGATATTTGGGCTACATTGTTATTCTTAAATAATTTCTACTTATAATATGGAGAGTGGGTCTAAATTGAAGACAATCTTGTGCTATTTTTTTTCTTCTGTTCAGTTCTAACTATTCAAGGCCATTCCCAAATATTTAATTAATTCATTTAGTCTGAATAGTTAGTATTTTTCAGCATCCAAATGCAATCTATCAGTGGATTTCAGTAAATCATCCCTGAAAGCTTTTTTTTACTTAGATACTGGTTTTGCACAGCATCAATCATTCTACTCTTTGACAGGAAAAAATGTTTTCTAAATCTGGCTTGCTTTATTGTTCTCCATTACATAAATAAAATGATTTATGGAACAAGAAAAGGAAGGAAAGAAGAAAGAGGAATTGTCTGATCTTTTTAGAATTATTTTTTCTTTACCCTGAGATTTATGCTTTTTTTTTTCTCCTGAACTTGTGTTTGCACTGAAGAAGAATCTCAACTTTCTGCTGACCTCTGCTTCGTATCTTTTGCACCATGGCTGGAAGATTAGTAAAATGTCAGACTACTCCTCAGTTTTGGGTGAGATAATGCAGGAGACCTGAAGAGCTCTCATGAGCATGACAGCACGGTGTTTCTCAGAAACCTGCAGTCGAGCTGCTTCAGCATGGCAGAGTGGGTGAACAGGATCAGAGCGGGACACTTCCTATCGCTGCACGAGGCGGTGGTCTCGCCATGGAAACATGGGTGCCAAACAACACACACACACACACGAATGCACATGAATCAAAATTATTAGTTGCTATGGTGATGGAAGAAAAATGATGCTTTTTGCAGATTCATTGATGGCGCCGTGTCAGATAACCAGGTGCCACGGGACTGCAGGAATTCTTCATCAGGTTCTGCCTCCAGCTCTCCTCAGTTACAACTGAGTCAAAGATATTCAGAGAAAAAAAATAATACCTGTAGCTAACTCTCAGCTATGAGCCTTTGCTCCTGTGAAGAGAGTGTGAGAGCACAGCACTTTTGTGGCTGCTCCGGCGGACGTTGATGTGGTTGATGGTCCACTACTGGATTTAATGGATTGCAGAATATCCCTGAGCTGGCATAGTTATGCTGGTTGGTCTGGATACATGTGACTGTCACCCTCTTGTGAAATACCTCACGTCTTTTGTGGTACTTAAGCACCCAGGACTAACACTGTGCCTGAAGCCAGCAGAGAGGCTGAAGTAAGGCATCGCTGCAGTTCCTTACATAAATGTGGCAACAACAGCTATCGACACTACATTCCCATTATACTTTTTTATTGAAGAATCTTAAAATAGCAGGCACCACCAAAGTATCCGTATTTTTCCATATAAACAGTATGCAGAGAAACATGACTGGCAGTATCTTCATGGAGCTCTGGTTTAGAGAAAAGGTCTGGATAAGAAAAATCTTAGAAGTAACTTAACTGGCTTTGGTATACCATTTTTCTGGGGCAGACAATACTAGGGAAGGATCATTTATCATAGGTACATTCTTGTAATATTCAGAGAAACAATTTTTCAGCTCTGTGTTGTCTATTGCTGCTCCTTTTATGTTCTTATTGCTTACTATGAGTTTCTGTTCGAGAGAAAAAATTAAGTATATTTCAGAATGATTGGAGTCCCACATGCAGTTTTTGTGTGATGTATTCAATATTTTATGATTCCTTTCTTCTTAAGTACTTCTAAATAGCAGTACCTTGTAGGCTGACTAAGAGAAATTGGATTTGCTTTTATTGACCATAAGTATATGCATATTATAAAAGGAGATGGAATCATATAGGTGTGGGGAAAGCTTAAAGGTTGAACTATTACATCGCTAAAGGAAAACAGAAGTCTGCTGGAAATAAGAGCTGTGTGTTTTAACCTTTATGTCATCACAGTTTTGAAACAATGCAGGATTAGAAGTCAGAGCTAAATTTTTGTTCAAAGCCTGACATTGTATGCATTGTCCTGGCAGCAGCAGGTTAAACATTTTTCCCCTCTGAGCAAAGCAGCAGTGGCTAAAGGCTGGACCCACAGTCCCGGTCTGATTTTCGAGTGGGAAGGGAGGGCACTTCCCAGGGTGCTGGCGGGCAGCAGGACCCCAGCTCTTGCAGCTGTGTGCTGATCTGTCAGACCTCAGGCAAGCTGTTTTATCTGTCCAGCCTCTACCTGCGCTTGCTTTGGTGTTATCTATGCAGACTGCAAGGCATCAATGTCTCTTGCTGAGTGTTTGAACCCCTGTAGCAAAGGAGGTTCCTCACTTTGGTTTAGATGTGTGAGAGACGTCCTGGGATTTACGGAGTTTGTGAAGCACATCCCCAATACCTATTGTACTATGTTAGGAATGGAAAGAAGACTACAAAATCCTTTGTCTGTGTATATATGGTCATAGCAGGCTTAGTTTACCAACAAGTGAAAAAAGTATAAGAGTTGTTAAGGTAAATAAGAAATTCAGTGACAAAAAAGCTTTGCAGTTGGAGATTGAAATTAGTGAGGTTTCCTCTGGAGTATATAGCTGATTATTAAACCCTCAAACTTTAGAATATCAAGAAATAAAGACTATTACTGTATATATTTATACATACACTATGATAGTGATTGTTTTCAGAATTTTCAGGCTGCTTGTGTCAGGATGCGTTTCACTGTACACAGCAAGGCAGTGCAGAAACACCTGAGCTACAGGCAACTGACTACTGGACAGCAAGAAAATTAGCAGGGAAATGCAACCTGTATGGAGCTTTTGCCTCCACAGTTGGATTGGTTCCAGTACCTGAATTTGCTTGTTCAAGCAGACTTTGAATATTAGCAGACTGAGTGTTAGCTGCTATGATGCTGAAGAAGGACCAGCAACAGGTTAACATACTCACTTCTCCATGGAGCAAAGGAGAACAACCACTGTTGTATACAGTCACATCTGGGGTCTGCTCTGCATTTTCCCAAGCAGACAAGACTGGGAGATTATAGAGCTCTCGCTATGCCTTCTGGGATGCCTTACATGATTTCTTCTTTACCTTAGTGGAAATGAAATACTGGAAGTTAATTTTATAGACCATTATAATCATTGACGCAAACGCTAAGCCCATTCACTCAAATAAAGATTCTGGAGCTTATTCAGTCAAGAAAATATATTGAGTTGATTTATGCCCCTGGGTCAGGAGGTCTGTGCAGAGCTTTGAGAACCATCTTTCTCTGCAGTGCAAGAAGGGTGGTTGGGGAGGTCAGCAGGGAAGGTGAGCCGGGAGCGGAGCATGAAAACTGCTCCCTTGCCAATGGTGAGTTGGGATGCAGAGCAGCAAGAGCTCTGTGCTGTGACCATGGTCTCTGAGCTCTCCTGTATTTGGAGACTGAACTTCTAAAGTCTGGCCCAATATACAGCAGGTGGGAGCAGAAAACCCTCGCAGCCTGCTCAGCCTGGTAGGACTTCAGCAGATGCCAGGCCTTGGAGTGCCTTCCAGAAGAAGCCACCTTTCAGGGCAAGTCTGAGGAGCGAAGCTGCACACCGAGTAAACATTTTATTTTCTATGTTATAGCTGCTATCTGAAGATGACACTACAGTGTTAAGAAGCATTTTAGCCTCTTGGCGGGTGGAACAACAGTGCAGTGACAACTGCTGCTTCCCACCCCGCACTACTGGAAATTATAGTCTCTTTCAGGTCCTCGGCAGACTTACATTTCCTGACTTCACTGTGCGGATGTGGAGCCAGCCTCATGGCTGAGGCCTGGGACTCTACAAGTCTGTCTTCTTGCTGCACTTACTGAGTCCTTAACAAAAAGAATGCAAAATACAAAGCCAAGCCAGTAAAGGAAAAGGGACCTCTTTGTACTTTGTCAGTTCTGGCTTTTTAGAGCAACCCTGTTTAACACGAAATTGTGTTCAAGGACCAGTCCATCTAAAGGAAAAAGTGAATATTAGGTAGACAGTATAAGAAAGAGGATAACATTCTCTGATGGACAGCCCAGTGCTGTATGCTCGTAACATTTTGTTAGGAAATGTACTATGCTCATGTATGAGTTTGAAAAAAAAAAAAAAAATTCCATTTCTAGTCGTTGTCAAGATAGGGAGAGAGAGAAAATCCTTTTCTGGAACAAATGAACAAAAGAAAACAAAATTCAAGGTCACAGCTAAATATAACACAGGAAAAAAAGAAAGCAAGTCCAATAGGCATCAAGTAGCTGTTCAGATACAGTAATCTAATGAAACCAATTGTCCCTGGCCTATTCTTTTAACATTCTGAAAATGCAAACATACACTTACAGCCTGTGTACTTGCAAAAAACCCACCCAGACAAGAGGGCCCTTAGGACAATACAAACACCAGAAAGAAAGAAGACAAAAGCAAGGCTAAAGTACGTTGTCAAGATTATTGACCTTATGCCCTATGTAGCAGCAATACCTAAACCAAAGACTCCACTTTGCGTGTCGCCCACTAACATACAGGCTATTCACAGGCAGCTCTGTATGTAAAAGCCAACTTCAGAATACTTTCAGCTCATGATGAAACTGCTCTCAGACGCATCAAGCTGCTGTGTATGCCCATCCTCTGAAATGCAAATACAGGAGGTATCTGCACTCGCAGTTAGCTCACTTGTGGTTAGCAAAGCGAGAGGCAGCACAGACTTCATCCATCGAGCACCAGGACAAGCTTTTGCTGCCCCAGGTTTGTTGCTGTCTCCACATATGCTGCCATCTCCCCTCCTGAGTGCAGCGCAGGCATGCGACTCGGAAGAGAGCTGGGTTATGCTCTCCAGTTCACAACCAGCTTTCTGGCCAACTGAGCAGCCTCCTGGCCAACTTGCTGCAAACTTCAGATGGTATGAGAGAGGGAAGGGCAGGCAATGTCAGCGACTTCCATTGCAGAGAAAAGCTTGAACTCTACTTGGGTCTCTGACAGAGCACGTGATGTCTGAGCAGAGAGAAGGTGGATGGAGCCATGCAAATCCTCAGCACATTTCCCTGGTGAGAGCAGCACCTCTGTAACAGTGAGATTGCCAGAGCAGGCTCGGTGAGGCCATAATTTCCAAATGATCCTAGGCCATGCTCAAGACTGTCACAGTCTTAGGACATGAATGTGCCAGGAGAGGGACAAAATGATCTACACTTTGCAATCCTGACTTTGCAAGGTGAGACCTACCTGTTGCAGCAGGCATTGTCTGTGGCATTTTCTTGAACTTTCCCCTCTCCCTTACACTTCAATTAGCAAATTGTTCAGAGAACTCAGCAACAGATAAAAAAATTTGAATTACTCCTCTGAAGAAAACTCTTCCAAGTTTTTGAATGAGGGAAATTTCAACCTTTCCCAAGAGGCTGCTGAAAGAGGTAGACCCAGGCAAGCCAAGCAATTCCTCTTGCCTCTCATGAAGCAGTGGATATGGCTTGAAAAGCAAGGTGATGGCTTTCATTTCACCTTTAACCTTTTGGCATATGGAATCTTGAGAAAAAAATCACTAATGAAAATTCCTAGACTGGTGGCTGAAATAAAATGAGATCCATAATATCAAAAATTTCAAGAATTTTATTAATGCTGAATATTGAAAATAATAAGGGGGAGAAAGTGCCAGTTAGCAACTGGGCACTTTAGATAAATGTCACATAGCGAGTATTTGCATTAATTTGCTGCATAGATTGTTCTGACATGTCACATTCTGGACAGAACGTAAGAGCTGTGCCTTCTGTGGCATTTCAGAGCTCAAGATGCAAGGACTGAGCCTGGGAATCCTTGTAGTGTGTTTTGTCTCTTATGAAATTTTTGACTTGAAACTGCATTTGTTTATCTTTAAGCGCTACACGGTGCGGGTTCCCATAATTTGCATTTCAAACTTGGCAGAGGAAGAAGAATAAAAATACATAAGGCAAATTTTACCATTATCTCTGAATTTCTGTGGTTTTATCAGTTTCAGTCAGAACCCAGCATGTCTCTGTAAGGCTGTTTTTTAAAGAAAAAAATAGGAATTTCAGGTTGCTAAAGTAAAATATATTGATAAAAAAAGGAAGAAAAAAAAATTGGAGGAAAAGCGTATACCTGTGCATTAAAACAATCCTCCAAAATTATGAACCAGGCATAAAATATGCATTCTTAATTGTGGGAGACATTTCCTGATGAGAGTCAGTCATAGTCTTTATCAGTCTGAGACTGCTTCTTGCTGCTGTCATCTTCGGTTGCAAGTAAACAGGGCTCTGATCACATAAATCTTTACGATTCCAAGAAACAGCTTTGAGACAGTTTTTAATCAATGGCAGTGGGGTTACAAATGCGTGCATGAGCTCTGAATCCAGCTTTTGTCTCCTTCTAAAATTCTTTCTAGTGACAGTGAACTTTCTTTTTGACTCCACTGCCAGCCTTTAATCATGTAAATGTGCATTTAAATTTACTTAATAGTAAAGCAAAGTTTACTCTGCATTTTCAGAAGGATTCTAGAGTTTGTAGGTTCCTTAATAATGGCAGCCCCACCCGAAACCCTCTGATGAAGCCTGAGAACGGGATATAAAGTCAAACATCTGTCATATTCCTCCACCTTTGAAATTTCACTCCCTGAAAAATATCTCAAGATAGGTATTGCTGATCATTATTGAAGCATTTCCATTACTTTATGTTGCAAAAGAGAAATTCTGATCATGCAAATACAGACCAGTATTTTGGTAGTACTAAACTGGACTGAGCAAATGGAACTGCTTAAAACTACCAAGAAAAAAAAAGGGTTAGTTTTAACCAGAATTAGTTCTCCAGGTTAATTCCCTAGATAGCTAGAGAAATGGTTATACCACCACAAGTAAGAAACAGAGCAGGAACAAATGTCTGGTGCTGAAAGAAAGGAAGGATGTTTCTTTCAGCGTCAATGGTGGTTTAACGTGATTATGGAATAGCAGCTAGTGTAGCCCATTTGAAATCAGCATGCAAACCACAGTAACAAATTACACTTCTGCTTTTGCATTTGTGGGCTTGGAAGCACACCTAGGTGTGCAGCAGACACATTCATTCTCACATTGTCTGGGAGTGTGCATCCAATAAACTCCATTTCCCTTACTCCATTGGCAAAGTTTGACTAATATACATTCCTTTTATAAGCTTAGGTAGCTCTCATAACACAGTATACAATCCCTTCTGCTTTCCACACATTCCCCTTATCTTCAGTTCTATACACACAGAAATAGCTGCATTTTTATTTTGGCTGATTCTTAGACAATTTATAGACTATAAAACTTAATCCACAGTGGGAGACAGAAGGAACAAAATTTCAGTTATTTTTCTCCTTGAAGCTCTCAAAGCTTTTTCTAAACAATACACATTTATTTGGATAATAGAACTTTAACCTTTTTAGATCAAACACGCTCTCTTCACATTTCTACTGTAGCAGAGTGGCTGTATTCCATACTGGAAACTAGCTGTTAAAGCTGAGGGAGTGCACAGACCACAGCAAGCACAACACGGGGACACCGAAGAGGTCCAAATATGGTGAAAGCACAAGGATCTGATCAAAGCGAGGTCTTCTCAACAGGGCAAATCCTCTGCTTAATCCAAAGCTTGCAATGGGGGGCCTTTTCACTTACCTGTTCTGGCTTCTTTCAGCCGGTGAAGAAAATCAAATTAATATCCTCCCATGGGTGCCTATTTGTCTCACAATGGCCCTAAGCACTCCTCTCTGAATGTTCCTTAAATGGAATACAATTATTTGAGAAGATGCCTAAAAACCTCTGAGAGATGAACAGGCAGGCTGGTATCAAAAGGGGTTTTTAGTAGCTGTTTGGTTTTTTTTTCCAGCTGAGGACAATCAGACAAATTAGAAGCTCCAGGCAGTTGCAAACGATACAGGTAAACAGAAAAATGCTGATAATAGTAATGATTGGTTTTCACATTGGGAGTTCTGAAGGTCAAAAGGAGGAGAACTTGAGGCAGCAACAGCCAGTTTTCTGAAACTACTGGTAAGTGTCTGATTATTCTACTGACAAATGTTTTTGAATATTTGGGGTTGTATGCTTCCAGTTCATGAAGAGTTTTGCTTTCTGAACAGTTCAGATCGGTTGGTTATTTGCAAGAAATGCATTTATTACTGTATGGAGCTTTATCAGGATGGCTAAAGTAAATCCTGTTCACAGAGCACCAAATGACAGTGGCCCTCGGAGTGAAAACAAAAGCAATATGATGTACTAAGAAAAACTGTCATTAGAAAAGCCCTTATGTAGCCTTACTCTTTAAAGAGGAAATATAAACCATCTTCAAATGCAAACAGAGCTCTTTTTTTCTATCACTGCAAATGTTAACTGCTCCAATAAAACAGAGTGCCAAAACTGCACACATCTGTGTAAAATGGGTGCCATTGTTTATACATCTGCTTAATATCTCTACTGAATTTGTATTCAGACATTAAAAAAAGAATAACTGCATAAGCCCACCCCAAACCATCATTCTCCTTGGTGCTTTGCCTCCACAAGGGATATAAGTGAGAGATGGCCATTAAAATTAGAAAGGAACAACAGAAGAGTCAGTGGAACATTAAAAGAGCATTCAAAGTACCAGGAGATGAGGAAAGTCTATCTTTATTTCCTCATTGACCTTCATCATGTAGCACAAAAACTTGGATGTAGTGTAGAGGCCTGGCTGGGGAGTTCCTGGACCATCTGATGACTGAAGAGCACTGGATGTGCATATGGGTGCAGCCCTAATAACCAGCTGTATCGCGATTATACCTGAAAAGCAAACTTGATTTTTGTACTTACAGCTCACTTGTAACTTAAGTTCCACAGCTCTTTTCACAATCACACAGTTCACTGTGAATATACAGAATATTTTGAAGTAACAAGGTACCCAGTACTAGAAATAGTTGTACTATTATTCTGAGCTTGACAATTGGGAAAATTTTCCAAATTCAGATGCTGCACATTTGAGCTCCTAAACTGATTTGAGTTTGAGGCGGATACTGCAGAACCTGAAAAGAACAGCTGCAGCCACATCTTTTCATGTTGCTAAGTTCATTCTCGGTGTGAGCACAAAAGCTGCTTCTAGAAATTCTAAATTTAGTATTCACTGAACAGATTCCTAAAACATTGGAGAATATTTTTAAATGTGATGGTTTCCTGGCAAGATACACCAAATACCGGCATACTATGTATTATCTTCTAGATCATGTTTGGTCTTAGGACTGAAGGGAATAAATGCAAGGAGACTATCCCCTTGACTATCTAAATGTCACTAGGTACAGCTGTATCTTTAGAGTAGACTGCCATAAGCTAATGCAAAGACATTCCCAGACCAGTACTTCTACTGGATAGCCTATTAAGCAGGAGAAGTGTTTGGTTAGAGGAGACATAAGCATAGCTTGGTGCAGCAGGGGGAACTGTTCACCTGCGCATTACAGATCCTGGGACAGTAATTAGCACATTGAGCATAATGTTTTGCAGGTTTTTTCCAGGGTACTGATAACCCAAAACCTGCCTGCACATCAGTGTCATAATCCAGCCCTAAATTAGGGGAAAACAGCCTGGATCCTATACAAGTGACAAGAGGTGGGGAGAGGTAGAGGACCTGGCCCAGTTATGCCTGGGACCAGAAATGATACAAATATGTATTTTGAGACTTTTTCCTCTCCCATTTAGGAAAATGTCTGTAGCTGCAGTGGAAATAAATCAGCTGGCAAGCAAGCACTCTGAGAGGTTTGTTATTTTTTTTTTTCTTCTTAAGTAATAGCAGTTTTGTTCGTCCTGATTTATGCCTGTGTTATGTAAAACAGTCATGTAAGGGAGAGCTGTGGATTTTGCTTTCCACGTAATGCTGTGAAAGTAGTGTAATCAGGTTCAGGCAGCGAGGGTGTGGCACTTTGCCAGCATTAAGCCTAAGTAAACTGCAAGAGAAATTGAAGCAGTTGGTACTGACTGAACTGTGGCCCCGGATTAAGCTGAAACCTTGCTAGTGTCATGCTGAGACTATTGAAGAGTTATAATCCCATTGGTTTGAACTAGCAAGGGGCAGCTTCACTCACATGATAAACAGCAGAAGGGAATCTTCACCAAATTATTATCAAATGAGTAGAGACTTAATGCTTCGAAAAGTGAAACTGTGAAGGCTGCCATTATGAAATTACTGCCTTAGAGTAATAGCAGAATTGTTCCAGTTCTCTTCATTGCTCCTGTGGATTAACTGATTTTATATTATTTCCCAGTGATACATACTGTACTATTTATTGCTGTAATGAGTAAGATTCCAGTGTCATAAACAACTTTGCTTGCACAATGTGTGACTTTGTTTTATGGATCCACATTAATGTATTAAACTAAGTTTCACTGGAGATAGCTTTTGCTACAGTGAATCCAGAGAACACATTTACAAAGAGACAGCTGCTTGGATGTCCTTGTGTTTGAACTCTGGTTTTTTTTTGCAAAAAAGATTTTATAAAAAGCAAGAAAGAGCATAAAGTAGGTTCATGGAGGATACGAGACAACTGAAGCCAATATGAGGATGCATTTCTTTCTTCCAAATGTTACTTCCTTTAAGACACATGTGGTGAACACCTACAGCTTTTGTAGTGTTACCGACTTCAGCTGAGCAGTTGTTATGAATAATTACTAATGTGGGACAGGTAAGTGATGAAAAATTGCTTTTGTCAAGAAGCAGTGCAGGTGAGCACTAGGCAGAGACCTGCCCTTCTGGGGAGATCAGGCAGGCTGCTCAGAGGGTGCTAGAGCCTGACTTACCTTGATTTCTCCCAAAGGTGCTGAACAGTCACAGTACATTTACCTCAGCTCACCATATCTGAACATGGTCTATTCTTTTAGGTTCCTCAACCTAGCAAGTGAAAAAGATTTCTTAAAGACTATCAACAATGAGTAATAATCAGATTACTCAGTAATAGTCTTGTTTTAATTTTAAAAATAATGATAATGAATTAAAATCTGTTATTAAACTACCCTGTTGCATGAATCACGATAGTCACTTCAGTGTGACGCACTGTTTATCGTAGCAGTGTTGGATCTGTTGCCCTCTGAGATTCTCTATAGGCTGTGAGGGAAAGATGAAATGGAAGACTACTTCATAATAGACAACTGGAAGAAAACTCTCATAATATTTGAATGGCCCCGGTTTAAAATCCCAACCTACAAACCTACCAAGAGCTGAGGAGAGGAGGATTTTCCTCCCCACCTCAGCCTGCTGAGGGAGCCACCCTGCTGGCCCTGCATTGCCTCCCAGGCAGCGGCACCTGCTCCCATTGGGTGGCCACAGCACCCCGCCTGTGTTCAGATTGGGTGGACATGGCGTCCGTTTGGATTCGGTGGCCAGGTAGGGCCGGGGATTGGTCAACGGTGGCTGCTCCCTGGTGGCCGACTGAGGGGAGCGGGGCCGCCATGTTGGCACCTGTGGTGGCTGTGACCGGAGGCTCCAGCCTCTGCTGTAGCTCACTGAAATCAGTCAGAACATTCACTCGTGGTGCAAAGACTGGCACACATGTCTGCTCTGATGACATACAGCAGCCTTCATTAGGAAATCCGGTGGCAAAAGTGCATAACCATACCTATAATTCAATGCAGAGGCACTGGTACCTGCTGAAGTTCAATGGCAGCTGGTTCCTGCTGTCTCTGCTAGCATAAACCCCATGAGCAGCAGAAGGAGCCTTGAAGAAGATCAGGGACATGTCTGCATAGCATAGTGTAGGGTTGTGCAGTGATACTTAAGCCAGCTGTAAATGAGATGCAAATGTTAGCATGGTGAGTTAACATTCACCTCCTCTGGGCGTATTTACCCGCTTTCTGGGATGCGGGGCCATGCGTCATCGCCTGACGCTGTTTCACTGAAATACCTGCTGACATCTGGCAGTGCCAGTATGAAGCACACAATGTCGATGCTTGAGGTACAAAAGCTAATCCATTTGTAAAGTTATATTCCTCAGATATTCCCAGATAGCTGGATCATTTGCTTTTCTGTTTAGTCAATGCTAACCCATAAGGTGAAGAATCTATATATATGGTTGTTATTTATATTCAGAAAAGCTTGGTGTGTAGGCACATACCCAGGTGCTGTTGAGTGTTGGGATTCCTGAATTAGCCCAGACAGACTAGCCGTGCAGCAGAGACCTCTGCGGGGTCTTGCTTCTGCTGCGGAGGAGCAGCATGTGGATGTCAGTGCCACCGTAAGGCTGCAGGCAGTACCGGAGCTTCCTTTCACCTCCCAGGCAGGTGTCAACTCAAATGCCAAGTGGTGATAATTTAAATTGTAGCAAGGGCCATCCTTGTATCGTCTAATTTGACAGATGCTTCATTTTAGTGCCACAAGTAAGTGACATTTGGAGATATGCTCACCTGCTTTTTCTCCCAACCAAGGAAAAGCTGAACTTGTAAGCCTTGTGCTACCGTTGAGGATAACTGAGTGCCACTGAAAAGCCAAAGTGAAAGGGCCAGTGCAAGGCAAGGAACATGTCCAACTTACTGTAAGGACTGTCTCGCTAATGCTGCCTACAGGGGTGGGACTCACCACTTCTCTCCAAAGTTTTATTTCCATCTTGTGTTCTGAGGGATGATGTAAATGTACAAAAAATTCATGTTCTTTGCAAGACAGACACAGAAGACTATTTGCAGTAAATAAGAACTTTCATCCTTCTCATCTTTGTCCTATAAACCTGCTCTGGAGAGCTCACATTTTTAAAAGACAGCTCTCTAACACTTCCGTAGCAGGAAGGGGGAAAAGGCACATTTTTTGTTCAGTTGTGAAGTGGTACAATATTGCAGATTTGCCCTCTGGAACTTTCCCAGTGTGTATCAGTCCATAAAACTATAGAGCACTAGAGAAAGAAATATGCTTTCAAGAGGTGAACTCTGACGTTAGGTGGTAGACAGAAATCATCAGTAACTTCCATCCTGCAACATGTAAGAAGGTATAATGATCCACAGGCACCGCAAAGCAACATTTTATGCCTATTGTGTTGATAGCAGGGTTTCTGGGCTGCACCAGTATTACAAACAGTTACTGTCATTATGGTGTCTTAAGAAACGAGTCAGCTAATAAAGACAAAGTTTGTTTTGTGTTGTTTTGGTTCCTTTTTTTTAAAGCATAGAAAATAATATCCGTTCAGCTCAGGTATCTTAGAAAAATGTTCCTTTCTACCAACAAAGGAAAGATGGGGGGAAGCATAAGACATCAGCAGATACTTCTCTTTTGGAAGAAAGAACAAGAAAACAGTGTAGCAGCAAGATTTGTGCTTATTAAAAGATAGTGCTAGAGCTCTAGGCAACATTTATCAGACACAGTCACAAAAGTCTAGTGTGGGATTTACCACTGCCTATCACTGCGAAAAAATAACAACTAATGAAGCCTGCATTTGTTCAAGCAAGTCAAATATCCCATTAAAAATCCTAGTTGGCATTTCCAGGTAGGAAAAGCAAGAAAATACATTTTCCAGAGGGGTTGTTCGCTAGAAATGAATCTAACGGAAGTTTTTCCCCGGTGGCCTGACCAGCAAGCTCCTGATGCTGACTGCCTTGTATGTGAGGTATTGAGGTGTGGAGGACTGGCCTTGGCCGCCCAAGATGGTCATAGGTTAGTGTGGGTCATTGCACCGCTTTGATCCAGATAAGAAGATAATAATTTCTTACCTCTAATAGGAAAAGAAAAAACAAATGCTTCCCTCTCCAAAATCTCAGCTCCTTGGAGGTGCTTCAGGCAGGCCTACTGGTAGAAAACTGTCTTGGCTCTCAGCAGGTGGTGGCATGCCTGTGGCACAGTGCCTTTGAAGCACTGCACGTATGGTTCCTATGGCCAGGACAGGAATTGGCAGCAGAGGCAGGGTTGGTTTGTTTTTTCTGGGGGACATGGGGGTGGGAATTTTATTTTAGCCCAAATCTGACATAGGTTGTGTTTTGGGAGAGTGTCCTCCTCCATGTCTGGTCATGCAGAAGGGGATTTATTTCCTTTCGCCTGGGCTACGTGACGTGTGGATGCAGCTGTAGTGAGGGAATGGTGCACAGCTAATGACTCCTGCTTTCTGAGTCCACGTGCCAGATAAAACTTGTCAGCAGACTTTATCATCTGTGTATGGCAGGGTGTCCAGGGAGGAAAAGAGAGAACATGGGTTTGGGAATGTGTAAATTGCCTGTTGCATGACATGGAAGCATCAGAGAGGGGGCAGATATATGCTTCATACATAAACTGTGTGAGCTTGACAGGTCTGTGTCTGCCCCTTGGTCTCTCTTGTAAGATGGTCCATGAATACCAGGAGTCAGATTTCTGCCCATCTGCACATGCTCTCTCTTCCTACACAGTGCCATTTAGATTATCAGTGGCTTGGTCAGGTGCAGTAGCATTTCTGACTGCAGAGCACATAGCCAGACCGAAATTCCCAGTGTGTGGAGAAGTAGCAGGAAGAGCTGCTGACTCCAGGCCAGATGCTCATTTGAGCCACTACCTGCAAGAAGCAAAAAATGCCTAAAAGTATCTTACAGCAAAATTATATTTTGGTGGCATATTATCAACATTTAACTCACTGTAGACCAAGGTATTCAAACTACTGTATTTTGGTTATCACCACTAGAATCATCGGAACATCAAAACCCATACTGCTTCATTTTTTCTCCATTTGCAAATATCTTTGGTGAAAGAAATTGAACAATAATTTTACTTTTAGTAAGGGTAATTGTTAGAAAGGATCCTCTAGTAAAAGATGATGATTAAAGTGTTTTTGTACATTTTTTACTCCTACAGAATTTAATGTACAAGTTGTTGTCTTTTTCTCACAATGTGCAAGCTCAGAGGTAAAGAATCTGTAAGAGAGACGAATAGCTACATGTGTGTGGGATACAAAAAAAAAGATTGCAAGCTAGTCTTTAATCTGATGGTAATCTCTGTTTTTAAGGCAGCATGCTTTGCTTTCTGTGTATTAATTAAAGTATAAACTGGCTGCTAAGCTTATCTTTACAAAGTAGGAACTATTAATATTCTTCTTTTTTGTGCTTCTTTTCATTGGCTTTTCAGCTAAGGCACAGAAACGCCAGCTGAACCAATTAGCTAGCTAAAGTTTAAGGCTTATTACACATGCTAAGAAATGAAATTCTTGAACGTACAGTAATGAGGTACCTTAAAATGCAAGAGAGTGGGCAGATGCAATCAATCAAAATAAATCCATCGGTGATATTCTCTTTAACACCTTATTGGTACCTATAAAGTGAAAGTAGACCAGCAGTGATCAGAATAGAAACCCTCTGATTAAAATTCAATTTGCTTTCCCTTTCCATAGTTGAGAAGACTCCATTCAGCAGGTAAGGGTGAATGCACTCTGGGAAAAACAAGCAGAATTAAATGAAGACATCATCCGATTCAGATCTGGAAAAATAAACCTTCTGCTTCTCCCTGAAATAAGCAGCCTGACATTACATATTAGCATTGTAAAAAGAGTAAAATAAATCCGACAATTGGAAAGATTGTGTGTTTTAGATAAACATTTTTGTTGTTGTTGTTGCCTGAGACCATATATTTTTGTTTTCACCTCATTAACCTGAAGACAGAAAGAAATTAATTCTTGGGAATGCTGTAATGTACTAGGAGTGTTTTAAGGTTCAGTACTCAATGCAATTCATTTCCTCAACACTTAGCAATAATGCTCACATACATTTGTATGTATAACATATGAATATGAGCTGGTACTGTAGTGGCAAGAATGCTTTTGTCCTGTGAGGAAGCTGTCTTATTGCAGACTGTCAGCTCAGACCGACTGTGTTGAATGCCACCAGCTGGCACCGGGATGGGATGGTCGGTTTCTGCAGTGGACAAGTGGGGCTGCGGGAGTAGGCGTATTTTCAAGAGAGACTTTCAAAGTTTTATTCTCTGAAGTGCCATTAGTAGCTCTGCACTTAAGCGGCTACCTCCCCTGCTTTGAAAATGTATCCCTGGCCTTATTTTTTTTAATCCTCTTCTAAAGCTTAATTCTCCTTCTGGTAGTGGCCACACTCAGCAGGGACTGAATCAACCCCTGCTGTCTTCAGTGGGAATTCAGGGCAGGTAAGCAAGAGTCTAGTGGGTACCTAAATTGTCTGCTAATACCAACCCTTGGCTATTACACATAACGTAAGCTAATATACACATCTCTAACTCGGTGACTTTGTCCAGGCAGAAAGATTCTTTTCAGCAGATCAAGAAAATTTTAAGGAAATGCCCACTGACATCACCATGATTAATATCGCACTCAGCTTTTGATAATCTCTTTAAGACAGTGGGAGAATCATCATATTCGGAGCTGTGCTGCTGCCAGACTTGATGCAGGAACCCCACAGCTTTCAATGGGAAGACCAAAGATGTTGCAGAAAGTAATGATCCCAATTTTTGTGTAGCATTTTCCAGACATAATTAATGCTATGATATATTGTGCGGTCTATCAAAGGTACAGCTGCTTGGGAGAGTGTAACATCAGGATCTTCAGATCCTGTGCTAATTCCTGTGAGTTTTTATATTGTCTGCCTCAATTCCCTCTGAACTATCAATTTATCAAGCCAGACTCATTTGGGATGCAGCTGCTCCTGGGGTCTTACAGATCTCAGTGTGCAACCTCATTCCCACATCCCTGCCATAAGCTCCTACCAAAGCAGCATGCAGTTATTATGATATTCTTCATCTCATCTTCTGAACTGCCACTGTGTATTCTGTGCTCTTCCCTGGTCACCATGTTTCACCCCACAGGCAGCTGCAGTTCAGTGTCAGGTGAAACAATTCTTGAGTGCAAATTTTTCTAAAATGTTTTTAGACCCTTTTAAAATGAAAGTGGTTTTATAAGGCCTGTTATTATTCTACTTCCACAGAAACATTTAAAGCATGAGTATTGTCTTGGCAGGGTTGGCTAGGAAACATGGTTGATGTAGTTGATGCTTTAAAAAAATATCTACTATTTTAAAAAAATAACTACGATTGTAGTTCACTGTTTGGTAGGTTACCAGAGGAGACACTTCATCAGCTCAGTTTCATTTGGAAAGAGCTGCTTCAGATCTCATGGGGTCCTGTCTTCCTTAGCTTGCTGCCTCTCTTGCGTCGATCTCCCCACTGCCTCCCAGAACTGACTTGTTATGATTTACTGATAACCAGGCAATCTCAGGTTAACTTGTTTTCTTCTGAACTTTTATCAAGTTAAGTTTGCTCGCTGACTTAGCTGTCAGTGCTAGCTATCTGGTTGGCTCAGTAGTAGCAGTTCTTTATACTCTTTATACCTGCCTGCTCTTTCTCTGGACAGTGCTTGTACCACTATGCGCTGCTAAACATTTCCCTTTGCCTTTGCTGGCGTACCTTTATCCTCATCAACAACCATTTCACGGTTTCAGTTCACAGTGTGCTTTTTCAAGGATGCTGAAAAATGTAGAACAGTTTTATTGCTACATATCCCAACATACAACAAGAGCGTTTAATTGATATAGCTCATTTTGTTCCTTCCCCTCGCCCTACTCAAGTTTGCAAGGAGATGGGCAGACAAATGAAACCTCAGCATTAAACTTGCACCCAAGCAGACATGCTAGACAGGCGATGCATCAGATTTTTGTTTATGTTTTTGAAATGAGCTTAGTTTTCATATATGTTAATAAGATAATGGTACCTCCTTTTTTTTTTTTTTTCCCCTGTCATAGACATTTTCACAGTTTTAGGTTTGGATACAGCTGACTTTTGCTGCCTGGACTTCTAGTTGAATCTTTTTAATTTATATCTTCCCTTAAAGAAAAAAAGTGTGAGAGAAAAAGGCCATGATGGCTTAAATGCCGCCATCACCATATATATTTCATCTCTTCTCAAGTTCTGCCTCTGCAGGGGTCCCTTCACAGAGTCCTCTGAGGACTCTTAGCCTTGTTCTACCACTAGCTTGCTGTTGAAAGCCTGTGCTGAAGAATTATTTCTTTCTTACCATTAAATAACAATGTGCAGAAAAACACTTCTAGAAGTTAATTTTGCATGTTACAATACAATATGGACTTTCACTCAGGGTAACTGGCTAATTCACTACAGGCACCATCCAGAAAATTTGGTAATTCCTTTTTCTGAATAAGGTACATTCTTGAGAAATAAATGCACTTTTCCCCATAAAAAAAAAAAAAAAGGTAACAGTTAGGAACAATACAGCCAAAATGTTTTATTTGGGCAATACAAATACAATCAAATCAAAAATATCACAGATTTTCATACATTAGTAAGAAGTTACTGTACACTTGAACAGTTGCCATTTTTACAGCTAACAAAGCTTTACCTTTATTAAAATGTATTTTCCTCTCACATAAAATATACACTTTTCACTGACGTATTTTACATCATACACCTCTCTGGGATAAGAAACATTTCACAAACAATGCACAACAGAGGCCATCTTCTCTAAACCCATACAAAATATTACATAGAAGCGAGAAACACTGGTATATCCTACTAGGCTGCAGCCCTCAAATGTCATAGTCTGTTGCTACTAAAAATACTACATGCATCATAAAATGCTGTACATCGTTTAAAGTTTGGACTTGTCAGATTTGATCCTAGTTCCACACGGTACTGTGTAGTGAGTGTTAAACGTCGACTTTGTATTAATGGCACACTGACTCTTCCTTTGTGTTCACATCTGCAATTAAAAAACCCTCGAACGATGTTCCTAATGCCAGAGCAAACGCAAATGATTTTGCAATATAACACCACGGCTGATCATTTGATACCCCGTGTGCCTCGCAGACACACAGTCTGCTCCGTCTTCTGACACATAATAAACATCTGAAATGAAACCCTTGATCCATTGAAATAAATGGAAGTCTTGCCATCGACTCCAATGGAAACAGATTTTAACCCTGCAGTGGTGTTATATTTCCCTTACAATTAGTACAATATAAAAGGAGGGAAAAAAAGTTCTGTGAAGAAGGACTCCAGCCATGCTGCAATACAGAGATCACTGGCAGCGAGAATCGCTGTAATGTAAGGTTTCCATAAGAGCTTCCCCGGGGACTACCAAGAACTGTTCTTTCATAATAATTTTCTGATTTAATTTGGAGAACAGATGCAGGAAATAAATACACTCATCCCTACAGGCTGTTGCTGAGATTTGGAAAGAATTAGGGACTCTGTTAACTTCAGGTTAAACTAATTAAAAAAACATAGAAAAAGAAAATGTCACTATATTTTAATCCTGGGAGAAGTTCTGTTGTTAACCTAATGAACGAGTTATGGAAAAGCGATTTTTCTCCCTACCCATTGTACAGCAGTAAGGTTACAAGGAAGTTACCAAGTGGCTTTGGAAAAAAATTTCCATATTTTTTTAAGAGGCTTTTTCTTTAATTGCAAATAGGAAGATCTGCCCAGTTACTGAGACAGATACTCTATGTACTGTAGCATTGTTCTTGTAATGTTCTTTCTTGGCTTGAGTCCCTCCCGAAAGGCACCAGCTGCTTCCCGGTGCCCAGCCCCGCGGCTCCCGTGGGATGTGGAGGTTCTGAGCTGCCCCCGGCACGGCCGCAGCTGCTGTGCCTGAGGTTTTGGAGGAGTCAGGCTAGCGCTAGGGTCCGGGAAACGTCCACCCAAGCCCGGTATCTCAAGGCGCCTTTCAGACATCAGCTTCTCTTTTTGCACAGGTTGTTCTCGTCCTGCTGCCAGGCCGGCTTTACACAGAAACACCCTTCCTACCTTATCTCATCGCTGGGGATAACATCCCCTGCCAGGATTTCTTCAGGTACCTTTGGATAGGGGATTGTTTCTCTTCAAAAAAACCCTTCAATCCTCATAAATAAGGCATCCATTTAATTTAGTTACTGTAAACCACTTTTTAAAAACTAAAATCCTCGCCGTATCCTGTCATCTTGAGATGATTTATTTAGAAATGAATAAAAAAGATTAATATATATATATATAAGTATCCTTTTCTAATTGTAACACAATGTACAATCTGCAACCTGATTCTGGAATAAAATACAATCCTTAACAGAAGCAATGTGAACGTAGGGAAAAGTAATTCAATAATCTCCCATTATTCATGCATTTACCGTATTAAGATGGCTTTGTCTTCTCTGTGGCTAATGGTCACTCAGAGAGAGGAAATGCAGCATTTTTGCATTACCCGCAGCCTCACACCGCAGTGCTGCAACGCTGCTGTAGGACGAAATCCTTACTGTAACCGAGGATCCACATGGTGACTTTGTCAGGCTAAGAGATGAATGGGTACAACAGGAACGTGCTCTTGGCATTGGATTTGGTAGTTGAGAAATGCTCTGACCTGGTTGCTGCTTGAGCCAATGTAGGCAGTCTGGTTTCACTCAATCAGCCCCGTAGGAGCTTTAGGAAAGTGCTTTCTGTGCTGCTGATTGATGATGTTTAAGCAGAATTTGATGCAGTTGGATTCACACTAGTCATGGGAATATATTTTTGCAGCAGTGCAAGGGTGACCAGTGTACTATGATGAATTATATTTCCTTGGATTCGCTTGGCTTATACTGTTATCAGCTATAAGCAAGCCAGAAAACAAACAAATACAATATCTGATCTTTTGACACAGATACTGTACATTGGGCTCAAAGCAGAAATTTCATCAGCAGAAGACAGATAAAGGTGCGATGGGTATCGTCCATAATGTGAAATCTGGCTCTGAAATTATGTGAATGGCACATTATACAGAAGCACTTCCAGGTTGCACTCGGCATTATTCTTAGATTTACTATATAATTTAGGCAACAATTTATTTGTGAGAAAGCTGCCTGTGCACAAATAAGGGCAGAAGTTGGCTTTTCTTTTATCTATATGCTACTTTATTTGTCCTGGAATAAATTACAGCATTATTTGCTGACATTTGCCAATACCTCAGCTAAATGTTTACAGTTCTGAAATTCATTAAAAGTAGGTTGTCACGGCTGATTTTTGTTGAGTCTGATCATTAATAAAATCAGAACAAATTTACTTAATCTAAATTAGACTGTGGTTTGGGACACTATATAAAAATGATTATTTCTTTTCCAGTTAAGGTGTGTGTATGGGATATCCTTTATACATATAATCATATCTGTAGTTTTTTATATTCATGTCTTGTGCCTGAGTATATGAACATGCGGCGCATGCTTGCTTTCTTTGGATTACTAGTGTGTCTTTCATTCAGTAAGGTCGACTGTTGGAAACATTTTATAATTGCTTAGTATTAACTTGTCTATTTTACTGTGCCCCTGAATGAGAGTCGAACACCTCTGTTTGTAGGCTGACTTTTGTTCTTTTACATATTTTAATGTAATGGTTCTACCTTGCTCTCTGCAGAGTGGAAATAAGGGAGGGAAGTCCAATATTTGCCATGAATGCATTATGGAGATTCATAAGTAAATACACTGGGCCAACTTCCACTTTCTCTTATACTAATCTCAGCATGGTTTACTTCATTTAAACCACTAAGGTTTCTTGACTGCAAAGCTGAAGCCGTAGCAGAATGTGGCAAGCATTGTAAATTTGTTGTATATAGCTCCTCTGCACATGCAGGGATGGTAGAGCAGCTCTGCAGAATAATCCTGCTGGGTACCAGGAGTATGCTGCCAGGTAAAAAGGCATGCTGCACAAAAACACATACCTAGCTCAAAGGTGACAAAATTTGTTGTGGGGAAGTCAGCATTGACACGATAAAGGCAAAATTTTCTTTCTCATGGAAAATCCAGAGACTAAGTACATTGTATACAGATCTACAGAGAAGAGCTGTACTAAGAAAATAACATGATGATATTTTCTAGAATACCTTTGCCATATGGATCATGATTTCACACGTTCCCAAAAGTTGGATCTTCCTTCCTTTTGGTCTTAGGATCAAGGGATTTGTACTTTCATTGAACCTTTTTGATTTTGTATTTATTTTAATAGGAGCATTGTGTTATTGTGGGTCATTATTTCTTACATCATATATGTCAAACCTGGCAAGTTCCATTTAATACATTCTTTTTGAAAAAAATAGTTTTGTACTTGTTGAATAACACTGAGGATTCACCTCAATAATTTATTTTACAATTAAAAGAATACCGGTCTTTTGCAAAAAGGTTTTTTTAACATTTAAGATATTAAAATGAATTGAAAAACATTTGTTTTCATTCATCAGCTTTATGTAAAATGGACCCCCCCCTCAGATTTTCAAAGTCAGCATGATGTAATGGGGTCCCATGAAAAAACAAAGGGGTCAGACTCCAACTATGCTCATACTGAATTCTTTACACATGTTTTTTCTTTTTTTAAGGCTCATTTTAACAAACACTATTTCAATTCACATTTACTCAGGGTCTTCCACCTGGGAATCTCACAGGCTATGCTGCATTAATAGGAAGGCTAAAGACTCCCTCTGTCAGTGTGCCAGGGACTATCACTACGGTCTATCAAATATGAACACCAGAAAACTCTTTCATTTGCCTGCAAGGGATTAGACGATGAAAATGGGAATCTACAGTCCATACATCCCTGCATGGGGGAAATAACAATATCGCTTCTTTTGCCACACAGGGAAAGTGTCGCCCGAGAAGGCACTGCATCCCACCTGTCCTTTCATCTTTCATTGTACACAGAGCAGTCATCACATTACAAACCAGCAATAATTCTCTAGCATTGATTAGATTTATGTAGGTGAAGGATTGTACAAATGTTTACTTTAACTGCTAGCAGTTGACATGGAAGCTTTATGTTCTGAACCAGTGAATAATGCTAGGCTTTCCCTTCATGCTCCTTAATGCTTTTTTGACCTTATTTGCCTGTAAGTAGCTTTGCCATCAAAAGCTGTAATTCTGCTGAGTGATTTCCCAAATGCAAGAGGAGTCCTACCGTGTAATACTTGCCAGATCTCACAGTGTGCAGCATTACATTACATGCAGCGTTTACTACTGAGTGATTCATTTTGCAGTCCAGCTAGTACCATCCTATAATTAAATAGCAAACTCATGCCGTGTAAAGGTCAAACGTATCAAACCTGCCAAAACAAAGGCCACATGTGTGTGGGACTCAGGAGATTGAAGACCGAAGTCAGCATATATAAGATATCCATTCATTAGCTTAGAAATTAGGACTTGCCATGGTAAGCAACTTATTTGCTGTAGATGTACTGCACGCGAATGTACTGCAGTGTTGCGGCTCATGCACGTGACTTAAAATGGGCTTTAGCTTTGTAACCTGTGTCAATTCTGCTATCGGCTGTATGAATTTTTTGAAAGAGAGGCATTAACAACACAGTAACTTTGCTTATACATTTGCTTTGATCTTGTTTTTCGAGCCGTGTAATCAAGAGCTGGTGCTTGATAGCTAAGATTGGGTTTTATCTGTCAAGCTTTGTTAAGCTTTTAGAACCTAACAGGGAGATTAGGTTTTGAATACGGGCTTTGTATCCTAACTCCTTATGTAAATAAGTTTAAGAGACATGACAACACTTTGCTCCCTGGGTGTAATACAAAATATACAATAGTGTTATATATTAGACCTGCTCTGTAAGAAAAAAGAATGAGCAGGTTATAGTAGCGTTACTGTGTCCAGAAGTGTTCATAATCCATTTCTCTTGTCCTAGAAATGATCTTTATTCTGTCTCTTACGGAACTCATCCTATCTGCTGTTTGTTTTGCACAGGTAAAAATAATTCAGACCCTTTTTAATAATTTGCTACTCCAGTTTTAATTGGAAATGTCTAAGCTGGTTCTTGCTTCATTCCCTTCTAATATAGTTTGACCCTGGTCCACAGAGGTGAAATCAAACTGCAATAACGTAGTTGGATTGACATCATATTTAAATCTGGTGTTTCACTGTAATTGATTTTGCACTGCACACAGCGGGTAAATTAAATACAATATGTAAGTATTAAATGGATATACTTGAGCCTCCTGTTAAAACAACTTTTGTCTTTCAGCTCTGTCTTTACAGAATGAAACTGTATTATGAACAACCCTGTTCAACTGAATCTACTGTAGACACTGTTATATTTTTCTTGGGGAGGAGCTACACTGTGCAAACACATTGGAGGTCCTCAAAATACTGTATTTTGTTGTTGAAGAAAAATTGAGAAATAACTATTTTGCAAGATCCTATTTGATGATGCTTACATGTAGTTTTTCTTGAGTATCGTACAGGATTGAATTAGCCAAATTACCCTACCTGGCAACTTTTGCAACGTCATTGAGAGCAGGGGCTTCTTTGGTGCTAGATCATTATCCATATTTATCAAAGGAAAGATACAAGAGTGGAGCAACAACATTATTTGAATCGCTATGGTTATGAAGACATATAAAAATGATAACTGCTGAGTAAATGTTAATAGACAACATTGTCTGCTGGGGATGGTGAAAGAGTAGTACCCATTAAAGAGGAAAAAAAAGAAACCAAATCCCTAGGAAAGCTGTTTTCCCTCTTGTCATAATGACCAATGCTGTTAACAGGATTTCTAATGGATGTTTTATACTCTTCCCTAAAAGTATGTTACTAATATAAGTCTTACTTTGTCATATTTTATGTATTTATTTTCAGCATATAAAAATGTAGCAGGCATCCTGTCTGCTAAAATACGCTTGTAATTGAGCTTTAAAAGCCTGGGTAAGCTGCTTCACAAAAGACACTGATGATAATTGGGAAACCAGCCCATCACAGTTCAAACATTAAGTATTGACATTAGACTGAAAGGAGAGCTAATTCTGAAACAAGTGAGGAAATTCAGGTCCATCTCCAGTTCACATTATTGACTTGGTTCCTGTGCCCAGCTGAGTCTCTGGGCTATGATGGACCTCAGTTCCTCAGCCAAGAAACAGATCTACGCTGTAGTTGCCTTCTGTTTCTAAATTCCACCAGTGAAACATTAAGTTTTAGGTCTAGCAGATTAGCATTTGGTTCATTTTTCTGACCAAGAGTTATTAGAAAGACATGTCCTTAAGCCTGGCATACTTTGCAAAGTAAAGCAAAAACTTATAATTAAAAGTAAGCACCTTTGAAATACTCCAAAGTGTCATTACTTGGGCATTAGCCAATGTGATCTGTGGAAATCCATCAGCAGATTAAAACTGATCTTGGGCAGAGAGGGCTTTTTTGTTAATTTAATTTAATTTAATTTATTTTAATTTTATTTTGTTTTATTTTATTATTTTATTTTATTTTAAACCAATGAGTCAGGTCCTTCTATTGCATAAAGCAATTCCATTGACAGCTGCTGAAGCTACAGATTGTTAATACACAATTTGGTTCTCTGTGGTGTTACAGGCAGGCCTCTACTTGAAAAGAGAAGGATGAAAAATGGAGCTTTATTCCCTCAGTTGTGCAAATATCGTCTATTTCACATGGTAGAAAGTTCTGATTTATAATTTTGCCCTCCAGAAATGTCTTCCCTGACACTGCCATGGTACCCCAGTAATATCATCACCTCCGTTTCACCCTCTCCAGATCAGGATGGCCAACTCCTGCCCTGGAGAGGTGGAGCTGCCTCTTGGAGCACCATGCCCAGAGCCTGGAGCAGGTGCCGTGGCACCCCTCCTGTCCCTTCATGTTCATAGGGTCAGGGTCTGTATCTTGACTCATTTCTTTTTCTAGATAGATAAAGATTTTAAACAAAATCTATCCTTTAAATCATGGCACTCACTTGGCAACCAGTGAGCATATTATACATATGTGTGATTTTAGAGCAAGTTATTAACGCAGCAAGATTATTTTATTTATTCCAATTTCACTGTTCACAGCTCAGCACAAAGCCAGAACTACTTCATAGTTCCTGGTAAATCACCTTAAAAACATGCTTTCATTATTTGTCTGGATGTACTTTTGTTTTTCTAACATATTTTAGCTCTAATACATGTAGTATCATTCACATGTTATTGTCCTGTTGGCTTTTTAATACTAAGCTTTGTGTTGCAGGACTTATTTATTCTTTTAAATTGTCTTATCATATGATAACATACTAAGCCTTTTGCTCTGGATCACCAAGGAAAATATATTTGTGGAATGAAGAGCAGATGGCACCGAACGAAGGCGTTATTCAGGGTACTGCTGTTTACTGCTCTGTTAAATCCTCCCTGTATTAGTAGAGTAATTAAAGTATAAGCTAGATGCAGCATTTTTGCTCAGGGCTCGATATGATAGTGTATCCTTAGGCTTCTCAATTACTGCAATGTAAAACGGAGAGAAAAATCAAAAGTCTATCAGGGAAGAGGAATAATCAATAGTTACAAGCTATCAACAACAAGGCAGTACTTATTAAAGCCAAGGGGCAAGCTCAGCGCTGTTCTGCACTGCAGGATCCTGTTAAGCCGTGCAGGGCTGCATGGGGCTGTGCCATACAGGAACCCCAGAAATATTTGGCTGAACCAAGCTAACCCTGCTAACGTTTTATTGCATGGGGAACTGAGTTTGATTGTACAGAATACATACACTCCCAATTCAGTGCTTTATACATTTTAATTGAAAAGCCTGAATCTAGAATGAGAAGCAATCTGTCTTGCAACCACTGATCTAGAAGAACTGAATAAATAACCAAGTCTGTGGCATGGTTCGTATGGCTGCCAATCAACACCCGTCATTCTTCTGGCTGGAGAGAAAACAATAATGCTGGGAGAATTACCATTAGCTCTGCTAAAGCTTTCCCTCAGCCCTAGGTAAAACAGTAATGCTAAAGTCAGCCCAGTGCAAGTATGGCCGGGACACGTGAAGGCACCCAGAGTGCTGGCAGGCTTGGTGTCCTTCTGAAGCAAGCAGTGGCCAGCAGACTGGTGGCAAATGGGAGGCACACGTTACTCCTGCAGACAGAAAAAGGTGTGGAGCATGTCTGGTGGGGTCTTCACTAGCACTGCTCCAAGGCACACCATGTCTCCCTCGATTCAGATGATGCTCTAGCAGGTCTGCATGTACATGTTTTGCTGGCACAACACAGTGCTACCAGACAGCCCAGTGAATTAAGACAGAGTGGTCCCTTTGCCTTTGCACAGCATTGTGAGGTTGTTTTGCACTCTGCCTCAATTTTTTCTTTCCTGTTTGTTTCTCAAATGTTGGCTTATGTCTCAGGAAGATGGGAAACACATCCCAAGGAGAGTGAGAAGGATGAGGGCAGCCTAGTCCCTGGTGCATGTGCCTGGCTGCGATTGTCTCTGGGGGCTGAGGAGGTACGACCTGCTGCACTGCCCCTGCCCCGTTCCCCCGTTCTGACATAAGGGTTGTCCTTCAAGGGGGTAAGCATTTTCAAAGCGCTTGGCCACTGCATATAATTTATGGAGACCACCATATCTCTGCTGCATTGCTTGGGCAAGCAGAAGCATGACTCCAGGCTGCAAACAAAAGGCGCTGGACGCTCCATATCCACCGAAGCTAGCAGCCTTTCCCTGGCATGACCCCTTGCTGCTGCTGCTGAAGCCAATGAAAGTTTCAAATTCAAAGTCTTTACAGCTGCTGTTTTTTGTCTGCTGTATGAACTATGTTATTGCAGTCACTTTTCTGTCCCATGCTCTGACATTGAACACCAGTATAGCACCAGCCACATAAAATGCAGTTAGGCATAGAGGCTGCCATTGATTTTAAGGCTCAGACAGAAGTGCTGCTGAGCTCTAAGCTGCTTTAAATGCTAAGGATCTTGTTTAAATTCTACATGTTTTGTACTTCACCTATTTTTTCATCAGAAGTCCAACTGTAATGTTGTGCTGGTTTTGGCTGGGATAGAGTTAATTATTTTCATAGTAGCTAGCATGGGGCTATGTTTTGGATTTGTGCTGAAAACAGTGTTGGTAATACAGGGTTGGTTTAGTTACTGCTGAGCAGTGCTTACACAGAGTCAAGGCCTTTTCTGCTTCGCACATCACCCCACCAGCGAGCAGGCGGGGGGGGCACAAGAAGTTGGGAGGAGACACAGCCGGGAGACCTGACCCCAACTGACCAAAGGGATATCCCACACCATATGACATCATGCTCAGCAAATGAAGCTGGGGGAAGAAGGAAGAAGGGGGGGACGTTCAGAGTGACGACGTTTGTCTTCCCAACTAACCATTGCGCGTAATGGAGCCCTGCTTTGCTGGAGATGGCTGAACACCTGCCTGCTGATGGGAAGTAGTGAATGAATTCCTTGTTTTGCTTTGCTTGTGTGCACAGCTTTTGCTTTACCTATTAACCTGTCTTTATCTCAACCCATGAGTTTTCTCACTTTTACTCTTCTGATTCTCTCCCCTTTCACAATGAGGGGGGGAGTGAGCAAGTGGCTGGGTGGTGTTTAGTTGCCAGCTGAGGTTAAACCACAACAAATAAGTTACATGATTCTGCTCCACCAGGGCAGCCAGCTGTGGCAAAGTCCATTTAAAAAAGAACATATTGTTTACAAATGAGGTTTGACGCTACTTTAGTCCTGACAGCTGTACCATATTTAGGGCGGCAGTGATACTATCCTGAATATTTTTTTTCATGCATATCATTTCAGTGCCAATATCAAGCAACACGCTACAGAAAAACACTGGTTCTTAAACTCGCACCTATCTGATTATTTCAATATATTATTCATATCACCTTTTTACTCTACCACATTTTAAAAATCTGTTTATGGAAAAGTGCTTTTAGAATGTATTAGCATTTGACCAGAATAGAGTATTTAATTCAGCATGGAAGCATTGACAATGAAGCATATATTATGCCTCCTACACAGCATTTACTGTCATTATAGTCGCCTACATATATTAAGTTTTGTTGTTGATGATTATGGATGAATATTAGTGAAAGAACTTTGTGCAAAATAAAACCATAGTTGGCCACCATCTGAGATTGAAGGAGAAAAGGGCATAAACAAATGGCTTGACTTGCAAATGATAAACTCATTGTTTTGAAACTATCTTAGGAAAATTAAGGATTATATTCAGTCATCTGAATATACTTGTTGCAGCATAGCATAAACCTGATGCCTTCAAGGTTCTTCTCTGCTCTGATTTCTGCCCCTGACCCTTTCTAAAGGCACTAACCAGGGCTTCAGACGAGTAAAGGCAGACAGAGACCAAGAGTGCGCGATGCGTTTTCCAGTCTGTGTCATTCTCTTGACTGAGTCAGTAGCGCAAAAGATCATGCAATTTTTTAGTGCCACTGCCTTTATCAGACAACTCCTTTATTGCTGTCATGGCACAGACCTGCATGAACGATGTATTAATTCCCTACGGTATGTAAATAGCATATTGGACATCATAGTCACTTTTGTCCCATGTGCAATGCTGTGCATTGTCATAGTGCTACACAAGCTAACTATTTTGTTAGCATTCATATAATTGGTGTCATTACATTAGAGACAAGGCTCTGTGGTGATGGTATTGGTGACAAACTGGGAATGGTTTGGAAGATTCACTACCAGTCTGCTGAGTCCCTGGTTTACCTTGCTCTTCTGTGGTGCTCTACATCAGTTACTCTTTAAATGATTGAGTGGGTGACCATATCTGTAGGTTATGCAAACCTACATGTGTGCCACAGACTGGTCCATGTGTTTTACGCTTGTGCCTTGTTTTGAAGTTGGATGTGCCAGGGGACTCTTGTGTGTGGGTTTGCAAATTTCCCCTAGGGCTGCTCTTGAAACCTGCCTCTGAGATCTTGTAAGAGATGTTGGGAAAAAAGCTGCATCATGTTTTCTCCTGGCTGAGTCTGAGCTGGTCTTTGCAGATCTCACTACTGATTCTGATCTTGTTGGTTTTGCCACAAATCCTGAGGTGACTGTGAGTTTTGCCTAGGTGGCACGACAGTAAGAACAACAAAGAAAAGACATAAAGAATAGTTTAGTATGGTGGGCAAAGATGATCTGGCAGGTCCTGTTGCGGCTGTAATGCCAACATTTTCTGTGTGACCTAGGAGAGATGAAGCAACCTGTTGAGCTTGGGGAAGGTACCAAATCCCGCACTGGCCATGGCCTGGCAGCTTGTGGGAGGGTGCAAGTGGCTGTGGGTTCGTAGGGGATCTGCTCTGCTGCTAAAAACTCCCAGCTTGAGCTGGCTCACGTTCTTCACTGTCATATTCTCCTGCTGACCCTGATTTAAAGGGTTGGGAGTGAGGGGGAGGTGTGTGAAATGGATTTGATTTGTAGGTGTAGGAGGCACTGCAGTCAGTGCTGAGGAAATCTGAAGACAGAGTGGATGGAGGCAGAGGAGAAGTCTCCCTTCCCTGGGTCAGAGCTGGGGAGCTCTACTGTGGTTTTGTCCAGGTGTTAGTCAGTAGCATTTGGGCTGCCTGTTCAACTTTACAGGTGGAGTAAGGAGCCGTGAGCAACAACACATGAGATGCTACAGCGGGCAGGAGACCACATCTCGGGGGAATACAACCATGACCAAGCAAAGCTTTCATATCTCTGCTCTGCCAAAACACTCAGCCTCGAGGGCGCTGAGGTGCCTAGGTAGTGAGGGAGATAGGCGCATCTCCCTGAGAAACCTTACATCCTGAAAGACCGTCTTCAGGAATTGTCCTGAAGCATGTGGCCGAACTAATTTCTCCATTTAATCAACATTTGCTGCATCATTAGGAAAACAGCCCTGCCCAGTCTGCTGTACCTCCCCAAAGTGAAGGCAGAAGCCAACAGGAGCTGCCATTCTGCCTTGCTTGGCTTCAGTTTAAACGGATGCAAAGTAAAAGACATCAACAAAACTAACCAATGCCCTGGGAAAAGATCAGATCACATTTCCTACAATAACTTATCCAACCCAATAATAGATCTTGCAAACATCTGTTGTCCAAGCCCAGGCTTTTGAAGTGCTGCGGACCCTTTCCATGAGTTGGGATACACAGAGATGATTAGATTTACCCATTGTAAATGATCGCTATTGATTTTGTTGAGGAGGGGGAATGGATAGGCATCAGAGGACAGCAGAGACTTTACAAAAAAAGAAAAAAAAAGAGGGTTTGTTTTTCCACTGGAGTAAATGGATGATTAAATCACCTGAGGGTCTTGCTGTGTGATTCTTGCTTTTCAGATAAAAAGTGCCAAGCAATCTAAACTAGTTCAGGTTGAAGCATGTACTAAGCTTTACATGGTATTCAATTCCCAGGTCAGTATTTCTTTAAGCTCTAGCTGGCTGGTCATTTTGACCATATATAAAGGCCGTTATATAAAACTGAACAGAAATTAATACAATCACTTGATAGCCAGAAGCTCATTCTTAGAGCAGATCTGCCTTGATGGTTATTCTAATTGCTGCTCTGACTGTGGGAGCAGGGACTGTGTGGCACTACCTCTTTCTCTGGGGTTGCATCTTATCTCCTGCAATTTTCTGAGTGCATGTTCTGTGCTGGCTGATCGCATTGAAAAAGCCAAAGGATTGAGAAGTTCAGGCGCTCGGTGAAAGGAGAGGCACAGCAATACAGATGGAGTGCTAAGATCTGTGCGTTTTAGCTATCCACTTCAACAAAACAGGCTGGAAGATTTGCTCAGAAATAAGCAAACAGATCCTGCAAGCGCAATTGTGTTTCCATCTATAGAATAATGCTGCCTGGATACCCTTCCTGGCAAACCATGAATCTCTTTGTGCTTTCTGATCACACTGTAAATCTCACTCGCTCATCTGTCATAAAGATTGATTTTTCTTTTATTGTTTTGTCAGTATATGGTTTTATCTCTTCAACGCCCTTCTCCTCCCCTCCATCCATAAGCTGATGTTTTGCTGAAGTGAATGTTGTGACGTCTATTATACGTTACTGAGCGAAGCTCTAAAACTGAGTCTTGCAAATTAGCAGACATCATGAAAAATAATATCCTGCAAGGCACGGCATGCTCTGACTGTACAAGCCTGCTCCCCTTTCTCTGGGTCTGGCATTCCCCTGGCACTCCACCTCCTGCTTTTCGCTTAGCTAAGCCTTTTCTATGGGAGCCACGAGACATTTGTGCGAACAAGAGTATTAGAGAAGGTCCAGGAGCAGTAACTGGAATTGCAGCTGTGTCCTCAAGGCACTGTTAGAGAGGTGGCACAAAGACGGGCAGAGGTGCTTGCCTCTTCCTGTGCCTTGGGATGCTCCCAGGTATCCCCTGAGCTGCAGCACAAGTAATTCAAGCCCCAGTAATTGCAGCATTATACTTGTTAACTTCTGAAGGCTGATAATTATTTTGTGTCACTATTGACAAAGTTGATGACTTTTTCTTTACCATATTAATTCAGTGACTTTTATAAGTGCATATAAAAAGGCATGTTTACTTTGATTAGACAAAGTGTGAATGTTAAATTACAGTCTGTACCATTGAATCTGCTATTTTTCTTCTGCCCGTTATTGTAGACCAATATTCTACTTTGGGAAGGCATTTAAACCTCTTCACAGTGATTGAAGGCAACGACCAACTTTTTCTATTCTATTTACACCGATCTCTATTTGATTTCCGCAGATATAAGAGGCTTCAATTGTAGGATCACCCTTATCTGTAGATGTAGGCTGAGCAGAGGCAGCACATAGTGCTCGTAAGCCAGGGAGCAGTCTCCTCGAAGAGTATTGCTAATTGTGTATGATTAGTTAAGCAGTTTTAAACAGTAGCTCAGACTTAGTCCACAGCCTGAACACACACAGACTATCAGCTGGCTACTTGTGACAGTACCTAGAGACTTCTGGCTGTGTACAAGCTGTGCTGTACATCACGGGCCTTATTTGCTGCACTCAGATTCTCTGAGAGAACTAAAAATTTGGCATACTGTCGATTTAAAGCAACTTTCCATTTATAAAAATGCATGTGGGATGGAGTCATTAGAATAATAAATTGTAATGCTTATATAACACTTTAAATCTCTACGAAACACATTATAACTACAGCTGTTTCACAGCCCTGAGAACTCTGTAGAAGGGAGATAAAAATGCCCTAATGCCCTGCCCCTGGGCATGGAGCTCAGCTGGGCAAAGGAACCCTGGCGGGTCCCAGCTGACTCAGGACTAGGCTTAATTAATGAGCTCTTCTGAAATCCACTGGTGAGAGACAGCCAGCTGCCCCATGGAGGAGTTGCTCTTGGTCAGCAGAGGAGACTGAGCCCTTCCCCGTCCTACTGGCTCTGGCCAGGTCCCCACCATCACCACCACCATCCATTTTGTGCATCTAGGGTTCTAAGAGTCCCTCGCCCCACGCGGCTGGGGTGAAAACCATGAAGTAGTGGTCCCTGCAGCTGAGGGGTGTGGGACCTGCCCTTCCCACCAGTGGGAGGACACTGCTGAGGGACAGCATGGTGATGGGCTGCTGTGTGGCACCATCCCTGCTGCCTTGGGGCACTTCTGCTCATTGCCAAGCCCAAGGATGGGATTTCATGTGGCTGTTTCTCTCCACAGCCCAGTGTGCTGACCAAGGGAGAGGGTGCGGAGAGCCCCCCTGGGGAAGGGAGAGGAGGAGGGCGAGGGCGGGCTGGAGGAGAGGGGATGCTGAGGGATGAGTGGCAGGCTGCTGCTGCACTGATTTTAGAGCTAAATCAAGAGGACCTCTTTTCTCTCTTAATTTCTATTTTTTTCACATCTTCGCAGACCATTTTAGTACAGAATAATTTCCCAAGCTCAGATCCTCATTTAAATTTTTATATTATCTGTTTTAATTTTTTTTTTCCCCTGATTACACTGAAATGTTGGGCCAGATCCTGTGCTGGTATGGACCGCTCTCCCACATCTTTATCTGCATATACCATCAGATGTTATAAATATTAGTGGACAAGCAAGTTACAAACAATTTTATGATGGTGGGAAACTGAGAGCATTGCAGCTGGAAGATCTTTGGAGGACATTAACGGGAGAGCCACCTGTAACTGCTCCTCAGAAGTCAGCCTGTCTTTATGAATAATGGGGGAAAACCTGCTTACAGAGGCATACAAACTCAGTTTAGTTTTGGTTTGTTTTGCTTCTCTTCCCCAGTAAATCCATGTGTCTTTCACAGTACATTCAAAGGTGAAAGAACAGTAAATAACATCTCATCACACTTCTTAAATCTCAGATTGGTGAACTGCTATAGTCAGTCATGGCCCTTTTGGTCCTGAAGGCAAGCCTATTTATTGCATGTGGGAGAGGGCAGTTGTGACACTGTGGCGGTGTCCCTGCTTGAAGAAGATGAAAGACCTACAACTCTGATGAAGATGAAGCTCTCTACAACTACCTGAAAGGAGGTTGTAGTGAGGTGGGGGTCGGTCTCTTCTCCCACGTAGCAAGCAACAGGACAAGAGGAAATGGCCTCAAGCTGCACCAGGGGAAATTTAGGTTGGATATTAGGAAAAACTTCACTGAAAGGGTAGTCAGGCACTGGAACAGGCTTCCCAGGGAAGTGGTTGAGTCGCCATCCCTGGAGGTATTTAAAAGATAGGTGGACATGGTGCTTAGGGACATGGTTTAGTGGTGGACTTGGCAGTGATAGGTTAACGGTTGGACTCGATGATCTTAAAGGTCTTTTCCAACCTTAACAATTCTATGATTGTATGATTCTATGACTGGCAAGGCTTCTGCAGGAAGCCACAAAGATATCACGGATCCCAAGAAACTCCTTTAAACAGTTGAGGAGGAAAGGAACTGAATCAGTTTTACCCAAGAGGGCCCTGGTTGCCAGTGGCATGTGGCAGAGGAGACACAGCATGGTCCTCCAGCCCCAGCGGGGCAGTTGCCCGCCCAGCCCGAGGCAGTGGTGGAGGGCGATGGGAAGGGGACAGCACTGCAGGAGCACACCCCCGCCCTGCCAGCCCCGTCTGCTGGGTTGGGCCCTCCCTCCCTGTAGGGCAAAAATGGAGAATAGGGCCAAAGAAAACCTGCATCTTTCTGTGGACTGAGAGCATCTGCCGCAGCCCTCTGAAAGGTCACTGTGATGGTCACATATTTTTTAGGCAGCTCCTCATTTTCATAATGTGAGAGATTTCTAAAGTTAATTATGAAATCTTTAGTATTAAATATTCAGGAACACTTATTTTGAATACCTCAGGTTTAATTTAGGTTCTTTGAAATTTTAATATCTTGCTTTAATATTTAATGCTACCCTGACACGAGTATAGAAATTTAAAGTCTATTCTTTGAATGAAACGAGTCCTGGATTTCTTTATGGAAAAGGCTGAGATGGAGAGGTGAGGAAAGGGTCTATCTTGAAAGGACGCAACTCTCCTTTTTTTCCTATCGATGTGTGGGCCATTGCAATATTTCCAAATAAACATGTTCTTTTTGCACTAGTCTTGTTAAAGTAACAGAGACTCAGGTATGCAAAATATTTTTCTTTCCTTTCTGCTAATTATCAAAGAAAGACCACAGTCTCTCCAAAGCAGCAGACTGTTTTGGGTCTTCTGCATCACTCTTATCCATCAAGCAGCACCAGGACTGTGCAGTATCCTGGGCTCTGTACCATTTTTCAGTTAGATGTGATGCTGAGGAAGCACTCACAGTGTTTTCTTTGGGGCTCCACAGAATACAAAAGACACAGAGATCTGGGCAGTAAATTGGACAGAAGTCTGTGTTGTTCAGATGCTTTGTGGGTGAAGAATGAACACGTTACCCTTGCATGGTTTGTTTGCTGATCTGTTGCCAAACAGGTCACTCCTGTGCAACACCAGCTAGCTAGTGAGCCGTGGTGGGTCCTGGGGAGCTGCCTGTGGCAAGGGCTGTGCCTGTGTCCTCCCTGCACAAGGAAATAAGGTGCCATTTGTTTCTGTTCACTCGCAAGGCTAATTCATGTATGGATTCCAGATTACTGTGAAAACAACCCTTCACACACATATGTATTATATGCGTGTGTGTATATATATGGCATTGTAGCCTTGCTCAGTTCACGTCAGCTCTAATTAGAGCCTCTCTTAGTTATTGAAAACTCTTTACCATGTTTTACAGCACAGTACCTTCAAATGAGAAGCATTACAATTTTTAAAAAAAAAATTGGGGGGGGGGGGTTTAGCTGCCTAATTAACAGACACCATTAATTTGCGAGCTGCATGTAAAGTGAAATGAGTAATACAGGCTTTGTGAAGTTTTCTGAGAAACTACATCAGAGTCAAGATGCATAAAAGCACTTGGAAAAAATCACAAGCTGATGGGGTTTACTGTTTAAAAGATATAGGCAAGCCTGTAGCTGGATGAAAACTGAATTTGTCTTGGGAAAAAAGAGTTCTTTTTAAGTACAGAGTATGAGACTTGCATGGAGGATTTTACTGCTGTCTTATTCAGAAGGCATGGGAAAAAATATCAGCTAAAGGTGATGGAGCCAAGTTGCTAGGTGCTGAGTGTCAAAGAGCAAGAAAATATGTGTGAACATGCAAAATAGCAGCATGCAAAATTATGATCACAAAGGCTCTCTGTGAAAGAGAACAGGATATAATGGGGCTGATTTTGAAAAGCAGTTTTGTCCAGTTTTGTGCCTGCAATTTTATATGAACTCATAATGCTGGTGCATCTTTATGGCCACATTATATGCACTTAGATGATCACCTACACAGCTTTTACTGCCAATCAGTTAGATTTCCACAGGTCTGATTTCCACAAAGTATAATAGCATGTACAAGTAGTCTCACCAAGTTAACCGGACTTTATGTGCAAGTATAACTTGGCATGGATGAGGATGTCATCACTGATCTCCAAACCTCCATCTGTACTGTGTAATTATTCGTGACGAGAAGATATTATTTTCAGATATGAGGACCCAAAATCACTAAAGCTGTTTTAAATCCCTAGTAAATGTCTGCACACACACACACACACACACACACACGGGATGTATGTGGCTGCTTGTAACCTGTTCTTGGCATTAGCAATAGATTTTAAGCGTTTTTTTGTGGCCCACACATTTATTGATGATGCCTGGGGAAATGTTTCGCGGGAGTGCTTTGTGTGTCATTGGGGATCCTATTTCAGCCCCAACTCTAAAAAAACAACACACCGTAGAAATTTGCACTCTAACTGACAGGTCTGGGTCCATAGCACTAACGTTCATGTCAGGCTGGATAACAGGGCATGAACATGTCTAAAGCATTACTTTCCAGTGTAAAAGTGCTCATCTGGGATGGCAGAAGGACACAGCAAAGCACCTGGAGAATGTTGTTCTTCAGCTGCAACTTTGCAGACTCTGAGTTTTACAGTTTCTGAGAAGTCCTTCAAAAGTAAACTCCAAACATTAACTCACCGATTCAGAGACTGCATGAGCTGCAGCCCAGGATAATCTGGCACGAGCAGCAAAGCCAGCTCGAGTGGTTCACCTCTTGCCCCATCTCAGAGCATCCTTGTTTACACTTTTTTTTGCTGCCTTTACTTAATCACTTTAACCTTTTATGTTCATGCTCTAAACAGAACCCTGAGGTCTGGCATTGAATTATTCTCTCTCTCTATCTATTTAATACTGTGTTCAGTTTGGGGCCCCTCACTACAAGAAGGACACTGAGGTGCTGGAGCGTGTCCAAAGAAGGGCAACAAGGCTGGTGAAGGGTCTAGAGAAAAAGTCTTGCGAGGAGCGGCTGAGGGAACTGGGGTTGTTTATCCTGGAGAAAAGGAGGCTGAGGGGAGACCTTATTGCTCTCTACAACCACCTGAAAGGAGGCTGTAGTGAGGTGGGGGTCGGTCTCTTCTCCCATGTAACAAGCGATAGGCCAAGAGGAAATGGCCTCAAGTTGAGTCAGGGGAGGTTTAAGTTGGATATTAGGAAAAACTTTTTCACTGAAAAAGTGTCAGTCAGGCACTGGAACAGGCTTCCCAGGGAAGTGGTTGAGTTGCCATCCCTGGAGGTATTTAAAAGATGAGTAGATGTGGTGCTTAGGGACATGGTTTAGTGGTGGATTTGGCAGTGCTAGGTTAACGGTTGGACTTGATGATCTTAAAGGTCTTTTCAAACCTTAACGATTCTATGACTCTATGATTAATCTGAATAGTTTAAGTGCTCTGGTTTCTCACAGGGCCCATGGAGGTGCAGCAAGAGGCCTGCAGGGGTGGGGGCAGAAACATGGGTCTGAGAGGTGCCACACCATGACCATGGCTTCTTGCTGGCTTTTGCAGAGCTGTCCCTGGGGATTGCAGGGAGGGTGAGAGGGGCTCAGAGATATGATCTAGCGTATTCATTATAATGGAGAAAAGAGGCCAGATATGATCTTAAATGGCAGTGTTAGCTATTTAACATCTTCTTGCAGTTGGACTAGGTGATTGTTGTAGGTCCCTTCGAACTGAAATTCTATCCTATCCTATCCTATCCTATCCTATCCTATCCTATCCTATCCTATCCTATCCTATCCTATTCTTTTGTGTGTGGGGGGGTTTTTGACAGGATGTCCATCCTGTAGAACTGATCTGGTGTTTTCCAGGGGCTGTGGTGAGTGGGGAAAGGGGGGTCCTAAAGACTAAACTGAGTGTGTTAGGTGTGTGCAGCAGGATGTTCCTGTACAGACAGGCTTGAGGTGGGATAGTGGTGAACTTGGCTTTTAAAGCATGGGAAAAGTGATTATATAATGAAACTTGAGGCGAACTCTGCTCTTGCTCCTGTGTCAACTTTACTAGAACAATCTTGGATCAGGATTTGTCCCTGTGAGAAGATACACCTCATAGAAAGTGAAGCCAGGTGAATAAGGAAAAATTCAAGGCTTGAAGAAGTTAAAAAAGTGAGGACTGCCGAGGTCTGATGATGGAAATTCATTAGCTCCCGGCTGAATAAGTAACTATGATTCTCTTTTAATGTAAGAGCTCTGTTAGCTTGCAAAGGAGCAGATGTGCACACAAGATGGATAGTTTCAAATAGCCAAAATACTGTGGTTTTTTTTTTTTTTTACTTCAGTGATTATCTTTTTTCATCTAAAATAAATCCAGATTGTGCATAGTCTCAAAAACAAAACACCAATATTTTGAGAGTGGGACTGTTTATTTAACAGGTGGCTTATTTAGCAAATGGTTCACTCTTATAAAAATAATATTCCTGTAGTATTCTGCAGCAGTGATTCAGAACATATGAGAGCGGGAAGGCAGTTTTGGGGGTTATTACTTTATGTGGGCTTGGGTTAGGTTGGTTTAATTAACAACATCTGCGGGAGTGCTTTGCTAAGTGCATTTGCATATATTATTGACTTAGGGTTGAGTGCTGCATCTTTGAGAAGGTTGGTGACAAGACGTGTTTGCAGGGACACTGTGCTGCTGCAGAGCCCTGTGCTGGCAGAAGGGGCAACCGATGGACTTCAGGCCATTGGTCTGAGGGACACAGAAATCCATCAGATATATTTCCAGCATCCAGTGGCATGGGATACCTATCCTTAAATATGGATTTGACACTCGGATGTTATTCCCTATTCAGGATGTTATTCCTATACAAGATGTTCCCCATAACTGGATGTTATTCCTGTTATTCCTTGGACCTTATCCTGGAGGGGGGGGAGGAAGCCCCATTGACAATGGTGGAGAGCAGGAGCTGAGCTGCATGGGCAATCCCAGCCCTTCCCAGCGGGCAGGCAACATTTTCCCTTAGGCTCATTTTTGGACCCTGTGGTCCAGGCCGAGCCATCCTTGAGGTGCGGTATGGCTCTTTGCCCCTTGGTCATCAACGCTCAAACCTAAGCTCTGCCAAGGGATGTGGTTTTGCAGACAAACTGGTGTCCCCCATGCCTGGTAGCAAAGAGCAGGTGCAGGGGCACAGCATCCCCCCGGCGCAGGGCAGGAACTGCCCCGCTACCCTCCGAAATGGGACCTCACCACAGCTATGCCTGGTGACAGAGGAGCTGTTGTTATCACACAGAGGAGTGCAAACACATTCCGCTATCGACCAAATATATATTCTTTATAAGTATTCTACACTGGGTGTGATAGCTGCACTGGAATTTGAGTGGAGAGTTATTTTAATAACAATATTTTGAATAGTAGATGGATAATTACACACAGATTTGGCTCACTGCCTCCACGAAGCTTGGCTTTTGTTTTCAGATGGTGTCTTTCTACATGTAACAAATACAAATGACTCTGTGGGATTTTTTTTCCTATACTTGCTTTACTCTTATTAACCTTTCCAACCTTTTCAAAGGTGCTGGTGCTATATTAAGTAGCTGGCCTGGTACTGAATAGCTCTGCACAGCAGAAGCAGCCATGGAAAGGTCCCTGCCCTGCTCCCTCACCGCCTGCACCATGAACTGGCAGGGTGTGCTTTGGTTTTGGCTTTTCTCCCTCAGCCTGTGGAAGGTGGGAAGGGATTTCTTTGCAAAATATTTTTCATTTATTGGAATATTAAAGCACTTTTCACAACTCCCAGGTTTTGCTAATAGTGTGAGCTTTAAATATATGTAAAATGCCTTTAATGATAAGTTATGAACACAATAATTTAAAGTGATTATTAAATTATAATAGCTCGAATTCTTACAATTCATTTTAAGAGTCCGTCCAAGTATTTACCATTATTATTTGCAATTTGCAGAAATGGTGTAATGATTTTTGGGTGGGAGAAGAATTAGAAATTGGGAAAGTGTTGGGGTGGGGGGAAGGCTGGTTTGGTTTTTGCCCGAATTGGCCAAATCACTGGTTGTCAGTGCTCATGAAGGGGCTAGTCTTAGATGAAAAGCCTAACAGTAATAATTGCACATTTAACCATATGGTAAAATAATTACTTTTCACAAGCATCAACTTGATGAGGAAGCAAAGAAAAACATTGCATTTCAAGGTCACAGTTTTTCAGAAAAATGAACACACTTTAAACACTCAAAGGAAGATCCTGTGCTCTCCTTAGGGGTCTCAGCTGAGCACCAAGCCAAGCCAAAGGCATGCAAAACCTGCAGTAAAACCCTATCCCTTTCCATCCTATAACAAGAAAGCCAGAACAAGCCCTGCCGCAGGGGGAACCAGTTTCAGTCTTTTAGCCTTGGAGCTGGTTGAGCCTAATGCCTCATCGCTGGCCTGGCTTTGCACATCAAGTTCATGGCTCTGCACCCCAAACGCGTAGCTTTGCACGCCAAGCACCAGCAGACCCTCTTCCTGCTCCTCTTCCTCTTTCCCTTTTCTGAGCTGGTTTTCCCAGTGGCTTCAGTGCTGGGGCCAAGGGGAGCAGGTCCTTCTGCAGCAGCAGACCTGCCTGGAGACCTGCACGTGTCTAAATCCATTTCAGAAGTATTTCGGTCAAAAATTCTCTAGTCTCTTCTTCTGTTCATTAACCTTTACAGGAGTACTAATTCTGTATTCAAATATAAGGTCAAAGCCCTTAGCTGAATTTTTTTCAGAGGAACTAAGTGTCTTATCTAAAATCTTCTGGAGAAAAATACCACACCAGAAGCACTCATCAGTGCCTCTTGACTGGCACTGCCGCCGTCTCGCTTCCTGAAGAACCAGTGGTACTTCTGATGTGGGACTGAGTGTGCAGGGGAGCCGAGTTACTAAGGGTGATTAACTTTGGGAAATTAATATTTTATATGTACTCTCTTACATTGTGGCCTTTTGCAAAAAGGTGCTTAAGGCACTGAAACAAAGACTGAGACACTTATTGAAACTCCCATGACAAAAATGAATATACTGTAAGAACTCAGGTATCTTTTCCACTATGTGTTTCATCAGCAGGGGAGGCAAACTGACATTCAGACATTTCTGCTCTGCTGCATCTATATAAAGCTGTGCCTGCGCAGAAAGACTCTAACACCGTACCCCACACTCAAGGACGGCAGCATGTACGTGTCTGGTTTGGGGAGGAAAGTTTTGCTGAGTCACAAAAACATCATGGAGCTTTCAGGTGTGTTTAAGTGGAAATCAGAGCCCTGTTAAGAAGGTGGGAGCTTAGATCTCAGTGTGCAAGGTGTAAGACCCCATCTTTGTCTTCTTAGCTGACTATTTGTCTGAGACTTCTTTTAAGGTTCATTTTATGGGTTAGCAGCTCAGTCTGAGAGCTGCAGCCTCCTCCCGCTCCCCTGCCTTCCCCTTCCCCGAGGCTGGGGAGAGGAGGGGACCAAGAGATGGGGCCAGCAGTGTGCCAGCCCCATGGGAAGGGAGATGGTGCCGAGTTTGTGCTGATGCCTGGGGAGACCAGCCTTCTGCTAACAGCAGAGCCTGAAACTGAGTGCCGAACACCTCCTCCCTCTTAGACAGCACAGCTACTGTGGGCTGTAAGAGCACAGTTTAGCAACCATGCAATTAAATTAATATGAGAAAAAAGTCCCTGACAAAACTAGAAAATGCACAAGTAGCAGAGCAGGATGCTACTTGTACGCTTTTCCAGGGATACCTGGAGGAGGGTGGGTAGAATTACCACTTTCCTGAATCGGGCTTGTTGGTCACCGATGGCTAAGGCATGAGGCTGCGCCTGCAGCGGTTTCAAAAGATTGATGCAAATATCCCAGAACTAAACTTCCAAAGACTGTGTCAAGCGTGTTGTTTAATTTAGCTCTGAATTGCTTCTAACTCCACATGGATGCCTCGCTAGCTTATTTTCCAGCTCACTGAGAGCAATACAGGAACACTTGCCTGGCCCCAGCAAAGCGGCTTGACGCCCGAGGCGGCTGGGCCTCTGGGGAGCAGCTCATGGGAAGATGTCCCGTCCCATCACTCCATTTGTCTTTCTGCTACTAATAAACACATCGGTAGGAAGGATACATGCATGTAGCTTGCTAAAAGTAATTTAGAAATGACTCATAGGGACTTACGATCCTTAATTTTTAGCAAACAAACATTAAATCCTCTTTATGCAGAAAACAGTGGCAAATGAGTTCCCTTGCTCCCCTGGCCCAAATTCCCAGGCTCTCTAATTTTAAAAGCTTGGGGGGAGTGAATTTGCAGTAGCTTACTCCAAAGTTAACTTTTTTTTTCCTTATCGTAATAGATGTAAAAAGGTCAAGGTTAATGAAGAAAATAGTGAATTCAAAGCTCCGTGGAAGAACAACGCAGTGCTTTTAGCAATTCACTTAAATGAGAGAGGAAAACCAGTTCCTTTAACAATTTAAAGCTTTTGTAGCCTAATGAACCATGCTACCTCCTGCAGCTTCTACAGAGCTGAAATTCCTGCAAGAAACTGTCTCATTAGCATGAAGTGGGAGCAGCCTGCCCAGCTCGCTGAGGCTCCCCGGGATGCCTCACCTCTCTCATGCCTGATGAAGTATCACTACCTGAAGTGACATGTCAAAAATGTTAAGCACATCTAAATGGCTGCACCTCCCAGCCTAAATTAACCGCCCTGTAGAAGAGGAAAGTCTATTTTCATATACGAAAAAAAAAATAAGGCAGGAGAAGGGAAGAAATGGCCCTGCCATCTCACCATTAGACACCTACCAGAAAACAGGGCTGCTGCTGTTCAGTCACATCTTTAAGGTTTATTCTCACTTGTGGTTCACATTTAAGTCGCTGTCGTTGAGGTTAATGGGAGTTATGTGCTTATGACTATAATGGTTTTGATAAGTGGAAAAGCTGATGTTATTGCACATAAATCGCATCATGTAATGTGTGAATTGTGTTTTGGTTTTGGCTGAAAAATAATAAAGAGAAGGATGGATGTGCATTAGGAGAGAACATATTTTGCCCTCTAGATACCAAATATAATATATATCATCATTACAGGCATTTTTTTTATCTGGCAGCATAAAAAAAAAGGGTAGTGGAGGAATAATGAGTACTTTCATATTTGGCAGATAAAAGGGGAAATTCCTGTGGCTGTAGTGGCCAGAGCAGCACTGTACTGTCTCCTCCTCCCCCGTCTTTAAATTCTGGCTCACTGCAGAAATGTAATTTATTCTGCTAATGGAGGCTAAGGTTTACCTGCTGTCCAGCTGCCCCAGAGGCTAAGGCAATGAAAGGGACTGCAAGTAAAATGACTTTCAGCGGTGCTATTTTTCATTGCTGTTTGTGGTCGGGTTCAAAGTTCATTGCGTGGGAGAACCGAGTCTGGAGTGAGAGCAAAGGAAAAGGTCCGTCCTGCATTTTTCCAGGCACTGGGGTGGCTGGTGGCATAAATTAAAGCAAACCCTCAGGGATAATTCTGGCAGCCAGGAGTTAAGGAGACATCAGCGTGTAGGTGATGCAGAGTGGCTGATGACTGTTATGCATCATGCAGCAGCCCCCACAGCGCAGGAGCCCTCCCATGCAGAGACCTGACGGCCTCGCTGCAGCTCCATTTGAGACAAGAACGAAGCAGCCAGAGTAGGGTGGGAGTTTGGCCCCACAGCTTGTCCTATGATACAGATTTACACCCTACCAAGCGACGGGAAAGCTTAATACACCTTAAAATATGAATGACTGAAAACTGGGTTTATGGGAGGTGGCAAATATGCTGATCTCTACATTTTTTAACACGTGAATTTTCTAATATAAAGGAACCTTTGAGCTCTTCATGAATTAGGCATAAAGTGGGCAGAAAGTGATAGGAACAAATAGGTATGTGCTCAGCGCTGAAGGTGCCCCGGTAAAAATCTCCCCACCCTTGCTGATACAAAATTTTTGGAGCAGGATTTATTGAGAATCCCTTCCAAATTATCCTGAGACCCTTGTGCCATTGCCTTGGTCTGGCTGTTTTCAGTTATGTTATGGACTTTTCCGATTGCAGAATAAATTCCCTCCCTTGCCTTCAATGCTCAACAGAGAAACATGAAACAGGACTGAAAAAAGGAGCCAACTGAAACGAAATGTTTGCAGCATCCCTGCATGTGCAACAGCAGTGCTTAAGGTCATTCAAATTGAAAGTAAATTCCTCCCTTCGATGTCAATACTTATGTATATACTCTCAATATTAAGGCTGAATGGAGAATTTTTAATTAATTCCTGTTTTTTAAGATTTTTTTTTACTATTTTCTTGTTTTAAAGGATTTTGTGTTGCAAGCTGTAGCATGGCCGGAGGGGTGTGGGTGTGTGGCCCCTCTTCCCACAGCACTGCGGGAGGAGGGGGCACCCAGGCACCTCACTCTGCCCTGGCTCAGGGCCACCCGAGGGAGTTAAGTGTACAAGGGAACATGGAAGGGGACATGATGAGCCTTTGGCAGCACCGTGGCACTGCCAGCCCCTACGGCAAACCCCGTGAGCGAGGCGATGGATTGCCAGTGCTAAAGTGTCAGGCTAAAACTTATCCTTTTCCTAAACTTCCTCACATATGTCAGTTTATGCAAGAATTTAAAAATTATTTAAGATTCTTTTAAAAGAAACACTTTTTTTTTTCTTTTTCTTGTTTCTCAAAAAACCCAAAACCTTCCATGGCAGGCTATGAAATATGGATTATTTACCTCCAGACTGGGCACAAGTCTGATCCAGTCTTAGAAGTAAATGCATATTTAGTCTTTAAGGCATATTGTTTATCCATGTAAATAGATATTTTGGTATACACATTCTTTATAACACAGTTACGTGGACTAAGCGGAGATTTTGGTAGGCATAACATTTACCATTGTTTGTCTAGAATGCTAGCTCTGAAAATGTGCAAAAAAGCAGCTTTTACTGGTGATGGTTTTTAACACGCCTGTATCTTAAAAACAGCATAGTTTCTAAAAAAAATATATATATTGAAAAGTTTAAAAAAAGCTGTCTAGCTCTGAAGGATATGTTTCCTGCCAAGTTATAAACCCTTGAGAAACTGCATTTGTTCAAGAAGTTGTGAGACATCCTTTAATACAGTATTAGTATAATATCACGATCAGCAACTGTATAATTAGAGCATCATTGCTTCTATGTATGTCACCAATGCAATGGTAATTGCAGACCTGAGTTATTGCACAAGTAGGAACTTACGGTGTTACAGACTTTGGGGTTTCCAATGTGGACAACAATCTTGATATAAATATTCAGTTATACTGCTTGGAGCTAAGACATTTATTTTTCACGTTTGAAAGGTGGGAATAAATATAATAATATTTGCCCGACAGATATGAACAGTATGGGTTAATCCTTTGAAGAAGCATAGAACATACCTTCAAACAGTTGCCTAAAGCAAATACACCCTACAAATTAAAGGGTGAGTAGATTTTGTAAAATGTTGTGCTCAATTTGCAGCAGTCTGCACCATCCATTTTGGAAGAACGTCCCAATAAGTCCCAATCTGTACAATTACCAGTTTACCGCATGGAACAGATTCACCAAGAACCAAGTTTCTTTATTTGATCAACACCGCCTACAGCTCCAATCCTGCAAAAATTAAGGTCATTTGACTCTATCTACTATATCTGTTGAATTAATTGGTGTATAAAGTTATTAAGCATGGCTGTATCTCTTTGTAGGACTGGAGGGCTGAGTGGGCAGAGTCTCATAAGCAGCCTTCAGGAGACTAACCCTACAGACACCGAGGGCACACGGCAGCGTGTGCGCAGTCCCAGCACGCCTCGCACTGCGCTTTGCACACACGCACACACACACACATGTCCACTGCTGAACACGCAGGTCTGACTGATATTAAATACCTATTTCATCTAAGGAAATGCCATTGGCACCTAGACATGTTTGTGGTTTTTTTTTTCTTTTTTGACTTGACAATAATTATGTCCCCCCAAATTTAAGTGAAAATTCAGAGATGGGACTGAATATCTTGTCCATGTTATCCAGTGGCTCTACCTGGTACAAATGCAAACAGTCAATACATAATTATTATTTTTTTTTTTTTTGTATTCAATAAAGCTGCTGTTCATTCTATTCTGTTGCTGGAAATATCAGGATCCAGATATCAGGAATCACCAAAATGAAATGTATCATTGAAATATAGAATTTGATCCAGCCACAGTATAGAAACATCTCTCAATTTTATGTGGACGAGGCATATGAGTTGGGCTATGCGTATCCTTTTTTCTTTCTTCATGAAACTATACTGACATGATACTTTCTGCAGCACCACTGTTTCTAGCAAATGGATTCTAAAATATAGCACTTTAAAGCTGCAATACAAGAGAGATCAGAATATCAGGACTGTGTACAGTATAATTTGAATTGGATTTATACTGTTTCCTTAAAAAATGAATTTTGTCATGTTATTCAAGGTTTTAAAAAATGCTGCATTTCTGAAAATAGTAACTGCTTAGCACACGGCTGTATAATAATAAGATAGAAATAGTACGATCTGTCACTGAGCATAGGCAGAGTGACCCAGGACATTTTATTGCCGCATTTTGGAGTCAACATATTTCTGTTTATACCCTTTATCAGTAACTACAACAGATTCACTGCATATTCTGTCTACACGTTAGCATGGGATAGTATATATTGAGACTAGTGAAACTCAGAGTCTGCCTTTTCAAAATATAGGGTATCTGTAAACTGAATTTGGAACTGCTGAGTATGCACAGTGCTCATCTGATATTGGTCACTACAAAAACCTATTGTTAGGAAAAAAAATGTTGTGGTATAATAATTGTGTTGCCTACTGGAGTTCGTATACAAAACAGGGGAATAATAATGTCGATAATGGTTTTATTATTCTTGTCATAAATAGTTGTTTTGTAAGCAAGTCAAGATCTATTGGGGTCACCAGGGGATCTTGTATTCAAGGGCTGTTGGCTATAGTCATGTCCCAGCAATTTACACAGATGGCATTTTTAAATTCAGCTGTAAACTGTGAGCAATGTTTTGTGTTAATGCTGTCCGGGGCTGTTTAAAAAAAAAAGTTAGTAGCATTATATGCTATTTTGAAACTTGATCCTTCACTGAGTGAAATGAGAGTGTTATCTTGATAGACTACAGTACTAGGAAATCGTGTATGAGGACTTAACTGCTGTGGCAAGATATTAGTACATCGGTAATGAAGATCTGTCTGTAAAGATGATTCTATCATGGATGGCAACATGCACTTCAGTACAGTTATTGGAGCAACCTCATTTTAATATATATATATGTATTTTATATATATATGTATATATATAAAATTCTGCTTGATACTTCATGTATTTTCAGATATCTAATATTTAAAAGCATCCTTTATCATTGCTAAATTAGCCAAACCAGTACAAAATTAAGTGCAAGAAAAATACCAATTCACATAGTTTTTGCCAGTAATACAAAAAGGACTATTCAGCTTCTCACATTTACAGCCATTCAGGAATTTTGATTTAGAATGACTAAGGGAGACGTTTCTGCATTCAAAAGATGTCTCAAAATAATTTGTGTTCTGTTTTGTAATGGGAAAACTAGTTCTTACAGAGATCGCCTACTGGCTAGTGGTGGTAGATGGAAAACATAAAAAGGAGTTGGTGCTATCTTTGACTGATTGCCTAAGAACATTAAGTCTGAAGCAGTTCGATGACCCCCTGGAGATGGGAGAGGAGGTTTCCCTTTTAGCCAATAGCACCTTTGTCCTCAGCTGGAGATTTGTTATGCTCAAAAGGATGCTTTAGCATTTCCCAAAACACATTCCAGATTTGTTGGAGAGGAAGAGGAAAGTAGTGTTTTATGAAGGCACACCCATGCTGAATTTGCAGGAAAAAGGAAAGAAAACAGAAAGCAGTACTGCACAGTGCAGTCATAATACAAGGCTCATTCTTGAAACCTGAATATCATGCTAGAAGAAAATCTAGGTATGTGTAATATTTTGAAGAAATATTTTGAAGGCAATATTATTTGATTTTTTTTTATCAAAAAAGAAAAAATGTTTCTGTGTAAATGTGAATAGAATGCTATTTAAGAAGGGAACTGAAAATTTGTATTGCAGCCTTAAAGAAGCACATTTTTACTGCAATATTTTTTTTTTGTAAACTACAGTCTGCAACTCAGCAGACCATGACTGAATGCTTTTGAAAACTTGTAGATTACAAACATGAAATCACAATTAATATCCTCTAAAAGTAATTTCAGAGCTTTCACGTCTTAAAAAAGGACAATGTGTACTGCTTCACAAGGTAATGCAGCTAATCAAAAAAAGGAGTAGAATTAAAGTATTTACATAATGAGCAATTCTACAGAAGGCGATCATCCCCATGTAAGCACTGCTGATTATATCCCACGCTGCTTTTAACAAACTCTACCAGATTGGATCCAGTCATCAGCACTTTCAGAGAATCCTTAAAAGCCTTTTATGGGTCTTTACACTTAGTGCAGAATGATGTTCTTCAGGTAGAATATGCTGGTGAGGGAGGACAGTGTCAACACAAGGTACCAGCAGGAGAAAAGGACTTCGGCATCACCGGTGATCCCGTACTGGGCTGTACTGGGAGCTGTAAAGAGAAGAAAAAAGGGTTAAACAAAAATTTCCACTCTTAGACCCCCACATTCTTCATTTTCATTAATTCTTCTAAGAAGATAACTATTAGGGCAGCACAAGCATTCTCCTGAACACCGGAGAAAATGCTGCAAAGGAAGCCAAGCCCTCCTGCTACACTGCTCAGTGAATATTATTTTTTGTTTTAAAGAGGATAAATCATTATTAAGGCAAGCATTTAAAAATGTGTGTACTTAACATCAGATGAGCGCTTCATGTTTAAACATCTGAATAATTTATCTGTTTTCAAGTTACTGAGCATTAAGATCTCCACTGAAATCAATGAGAGGTGAATATATTTAGCTCTGTTGGAAAACAACTCATTTTCTGCCTGACTTTAGAAGCCAAAGTTTGACAATTTTGCTTAGCCAAAGAGATTCATATTTATTTTCAGTCTCTTTGAAGAAATTGTATTTACTTGCTTTAATACCAAGCCTTTCTCAAATTCCTAAGTAAATATTACAGTAAGTGCATGCAAAAAAGAGTTAAAATATAAGAAAACAGTGTTGAGAAACAAGTGAGGAGACAATCATTTGCAGCAGTTGTGAGCATCTGCTGGCTATCCTGCCTGCGGCACAGGAATGGATCCGGGCAGAAACTGATGATTTTGTTCTTGGAAAGCCTCAGGCAGGAGGAAGGAAAAGGACCTGTTACCTCACCCCGCACTGAGCCGAAGCTATGAGGGTGATGCTATTGGGATGCTTGGCTGCTAAATAAACACTGCAAGCTCACTTTGGCCAGCAGATTTCTGTACAAAATTTCTCTCAAATCAAATATTTTTCTTTTATATGATGCATGAAGCCCCAGCCTCTTATAGATGTACACAGCATCCTGTGCTCTTTGGTTGAACACCGGTATAAAAACTTTTGCTTTCCAGACTATATAATATAGATTATTCTAAAACACAGCATCTGTGCAAGTCTTGTATTGAGTGCCATTTCTACAAGCAGACATCGCTTATGTCAATTGTACTTTATTTAGATACAAGTTACAGAATTTGCTTTTTTGACTAGACTGACCCAATGTTTGCCAGAAACTTGAAGCAAGACTGAGCCAGCTTGGTGTCCACGTCCTGGTGCTCAAGGCCTTTTACTTGAAGAGGACAGAGGTGTTGGAAAGGCAGGAGGGAAACAGAAATTTCCAAGCTCATTCGTGGTGACCCATCTTGAGTGAGCAGGGGATGCTCAACCCAAAGGCTTGGCTGCAAAAGGGGGAAACCACTAACGTGGTTACTTTGAAAAACATGTGAGCCATGTGTGAACAAAGAGGAGAGGTCACCTCGGAGCCCAGAGTTGGCGAAGGATTGGATACCACATAGAGGATCCTGCATCTTCTGCAGGATCTCTCCTTTCACCCCGTTACATTGCCATCCCGAGGTGTCCTCAAGGCACTGGGCTATCTGGACCAAGAACACCAAGAGGAGATTTCAGCCAACAGCTTTACTCTGCAGGTACATGGGAAATGGCAACACGGAACAGGTACTAATGATGCAGAAGGCAGTTTCCCTGGGGCCAAGCCAAAGCTTATCCCACTGCCTTGCCCAGGAGTGAGCCGCCTCCGACAGCACCACTGCTGCTCGCCAGTGCCAAGTCCACCTCTGGCAGGGAGACGCCAGGGTATGGCACACGCAGTACTTTGGAGTAAGCAAATTTCACCAAATCCTCACGTGCTTCCCTTTTGGGCAGAGAAGAGGAGGAGAAATAAAGCATCCCTGATGGCAGACATGAGCTGTGCTGCTGGGGTGTCCAGGAGGGTTGCACAGTGTGGGCAGGATGGAGCCCAGGCAGGAGAGCAGGACCCGGCTTGGCAATGTGTGCAGGGAGGAGGTTTGCTTTTGCAGGATGCAGTCTCCTGAATTTCAAGTCTTGTTCAGTCTTAACACTGAAATATAAACATGCCTTTGCTTTCTATACAGAAATCTGAGCTATGTGCTCCTGGGTCCATTTTCAACATATGACATTAGGCGCAGAGTATGTGATGAAACCAAAAATCATTCATTTCCCCCCCCATGCAGAAAGGTTCAGGTAATAAAAAAAAATTACAAGATGAATCTTGATTTTGAAGCTTAGTTTAGTGACTTATAACCATGACTAACTGCAGGACAGGGCGCTGTCTTCTCTTCTCATTAAAAAGGAACTTTCTGTAATAAGTCAGTATGACAAATCAACATTTAATTTATTACAAAACCCAGGCTAGCAAGCTGAAGCATAGCGTAGGTGGTATTTCATTTTATCATATTAAAAGAGTTTCCCCAATGTAAAGATAATTTGAACTACGGTGGCTATAAAAGCGAGTGGAAAATTATGTAAATCTGATTTCCTGCATATGAACCAGTACTATCTTCCTAAAGCTTATTAAATCATATCTGGATTGTTTCAGCACAAAGGTACTAGGTGAATTAATGGGGGAAAAATACATAGACTTGGGTAGATAATAGAAAAGAGTTATGGTTGCCAAAGCTGGCTAACTGGAAGAATTTGATGTGAAAGAAACCTGAAGGAGAAGAAAATCTGGACCAGTTTAAGTTACTGGACTCTGCTGGGTTTGAATAAACTGCCCCAAGGGCTGAGTTCACATGGTACAGGGATGCCAAACGAGTGCAGGGGCTGGTTTTGCTGATCCATGGGCAATATATTAGCCCTGTTCAACCCCACCCTATCCCACACCTCACCACCTCTGAGGAGCTAGGGTGTTGATGCTATGGCTGGGTCTGACAAACAAGAGTTCAGTTAAAAAAAAAATTTAATAAGCTCTCTGAGTGTCTTTAACCTGTCTTTGGCATTACAATAAAGAAAGAAATCTAGCTGTGCTGTGTGGCTTCCAGGTTCACTGGGACTGATGCTCTGAAAGAGCTTGAGCCGAAATTTAGAATTATTCTCCAGCCCCTCTAATACCTCAGATTCCTTTCAAGAGGGCAAACTGGTGTGAGCCTGCTGTCATTAGGGTCTGCTCATTAGTATCTGCTGGGTATAGTTTCACTTACTGAGACCTGCGGTGACACTTGCTATAGAAAACCAAAATAAACCTCGAGCTATTCACATTTGTGTCCACGTGGCCCCAAGAGTTCCCCTGAACAAAGACATTACGGTCATTGTGGAAATATCTCCAAAATCCATGGCGTGCCAATAGGCACAGTGATCAGAAACTGGCTTTAAAGGGCTTTTTTGGAACTGTATACTGCACGTTTAAAAAGCCATGCTATTTTAATTCAAACTGGAACCTGTAGCTGGAAAACATTTGCCATATGCCTGCACAGGACCAGCAGATCAGCATGTGCATCGTGGTGCGCTTCTTCAACCCTTTAATTCATCTGTTGGTGGAAAAAGCCTGACTGCTTTTCACCTTGCTTTAATAGTCTTCTTTTATAATTAGCAGCCTGAATTAGAGCACCCTTTGGGCAGCTCAGCTGGCAGAAATGGGCAGGGTGCTGCCTGTGTGTTCAGCTGGGGAACACCTGGTTGTCTCAGGTACGGTGGATGGTGACTTACTGATTGGGAAAGTCTTGCCAGATCACTATGCCTCTTAACTTTGACTTCTGGAAATCTCCAAGTGTTTCTAGTCTCCAAAGTGAACTTATAAGCAGATGTCCCTCTCTCACTCTTAGTGGCAAATGGGTTGCATCAATTACAATGTTATGGTAAGTCTACTGGATGGCATACAGTTTAAAAAGTTGTGCTTAGGTCTTAAAAATTCTTAAAAATTAATAAGCTCCTGCAGTCCTTTTCTTTTTCACCTCAGTATTTTGATTAACTTTTCCTGTGGCTACCTGATTGCTTTGCTGGCCAAAGAAAATTTTGTTCCCTAATATTAATAAAATTCTGTAGATCTTTTGTGGTGTTTTACAAACTTTAAAAAGTAAACAAGCTTACTTTTAAAATGTAAAGGTTCTTAGTGTAGTCTGCTTAGTCATTAATCTAGAATGAATAATTATTTTTTATAAGTACTAAGTAGTCCTTGCTTTCATTATCATTGCTGTGTAATGCTAGGCAACATCATTTTGTACTTGGACTCATTAATTTGATAGGGTTTTTTTGAAGGTTTGCTATGTCAGACTAAAAGCCTTCATTTAGGAGTGAATGAAAAGGTTTAAATGTTTGAAAATAGCATAAAACTCACAGCTGCTTTTTTTTCCCCACTAAGATCTTAGCATTGAATGTCATTGTGTTATACAGACACACACACTTGCAGTCTTAATATTTGTAGAGCGAGATAATGGTGGAGGTATGTATGATTAGGTATTAAATAAAAGCATGAATTATTTGACTCCCTGATTACATCTGCAGCTATCCTGGGTATTTCCATAATACCGATCACCACCATTATAATGGAGCACTCTGTTTATAACTGATTTTACAGCATGTGAAGCTTTTGGTACACAGAGGGGGGAAGGAGAACAGTGGTTGGTCCGCAGAGAGGTATTTATCTGGCTAAAGATTCTCATCCAGAACAATGTCTTGGTAACTATCTGAAATAGAAACCAAGGTCAAATTGTTTGGCTCCCCTTGTGCTGATCTGGCGGTGCAAATTCAGTTCAGAGCTGTGGTAGTGGTACCTTAAAAGACAGTGAATTTCCATCTAGAAGGAGATTAAAATGAGCTTGATGAAAAGTCTGATGTTTGAAATATAAAATGACCTAGGATTTAGAAGACGCAACAACTTTAAAATATATCAGCTTCAGTCATTGACGGAAAATAATTTACTTTCTTGCTAATGGAGAAATGAAGCCCTGTGCCTGTGAGCAGGGTTATGGGGCACTGATGGTCCCACTAGTGATGTTTGGGTGTTACCGTGTTTAACTCAAGGCATTGGTTGCCATCCATGTATGACTAGAGGAAATGCTTGTAAAATTTCTGGGGGAGAGACTCCTTGTCTACGGTGCCTGGTCTAGTAAGGCAGGGGCAGGGTGTCAAGCTGAGCTGTGCACGCAGCAGAAGAGCTGTGAAAGGACCTGGTGGGGTTTGGCAGGTCCCTGTGCATGCCATCTCCCAGAAGATGGTTCTTCCCCTGCAGAGCTCTGCCGGGAGCCACGTGCTCCTTGGGATCTGCAGTCATCACCTGCCCGCTGAGAGTAGCCCTCAGTATTGACATATAGCAGTAGGTTGCAGAAACGGATTTTGTGTGCACTTCTTACACTGTGTCCTCATAAGCATTATCAAGCTTGTCTAATCTCCCTTAATACATTAAAATTATTGGTAGATCTGTGAGAGCCATTGCTCTTGTTGCAGCAGGGACAGAGACATATGGAGAAAGTTTCTGCTCCTGTTCTCCTCTTTGCTTTGTAACTCCCTGTGTTATTAGTTATCGATAAAAGCTGGTCCATTTCTCACTTTTGACAAGACCGCATCTAGTGTCTGGGAGTCACTTCCATGGTCACTTCCAAGGAGAAAGCCCTGCTAAGATCAGCACTCGCCATGTCCTCCATCGCTGTCAGAGCACGAGTACTGGCCAAGGTCCCTGTGTGCATGCCTCTGAAGTCCACGTGCTTTTATCAAGCTCTCCTTTTTTCCAATTTAGTGATTATTCTACATAATCCTAATGTTAGCAGTTGTGAAAATATTTAAGAACACTCTTAGCACAGATAGGATTATGTTCAGACATCTCTCCTCATGGAGAATAGAAAGGAACAAAGTAATATTATATCAGTATCTCTAATTAATACAAGAGATTAGGAAAAGTACTATGCTGAAACATGCAAACCAACATTTCCTAACACCAAGGACTGCATTAACTAGAAATAATTATAAGCTTTAATGCTGATGCCTTGTAGACAAAAGCATGGACCTCTTTAGGTTGTCTGAATAAGCAAGACTAATTCTGTAAAATGGATTATGCAGAGAGATGTTAATAAGCATTTCATTTAACTATATTCAGGTTAATGATTTATTATAGGAAAGCCTTAATAAATAGTTTTTTGTGCAACATTTAAAATATACAGAGAAGGAAGGAATAAACTCACTCAAGGTCAAAGCAGTAAGAAAAAAGAGATGAAAAAGACTGGGCTGTCAAAAATGTTTTTTTTAAAGAAAAGATTGTAAGATAATGGGACTCTGAAGCCTCAGTTGAGTCCTACAGATAACATCTCTAAATATTGTTACACTTGAAGTTAGTTGAGGATTTATGGCTTTGGAGGAGCAGGTCGACAGTCTATAAAAGACTGAATTAGAAAGCAATGGCTTGTGATAGGAGAGGTAATCTGCTTAGAGCGCGCTAGAACAGGCTTACGAGTGTTTTGACCAAAGGAAAGTTTGTCAAGAAGAGAAACCTCACTCTGTGCCTCGGAGGCCAGGCAGGATTGTAGAAAGCTTGACCTTGGGAGAACAAAACCTTAAAATCTTGTATAAAAATGAATCAGCAAAGACACCAATTTGTTTAGTCTTATGCAAATGCAATCATCCTCAAGGCTAAGTGCCTGAGACAGGAAATTTACAGTGATGGAAAATTCACTAGTGAAGTTAAATAGATAAATCTGAATGAGAAGGCCCTTTTGAAGTGTGTGCCAGATGGAGACTTTGATTAAACAGAGCTTTGACCATGATAATAACACTTGGAAAATGCTGATAATTTAAGTAATGTTGAAATGCATTTGGACTGTGTCTGTGGTAGCTGGGAGCTGGATGTGGTGACTCAGAAGGTCCTCTCTAGTCTGATGTTCCTTTTACTGGTATGAATCATTGACATTCCTTTTAATGAGAGAAAAATGTACAGCACTGACCAGGCCACCATCCCCCGAATGCATTTGAAATGCAAAATGCTTATATTTTAAATAAAGGCATACATTTGCAAGGGATTATTTTATAAAGGAGGTATGGTCAAAATTTTTTGCTTATCCCAGTGAAGAAAGTCAAGTGAAGAAATCAGTGAAGAGCTATGCAGCCCTGGCTTTTGGAAAAGTGAAACGCTTTGTATGTGATGGCTCACGAGGCACTGGAAAACATTTTTACTGAGTATGACAAACAGTTAGACAAGGTAGCTCGATGCCACTGGACGTGTCCTCGCTTGTGTGCAGTGGTCATTTGTCTCCCCAGTCCTTGCTCATGAAACCATGAGGACAAGCATTATGCTGGGAAGAAGGGAGGAACATAGCGGGGGACACCACCTCCATATAGCATCATCTACATCAAATACATTAGTATAGGGAACAGCCAAATTTTGCTCTGTTAATGCCTGTGCAGCCATTCTCTGGGTTGTGTGGGTGTAATTTTGAGTAGAATTTTGCTGTTGTATATTTTCTAGCCAGGAGTTGCTCAGCGCTACCAAGACAAATATATCTGAAAATCCTTGAGAAAGGAGACAGGAAATACTGCAAAAGTTGCTCATGAGCTAACTCTGCCTGGATGGATTTATGCAACTTCTTCAGCTTATTCTAAGATATTGCTGTACAGGATATAGCCAAAAACTGCGAAGTTCTTAAAAGAGTGGCTTTGTCATTCTCTGAAATGTGAGCATTGGCAGGAAGATTCGGAAGATGAGCCCTCCCAGTAGATTGATGGAATGGATAAGAGAGCGGTATTGTCAAGTCCTATTCATCGGCATTCATGCAAGGCTGCTGTGAGATGCAGAAACTGTAAAATGAATGGCTTATGCTGATTTGTTTCTTATTTCTAATTTAAATGAATAATGTAGCATATTTTTGAGTCTTAAAATAGGAATACAGAGAATAAAAGATTATTGCTGTACCTGCAGAAGCAAAAACCAACTATTTGTTGCACTAAAATAGTAAAGCTTATATTTTAAATAGTTGCAATAGATATGCCACCAGAAATGTTTTAAAGTGAAATATTATCCCTGTGTGTGTTTGCGCGTATCTCTCTGTATGCACAGAAAATAAGAAAGAAGTATTTCTTGTTTCAGTCATAAAGACCCCAGTTGTGATATACTCTGTATCTGATTTGAAACTGGTTCTTTACACTGATTCTGACCGAGTTAAAATATAAAATATTATATTTACAGGAATAAAAAGAAAGTCAAGCAATCAAAACATGGTAACTAGCTCAGCTGCCCAGCGTTGTAATTCCCTAATTGGGAGGATCTTTGCCTGGGAATCTGGGTTCTTTGGCTGTGGAAACAGACGTCCAAGGGGTCAGCAGAAGAGACACACTTCAGTCCCTGCCCTCCACAATAGTCAGAGTCGCCCTTCCCGTTCCACCCACTCACACACCGACAAATAACTTATGATAAATATTGTAAACAGCAAAGTATTAATTTTAAACCAGCTAAAAATACACACAGTAATGTAAATTTTAAGCAAGATGATTTTTGCGTGCTTATTAATGTGATGGGGCATGCCAGACACATTTTGCAGTTGTTAGTGAATGCTTAACAGCTGCATTTCGTTAAGCTTATGGAGAAAGCAAGACCATAACTGATGGAGGTTGTTAACTATGTGCAAAAGGTTTTTAAGTGTCTTAATTTCTGTTCTCAAATAACTCTCTGGAACAAAGATTTCCAAAGTCAGCAACTTCTCAAAAGTACTTAGTGCAGGCATCTCAATATATATAGTATGTATATGGAAGCACCTCCAAATGTCTTAGGTTGACTCACCAGCAACATGTTATCTTGCAAACAGAATTGCTCTCTTTTCTAAGGAGAGCATCCCATGCCCAGGCTGAAGAGGATGCAGTTAAAGATCTAGCCATCAATTCGGCAGAGTTCCATTTGGAAATACAGTGCTGGGCTGGGAAGAGCTTTGGTGGGCAGCAGCAAGGAGCAGCTGTGCTCCATGGGTGATGATGGTGGCAAGTAGTCATTGAATCGAGTTACCTTTAAGATTTTTTCTGTCTCCTGTTTGCTTTTCCCCATTTTCATTGCCTTATGACCTGCCTGGGTCAACCACCTCTCAGCAGCCTCTCTCCAATGAACAACCCACTTTCAAAAGCTGTGCTAACAAGTGGAACACTGAAATTGTATTTTTTTTTCTAAAACTCATTCCTCCTTCCTTGTGGTGAATGGAGTTAAATCCGGTTGGTGGCTGGTCACAAGTGGTGTTCCCCAGGGCTCAGTGTTGGGGCCAGTTCTGTTTAATATCTTTATCAATGATCTGGACAAGGAGATCGAGTGCACCCTCAATAAGTTTGCAGATGACACCAAGTTGGGTGGGAGTGTTGATCTGCTGGAGGGCAGGAAGGCACTGGACAGGCTGGATTGATGGGCTGAGGCCAACTGTATGAGGTTCAACAAGGCCAAGTGCTGGGTCCTGCACTTGGGTCACAACAACCCCATGCAACGCTACAGGCTTGGGGAGGAGTGGCTGGAGAGCTGCCTGGCGGAAAAGGACCTGGGGGTGCTGGTCGACAGCTGGCTGAATATGAGCCAGCAGTGTGCCCAGGTGTCCAAGAACACCAATAGCATCCTGGCTTGCATCAGGAATAGTGTGGCCAGCAGGACTAGGGAAATGATCATCCCCCTGTACTCTGCAGTGGTGAGACCGCACCTCGAGTACTGTGTTCAGTTTTGGGTCCCTCACTACAAGAAGGACATTGAGGTGCTGGAGCATGTCCAAAGAAGGGCAATGATGCTGGTGAAGGATCTCAAGAACAAGTCTTATGAGTTGTGGCTCAGGGAGCTGGGGTTGTTTAGTTTGGAGAAGAGGAGGCTCAGGGGAGACCTTATCGCTCTCTACAACTGCCTGAAAGGAGGTTGTAGTAAGGTGGGGGTTGGTCTCTTCTCCCAAGTAACAGGCGATATGACAAGAGGAAATGGCCTCAAGTTGAGTCAGGGGAGGTTTAGGCTGGATATTAGGAAAAACTTCTTCACCGAAAGGGTGGTCAAGCATTGGACCAGGCTGCCCAGGGAAGTGGTTGAGTCGCCATCCCTGGAGGTATTTAAAAGATGAGTAGATGTGGTGCTTAGGGACATGGTTTAGTGGTGGACTTGGCAGTGCTAGATTAACGGTTGGACTTGATGATCTTAAAGGTCTTTTCAAACCTAAATGATTCTATGATTCTATGATTCCTGTCAACTTCCAAAATCTAATGTTTTATTTACCAAATTGTCATTGACTCTTCTCATAGAAATCCAGGTTTAAATCTGATGGTTATTGTTCACAGCAAAAGATTTAATGTAAAAAAAAAAAAAAAAAGGGTGTTATTTTAGAGAAACAAACATCTCTAATTGTTCAAACTTATAAATGGTGAGTAAATTTTCCAGCTAATTTATACTTTAAAAAATCATGGTAATTTTATCATATGTAAAGTTACAGATGGATTGGCAAAATTTGGGTAACTTAATTGACAGAGGGTAAGATAACCTTTTAATTATAATTAAATGGATGCTATTGTTGAAAAGAATTTAAGATACCAGAAAAAAAATCCTCTCCAAGAAGGGAGGCACATAGGATATCTTACACGTAGGCACAAGATCCTGATAACTCAAAAACCTTGATTTTGGATGTTTTTACTTCACGTGCCAAGGGAACCACTGTGGTCCTCAGTGTCAATGTGTGCTTTTTGAAGGAGTTCAGCATCTAATTATTAGATATAATAGTTAGAGACCTACAGAAGCTATTAACATTTTCTATTCATTCAGTATACGTACACCATTGAATTGTTAAAAAAACAAGATACAACCCAAACTACTGCATTTGAATACATTTGAATGTAAGCACTTTATATTGCTACTGTTTTCACAATGAAAAGGTATTGTTAAAACTTTATTACCTAGGTGTGATTTGTTTCCAAACTTGCATTTTAAATTTTAGCATACGGTTGCCAATAGAAAAGTCCCCATTTACAGGCAATTATCACACAGTGGTACCTAAAAATCCCTGTAGTTATTGCTCACTCTAATTATATGGTCTTGCTGTTGTTCTTACTCAGTAGTGCTTGTACGTGTGGGCTTTTCAGTGGGAGACAGGCATGCACCTTTTTTGTTACTCCATGTTTCTGTATTTAGAATGGATTCAGGTAACACATAAAAAATGGGCGATGGTGATTTGGAGAAACTCTTAACAATAGCAGCCCTAACACAAAAGCCTGTTTTGTAGATAATCAGTGTAAATAATAGATTCCCCACATGCTGCTGTCTATCAAGTTATTTCTTCAAGCAAGTGTCTCTAGGTATCATAAAATCAGAAAAATAGTGGTGCTCAGACAAAGCAGGCTCACTGTAATCTTTCAGATAGTGCAGACATGCTTCTGTTGCAGCTGCAAAATCAAAAACAATTTTAAACCCTTATGCATTGTATGTAAACCCTTATGCATTGTATGGTATATCTTTAATGGAATTTCATTTAGACACAGAGAAACTTGATAATATCAAATAAAAACCCCCTTCCATTAAATAATGCAAAGGAAAAGAATCCTGCTAATTAATACATTAATAGGATAAATGAAGCAGGCACTGAACACAGAGTGCTTTAGTGTTTAACAGGATAAAATAGTACAGCCCTGACATACCCAGTTTCTACTGCAAGGAATATTTCATAATCCCAAGAAGTATTTATGAGGAAAATTACTGTGAGGGAATAGAATAAAATTTGGCTTTACACATCATCCTTTATACTCAAGTTATGTCAAATTTCTTTGCACAGGTGAGAAGTGCAGTCATATTGGAACAAATGAAGTATCTTTCAGGAACTTCAGAACTGTGGGTGTGTACCAGTCTCAGAGGTCCGAAATGACTTTTAACAGATGGAGGAGATACCAGCTCCAGTGCTGGGATGAACCCTGTGCTTAACCAAATCACCACCTGATCCCTCCTTTAGCCAGTAAAGGAGACAGGAAAAATCAACCAAGCACCTCGTCCAGAGAGTAAAGCAGAGCATGTAATCGATGGCACTGAACAGACATCCCGTTGTCCATCAAAGCATACTGAGCCTGAACATAGCTGTTCAGAACAAACAGCAGTGTTCACCGAGTCACTGACAATCCCAAACCATCTCCCCCAAGTTTTCCAGCACTGACCAGCAATGCAGGGACCGTCCCAAGGTGACCCAAGCTGGGATTTTAATGCAAGAACCTCAAAGCTGGATATGCTGTAATGAGAAGGAGCTGCATGCATTTCAGAGGGCAGATTAAAATTCAAAATAAACTTAGTGACTAAGAGAAATCTTTTGACCAGAAAAAAAGAATTCAGTTCAATAAGGCCAAAAAAATTCTGCTCTTTAACAAAAATAGCCAAGTGCACATGTACTGGAAGAACAAGAATTGACTCTGTGACAATTCCTCAGAAAAGCATCTGGGATTACAGTGGATCATCCGTGCTATCTTGCTATGAAAGCAGAAATATGTTTCTGGGGTGTGTAAATCGAAGTGCAGCCTATGAAGTAGTGCTGCTGCTCCCCTTAGCACAGGAGGGCTGTGTCTGGTGTGGATGGGTCACTTCGAGAGACGCACAGACTGACTGGACACAGCTGTCGTGGTTTCAGCTGGGATAGAGTTAGTTTTCTTCTTAGTAGCTGGTAGAGCGCTGTGTTTTGGATTTAGGATGAAAATAATGTTGATAACGCACTGATGTTTTGGTTCTTGCTGAGCAGAGTTTACACTAGTCAAGGACTTTTCAGCTTCTTGTGCTCTGCCAGGTGCATAAGAAGCTGGGAGGGAGCATAGCTAGGACAGCTGACCCAGACTGGCCAAAGGGCTATTCCATACCATATGACATCATGCTCAGCATATAAGCTGGGGGAAGAAGGAGGAAGGGGGGGACGTTTGGAGTGATGGCATTTGTCTTCCCAAGTAACCGTTATGCGTGATGGAGCCCTGCTTTCCTGGGGAGGGCTGAACACCTGCCTGCCGATGGGAAGTAGTGAATGAATTCCTTGCTTTGCTTGTGCACGAGGCTTTTGCTTTACCCATTAAACTGTCTTTATCTCAACCCATGAGTTTTCTCACTTTTGCTCTTTCGATTTTCTCCCCCATCCCACCGGGGGGAGTGAGCGAGCGGCTGTGTGGTGCTTAGTTACTGGCTGGGGTTAAACCACGACAACAGCCCAGAAAAGAACAACGGGAACATGTTACCTAGGAGGAAAGCTTGGAACGGCAGGACAGTTCAAAACCCGAGGGGGAGAGGGAGTCCTAATAACAACTATGGGATACACATAAGGATTACCCCTGGAGAAGGTCAGGGAATGATCTGCTTGTGTCTGTAGCAGGTAGAACAAGATTAACAGGTTTGACCTGCAGCAGGTAGGACCCAGAATAGCTGTAAAGGTAAACTTAGCCCTGGGTTGCAAGGAAAGGATGAGGAATCTGCATCACTGCAGAGTTTTAAGACGGTACAAATATCTGTCAAAAATAACAGTAGACACCACCTCTCTTGCCTGTGGGAAGAGACCTTTCTAGATGTTCCCTTTGGGCCTTTAAAAATAATCCTGGAATGCATCATAATTAGCAGTGACTGAAACATTTAAGTTCTTTCTGGAACCAGAGATATAACAGGTTCCACAGGAGGAAAGGGAGGGTGGCTCATGGCAGAGGCAAAGATCGGTCACATCAGCCTGCAGCTCTTGGAGGCAACTCCCCAGTCCATAGCAGGGGCTGCAGCTCCATTTCCTTCTCCTAGAAACTGGCTCTCAGTTCTTTCTGATGGCTTAAGGACATGCCCATTGAATGCAAACTGTGCAGAAAACTTTAAACAGATCTTTTAATTCTTGCACAAAAACCAAATGCAGCTGTAGCACCTATAATTAGCATACACCTCTTGGTTTATCAAACCCAGATCTGTTATTGCATCATGTCTTGTGATTTCCCTCATAAATGTCTTAACATCTGTCTTAAAAGCAGTTACTTGTCTTCCACTGGGAGCAATCAATGGAAGGTTTCTCTACAGTTGCACTTCTGAATGGGTAGGAATTTTCTTATTCCCAGGATAAATTTATCTTTGGATGAGCTCTGTCTCCTCCTGGATCTCACTGCCCTGCTTCCACAGGCACCACTCATGTGTAGCTTCACTTCGTTAGACTAAGCACCGTCTTCTAGTCTCCTTCCTCTTTCTCTTCTTTCTTTTTGCATAATAGGAACAACAACAGATTCAAATACTTTACATAAACTTGCAGTTTTAACCCATTTCTTTGTGGGATCACCCTCTGAAGGGCTATAATTATCACTAATGTTCCCACATTAGAACTATTAATAAGTTAAAGGGCACTGTTGTTTCTATAGCTTGAAATAAAACCTCATTTCCATTTTCTTTGAGTTTGCCAAGCTTTCCTCTCCTTCTTTAGATGTGCTAAAAATAATTTACCCAAGGATTATTAAAAAAGTAAAGATTTTTTTTGAATATTATTTCATGTTTTATTGAAGCAGTAATCTTTTTGGTAAGGTTATCTTCAGTGACTCAAATAACTTTGCCTTCAAATAAAAGTTATTACTTAGCCCAAAGGCCAAGCAAAGAGTGCTTTCTGGAATCAGATCCACTCTGCCTCTTTAGAGCATATATGAGAAAAGTTGAATAAATGCAAACTTAGCATAGCTTGATAGTCAGAGTTATATGATCTATTACTATGTATTAAGGAGCTAGAAACATTATCTAGGATTTCATTAGCAAAATAAGGACTATTTAATAAAAATAGTCCATGAAATGGTGACAATTCCAACTCAAAATTCTAACAGAAGTCAAGGGAGATTATCATATTGCTGTCTCTCCAGCTTGGTTATGCAGGCAAAGCTACAAGGTTGGCTTCAGAAATGCAATCTGTCTGTAAGCACCTCTAAGCAAAACACCCAAACCAAAACCAAAATCCCCCTCCGCTGAAAACCCCTAACTCTAGCCTAATTGCCGATGTTTCCATTAATACTGTGCTTAATAGGCTGGAACACAATTGCATAGTACTGAAATAAAAATCATAACATCTGTGTAACCTGGCTGATAGATAACATGGTATTGCAATAAATAACACGGTGTTGCATCTTTTTGCTTAAATAGATGGGCCATTCTGTGTAACCAGCCTCTTCCATCTAGTGATGCACGCTGGGTGGCCTGACCTTGTGGTCATTGCCAGAAAAAAAAAGAATGAAACAGCCTAGAGAAAATATCCTGAGTTTCACTATCAAGACATTTCTATAGAGAACTGAAGCCTGCAGAATTTCCTGGCTAAAGCATTAATTCCTTGAACTGAGAATTGGACACAACTGAATATTTTTTCCATTGGATTTCAGAATTACCAATGCTTTATAATAGAAAAACAACACTTCAATACAGAGTTGTATGAACTGGATAGCATAATATACAGCATCCTATTATCTATCAGCAGAAAAATAATTTAATAACACCAGTGTAGTCAGCAAAGCCAGGAGTTGAAGCTTATGTTTGCCCCCACTTACAAGAATGCTGTTCATTGCCCAGAATAACATCGTCTAGCTCTGATAGGAAAGGATATGGTAAAAATTAATGACCTCATGTCGTGGTTTAACCCCAGCCAGCAACTAAGCACCACACAGCCGCTCACTCACTGCCCCCCGGTGGGATGGGGGAGAAAATCGGAAGAGCAAAAGTGAGAAAACTCATGGGTTGAGATAAAGACAGTTTAATGGGTAAAGCAAAAGCCTCGTGCACAAGCAAAGCAAGGAATTCATTCACTACTTCCCATCGGCAGGCAGGTGTTCAGCCCTCCCCAGGAAAGCAGGGCTCCATCACGCATAACGGTTACTTGGGAAGACAAATGCCATCACTCCAAACGTCCCCCCCTTCCTCCTTCTTCCCCCAGCTTATATGCTGAGCATGATGTCATATGGTATGGAATAGCCCTTTGGCCAGTCTGGGTCAGCTGTCCTAGCTATGCTCCCTCCCAGCTTCTTATGCACCTGGCAGAGCACAAGAAGCTGAAAAGTCCTTGACTAGTGTAAACTCTGCTCAGCAAGAACCAAAACATCAGTGCGTTATCAACATTATTTTCATCCTAAATCCAAAACACAGCGCTCTACCAGCTACTAAGAAGAAAACTAACTCTATCCCAGCTGAAACCAGGACACCTCATATTTAAAATGCACTAGTTACGTGTCTGTAGGGAGGTACTGCATCACTGTGCACCTGAATCTGAGCGGTCAGATACACGAATACTTTGCATTGTATTTCTATGGGATGGTGCATGGTAATTGCAAATAGGATTGACAACTTCCTCTAGTCCAACTTCCCATGAAAGGTTGGACCAGGTGATCTTTTGAGGTGCCTTCCAACCCGGGCTGTTCTATGATTCATCGTATTTCCCAAGATCTCAGTAAAGGTATCCTAGTTCTGAGACATACATAGACTCCGACACAAGTTCTGAATAGATACTGAATTGAGGCTATTTTTAATTATTGTATATCTTAAGCTGTAATCCAAAAGACAAATGTACAACTCCCAAACTGTCCTTCTTGCCCCAGATTTGGTGAGAAAACCATTTTTTCTGAGTTTATGTATGGAAAAACTCAAAATTTGTATAAAAGAGAAACGAAGCTCTTCTGTTGAGAAAACTATGAAATTGCTTTTATATCAGTTTTCTAAATGATGTAGCTACTGAAGCCCTGCATTACTTTAAAATGCTTCTTTATAATTGATATCAGAACTAATTTTTGTTGAACTTATTTATGTGAAAACATAGCATATTAGGCAATTGCAAGTCCCATGTACTTATATGGCTTATATGATGCGTATGGTTACCTAACCCTAGAGCTACACTATGGTAAGTAAATATGGATGTCACATTCATCTTCCAGGCTTTGCTTCTAGAAAGATGACTTTTTGTGTATCTGCAGTGTGATGTACACACTGTTTCTGAAGCACATATATATACTATTTTTTTCTTGTTGAGAGGCTTTCTATTTGAAACTTTTAACTTTTTTAGACTATTTTAGATTTTTAAAAATGTGATAAAATGTTGTAGCAAACATTTTTCATTATTCAAAAGGTAAACAATTCTTACTTATTTTGCAGAAGTACTTAGCAGACAGATGTGCTTGCTAATGTGATAAGTATAACACATTTGTATGTCATAAGAGACATACTATAGCTTTCAACTACAGGTCTTACCAGAGTATCCCTCACTCTGTAAAAATCCTTCCCTGTATGTGCTCCTCTCTGGGAGCCATGCTTCACCTGCATTGCTCTTGGCACAGTCTGGGTAAAGGAAACCACAAAACCAGCTTGTATTTTTGAGTCTAAACCCTTTTGTCTTGTCTGGAAGATGTGGCATAGCAACAACTGTGGAGGTAGAGGGGGACAGCAATAGAAAGAGATAATTTTAAGGGAAACTTGCAGGAAAAGAACAAATACATAATGAAATTATTTAATTACATTATGCAGTTTTCTGCTTATACTGCTGGTTTCGGATGAGATGTGTTCAAGGCTGGGACTGCCTTCTTATCTACAGCACACATCTAGCCCAGATTTTGTTATCACCCGTAGCAATAACAATCAACAAAAACAATCATCACTTGTCTAGCTTAAAATTAAATAGAAAAAAATACACAGAGGATAAAGACATCAAGTCTAGAACAGGCTGACGTTGGGTTCTGCATGGAAGTCCAAAATTAGAGGAGAATGGGTCACGATCTTGCACCGTACATGGTAAACACAGCTTTGGTTAAGAGGAGATTGAGAAGAAGACTAGAAAAGCACTAGGGAAAGCACTGGGACAAACATGCCAGCCACCCATTCCCATTCCCCCATCCCTGTATTGTAGTATGTAACCTGGGGGACCCAGCTCTCATCTGTATCCCAAACCATGCAGTCTGGAAAGATTCTTCAATGAAGACGACACAAGGAGAGCCAAGAACCACGGCTCTCCATGACAGATAACCATGCTCAGATTTCCATACAAAGTGCGTAACTTTCAAGTCGTCTGCAAGGGTTCAAGTTTGATAAATTTGTCCAATTCAGAAATGTGATGCTTTAACAAAACTATGGTGGTATAAAATCAATTGCTGAGAAACACAGGTTGTTTTGAAAGTAATATGCATGGCGTGTGCTTTCAGGTACTTATGCACATAATTTTGGCAGCCTACAATAACTGCTTCTCTGACAATGTTGCCCTCATTTGTAAGTGTCACATTTGAGAAAAGGAAAAGCATTTTAATGCGACAGAAAAATTTGACTTGGGAGCTAATTACTTTAATTTGATAGAATTTTTGGCTCATCTGCATACTTGACAATTATTTACAACTTACATTGGTAATTAGAGGTTGGGTCTTGTGCTGAAATATTGTAAATAGCTTTGAAGACATTTGCTGATCCTTCTAACTTTTAGAGGAAATGAATTTATTAGTAGTTAATATGTAAAATATTTGTACTTCTGACCTTTTGTAAAACATTCTTTCTATATTTTAAATGATTGGTTGTCAGAATAATTTTCCTCAAAATGAAGTGTGACATTGTAAATAAGCTCTTGAATTAAGCAGCATATTAAATCTATGTATTCAGTGGCAACCTTTGATAGTTCTCATATATCATGAAGATTTTGTTGGTTCTGCTACATTGAGGCAATGTCATATAGCATTGTGAATGATAATTTTTTACACTGAACTTTACAGTTTCTGGACAGTTTCAACATCATTCTTCTGATCTTGACAAAGGATATTGAGTTAAGCAGGTTAGTACATGATTTCTTGCCTTTTTTTTGGTGACTGTGTATGAGAAAGGAACTTTTTTGCTGGAGGACCTGACCACTTTTAAACTAATCTTCCAGTGAAGTGGTTGTCAGATGATTTCTAAAGATGCATTTTTTATTCAGCTATTCTGCTGATTTTCTTAAGCATTTCTTTGGGGTTTCTCTTGGTCATATTTCTGCAAAGTGCATATACTGCTCTGCTTTTATAGGTATATTAAAAAAAAGGAATCCATGAAAGTCTACTGCTGAACTGTGCTAATAGCCAATCAATTAATCATCAATAGCGCTTTTATTATAATAAGGTGATGGATGAAATAAATAACGAAGTCGAACTGTTCACTAATTCCAGAAGAGTTAAAGTATGGTGCTGCCTTGAATTATAACCGACTAGACCAGTATTATCTCTTGAGTTTGTCTTGTATGTCAATACTGCTTAATCTTGTTCTTTGTAATGGAGTATGTCTTAAATAGAAGGACACTGGATAAGTCATATACATAAAAGAGATCTACAGCTTGCTGGCATGTGAAATTCCTCTAATATATATTTTTATGAAACTACCAGCACATTATGTGCTCAGCAGCATAAATAAAAAAGCGTGTTACCCTGGCAATTTTACATTTACTACATTAGTTAGTAAATGCAATGGCCACCCTTACTTTCCTATAATAAAAACTGCTGAGCCTTTTCATGAAAGATGATTGCAATTTCCACCGGCCTGTATATGCAATAAAAAAACATAACTCATCAAAATCTGAGCTATTTGCTCTTAAGGTACAAGAGCGTTTTTCTTGAACGCTTGACATGACATTAACTATTCATGAAACTTGAGAGTGTTCAAACACTGCCTAAGTAAAATTGTTACTACTTTTCAACTTGATTGAGATCTTTTCTGAACCAGACTCTACAGCAGCCAGCAAAAGGGCTCTCCACACATAAGAAATGCGGAGAGTGTCCAGGTACTGTAGCTGTGAGCTATCGATTTGCTGAAAAGTCGAGTTCCTCCTCCAAAATTGATTCATGATAACTGCTTCCATTTGGGTCAAACAGTATTTAACCGCTTGTAAATTTTAATTAAATGATTTGTCACTTTGAACATATAGTTTGTCATCTTGCAGCTAACCAATGTGTCTTTATCAGAGAATGACTCAAGGGGAAGGCATCCATCTCCTCTGCCACTTCGCCCCCCATTAAGATAATTTGGGTTGTGCAGTACGTGAGGCTCTGTGAAACAGACTGTGCTTCCTATGAACAAGTCCATCATGCAAATTATAAAAATACAATTTCTTCCTTTCATCATTAACATACGGTTAACTTTCTGAGTATAACAAACCCTTTTCCCAGCAGCATGTAGCAAAACAGATTTGTTCCTTCCACAACTTACTTTTTCCTTTTTCATGTACAAATGACACCTGTAGCTATTCTCACTCAGCTACCCACGTACCTTTTCTGTGCAGTTATCCTTACTCGCAAGATGTTGATTCTAGGAGAAAGTGAAGAGAAGCTTATAAACTGTGTAAATCTGTTGACTGACTCTAGAAATGATGGTTTATTTTAATTGTTTTTTTTGTGACTGTATAGCTCTTACCCTTCTTTCTCTGTGACTAGCTACGGAGTCCTCATTTCAATGAACTTAAATAGGTCTTCTGCATGTGCATGCTCTACAACACTGATATAAGCATATGAATTTCATATACATCCTCCTCTATCTGTGACAAGGTTTAATCCTTCGAGGCAGAGGGCCTCTTGCCTGTGCAGGGACACAAGCTGTTGCTTTAAAGCTGTTGCTTTAATTTTGAGGTCCACCATTTGTGAGCTAAGAGGACTTAACAAACATCATGTAAAGTCCATCCACAAAAAATACAGAAAGAGCGTATAATCTAATCAAGTATTTGTTACTTTTCATTAATGTGCAGATATTCTTTTTCCAAAGTACTTTCAGATTTCCACCATTTAACCAAGGGTATCGTGATAGAATATGCTATTCAATTTATCTTTATTCGCTGTTCCCTATGATGAATTACTTGGGGCTTTTCTGATGAAGGATTGCAGCAGGAGCTGGCATGGCCATTGGGAGGACTGAGCTTTTGCAGCTGCCTCCTGCGTGTGTGAGGAGGAATGAAACCCCTCACCTCGAGAGTGGCTTTGGATTGGCTTTCTACTGGGGCTCCCTGAGCCATGGGGCTGGTGGGGGCCCCTTTCAGAGCCCCCACCCTCCCTGGCTGATGCTGCTTCTCCTCTGCAGCTTTTACTGCCGGTGGAGGATTTTGCATCAGGAGGCTTTTCGTGCATCAGCTTTCCCCACCTGCTTTTCAGCTTAATCCAGAGGATTTGGGAGACATTATGGCTCAGCTTTGCATATGTTATTATGCAGAAGGAAAAAAAAATAACAACAGTTGAGATTTTTCAAAGCTGATCGGGAGATTTAGGCATGAAACTCCTGTTAAGACTCATGGCTTTGAAAATCTCTATCAATTAGTACAGTATTTTGGTGGAGATAGCAAAAAAAAAAAAAAGCAAGCATTGGTGCCTCTGTGGGAGACCCCTTCCGAATTAATGCTGATTAATGGTAGGGGATGAGCGCATGGAGTGCATTATCCTCAGGATGGCTCTCCAACTAGCTGCAACTTTTGAACACCTTCTGCTCTGCAGATGCTTAGTGTCACTGTGCCCTCTCCATCCCTTGCCTGAAGAGGAGTACTGATACTGATGGGAGGAGACACAATGTGGCTGCCAGGAAACGTGCTGGTGAAAAATCTGTTAACTTCCATAGATGTATTTTCTAAGCAATATGTGCAAGAAGGTTAGTGAGACCATTCAGGGAAGATGCTCAAGCACTGCACTCTGCTGTGTGAGCTCATGCTGCGAAGGGCCCCTCGACTGAAGTTGTGTACTGACCCTGCCACCAGTTGCTGAGTTGTCAGGTGGCTGAGGACAGCTGCAAAAAGTCTCTTCTGCATGTTATTTTCCATCCCCTTCCTCATCACTCTTGTCAAGTCAGGAATTTGGTCTCTTCAGTAGAAATACACTACACTCAACATTAAAATGCACTTTTAAAGCACCAAAAAAAGGTTCTTTCACATTTTCAGTGATCACCTTGTAGGTGAGCTGCAGCTCAGCACTTAGCGTAGCGCTGTATTTGTGGGTTGCAATCAGATAGATAAACTCAACATCGTGTGTGTCCCTCTGTTCATGAGAAAGCAGCACACACAGACTGTCAGAAATGTTTCCCAGCCAGGCAATGGGCAATTTCTTTCTGCTGTTGATTTTGGCTCAAAATCAGGATTTAGAAAGACAAGACAGAAAACAATACATGGCACTTGGCAGGAATGTTAGCAACTTTCAAAGTAGTTATGGATGTCATATTCTTAAAAAAAATAGTAACAGAGGGGAAATTATACGTATTCCCCTCCTGGTAGCAGGTAAAGTTTGGCAGTCGGTGATGAAACCTTTCCCTTTTTCTAACCTCTCTGGGAATTAAGGGTGCTTTGTTTTGAGTGTATACCCTATGTCATGCCTGTCTGAAGATCTGTGCTTTTGGGAAGACAGAGATGGACTTGGATGCCTTTAAAACTGCCTCTGATAGTCTTTGAGACATGTGGGAGAAAGATACATTTTGCTCCAAAACCAGTTGATTTTTTCCCTAGTTTGTACTGCATATAACCCTTAACTACTAAAATCCTTCAGGTTTCTACAAAAGGAACTTTGTAAATAACTCTCTTAATGACACCTGGATAGTGATAATCTACATTTAACAGGCTGAGGATTTCTAACTCTTTGTAAAACGTGGCTCCTTCTTCATTTAAAATGAAATACTAAATAAGACTGTATATTGTGGGGAGGGGGGAGGACATAGGAGACTGTAGGTATGGAAACCTTACAAACAGCATCTCAGGCATTGCTTATTCCTGAAATGTCTCTATAACCAGAGTGCTTTGCTTTGACAATTTACTGCAGACTATTCAAATTACTCGCTGTTTTCCTATTACAAAATCCATACCCTGTTCATTCAAGTGAACATGCTCGTGAGCTTCCAAAACCGAGTTGTTCTCTGAATTGCCTCAGTTTGGCAGAAAACTCATTCAGTGTAGTTTTATATACTGTGCTTGTTGAATAAGGAGGCTGAATGGTAGGCAATCATTTCTCTTGCAATCACAGATATTAAGAAGGAAAAGTTCTATCAATTTTTTTTTCAAAGTCAGAGATGCATTCCTGCCATTGTGGAATATGATTGAGAGACAAATGCAAGCTGAGTCATGAACCTCGAAAATGAGAAGAAGGACGTACAAAAGATGTCAAGGTCAGTCATTTTGTCTTGGTGTTTGGAACAACAGGCATCACTGAATATCCCAGCATCACCCAATGTCACCATTCACAATGTGGTACAATATGGAGGCGGGTGGGTGGGAGGGAGGAGGCTGCCACTCATCCATTGGGTTAGTCTTCTGCTGCCTAATGCCAACAGCTTTTTCTTATGAAAATGTCTGACTCAGTAGTTGAAAAATGGTAAAATATTTTCCAAAACTTTCATCTTAATGAAAACCATCTTTAAAACTTTAACCAGATGGCTCCACAGTTTTTTGTGGCACTGTAAAATTCAGAGGCTCAGTTAAAATCTGGACTTAATGAAAATGATATACAGGAACAGGTGCCAAAGCACAGGAACAACTACAAAGTGAATTTTCCTTGTAAACCTTGCTGGATTAATGGAATAGCATACGGTAAATTGGGCCTGAGCTCTTAATATGTTTCTTTCCACCTCTATAGTGTGTCCTAAATAGGTGTGAGGTTCATATGAAGTCTTGCTGCTTAGAGATACAAACTTCTGGTACTGCTACGCTAACATTCAGGATTGCCCTATATCCTTGACAAGCGATTGTTTATTTTTGAATTTTGGTATTTGGGTCATAAATTCTCATTAGCAGCTGGACATGTAAGAAAGCAAAGGTCATGGTGTAGCAGGACACTGTGCAAGTGGCTTGAGTCTATAAGATAAAGTATATAGCCTAGACTCTCAGCTCTGGTTCGGCTCTGAGTAAACCATCTTTGTTTTATTCATCACTCTCAACTCCGCAAGCGAACACCCTCTGTCTACTCATAGTCAAAGCCTGTTTAAGCCACCCTGAATGTTCAGGGACTGCTCCACTGTCCTCACTGGTTTATTTGTGCCTTCAAAACCATTTCATATTCTGAGGAAGGTCCATCTTCAATAATTGTATAGTCCTGCACAAAAGCAGGATAAAATCAAGACAGCACCGCTTCTGGGAGCAGTGACAACTCGTGATAAAACAATATTTGTTTAATTGTTCAGAGCTGCTGTGTAAACCTTTTATGACCGCACTCTTTGAAAGACATGGGTTTGGCCCAGGTATCATGTTTTTACCTATGAATTTTTGTTCTATTTTCTTCAACACAGAAGAGACTATTGGAAGAAAAACACATCATAGAGTCTTTCTTGGGTTGCCTGATGGCATGCTTAAGAGCTCATCTGGAAAGTTTAAAGAAGGACCAAAACCAGTTTAAAAACCAGTTTGGTAGACTGAGCCTTGTGATTGGTATTTAGTAAGGAAAGATAAAGATGCAAAGATATGCCTTTAAACATTAGGTTCAGAGTAAGGAAATGGCTGATCCTGTATTATCTCTGGATGTTGGTTTTCATCCTTAGCTGGAGATATTGCTGGCAACTGCATCAAAATGTCCATGCTGCATAGATACTCTAGATGCAGTTGGCAAGAAAGTGAATTTTCCATTTGGTGAGAAATTCAGACAGTGAAAAGACAAGAAAAGAAGTGTTGCCTGGAATGAGACGGGTAGCCTGGAAGGAAGCCAGTATTTTTTTTCCACTCACAACTCAACAGGCTTTTATTTGACTTTCTTGAAAACTGACATATTCATGGAGATTTCAAATAGGCATTTTCTGACAAGTCCCCTATTCCCTCAAGCCTTCCCTCCCTTAACAACCCAAGTTTGTCAGATCCTTTCCAACCAGCTGTAGCTGTAGGCTCTTTTATATTCTGTGAAGAGTTGGGACCCTCCCTGAAGTTATAGATATGTAGTTTTATATACATTTTAAATTTCTGCACATGGCTACACATCTCATCTAGATGGATATATGCATATTTATTCCTGTAAGAATTACTGTAGTCAGCCAATTCTGGCTGATAAAACCTTCACATAAAACATACCCTTATGTGATAAATAAAAACAAAGACTGCTCTCTTTTTACTAATGAATCACATTCTGGAATCTCCTGCTTCTCTTTTCTCAATTAGAACATGTCCTTATATGCATGGTCTTTTAGAGCAGCTTTACCATGTCTTGCAGTGTTGCAAGCTGGAAGATTTGCACTGTGCATTTTTCTTGCCCTTTCGGAGCTGGTGCAGGACTGCAGAGTAACACTACTGCCTGCATATGCAACACACTACACTGCTGCCAGAGCACAATAATACACAGCTTTGGTCAGATTTCAGATTGACCTGAATGGAGTCACACTTATTGTGTTTAAGCTAGATATGCAAACATCTGATTTCCTGGCATACTTTGGGAGCATAGGCCTAAATCATGTCTGTAGACAAAGAACAAAATTTATAGATATATGAATTGCTACCCCCAGCCTGCCTTCAGAGCACACATTTCCAGCCCACGCGCCTCCGCGCTGTACCGAGGAGTCCATCCCCTGCCAGGCTTCCGCCGCTGCCTGTACAGCATTGGCTACCACTGTGTGACTGAGGTGGGGAGGTGTCTTGAGGACGTGGACAGAGATGGTCACACATTCTATCTATATTGATATTTAATAAACAGATGCCAGAGCTATAAAAAACAATATCTATCTTTTTAAGATAACATTAACTCTGGGAAGTTAGTGCTGTGCTGAAAAGAGCTTCCCCCGTGTCTGGTGTGCTGGTTCCCATGCTGTAGTTCCTACACAGTATGCACTTACATATGGCAAATGCTGATGCCATTTACAATACCATAACTGACTACATATAATGATAAACCACAAACGCCAGTGACACCAATCCCTTGGAGCCCAGGAGTCATGTACAGTGGTGAGCATCCCCCAGAAATGCGGAGGAGCCTCAGGATCAGACTGCCAACCAAGCCTGCGGGATGTGGCTCATCACTCGGCATCAGAAACACCCGAGCAGGAGAAAGGGTCAACACCAAAGTAGCAACAGCTAGTAAGCTGAGCACCTCTGTCCGCCTTCCACATCCTCTAACCTTTTCATAGATGACAGAAGTTATTTCACGGATGTCCCTGCACTGCTTCCCTGGAACTTCTCAAGAGCACTTCTTGGTTAAAATGTGAAATTTCAGCCAACTGATCAATGTATTATATTCTGAAATATTCAGGTATTTGCATTTCTGTGTGAAACCCTGGATTTTGTTGGTTAAATGAATTGGTGAGTGTCAGAGCAGCTTCTCCTCTTAAGTGGGCTTCTCAGATTTGTGGAAAAACTCATTAATATTGAAATCCCCCATGACAGAAGGCATGTAGGCAATACAATATCAGAAAAAATATTCTTGCATTTTACATACTAGTTTAGAGAGGAGGAATCAATGGACTAAAAATTACCTATTTCTAATTCTATTTTTCAGCTGATAGAAAGTAGCTCCTTTGATATTGAATGATGCATCTATTCAGTGAGCAGTGAATAATATGATTTACTGTGTTCAAACAGTCTTCTGAAAGGATGCAGTCTTTAAATATTGCAGAATGTCACTGAGCACACATCGTGAGTTATTTGAAACATGCATTTTACTTAAACAGAAACATTTACCTAATTCCACAGATTTTACTTTGAGGATGCAGCTTTCACAGAATGATTTAGAAACGTAAAGTTCACCTGTTTGTAACAGCAGATGAATATGAATACTTTAAAGGCAGTTCTTTCCCATAGCGGAGCCGGTATATAATTCTAAGCGTTCCTGGTTTAAGAACCTGCATTTTTCTGCTGCATGTTCCTACAGTAACACATTACACACTGGATAAAGCGTGCAGATGCATAATGCTGGGTGACTAAATAAATGATTTTTTTCTGGCAGAGACGACTATGCTTGAATTTCACATCTGCCTGGAGTTCTGAAATGCAACAGAAATGTCCATAATATGTTATGAACGTAAAGCTTTAAAATAATTCACAAATAAGATTGATATGTTGATCTTTTTTTCTTTAGAGATTGTTTACCTCTTTGATGCTTACCTACTCATAGCAACTCTTAGTAACCTTATGTATGCTTTTATGTCTGTCAACTGGGACAAAAGAACCTATGGTGTTCTTCTACTGGGTGTTGGAGGTGATTCAACCATCAAAGGAAGAGATGGAGGGCAGTCTGGGAGACCCTGCCTTCCTTCCCAGTGTGGGATTATTTGGGAGGCAGTGAAGTGGCCACTGACAGTCAAAAACTCTTTGATCATCTTTTCATACTTGTTTATTTTTTGGAAGAAATTCCACAAACTGGGAAGAGAAAGAAAATATTTTGAGTGTTGGCTGATGAAGATGAACGACTGGCTATTTCTCAAGGCTGATCATTCTCTTGTGCCTCAGGGTTCATCTCTACTCCAGCATTTGCCGTACCAATGTGCCTCCTGCCCACATGCAAAAATCCCTAGTTTAAGACACATGGTGCTTTCATCACGTAAAGACAAAATTAATGGCAAGAAAGAATGCCATAAATTATGAGATTCAGAGTCCAATCCTGTAGATTTTCCTTACACAGATCATTTATTGATTAAAATGGAAATTGCAACTGCATAAGAACAGAAAAAAAGGGGGGTTGACATGTTTTCTTTGAAACAAATAGAGTCTACTTGAGATTGGGTATTATTTGGTATTCTAGCATATTGAAATGTACTAGATATGCAGTAAAGCACATTAGGGAGAAGTAACTGAAGTTCAAGGAGTTGTCCAACCTGCCCAGAGTGCTCATTTAAACATATGCTTTTGTTCCTGACAAAATTAAATAAGTTGAAGTCCTTTTCTCTCCAACTCCAATTTTTAAAAAAGTGCCTTATAACATGTGAAATCATTAATTAAAGAAGATTCCTCAGTTATTCTCTCTGACCTGTCACTGTTACTTATTTAGTCAGCATTAAGAATTCAGCAGCATCTTCAAAGGCTTTTCAAGACACCACCTGTGAACTAATTATGCTAAAGGATGAAAGATTTGCAAGTTACTACAGCTCCTGGCAATGGCTGAGAAAATAGATACCAACTGTGGCCCCAATTTTTTAACTTTTGCAGCTAATTCTACATGCTTTAAGTGTTGTCGCTTAAAATTGAGAAAGTAAACTCCTAAATGTAAAAAGGGATCCAGCAGAAGAATGCACAAGTATATCACTATAGCTCTCAAACGCAGTGTTGGCTTTGCATTAATTCTAATGTTTTAAATGGTTTGTCACCTATTGTTTGGAACTGCAAGGAATCCTTAAGGATTTTTTTTTTTTTAATCAAAATATTTTTATAGGCAATCACTGAAAGACATTTTGGGGATGTTGTCACATGGCTTATGAACATCTAGAAAATGTCACAAAACTTCTGTGCTGAATTTTTACAAGTTTTAACAATAGAAGGTCAAAACAGTTGATTAGGGTAATTATACTGGATATGAGAAGGAAAATTGGTGAGATGAAAGGTCTTTTGTATGTACCAATTTCAATGCTGACAGAGTTTGCGCAAAAGTGACCTGTAGGAGTCAGAGGCAGTAGCAACTCCAGGTTTAAGCATCTTAAGATGCCAGTGACATTTTCCTTTTACACTACTCCTTCGATATACAAAAATATATAAGCATATACTCATACACATTAATAACAATAAAAAATTTTTTCAAAGATGTTTTGAAAATAGGATAGTTACTGTGTATTCAGAGTTGGACTAAAACCTCAACAGAAGGTGGTTTCAAGATCTGCAGGATTACTACAGATTCTTCACTTGCTACAAAACTTAACTTCCTACTTTGGGCTTTAAGAAAGATTCTGGAAAACTCTACCAGTGATGATAATGTTGAACATCCTGTCAGTCATCTGCCTTGATTTATGGGAGATCCTTGGCCTGCAATTCTCCCTCATCTATCTGCAGTTAACTATTGACTCAGTTTTGGTTTTTTTCATAACCTTTGGCTCATTATTGAAACACTGGAGGAGGAGCTGTCTCCTTCCAGCAGCAAAACCTTCTCCAGGAAAAACATCCATTGAAGCTGCAATGAAGTGAAGTTGCAAATGACAGTAGTAATTAAACAACTAGCTGCAAAGCCTAGATTAAGAAGCAGGTTGATGCTCTGTATTCTGACTGATGCAAGACATGAGGAAAAATGAGCTTCTACAGGTTTATCCACGTTTTGTATTCCTGTCACTGCATGAGGGAAAGCAGGGCAGACAGACAGAGATCCAACGTGTGCTGCTGGCCAAATCCTCCTAGGCTGACTTTAAACGAAGTCACAAATCTTATTTTACTGTCATAAGCAGCTACAGACAAATAAACCAGGTTTTCTGCCATGTTCTCCCAGTCCAACCTACTGTCTTCTCTGCTGATACTGCAGCACATGAGGGACTCGGTTTCTGACGCTCTGGAAACTTTTTAATTGCCTCTGCAGCTGTATAACTTCATAGCAATAGTGATGGTATTATCTAGCTATTTACCAGACTAAAATTAGAAAAGTAGAGGGACTATCACAGCATTATTTAATTATGTAAGGCAAACAGAACATTTCAATGGCAATGCCATTGCTGACACCAGTGCTGGTTTCCAGGAGGAAGGACTCAATCCTAAATTTTTATCCATTTGGAGGGCTTTTCTTTTAAAAAGACCCTTCCTGTTGTCTTTCAGGGGAACAGATGTTGTTTTTCATCTGCAAACTGACCTCACAGTCCTTTCCTCAGTCATTTAAAGTTGGATTGGCTCATGTAGTTTCATATCTATTGCAACTTTAGTTTCTTCTAAATTTTTCCTCTGTTCCATTCAAAGGCTTTCATATTCTCAATTTCATACTGTGCTTTGGAAAAAGACCTCTCTATTTAACACTGTGCTCTCAGAATTAAGGCAGGGATAGTTATAAAAGGATGCTATTCATTTCCATTCCCTGTCTCCATCCTCCTTCCAAAAAATACATATAATTTTGCTCATTTGTCATACATTTCTGCAGAAAGCAAGAATCCAAACACATCTTGAAGCTATATTACTTGAACATCATTTTTTTAAAGTGAGACAAGACTGTGCTTCTGTGTTGTAGCGCTTACCTATGGATATTAAAAACCAAAATGTTACTAGAGTCTATTCCAACCTTAACCATACAGCATAAGCCATCATTCCTTGAACAGAGCTTGGAATAGCATCAGGCTAAGGGGACTTTTCAAGCAATTACAAGAACCAGCATTAAATGACACATAGACTGAGGTTCTCCTATCACTACTTTGCACGACTGCCATATCATCCGTGACTCTTTTCTTCTTCCTGGCTTCTGTTAGCTATAATTTCTTAGCTTATTTTCAACTGCTTGGTAGTCCAAAGCAACTGTGAAAAATCACAAGGATAGGAACTTTTATTACAAACACTATCAGCTTTTTGCAGGTTAAGTCCATCCCTCCCTTCTTACTCCTTCTGCTGCTGTGTTTTGTGATGAACGGTAGTCATGCATAAATTGCTCTGTCGCTTTCGTGAACGGCTTTGCACTGCATACACAGTAGATCCTCTGCACATAAAAGAGACAGAGTGCTTTGGAAAACTCAGTGCTGAAGAAGGGCAGACAGGGAGCGCATGTGCACAGCAAGCGTCTCCGCAGAGGACACCAGAGATTGCCCTTCCTAAGCCCTTTAATTAAAAGCACCAAAGATTTATACACTTGTCTTTCCACTCCTGTAAGTTTTAAGGTGGGTGGATCAGTCTGCTGCCTAGTTTTTCTTTTGTAACACTCTGTTTAATCTGCATTTTTAACTGCAGAGTGGATTACCTCAATTGCTATGGCTTTCTGACACAGTCTTTCTAATATTTTTATCTTAGTTTGGAAATAAAAGTATACTTCATGTGTAGGTTTTGCTAGAGGAAAATTCTACTTATGTTTGTCTCCCAGATGATCCTGATAATGCTTCTGAGACTCCTCCTTGGAGCAGACCTGAGCATTGCACATCTTACCATATTATGCACATGGAAATAATATCAACCTGTTGGGTCTGACACCGTAACTGTATCCCTGGGAAGGTATTTAAAGTAGAGCAAGGGCAGCTAGAGCAGGGTACGTGAGACTCATGACTTACCCCTTCCAAACCCTTTGGAGTGTGGTTGGGAATATTGATACAGGCTGCCCTAAGGCCATCTTTTAACAAGCTCTGGGCAGGGCAGTCCCTGTTCGATAGCCTGCGCTGGGCTGGCTAGCTCCACTGAGGGTGTCCTGCTGGGGAGCAACAACGTGAAGCCCCCGAGAAAATGGGGAATCACCATGAATGGTCAGGACCTCTTACCGCCTGCCAAGCACAAGGGCAGGCTTTTCAGCTCTCCAGGAACACCTTCTGGCACTCTAAAATGAGGAGAACCTCACAACAGGGTCTTAGATCCATCCTACAGGTCATTCAGTGATGAGACAGCAAGAAATTTGTAAGCCTCAAACCAACGTTCATGTTTACAAGGACACGATAGAAGAGTCAAGTCATCAAAAAGAGAAAACAGTAATTACACCATGCGGCTGCATTGCCCCCTGTACATCCACTGCATCACACTGGGGCAGAGAATGAATGGGAGAAAAACAGATGTGGGGAAGGGTTTTCTCAAAGGGGAAATTTAAGAAGAGGACAACATGTGAAGCCTGGAGGGAACACAAACCAATGAATGCACAAAGACGGGAAGGAGGCAGTCCAGCACTACCACAACAAAGCTGCCCATTATCAATTCCAGTTACTGATATGACAATGCATCAGTTATGAGTCCCTGAGAAAAAGTACCCAAACATACTTTGTGAATGTATGTGGATACTGACCTGGGCTTGAGACAGGACTAGAGGTAGTAGGCTCAATAATTTCTACAAAAAGGGAAAAGGAAAAAAAAAAAAAAAAAAAAAAAAAGAGAACATTTGGGAGTTAATCACACATGGAAGACAAATACAGAATGAGACAGAAAACAGTCATGCAACAGACACGACAATTTTATTTAAAGATTGGGCTGGCCATCACAGGCCTGTAACAAACATGCAATCAACCAGACTTCTGAGCCTATGAACAGTGTCTTTTCCCAGCTACGTCATTGATGTGTCACCAGTATACAACATTGGGACCATCACACTCCGAATATGCAAATATTTTTGCCTGCCACCTTGGCAAAGCCACCTTTGGAGCTCTCAAGTTCAAAAGTATTTCTCCTGAGAATTACTGAAACCTGCCTAGAAAAAACGGTTTTCGCTCACTTCATTGAAGGTAATTTCTTATGATGAATATAAGTCAAGGTAACAATTTTGAACAAAGAACGTTTTTAAGTAATAGTTTTGTGCTTTAGTGAACTTTTAAAAATGTGTGTCGTTTTAATTATTGAAGTCTTTCCAGAAGAAAACATTTATCAAAAACATCAAATGCATTTTGAAGATATTTACTTCACCGGGGGCAACCAATACAAACAACAGAAAAAGTTAAGAGAAGAGCACAATTCTCCAGCGTTGAGTCTAATGAAAAAATCACCTGTGGCTTTTCATTATAATTTTACTTTAAAATTCATTATTCTGTGTCTTTGTATTAGCTTTGAATAGTGCTATGCAAAATGAAATACCAGTCCCAATCAATCTTGCACAGAAGCAAGCTACCATCTCAATGTAGCAATTCAATACTCTTAATAAAACAGATTTAACAAAATTACCAAGCTCAGAAGATCATTGACCATATCTTGACTATAACAAGAAACTAATGAAAAAAAATGTGAGTGAGTTGACAACAATGGATGTGCAGGTAATAGCTGAACACACTCTCCACTTGCGTCCAATTTTGTATTTTTTCCCCTACAATTACTTTCCAGGTTAATATGATGCAAAAATGATTCTAAATGAAACAACAGACAAATATTTTCCCAAACAAAAAGTTGTGAAGTTTCCTTACTAAATTACTGATGCTAAGAATTGTGCTAATACAGATGAACATTTCCAATCTTAAAAATATTTGACATTTTGACAAATACATCATTGTCGCTGATAAATTTAAATCACATTTTTAGTATAAAACGGAATTTCAACTGTATTACTCCAACTTTACAATTTTATTTTAAATTTAAAATCCATGAAGCTTGGTGACATCTTGAGCAGTCTTTAACATAAAAAGGGTTGAAAGTCTAGTATCGAGGTTTCCTACCCCCGTACAGGGGCAGTTTATGTACGTGGCAATGGAGAGAGGGAGAGCTGTGGACAGACAGGTCTGTCAGTCGGTCCCCAGATGTCCCTCACAGGTTCCCACTACAGCAACTGGGGCAGTGGGAAAGGAGAGGTGGAGATGAGGGCGCTTTCCATCCTGTTGCGTCTGGGAGCATCCCAGGGGATGTGTAATTTGTACACCCTGCCGTATGGTGCTCGGGTGCTGGGCTGCAGGACAGCAGGAGCTGGCTGCTGCTTCCAGCAAGGCTGACACAAAGTCAGTGAAGGACATAAATGATGGTAGAGAATTCTTCTGGGGTTTGTGTTGTGCTTCAGATGAAGGTTTCTGCTTAACTGACTGTGGTGCAAACAGGGTTTTTTCCCAGTATATTTCACAGATGTAAAGCAAAATTACAGAAAGTTAGAGAAATAATGATTGTACAGTGAAGACTGATGAACTAAGTTGATTCCAGCAATACCTAATTTTTAAAAAAACACAGGCTTTGTTACATTGGCATGGATTAGGAAACTGTGCAATAGCCATAGTGAGGTATTTGTAGGTTTTGAATCAATTTTTCTAAGACACCAATTCCGCTTTCTTAGGAGACAGGCACAATGAAGGTCCTGGCTGATGTCTCATTGTATGAAGAACCTGTGAGAGCCTGCTGAGGTAAAGCCTATCGCAGGGCAGCACTGCATGACTGTCAGGAGATGTCCCCAGCCAAGGAACACTGCTTGTGCTTAAAGTGAGGGAAAAGGGAAACACAATATGACAAAATTTTTCCAGCTGTCTAGAAAAAACGTCCTCTATGAAATAAGGTTTTACTCCTGCATAGAGCAAACATGATTTTAGCAGGAGAAAAGGAAATGGTGTTAAAACAAGAGACTCAGAAAAAACAAAGAATTATCAAGAATTCATTGATTTTGTATTTTAATGACTGTTTTATAATAATTTGTTTTAGCGGTCTTTAATTTCTTCCAAATCTTTATGTTCTGACAAATTACATCCTGCTTCTCACATATAATTATCAGCTTTGCTTCAAATGCATTGTACAATGATAACAAAAGTTATTTTTCTGGCTACCTTAAAATAACAGGATCTTTTTCTTCTGAATTTAGAAGTCAACCCTTCTTGTTGCTATGGGTTCCTATAAAGGAAAAGGTTCTTCTTGCTGTAGAATAATGACATTCTTTGCAACAATCAAGTAAATTAACATACTCAATGAGTACAATTTTTCATTAAAAGGCAAAATACCATACCCAAACCAGCAGGGATTTTACTAGTATTGTGTCTCTTTTGGAAACATTGGATCTAGACTTAATTGTAGGTGCTTAAGGTAGCATAAAGTTACAGAATCATAGCCTCACTGAGGCTGGAAGTGAAGGCGGTAATATCATGTATTATTCTTGCAAAAATCTCATTTTTTTAAAATACATTATTAGATCAAGGAATTGGAGAGATGGGTATATTTCTAGTTTCTAGTTCTAAAACTCTTTACAAATCTTTATTCATGAAACTCTTCAGGTCTATAGAGAGAAAACAAAACCAGCTGGTTTCCCTATAAGCACGCTAGGCTGGTTCATTAAAATTAAAATATATTAATGACTTCTTAGTAACACTGGGAGGCAAGCATGTGTAGGAAGGGGTGGTGGTATCTGTACTTCATTTTGCTGGGATCCCAATCCTACAATATCAGGACTGCTCAAATTTTCAAGGGCGGTTGTAGAAAAAAACCCATGAAAGTATAATAGAAAAATGTGATATTCTGTGCCATTTCTGTGACTTCAGTGGAGAATTCTCCTTGAGCAGAGCTTTTTAGATTTGTTTCATAAACCAGCGGAAAAGTGATGCGTTCACACCACCTCCTAGTTTGCCCTTTACAGACTTGGTGCTGTCTGAATTGCTGCTATCGTCAGAATTGCCTATTCTGGTAAGGCAGGCGTGAGCCAACAGCATCTCATTATTTTAAAGCAAATCCAAGCTTACAGGAGTGTCCTGGGCATAGGGATATTAGCATAACATCACTGTCTGCTAAACACACATGGAAAACTGGTAATTTCTGTCAAGGTCTAAATGTACTAATACCCAAACCCACTTAATATTATTTGCCAGTCTGTAATTGTCTTTGTCCTCACTGCCAGGTTGGGAAGGCTGCCTGCTTTTCAGTCCTGTGGCTGCACTTGCAGACCGACTGCTGCCACCAGTTTGGGATAACGGGGCAAATTCCCACCATCAACTGCAAATGCCCAGTGGATGTGCAAGCGAGAAGGTCAAAACTTGTGGTGGGCATCTCTCCTGTGACACAAGGCTCCAGGGATGCTCAAATAGGGCTTATGCAGTGACCACGCTGTGGAGGCAGAGCTCAGCCCCTCCAGGAGCCCAGACTCCTCTGGGAAGACGGGACAGAACAGATTCAGCCAAAACAGAGTAGCACACTTTGGGAAAAGCTGATAAAAGAAGACATTTTGATTTTTTTTTCTAAAGTGTGTACAAACATACCTTTTACTGCCTTTTATGGTTCAGCTCTCTTTACAAATACCGTACTGACCATACAGTGAATGCTTGGGGATGCTGCCAGAGATGTCACCATGGAAAGCAGAACTTCACAGCGATAGTTTGGGACAAGCGAGGCTGGAGTTAGAAGCCCCTGTCCTGTCATTTTAGAGGTGCTGCCATGCACTGCAAATCTGTGGAAGTCATGAACTGACTTTTAGAGCAGAGTTGGTACACCCAAAGACTGGTGAAAGCTACCCTCTGGGGTCGAGGCTGCGTCCCTGACTGGGGCAGCTTTAAGAAGAAAAAGGGGGAAAGCTGGGAGAAGCTCAAGAGATCTTTGCAACTGTGCATAGGAGGAGAAAGAAAACAAAGTAAATGTAGACAGGACAGCAAATAAAGTATTTGATGACAGACGGATTAAGTGCATGGAAGAAGTATGAATGCTGCTGAGAACAGCAGCCAGCTAAGTGATGCTGTCAGGAGAAGGGGTGTACAAATCACAGCCTGACACTGAACATGGCCAGGGAGAAATAACAAAACTGCCTGTAAGCAACGCACAGAATCCTGAAAGGGAGCAAGTGTGACCAAACGCAGTACAATGCAGAGTAGTAGCTGTGGCTGGAGCAGGGGTGGAACAGGGTAGAAAGCACTCCATGAAGAGTGCTGCATCCTACGCCGACGTTGTGATGGAGTACAAGGCAGTAAGAGATGATAGCATAGGTAAAACAAACTGTCTGGGTTAATATTACTTTGAGAAAGGTAGAGAAAAGTCTTCTTGGGACAACACAAGGAAATCTTTTTATCTGCAAAGTCAGATTTTGATAAAGACAACTAGAGAGTTTTTAAACAGAGAAATGCACCTACAGGTCCTGGTGTAACAGCCCAACTTCACAGAGGTGAAGGAAGGGGCAAAGTGGGATAAGGTATGCAGGTATCTGTACCACATTGTCACGGGAAGAAATAAAATGTAATGTTGTTTTAAGATCAGTTTTGGTTAGCAGTGGTAAGCATATGCTAGAGCCGACTTCTGGAAATAATCTGGCATTAGAGAATCAGCACTTGAGTGAGTTTAAATAAAGTGGAAGAATAAACTCCACAGACTTGCAACTACAGCTCTGATCCTCAAAAGAGAAATCTTTGGAGAGTATAAGCTACTAAAGACAGCTGGGACAAGGAGTTGCAGTTTAATGTCAAGGACATTTAACGTTGCCTTTTACCAAAAGGAAAGAGATAGTATCTAGAAACTCCTTTCTTATCTCAGGCAGAAAAAAGCTTGCAGAGAAAACCTCTTAACAAAATGGGAAACCACCCCATGAAAGACTACAGAGCACAAGGTGGAAAATTACAAGGAACAAAGGGAATTGGCCATAAAGAAGCAATGTCTGGGAAACCCAGCCAGGCAAGGATGAAGTGGGAGTTGCCCAGATGCCCAGCTGAACGGCACCTTGGAAAAGAAATCACAGCAAACCTGCTGCAAAATGCTCTTTAGCCCCATAGATACCTTAAGAAAAATTAAAGCAACTCCATTCACAAAGGTAGGATGGAGAAATTAAGCATGGACCTAAAAATATTTTTTTGGCTTCAGCTTTAGCGAAAGCTTAAAAGATGGCATTCTGAATAACAAAATGGAAATGGAAATTACCAGACCAAAGTTAAAGCAAAATTCAATCAGCTCAGGATACTCAGGTCAGAGGGATTTAAATACGTTTGCACATAAAATTATCAAAACAACAGTAAATTCATGGGGAGGGGAGGACAGCAGGACTGAGAATTAAAGATATGCTCAAGGAGGCTAAGCACACACAACTACAACTTCATGGCATTCAAGGCTTTAGAAAAATATGAGGTGGAAGGAGCTATTAAAGGATATAGGTAGGTAAAAATAAGCAAATAAATAAAAACTGGCTATTAGTTTACTAGAGGCCAATTACTTCTAATTATTTGCCTAGAAATTTTCCTAGTATATGATTAAGGAACCAAGTAATTCATCAGCCCCTGTTTACATGAACACATGGGTGTAATCTGAGAGTGAATGCATTCAGAAATCCAAAGTGGGTCTGCAGCTTTTATAGCCTTGCTGTCCTCATGTTGCCTCCTCATCAGAGCTTGTGCAAAGGAAAACCAGCTCCTTCGAGGAGGAAACTCGATTTGTTTATGGAAGGGATTACATGATGGAGCAGCCTGCGGTATAAAGGGATTAGATTCACTGACCCAGGCATCCTCCCAGTCCCAGCATCTTAATAGCATAAACCAACCTTTTTTTCCTCAAGAGAATATGAAAAACTCAACAAAAGTAAACAATACGTTGTTTCACTCTGTTGCCTGCAGAAAACCAGAGTACGAGCCTCTGACTCTCAGATAAAAACCATACCAATGCCCCAAGGAAGCACCCCACCTCTTCTTCCCATCTCCCAAACCCACCAGCAACCAAAAGCAGACACAGAATGGCTCACGGTACATGTACCAGAAACTTTCCACATCTTTCCACTTAAAAATGCACAGACGTTATAGTGATGGATGCCTCGTTACTACTTATATTGGCATACTTCAGTTCAAACATCCTTTTTCATGAGTTATGACTAGTCCCTCACTCTTCACTGCTATCAAAGCCACATTTCCCTGTCCACTGCTCACAGACTTGAGTTCCTCTGCCATTTGGGACAGAGTATAGTGAGTCACACACACAGCTCAGTGTAATTATATCGAAACATAATTGTTATGACATCTCACAAAGAAGAATATGATCAGTATTTTCCAGAGTACAGTTTCTCCTGTGGAAATAACTACGTCAGTAACACAAACAATTGCCATATTAAACTGTAGTCTGTGAAAAGAGTTCAGAAATATAACAGATCTCAAATTGGTGCATCATGCTTCCAGTTACAAAATGTTGCAGTCTCATACAGAGGGGTCTGCCGATGAAGGAAAGACGAGAAAAACTACCAAAATCTCAGTCTGCACTTGCAAATACTGAAAGTTTTCCCACATTGCAAGTTTAAGGTAAAATTTATCTAAAAAGAGATTTGGCAAAACCAAAAATTGCTCACAGTGTTTAATGAAGATGTAGTAACTGAAACTTCTTTGGTGTTGCAAGTTAGTTTTTATTTGCACAACACTAGCACAGTCACAGTCTGGGCTGCGAGTGAGGGTCTCTAACACAGCCCCCTTGGAGCTGTAGCTCACATACTGGTAGGACTTTTGTTCAAGATTTATTAAATCCAAGAAGGGAAAGGCAATGGTGAAGATACAAAAAATGTGAAGTTTGGAGAAATCTGGAACGCCATGGGACCATACCAGATGTATGCCTTCATTCTCTTCTCTCTTTTTTCCATGCCTTGTCCTGGCACAAAAACAAAGGAGAGAGAGTGCTTATTATTTATTCCCATTCCCCGTCCTTCCCCTGCACCCCCATGTCAGCTTTCTATATATTATCTATAAACAATACACAGAACTTTTGACAACTTTCCCATTTCTGGTACCTTGCCAAACCCCTCAGTCTTCATCTGCTAGTTCTGTCTCTGCATTTTATACAGCAAATTTACTAATTTGTCTAATAATAAATTTAAAATTACAAGACACGTCAAGCAACTGGACTCAGCGCTTGCCATTCTTAGTCTGTTGAGATTTTTTTTTCCCCTGAAAAAATGATCTCCTTCAAGGTAACAGAAAACAAAGTGTCTCTGTGGATATCATTTCTGAAGCACAGTTCTGCTCTAAGTATTGTAATTAATTTCATATTAACAATATTTAAAATAGAATGTATATATTTTTCCCCAGTGTATGAAGACTGTAAGGATATTCTCTGCAAATCAAGGTCTTTAAAAACTACAAATCACAAAACAGACTTTCATTGACACAGAACCAGTCCAATACTGCTCCATATCAAGACAGGGAACAGACAGTGGCTTAATAGTTCTATTCCTACTTACCAGCATCCCTGCCCAGATGCGTGGCAGCCGCCTTCTCCCTGCACTCCTCAGCTGCAGATGTAGGAGCACATTTCTGCTGGTGCTGGAGCCGGCGAACAACGTTTGTCTGTTGCTCACAGTGGATGTTAATGTCACCGTAAAGACCATTTCGATCCATTAGAGAAGGGTAATTATTCAGCAATATAAAGATGATGATGCTTTTTTCCAGTTCTCTGGAGCCCCCTCCCAGCATGAGCTCAGCACCAGCCCTTCACTGGGACCATTACAGAATAAGTCTTGAGTTAAAGCTACGAACCCAATTTTTTATTACAAAGCTTATTTTATCACTCTGCAGCTGGTTCAAAATGAAACTGTTTTAGTTGGCGCAACTGATACTGTTAGGAGGATAGCAGTTTTTAAAAATGAAAAATATTCTTTATTATGAGTAAAGCCATATGCAACACTCAAATTCTGTTTTTCAGAATAAAAAGCAATGGTATACAAGTCTGAGATATAATTTCATTCTTTGTATTCTATACTATTATGGTGACAGAAAGTCTAACCTATTTTACAATAACTACGACAAACAGAAACTATGAAATGTTTTAATTGTTTTCTGTAGCCCTCAACATTGTAACATCGGTTTTTGCCATTGTTCAGGTATTTTGATCCCACCTGTGAAATGACTACTGAAACAAACTCAGGTTGCCTTTAGCTAAAAACTTATGTTTCTTGAAATCTTTTTTTTTTTTAAGATACGACACACACAAGAGCATAGAAATCCATTCTGCTCAGTAGTATTTTCTTAGGAAGACTGAGAAGTCAGATACACAATCAAGAAAAGATACACACTTAATTTGACAAAACCATAGCGTTAGCATATATTCTAGTTTTTTCTTTCTAATGTTATTCTAGTTTTTTATAGTATTTTGTAGTCTAGATATTAATCATCAACACTCTAAATGGTTTCCCTATTTATATTTGGTTTAAAATCCCGTGAGTTTTCTTAAGATAAATACAAATTATTTGAAAAGTTATGATTAGATATTAATATTTACTATAGAAAGGCATTTACATACACTGTGTAAGAGAAAGCACAACTTCATGAGATATTTTATTATAGGATGGGGGTATCAATATCATCTTATCTAACGAGAGTGCAATTTCTAGGTCTGAGAAAGTGTCAAAACATGATGCTACCAGACTAGCACTCTTACAGATCATAAGGAGAGCATTTTGTAACAAGAGAATATAAAAAGCTTGTTTCATTTCAGTCTGCATTAGTAAAATTGTTGGATTTTGTTGTAATAATATTTAGACTTCCCATGTATTGGAGGAATCAATAACTGGTCCAAAATACAACTAGCAATTAAATACTAACACATTAATCAATTAACAAAACCCCTCATAACTATTTTCATTTATGACCTTTGATAATTAGCCAGGCTTATTTAATCTAATCTCCCCTGGGCTTCATCAACTTTGTTAAAGATTAGTGATTAATTTTGAAATAGAGGTCTTTAAGCCTAGGTAAGCCAGAGATTGTTTGAGTACAATGGTGAATGGAAAAAACATATTTAATAATAAATCTTTTGGATGGAAACTGTAAGTGGATTGGGTAGAGACATGACCTTAATTTATTCTGTGTCTTTTGCTCACCATTAATATTTTGCAATTACAATTTGAGCTCTTCTACAGGTTTGAGTTATTACACCTTAATTGCCTAGTAATGGTTTATTTTATTTAAATGGTTTGTTCTTTTATTACAGGATGATAAATATTTAATAGCTCAATGTCTATGAGACATTAAAAAAATAAATAATTATCAACTTGAAGTTTGAGACCTGAAATAGACCTGAAATTGCCAGGTAGTTTACTCATTCTGTCCTTCGGCAGTCCTCACTGCTCTACACCTACGTTAGTTTGATAGCAGGAGTTTTTCGATAAATATTCAAATATTTTTAAGCCTGTAGAAACCATGTTAATGACACTTTTTAGTGTACTCTTGTAAAAGAAGTCCAATGAAAGTTAAGTTTTAAGAGCACTCACTGAAAGAGCACCACATATGTTCTTAGCTTGCACACAAAAAAAGTAGTGAGAGGAATTTAAAGTTTTATTTAAAATTCTAATGGAATTTGATTTTCTTATGAAAAATAAAAGAAAGATACTAAAATAACACATTATTTTAACTCTGAAGTCTACTAAAGTTTTTTATTTATTTAATTTTTAAGAAGTTCCAGAATGAATCATCATATTTTAGGTAGGATGAACTATTTTACAGCGTGAAAAAAATTGTTTTAAATTTAATTGGGGGGGAGGATGTGAACCACTAACAAGCAAAAATTATATTTCCATTAAAAACATTCAAAATAATATTTAAAATAAAGGTCACGTATTCAATATTCTTGCCAGTAAGAGTATGCAGTTTCTGTCCCCACTATCACAACAGTTTCACATCTATAACACATTGGTATATGCTCAAGGCTTTACCTTCCACAGGAATGCCTGTAATTTGAGGAAATTAATAAATCAGGGAAATTTATCCTGAACAAAGGGATTTTGGCAAAAGCACCCATTCATATTGCAGTCTACTTTTTGAGTATCACAAAAATATACCTGCTAGTTTAAGCTCCTACCACTAGTACATCTTTGTACTAGTATTTACAAGCACAAAACTATTCAAAAATGAAAAAGTAAAGTGCAACAAATTTCAAGGACCAAAAATAAATTTGAAGAAATGAATAATGACATTTTTCAGATTTGAAAAATAAATTCGAATGATGAAATCTTTACAGAATCTTTCAGAAGGGACCTCAGCACTTGCAGCCTTCAACAGTTCCATGTAACGTGTGGCTGAAGAAACTCCTGCAAAGCAAGTCTAAGAGAAAAATGTAAAACAAACCACGCAAAGGGTCCCTTACATCAGGATAGCGAAAAGTATTCGTACATTAATTGCAAAGAAAATATGGTTATGGGTAGTTCGGAGATGGTGAAGGTTATGTGTAGAGAGAAGCTAAGAAAAGGCAAAGAACACCAAAACCAGGCAGAAATATTTTGTTCTATGGTGAGTCCCACGCCCGCCCTGGGTGCGTAGGGCTGTCTGCAGTCTTCTGAATGACCTCTGAATGTGGAAGAGACGCATAACAGGAAATACATTACTGAAGAGAGAGGTGATGCTCTGGATTTAAAGAAAAGGGAAAGGAACCAGCAGCTGCTGGTCAGCAAGGAGCTCTGCTTTTCTGCCGAAATGCCACAGAGATCAAAATGGTCTGGCCACACTGGTGTTAGGGACACACTACTTACTCTATGTAAAGCCACTTAAGGATGTTGTTTTTTTTTTTCCAAAGAAGCTGAGGCTCCTTCAGATGCAGAGAAAGATTTCTAAAGCATTGCATTTCTAGCCTAGGGACACCCATTGCAGTTTATGAAATATAACAATAACTTCCACAAATGAAGAAAATCTCAGACAGCACTTTTGCATTCTAAGAAGATACATCAATAGGGCTCATTTGATGTCAAATCGAAAAGCGTTTCTCTCAGCACTGTGTATCCAGTTACAAGACACTGCTAAGTATTATCAAAAATAAAACATAATAAAAGGCACAACCAATTTGCCATCTCTGTTGAGGAACGGCATTTATGAAGTCTTCCACATGGTTTACAATTTTTTTCCTATAACTTGTATTAGAAAAGCACTATTGAGGATATGCTTTATGAAATTTCCTTCCCCTGCACACTTGAAGCATCTCAATTTCTCAATGAGCAGCTGCAGCCAGACCCACAGCGGACTGTCTGCCAAAAAGGAAAAGAAGCCGCCGTTGTTTTAACCACGATCAGTTAAAGGAAATTTTTTGAAAGCTTCCTGTTTTACTCTAACCTGTCCCTGTCTTGCCTGACAACCCATTTCAACTCGTATGTTGTGGTTTGCCCATCAATCCATAAATGTAAGCATCTGCCATGGTCCCCTCTATGTGACACACAGGCTCTTTGCAAAGCAAAGAGCACACCTAAATGTCGAGGGATGATCAATCAGTGCGTAGTAATCTGTCATGGAGATTCTCACAAAAGAAAAAGCCTTAAAATAAATTGCATGTTTTTTAATTAAAATGACCGGAGGGAAAGGAATAGCTCTATTTATGAAAGAGAAAAAAAGATTTTAGGAGTTTTCTGAAATTGATCTCTAAATGCTTAATCAACCCTTCCTAGCCTGTTGCTCTTCTAAACCAAGTTTATAGAACAGCACTGCATAACCGAATTGCAAAATGGACAAAGAAACAAAAAAGACAGACAACCCAATTGTCAGGGGTGCTACACTGAATATGACCTTCTGTTGATGTCAAAGGTCTAATGAGGCTGCTAATGAGTCTGCGCCTTTCCTGGTGCCATGTCACCTGTGTGCTGTCCGTGCCTTAGGCAACAAAATCAGGTTGAAGCAAATAGAGAAACCTATTGAATTTCTGTTTCCTGTCAACATTTTAATTACATCTATATCACAAAAGTTACATGAAATACAATGTTTTTATTTAGTTGTTCAAGTTATAGTATTATAAAGGATAAACAATATTTGCTCATTAGTCTTTATTTCCTATTTCAGATTTTTCCAGAGAAAACTGCTGCTTTAACGATTTTTACAGCTGCTGAGACCATAACAAAATGAAGAGAAAGTGACAAAGTAGTCCGCATCCTTTTAGCTTGGTCTTTCATTCATATGTATAAATAGGAAGCTCATGAATAATGTAGACCTAGAAATCTGTTAGCATTTTTGCTGTTCAGAAACATATGATTAGCATTGCTCTGACTCCCAATAATTATATTCGTGTTCTCAGAGGTCATTCTTTAAATCTGCACAACTGTCACTGTATTTCTGGAAGTAAATAAGGGAAAATATACATTAGACATGCAATACGACGCATGCCATTGCACTACCTCCTTCCTGTGTGTATAGTGGTATGCCTGCAACTGCTAATACTTTTAAACAAATGCTTTTGCCAGCTTCATGATAATAGGAAGGTTTGTTAATTTTCTCCCACTTCTGAATATGCACAACTCCAATAAAAACAGTCTGGATGCAGGGGAATCTTCCCAGAAACACCTTCCTCTCCTACACAGCCCTGCAACCCAGTTAAACCCTCTGCCAGCACCAGCATGTTTTCATTCATCCCACACAAGGCTGGAGTATATCATTAAGCCATGCTTTGGCTTCTCTTGGAAAAACCAAGTGACATATAAAAATGCTCCTGCTTGCTGGCTGACTGCACCTTACCCAGATGTTGAAAAGAGGTAGACTTGTTTTTTTCTGGCATGCAGTGGAAGCTATGTACAATCTATAGGCGAGACAGCTGACCTCAATATTTAAGACCTTTGATCAATATGCCCGGCAGCATTTGCTCTGACACATGCACATTTGATCTGGGCCATATAAAAGATTTGTGGGTTAGAAACACTATAAAATATTGTGCTCTGTAACTAGCAAGAGTAATTCTATTTTTTCCCCCAGTTTTTTCCATGGGATATCTTGCCACACTAAATTATACTTATATGATAAAGCTGTTTTTTTTGGTTTGGTTTGGTTTGTTTTTTTTTCAATAAAGCTCTGCACATGCAGAAATGCCAGTTACACCATTCTGGTGCAGTCAGAGGTATTGCTTAGCCATACATGTACTAAAATTGCATCATGTGTTTATGCTTTTGCTAACATGAATAGTTCATTTCACTGGAACAGAGCACGATTTCTAAATAAATATTATTAAGCTGGGGTCAGACAGGGAGTCCACCTGTAAGGATGCAAGTCCTGGTACACAAGAACCACATTTCTGCCCGTTCTCCTCTTGCTGACTCAGAGCAGTGACCTGGGGCCGGGACCTCCATGTCCCATAGGCACACAGAGCAGCCTTGGGCTAAGGAAAAGTCCCCACAGCAGCAGGCAGCTGAGCAACTCATCATCCTGATTATCAGAAAACAGGAAAACAGGGGAATCTGCCTGAGTTACAACAGAGCAGCAACTTGGACACAAGGAGCTCACTGGGAAGAGTTCGTACTAACTTCAGGTACCTAACTAAATTGCTGATGTTTGTAGAATCATAGAATTGTTACTGTTGGAAAAGACCCTTAAGATCATCGAGTCCAACCATTAACCTATCGCTGCCAAGTCCACCACTAAACCATGTCCTCAAGCACAACATCTACCCGTCTTTTAAATACCTTCAGGGATGGAGACTAGTCGATATATAGGCCAATAGATAGTACCTGTGCAATGAGGGTCCATTACGCCCTGGTTCAGCCCTTAAGAGATGCTCCCCCTGACCAAGGGGATCCTGGGTTCCTGACCTAACCACCTTCAGGTTTGCCTCCCCTAGGGTTTCCCAGATGAAAGTCTTCTCCTGCTACTTGCAGCTCTGGAAATACAGGCATAGACAACTATTTCCAGAACAAAAGTCTCATTCTCATTTACAGACATTCTTGCCTAATCTGTGCATTACTACTGTGTTTAGAGTAAACACCCCCGTCTCTGCAATCCTTGTACGTATATAACACATACCTAGAAGAACTAGATGCTGTTCAACTGCTCTGATATTTGCTTTCACTGGCACAGCCATTTGTGAATAAGTTATTTAATAATTCCTGCATAATTACAGTTCTACTGATCCCTGATGAACTGAAATCCACAGACAATGCCTATCAAATGAATCATTACAAATCTTTATGAATTACACGGTGAAATGTGCCAATGTCATGACGAAATTCATAAAATGTCTACAATTTCTGTAAAAGGAGACTTAATTAAGCTGGAGTTATGGCTGCACATCTCTATCCAGAATTTAAGAAGGAGCACATTATAAGATTTGACTTCAAACTTTCCAAGAGAAATAGAGAGCCACATAATGCTACAAGTCAGAGAAAAAAAGACACGAATACGGTGGTGAACATTAATGTAGAGTATTCCAGTTACAAATGAGTCATAGAGAAGTACAACTGTTTTTCATTTGGTACTAGAAAATAGGTAGAACATGAGTCGAACAGTGCCTGGCTTAATCTATAGAACAAGTCATCGTGTAAACACTCAGAGGAAGGAAATGCATTTATTGCCTGGGGAGCTATTAAAAGCTGAGATCAAGGAACAGAAGTCTGATGCAAATAGCCTACAAGAAAACAGAGGATCCAAGCACACACTTCAATGGTTTAAAATAAACAACATGGCCTTCTCAAAGGATTCACTTATCATCTCCCGCAAGGGATTTAGATATATCAGACTGTGAGAGCTGTTGTCAGACACGATAACTTTTTCCTGGTCAAGGTAGTGAAATTTAAAATATTAGATTACCTGTTATTTATATATCAGGATCCTGCCTCAGAAGATTACACCCAAAACAAGGACAACTCTCTGCCAAGGTCAGAGGTAGACTTGCTTTTCTGCTGCTGCTTCTAATACAAAATCAGCACAACCCATTAAGCTAAGTGTCATGCTACAGCTTAGATTCTCATTGCACAGATGAACTATTAGCATATTAGAAACATCCTATTAGCATGCAAAACCTAAACATATTATTTCTGTAAATGTAAGTATCTCCTCCATTCTTTTGGATACCAAATCCAACTAAACCTTCCCGAGATAACCCTGGACTGGTCCCAACTCCTCTGGCAGTCCCTCTGCAGCACCAAGGATGCCTGCACCAACCTGCGCTACATCATCCTTTCACTGCTTTAATAACACACAAAACAAACTGGCTACTTCTAATGTATTGAATATGAAATAAATCTTCGGCTGCAAAAAAGACAAACAGGACTTATTTTCTTAAATGCAAACCAATAAAAATCACCTTAAAGAAACCTAGAAATGTGAGTAGTTGGAAAGAGTGCATTAGGTAGAGTTACACCCAGGCTAATTGTTTTCATTAATACCGACGACATACCACACTTGTTAAACAGGATAATAAAATCAAACCAGCACTAAATCCCTGGGTGAAATTGGGTTTTGTTTAGCTTTGCAGTAAGGTGCTCATTGGAACAGCGGAAAGGGAATTGTACTTAAGAGCTGCATCTTCTTTTTTGACTTTTTTTTGTGTGGAGCAGACCTGAGGCTTTCGGTTCATTTCTTTAGCACTGAGGACAAATCCTTTTGATAAACTCACTAAGCTTCATTGCTGAAATCATTTTGGTTGCTTGCCCCACCGCTGTCTATTGAAGACTGTTGCAGAACCCAGCTGTTCTAAGGGTAAGAAATCCTTCTCTCTCAGCCTGGATTTATGCATGACAAATTCGTACCCATGCAATTTTTGGACCAGCTTCATCCCTTAGCCTAAGCAGTTATTTTCCCAAGCAGCACTTTATTGCACTGATTTACGTGTAGAAACAACCTTCTCTCAGCCTTTGCTTTGCTCAACCAGTATTGCTCAAATGTTTATTCAAGGACAATTTCCTTTCACTCTGTCGTCATGTACAGCATCACAGCCAGGCACCAGTTCCAAAACCCTGGGCAAACTGAGCAAAAATTAAGAGTTGTTAGCAGCTCTGTAACGAGCTCCAGCCACAGCTCCTTCCTGCTCCGCTGTGCTGGGGTGGCTGCAGCTCAGGATGGCATCAGACCAAGGACACAAGGTCAGACACACCACGTTCCTCCTCACTCCCCTCCTTCCAAAATGACAGTGTCAGTAACTACAGATGTGCTAAAAGAGAATATGTGAAAGTATTTTTATGTTCAAGAAAAGTCCCTGGCACTCTGGGAAAAACTTTTTATAGCTGGGGAGTGATGGTTCCAGTCCCTAGACCAGGAATTTTATTTAAAGTAAAGGAAATTTTGTAGGGTATTTTATATAACAAAGACCATAAAGAGCTGAACTACCTTTCTCACTTGTGTTGACACTTGCATGTCCTGGGCATGATGATCTATCTGCTCAGGTTGCACAATGAACTGTGGAACAATATTTACAGAGCCCACAAGCAGTTTCATTGACTGCTGGCTGAGAGTAAATGCTGAAAGGTCAAGAATAAGCCTTTCATTTGCAAACAATTATACAATATACTGCTCTGATAATAGCAGGAATCTATTTTTTAAACTCAACTCTAGGTTAAGAAGGAACTTGAAGAAAATGAAGAAATGCACCTTGCTGAAGAAGATTAAGAACTGCATACAACCACCTTTAGCTGGAAAATCATAGCTTCAAAAACATTAAAGTCTCTTTTCGTTTAGATAAGACATTGTTGGATCCTTACTTCAAAGTTAGGTTCTCCAACCTGACAGACATTTTCTCATATACTTGCAGCACTGTGGAAAGCTCAGAAACAGCATTAGGAAAGAAAAGGGGCTGGTACCAGATGTACATTTTATTGGCTAAATAAATAAAAGCTGTACATCACTGCTATATTGTGATGTGCCTTCGTTTACAATGTGGTTACTTCATGAGATTTGTTGCTTTCTCCCTCACATCCCCAATAATTTAAAATGAAATGTTTTGATCTTTCTCTTGGAATAGTATTTTAACTGAGTAAATTAACAGAATTTAAATGATCAAGTTCTCAGGCTTGTATTTTAGCTTTGAATAAAGTTTGTGAAATCTAAATACTGCATAGTCTAAAAATGTGAATATCTTTTTCCAGGTCAATTTATAAGAGAAGGTCTATAACAGTAACAGCATCTTACTGCACAGTAAAATTCAGATTACTGTTGTTGATGCTTCATAGCAGAACATTTTAAAGTCAAGGAATCAGCTTTGTTACTTGTGATAATATGTTTGGAAAAAAAGTATGTTTCTGAAAAATTCATCATAGGTCTTTTTCACTAAGTATTTCTCATATTACAAGCAATATCTAAGCATCTGATGCCAATGTTTTTTGTCTGAGATTTGGAAAAGCCCTGAGAAGACTAAGCTTTTCTACTCAATTTATTATTTAAAAACCAGTCAAAATCTCAACATATAAACCTGCAGGTGGAAATATGGATATCATTAATTTAGTTCTCTATTTTAGATGCTTATTGAAATACCTCAGCATTTTGTTACTTATACGATTCAGTACAGAGGTTAATTAGTGTTTATAGTGTGGGCTCACTGAAAAAGCTCACAGTTTTAAATGTCTGAATCTATTTTTAGCTTTCTTGCAGCAAAAAAAGGATTTTTTTTTCTTTCTAATTTTCTTCAGTTCACAAACTGTTCTGGCACTTAGGAACGTATAGCAGCTCTCAGGAAAATGTAAATAGAAGCTGTGGAGATCATCTCTATCTCTGTTTTTTTTTAGTAATCTCTAAATTAGAGGACACTTGACACGATAGAAGCACACATGTTTTTCAGATAAACATTGTTTGGTTTCAAGCAACTGCTTTTGTTAAATAACCTAGAATTTATTTGGTAAAGTATCTCAGTCATGGCATTTTCCAACCTGTCAGACTATTCACTTAAATACTGAAGTCTTGGGTTTAAAATCTGTTCTATGATTTTCATGAAAATTCTTGATATCCTTGATCAATAGCTAATTCCTTTTCAAAGCCCCATGAGCTTTGGTCTCAACAACTTGTTATGAAAATAAGTTCTACACTTAATAATATTTTAATGAAGAAGTGCTTTGCATTAAGTTTAAAATTTGCCACTGATTAGTGTAAGTGAAAGCTCTCTTGGGCTTGTTTTATGAGAAAACTTGCTAATACACCTTCTCTAGACTAGCCAATATTTCAATAAGCCTCTTTTACTTTAGAAGCTAGCCAGTAATCATCTTTAATCTCTTTACATGGAAATTTTTTTCATCCTTTGTTTCCTATCAACCTTTTATGAACCTCCCCCCCATTCTGCAAAATTTTTGAGGCCAAGTCTGGAGTCTGTATTCCAGATTGAGTTGTAAAATATATTTATATCATTACATTATAGCACTTCTAGTTTTCATTCCATTTGTTACTCACGGTATTCTTTGGATTTTCAATTTTTCTAAAAAGTTAATTTACTTCAAGGTTTTCTACCTCTTGAAAAGAAACACAAGTTCAAGAAGAGCTCTGACCATCAGTGCTCCTCATCCTGGTCAGGGCATGGGCAGCCGCTGCCTTCAGCAGCGCACTGTAAATAAGTTCCACAGATGACCTCAAATGTTTTAATTATCATAAGTAACTGATACCTAAGATGAACATTTAGACATGCTTCGACCTCTCTCATTTATCCAGTTCAGTACGAATATGTGTCTAACATTGTTAGCTGTGGTTGTAATTGCACAATTTGAGAATATAAACACAAATGTAACAAAACATAATATAAAGGCAACTTCGGTAAGGATCCATAGCAAAGATCACTGGGGGTTTTGTTTGGGTTTTTTTCCCCTCAAACACAGATACACCCTCAGGCTTTTAAAGTTTCTTCTAAATGTGAAGGAGAAACACGTTATTGGCCTTGCTCAGATGGGTTATTTCTACCTCGTCCCATCTCAGTCACTTATTGTATAATTCAGAATAAAGCTCAAGCTGGAAAATGGATTTAGAGAAAATTTCTCCTTAGCTCTCAGAAATTGTTACTTGGAGCAGCAGTTGGCACCCATATGGAAGGATCTCAAACCCAACATCTAACAGAATTATTATGACTTACATAAATGGAGGATTTGGCCATTTATCTTATTCTGTATGAATATATGAATTTAAGGTGCTGAGTTTTTAACTCTGCTGGCTCCTTGTCTCAGCAATATCTTAGGAAATTAGTCCCCCAGGTATACTTGTGATGTAAAGAAAACTCTGTTTTACTTGTGTGCTGTTCAGCTGCATTGTACGTCTGCATTTCACCCTGTGCGAGAATGGGTAGAGAAGACAGGTTTTTACCTTGCCTGTGAATCCCATTGGGGATGGTTAAAAGTTTTCAGAGCTGTTTTCCATTGGAAACTTGATCACTTAATTAAAATGTCCTGGATGAATACACCTTGATCTTTGAGAAAGGTCCCCAAGGAACTGACTCCCAGATTTATAACCCTGCCTTCTCTGAATTTCAACACGCTGATCAGGGGCTGGGTGTCCGCCCCAGTCTCCATCCCCAGGACAGGTCCTTTCCATGATAGATCACCTCTCCTGTAGCAGCTGGTCCTATTAGACCAACTTGGACATGGTAAACAAAACCAAGGACTTAGATCAGAAGACCCACCAGTGAAGAAAGAGCACACACAGGGGAAAAAAAAAAAGAAAGCAAAATCACCTTCAGTCTGTAACAAAGAGGTACGTCACAGACGTTATGAGTTTCCAGATGGGACAATGCATCATGCAAAGATTTGGCTTGGCTTTATAAAGGGTATACCATGAAACCCTACAGGTGTGGACCTGGATGTCCCTTGCAGCAGGTCAGAAGCCATAAGAAAGCAGGACGGCTCAGATGTGTGACCACCCCTTTACAAATTGTTTGAAAATTCCCAGAATGGATTGCAAATCTGCTTCTTGTCCATCACCCCTCCTGAGACATGGAAGAAGAGATCTTCCCTGCACGCTCAGCAGGAGCTGGATAAGCAGATCATCCAGGGGCAGGACTGGATGGGATGCCCCCAATGAAAAATCAGGTCCATGCAGCAGTTCTCTGCACAGTGATGTCTACAAGAGACTTTGGGCTTGTTTCAAACCTTGTTAAATCAATAAATGTCTTTTCACTGACTGCAGCATCTTTGAAATGGCTCCTAACGAGTACAGGAATTTTCATTTTAATTTTTATATTTATATAGATATACCTATATAATTTTCTTTTTTTGTGCAGACCAGCCCACCTGGCTGCGACATAACATAGGACTATACACAATTAAGTTTGATTTGCTTTGCAGGCCAGTATTTGAGATATAAAACAGTAAAATTTTTCTTAAGTAATTGGACAACAGCTGAAACTGTGGACACAAAGGGAATGTCCCTGAAGAATAAATTTCTTTCTAGAAATGTCAAATTTGGTAGGTCAGGCAAAGCTATCAAGCTAAAACTTAGCAGAAATCTGTCACATATCCAAACACACTAAAATACGATTTCTCAGTCAATAAAATGAAACTGTTGAGTTTAACAATGACACCAAACTATATGAACAGAAGACGACCCAAAGTCTTTGCACAATAACTAAAAGCGAAATTACTGATAATAAGGACAACCTGCAGCAGTGCCAGCCTTGCAGGGCCTGCACACAGCCTGGATGGTATGGGACAACTCCCATGGGAGGTCTGGAGGTCCATACCAGGGAGAGGTGATCACGGCCAGTGATGCAGCCCAGACCTTGTCTGCATCAGAAGAATATTATTCCAGGCAGAATAACAAATGCTCATCCTGAAGGAGCTCTTGGGCTGCAGCTGGGGCCATGCACTGCGCGCGGGGGGAGCGCATCAAACCGAGTGCCTCACAGATGGACCTGCTGCACCGCTAACCCAACCAGTGCAGCCGCTGCCACTGGACCCCTGCAGCACAGCTGCATTGCACGGTCCCTTTGCTCTAAATACGGCTCCAGAGTGGCTGAGTTTGAGAAGTTCACATCCCAGCTCCCAGATGTGTTTGGGGAAAAAAAAAGAAAAAAGAAAAAAAAAAAGGAAAAGAAACTAAAGCTTACTAAAGCTGGAGGAATAAGGACATACACAAACCTTTAAGAGTTAAGAAGAGTCACTTCAGGAATATGACTGCAGCCCAGGCATCAGACAACGTTAAGTTACCATTGCAAAATGGTGATGGAAGGGTACCTGTCCCAGAAGCAAGCTTGGCCCCCCGTCACTACTACTATTGATGGTGGTAGTGCAAACACATGTGTTTATCAGTACATAAAGTTACTAATTTTGGATCATTCCTTGCTCATTTCAGGAGAGGCTTTTATGAACTTGGAGACAACTATTTTGTCAAGGCACTGCCTTTCTCTCCCTCTGCTCAGATCTCATTTCTTCTTACTCCTGAGAAGCCCTCTTTCTCTTCTTCCCATGGTGACTATGACAGGTGGAAACAGGCTTCAGCTGCAGTAAGAAAATGTCTGGTTTAAATACGAAGGAAGAGTTGCTAATGCAAGAAAGAAACATGGCTACAACCTGACCATGATGACTCACTATGGACTGAAGGGAGCAGGTCCAACAGCTGCCAAGAACAACTACTGGCATCATGAGCCTGTCCTCCATCAGATGACTGAGATGATCTCTGAAGTCCCCTTAAGCCTAGTTTTTCTTTGATTTTCATGACTTGGCACAGCAGAAAATGACCCCGGAAAATGGTTGCCTGTCCCCTTATTTAGAAGATGTGTCATAGCAAGGCCATTATACCACTCTGCAGATACCCTCTATACCTCTGGGTCCAGTAGACGTAGCCAACACTACACCAATTATACACAGTGCCACTGAGGAACATGCATATTATTACACATTATGTGCAATTTACAATGAGTTAATTTAAATTTTTGGAAGATTTTTTTTTGTTTTGCATTTCAGACACAAAACCCAATGTATTAAAAATATTAATACTGAGGTTTAATTGGGAATCTTTATGTAGGAAGGAGGACACAATGCAATCAACACGTATAAATTGAGGGCACGGTCTGGAGCTTCTTAGCATGTAGAAATGTTTGAGACAAGATTATAAGCATGTTGCATTAACCATAAGTTCACAGTTGGATGCTTATTCAATAAAATAGTTCTGTTTAGCTGCAGCAATTAAATTAACACAGAAAATACTGCCACATCTCTCACACCTTTCTATGCTCCTTCTCCTTCCAAATGTCACTACTGACATTTTCTGCAGCTCTTCACGATTATTTACGGTTTTGAATAATTACTGACAATATGTCTAAGATTTCTCTATAACTCTGAACGTCAGTAACACCTGTGGATCATATAACTAGCCATTTAAAGGAACTAATTTCTTTGGCAGCTGTTAGTAATGGACATGGATGCTTCCTCTGTATTGCAAGTTTTCTTAAGAAAGGCACCACTTACCAGACAAGTTATTTATAGCATTCCTAAAAATACTAGGGAATGCATAGGAGGTGCTCTTTAGAAAATAAAAATAATACTTAAGAAAAATTCTTAAGAATTTTACTTAAGAATAAACACACACATATCTACTACAGAAGAAATAATTATTTTCATCTTCTGCGAGGTGATGGCTTACATGAATCCATACTTTTGTGGATCGCATATCTTCAGGGGACATACAGAGATCACACATGTAGCAGTGAATTTAATGCTTCTATGAACAGCCTTTTAAGTAGATTTATAGTTTCTATATAGATGTATAGATTAAATCTACATGAAGATTAAAAATGCAGGATTTCAACAAACACTCAGTTTCTTGCCCTAATTTAAAAAGTGCTCAGGCAGAAGAGAGAGGAAATGAGGACAGGCTTGCAGAGGCATGGGGTTGGTGTTGCACCCCTGACCAAGCCAGGATACTAAAATGATGCACCCTACAACCTGACTTATACAGCGTGGATCTCCAGTGTCACAGAACAGAGCTGAGACCTGTGCCTGGCCCAGGATCTTCAGCAGCTCATCAAGGGCTTGTGGTGGCAGCATCTCACCCCACATCCCACTGAGGGGAGCAGGGGCTGAGCAACAGCTCCACCTTTATCCTCATCCATGAAAGGTAGGAAAAACCTTCTGCCATGACTCAGCTTTGATAAGAGAAAGTAAGAAACCCACTATCAGCTGTGGCTCCTGGCCAGGAGAGCACAAGAACAGGAGACATCTCAGTAAGTACGTTACTGCTTTAGCAGCAATAGAGAACATCTCAGTTTTGTCTGCTTGAGAAAAATGATTGAATAAACCTACCTCAGTGCCAGTGGTTAATGATAACTCCCTCCCCTCGCAATGGCCTTGCAAATTTCTGTGTAAGAAAATACCTTTTGTCTTGAATTAAGATTGCATTAATTTAAAAGCAAAATCTGCGTAATTAAAAAAGGGCTATTCCATTCCCTGTTGGCTCCTCGCCCCTGTAGATGGAACCTCTTACCCTCGGTACACACTGTAACGCCTCATCTCTTGGGTTTAATGAATCAGCAAATCCATGCTTTATTTACAGGAAAGGACTACATTCTTCCTCTTCTTAAGTACCAGAAATTCTGGGAAAAGCCAGCATAGGCAGTGTTAAACATCTGATCAATTAGGCCCATAGATGGCAGGATGGGACTGTCCAACAAACACTCCTCATGCGGGTGCTCTGGGAGAATCACGGACTTCATATGCTTATCCACAAAAAACAACACATTTGGATGATACAGAGGACTTAGCCATGAATAATTAGCAAATTGCCATTCATTATTAATTTATTGGAACTACTGCTTCTCTGTATTTTTCCCGCAAGGCTCAGTCTTTCTATTTTACAGCTGCTGAATTTATTATTAATAGCTAGATCTTAGACATGGCCAACAAGTCTTCAGTTAGGGATATGATAAATTTCATTATGTTTGCAGGACCTGGGATGTTATTCTGCAAACTGATCTGGCTATCTGTCCCCGGGACAAACGTGGGTCTGGGTGACCTTCTGCTGGGTGTCCCCAGCTCACAGCAGCAGTGGGGTTGTCCTCTGTTCTCTGGCCATGGGTGAGCAGCCATACCCCAGACAAGTTCTCCTCCTGCCCTATCCATCCCACAGGCACTGTTAGGTACAGCTCCATTAATCTACCATCTCCACTCAGTCCCTGTCCACAGCCACACAAAGTCAGCTTTTACCTTGTCTTGACATCCCTTCACCCACTTTATGACTTTCTATTAGCTCAAGGTTGCCTTTATGGATCACAGAGAACCAGAGCCTTCTTGGTAATAGAAGAAATAATCCTTTTTTTGGTATCCTTGAGTTTTATATCTGCATAGGATGCAGACACCAATAACAGAGAATATGATTAGCTCTGTCCCTGAGAAAGGCTCCCAGCTGTGCACAGCTACAATGTCATTTATATATTACATGGGGATGTGCAAAGAAAGAAAATACAAATTTTGTAACTCTGCCATAAACAGTTTTCTTAAAAAAAGCCCCAACAGCAGACAGAAACAGCCAATTAGCAATTACTTAGTGATATTGGGCAAAGTGCCAATACCTAACAGCGGAGGTGTGCAGGCTTCCACGCTCAGGATTTGAAGAGCTCTCGCTATAGCTGCACATTGTGACAGCGTTTTGATAAAAACCCATGTGTCTTTGCACACCCGTTGTGGTTTCACACAGGAACGCAGCAGGGCGTGCAGCGGGGCTCACGAATCACGGCCATTACTGGCAGCTGTGCTAATGATGCTATTCCAACCGCTCTGCATCTCAGACTGTATTGCACCAATGCAATTAACAGTTTAAAATACATGCTGAAATAAGACATCAACGTCTAATTTTTAACATTTGTCAAGTAACATGATGACCAAATTATACTTAACCCTGTATTTGACTATTGAGTGTTACAACCAACCATTAACTGCTGATACTTCCCCCACACATACCTGAACAAGCACATATGTATAGCTATCATTGCCAACGAAATAAAATGTAAGTAGCGTTTCACAAGAGAAAATCATCTCTGAAGGATTAAGGAGTCCATACTTAATAAGTTACTACCCTGTAACTTTATTATTAATATTTTTTTTAAGTGATACTCTTTCTAGATAACATTAATGCAAACTATGAGCAAAGAAAAAGCTCCACCAAGTGATCCTCATTCCCAACTGAAATCTAGATCACCACCTTTTGGAAACCTCTCCTTGTTTTGACTAGATTAAAAAAATCATAGTATAAAATAAGACATTTCATCTTGGTCTTTCAGTCAAACCTCTGAGTTAACATCACCCCCATACGTCATTCCACGAGGTCAGGATCAGACCCAGATTTCAGTATTTTCTCTCAGACTGTTCTGCTTCACACATCCCACCTCTTTCATGATGGAGAACACCTATTTTTATGATTTGTAACAATGTACTTGGTATTTATAAGACATTTTCAACCTCTGCATCTCAAAGCGCTTTTTAAGGGTGGGTACATGGTACCTCAACAATTTAAAACTGATAAAATCCTGGCAGCAACTAAGAGACAGATTCAGCTGTGCTCTTTTCAAAATTAAACCAAACCTTCATTGTACCTTCTCTGAATTGCAAATACACCAAATACTATCTGCTTCTGGCATAAATATTCCTTTGTTTTCACTTATTGCATTTCCTGTTTAAAATAAGTGTAACGTTGTTTCCACTTTGTTAATAATTTCTCAAATATTAAATAAAATGGCAGCAAAGGCTTCATGATATTTTCTGCTTATTACGTCTCTTCTGCAGTAATTTAGAATATCTTGACAATACATATCATATAGGACGGATATTCAGAAGGACGTTTCATGGCTAGAAGGCAATAACCCTAGGATTTAAGCAACTGAAAATCTACATTTTCACTCAATAAGGAATATCTTTATGTAGAGAAAAGCAGGTAGGATATATTCTAAGTTTTGTCTTTCAGTTTTATCACTATGAGAACAGATTAGCACTGAAGTTCAACTATGAACATCTTTGGATGCCACTAACAGATGGCTAGATATTCAGCAAATGTGAAATACTACAAATTCACAGATAAAAATACCTTTCAAGCAGGACATTTGAGACCCATTTTAGGTAACCTTCATGCTAAAAATCTCAATGCTTTGCCTTTTGCTTTGTCTTTTCCAAAACATTTAACTTCAAGTCCTCCACGACCTTTCTGTTCCAGAGGCCAACAACTGACAAACCAACCTGTGAGCAGGGCTCTGGCACACCCAGTTATTCAGCTCAGTATTTTCCTTGAAACTAGCTGAAAAAGTTTTAAACTTTTTTTACAGTGGTACCTTAGTGATCTGTTATTGCTATTCTGAGCAGAAAGATTTTGTCATGCTGATCCTGTCTCTATACCACCATGGCGGGTTGGGTTTAGTTGTGGTTTTTTTGTAGATTCATAACTCTCATTGATGCCCCCAAAATGTGCCATCACTTTCAGAATAGAAACCCTTCTGCAGCATGGAATAAATAACAAGGTGCATTATTTCCCAGTACTGAGAAATGCGATGGTATTCATATGCCTTGTGAAGAAACCAGGGGAAAAAAGCATACTACTATTTTTTGGCTTTTGAGTCCATGTATGTGGAAACAAACAACCATGAACATTCGCCACACATCCACATTACTTACGGTTGAGAGGCAGGCTGGCATTGGTCGTCCCTAGCTTGTTGGCAGCGACACATGTATAGTTGCCAAAATGTTCTTCTGTCACATTGGTAACAGTAAGAAGTGATCTTGTACTATAATTTTTAATAGTAATTCCTTGTTGACCATTGATCAGTCTAGAAAGCAAAAAGAAAATTTCTGTAACTCATATACCATAAGCAATTTCTTTCTTTTTCTTTTTTTTTTTTTTCTTTTTTTACAGACATAACTGGTAGCACCGTAAGTTGTTTGCAAGCTGCCGATGTAGTCTGTTAAGCAAAATTATCATAGCAGCAGATTGGAGAGGCCATGGACAGCACTGGAGCTGTGAGGTGTTGAGGGGAACAGTTTCTGCCTGTGTGTCCTACAGTCAAAAGAAAATAAAGACTGATGCCCATGGCCCTGCCTGCCTGGCCATAGGATAGGATACAAACTCTCAGATGGAGAGCTTAGATTTTTAAATTGGGCAAACCTAACTAAAAATTTAAATATCCTATGTGGGGCAGAAATGTATTATGGCAAGTCTTTCAGAGAGTGTTTTTTCAGGCTCTGGAGATTGTTTGTGTCCTTACACACCTCCAGCTGATGGCAGATGAGGATTAGGTAGCCTGAAATGCGACTACATAGGATTGTGACCGCAGTTTATTTTACAGGCCTCTACAGCTACTAATTAGACTTCCAATTAGCAAAGATGTGCTACAGCAGCACTCCATCCTGAGACAGCAACCTGAACAGAAACCAGGTAATGAAGCATAGGAACAAGGCAAACCAGGGCTCTTTTCCCCCGGCTCTGTTTCCCTGGCTTTGAGCTTCCCACCCCAAATTTCATACAAACTGCAGGTCTTTTGATATTGCTTCCAAAGCCATGTCATAAGCACTGCTGTTGCACTGGGGCAAAGAAAGATGACCAATTTAAAATGTTGTTGTTGTAGGTAAACCATGTCTGATCAAACAAGGAGATGAGAAGGGTAACGGTGTTATTAAAATACTAGTCACAGTTGTGTACTCATAATTCCTTATATTTCACATAAGAAGCAGAGTTCCAGATTAAGTATACAATTTTTGTTTGATATATTGTAAGATATAATCATATATCCTGGGAATGAATGCAATCTTTTAGCATTCTGTCTAAAAACATTTCAAGCCTATCATTAATTGCACTTCTGCATATTGTGAATTGAATACTTCTCATTGTTACATGACTGCCTCTGCTCCCATTTAATCACTATATGCTGCTGCACATACAAGGGGTTTCTTTTCCCTGTGCAGTTTGTGTTGCTGTAAAGGACTTTGGTCTGCTCTGTGCAGCCCGTCGTCAGGGAGAGGACATAGCACATCCCATGGACACGTGGTTTTGCGAGAAACATGAAAAAATGGGATTGAAATGCCTGGTTTGGGGTGAACACTACAGTTAGAAGATTCATCTTTTCTCCAAACTTGTGAAAGAAGTTTGTCCTTTCAACCTATGCATGTGCTTCTGCACATGGATGTTCTCCTTCTAAAACTGCCAGTGTCTGTCCCTCCTCTTTCTGCCTCTCCTGCAGAAAAACCCAAGAGCTTCCTCTGCTCCAAAACACACCCTGCTATGTTGCTCCTGTGCCAGCACACTGTGGCTCATAGCCAGTGACAGTGTTGTCAGCATGGCAGCAACAGACGCCGTGCACGTGGTGCTCGGGGAGGCAGAGCAGGCAGGCGCCCAGCAGCACACCCCAGTTACTCGCTCCAGCCCCAGGCCAGATGCTTACTAGGGATGCCCCTTCCCCAGCAGGGAGGGCACGAGCTGCAGTCACAGCCACTATCCCTTCCCACTGCCTTTTGGGGTTTGAACCCCCCCCATCTCCTCTCCCACCCCTCTCCCAGGGGACCTTGGGGTATCAGAGTGATAGCTCTACTTCCACCTATGGCTTATTCCTACCAGCTCTTTCCAAGCCACCTCCACCCTTTTGGCCCATAACTGCAGTTTGAACTACAACATCTCTATTTTACAGCTGTAAGGTTTAACTCTTTTTTTTTTTTGTCTGGAAAACAATGGGGTGTTGGGATTTCTGCTGTCCCCATGCCCCGTCAAAGGTGACATTTGTATCAAAAAATTAACTGCATCTGCTTGATGTGATCTGCTGCCTTCCCCAGGCTGCCAACAGGACGAGCGCTGTGGGTGCCAGCTCAGACCCCTTCCCCTCCTCCTCTCACCCTCCTTCCTCTCCCACCACTCCTGCCAGCACAGTTTGGATGGCGCCACCTTCCCTCCACATCCCTGCTAGGAAGTGGCTGACACGGGGGGGCCAGAACTGGAAGTGGAGTAAATGGAATCGGATAGATATGCTTGTCAATAAGCCACATAATTAACGGACCGAGGAGTCGGCATTAGTTAGCATAAACTCAGCAGTTTTGAGGATTTCCATTAGCAGTTGTAAGAACTAGATGCTTTTACTTTTAAATTAATTACTCCTGTGTGCTGCTCTGCTTAGCTTATTGACTGAACACGGCATTTATTACCTGTCTGGGTTTTACCAAGTTACTTCTCAGGCTAGAACGGCATTTTAAGTTGTGTGCAGCCACCCTACACATTTCTTGAACTAACTGCTTTGTACCACTAGTTATAAAGGGAAAAGTGATCTCCTTTTTATTCCAGAGATTATGCCTACACATCCAAACAAGATCATGCATCAGTGCCAGACCTGAGGGGGACATACCTTTGGTTTCATATTTTAATACCTTCACGTTATTATAATATATTAAGCCATTATAATGAGTTTTGTTATCTCAAATATAAGTCTTGTTTGCTTTGTCAAGGATAAGGGCATTAATATTTTTAGATAGGTGACTTTTGGGCTTCTTCCCTGTGGCTGTTTAATGTTTGACATCTAATTTCTGCGTACCCCTATAACATAACTGAACAGTTGTGAATTTCAGAAACTGGAAGTCAGCACAGTGAAGCCATTCCCCTGTCTGCAGGGAATCCTTGTACAGTTTTAGAAGCCACACACTTTTATAATTTTAAGGTGCTTTTACTAACTTTTCCCCCAAATTTCCAGTCCTCTCCCAGCTCACCCCACCCTCCCTGTCTTGGGGTACCCTTGGCTCAGGGTCTGCACAGCCACCTGACAGCTCCCGCATAGAGTTCAAGGCACCGCTTTTGACAGATAAAGTCCTCTCCTCACCTTTCCCCAGCTACAAGAGGAGAGCGGAGGTGTTCATCCTGCCCACTCCCTGCCCTGGAAAGCAACACAGCCTCCTGTGGGCTGCAGCTCTCGGGCTTTGGGCTCCCCACCTTGAGCTTGGCCAGGATAGAATATTGCAAAGCACGCTTGTGTGCCAGTGCTTATGGAAAGTTAATGAACAGCAACTCTTGTGAGCTTGGTGATTAGGCAGAATTAATCCTGCAAGCTCTCTGCCTCAAAGGCCAGTAGTTTTAACTGGATGTAGTCTGTGACTGCTTTTATGTTTAGTTTTAATGGCTATTTTATGATGAGATGATCCCTAGAGTCTGGAAACTGTGGGTTTGGGTTTACATTATTCTAAGTAACAACAACACAGTTTACAGATCCAAAAGGCTTGTTTCAGACACTGAACATATACTTGGGGTTTCAGATCTAACTCCAACTGTTTGTTTATTCAAAGATTCATCCAGAGTCACAAAAAAAAAAAAAAAAGGTCCCAGTCCAAGACTGATGAAAATGGGATTCTCTCTACTCTATTTGCAGAAAATACAGCAGGGTGTGCACTCCCAGTATATAAATTTAGTCTTGTAGTATATCTGCAAATTATCTGCATGATAATGTACATGCTACTCTGAACTACCTATGAAAACTGACTCTTTTCAGTTTTGCATTAAAACGACTGAGCTGTCCAAGGCTCAATCTGTGCTGGCTTTCCGTCATCCAGAGGTAAAGGGGATATACTGGAGAAAAAAGCAATGTGTATGTATTTTCCTCTTTGCTGCAAGTAGTGGAGTTTCAGAGATTCCCAGCACCTTTGTAGTCATAAATGTCTAGCATATCTGTCAACAACAGTTTAACAAAAAAGGATGGACCATTAGATTTAACGTAATATTTGAGCAGTAAGACACAATAGGACAGTACATTTCTTGCTGATTATAGCAAGCCTCAGGTGATATACCAACTGAAACAGAAAACAGAAGGCACAACTCTGGCATCCTGAAATGCTCTGCTTAGTCTTTCTTGCTGCTGCCATGGCACTGAATATGCTCATGAACAAAGGAATTGGTCAATGTTATAAATAGAAAGGTGATTATCGCGCTCGAAATGGCTAATTGAATCCAGAGTGCTAAAACCTGCGCTACAATACTTTCTACATAAAATATGTTTCTGCTGCAACTCCCCCCAAACTTGCGTACAATATAATATGCATCTTTGGAAATAGGATGCAAATGAATTTCGCCAACAGAAGAAAAACATTTACTGTTATATATAGTAAAGATCGATTATATTGTTTTAGAGAATGCTTTAGGATATGGTCAAAGTGCAATAGTTATGACTGCTCTGAAAACTCACGGAGGAAGATGAGCATCTATTGCTCCTAAAGGGGAGCAGCTGGCCAGTGAGAAATGAGCTGACAGATGGCTTTCTATGAAAAATGGTCATTAATATTCTCATGTCAACTCCCAGGTTTAGTGTGATGTTTGAGCTGAGAAATCCAGCACTTGGAAGCCAGGAAATTCCAGAAGCTAGAAGGTGCATATGGACAGTCACTTACAAGGGACAATATCCACTTGCTTTTCCACCAATATGTAAACTTAACAGAAACAAGCTGTTGGATAATCTAAGAGCTGTAAAACAAAATTTCCTATTCAAAAAGAAAAATACCTGTTTAATGAGTGGCTTTTTAAAATAAGCATGACTCTGCAGAGATGCCTGCTATCATTACGGAGCACTAATGACCTGAAAGTGAAGCTGACTGTAAACAAAACCAAAGCACACGGTCAATTTTTAGGGTTTAAGCAGAGAGTGCTCCCCTGACGCCCTCTCGGGTGCTGTGAAGTGCAGCAGCTCTACTCGAGTCTGTGTACTATAAACCTGTGTTCTAATGTAATGGCACGACTGGGTGAAAATCTGTACACATTAAAGTTTGTTTGAAAGTCTTGTTCATCAACCAACCTTCCCACCCCCAAAACCCTCAGCAGGAAACCTATGAAGATGAATTTTAAAAAAATAGAAGATCCTTTTAGTAGACTTTTTCAGTGTCTTTCTGGTTATTATACTTAAAAGGCTGTAAATACTAAAGCATCTCTAAATGTTAAGCTCATTATTGGAATTATCACTATCCCAGCCGAGCCACGGACAGCCTGATTACACCTCACTTCTGAGCACAGAAACTACGACCACCAGGAAATGAAGAAACTCCCCCAAAAGCTGTGCGGAACGGCTGTTGGTAGCCGACACCTCCAAGCACCCACTGTTTAAACCTCGGCATTAATTTCAGGACAGCCTGCTGGACTTGTCATCACTGGCGACAAACCCAGCCTGGCGGTCTCCTCTCTCTTCCACCCGGGTCCCCGTGGGTGGGCAGCATCCCCAGCAGCACAAGGGGGTCGGCGAGTGCCAGCTACTTACTTCCTCTCTCCTTTGTACCACTCAAAGACCGGGGCAGGAACTCCTGCACCTTCGCACCGTATCAGTCCGTTCCCTCCAAGCACCACACCGCTGGATTTAAGTTCCTGAATTGTGGGGGCAACTGAAAAAAAAGAATTGTAAAATGGATATTTGCATCTAGATATGCAGATTGTTTAACGCCACTTCTCTTCAGCACGCTTTACGTTACTTTCAGCCTGGTGCATGTTTTCCAGCTTGATTCACATTCAGTCACGTTTTCTTCCAGCAGAGTAAAAATTATCCCACACAGCAGATTTTGATACAGATCTGTGTATCTGGTGTAAAAAACATAACTGAGACATGAAGAAATATCAATCCCATACTCAAAAAGCTGTTTTTCCAACTCAGTTACTCAACATAAAGTATAACTATTTATAAGCTTTAGTGTCATACAAGATGCATTTAAAACCTGAAAATCGGAAAAAAGCACATGAAGCCCCAGCACTGGTGCTGGCTGAGAGGCTCTGGGGTCCTGCTGGGCTCAGCTGAGGGGAATCTCCACAGCTGGAGAGGGGTACGGCAGTGTCGGGGGTGCAGGGTCCAAAGCAAAGAGAACATGGCCAGCATCACTTATCTTCTGCATCATGTCTTCTGCAAATGACCCATAAACTGCATAGGCTCAAATGGCCTTTGAGATCTTGTTTTGCATATTAAAAGAACAAACTTACCTTCACAATTATGAGCCAACTGTAAATACCATATAACAGCATGACTTTTCCAGTATTACACCAGAAATAGAGTTGTTTCAGTAAATATATTTTGTCTTTTTAAATAGTAAACATTGTAAATAGCAATAAACATTTTAAGCTTAGAACTACAGATACAAATAAAGATAAAAAGTGATTGTCAGTTTTTCCAGTTGCCAGTGAAAGGCAACCATAAGCTGAAAATAAAACACAACAAATTCCTCAGGAAAGAGGTTATCAAAGGAAAGGCTAAACAACAACTGCCTTCTCCCTGGAATTTCTTTTACTTTTTCTGTTTTTAAACAATAATTTATGTGCATCATAAAAATGCTATAAAAAACAAAACACAGAACTTATAAATAAAAATCTGTTTATTTTTTTCCCAAGCAGTTTTCCAGATGTTGCTTTAAGGTGTTTATGTACATGTAAAATGCTGACTGCCTCTCATCTGCTTCTTTCACCATCTCACCCATCACTCAGCGTGCCATGTTAAGAGACGATAATCTTTTATGGGAACCAGCCACACTAAAGAAGCATCAGACATATGAAAGAGCAGAGTGACAGCTAGGTTGCCTGCATGGGTGGGTCAGCTCCATCACACATCTCATCACACACCTGTCCTTCACCAACACCATCAACGGCTGCTTTTCCAGATGTGTAGGATATCACACAGGAATCCAGTTGTCACAGCCCAGGGAAAGCAAATGTGCAGTCTTAGCACTTACATACAAGTCTTGATGTTTAACAAAACCATGTGAGGATGTTTCAGGTGGGATTAAACAGAGAACTGGTTCTCTCTCGCCCATCACTCATGTCCTACCCCGAGTCAGGCAGGCAGACAGACTACAGTTTCCCCACAGGTGGCAAACACACCGTCTGCCTTCAACTTTCTCTTCCCAATGATTACATCAAACCAATCGATAAATTCATTAACTTTCAACCGGTAACATTAAAATTCCAAGTGGATAATAGAATCATAGAATCATAGAATCGTCAAGGTTGGAAAAGACCCTTAAGATCATCAAGTCCAACCGTTAAATAAATGTATAACCAATTTTCATGACTACTTCTTCGTCATCTGCAGAGGAAAAAAAATCAGATTTTTTTTTGTTTCTCCGTAAAAACAACAGGGACATATAAAGCTTATTCCTTCTTGAGAAATGAAGCAGTTTGTGCAGCCAAGACTTAAAAAATAACTTTGAGTGAGACCTATCACATGAAGAGCTGTGAACCAGTTACATTTTGCCTCTGCTCCTACAGGACTGTGTGGCACCAGCAAAGGTCGTGAATCAGCTTGTGCTTCAGAAGTGTTCAGATTGTGCAAGATGAACCATACAAAAGCATCACCTGGATGATGGAAGAAAATGAACGTCTATTGCACGGGTACGCGGTCAACGGAGGTTGCTGAAAGCTGGACTATGACCGGGAGGAGGTCTAGCTCTCACACATGGTTTCCACCCACCCTGGGACTGGGGACTGCCTGCCAGCATTTCCACTGCTTCCTTCAAGTTGTACAAAAGATGTGAACCGTGCAACATAACCCCTAGGACATTTCTCCACCATTAGTTCATGTGTGACCATGGCTGGGGAGCACCACCCTGAGCAGGGAGGTCCCGGGGCTCCTGGCTGCAGGGCACAGAGCCCAGACCCCTGGCGTTCAGAGAAATACCAGCTTGCTTCCCCATTTACCCGTGCCTGTCTGACATTGTGGTTCTGAATTGCTGGGGAGACCTGGTCCCCCCACCTGCCCAAAGTGGGGCCAGCCTGACCCAGGTGGTCCCAATGGACCCCTCCATCCTGAGGTTTCAAAGCTCCAGGGATATCCACAGCCTGCCTGGATGGCAACGCACCAGCACTTACTTATCCACACGGTTACAGGTACGTACCTTGCTGCAGTTTTAAACCATTACTTATTTTTTCCCTGGTGATACGAAGAGCAGGACTAAATTTCTTATCAAAGAAAACTTTTACACATTTAAAGACTTGTGCGCTCATTCTCTCAGTCCTCCTTTATCTAAACAAACTCAACCTAAAAGTAACTCAATTCTATCTCTCATTTCAGATATCACATTTCCCCAAAAATGTGCTTGTTTTTTGTGGTGTTTGGAAGTCCTCCAGTTCACCCACACTTTGCATGAGTGAGTGTGCCCAACACAAGATGCAGTACTACCATGGAGATGCTGCCAAGTGGAACAGGGAGGTTGCTCTGCATGGTCTGCACGTGATGCTTTCCTACACATGATGACATCCTGCCATTGCTGACTTAACTTGGCGTTTCTTCCTGCATTGCCCCTTGGGATTGCTGTGGCAAAAGCCCAATTGCCTGTCTTACATTTGTGCAAGTCCTTACACCTGTGTGTGGATGCTATCCCACGCTTCTCCTTTACTGATCATCTGTTATTTTTACTACCGTTCTCCTGTTGTGTGTTGAAACAATCTCTAGTTCTGCCTGTGCCACAGGGCAGTCCCCTAGCAGTGCCAGGACACCTGCCCTAGGGAGGGATGAAAATTTGCTGCACCTGGAATAAACCGAACCTGGCAGGCGTAAGTAGATATAATCTATTTTTGGGGACACCAGAGAGAAATTCTGGGAGAGGAACTGTGATAACACACTGGATCCATACATTGCGCAAGCTTTCATGAACTGAAAGTTGAGTTTAAGCTATTGACGACTCATGTATTTCCGTCACCATTGAAAGATGCTGGGAAGATTTTCAGTGACTGTGGGTTTTGTCTTTCAGGTGCTGAAAGACACTGGGAAGATCTGTCATGACTGTGGGTTTGTCCTGTGCAAGAGAAGAGCTGAAGCCTCCCCATGGGTTCCACAGGGTCTGCAAGCCCTTAAAGAGCAGAAAACAGTACTTTATCCAGCCCTTTCTCCACATCATCCTGCAGTGGCTCTTTGGAAAGCTTTGTAGTAAGAGGCAAACATTTTTTTGCATTACACAAAGGGAGTGGAAATATTTAGTTTTTGTCTAATTCTGAGTGGGTAGGATTATTAAAAAAAAAGAGTTTGAAATTAATGTACCACACTGCATGCACACTACACGGACAATATTTAATTCTCATGAGTTAAGCAGAAAAAGCAAATAAAAGACCAGCAAAGGCCTGAGTCATGTAGAAAGTTTTTTCCAGAAAGTACCACCTTCATGCTTCTGAGTGTGGCCTGACCACCTTTTGCTTGGTGTTTTGTGGTTTTTTGGGGATTTTTTTTTTGTTTGGTTTTGTCTGGTTGTTTGCTTTTTAACTAAATGCAGAACATCACTGGTAATAAATTTTAAAATTAAATGATCCATAAATGATCCAGCTTGCCGATGCTTTTTCAGGCAGGAGCCCCAGGCACTGCGTTCCCAGTGCAGCTGGAAAGGGGATGCTGGCTGGATCTCAGCTACAAATCACAGTTCTGGGCTTTGCTGTCCGGTGAGGCAGAGTTTTGTTTGGAAAATACTGAAAAACTTCTGAAAAGGAAGTTTTCTCAGATCTCCCTTTCAGAAGGATTTCAGCTTCTGTTTGTTCAGAATAAAAATAAAAATCAATATTCTCTGCTCTAGGAAATCCCCAGTTAATACTGGTATGAAAACAGAAACCGAAGATAGCTTAGAGTCACTGTTCTCTTAGATTTTTCATTGTCAGGTTATTTTCTTGTTTTTAGTATAAAGAGAAACTATGTGATGCAGGCACATTTCTGATGCACTGATGAGTAATGTGCTGAGCCAAAAATCCACCAGACCCTACTTCTCCCATTGGTGTGGAAAACTGAATAACTCCAGATGAAATTACACACCTAAATACCTGCTGCTGCGGGTTGCCAAGGTTTGTTTTGGAAAGGAAAGGGACAAACACAAGGGAAGATTCTTGGGCCTCCACTATCTCATATATTTTTTTAATGTTTTTCCAGGTAGTCAGCAAAGACTCATTTTTGAGAAGACATTCACGATTTGATCTTATTGTTGCCTGCATTCTTGTGCTGCTGGGGCTGCATGTGTTTTCTCCTATGTAAAAGATTTTGAGGTTATAACAATCACACGGAATACTATATTGATCTAAATACATGTAATTTAGCAAGAGGAAAGCTCGTATATTATGTTAACAAGTACTCACAAGGTTCAATTCAATTCTGCTGTCACAGTTACCCAATATACATTGTTTTTTGGTGAGCAATCTCCCCAACACCAGAGTTGCCCAGTAAAGCAGGGATGTGCAAGATCAGCCAAACAACCCAGGGGAAGAGAGGGATGGAGGCTGACAACATCCCACCTCCAGCCGGGGCTGGTGAGCAGGTGTTTGGGAGAAGTTATAATAAACATACAGAAAATAACATGATTTTTCCTCCCAGGTAGCACCCCAAGAATTTAGAAAATTCCCAAAACACATGCGGCGATGGTTCCTCCCCCCTGCGTCAGGTGTCTGAATTTTGCAGCGCTGATTATCCCTCTGCCTGATCACCTCCACCTCATTAGATCCTTCTGCAGCTCTTTACAGCTTACTTTATTTTCTTTTGCATTGCCAATAAACTTGCCAACCCTCTGCTGACACCCTTTTATAGGATGTTACGAACAGCACGAGGGGGCTTCCAGCACACTCCCTGCTCCATGCAGGGACCGGGGGGGGATCTGACCCTCTTAAATTACCGAGGGGGATGATTTAAATCCTGCTCAATCCGAACAGAAATTAGATGCCTTCCTAAACGCTTGGCAGGCTTCCTGCAAGGCCATTAGGACCACTACCAGCCATACCAGCATCGCTGCCCACAAACGCAGCCGGTAATCCCGGCACATCACCCACTGCACTGGCGGCGGGCGGCTGCAGTCGGGTTTTTACAGCTACTTAGGGAATCAATAGAAAGGATAAATATTGGCCATCTAGGAAAATGTTTTCATTCAGGAGTTTAATAATGATGACTTAAACTATTACAGAAAATCGTTTAGTATCGTTAACAACGCTATCCTGCTCTATTCAGCTGACTGATCATACAGAGGCTAGCAAAAGTCCTGAGTGGGCAATAGAAGGTAAGGAATAAATACGGATAGACACAAGCTTAAAGATCAGATGAAAGATTAAAAAGAGAAAAAGAAACAGCAGATTTAATAAACAAATTTAAAATAAACTAGTTACAGCTGGAAAAATAGTGGAAAAATAAGAGAAATTTTGGTTACAGAATCAACATGAAAGAATCCGAGGCTGAAGGGAGGCACGGGGTAGGCAAGGCTCCAGCAAACCTTCCCTCAAACTCCACAGCCTCCACAACTGAAGGCTTTACCAGGTTTTCCCCTCCACAAGTTATGTGGCAAGAGATTCCAGTTGTGTTGCAGAAACAGAGACGTGCTTCTGAGTGCGTGTGGAGCACTTCATTATAAATAATAATAAACACACAAGTGAGCAGGAAAATAACAACTTGTCTCAAAGGTATAGAAAGGCATCAGCAGAGAGTGAAACCCTTTACCTGGAAGAGCCTACAGGAGGAAGGAAGGGGGTGACAGCCACAGAGAGCTCCCAAGGGGGAGAATATAATAGAAAAGTTAGTGGTCTGACAGAAGAAACTGCAGTAAAACGTAACAGTGATATTAACAAGAAAACCTTGTGTAAGACTAATATTGTAAATGTATTTGTCATTTTTATATCCTGTAATTAATGGTTATATAAAATAACAAAGAAAAAAAAAAGATTACATAAATCTGTCAGCAGTACTGGGCTTTTGTGACTCATATTTGTAGGTTTACTCTCCCTACAGTGGATCCTTGTTCAACCCTCTCTCCCAGTTCATCCCTGCGGAGCAGAGCACTTAAAATAAATGCTTCATTTCTGACTTGAAAATAAATTACTGGAACTTACTTAATATCAGTTTCTCAAATATGTGTGAGTGCTTTGCTGGGAAAGGCTTTTTCGAGTGGGTGCTCAGAGACTCGGCTTAACTGGGGTTTTACTAATGCCCTTTTGCGTTTGTCCCTACATGAAATGGCTCAGGAAGTAAGGCTGTTCTTGACTCAAAATACATATTTATTATCCCCACAAAATACATATTTATGTATCCCCACCAGAGGCATTTGACATGAGAAGCATGTGAACAAGGAGGACCGGACCCAACACGAATCGAGAGGCGATGTAAGATGCTACAGCTGCTCGCTGTGGGTTTGGTGTCATTTCATGAGAGTCACGCAAGTCTTACCCAGCAAAGCGCAATGTGCCTCTACACTACCTAGCACAGTCATGAGTTCAGGTTATATCAGTTATTGCTAAAACAGCGTGAGAAAAGCACAACTGCCTACTTTCCTTCTTATTTAGGAATAATAGAAAAAAGCACCACACAGAACAGGAGCACAACATAGCATCAGCAACAACACTGATGTGATGGTCGAGTTATTGCTGTCCCACAACCAAATATAATGTGAGCTCATTAGGCAATTCACTCAAGTTCAGTGTGTGAGCCTCGGAGGGACCTGTTAGAGATTTCAGGATAGATGAGCACTACATCAAGTGCGTATGCACACTCCGATGCGTGCACATCCCCTTTAATTTTAGTGAAACAATTGAAGTTTCAATAAATACCCCTGTTAGTCTCATGTGATGATGCTGAGTACTCACTGCACTCCATCTCTCTCCCAGAGTGTTAATGAGAAAGATGTGAAAACTATCATCTTCGTCTCCCACTCCTGTGCTAACAGAGCTCTATAATTATTTTCTGCTCAGTTTCTGCTCAGCTGATATCACCAACATGTTCGCATGACTCAGGCGTTTGTGCTGGGAAACCAAATTTTGCAACTTATGTTCCATCCAGAAACGATGCAAAGTACTGGTGAATCTGGTTTCCTACCCAAATATTTTCATTTTGCTTTTAAATGTCTAAAGGAGCATTTAAAACAATGCACGCAATACACTGGCATTCAGGCAGGCACAGAAAGTATGCAAAAAAACCTCCAGCTAGAACAGGTTTCATCTTTTAACATTTTAATGAGCTTCGGGACTTTTATGCATATTAGTTATGTTGCCCTAATTACTCATTATAATTCTAATGTGCATTTTATATTTAATTACAATGCTTATAAAGATTTGGTATGGACAGTAAATTATTATAACTAGCATGCGCATAATGATTATGAGCTGAATTTATTAACTTTTACACTAGCATTCAGGGCTGGCAACTTCCAATTTCACCTTTGTGATTAACCATATTGTCTGATTAAACTAACATTTTTGTGGCATTAATTGTAAATGTCAAAAAAGTCTTTTATTTTCCCAGTTTTCATCAGATTTTAATTTGGCATCCTAATATAGTCTTTTTTTAGTGAAATTGCTCTCCAGTGTGTGAAGATAAAGACTTTCAGGTAAGAGAACAGGTTTTGTGAGATCTGTTTTCTGCCTCAGAAAAAGAGATAAGAGCAATATTCAAATATATTCATTTATATATACATTCACACACACGACACCAATAAAGTAACAAATCTTTACAAGTGAACCAGTATTACTTGTACTTTATATAATTAAGATGGTCTTTGAATAGTCTAGTTTATTTAATTTTTCTAACTTATTCAGAGCGGCAACCCTACCTATTCCCAAATTAATGGAGTGGTTTAATAAACGCCTCTCCATATCAGAAACTTCTCCAGTGTGTGGCAACATTTGAGAAGCATGCCTTTAACAATCACTGAGCTAAACAACTAATAAGCTTATTTTTTTCCCCTCTCTTCCTGATGACTTATCAAAAACCACTGAATTCAGTGGGATCTTGATGTGTACGTATACACAAATTTTATATGCAAACATACAAAGTATCAGGAAGAATTCAGTTCAACTCCTACATTTCTAGATGTAACCCAATGTCTCTTTTGTGCTTTTCCCTTTCCTATTCAGGATTTAACTTTACAAACCAGTATACTTTAAATGTTAATCAATTAAACAGTTGTGCAAATAGCTTGCGCTAGCCATCAGAAAACGAGTGGATTCTCAAGCATTACCTGCATGTAATTTGGCATGTCGCAGGGTGCATCAGAATTTCCTGAAACGTGCATCTCCCTCAGCTACACCTAATGTATTGCATTATAACAAACCAGCAAAATTGCTGGCTGCTGTGCAATTTATGTTTTTGAATATAAAACCTCCCAGTGTTAAGAGGAAAGCTTAAAATCTGCAAGTAATTATTATGTGGGAGAAAAAAAAAATCAGCAACAAAAAATAATACTTAATAAATAATAGGCCAGCAGACAGGAATTCTTAACGATGTGTTTTACAAGTATTTGAGTGACAAGAAAGAAGAGGAAGAAACTTAACAAAACCTCCCCAAACCAGCACAGCAAACAAAGACGTCTAGGGAGCTACATAAGAAAATGGAAGTTAGCGCGCAGGTGGAAGGACTGCTTTGTTTTTCTGTCCATCAGATTTTATCTTACCGCTTCATCTATTTAATCCTTCTATTTTCCAACAAAGCATTTTTCTAATAATATTCCCTTTAAGGTAGTTCTGTAGATGTATTTTTATCCCCTGATAAAGGAGTTGTTCTAGCATGGGAACACAACGCCTTTTCTTGAGCAGCTCACACTGCAGGTGATGGCATCTGAGGGATGGGCAGCTCCAGGCATACGCTAGCATCTGCTCCGTGTCCCTGGATTAGGCGACCTGGGTTCCCTGTGGTTACTACAGAGACAAATATTTTTGTGTGAGTGTGACAGTGTCACATCAAACCCCTTTCAGCCACAGACCTGGATGGAAACAGCCCCTGCATTGTCAGCAAGGCACTGGCCCTGGCAGGGGGATGCTCCCCTGCTCTCTTTAGCCCCTGCTGCCCAGCCCAGCTGGTGTGACTCTTCATCTTTTTGCAAATAGCTATGTCCGTTTGATAGAACAAGTCCTGCCACCGTATAGAAATTCACAATATGAACAAAAACCTCAGCTCCGTACGCTCCCTGCGGTCGGGGACCTCATAACATACATCAGAGAGCTGGGGGAGGACAGCCAGGTCAGGAGCATCGTCATATCTGCATTTGTCCAATGACATTGCACTCACCCTTTCTGCGGGCATAATTGAAACCACGGTGAACAAACATGAAATGAATCCTGCATTTGCATACAAGACTTGTTGGTAATTTAGAAGGAACAGCTGCACAAAACATAAATAGGGATATAAATGTTCAGTGTTTGGCATTGTTTGATACAGTGAAGTTGGTTTTAATCTTTCATTGGCCAGTGCAGCTTGATTCAAATTTAACTGAAGTCAGAGTCTTTATATTGACTTCAGTGGGCTTTCAATGAGGCCCAGATAGATCTGTAATAAAAGGGAATTTCACAGTTTTCAAAACAAAAAAAGTAAAAAAACCCTGCAACTTGAAAGAGCACTAGTACAACAGACAGCTTTTGTCATGTAATCCCTCTTTTTATACGCTATTGCTCTTACTACTGTAATTTGATGGAAAAGTTGTCATCAATACTTTCTCATCAGCAAAGAATGGCTGAGCATCTGTAATTACCTGAGTTGAAAGAACAAACTTTTATGTCTCATGGCATCAAATATGGTATCGACAGTACCTAGCAGAACCACTGATGGTCTTTTTTGAAATATATGAAGGGGATCTATTAGAAAAGGGTTTAAAACTTTCAGTGTGGTATGTAGGGAGATTGAGAGGCACAACTTATGAGTTGTGACACTGCATGCACTGTAGAGAGGGGGAAAGCACGTTTGCTGGGACCTAGGTGACATCTGGGCACTGCAGCACCGATGGGCAGTGGCTGCTGAGGAGGGCACGCGGGTCTGTAATGGGGTGCAGATCTCCTGCTAGAGGAGAGGTGGCAGAGCCTAAGCAAAGTGTTGCAGTGCCTCAGCAACGTATAACAGAGCATGACACCCCTAATTAGTCATTTGCAAATGCTGGCTGGGGGACTTCAAGGTGAAGGGCATCTCTCTGAAATTCAAGAGAGCATCTCCCCCAGGAGAGGGAATCTTGGGAACGGCTGGGGTTAGCTTTTCCCACGTGGCATTCACACTGGTCTAATTTTCATTCCCCTTTTGCATTCACTCTATTAAGTTACACTTCTCTGCGTGTAGAGAGGGACTACATGGCCCCACGCAGGCAGTGAGTAAAGCCCAGCGATGGGGAGCTTTGTGCTGAAAGGCAGAGCAGCATCTCAACTAACAACTGTGAGGCTTAAGTAGCAGGAAAGATAAAGATATTTTACTCCATGCAAGCTTGTTATTAAATATTGCAGTGCTCCATGTACAGGAGTAAATGTACATCTCTGGGTAATGCTCAAGGACTGGAGCTAGCTTGGGAAAGGGATGTTTCCATACAGGGCACTCCACATGGAGCACCAATATGGCAAGATGTGGGGGGAAGAAGGCTGACATGCTGTCATGTCTGTCTGCCCGGGGGAGCCAGGCATCCCACCTGAGCCAGGCTCACCAGCTGCCCCACCAGGCATTTACATCAGCAAACCTCCCTCCCTTAGCAGTTCCTACTAGAAAAGCTTCTGCACAATTAACGTGCCCTCACACTCTGCTGCAGTTTCTTTATCTCAGCAATTTATTCAAACATGTCTGTGGAGGTGAAAGGGGAAAAATTAGTATCAGCATTCTAGAGTGGTACTAAGGAACGAGGAAGAGGAAAGGGGATGCTTTCATACATCTGATGCTAATCCAGAAGGAAGAGTTGGCCAGGAGCCTGGGTGCAAACAAACACAAGCGCTTTTACTTTGCCATTTCTCTCCCTCTAAGGAAGATAAAAGCAATGGACTTCAACAAATTCCAGGAATTACTAAGTAGATATTTTGGCAGTAAAGCTGAGGAGAAAGTGAATTAAAGCAAGCTGGTAATTTTCCAAGGAAAGAAAGTTTGGAACAAAACCACAAAATATCTCAGAGTAGGTCAGAAATGCAGCAAGAGACCTGCCTGAGTCCCAGCGAAGCACATCCAGGAAGCCAAAGCACAAAAGCAGATAAGGCAGGCATGAGACATCAAGGGCAATGAGAAACCATGACATATGTACATTATGAGTATTAAAGAAAAAAGTTACCCTGCTGCTCAGTATTACCCATGTGGTGTCCAGACCACTGAAACACTCATGGTTGTGCATTTCTGTACCACCACACTTGCAGCTTGACCCTACCTGAAAACACAACATGATAGCTAATCAAAAACCTAAACACTGGACCTCGAACAAACCCTGGGGACACACATCCCTTTGGCCTGGCAAGGAGCCTTTTGATGACAATTTTCTAAATGATTTTGCATCCTTACCATGGACATTTTTTCCTCACCCATGTTTCTCATACTTGCACCTGTAAGTGCCACATGTCAAAAGCTTATGAATGTCAACACATGACATCTTCTGCCTTCCCCGTCGATAAATGGGATTTAGTGAGACAACGTGATTTGTTGTTGATGAATCCAGGGTAGCTGTTACCCTCCTCAGGTTATCTCCCAGGTATGAACACATCTTGTTACAGTTCCAGCATGTGTCTGGGCACTGGAGACATGCCAGGCAACTGCCAGTTAACTCTGAACAACAGGCACCCAGGGCCTCAGTCCCCAGGATGCCCCCCAGCCTTTCTAAGCTCTCAGAAGTAACAGTTTAATCATCATTTGCTTTATGTAGATCTTCGATGAAGTTTATTATCCTTATCTGATTACTTGAGACAACAATTAGCTTATGGAAGAACTGTTCTCTACTGTAGGTTAAGCTTTATTTGTCTGCTCTTGGTATACAGTCCTGCTGGCTTGCAGGTGACCAACCTTCCCTTCTTCTGAGATGGTGGAGCAGAAAAGCAGGAGGCGGCATCTGACAACATGCAGTGCTAGGAAGAGAGGCCAGTACCGCCCAGAGATGCTCAACAGACGCATTATCTAGTGCAAACCACCTGCTTTATAGGGCACTAGTGCCGTCTCAGCCAAAGTACCGAAAGTTCAGAAAAGCAGAAGGAATTGGGATTAGCAGAGCTGGAAAAGATGATTTACTGGGGATACACTGCATCACTAAATATGCAAGACAGAACAAAAAAAAAAAAATCAGCTCTTCCTTATCTCATTTACGGGCCAGGCAAGCAATAATCAACCAAAATTGAAACAAGGGAGATTTAGGTCTGGTAAAGCACTGCTGGAAGAGATTGCTTAAGGAGACTGTCAAGGTGCTCTTTCTCTTTTTTTATTTTAAAAGAAAAGGTTGACAATTCGAATACCAGCATCTGCATCTGGAGAGCAGCATCAGCCTGACTCTTCAGTTCCTCCTTGGGGCTGAATTTTTGTGGTCTCTGAGATCCTGGGATTATTAAGCATCAGAAGAGTTCCTATAACGGCAAATTCCTTTACTCATTTCTGTAGATACTAGTGTTGTGTTTAAGGTTATATGCCATTTTTTAACACAATGGGAAAAAAGAAATTATACTCTTCTCAGCTTACAATAGTAATGAAATCTCCAAGTTCGTGTCTAACTACAAAAATGAGGTAAGTACTGAAACTGGATTTGGAATTCAAAAAAATAATTCAAAAGACAGAAGTAGAACTATTTTGCAGAAAACTTATCACGTGCACCTTGGATCTGATTTGGTATGTTCTACATACATAACAAAGTAGCTAGGTGTACTCACCAAAATGATATTTCGAAGGACAGAACTCATTACTACTGTATAATAAATGGAAGCATAAGTCAGAGTTAGCACTGAACAGATTGTTTGGGGTTGCAAAGACAGCAGCTGTCACAGCTTGACAGCTTTCTTGTTAGTGAATCAGCTTTACTGACAGTCTTTTTGATTGAAAACCACTGTTCGCTGACAGTGTGTTATAGCTGATATACATACGTATCTCATGAAGAATGAGAAAGAGCCATAAAAGGTCTAGAAGCTATTACTCTATATTAAAAAGAAGTGAAGTTTACATAAAGGTTTTTTTGGTTTCTCCCTGCTCCCCAGTAATCTGCAGCAGATGTAAGTTGATAGAAACAGGACAATCTATACTGATATGTGACAAGCAAACATGCACGCAGAGTCAAGTCCAAAGCTTTTTTTCTAACTAAAAGCAATAAAGCCACAGAAATACTAGTTGCTTTCAAGCACTCTCAGCAAAAGTTTGTATAATTGAAAACAAAGTTTAGAAATAAAATTATAGAAATAAAACTCAGTGCAACTCTGACAGGGGCTTCCCGGACCTCTTGCTAGCCCAAAGGGAGGATCTGCTGGAGTAGATACATCCATATTAATTAAAAAAAAAAAAAAACGTTTACTTTGAGTCACATTTTACTTTTATATGCTGCATCTGTGTCAATAGTTTATGACTGGCAGCTTCACAGGACAGGGAGCATTGGCTTCTGCTTTCTGCAGCACAGTCAAAATGCCTGTGCAAAAACACCACTGCCACTGCATGGCCAAGTACAGAGCAGACTTCCTTTGTTAAAAGAGCCACTTGCTCTGCAGTACCCTGGACTCTTCACTAAACACATGTGATCTGCATACTTACGGCACCAAAAAATTAGTTGGCTGTGGTAAAGGAGTTATTGTATTAGAAAGAAATGTATCTCAGGGGTCTCCGCCTCCCCCCCCAGTCTGTATTTATTTAAAAGATTGTTCATATGAAGTAACTTCTTCCACTTCATTTTTGTGGTATTTCAACAGATAAAAGCCAATGAACTGGGTATGATGGATGTCACCATCTATTCCAAGATCATTGCTTAAAACGAAGCATGCATGATGCTGAGCTGAGGAAGACCAAAGCCAAAAAATGAGAGCCAGTTATGAACACCAGAAATGTCCAGGGCTTTGCAGTTTGTCCCTGATGATCATTTATATTGTGACAACTGCTCATTTCCAAAGAATGTCACATATTTCCAAGAAGAGACAATAGATTGCAAGTCAACACTTGGATGCAGACCTGACTTTACATGAGAAGTCTGGAATACTGGGATTTCCCCACTTAAACATTTAATTGCTGCATTGAAAGATATTTCCTGATTTGCTCTTTTTCTTGAGATTCTCTTTTGCCATTAATAACACCAGGTTCAGAAGCAGTGAGCGCCTGAATTTTGATACATTTGATGTTAAACAGAATTTTGTTCAAAATACACTGGAGAGAGTGCATTTTGAAGTGAATTTTTCTGAATTTGTGAACGGAATTCTTTCAGTCTAGGAATTACTATTGCAATCTTTGTGCACAGTGAGCAACAGGTATCAAAGCAACTGAAGTAATATGGTCCGTAGTGTTACTTGTCTTTGGGAAGCAGCACTGAGTGCAGTCGCACCTGCAAGGCATCAGAGCTTGTGGTTGTTCTGCAACTCTAAGGTCCAAAAAAGGTCATATCAGCATCAAAATAGTTTGTTTTTATTTGAGAAGAGGCAGAAAATATGAAGAGAACCAGCTTTATGAATTATAATGCCTGAAGAACGATGCTGGCAATTTTTCCTTTCTTTTGTTACAACAGTACTGCTTTGTTTTAAACTATAAAAGCAAAAATATTACTTCTCAAAGCTCCCCTAGCTCAGAGCTAGTGCCTACACCACACACTTGCTAATACCAGCCAAATTGCAGAAGTTATTAAAACCTAATTTAGCAATCTCACCAGGGGACAAACAAGTTGTAACAATATCATTACAGTCTTATCAGGGACTGGATATCTTGTTGAAATGCCGAGTGTAGTCAGGGTAGGAGCCAATGGGGACCGTTGCTGCGTGACATCACGGCTGTACCCATGCACTCACAAGTTATGCTAAAAAGATTTCTTTTGCATAACTATTTCAAAGCAGCAATGGATACTACTGGAAAAAATAATGATAAAAAAAATAAATGGATGGAGAGTTTTGCAAGACTGACACAATGTTCAGACTTGTCTTATCATGGCCGCAGTTGGTGTCACCAGCTGCACTCAAAACCCCTTTAGACTGCCACCTCAAAAGCACTGCGCTGGCAAGGGAGAGGGAAGACTAAGTCTTAGACCAACAGCAACAAGGAAGACTACAATTACTAGGAGAAATATTGCTTTACAACATGTTGACTATTATGAGAAATATTTTAAGTAATTGTTTTTGCTGAAGAGCAATCTGGGCAAGTGAATGCTCCTGGAAGCTGAAGAGCTCTCCATTAATTTTGGCTCTAGTTTAGAGTCTAACACAGGCTGCTGTATACTTCAAATTGCTTCTTGAAATGCATAAGCTCTTTAGAGATGAGTCATCTTCTATTAAGACTTCAATTTTCCTGAACTGTATTTTAGCTGGTATTTAAAGTGGGATCACCTGGAGGCTGAAAAGCCAGCAGTGGTTCAGAGCTGAGAGAAAGCATTCACTCCAGGCAGGATTGACCTCCCAGGAATGCTTTTCCTCAGTCACTACAAACATTTCCTTGCTTTTCATCCCATCAAGTTTGAGGGGGTTAACATCCCACCTGTTGATGTGACATTTTAGGACCTCTGAAGATGACGGTGAGCTGCATGCTGACCCTCCAGGGAGCCAGCACTGCACCCTGGGAAGCCAGCCCCATCAAGAGGAGCACACTCCTGCTGATGCCAGGAGAAAGAGCTGCAAGAAAGGCGGTTTCACCAGAGGTGGATGCACAGAGGTGTCCAGAATCTTACTGTAACCTTGTTTTGACTTTAAAATGACAGCACAAGTGGAAAAGTACCCAAAAGTTATTAAAAAGACTTCATTAATTTTTCTCATCCACTAATTCATGAGCTGGTCCCCACACTTTCACCAACAATGGCCTGAAGCATTTACATTGTGCCTTTGCAAGAACCATTAACAACATAATGTTGACAATATTTTTCACCAATATTAGGAGAGCTTGTCATGGATGCTCTATTATTTGTTGCAGCACAGTTGCCCAGAGATGCATAAACATAATGAACAGCATTTACTGGTATACCATAATTATACAATATGTGGACCTGTAACTACTGGCAGAGTGTAAATATGTGCAAATTAGTACAGTTATTTTTATTTCAAGGACTTGTTTTCCTAGGGACAAAGAACAGAGATTACTTTCAAATGGGTAATCATGGCAGTTCTCAGAATTAACCACTGCAGAAATGACAAACAATCAGCACCCAGATTTGAATCCAGATTTGAATGATAGAAACAATCTTTTAATAGCTAGGTCAGACGTGCTGCCTCCCAAGAAAACAGTGCTTGAAAAAGGATTTGTTTGCACATGTTTTAATAGCTCTCAAACTCCTCAACGTGGTTCACAGATTGGTGTTGGATAGTCTTCACTTAGTGAAGGGAGAACATGAAATGTTTTTTGGCGTCTTAAACTCTTAATTTGCCTTTGCATCCGAAAGCTGAGCCACCACAGCAGCAATACTGCTGTTATGCTGGAGCAACTTCTCCTCTTCCACCAAAGGAGCCAAGCTACATCCTTGTTCTGCGCCTTCATGTGGCACTGGTCAACCCAAGATCTTTATGGAGAGAAGAGGCAGCTCATTCAACAGGCTGCTGTCCTTACACATCTGCACTGCACCACTGGCAAATGCAGGATGCTGCTCCCCCCAAAATAGCCCAAATATCACTTGGGAGGGGTGAGGGTGGGGGAGAAATCACTTGGCAGAGTTAGGCAGAGATTTTCTTTAAGAAGATGATAAATGTACTCCTTATCCATTGGAGGGATATCTTGAGTACTAATAGTCTAACTTCTTCAAATACAAGACCTCGTTTCATGTTGCCAAAGCCCTTGATTATGTGCTGTGGCAGCAGAATGCCGTCTACATGAAGGAGCATTATAATCAATTTTGTCACGCTTCAATATGAGCAACGTTTTTCAGAAATATGCAGTAACTGCACAACGGTTTGCAGAACCTAATAGTAAACTATTACACGGCAGAAAGAAATCGATGTTAATTTAGAAGCCAAGTTGCACTCAAGTCAGAAACTTGAACTACATTGTTTTAATCTGACTTCTGAAAAGCTAATAAAAATACCTGAAGAACATAAAAAGACAAACATTACTTTCATAAGAGGCTTCTTTCCCCACCAGTGAGGAGAAAGATAATTTCTTCAAATCAACTATATTCTTTCCCCACCAGTTGAGGTGGTTTTAAATATATGACCAGTTTTTATTGAATTCGTATAAGTTGTTTTTCATTAAGTGTTACTATGAGATAAGATATCATAACTCATACAAGGGATCCCAGTGATGAGAATAGCTTTCAAATTAAGTAAATAAAAATTTAGTCCTAATGTTGACCAAAAATAACAAAAAACCCAGAGTAAGAAAACCCCAACTTTGATTACATTGTGCATGATCAAAAACTCCATTTTACAGGGTAGCAGAAAATTCTTCAAAGACCTTTATCTTATGCAAAAAAACCCCTATTCTTATTTGCACTAGTTTCACCTGAAATATTTTGCTAGCAGCTCATCATCTGGATAGCTGGACCCAAAGAAAATCTCTGCTGTTATTGACTTAAATCATGATCAAAGTTTTCATCTCGGCTATGCTAGCATCTAATCTCTTTTAGCTAGAGTGGGTGGCTTTGTATTCTCATATATTTGACCCACCAGTAAAGAAACCAATTACACTATTATTTCTCTGCTGTCAGCTGTGTATTATGTGCTGCAGGAAAGACACCCTCTCCATCGTTCCTCTGAAGGCCTTCCTATGTCTTTTTAATTTAAATAGTAGCTCAGAAGTGAAAGTTTAAATACTGAACTAGAACATCTGTACAACACAGAGAATCCAGTTTTTAGAATTATGTTAATATTTAACTATAACAGGAAAAGCAAGTCAAGAGATGGTCTTGATGGACTAATACATGAACCTCCACACGTGCATCACCCATGACCTGCCTGCGTTGCAGATTGCCAATGTGTTCTTCGAGAAGTTAGCCCACAGTCCCTCAACAGCACATCATGGAGCAGCACCATTCTCCCCATTCAAAATGTTAGCACAACTCTAACTTTGATCTTTTGCAACAGCTTTTTGATGAAAAAAGTGAAGGGAGGACACCATCCATTCCCCAGGTCTGTGGCAGGTAGGACAAAATGGAAGGGGACCAATCCACACAGCCTTCTTCCGAAAGAAATCAGAAAATTTATGGAAAACAAGACAGCCTGAAGTCATGCTTTGAACACAGCTTAAGCCTGGTCAGGGTTATCTTTTACTTCTTCAGACTCTGACCCACCATGTCAGTCCATGGTGTGCACCAGCATTACCCTCACCCACATGTCCGAGACCAAGATGGCTTGAATGGAGCGAGGAGTCACATTCTGGAAAGCTCACACTGCAATAAGCCCCACTGATCCATTAACAGAATCAAATGTGAACCAGTAGTCAGATTTCCAGGAGTCACCAGTGTGACTTAGAAGCCAAAATACCATTTTTGAAAGGTAACCTGAGAATTTACGAAAATATTTCACAGAAGCCAGTGAAACCGCACTCTGGAGTGCTTTTAGCTTTTCAGAGTGCAATTTTGATACTTCAGAAAGCTATTGCAAAGTTCAGTCTTCCAAGGCTCTGCACACATGTACCTCTCAAAACGGTTGGTGGGAATTGTGGCTGCCCAGTACCTGCAAATTGCTCTCTGTCATTACAATATTGGGAAATACTTCGTGATTAAAGAGAGAATGACCTACATGATGCAGTTTTAAATGTGTGAATTTCAGCCAGATGGATAATATCAACCACTGCAACACCAAGATAAGATCTTTCTGTTCCACGGTCAAATATGAACATATGACTTCATCTCACGTGGGTGCAATTCTGTTTGAAGAGTTGACATGACCGAATTTACTTGATATAAATGACACTGTAAAGAAAAGCAGTAACTTCTCCACAGTTTTGTTCTTTCAGAGAACTGGTTTTAGCCGGTTTAAAAGAAAAAACTTTGTCATTGGATGGAAGTGTCCTCACTGAGGGCAAACATTTCTGACTAAGTTTCAGGTCCCTTAAGTCTGTGAGATGCAGCACCCTTGACTGCAGTCACTATTGTAAGCTTCTGGTACAACAGACATGAAGGCTGTTCCTTCTCAGGCTGGCTAACAAACAAAAAATATTGCAAAAAACAGAGACGCACACAAACATGTACAACTGTTCAAGACATTGTCCATGTTGTTTTTAAAAAAAAAAAAAAAAAAAAGAAGTTACACTTATGGCTCAAAATACATTTATGTAGACATACTGGTTTCTCCAACAAAATGACTCCTGCTCTCCTAAAGCCAATGCTGACCATAACCCTCAAGTTCTAAATTTAGTCAGGGATATAAACATGAAGCTGCACATCTGTAGCTATTAAAAATGGATAGAAGCAGAGTTATTTATTTGTGCTTAAACAGAAGCCGCCCCCCTCCTCCCCTCTCTTGTATTAGAAGAACGTGGAAATCAAAACTCCAAATTGCTCTGAGTAATTTTATACTTGGTACTAAAGCAGAGGAGAACCGAGACCTTTAGAAAATATTTGGGTGTTGCCTTTTTATTTAATAATGTATTTACCTTGATTAAGGGAAATTTTCTTTGTTGAATCCAAAATAAAAAACCTTGCCAAGGAAATGTTTTTTGTAGGTCAGCAACAGTTCACAGCAAGACACTTTCTGGGAAAATAAAGTCAAAGCAACATGTCCAGGTATTAGGAGCCCCAACAAACACTGAAGTCCTATAATGTTTTTCCCCAGTAGGTTTAAGGTTACAGATATAATTAGGTTAGAGTGGCTTGTACAGTATGTCTGATTTCAAAGTAAAATCAGAGTATTATGCATAATATTATGCAAAGCGCCATAGCAACAGTAAGGCAGACTTCTAAGAAATGCTAATGAGATAAGCTGTTCTGCAAAAACCCTAACCTGTCCAAGCAAAAAACAAACACATTATTAAAATTCATACAAGAAACTCACACACTCCTCCTATAAAAAACTCCCACAACATAAAATGTCTTATCCAACCATCACAGCAAGAAGGACATGAGCAGGAAGGGGGCACAAGTTCTGTACAGCAGGCATTTTTCATAACTGGCTCGCTGCTCCCTGAAAACCCAATCCTGCACGACTGGCACTGCTCCAGCTGAAAACCAGCAGCAGAACTCAGATGCCAGAGCCTGGGAGGGTGGGCAGCAGCCCAGGGTCCCTCTGCTCTGGACTTGAACAGGACCACTGCAACCCAGGTGGTGCAGTGCCTGCTCTGAGCACACACCCGGGGACCAGAGGTAGAGGAAAACTTGATGAAAGAAGGGGGAAAAGAAAACCAACCAAACAAAAAAAACCACCAAACAAATCCCAACTTCGATGATTTACTGAAGAACATGAAACATGTAAAAAGAAAGGGTAAAGGAGGCAGAATCATTCCAAACACAGAATATGACCAATTCAATGACCACAATTAATTGTTTTATATTTCAGGTTAAGACAGGGAAAGAATAACGCAGCAAGTACTTGAATGACCTGAATTGATACAAAACCAATTGGCCTAATAAACTTCAAAAATATATTCAAGAGCTGGATAAAGCAAGTGCGGAGCTACGATGTTATTTCTGAGGTGCAGGGCAAGTGCCTAACACAGCCTCCGTGAACCCTTTTCAGAAAAGGAGAGAGCAACAGGATCCAGGGAATTGCAAGCCAATTCATTTATCTCCAATCCCCATAAAAATGCTGTTCGAGCACTCAAAGATGTGAAAGCACCTGGAAGATAACAAGAAGATGAACAATCACCAACAGATTTGTTAAGAATGGATTGTGTCGGGTCATCGATTCCTGCAGGGAACAGCAGTGGATGCCACAACTTAACTGCAACAAGCATTTGACCATGTCTCCCATGCACAAGCAAGCTGGGCTTGGTTAAACACCGCCTTCACATGGGCACACATTGTCTGGAAGGCTGTGCTCATGGGTCTGCTGTCCTGTCTGCTCAGCTGGACATCAGTCCTGCACCTGCTACTGGTGGGGATTTTCCTTAACACCATTATCAAAGATGAGAACCCTGAAACAACCCTGATAAATTGAAGAAGTGTCTTGAAAACAGGACAACAAAAAACCAGGAATGAGTTAAATGCTTAGGATTCATCAGCTGGATGAACACAGTGAGGAGGTGAGACAGCCGTTCTGCAAAGAGTGACCGGGGCTACTGGGGGTAAAACACCCCTGAAGTGTCCTGCTGTCACAGGGAAGGCAAATATCCTAGCCAGATATACACACAGGCATCAAAAATAATCCTTCCACACCCTTGGCGATCCAAGACTTTGCCTGGCATGCTGGCTCAAGTTTTAAACACCTTATTCAAGAAAGCCCTTCCCTAGCACCAACTGATCTACAGAAAAGAAACATTTAGTCAATCCCTTAGAAAACATGACCCAAGAATAAAGATGAGATGAATCAGGGCTGGTGAACATAAGGAGGTAAACATGAGGAGCACAAGTCCACTGCCTTCAAAGAGATCGAAAGGCGAGACTGATCTGTTCTCCATTGCTCAGAGGATAGGTGAGGAACAGGGTTGTAATTCTGCAAGGAAGGTTCACATTAGACACTGTGAAAAATGTTCAGTTAAGGGCTGTGATTGAGTACAGTAGAGTATGTTGCCCCTGGAACTGCCATCACAGGAAATGCCTTATGGAGGGACTGGGCAAATGACTATTGGCAACACTGATTCAGGGGCATGACTTACAAGATTAATACAGTTTTTACAGGTTATCATTTAGTCTATTCACTTCCATTTTCCTTTTTCAATATTTTCAAGATCAAATGGAAAATATCTGTATAAAGCAATGCTATTGCAAGCAGACATGGCTCAATATCTAGAATATTTTGAGTTATCTTTACATTGTTTATATTTACTGTCTACAAAATTTGGCAGATGAGCTTTCTCTTCTGTAGACTGTGGCACATCAGATGCAGGAGAACTGCTGCAGGTTGAGCCCAGGCTGCACTATGCATCATTTCCTTCAAAGCAACTTGTGCCAGAAAAAATACTTGGGAGTCCTGGCTCAGAAATGAAGACCTGTCCTCCCTCCTGTGCTGCCAGGAAGACCCCAAGACAGCCAAATCAACAGATCTGATGGGACTAGACCACATCAGTGCTTCCCAGTGCCAGCTGAGCTTCCTCAGCACAGGAATTGTAATTTTCACCTCCTTGGTAAGCACCGATGAATTTGGCCTTCAATTTGCGGCATGATGGGGTTCATAAAGGCTGAAATTAAATTATTGTCTTTTAATTTCAACTGAATGGCTTTTTTTCCTCTCCAAAGCCTCCAGATCTTAATTCAGTAAAGTCTGCAAGATCCAGCTTTAACAGAGCTGTTCAACATACAATTTCAGATAATATACACTAAGGGTCTGGTTTTCTGTAAAGAGGAATACTGCAATACAGCTCTACTTTTGAAAGTCCACATCTGCTATTTATTTAGGTAGCTGACAATTTTACATAAATTAAAATAAATGCCAGTTTCATGATGCACACATCTCACTCTTCATCATCTCAGCACAGCCTCAACACTTCCGGAGACTCTCACATTTAGCAACTGCCTTTAATATTTTTAATTATAGCACTAATAAACCAGAAAAGAGTCAGTGAAGCTACAGTACCATAAGTACATTTTCAGACCAGCTTTCAGATGACATATTGAAGTCTTGCTAATCCAGACACTGGTTCGTTCAAAGCGGGGTTCAATAGAATCATCTATAAATCAGTATTTGCTTTATAAAATGTAATGGGAAATGCTAATAAGATTTACTTGTGAAATGAAATTGGATTATATCTTATCTATTTTAACTTGATTGGGTATAGTATTCCTTCTTCATAAACCAGCAGGCTCAATTTCTTTTTTTTTTTTTTTCTTTCCCCTCCTCTCAGAATTCAGGCAGACAAATGCACCATGGATTCTCAGACCACCATTTTTAAAAGGGAAATTATGGGGGGCAGACACAAATTAAGTAGAAAATGTAGATTATGCAATATGAAGAAGTATAAAGAAAAAAAAATCCTGTAAAGTCATTAGAGTTATAATTTATGTGCTGTAAGGCAGATAGCAAGCTGGTTGTTTATGTATGGTTGGAAGTTGCCCAGCCAAGAAACTTGAAATTCACAAAGTAATTTAAACCTGGTAATTTTCTTGTACATGCTTGGATGACTGAACAACCGCTATATGTGATGAATATCCATATTCAGAATTATGCTTATATCCACCGTAACCGCTCAGGGCTCATTGATACATTCTATTAACTGGGCACAATAAAACCTTGATTTATTCTACAGTTATCAGGTCTGCAGTAAAGAACGTTCCTTTTAATAACAGGGAAACAGTATTATAAATTGTGAGAACCAGCAGTTAAGCGATCATATTCATGCATATGTAGTGCTGTACTGTCATCGTTCTGTGTGCTGGAGATCATACATCAAGACGTCACTGTACGGGACACAGTGGAGGGACACAGATGAAGCAAGGATTACTCAGACTCTGAGATGAAGTGATGCTTTTGCAGCACACAACTGTCCACACCCCATCAGATCATAAGGGAGCAAGAGCAGCAGGTGAAGCATAAGCCACACACATTACTTCCAAGAGTATTTTCTATTGTAAGTACTACAGGTGGGAAAGGCAATAGACATTTTGTGAAATACAGGATCACTGTAAGAATAAAGGAGGGGAGTTTGGTGTGCTGGTCACAGCTTCAGTGATTCTTGCTGAGGAACTGAGTCACGAGTAAGTGTAATTAAATACGCAGTGGAGGTACCTGGCAGATGGTCACAACATCGCTGCACCAGAAGTACAATCACAGAATAACATCACGGTGTGTGAGGTGCAGCAGAGGCTGCAGAGCTGGTGCTGAGCCCACATGGCAGGGAGTTAGCAGGAGAATTAAATAAGTTCATAAAATCAAAGAAAATAAAGGAATGGGATTTTTTTTTTTTTTTTTTTTGGCAGGGGTAAAGGGAGAAAGTCTTGCTCTTTACTAGTTTGTTAGACAAATGAACAGATATCTTAAAAGAAGAAACAGGACTGAAGAACATTTGACTAAGGAAACCCTGCCCAATCCAGGGTAACAAAAAGAGCTGAAGGCTTCCTCTCTATTTCTTTCATTAATATCTTTCCAGATTTAAACTTGAAAATGGATTTGATACAAACTTACTGTAAATAGTGACTAGTAGACAAACCACAGCTCTCCTAAATGAAATATTTAGCTTTTACTGACAGAAAGCTGCCCTGCCAGACAGCTCAACAGGCAGCAAAGGGGTATCACTCTGCTGGTTTGATCGTGTGCACAACATACTTTTTTGAACAGGGCTGCCCACGCCGAGGTGCTGGGAAGCGAAGCTCACCCCAGCAGGATCAGCTACCACAGCGCCACAGCACGTTCCACCCGCTGCAAACAACACGCCCACGGGGCTGATGATGGCAGGGCGAGATCTCCCAGCATTGGCCACCTTCTGTGCGACCCTCTCCTGAACGCCACGAGCCATTTTTCTGCCCGGTCAAAATGAATGAGCATCATCAGCAGGGAGCAGATGTTTGGAGTGCTTTTGCATTGCACTTAACCGGCTAGGGGACAACGTACAAATCCAAACAGAAGTGCATTAGCAGTTAGCTGACTACAACAAATCATTCACGTATACGAACTGTTTCATGCTGTAGCCAGATTCTAGTTTTAGGATTGCTTCAATTTTATCCCACCCCCCCACCCCCTTTTCCTCTTTAGTTGTAAGAAATATTAAAAAAAAAAAAATACTTTGCATGTCCCCAGTGCAGACTTAGGAGTTTGCCTGAATCTGGCATAATGCCACCTGCATCCACACTACTGCCATGGACACTTCCAGATTAGCCCAGGTAGCTGAACTGGGACAGAGATCAGCTTGGACACTTTATTCAAGTTATTCACTGAGCTTGTTGGTTGATTTAGCAGTCCGTAATAGTTTCTCACTTCAGAGAGATGTACCTTTACGCTGCTTGCTGCAGTCAAACCTGAGCACCTCTTGCTTGTGGTATGCCCCAAGGAGGAGTACGACCTCCTGAGCCTGAACATCCTTTGACACAGACATACTGTTTCTCCTGCTACCCACTTGGTAGCAGTAGTCATTGGTTCTACTCCCAGCTGCCACAGTGAGACCTTTGCTCACCATGCAGACCCACAGCAGTGGCTGGTGGAAGGGCCACCAAGGGCTGGTGCAGAAACAAACCACCACTGCTCAGCTTTACCTTCCCAACACTGTCAGAGCTGATTTTTCCCACCCACAAAGACATCTGACAGACTCAAAAACTCACATTAAGAAAACGGTGAACTGAGGTCAGGAATAGTTCCAGCTTTCACACGAACTGGGGTGCAGAGCACATGGTAACTAGCACATCAGCTGCACATTGCATTTAAGCTTGAGTTTTTGCTTTGGCCAGTAAGTTGATGCTTTTATATGAACTTGGACTCATGCAAGTCTAGATCCTGGCTCAGAAGACAAGAGACATTTATGAGTTTACCACATCCTCTGTACTTTTTTTTTTTTGATTGTTTTAAAAAATGCAGACACCAAAACCACTAAACAGCCTTATCAACTTTTCCCTTTCTGTGAACACTTAGAAAGCTCCCGAGACAGCTAGTTTCACCCTTATTAAAATCCCCATAATATAAAATAACACAGATGCAATATTTGTTTTGCTAAAACTAGACTGAGCTTACCATTCCTGCTGGTTCTTATTGCAAATTATTTATCTAACAACACAAAACATTTGAGTACAGCTTGCATGAAAGGTGTCACCCCAAAACACCCAGGGCACACCTATGCAATTATCTGCACAACTTCTCTTATTGACAATCTTCCAGTAACAACATACTGCACAAAAAAATAATGGTCACTTGTTCCATCGGACACCATCCATTGTTGTTTTTCCTCCCACATAGTCCCTAGTTTTTAGGGCACTGCCTGCTTTCAGAAATTCAGCAAAGCTGGTGTAGGTTGAAGCATATCAACAAGGGCAAAGCAGCAGTGAGAACAGCAACGGACTCTGCATCAGCCTCCTTGAACTGCTCTGCAGTTGAAGTCTGTCCTTGCAACTTGTAAAGCAAGGACGGATGGTCACAGCACATTATACCAGAGCCTCAGTGCAGAAGCCTCAGCAGCAGAGGGAAAGTAGGATCTGCATCCAGCATCATCATCCTACATGACCAAGCAGTACAGAAAGCTGTCTGTGAGACCCAGCACATGACTGAGCTATTCTATAAGCATTAGTGCATTGATCCACCATGTTCCAGGACATCATGAACTACAAGTACCCTGATGTCATGTAAATGAGGAAAGTCCAGTGAGCTCTTGAATGTGGGACCATCCCATAAACACCTGGGTAGCACGACTAGCCCCATCAGTGACCCACCTGCAACAACCCACCTCCCACTCTGCAGTGAACAGGGATGAGGGGCTTTGCTACCTACAGCATATCGATAGGGACAAGATCTGTGGAGGAAGACACAAAGCTGAGATATCAAAAAATTGTGGTCAATAAAGATGCCATAGCAATTTTCAAACCAGAAACTGTTACAAGTTAGGTAATTGCACTTAACCTAAGAAAATACATAGTTAGAATGAATGAGAGTAATTATTCTGATTTTTTTTCTATTTTTTTTCTTCACATGTTGGAGGAAAAAAGAATACTGTTTTGAATGTTTCGTGTCATACCAAGAGCTAGACCAAATTCAGTCCCAAGTCAGAAACATCTCCTCAGTATGAAAGTCCCAGAAGGTCAGACCTGACAGGCAACAAGCTACCTTGGCGGCTCCTGGTGTTACCCACCATCCACCCAGATCACTACAGCAGAACTGCACAGCAGCAAAGTCCTCATGAAACAACTTGCTGCCTCTACTGGGAGTACTTCAAATTTCCACAGAGATCGACCGCCATCTAGTCACCCAAACAGAATTTCAAGAAGTTATTCATCTTATCGCACAACTGTGGCAAATTAAATCAGACACGCTTCAGCCCAACAACTGCAGCAGTCCTCGGAAGTTACTCAGACAATTACTCAAAAAATTACTCCAAAAACTGAGTCTTAGCACCACAGCCCAGCGAGAGCACCTGCTACAAAGCCTGTGACAGCACGCCAGCACTACTGTCCCCTGGCAGACAAAAGGAGGATTTGAACCTTAATCTCATTTTCCCTTCCTTTGGTGAGACTAACTCGTACATCAAATAGCACAGGTCATTTTGCTACTGTAATACAAAACTCAAACACACTACAGTTTCACCACAAGCAGCAGCTCTCTGCATTAGACTTTTCTTCTCAGCCGTATCCCTCTTCTCCATTGGATTTAGCGATTAAAAAACAACACGACTTACAGTTTACTGTGACTTTTACTTTTTTCACATCTGGGACTGAGACATCATTTTCTGCACTGCATTCATATTCCCCAGCCTGGTCTCTTGTAATTCCATAGATGTCCAGGTACTGTCCACTCTCAAATGGTTTTGCTGAAATGAAATAATCAGAGAAAGAAATTACTGGAAGCTGAGCACAAAATACCTGAAGCTCCACCAACATCTGAACAGCAGCTGGAGGGTTTTGCTGGGTGCTACAGATAACACATGTCCAAGGGGAGCTGGGCAGCCACTGCAGTTTTTACTTGGAAACCCAGCTCCAAGCCAGGCTGCAACCCCCCCCACCCCAAGCTCCTGGGGTTGGCCAAGGGTCCTCTCCTGACCATGCCCCACAGTTGAGCTCAGCAGCCTCCAGACCCATGAGAGCAATTTGCTCTGTACCTGATGGACTTCACAAAATATAAAGCAGAGTCCTCAGTCAAAATCTTGCCTTGAGTTTCAGCATCCATTAGGACTTATGGTTTGCACCTGGGTGGAAATCTGCCCCCCTACAGCAATCAGAAGCAAAGCCAGCGATCAAGGCAAGCGAAAAGGACAAATAGCCCAGCCCAGCCCAGCCCTGGAGCAGCTGATCCACCCCTGCTGCCGGTGGCTCCAGCATCAGCTTCCCATCACAGGTGCCTTTACTTTTTAACAACCATTTAATCTTGATACATCAACCAGCTGTATATATATAAGGATGATAAATTCTATTAGCTAGAGGGCTCAGGTCCCCTGCACCCTGGGGTTTCCCAAAGCCAGATGTGTCCTGGAGGGAACCAGCAGCAGATTGCCTCTAATGGGTGTCTGTGGGTGCAAAATGGGTGGGTCGTCCCATGTCCTACCTCCAGGGAAAAAGCCCCTTCAGGCTTGCTCACCTCACCACTCAGTGCTTACATGTTGTGCTCTAATAAACATTACATCCTATTCATTAAAAATTAAATAATAGCTCTCCTCTCCCAAAGGACCCAAACCCAATAACTAAGATCCATGGGGTTTGCCTTGTTACACAGAAATAAGGACAATCCCTGTGAGCACTACTAAAAATAGGTAGAGGTCTATCTGATATAAAACAATATGAAGATCAAACTGAAACATGTAACTCCTTGGTATGCTATATCTGAAACCATTAATTATTTTAGAGAGCAAGAACAGTTATATGATTCAAAAGCTAATTTATATCCACTTGACTAGAGTCATAGCATATATAGACATTTTTGTAGTTTTCTAAATCCCAGCTCTTCCCTGCTGTGGTTCCTGCCTTGCAGTGAGTGAGCACTGCATGATATCCTTCAGATGAAAAGTGCTACCTGGTTCAAAGTGCATCTTTCTATGTCTTTTGAGAAGTGCACTGTAGGCGGGGAGCAAATTAATTGTTTTATATTCCTCACAAGGCATTCACCGCATAATAAACCAAAAAATGTTAATATAGTTTTTATCTTAAAACAATATATCATAGCAGTCATAACTACAGATGCTGGAAATTATAGGTCTAAAGGTCAAAAGAATTGCTAAAGTGTTTTCCCAGACAGACAAGCTTTTAATTGACTGTTAATAACTTTGCAAGTTATGAAGTAACGACAAAAATCTGAACTGGGTAGTGAGAACTAAGTAGAAGTATTCTCTTCATGTCCATCACAGTAGTGAATTTAATTTGCTTATCTGTTCACAGATTAATGTTTTAAAGTGTGCAAGGTTCAAAACATCAATTATAACAGTGCATCGCTTAGCAAGATGGCACTCATTAATAAGCACAATATACCATGCCTGTCACAGGAAAGAGCCCAAGTAAACACTGGTTATGTAAAGTGGAAAGATAAGACTGAAATTGGAAAATTATTGTGAATTCAACTGAACATTCATAAAATGCAATGAAATAATTTATGGGATATGAGAAATTGCATAAGAATGAATTTTTTTCTCTTCCATATTGTCCGTAGGAAAAAATTATGAAAAAAACCTTTCACAAACAAACCAGCTGTTACTATTCGCATTGTGGCCATTGTCTTGCTGCACTTTGGCCAGGTTGAGTCAATTGCTAGGAAAATTTTATTTACTTTTGCTTTGAACAACAGTGAAGGATGCAAAGCCCCTGCCTACACAGGAGTGTCTGCCCAGACAGAGAAGAAACCTTCCAACAAGACTTCTGTTTTGTTTCTAATACCAAGAAAATTATATAAAATGCAAAATTCTCTTGTGTGTCAGGTTAAAAATTACTATTAAATTATGAGATTGTAACAATCTCCAATGTCAGTACTTCCCTGGATATATGGTATGCACCAAAATATTGTACACTGAATCCTGGGAATAATTTATGATGTATCCTATCCAAATTCCTAACATCAGTTTGGAAAAAAGAAAAAATATATCTCCAAGTACCTGGAATTTCATAAAAATAGTTATTTGTGTTTTGGAGTTAAGCTAAAAACAAACATTCTCTGCTTTAAACTTTTGTTTTACTGAAAACATTACACACGAGGCGATAACCTAGTTTCTTGCCTCCCAGCTTTTGCTTTCTTAACAATTCCTGGATTATAGCTGTTCTTCTGGCACTCGCTTTGCCACCTGAGTGGGATAATGTTCAGCCTCAGCCAGGGTCAATACAGCCGCCACTCCGCACTGACAGAAGTGACAGGTTTACGTATTCTGCTACGGCATAAGCAACATCAGTTCTCAGGTCTGGCAAGCAGTCATCTGTCCGCTGAAAAATATCAACAGGAACAATATCTGCAGGGAAAGCAAATGCGTATTCAGGTGCTGACGCCAGCCAGCTTCGGGGTGCTGCTGTGGACCGAGAGGGCAGCACAACAAATTGCTACAGCTCAAATGCATCAGTACTGCTGGGTGGAAACTTAGTGGTAGTTCCCACAATAATTCCTATTGGAATGATTTGCAAAAATGCCAATCAGCACTTTTCATAACTCTTTTATTTATAGAGATCTTATGCTGAGCTATTAACCTAATTTATGCTGCAAACCATGCGTGCATTCTTATAGTGCTATAAACCCCATGTGTTTTATGCAACTCACATACATATTTGAAAATATTAAAATTAAGTCATTTTTAAACACTCATGTCCCCAGAAATTTTGCATCCAGATCATATAAGAAAGCTTTTAGTAAATATTAGAGATAAATATTTTTCTTAGGGAATACACAGATACTGCGTTTCATCTTTCCTATTCATCTGCACAGTATTTCATCTTCTTCAGCTTGCTTTTAGTTCTAGAGATTTCCCATGGCTGTGTGGGAGAACTTAAATCGTGTTATGTGAAAGACATATGCATAAGTATATGTAAGCGTATTTATGTTACATTGCATGCACATCCAGCTCAAAAAAGAATATTCAAAAGCAGTAGGGAGAAAAAATTGTGTATGAAAACATTGGTGAATGAAGACAGTTTTCTCACTGTTGTTTTCTGTGATGTCTCACAGCCTGGGGTAACCACACCTTGCTCTGTCCTTCTGCAGACCATGTGCATTTTATGGACCCTATCAAGATGTGAGGAATGTGTCTGGCTGGCTTTCCTGGCCATACGGCCAAAAGACTTATCAGATTTGGTATCTGAGAAAAAGAAATCTGGAAGGTTCATTAGCACCAGACCATCAGCCTGAGGTTGTGTCAGCCAAGATCTTTGATCAAAGATGGGAAAAAACTGTTGAAGTAAAAGAAACATAAATATGAGAGTGCCTCATGTCCAAGGCAATTCCTGATGGGTTTTCAGAAGATCACTTAATGAGACTTACTAATACACATAATGATATGTAAGTAATCTGCTCTGGATATCTTAGGTTACAGGATTAGGTTCTCTAACCAGGAAAGGAAATGTCTGGGAAAATAAGCTTGAATCTATTTTCTGCTACTGCCTGTGATATGATGCCTGACAAATCATCACACTTGTTATTCCTCAGGAGGGTACACAATTAAAACTGTGTTTTCTTACCATGCATATGGTATCTGGCATCAGGTGTAGCACACGTACACACTGTCATATGGACCAGTTCTCAAAGGCTTGGACAGATGAGTTTTGCAAGGGTAGCATTTTCCTCCCCTGGTGTTAAACATAAGTCAGTCAGAGGAAAAATCTGGTGCAAGTCCAGGGTAGCTCTGAAAAACTCTTGAGGACTTCATCTGAGCCAAGGGGGATTTTATTTTTTCCTTATTCACTAGGATATTAAATAACTACAATACAGCCCCAGTTTATGAACTGTAAAACCTGTTCAGTGCTCAGAACTGGCTTTTATGGCCCAATCTTTGAGACACCTCATCCTCCAGCAGAGAGTGAAGACCCTCATAGGACTGGGAGAGTGGGGAGCACGAGGCTGAGCTGATGCCAGTCCTGGTTTATCATGGACTCGGAACACTCCAGAGGTGCACATGAGAGACTGCTCAGAGCCTAGTGAACTGTCTCCAAAAGAGAGGGGGTGCAAAGATCCCAACATGGACTCATCCTCACATGTACTGCCTCAACGATGAGGACTGGGCTCAGTATGAGAGAGCAGAAGGTGGTGTCCAGTGATGATGCCATCACGATGCCATCTGATTATCACCAGGTGCTTTAAGTGGCCCGTAATCCATAAGGTCCTCTTTGATCTCAGAGGCTGGGAGGAGATACAGGATCAAGGGTGCAAGGAGGCACCTGGACATGAATTGCTGTGGGATGCTGAGAACAATATAAAGTCTAAACAATTGGATTCACCCAGAAAAATGGTCTGAAGCCATTTCTACTACTCATTATGGATTCTGGGTTTAAAGTTACACCAAATGCTGTAATTGAATAGTGTATAGTCCTCTCCAAGGAACTGCAGGTAATCTGAACAGCTCACTGTCTGTTAGGAGAATGGCCCTATCACATTAGGGACCATTTAAACATTGATCACTTAAGGCCATTTAGCTTTAGAGAAGCCATGCTCTATGTTTGAAAAGAAAAATCAGATAAAATGTAAAGAAAAAAATATTCAAAACTGACAGACAAATTGAGGGCTGGAGGAAATCTCCCAGCTGACGACATGAAACAAGAAAGGCAAGTAGAGCAATTTTGTAAGAAAGGCATCCTGATAAAAGAGATGTGAACATAGATTGACAAAGTTAAAAGTTTCAGAGGTGGAGACAAACAATGTTACATCTGTATGTGAAATATATAGGTACAGAGAGAAGCATTTGGAGAGCTGGCTGTGTGCATGCTCATAGTATGGGCAATGTAAATCTCAGCCAGTTATCAACCGATGTTGTGTGTACAGGGTAGAGGTTGGTCCTACAAAAGAAGCTGTCACAGTTAGTTTTCCTCATTCTCTAAAGTTACATCAGTTTTTGTCCCTGCACAGAACCATTGCCATGCTGCACTATGTGTCTGAGATTCATGGAATTATGATGTTTTGGAGCAAGTTTGAATTTTCTCTTTGCAGACTTCATGCCAGGGGACACACGATCAGCTTATACTCCAGAATATGGACTGACTTTTCTCCCTTAGCAGCTGAGTATTAATATAAAGGAGAGCCAGCTCCATTTTAATACTTGAGGAGAAGATACGGTCAACCAGATGTTACTTTGGAAGAGAAAAAAACACTTGAGATAGTAGGTTTGTCTGCAGGTTATGTCTTCTGGATATTTAGTTTCATGTATATCAGACTGCACTCTGAGTTTTGTGGATCCATTCAAAACTCTGTGCTGCCTGCAGAAGGCAGAGGTATAAGTGCAGTCTGCTGCAAATGCCAGTTTTTTTCACTGGAAGACCACAACCCATAGCAGGCAGATCATCTCTCTGTATCGCGACATGCAAAGCACCCTTTGGCAGGAGAGGAGTTTACAAGAGATACTCTTACACAGAGGCTGCTGGGTCTGTTGCAGCAAATAGCTGAATGTGAACATCTTCAGTCTGAAAACAGCCTAAAAACCCTTCCTCTGCACAACAGAAAATTCAAACCATGTAGGGAAGAAGAGGGCAATGATCTTTTTAACAAGAAAGCTACACAATTAAATCTCACTTGAGCTTATTTATAATTCATAGCACTTAATGTGGGGATTTGGCTCTTGGGAAGGGGATAATTATTCCCAATAAAGCCCCATCTCTGCAGTGGCTTTCGGAAGAGACTTGGTCCACCCATTAGTCAACCAGAGGGTGCAAGAGCCCTGGGGCTGGGGAGCAGGAGAGATGGGGGGCATGAGGAGCCCAGATGGTGCCCCGCAGGCATTCACCCTGGGGTAAAGGACTGCGGTCACAGCTTTACTCATGTCTGATGGCTTTATAACATTCCTTCCTCCTGTTGCTATATCAAAATGATGCACTGCAAATGATAGCCTATTATTTTTCTACTGATTATATATTTGGCTCAAATACATTTGTTGATCCTTTCCATTTTATATGACTTTTCTGTCTGCAGTTTGTTGAAACTCGTGGCATTACTAGAGTTAAATGAACCATTAATGACTATTTTTTCCATATTTCTTCATACCCCTCAAAAGCTACACCATTTTTTTGTAAAATGTGCATTTTAAAAAGAATTCTTAATATGTTTAAAATATGATTTATTCATAAAAATGCCCAGAAGAAATTATTCTGGGAAATAAAACAGAAGGTACTGTAGGTATGTTCGGGATGAATGTGGCATCTGCTGTTTCAGTGGCTGCCACCTCCCTGGAGCGTCTGCTTTCACCAGCCTGCCCAAGCCTGGGTTTTATGCCTGCCTGCCTGTCTGCCTGCCTGCCTGTCTGCCTGCCTGCAGCCCTCCCAGAGGGGTTGTCCCCAGAGGCTGAAACATGCTTGTCACAAAGTGCTTCAGCCACCACCTCAGTACCACCACCCACCCAGTGGGGCAAGATAGAAATAATAGTAACAAAAATAAAAAAAATTTAACAGAGTATTTGGAAAGTAAAATAGAAAATAAGAGCATCTCATTGGAGTTTTGAGATCATCTGTTACTTTTCTCTAAAAATTTGTGCAAGCCCCAAAATTGGCACACTGTGTTCAAAAGACCAGTCTTCTCCCAAAATACTCATGAGGGACATTATATCAAAGGAAGGGGAAAGAGGGTGAAATCTACAGTTGCCTGGTTTGGTTTTGAACATTAAAGATTTTGTTGCACTGAAGTATCTTCTATGATTCATAAATTGCTCACTCAGAAGTGCAGTATTTCTCAATTAAAAATGAACTAATATCTGAGGGAATAAACTAAGCATGTATTAAAATTCTAATTTTCATAGCATTTTATGAGTTATAAATGAGTTCGTCTACTTCTATTGAAAAGCGAGAAATACTTTCCATTTGTTATAAAATCATCAAAAAATTAATACTTATTTCTGTGCAATGCTTTTGTATGGTTTTAGTTTAAACCTCTGTATTTTGCTAAGATTGCAATCTTACTCTTGTTTCTCAGTTCCTTCACAAAGACCCAATTATTTGACCATCTTAGTTTGAATATTCTTCTCCTGACAACTGTATTTTAACAAGAACGTTTTTCAGGCTATTTAAAGAGTTTAAGAAGACATGAGGATTCTAGGAATACCTTTAATTGTTCCTGAAGGGATGCTCAAACTTCTGGAATGGTCCTGATAAAAATGATATTTTTCTGAGAAGCCTTCCTCAGAAACCCCCTGACCACAGACAGTGCAATGTCACTTGACCCTAGAGCAATGGATTGTGATACTGAATGTCACGTAATTGGATCCTAATACTGCACATATGTCCCAAGAATGGTACTTACAAGTATCGTTAAAAAAAAAAAAGGCCAAAAAGTCCCATAACCTGAAGCCAAAAGGCATCTTCTTTTGTATGGGAGAGGTGTGATTTTGGAGGTTCCTTATTTTTTGTTTATCCAAAGGCAAAGGAAAGAATCACAACAGGTAGTTTATACGGAGTACTACTGTTTGCACTGCTGTCCTTAAACTGCTAATTAATCCCCTCATTTACTCCACGTAGAGCTCCAGACCATTTCCCCTTGAGTTCTTGGGAAGCTGCCAGCTGTGTGTTTGATATCAGGGAACTGTTGATTTAATGACATGCGATGCCTTTACCAACTGAAAAACTTCCCTTCAGGATCATGAGCCAGGCCATTAAATTCGTATAAAATATTAATCACAAAACTTCAAGTCCCCAAACGGTTGTAGCATGGACCAATCCATCTATGCAATCACCATGTGCCCATCAGTGTGATATTTAGCTCTCCTATGCACATCATTTTTCTCGCCTAAGGGCTGATGAAGGACCCTGAGTCCTCCACCCAGGCAGCCCATGTCCCAGGGGACACATGTTTTGGGTGTTTTCCAGGGAGGTCTTGCTCAGCCATGCACAGGACCAGCTGCTTGCAGCACGTTTGCAGCTGAGGAAGCGCTCTGGTAGAGGGCAGCACTGCAAGTTGTTGCATTTAGGGTGTTCAACCACCCAACTAGCTTTGTGTGCCAAGAGGGGAGCGTTGCAGTAGCGCATCCTCTGCTGGATGAATAGCATGGATTTCTGCAACTAAACTAATTGGTCAGCCAGCCCCAGCTGGTGTGAGCAGCAGCCCAAAGCCCTGGTGCTATGCCTTTGGTGCTAACAGGGAAACGTGTCAGACCACCAGACTGGAAGATTTCCTGACTCCTGGGGGCCCCAGCCAGAGCTGATTTGGAGAAGCAGGCATCCCTGTTCAATAAAAAATGCAAAGTAAGTACTTTTACTTGTGTAAATTACTGCAACACAGAGCTGTAAACCTAGAGCTGAGCACTGAGCAGCTTCCTCAAATGACACAGAATGTGGAGTTTACGTCAAGGCAGAAAAAGAAGCGGTGTTCTCCACAAACCCAGTCTAGGAGCAGGACATGAAAGCTTTGTAAAATCCAAAGGCATCCAAGCCTTAAATGAACGTTATCTTTGTCAGCGCAATATGCTGGCATCAAAGGCATTACTTCTGAAACCAGCTGGTGCCAACATCTACAACACATAGCCAAGAGGCAATTTGCAAGTTTCTCTGGTGGCTCAGGACAGCTGAGAGCACAGCCCTGTCCTTCCCTCCTCCTGAAGCTGGGATAGACATTGCCAACAGATGCCAGGGACTAAGTGGAGTGGAAAAGGAGCGGACAGCTATGTGCAGGAGTCCCCTGCTTATGTCCTCTCCTTGCCTCCACCGCACAAGTAAAACCTCCCTGATCACGGTCAGTCTTAGCCCGTCACTGCTGATCGTCCCTGCCCTGGTCTATCTCTGAAGGTTTCCTGGCTTGTCTCCAAACACTTCCAGCTCAGTTGCAAGGAACAGATGTTTCGGCTCAGTCCGGTAATGCTTCACCTGACTGAGAAGCACAGTGCTAGCACCTGTAATGAAGCTGTTGCCTGCAAGATGAGTAATGATGGCATAAGGGAGGCATATCACTGTCATTGCTGATCAGGTTAAATCACTGAATTATTTTACATTCTGCTTCTTAGACACCTAAAGGGAACTAGCTTCACTTTTGGTCTGATGCAGCAATAAATCTACCTCCATTTAGGAAAGGTGGCTGCATGTCATTGCCATTCAGGTTGCCACATCTCAAGTTGGGCGGGAGCTCACTCCACCCTGCAGCCCGTAAGCATGTCACCGGGTCCAGCCTCAAAGGTTCATCTCCTGCAGGACGTCACCTTGATGAAATGATAGTTCCACTATGAGAAAACCCTTCATTACTTGTAGGGCTCTTACCAAGCTGCTGGGGAAGTGAGATGGGATCACTTGGTAAGGGAGACAACGGAACAGCGACTCCAGGCATTGCAAACCCAAACCCATGAACCAGGAAACAATAATCACCAATTTTAAGCTATCTGGACAAAGCAGTTCGAGTGAAAGAGGTCTTTTCAGATGGCAGTATTGCCTGGCTGTTTGAAGTACCTGCTAATTGGGCTTTCAATTACAAAGTTGGGAAAATGTGGTTTGATAGCGAGATCCTTCACATAACTTCATTAGTGCTGGGAGTATCTTCACTGTGCAAAGGCAGCAGCTAAGCGGAGGGTGGATGAGAGCAGCTTCTCATAGATCAAAAATTATATCATGCACAATTGCAAAGATATTAGAGGGAGACAGCGGTGTAAAATAACCCTCACCAGAAATGATATCTGTTCGATTTTTATAATTTAGTAGGACAGAAGACACAAGCCAGAAACTTCTGTTTCTAGAACTTTCAGTTTTAGAACTATTTTGAAGCAAGAGACGGAACATTTTAAAAGATGAGCTCACACTTTGTAAACACACAAAGCCCTGGAAATCTGATAATAATTCATGTCAGTTAAGTATTTTCAGCCTGAAAATCCAGGTTCAGAGTACTTGCACTTCAACAAAATACTTCTTATTTCTGTCAGGTGTGGATAACACCTGAAAAAGAGTGGTTCTCCAGCAGAAGTTCAAGTGGAACAAAATATTTGACATTAGCTTGCTCATATCAAGCTTTGTTTGTTTCTTAGGATTTAGCTAGAAGTTTTAAAAAAGCCTCTTTGCTTCTCCCTCTCCAATATCAGCTTTCTGTAGCAGTTTGCTTCAGGAAGGGTCTTGCAGGAATCACACTCTGCCTGTTCAGGGACTAGCCTTGCCTTTTGTCCTGTAATTGAATTGAATCGGCTCTTAGACTCATTCTTCCCAGACAGTGCTATCATTTGAGTGCTCTGAAGATGTATTACACTAATATATTGTCAGAACGACATTGCTATGATGATACATTAATGCAATACATCTTCACAGCTTTAGGGCTGTCCAGAAACAATAGGAAGGGCATTAGATTCAGTTCAGTCATATCACACTCATGCACACATGCCCCAGCGGCAAATGAAATGTGTTAGAGAAGGAGAGGAGTCATCATGTGAATATGTTCAAATCTAAATTCAGGTTAATTTCTGGATAAGTGTAGCTTTCCTCAGTGTTAGTGAAAAATCTGTTATTTTGCATATGCTAAACAGTTCTTAGAGGGTTTTTTGGGGGGTTTCTTGGGTTATTTGGAAATGCTTCAGTGTCACCATTCTCTGAAAACAGGACTGAATGAACAACTAGAGTGTCTTGATGCTAGGGATTTGCCTTTCACTCGACATGGGAAAATGTGTCTTCATTCAGCTAAATTCATAATTTCTGAAAATCTGCTCTCCCAAATGCATGCATATGCATACATTCAGTTTATCATGTTTTAGGAAAATAACTAGAAACTAAACTGGAAGCAATGGGGATAAAACTGTGAGAAAAGGGCAAGATAGCAGGGAAGAACTAGAAAATACGAAACTAGAAGTCATCAGGGATGATGCTGGGGATCCAGGCTGAGCTGTTACAAAGGCAGAGGGGGACTGTTCAATACGAATAAGCCAGAGAAGGTGGGATGGTATGGTCAGGAAACACTGCCACACACTACACACAACTACAAATAAAACAGGAGATTCCTATGTCTCAATCTTATTTTCTTCTTCTTTTTTTTGCCTGCAGCCAGTGGCTGTGAAACCTGCTAGCAAAATGCACATCAGTACATCAGTCTCCTTATTGAGCCAGCGATGCTCAGTCTCTACGCTAGCAGGTAATGCAGCATAATAGGAGTGGATGTGGAGATTAAAACAATGCTGAGGACCTAATGTGCACGCTGTCTGAGGTCTGGGGTAGCTTTACTTTGGATCAGATCTGTCCTGGTTGTGTGGGCTGAACTCCCACTCGTGGCAGGACCATGCGAGGTTCACTCCAGGAGAGCATCCACCAGGTTTCCTTCATTTGAGTGGATGGAGTTCATGCACTTTGGGTGCATCCATATCAGCATTTTAGTTTGGATCAGGAATGCACTTCTGAGGTGAATCTCTTGGTTGCCCTTACTTCTTGCACCTTGCTTGGTGCTGCAGAGGGTATGTGCGGAGCCCAGCCTTGCGTGTGAGTCCTCGGTGAAAACACGATGCCGACACAAACCGACTAGAATGAAAATATTTGTTTGAAACATATGAAACTTCCCCTAGCAGCACTTGTGGCAAATATTACAATTGCAAAGCCAAGCACTCTGAACAAAGCCAAAGGTGAGGCTACTCTTGCAATCTCTTTATGCCCCTCTCTTTCTCTACATTTGCTATAGAGCCATCCTGGTCACTGTTGTCTAAATGCAGATGTGCTTCATTTGAAGCACCTTGTTTTTCCCAGCATCCACCCAGATATTTAGCTAGTTTGGCAAAACATAACTGTACACATCTGACCAATCATCCCATCTGCTCTGGTAGCTCTGCTAGCTCTCACTGCTTTCCACCCATGAGAGAGAGCAGCCGCTCTGATTCTTCCATGAATGTGCTGTAGCAGCGACTGCCAAAACAACCTGCTGGGATGTGGAAAGATACCCCACTTCTCTCCATTTGCTTAATTCATATATAACCAAATGAAAAACTTCTATACCCTGAATATTAGACTATGGTGTGAACTTTCAAGAAGTGTCATTTTGTTTTAAGGGAGTTAGGTAGAAAAAGTTTTGCTTTTTCCATAAGACTTTTTGAAACTATGGAATTTAACCTATTTTGTGTTTAGATAAACCCAGGAAATTTCAGACTTTCCTAGTAAGCCTGTCCTAAGCAGCAAAGCGCTTAGGCAGTGCATGCTTCTGCTGCTGGCCTCCACTCGGCTCAGCGGTCTGACCACGGCCGCCTGGCCAGACATCACCTGAGCATCCCCAGCCATCGGTCTCTCTGTGGCTGGGAAAACTTGCCTTTGGAAGGTTTGTCAAAACCAAAGTGGAAAAGAGTTTTGACATACAGCACCCGAAATTTGCAAAGCAGTAACATTTCCTCAAAAGATTTCTGAATGGCTTTTGTTGTTACTTCTCGTGGCAACACTGGCAGAGCTTGCTTTTCAGAAACAGCAATGTAACAGACACACACACACTGTGAATACAAGTGTTAAAAGCTGGAGTTACGTTTCAAGCAGACCTTAATTCTTTAAAATTCTGGTTTCATTCTTAAACTATTGATGCTGCACTTTGCTCTTAAATGTCAGAACAAAATAAGTAATACCTGCAATTTATTCAGATGACATTTCAACAATAGAAGATTTTCAGATTACAAACTACAGCCCCATGTTCCTTATGGTGTTATGCTGAATGTGTAGATTTTTGTGGATTTACATAATGGGTTTGTATAATGAATATTTATATAATGAATGCATTTACATAATGACTACAAGTTAAACATGCACAATAAAGATTCCAGGCCAATAATTTATGTACTAAGTTAAAAATCACCTCTAAATACATTTTATTTTTATTCCTACAAAAGGTTCATTTTATCTCTTGTTCAAAAAAATTGAATCCGACCTTACCCAAGTAAAGGCTGCATTGATGCAAATCATGATAATATTTTGGAATTAATCTACATTGAATAATTTGTATTCAGAGATTTCAGTTTCTTATCTTTTAGTAGCAGCTTTGACAAACAATGTCAGAATATTCTAAATATGATTCGTTAATATAATTTAGTGTTGTATTCTAGATGTGATGCTTGCATGTAAGCCTCATTAGTGCCACTGGGAATTACAGGAGAAAACTGGTAGAAATTATAAAGTGCAGATGCACCTTATGTTGAGATAAAGGTAATTTGCTGCAGACAGAATATAAACTGTTACAGGAATCTGGTGTTTTCAACTCTCCTGCATTTTGTTTTCTAATAAATCCAGGCCTCTTGTTTGCCAGACTGATATTTAATTGGATTTGAGTGCCATTTATAACTGTCTGTACACCAGAACATACACATGAGCACAAAAGTGGTACAGTGTTACTGAAATGGAAAAATTCTTTTTTATTTGGTAGACCAGCAGGCAGAAGATATTCTGTAAATTGTATCTTTGTTTCCGTCACATTTTGCAAGATTTTTTGAACAAAAAGTTATTTGGATCCTGTGTTCTCCCACTCTGGACAGAGTTCTGTCCATTAATCAACCAGGGGACATTAAGGCATGTCCCAGTGCAACAGCCGCATCTGTGCTCACCTCTCAGATGAAATGGGTTTTGTAATGATGCAGCCCTGTAATGTAGTGTTTGCAATGAGGTTGCAAGGCCTCAGCACTGAGGCTTGTCACAGCATCTCTGCCTGGATTTGTCCCGCCCTGCCTGAAGCTTTGTCATGCCTGGTTCAGCTGGGGCAGCATTTCCTCCAACTGAGCAGGCATCTCTGGCTAATCTGTTTCATCTTTGCATTTCCATGATATGACCATAGTTTTATACAGTCAGCAGTAGCGACCAGTTATTCTGTGTGTAATGAAGTATTTATGACTATTACACAAGGCTGGTGTGGGAGCTGGAGCTTGAGAAGCAGGGACACGGGACAGGGCGCAGAGGAGGGCAGGCACAGGGTGGGTAGGGATGCGCAGAGGCTGCCACAGGAGACCCCACGGCCGTGAACAGCTCACCCATGGCCAGTTAAAGAAATGCAGATTTGGAGCTGATCAAGGTGGGGGTTAGGCATATCAGAGAACAAAGGCATGATATTGAACATACATAGAAGGCACTGCAAACAGTAAATTAGGATGTAATGTGGAGCTGCAGAGCAATGAAGAAAGAACAAAGGTGTAAAAGGGTGATAGCAAACATTTAAAAAGGACCCAAAATGGATCTGAAAGGGAGGAAGAACAAACCACCAATGTGAACATCATATTCCTCCCCCTGAGGGATCTTGGATGCTGACAACACACCATAACAACCCCCCACCAGAATGAAGCCACTGACCTTCAGCCCCCACGGGGCAGGGAAGGGTGTGCAAATCACCAGGAAAGGGGTAGAAACCAAGTGTGTCTGTAGCAACTTTAACTGCATCAGTATTCTTTCTTTTTTGATAAGTCATAGAACCACAGAATGCTTTGGGTTGGAAGGGACCTTCAGTGATCATCTAGTCCACCTCCCCTGCCATGGGCAGGGAATATTAGAACTAGGCTAATAATGATTCTTGAGGTAGCTGCCTATCCCACTGTTTTTACGATGAATTATACATGTATGTCCTGAGGCTCCCCCCAGACAAGAGAGACATGGACATCCTGGAATAAATCCAGTGCAGGGTCATGAGGGTGATGAAGAGGCCAGAGCATCTGAACTGGGGAGCAGCTGAGGGAGGTGGGGTCACAGCCTGGGGAGGAGGGGCTCTGGGGGTCCTATACCTGATGGGGGGTGTAAAGGAGGTGGATCCAGACTCTCCTCAGAGGTGCTGGTGACAGGACAAGAGGCAATGGGCTTGCATTGAAACACAAGAAATTCCATTTAAACATGAACATGTTTAGACTGGTCACGAGGAAAAAATTTTTCACGATGAGGGTGGTGAAACACTGGAAACTGGAAACATTCAAGGACAGGCTAGATGGGGCTCTGAGCAACCTGATCTAGTTGAAGATGTCCCTGCCCATTGCAGGGGGGTTGGACTAGATGACCTTTAAAGGTTCCTTCCATCCCAAAGCATTCTATGATTCTATGAAAAAAGCTTTTTAACTGTAAGTGTGATCAAACACTGGCACAGGTTGCTCAGAGAGGCTGTGGCATCTCCATTCTTGGAGATATTCAAATCCAGCTGGACGTGTTCTGATCAGGAGTTGAACCAGCTGATCTCCAGAGGTCCCTGCCCACCTCAGCCAGTCTGTGGTTCAATTCTGTGATTTTCCTTTTTTTTTTTAAGTACCAAATTTGTTAAGCCCATGTTTGTGTTTCATCTAACCTATTGCTTCCTGGTGAGAGGGTAAGGGTTGTGGCAAAACCAGTCCAACACACTACCCTTCCCCAAAGGAAGTCCTGAAAGGAGAAGTTGTATAGGATTTGCAGGATTACCTGCCAGCTACTTGGTCAAGATGCTCCAGCAGAGAGGATGAAACAGCGAGCTTATGGTAAATGCATGCTACTGTCTCCTATGGGTGCTATTCATGTAAGCTTCCAAGAAGGGCTGAGAAGGCAGAATGAAGCAGGTATGGGGCAACGGAAAGGAAACAAAGCACAGGCTCTAACTGCCTGCCCTTATGTCTTCAGCAGTGAGAAAACATACCTGTCTGCCCACATTTTGCTGTGCTAGGTGCTTGGCAAGAGCACATCATCACTACACCATGAGCACTTTGATTTACTCTCCCTGTACCATGACATCTTTGATTAGTCTTTTCTTCAAATTTCATTTTCAGTTCTCATTGTGGTAAGTGTAATGGGTCTGTAGTTGAATAATCACACTTTTCCTCTCAGTCCTCATTCTCAGTCCTTTGGTCAAGACACAAAATCAAGGGGTTCACTGAAAGCCCTTATGATTACATGCACTAATTTTGCCTGAATTCAAGATGAGGAGGATCGAATTCCTCCTCAGACCACTTCTCCAGACTAAGTGCACTGATTCTCCTTTTCTGCTTTTTTTCTCTCCAGGAAAATTGTAACAGCTCCTTTCTGAAGACAGTCTAATGCTTTAAGCTATTACTCTAAAGTATCACCACAGTTTCCAATAAAATTTTATTTGACATTTAGTTAAAATCCATTTTTTGCTACAACTGAATTTTTTTCCCTAGTCCCTTGATGGACACTTCAAGCAGAATTCATTGTCATTCTCTTAAAGGTCAAAAGTTAATTTTTTTTTTCAGATCTTGCCTTTAAAGTCAAACTGTTAGTCAGGATTATGAGACACTGCGGTAAGCTGTGACAGTCCATGAAACCGTTCTTCCCTGCAATTACATGGATTTCATAAAAGTCGTGTGAGCAAACAGAGACCTTCACTGCAAAATCAATTATCATTGTGGATTCCCTATAAAAGAACCAGTGCAGCACCAGTCTTGCATGCAACAGCCATCTGGAAGCAGGGAGTATCTCCTTTCAGAAACACAAAACCCACCAGGATTTCCAGAGCCAGTAGCTCTGAGAGACAGAGCAGGGGTCTCCCCACCTCTGAGTGTGACAGATCCAGCTTTGCTCACAGGGAGCTGGCTTCAGTGGTTCTGCACCAAGCCAAATGATGTAAAGATGCCTGTAATGTTAGCTAAAAGTTTTCCTTTAAATATGTTATGAGGAATTAAAAGTACAAATGGAAACATTTCATTAAATAGAAACTATACTTTTAGATGCCATTTTGTTTGCAATTTTTCATACATATAATTTAGTCTGTTCAATAAAACCATTCTAATAAACTATGCTGTAGCATGAAATAATTGTAAGGTTCAATGGTAGTTACATTAAATTAAATCTATTGCATGATGTGTTAATGTTTTTAAGTTTCACTCCTACTTCTAGAGACCCCTGTGTGTTCTTGACTATTTCCTTGTTTTGGTTTTAATTGGAATTGTTTGATAAATGTCTGCAGCCTGTTAAAATGAGCTTAAAAATATACTCATATTTAGGCTGCCTTTATTTCTATATTCCTGTGTTACAGTAGTATTATAGTTTTCACTAATCTTAGCTGAAGAAGCTTTCAATTTCTAAAAGTCTAGTTAGGCACACACTTTTTAAGGCATACAAAAGTGATGCTGTCACACATCTGAAAACTGAAAATGCAAAACCTGTTACTGGTGAAACGTTGCAGAAAGCTCTAGGGGACAGATATTTGTGCTTACCAGACGGAGAGATGTGTCTCCAAGAAATGGAAGGCTCTGGCTTCCCTGTGGCCAGGCACACCAGAGTAACATTGCTTCCTTCATTCACAACGATGTCACTCGAAATACGAAATATCTTCGGAGAAACTGGAATGAAACAAGGAGAAAATTGTAACGGAAAGCTGCTGAATCAGTGCAATTCTGCCAGAGCACGGATAGCTGAGGAGAGCTGGGATGCCCATATTGTCATTATTGATAAAAATAGGTGCAGTTGTTGAAAATATAACTATGCAAAAACCTTGTTTAGGTGTGACCACGGATATTTCTATCACATTTGTAGAATCTCAGCCATGGATTCGAAATGCTACAAAAAAGAAAGCAGCAATTTCCTCTATTTTGTGCCAAGCAGGTATTGTTATCGAGTTCCCAGTAAACTGCTACTGATGGATGCGCTTGTTTAAGAGAAGGTTGACCTTGCTCATGACAGTTTGAAAAGAAGATGAAATTAAATTTTACTTGTACTTTTAAAAATAATGATTCCTATTACATCTACTCCATGTGTACTTGGAGAGTCATATCTGTTCACGGAGAAGACTAAAATACATTTGTTTCAGTTGCTTTGTATTACTTTTAGGCTTGTAGTAACAACATGGCTAAGAAAAAATAAGCTAGTTTTTTTTTTCATTTCATCAGCAGAATTCTTCGCTAAACTCCATTTTCTGTACTATTTATACATCTGGGCATAAGAGAACAGAGTTCCACATGGATGGAAAATGATGGAAAGCATTAAATGGCTTACCCTTAAGGGAATGCTTTGCTTCTTGTAATGTTACACAGGGAGGAAAGGAACTCAGGGTCCCAGCAAGGAAGGCAGAAATTCTGAATTTCAGAATGATTGTTTCTTTTTAAAGAAATATGTATTTCTTTACCTGTCTTATTATTACGTTTGATATAGAAATCAAATCAATGAGGTAACAAGGCATACCCTATTGATGTTTCTGAAAAGCACTATTCTCTATATGATAAATAACAAATTTTTGTACAAATATCTGTAAAAGATACGGATCTTACATGTGGGTGTTTTGGAGCCTTCTGTAATGATTGCTTTAAAATAAAAGTGCTCTGCAAGGTAAACGGGTACCAATAAAATGAGAAAAAAAATGTTTATGATATTCCATTTTCCTAATCAAAGTCTCTGTCCGAGCGGAGCTTTATCCTCCTGAATGCCACAGTCTTGTCTCACTGGTTTGCTCCAATTTGTCAGAGCCAAAATCCCACCATCTGAACCCATACATACGCCTTTGCAACCTGGAATACATTATTAGCATCTCTTCAATGTACTTTAAAAGTACAGAACTTTTTCATATGCACAGACTAGTTTTGTGTGCTTTGGTATCTCCACCTGCAGATGTTCTCCAGCCCTTTCCCTGGTCCAGTGACTGGAAGTATTTCAGTTGTAGAAATGAGTTGGGGTCAGACAGACTTAATAAAGCTGGAAATTCTCAGTGCTTGTTTGTGGCTCTGCATTTGTGAACAAAGAAAATTAAAAGTCTATGTAAAGTATTTTTAATTAGCAGAGAAACATTGTCATTAGGGAAAATGAAGGTCTGGGGAAGGCTGAATCCTCCCTAATTCCTAAAGCAGTGAAGTTCAGTATTACTTGCTTTGAAGTTCAAGCAGGTTTACACAATCACTTGAACAGAGATATACTTCTAAATTTGCCATAGTCTAACTCACAAAGGGGATAATCTACTCTTCCCTACTTCACTTGATGACTTGAAAAAGCATTCAGTCATTATAGACCATTTATAGGAGCTGAAACATACAGAAGAGTTATTTCCACGTAAAGGGATAATTTATTAACCAGATTTCTTTGCAGATCCCTGCAATGAAGCCGTTACTTAACTTCCTTCTGCAGAAGTCTCTCCTGTCCTAAAGGAGAACGTGAACAGCCGCCACCTACACGCCAACCCCATGTCAGCTATGCCATGACATGACCCTTCCTCGGGGTCCTCCATGCCCTGAAATGGGGCGTTGTTAATACAGTTCTCCCCCACTCCCCCATCCCAGCCCAAGTTAAATATCATTAATGTTTCAGCTTGGCAATAGACAAAACATTGAAAGGAATTCTTATTTCTTTGTACAGAGTATGAAAAATAAATCTACTTCCTAAAGACAGCTGGTAAGGAATCATTCTGTCCAAAATGCAGAAATCCATCTGAGAGCAGAGTATCATGAGTGATGTGGCATATACAGTGGCTTTAGTCAGTCTACAATATTTTAAAAATACCTTCCTAAATCTGAGCTACTTATTTCTTTATCCTTCAAGAATGAACGTACTTCCAGAAAGTCAAGTGAAGGCAACAAATACCTCAAAACAGTTCTTCTCACAAGTAAATATATACAATTTACTGATGCAATATCTATTTGGAACTGTGGAAATATTTTCCAGATTAAGGAAATATTACGGTGTAAGATTTCCAACAGCATTAAACTTCTTATTTGAGGTTCTGTACCTTTGAAGGTAGAAAAAGAGAGAGATTTGCTGCTGTTCTGGCATTATTGAAGCAGTACCATAGAGGGATTTTTCACACCTGCCACCTAATGCTATTTATCCAGGTGATTTTTTTTTCCTTAAACTTGTCACTAAACACAGAGGATGTGGCTGGAGCCTGCTGTGCTGCCACGATGGCACCTGGGTGGCCAGTACAAACTAAAGCAAGTTAAAGGAGGTCTCCTGATGTTCAGGCTGTGCCAGGGTCAGGATTACACTTAATCCAGTCTCTTTCCTGTATGCATCACCAGAAAATGGGTGGGTGAAATATCGACTCATTGTTCAGTATACTGATTTAATTAGTGTGATTGATAAAAACAGATTAGAAATATGATAGCATTAATTTCAGTGGGAATGAGGAGCTCTTGGCATGCTCTACTGATGGTCCTTCAGCACAACTACTGTAGGTCCTGTGAGAGGAGTGGATTCAGCAGAAAAGCTGGATCATATAAGCAATTGTAATCAAATTTCCAAAAATACAAATTTCCAAAGAAAATACACTGACAGTCCCGCCATAGGCGGGAATCTAGAATTGAAATAATAGGATTTCATTCAGTTCACACAGACGAACAAAATTTCTTTTCCAAGACAAAGATCAACACGGTCTACTCTTTTCTCTGCTGCTTAATGCAAGTGGTGCCTTCGTCCTCTTCTGCCTTTCCTCATAAGGTTTTGTTTGCTCTTTATCACTCACCTCCTTTTCAAGTGTCATCTTCTCACAAAAAGCAGCATATTTTCCCTAATGCTCAGGCTCCCAGCCCTGTATTTCCTCCTGCAGCTCCAGCTCTTTCTCTCTCCTCCTTGTTTTAGGATAACCATTAACTCTGGCTGTCAGTCTTGCCTTCTTTTTTGTAGGTTTTGCCTACTGTGTTCATACCCCAAATCTATAGTATTTTGTCAAATATTTTAATTCTGATAAAACCATATGTTCTAATGGCACACAATTTGAAAATCTTCCCCTGGTGATTCTACATGTAAGCCATGGTTATGGAGCACAGAATTTGATATGAATGAAATTCAACCGTATTAATAGATTTGTGGAATATATGGCCAGAGGAGCCATAGGATAATTTAGTCTGGCTCTAGAAGTTTTCCCAGAAGCCTGACTGAAGTATATGTTTTAGAAGGCTGTCTAGTCTTATTCTGGCAATTCCAGGTGATGCTCACACTGCCACGCCTGGTAAGCACTTTCAGCGATTAAATACCCCCTCACTGCCGGGAAATAGCATCTTAGTTCAAAATTGCATCCCACTAAATTCAGCTTTCAGAAATCAGATCTTATTTTGTTTTTGTCTGCAAGACTGAACATCCCCCTTACTATCAAGTATCTTTTCTATGACTAAGGACCTGTACAATGTGATAAATCACCTCTTCATCTTTCTCTGAAGATGATTTAGGCACCACAAGCTTAATTTTTGTAAGGCTTCCTAGATAATATTTTTTTATCTCTTTTGAGGACTATCTGAATCATCCTGAAATGCAAACAGTGGAATGAGGCATAACAGCCTAGCAAGAGTCTTACCAGTGCTGTGTACAGAGGTAAACCCACTACTTTATCTCAGCCTTATTTCCTCTTTCCCTGTGCAGTCATTATCACCTGGACCATGATTCCTGTTATCCCTTCAGCTCCTGCCGTGGCCAGCTGTGGAGGGATGGAAGGAGGGAGGGGGCAGGAGGCACCGAAGGGATGAGGATGGCTTGCTGCACAGATCTCCTGCGTGGTTAAAAATACCAGTTACATATGCTACCAGAATAACATAAATACCTGGAGGCTTCTGTTGGTCCTATTGCACATCCACCTGTGATTCCCTCCTGAGCAGCACTACAGGAACCTCCTCTTAATTTCTTCTTTAAAATTTCATATCTTATAGGTAAAAACTGGTGTCCCCAGCAGGAGGGAGAGCAGCAGCATCTCTGGGGCTCTGCCGCAGAAGGGACCTGCCTGCTCCGTCTAACAGCATCCTCTGTTTTACGTTATGGCAGCTCTGTTAAGACTTTCACAAATCAAACTTCCCCACCAGTGGCTAACAAAGACCTGCTTTTCACCTGGCTGTTTGGAGGAGCTGCTTTCTCTGACCAGATCTGCTATCCCCAAAACCTGACTGATGGATGCTAATAAGAATTGAGTCTCTGGCTGACAACATGTTTTAGCTCCTACTTCTTCCTGGAGTCTGGAATTATGTGTGCCATTATTTTGCAGGGGATTGACATTGAGTCTATAGTTCATTGCAGGGTCTCGTTTCTCATTTTCAAGGACTGGAATTATATTCTCAGTTACATTCATGTGTACATAAATGATGCAGCATAATAAAGCTTACTAGCATAGTGGGAATGACTGTAGGGTAGAGCTGCTTTTTTAGCTGCTGTTGCTTTTTAAACAGGGAAAGGATGTCTTATTTTCAGCACAATTTAAATTTATCAGGTAAATAATCTGGGGCCTCAGCATAAGTGCACCCATCTTGTTTCTTAAAACATTCCCCCTGTTGAAATGTCCAGTCGAAGTCTATGTAGTATCAGGATTACAACATATGTGGCTGGACATACAGCTCTGTTTCTTCAGAAGATTTCCCCAGATAAAGGTGATGACAAGTTATGACCTACACTTTTTATAGTAACATTTATTAAATCATATGGTAGCCAACTCCTTTTCAGATTACAATGTAATCAATCCCATATTATATACAGAATATAGCCAATCCCAATATAACATCTAAAAACTGTGAGAGGAATTGTATTGTAAGTACAGAAGTGTTACATCTGGGAGTTTGGCAAGGACAATTTTACCACCAGAATCTAAGGAATCACCTGCTTCATCCCTCCCAGGTGTTGCAAGTATAGTTTTTGTGCTCATATTGCCTTAGCTGAATCTTCGTCTGCTTGCTTTTCAATAGAGTGACTTTTTTTTTGGTGAAAGGGAAGTATTATATAGCCTCTTTTCCAGAATCTCCAATAACCTTAAGTTCTTCATCCAAATTCTGGGCTGCACTCCCCACCTCTCTGTCTGCAATGGTAATTTGATTTTTTTTCTAATTATAATTTCATAATTAAGCAATAAACACAGCAGGGGGGAGAGAAGATGCTGCTTTCAGCAGCTGAACTGACCATTTCTTTTGGACTGGAATTAATTTGTTGACCAATCCATCTGTGCAAATGCTTATGCATTTCTAACTGTGAACAGGCAAACAGTAATGTGCACAGGAGTTTGCAAAACACCATTCACCACATTTCAGAGCCCTCCTGCAATACGCACTGCAGCTCTACTTAACTGCAGCGTTGGAGCACAAAAGATGCTGTTTAGGGTCGGAGCTGCAGTGGAGGGCAATGAGAGCACGCGGTGCAAGGGACGCTTATGGTGAGGCAGCGCGTCACAAAGTGCCTTGGTCTGTCGTGATTCAGCCTTCGCTTCTGCAGGAGCATTAACATTCAAACACACATATTCCTAAAAGCCATACAAATCTCAGAAGGCAAAATCCTCCTCTCAAGAGCACACAAACACCCTTTGAGCGTCAGGGTTTCAGCAGACCATTGGCCTCCCCAGGAGCAGCTGCCAGCCTGGGGAGTACCTCCCTCTCCCCACAGGCAGCAAGCCCCCCGCGGGGTCTGCAGGGGTGGGGGGCAATGCAATGCCCTCATGGCACAGCCCTGGCAGGTTTCTTCTGTTTTACACATTTTCTGATACTGCTGCCTGCAACAATCAGCACAGGCCGGATACAACAGCTTTTGGCATTCCCACGCACACAGAAGGAATTTGGTCCTTTAAATAATATTTCCTACTCCTTCCCATAAATCCCAGAGTCGGATCTTTTCACCCAAAGGGCAAATCAACACCATCAATTCTCTTCCTGCAGCTGTTTGGAGCCTCCGGGACATGAATGCACACAGTCCTTGCTGCTAGTACTTCATGCCCCCATCCATTATATCTAAAATACGCAACATCTGTATATAATTTTTTAAATGTACAGTATTTTATAATAGTGTTTATACTATATATGAGACTGCGGTTATAAACATGTAAGGTCTATTGCATTTTTATTAGGGAGACAGAAACTCTCTGGTGTAATGATTCCTCCCCAATGTCATGCTCCACAACCATTTTTCCAACAGCAGGCAGCACAGTGCACCCACTGGAAGGCCACCGCGTTTCACTGCAGCACCACAGAGCCTCCTGAGGTAATTGCCAACCACCTACTACAGTGCTTTCCTCTCTGACTTTATTATTTGTGTCTGCATCTCAGTGAACTCTTTTTCCCCATGCCCTGTTAGATGATCTATTACAGAACTACAACTGAGCTTTAAATACAGAAAAAAAGAAGAAATCACAGGCAGGAAGCTCTGTGACTACAGCACAGTATTTGAGCCCTATTTTTATACCCCATGATTTTCTGTACTCAGCTTTCTACAGAACACAGACCCCATTGTCCTTGCCTCAAGGGACACAAGATCATAGTGGACAAACCCTCTCCAGACTTTGCTAAAGACTGGAAAGTCCGATCCAGAAGAAGTGTGCATGCTTTTGTTTCTTTTTGAGAATTATCATCAGGAATTTTGCAGTCTTTCTAAGGGAAGATGTGAACTGTGACATGGTAGAAGATGGAGAATTTTCCAGACTTGCAGAGTGCAGATTAAGTGATTTTCTCTTAAGTACGTGCTTTGTTCATTTTCTAATTGATTGGGCTCTTCTTTAATCTAGGTTTTATAGTGGGGAAATTAAATAAAATCTAGTAGAAGATGTCTGTAAATCTTATTACAATGACACCAAGCAGGTTGCATCATTTATGCATTTCCAAAATAGAATTAGAAAATAAATGCATACAAGCCATATATTAACTAAGATAACACATGAGTAAGCATAGAATTGCAGTCCTGCTGTATAATATAATTCTGTAAAATTACAGAAATGATACAATATGATCTGGTACTCATGAAAAAATGTAGATTTTATTTTTATCAATGATTTCCTAGGAAGATCTTCTTTCCCATGATAGAAATTGGTTTCTATAGTAAGTATTTCTGGAACCTCACAGTTTGAGAAAAATAATGATTTCTGGTATGTTGGTATGCTGCTAATTTTTCTGCTACTTACTGACTGTTAGGGATCATTACATACAGATCACACAAACCTGTGGAATTTATTAATTATGACTAGAATATATATGCATAATCACAACAGAAAGTTAATATTTAATAAGAATTAAAAATGTTTATTTTGCATACGTACTTCTTATGATACCTCTAAAGACTCTGATCTACAAGCAGATTTAGCTTTTAATATCTGCTATGCTGAGATTCGAGTGCAGATTAAATCCATTGCTCTCCATGTCAACAACTAGAGTCTTTCACCCATCCCACATGGCAACTGTGAAGGTCAGAAAAAAAATTAAATATAGCAGTGAATAAATGTTTATGCAGTATATGGATTAAAGAAATGCATAAGAAACAAGATAACAAGCAAGGATGAAAGACGAATGAAACTCCCAAGTAAATTTTGTACAAGGGTCCAAAATGAAAAGCACTTTACAGTCATCTAACATTTTTTCGTACAATGCTTTTAAATGAATACCTTCCCATTTAGGACAAGGTATATAGACTGCTTGCAGAAACTAGAGAAGGCAATCAAAACTAAACTTCTGCTTTCTATAGTTTTATGAAACCACCTTACTGCGGGGACAGTGGGGTGAAGGGACTGAGCGAGTTGCCTGGGGGGATTGCCCCAAAGGTGGAATCCCTCCCTTGACAGGAGGCAGCATGAATGCGGCTATAAGTGCAATCGTGCAATGCACAGTGGGTGCCAGGGTGTTTGTGTAAGATACAGCACGGTATAGGATCCCTGATGCTGCCAAACACTGGCAACAGGCACAGTGCATTACTGCAGTGGGAGAGCAATGGAAGGAAACGCCTGCAGGTACCTGGAGCAGCTGAAGAGTCATTGCTAAGTGATGGCTAAGTAACTGCGAGGTTGCAGAACCGATTTCCTATAACCCACCTGATGGTCTGATTTTCCAGTGAAATATTTTGAGTGATTTGGGACCAATTCCCCATTTGCAAATTTCAAATTAAAGAGTTGCCCATGTCACATCAAATATTAAATGCACTTTAGCCTTTGATCATTTTCTGGGAGTCAAAATAAATCACAATCAAAGCCAAAGATTTTTGTTTTCTAAAACAAATGAGAAAAAATGAATTATTATTTTTTGTTCTGCTAATGAAATTTGAAGTGATGCTAAACATTCTGGAAAAATATTTACATTTCAGTGAAGCTTCATTTTCTGTCCAGAGAAAACATTGCTTACTTTAATTTTGATTAATTGAGAGAAAAATGATAACTTAACCTCACAGGTAGTCATGCAGGCAATGCGACATGCCCGGTGTTACAGTACGATCCTCACATGCAAGCCCATCCTTATGCAGTTTTAAATCTCCACCATCCCCTTCCTTCATGTGCCTGGATGAATGCATTGTCTGAAAGGTTTCTGTAAATGACCAGTAATAGGAAAATTTCAGCATTTTCCATTATTTCCTTTCTCCAGTTCTTTATTGAGAATAGTTATCGTACTCTGCTTTAATAAGTAATTTGTCAACATTACAGGAGAGGAAAAAAACCCAGGGAACATACTCAAAAAAGTTGTTTACCTAGTTGGTTTGCACAGTGTTTTGTTTAAATATTTACCAAAGCTTATATCCACTACAGCGTTAAATAAATGAATCACCTTTATTAGAAGTGCATACCAATAGAGCGTGGCATGAGGGACACAGCGACATGTTTATTTTCCCTTGGGCTGTTTATAACAGAGAGAAATAAATTCGTTTCTGTTTCCAAAGCAATTAAAACAAATGGCACGAGAATGAAGTTCAGACAAGCCTTAATAGCAAGTGACTATAAAACCAAGTGTGAAATAATAATGATAACGTTAATAATAACAATCATAATTTTATTCCACCCTGATGCCACTAAAGTACAATTCATTGGAACTAGTCCATCTCGTCGAGAAGCAGCTCCAAACCAGCTCACAAGTGATAATAACCCGCAGTCCAAATCTCAAGGCCTTGAAGACAAATAAAATGGAGACACTCAGCATATGCCATCATGAGGGACCCCACAGCTATCTTCGCAAAAACTACTGTGAACAGCAGAACACTGCCTAAATGGGTTTCTGCACTCAAAGTGAGCTTTGTCCTTGTCTCCCCACTCCAGTGCCACCCACCAGTTCGGGTGCCCTCAGCCCTGACGGTGTGATGCTGCTCTGAGCTGCTGAGACCTCGCTGCGCATCATCAGGGAGGGGGGATGATTGTTTGTGATGTACAAACCATCTTGTAAAGCACTGGGGACTCCTTGGTGATAATAAAAACCACAATCTCAATGTAATTTGTTACCATTAATAGTCAGGAAGCACTAGCTGAGCTGCACTCACAGCCAAAATCTAAAAAAAGAGCTCAGAAGAGGAGGGGATTATTATCTTCTCAGGCTCCCTGTGTTTTAATTTCCTGATCGGATGTTTCTCTCTGGCATTTGGGAGCAGATGACCCTCTGATCACACCAACCTGATGAATCCCTCCTGGACAACAACACACCCCTTCCTCCTCCTCCCGCAGCGTGGGGCACAGTGGGCACTGAACATAACGGCAGTGCGGGCAGCACATCCTCAGCAGAAGGTGGTGGACACCATGCTCCTCCTCCCACCAGCACACACCATCCCTTGGGGAAGGGCACTAAGGCAGCGTGACTATCTCCAGATCTTCCTAGAGCCCACCTTTGAATACATAATTTTTTCCATGTATACACAGATTTTGTAATATTTTCTGTACATCTGCTTTTCAAAATTTAAAAAAGCCTCTAAATTTAGCTGTGAAAATGCAAAATACGTGTGGTGGCTTTTTTTTTTTTTTGAGATGTTTATCAGAGATAAAAACTCATCAGGTCTTGACTTGGGCTAATAATCTCTAGCCATTTATTCCACAAACACACAGCAGCAGATCCCTGGCTCGGTTCCCCACTCACTCCCAGGTGTGGCAGCGATGGAGGTGGCCAACGCAGCTGGGGCCAGCGGTACATCCACTGGAGGCTTCTCACCCTTTTGGCATGGGACAGCTTGCCTGCAGCAGACAAGGATGCTGCATTTCACCGTGGGGTTACCATCAACTGCGTCTCTGAACCCCACATTGCTGGAATGACAGGTTAGGGACCTTTGTGACCTTAGCTGTCTGCTGTAGATACTTAAAAAAATAAAGTGAGACACTGATTTCTCTCTGAAGACAGAATAATTTATTGCCTTGCTTTCCTAATACGCATATTGATTTCATTAACTTGTATAATATCTAGAAATCACTAACATGGCATAAGAAATAGATTATTGTTCTTTTTATGGCTTGGACATAACAATTAGTTTTTATGACAAATATATAGAAAAATTAAAATGTGCTTATGAGGGTTATTAAAACCAGTGATGAACTCCATTTGCCACTAATTGAGAATCTATATGACTTTTCAGTTTGCAATCATCAGATCCCCCAGCATCTGGAAACCCTTCTGCATAACAAATGGTTATGTTTTCCAAAAGTTTTCATAAATTTTAGCATATGCACTTGCATGAAGATTTCTTGTAAGAAAACCCTAATTTCCTATCCTTTTCTTCTCTTGTTCTTCCCATTTTAGTCAGAAGGATGAAGCAACTTGTGACTGATTAACCAGACACAACAATAACACTCAAATGTGGGGAAAAAAAAGAAAAAAACAAAAAAAAAGAGAAAAAAAAAGGACAGTTAATCAAAAGAAAGTTTTTATGAAAAAAAAAAATCCCAGGTGCAAATGTGGTTATTAGGAATAAGTAATACATTTGAACCATATGTGAATGAAAAGAGGGGGACTGCAACAGGTAGCAGGGTCTTCAACGGGCCATTCGACCATCTGCAGAGCTCATCAATAAACATCATCAAGCAACAAAAAAAAGTAATAATATTGCCAAACGCAAACCACTGTGACTACTGTGAGGTGTATTAATTAGCAGAAACAGATGTAACTTATTTCCAGGAGATTACACTGGCTGATGTCCCACGCAGCAGCTAATGCTGCTAATCCAGCACAGTGGCTAATTACCCAGCGAGGTGTCTGTTTGTGCTTGTGAAGCTTCATCACTTGCTCTTGACCCCCAGCCCAGCTATAAATCCAAGGTTGCTTCCGTGTGGTTTGGGAGAGGACACCCTCCAACCAGTAGCTTTATATAGAAAGTCGATGATGCCAAATATTTGTGACACCAAACTAAAAATGGCTGGATTGCAAAGAATCCCCTTAAAGGCTGGACTTTGCACAGATTACTATCAGTCAAGTGGTTAGTGAATGAAAGTCACAGTATTACAATGCAAAATTCATAAGTTATCCTAAATCAGCATGCTTCGAATGCTCCAAAAAGCAAAAAACTATTTCACTGTTTTAAAACACCCTTAATTTTGTCAAGATTTTAAAATTATTTATATCTACATAAATCCTCCACCTCTCTGGCAAACATGTGCACTGTTTTCATCCTCAGACCTGTAAACAATTTTGGTCTCCTGAACACCTCTAAATGCCACATCTAAAATGCCTTATTTTAAAATAAAAAACAACTGTAAACATCATAAATTTTTTTTCCAAAAAAATCGTTTTTATAGTTGAACATATTGCACCATAATATCTATCATAAAAAGATAATTATGCTTTTTAGCATTGTAAATCATTTGTCAACACTTAAAAACCCCTCTTGCTCCACTTTTATATACTTTTTTTTTTTTTCCCCAGAATGCATTAGAGTGGCCACACAAGAAATATTATTATATCCTCCTCTGCTCAGCCCTGGTGAGACACATCTGGAGTGCTGGGTCCAGGGCTGGGTCTTCCTGGAAAAAAGACGCACAGAGAGAGTGGAGCGAGTCCAGGCAAGGGCCACGAAGGCGATGAAGGGCACGTCCCAGGAAACAGTAGGCACTAACATTAAGATTGTAAACAGGAGTAGATGAGCAAGAATAAAACAACAGCAAAGGTTTAAATTTGTATGCAGTTTGTTGAGTTTAAAACAAAATTTAAATTGCTGCATTTTAAAGGGTCTGGGTTTCAGAGAAGAAACCCTTCATGGATGAAATCCCATCCCAAATTCCCAGCTTGAGGCAAGGGCAAATAAGGTTTTTCTTTGGGAAGGAAATTCCTTGAAAGCCAGGATAAGTGGAAACTGCCAGTCACAGAAAAATAAAAGTTCCGAATTTTTCAAGCCATATTAATCTACAGAACCAGTTAATTGCCCATGTGCCCAGCAACATTTTACTGCTTCTAAACATTGATGCCTATGAATTGTATTACTGTGCCAGTCTTGACGCAATGGTATCTCACCTCCTTATGGCTGCTGGAAAGAATTAATGGAAGAAAGAGAAAGAGTTTGCATTTTCTGGAGCATTTCAGACAGGCATTGTAAGTGTAACTCCAAGGGCAGCTCACAGATTATTAACCCTGGTGAAATACATGACCTGAGATTGTGGGACGGTCTCACAAGATGGTGTAGGTGGCAGCACTGGCTCATTGCCTGCAGTAGCTCAGTGCATGCCAGCAGAAATAACATGAAAAGTCCAAGCACCTCCCTCCCTACCTGCACCCACCATGGTCAATTTAACTGTTTATGAATGCATAAAAATGCAGGTAACCATCTAGAGGGCTCTCCATGTAGCATCATTTTTTTGTCCAGCTGAAGCCCTCCCATTGTAATCAAATATTGCACAAAGATAACACACAGATTTTTTCATGTTTGACAAAATAAAATAATAAGTTGAGCTCAATATTTAGTGAGTTGTAAAATACCCCCAAAACATACGATTTTTAGAGTATAGTTAATACAGTTTTTAAATCAGTAGAGTAAATAATATAAAGAAGCAGATGACAGCCTGTGCTAGTATAGCACAAATCTCCATTTACGTGGCAATCGGTCACCAACTGGGAAAACTAAGATTATTTTTTTTCTTTTTTTGCATTTACATGATTAATTCCTTAAGAGCAGATTGATTGAAGAGCATTGCCTAAATGTCCTCACCTCTTGCTTATTAAACACACTTTGTCTTGTTCCCAGAAGCAGCATTGGCACAGTGGTTCTGATAAAATAAATTATGGGTGGGCTGTGAAGAAAAATGGCCATATCTTGATTCTTCATTTATTTCCAATTCATGTCAATGCTAAAGCATGAGAAAAACCTCAGAAAAGTAGTACTTTTGTAAGTTTTTGATTAATCTCTTTTCTTCTTACCTATCATTAGCAGTATAACCACAATTTGTATAAACTAATGTAATATCCTTTATGTTTTAACTAGAAATTCATTATCGTGTATTATCTGTTATCAGTGATCACTTTATTTTAGACCAACTCGAATATCAGTCTTAAATTATAAAAAAAAGACTCACATTGCCACAGGAACATGCTAAAGCAGAACTGGAAGGAAAGTAAAACAAAAAGTGTTTAAACAAGTATTCTATCTGTTGTATCTATTGTATTTCTACCAACAGTATCCTGGAGTCACAGGGACAGGAAGGTTACCTGGAAGTGGATGCTGGCTGTTAAAGGCTGACACAGCTGGATTCACATCTATAAGATTTTTCCTAAATCATTCATTTCAGCACAGAAATATTGGCCTTTACCTGCCCTACTTGTGGCAGTGTCACTTCTGAAAGATAATCATCTATTTTAACCTCAGTAAAAGTTTATGAAGGCATGAGAGACTTGGGAAGACGCCAGCAGTGGCAGATGTGACACCTGCATGTGTGCCGTCCCTCCTGCTCCCTGCCAAGCTGCTAATGATGGTGGTGTGCACTGACAATCCTCGGACTCTGGGAGGGTCACATTAAAATAGTTTATTTATCTTCAGCAGCAATATCTCAAGTAAGTAAATCTATTTGGATTTGTCTAACTTAAAATGAGCCATTCCTTGAATATGGGAATTGAACAAAAAGTGAATTTATACTTAAGAGGTTTGCTGAAGTCAGTGAGAGTTTTGCTATTGATTCATTGAAGCAAGGAGTTTTCTCTGCATCACTAAACCAAACACACACCGTGGCTTTCGGCTATGTGCTCACCATATGCCGCTTCTTGAAGGTTTAGACTCTCACCCAGGTTTTGTGAGCAACGGCCCCAGCAAAGGTGGAGCTGCATGTGAGCAGAGGCAGGTGGTGGGGAGAGCTGCTTCCGTTATACTTGGAGGACTGTTACCAAGCCAACAAGACATTCGTAACATGCTCATTGGAATAAATTTATAAATTCAGAGTACCACTGTGTAAAACTTCAAGTAATGGAAGCCGTTACAAAAGGACTAAATTTGTCACTAAAATTAATGAGCATAAAAGATTTAGAAAATCTTACCAACTATGTATCAATCATATCACTGTGATTGATTTTCACTTAAAATATCCAAACATTTAACTAAGAACTACCTAAATGGAATACTTTTTTCATAAATATTTTGGTAAAATTTAGAAAGTTTAACAAAAATTAGGCTAAAATATTAGGTGGATTTTTTCTGTTATAAATACTTACAGTGATTTTCAGGGACCGTTTTTACACTGTTATGCTAATACCTCTGATGCTTGTAGTCCACCCATGTTCTTCAAAGACTGAAAGTAAAAGAGCTCAGCAAAATAATCTGTATATCATGTATGACAGAGGTTGGCCCCAAATTGGAAACAAACCACCACTTCTCCAAGGAGGGATGGAGATGTGTCTCCAAGCAGCGTGCTTCTGGAACAAGCACGTTGGCCTAAACCCCAAAGTTACTGCAGGAGGGGAGGCAAATAGCAGCCCCAAAGTTTCACCTCACAACCAGAGCCTGCTCCGCAAAGCGGAAAAGATGCACTCTGAATGAAGGCTGATGAGCAAAATTTGTTATGATGCTGAAAGTTCTTTGAAAGACAAACATGACAGCTTTCTTTTTTCCAAGCAAATCGAAGGATCTTCATCTCTTACCCACAGTTATTTTGTCATGCAACCATTTTTCCATCAATGAAGAAGCAGACTCTCTGCAGATAATCATTCTTCAATTTCTGATGCCATAGATTTTCCCTATTTTCTGTGACTCGTATTGTTCACTTGGTAAATGCAGAGAGAAGGGAAAGGATGAGCACTTGTTCTCTCTGCAGCCCTTTCATCACTCTCCTACATTTTTTCATTACTGTACTCAATTTATCACTGAGAAAATACAGAAATAGAAAAGCTATATTCTTTGCCTCGAGATGGATTTGTTATCAGCAGTTTGATGCTTTGTAAAGCAGAAGAAATGTAGAAAATAAAATTGCCTTTTCTGTTAATTGATTTGCAAAAATCCAGTTTTAAATCAGAAAAACATTACTGAACCAAAAATCTAGCAAGGTTTTATTTTTCTTTCAGTTTTCCATCTTTTTCCTTTAAGTGGAAAGCCATTCCCAAGCACATTGACATCTCCAGATCACCAGGTCCCCAAACAGCATATACCGCCTTTGATGGGTCTTTGGTTTCCAGCAAAGGGAACAAGGGCTAGGAGCAATCCCATCCTAATCTCGCTGGCTAAATAAACACTGACCATCGGTCTTGAAGGATAAGTCCCATTTAGGCTGGGGGAGACCAGCACAGGTGGCAGGGTGCCGACTCCAATCACCCAGCGCTACAGTGACTGCAGCTCTCTGCCTCGTTCAACCTCTTCCAAAGACTGGTTAAATGTTCACTCAGTTGCATGAGCCTGTGTAAGGGATGTTGATTTTTGGCTGAATACATTTTCCTGTAACTCTAGCACATTTAGTTTTTTTAACCAGAACTTCAGCTGTACTTAGCAAGCTAGGAGTAATTAGATACTTTTTCATTGGTTACCTAATTATTCCTCTTAACTTTTTTAAGCACAACTGAGATTGGTTAAAATGAAAAGCAAAGCATTTTATTTACAAAAAAACCTTATTGATTCCTGCTACTAAATAGCACTGTAATGGGATGATGTGGTGTTATGCTTTTCTAGTATGAAGAACTGAAATAAAAGGAAATTAGACAAACATGTTTCTGCAAGCCATAAAGTCCTTGAAGCAATCATATCCCATAAATCAGCATACACGTGTGCCTTGTGCAGGTATGAGTGGGACGCTTTCTAGCTTCAGAGAGAATCCCTGATCCAAAGTAAACATTGTCAGAGTATGGATAGAAAAAAAATTATTTTATTTGGAAATCCTTTCTGTGCAAATGGGGGTGAGATTTGTGTCTGTGGGATTAGGTCTTTATGGTCTTCTCTTCTTAAAGAGAAGGCGAACATTCACAGTGAAATGTCCCTCAGGCATATGGAAGATGCAGAGCAGGACTCCCACCTTCCATCTTTCACACACTGTTTTTCCCACTACCTGGAAAACCTTTCAGACATATCACAAACCACTTTCAGTAAGCAACACTCTTCAATCAAAGTGCTGCTAAGGATTTAATCATGTAAATGTAAAAAAAAGAAAAAAAGAAAAAAAGAAAAAGCAATAACCTACTGGCTAAAACTAAAGTTTTCCCAGTTGGTGACTGATTGCTGTCTAAGTAAAAGGTCTGAGCCACAGACAATATTCTATTTTAGTTGCATTGTTTAAGCTACTTTAGCACATACTGATATGAAAGTACTCTGAAAAATCAGGGATTCTTTCTGTGTATCTTCCAAACCACTAAATATGTGATTTATTTAATTATTTCCTAGGCAAATTATGTCAAATTTACTTTTCATTTTGATTCTAAGAGGGATTCTTCCCAGCTTCAGTTCCTCCTGCACATCCCAATAGCCCCAACCCTCTGTCCGGCACTGGGGGCTCGTGTCATGCCTGTGCAACTGCTTCTGTGTAAGAGCTAAATATAATCTTAGGAGGGATTCTGGAAAGCATTATCTCAGATAATCAATGCAAAAGTCTTATATGCCGTAGCAGTGATATTGTTTGATTAATGAAGTTATTGCAACTCATTAAAAATGTAAATGAAGATTATACACAAAGGTTATTCTTGAAGATCCTTTCCAATTTAGTGAATTCAAATATTTACTATCTCCATACCTGGAATACAATGTGATTTTAATTGTATATTGTTACAGAAAATAGGTACCCCAAAAAAGAAGACTGATTAAAAATACAGAAATGGCCAAAGGTCAAAATAATATAACATTCAATCTAGTTAAAAAAATTACTTCCCTGTATTAATTTTATATGCCAGCATTTCAGAGGAATGATCACTAAGAAAAGACAAGAAGAAAATTGTTTACATAGGGTAAGAAAGGAAAAACTGGGTGGAACAGGATAAACATTTGTCAGTTAAAATACAATCTGAATCAATTTGGATAAAACAGTCAAAACGTTTCAAAAATCTCATGATCTATGGGAACTTTCTGAAGACCTCTCTCTGTAATTAAGCAGACTTAGACTGGAAGAGGACAATAACATAAAAGCAAAAAATGTATAAATAGGTCTGCATATAGATCTTTTCCATCTGTCAAGTACCATTAAACACCTACACCTTCTCAGGCTTTCTAAACAAGCAGTTTACTTCCCAACCCAAAGCCAGCTTAGTCAGATCTCAGGTCTAACCTGTGACTGCTTTATGTGACGCAGCATGGTGCCGACTGACTCGGGCTGCTGTCCTCCGGGCCCTTCCCTGTAATTAAAGTGCAAGGTATGATGGCTTAACATGTTACCCATAAGCAGCCTGTTTCCTAGTCATTATAGTCTGCCATAAATATTCTAAATCCTTTCTTTCTTCCTATGCTGTTAGATATAAGCTACACTGTCCTCATTTCTCCAGAAGGTGTCAATAAGTTGCTAGTTATTATATGAGGACATACACATATTATTCCCTTAAAACTCCGCTATTCCTCTTTTCTTTTCAGACAGTAAGCTAAATACTACAAGGTTCAATTTAAAACCAACAGAGAGAAAATCATAGTTTGGTGAAGCCAGAAAAGCAATGTAATGTAACAATTCAGAGTAAACTTATACTTCCCATTCCATATCATTATAGATAAAGCAACAGTCGTGTTCAGTCTTAGCAAAATGGAAAGGCTGTATTTGTATTGCATTATTTGTGGTGTGCAGGCTGTAGACTGCTGATGTTGCTGTGCACATTTATGTATGTGTGTATAAATAGAAACAGAGGACATAGAGAAGCGAGAAACAGGTAAAATGCTGAAATTTGGTATGCATAGATTTTAAAGATGAATTAAAACATAAGTGGGCATAGGACTTTTCACTGAAATAGTTTATGCAACAGACTAAGCACCAAGAAAAAAAAATTCTAGAATAGAAAATTAGAGGTAAGTGCCATCAGTAATCCTTACTGGCAAAATGAGAATATTTGAAGTTTTTGGCAGATAAACAATAATATACTTGTTGCCACTCTTGCTATCATATGAACTATATAAAAGATCTGTAATGATTCAAGATGCTTTCTTGTAACTGTGCATTTTTTCTTTCGGAAAATCTTATAGGTTCGATTTTTCTCCAGTAAGGCTGCATGACAGATTTACATTGTATTCCCAATATAGTTATTAAAATAATTTCCCTTGACAGTTCTCTGATTGCATCACTCCCCCTTCTTTGAATCCCAACCATAAGTCTCTGCTTACTTTGCATTTTAAGTATCTCGTTCTTATCTGAAAACAATTAATTGTCCTTTAGTCCTCAGTACGTGTCCACTCTCGCCCGTTACGATGTCAACGTGCTGTTCAGTTGCCCCTGTGGCCACCTGTTCAGATAGCATCATCTTCCCCTTCCCTTCATCCACATCTCCCTACACACCGACGAGCTCCGCCGAAAGGACCATGCAATCCCCGTGACCCCTTGGGACCCACCGCTGATGTGATTTCCACATCGAAGCAGCTGAATCCCGCTGCCCGCAGAGCTGATGTACCTCACCTGGTGACAACAAACACCGCCATCCATAGTCATATCACTTCAAAGATGCTATCAAGTGGTAATGCTTGGGAAGCTGAAAGTCAAATCTTTCAAATGTCAGGGTGACTTGAAAAGTGGCGTGGGCCAGTGGTGCTTAGGAAAAACTTTTGTACTTTGTCGAACAAAATCTTAAAAATGGGGCTGAAAGGAATGGAATCAATAAATGCCTTCAATGCTTTGCTCCAAGATCAAGAGTATCAGAGGCATCTCTGACATGTGTCAGTTTCACCTTGGCTTGGTAGCTTATGGCAGAGATCTCCCCAGGCAACCTGCTCTGGCTCTTGTCTTCCCACAGAACGGGAAATTTCCTCCTACTCTGAACCTCCTTGCTGGGAGGTTTTCTTGAACACTTGTCCTGCCCTTCATGTCTTCTTTGTAACAACTGTGCAAGTATTTGAAAATTTGTTTTAACCTGCTAGAATTCTCTGTATACAGGTATGAAATCTTTCACATTTTTGTTAGGTGTTATATTTCCTACTATTATTTACTTTTATGCATGTAGTTTTTATTCTCCTTTGAACTTTCTTTACCTTGTCTGAACTTTTTTAAAATTATTCTTCCCCAAATTGGGTATCCCTTTCCAGCTAAGGCTTTGTGATGGACAGATAAAGCAGAACAGGTACAAACCATTTCCAGTTCAGGTACTTTCAACCACTGCATCTCCAGATGACATCTGCCCTTTTCCTGCAGTATTTATGTTGTTGTCTCGGATTTAATACATGGCCCACTATAATTCTTCTGAAGCACTGCTGTCTAGGTAGTTTTCACTTACTTGTGTATTTGATTTTTCCCTAAGACTGCTGTCTTGCACTGTCCTTATTGAATTTCATCTTACTGATTCCAGACCATTTCTGAAATCTATCATTTTCAATTTGAAGCCTGTTGTCCCACCTACTTGCACTTTGATGTCACCTGCAAATTATATAGATGTATTCTTTAGTATATCACATAATTCACCTATTGAAATCCATATTAAATCCTTCTGGAATGACAACAGACCCATTTGATATGTCCTTCCTGCTAGACAGTGAATTACTGACAATCATTCCTTCAGTATTATTTTTAACAAGCTGTGTACCCACCTTACAGCAATTTGATCGGGGCTGTTTTTCTTCAATTTTTGGAAGAGAAAGCCAGGACTGACTGTGTGAACATCACTCTAACGTCAAGATGTGATTCCCATCTGCTGCCTGACCTTTTCCGGGAGGCGAGTTACCTTCTTAGAGAAGGAAATTAGACTGGTTTTTCATAGTGACTGCTTTAAAAATTAGTGTTGTTCGTTTATCATCTAGTACTATTTGATTGTTTATGAGATTCCCTTTTTTTAGCGTGTTAATTCCAGACTTTTTTCAGGTCAGAAGTTAAGCTCACTTTTTTATATTTTCTGGGGTCTTCTGTTGATTGCTTTTTTAAAATTAAATACTAGGTTTCATCTTCCCCCCAGATTTCCCAAACAATTTGTCAGGATTCAGAGACCGCTTTCAGAAGTTTGAGGATGAATGCTACCAGTTTGGGATTATACCAGCTTGTGTGATGCATCTCAGTATTTAATTTGATCTTTCCCTATTTTGGCTCCCTCTCTTGAGGAGTAATGCTCTGCAGCTCCCTGATGGAAGTGGGTCAGAGGGAGGGCTTGTCTCCGCACATGTGGACCAGCGGGGGAAAGATCTGCTTTGTTTTGGGCTCCAGTCTCTGTGGATGGAGGAGAAAGAGGATGCAGCATGTAGGAGGGTCAGAGGAAGGATGGGGGACCCACCAGGGAGGTAACCCCCAGGTGCCCCATCCAAGTGTCATGCTCAAGTGACACACATTTCTTCCTGCAGCTCTGGGACAGATTAGATCATGAGTACCATCCTGATGCATTCACGTGTTTCTCTACACTGAGGGATGCCTCTCATTATCTGATCATATACTATTTTTATTCAGGAAAATCGTTCTCTAGTTGTACTGAATGCTAATATGTACCGAGCAAGTTTGGAATGAATTGACTCAATTCAAATGAATAAAGGCTTGTTCCCTGAACTAAGTCAGTTAGTAGGTATTTATTCAGTATTTATTTTTGTTCTCACTATGTAGCCTAGAAATTAGTAATGATTATCTAACATTTAAACTTGGAATTGCTTTCCACATTATTAATTTCTTCTCTCGAGTTTCTGCAGAACTGCCCCCATTGCACGTAAATGTGTTGTGAGCGGTATGATTTAATCTTCATGACGTTCCAATGACACGAGAAGCATTAGTATTAATGGGGATTAATGGGATTATTAATATTCACATTTTACAGACAGTTAACACTGAATTAAAATCAAACTGTTACCTGCCCAACAGTTTTGGATACCCAACCAGAGACAGTGCAGGCAGCATCTTCTAACAGAATTTCAGTGTCTAGCTGCTTCGGGAGAGGCCAAGGAGGAGCAGCAGCCATGTACTGCTGGCTGCCACCCTGCCCAGAGCAGGCTCCTGCTCACAGCACCGGCTGTTACCATGGCGTTCGAGACTATTTTGACATTTATGCACAAAAAGGGAAAAATAAGTTCGCCCTAGATTCCTAGCTTTGCAACTTTAATACTATTTTGATGTGGCTTTTGAAAACAATATCAACAACAAATAAGTGGTTTGACCCTATAGCTAGAACTATTCTAACTCCAAATGATCTTAAAGGCTTCAGCCAACAAAAAGAGTGTTTGTCCAACCTAAACAGAGGTAGGTGAGGTTTTATTTCTGAAATGGTTACAGAACTGCTCTATACGGCATTTGTGGTTCTCAAGTATTCATGTACTGAGCTTCTTACTCTTTGCTGTATTACCTGTAAACTAGAAGATTTCTTCTGAGAAAAATGCAGTGAGTTTTTCCGCTTTACCAACATGCTCAGCCCAGCATAATCTTGAGATGGTGACAAGATCACCTCGTGCCTTTTCATTAACAGAAGCAGCACTTTCAACAGAGCATTGTCCTAATAATGGAATTTATAACGTTTTGAAGTCCTACAGTATTGCCTCAAGCGTAATCTCTGGGGCAGCAAGTATTTGAGTGCCAAATGAATGCCAGTTCCCTGTTAGGGTATTTAATTTGTCTGAGAAAGGTCCAAGTGAAAATTTTGTCATAACTTCTGCCATACATAGAATCACAGCACTAGATTAAATTTCTGTTTCCACTGTTACAGTGACATATACACTATGTTACAATACACGATTACCACCCTGAATGTCTCTGCTTACAGAAATCAATAAAAATGAAAAATGTAAAAGCATTCTATGCACTTGTCCCTATAAATTACACTGATTATTAAAGACTCCAATAACAACAAATAAATCAAATCTGTCCTGCTATGCAAAAGCATCACAAGGATCACCACCATTCAAAATAGGCAGCTTACTCCAGTTAATATGGACTTCCAGAGCTCAGTACTCAGAATCTTGTTTAATTAGGATTTCAATATCCAGCTAATGACTTTTAAATGATAATACGGAGCACCACTTTCCATCCTAGGTTAAAATTACAGCGGTAGCTTGTCCATGCTGGGTAACTATGTGACATACCAGATTCATAAATAAATAACCATTTCTCAGTGTGAACGAGTGTCTAGATCAATTTATAGTACTTCAAAGTTAAAAAAGACTAAGCATATCCTGTTGGCGTAGCCAATGATGAAGGCAAGGCCGGTTTTTCTTTGGGAGAAGGGACAGTGGCAGAATGGCAGAAGCATCAGTAGAAATGGTTAACTCTATAGATGTCCTTTGCTACCCTATTTGACCAGTATTTCCACTGGGAGATCAGCATGCTTCTGTAAGGAGAGAGTCACAAGAAAAGCCCTGAGAGCCGTTTGGGGCACCTGGATGGACCCAGCCAGGCACATCAGTCTGCTGCCTCATGCACCTCCCTGGAAATAACTCCAGCTTGGGGCTTAGCATAGATTTGAGAATGGGAAAGTGGGTTTTTTAGGGTTAGGTTTTTCTTTTTTTCAAGCTAGCTTTTTGTCAAAGGCAGAAAGGAAGGCACATACAGTTTTGAGAGATGTACTGACAGCTCTCCACTACCATGTACCTGATTCGCCCAGGCTGAGAAATACGTAAACTTGACTCAGAAAAGATGGGAAATTGGAAAACAGCCTTAAATTACGCTTTCCATAACCAACTCGACATTCGTCTCCACCAGCGTGGTTGTGCTGCTGTAAATTTCGCTGTGTACCCATCAGCATCAAACACCCGTTACAAGTTTACACTGTACACATGAGCAATGTCAGAGGTACAGCGCAGACCGGCACTGGAGCAAGTCCTCGACATTCAAACAAGAACATACAGAGAACTCGCTTGAGACTCTCATGAGATGACCAGCATGAACCTGAGTCATGCACTCTGTGCTCTGCTGCAGGATCAGCCTGCATTTCCCCGGGTGCTGCTCTGGACACTGTAACAGAGCCTGCAGGTACCCACTGAGAGAAAAGGGATGCTGGCAGGAGTCAGTGAAGTACCTGTAGGGGAGGAGGAGAAAAACCTAAAAGCAGAGAAAGCACATTACAAGACAGCAGGACCTCAGAAGGGCTGGGCTGGCAGGGACCTTTGGAGATGGTCAGGTCCAACCCCTGCTCACAGCAGCGTCACCCGGGGCAGCTGGCACATGGAAGAGCCAGAAGAAAGCGAGTGCTAGGAGCAAGAAGAATACTGGAGCTGGAGGAATAGATGTGGACACACACATGGTAGCATGCAGTCAGAAAATATTTGCTGATGTACTACAGCCTTGAAAGTACTGCCTGGAAAACCTCTCGCTGAATGGTATTTTCAAGGCAAATCATGGGCGTGTGCAGAATTAAACCCTTGTAGTCATTCATGATATTCAGTTTACCCATGTCTATGGCATTCATCTTTTTTCAAGAAAAAGATAAACAACATGGAGTGGGCAAACCTCTTGTTTATCCTACCCATCAACATGCCTGTTCCTATGAAAAGAAAAATTAGCAGTGGAGATGCTAGCACCTGAGGAAGCCTTGCGCAGTTAGGACATTTCAGAGTTGGGAGGTTGCTATGATAATTTTCAATTTTAATCAATGATGATCCATAGCAAGACTTTTCCAGCTGTTAAAAGGTGCCTTTGCAATGTGAAAGCCTCATGATAGAACATTATCATCAATGGACATTTCTGTCAGGATGAAATAGGTATTTGCAATGTGGGGTTTGAGGATTTACTCAACATTGTTTTTATTCTTTCCACTGCATAGCAACAGAGGTTATTAAGAGCACCCTGTGAAATATTAGTTTTGGGACTCCATGTTAATGAATTTCTCTATGCTGGAAATACCAAAGACTGACAGAGTTAAAAGCACTTCACCAGTTGAGGTCTTTTTATCCATACAACTGCAGTTCAGGAGCAGATATGATTATAATATAAAATTGTGAATTAGTTAGGGAACTTTTTATTTGTGACCAAATTAATTTTAAAAACTCATTTAGGAAAGAGTATAGGATCATAGCTAAAGCAAAAGATATGTTAACCACAGTTTTAAGCTCCTTGCCCTGGCACAAAGGGTCTGTGCTAAATGAGGCATATGAAGAAATCAGTTGACCTCACTAGGACTCTGAATAGCTTCCTGTGAGGATACAGGAATAAATCAATATTTGATTTCTGAGTGTATGATGAGGTGGTCAAGCTCTGATACTGCTGGGTCTAGCAAACAGTCGTAAATGCAGTAAGTTGGGCTGATAACCAGTGTTGTGGCAGGGAAGACGACGGGCTCACCTCACAGCAAGGGGGAGCCACGTTTGCAGGGGGAGGAGACTCAAAGACCAGATAAATGGATTACTCTTCTAGCCACAGAAGTATAGGGGATTATGAGTAGTGTTTCCAAATTAGCACATGGCAAAATGACAAGAGTCTCTAGCTGTGGCCAGAGAAAGCTTTGGATGAGTAAATATCGCTATGTTACCGATAAGATCAGTGCTAAGAAATACAGGGTCAGACACCAATATGTGCCAGTGAGGATGGCCCAGGGAAAGCTTAGTTCAGTCAAATAAAGAGTGAGATATAAAGTAATAATGAAGCGATTTGGTTTCTAACATCAGTGATAAAGAGTGGAAAGACAGAAAAGGTGACTTTAAAAGGACCAGAACTGATTATTGTAGAAAAAAATTTTTGAGGAAATACATGAACTAATACATAACGTAGAGAAAGGCAGATAGTTTTACTATTTACCTTTTCTCATGTTACTATGACATTATATAAAAAAAAAATCTCCCCAAATAATAAAGCCAATCAAAATGCATTTATGAAGAAGTTAAAAACATGCAGCACATAAATAATCATTTCCACAAGATCTCATGGATGCCAGGAATGCGTATTGGATATTGTTTCCTGTCATACCAGACCACAAAAAAAGAAGGGAAACACTTGAATTTCAAACCAAACAGCACCTGGCCTGTCTTAAGAAGGAAACTTCATCATTTTCCCTGTGGTTAAGTTGTTCCCCATGTCAGTTCACATTGCTTTCCCATATATCACCACGGGGAGGGAGATAGATTCCTCTCGCATTTCGCATTATGCCTTTTTAATGTAAAATGCAAATTCTGCTTGCTGAGCTGTCGCTGGGGTGTAAAGAGCTCCTTCTGAGAGCCTCAGTGACTGAGAAAGAAAACCTTGCCTTTTGTGATGAGGGAGGAATATCTCCATACAGAAAGTTAGTAGTTAACTGCTTGTTTACATAAATGAATGGAAACTTTGAATAAGAAATTACTTCTTGTTCATAACAGACTCTGTGTATCCATTCTAAGTAGAGTTATGAAGGAAATAATTCACCATAGCTCATGCAGTATGACTGGAATGGGATTTAAAGAAGTTTGGAAAATTAAGCAATAAAACACAACAGGCAGTGTGTTTCTGGGGGTTGCTCCAAGAGCTTTCAAACACCGGTGAAGTGCAGCAATCTGCTGGGCACACACTTCCCAGAGCGCCTCAGTCACTATTAGAAATGGAAATTAAAAAGGAAGAGTCAGGTGAGAGGAACCGAACAGATGCATTTTAGAGAGATGATCAGAAATAGGGCAACTTCTTTGACAAACAGGCCAAAGCACAACTGCGAAGCATAAAGCAGTGTCCTTTGAAATCTGCACATGTGGAAACACCTTGGAAAAAAATATCACAGAAATTCTATTATAAAATTAAATATTTTTGCATCTGCTTGCTGGAATCAGACTTGTATGTATAAACATCCCTGCTGTACGTAATTATACTCATAAAATGGGTGCATGCATGGGTGAATGCAGAGACGCAAAGCCAGTGTTTACGTGTGTGGTTATTCGTTTTGGGCTCACAAACTCAGTGTGCATTCAAATACTTCAGATGTAGTCAAGGAACCCTGCTGAAAATTTAACCACAATGTTATATTGGATGCATTTTCCTGCTTTAATTTAAGTTTTCTGTAAACTTTTATTTAAAATATGCAATGTCAGAACACAAAGCAGGCTGAGAATTTACACTGTGGTCACATTTTATCTCACTTGAAATCTACCTGAACATTGCATTATAGATTATTGGAAACTCATACGGTAAATCTGGATGAATAATGGATTTTTTTTTTTTTTTATGAGTAGCTGAATTCCTAAGTTTGAAAAAAAAAAAAAAATTCAGTTCACATAGAACTGAGAAAGGAAAGTTTTGGTTTTGAGGATTGAAATGAAAAACAATAAAATTTCCCTGGGGAAATATGAATGTTTTGTTCAATCTAACCCCAAACCCTGTGTTTCTTTTCCAGGTTACAGAATCCTGTCTAGCTAAAAAAAAGGCTGTTTAGAAAAGGACAGCTGAAAAGCTGAAGGCATGAGACACTGATTTCTAAAGACTTATTCTAATTATCTGCTCATGTGTATCATTTAGGGGTCTGTTATCCCTGATACACCCCTTGGGCTGTATTGTGTGATAAGTACATGGTAAGTAAGATCCTATTCAGATTATGGCTTTTAAATCTTGACACTTACTTGAATGGGATCAGGATTTCAGAAACTGCTTTAAAACTGCATTACTTTTGACAAAAAGGACAAAATGTCTATGAGTGAAACCTTCCTGGCTTCATCATATTTGTGTGAACCCCAACCTTGGTGCTTATCTTTCCATCTCACTAATTTGGGCTAAAAGACACACCTGTATTTTTTCCACCAACATTATTAAAATATTCCCTGTACCAGAGACGGGCATTTAATCTTTTAAAAATCATTTAATCTACAAAGCTGGTTTGGGTAGGAGAGCTTGTTAGATATAAGATATATACCACATATATTCATCTTTGTTTTAAAACAATATTCTATAAGCTGAGGAACCATGATACTAGAAATAACTGAAATTTGCAATTTCTAATATTCCTGGGTTTTGAGTCACAGTAAGAAAAGAGTGTATTTGTCTAAGCAAATTGTACAGTCTACAGTGAATTAGAAGAAAATTGGCACCTTACAAAGCTTGAGTTGAATGTCAGAAAGTAGACTACAGTAGCACTTAAAGATTGTATATATGATAGAGATCAATTATTGTAAACCTAGAATTGTAGGCATTCTTCAACTGACTTGCATTGAATATCCATATTAATTATAGTGTAATAATATCGATATTACTATATTAAATATTAATTATAATATTTATGTACTGATCCTACTCCTCAATTCTATTCAACCTTTTTCACAATGAAGAGAATAAGCTGTTCAGGACAATACTATAGCGGTCTTATATTTAAAATATATCTTACTGGAATAGACTGATTCAATCGGACACCTTCTTAGCATTCTGAAAGTCAGCAGAGAAGTCCAAAAGGCAGAAGCAATTAGAGCTATATTATTTAATGCGATGTTTGCATTTTAGTGATATAGAAGTGTCTCTGCAGAAAACAGTTTAACTTAAAGAGAGGTTATCATATGAAAAGAGATACAGGAAGAAACTTACAGCAAATACTTTTAAACTGCAAAACCTGGTGCATTACCTGTAAATAAGTGGAGAAGCACACTACATCTAGCAATTGCTGTTATCATGTAGAGAGATTTTGGAATATTTATGGGCAAAATATTTTAGTGTACTAACTACATTCAATTCACTATCAAAACAAAACAATGTCTTTCCTTTGAAGTATTTCAAACAAAGACTTTTTTTATAAAACAACCCTTTTATTGTATAATGGAACCGTTGTGTTAATTATACTTTTTTTTACCAAGGATCTATTTTACATAACAAAGCAAATCTGCCAACTATTAAGGAAATTTTCCAGTTTTCTCTTAGAGATGATAGAAGGGGAAATAATATCATATTTTAAATGCAAAGTGGGGATGATTAAAATTTCAGTTTAAATAAAATAAGAACATTTCTGAATCCTAAAGACAACAAAACGAGTAATCTGCTGGGGACAATATAATAACTATCTTACAATTCTATACTTTAGGCCTTAGTATTATAAAACCATACAAGTAAGCAAAAATTCAACTATTTGTTTTGTCTCACTGTAATGTCTTCAGCACTGTTGGCCCTGAGGCAGGTTTGAAAATCACAGGCTTATGAATGCGTCTTTTTTATCCAGCTCCTGAAGTGCCTTTTTATCCATTCAAATCTCAGCACTCAAATTCAAGTTCACATCTCTCTTGTGAGATTTTTGTTTAATTTTTTCCTTTTAAATGAACATATTAACCTGAAGGGATAAATGTTCAAAACATTACATGGAAAAAAACAATGCCAAAAAATGCAGTAAATGAACAGATTTTGTACGCGCATCTCCTTGAGCATAGTTTTCAAAATTTATCCATGGGGCTACGCTACTCTGTTTGCTAAAATTCCTAAGCTTTCATCTGAATAGATAGGATAAAAGATCTGTGATAAGTAGGTATAACAGAAGTTAGAGTCATATTATAGGATTGTATTAAGAATCAATACTGTATGGTTTTCATTTTGCTATAGAGTTTTCTTGTATGGTGCAAAAGTTCTTGCACCATTTATTATTCTTGTTACTGCTTCATAAATTATAATAAGCAAGAAATACAGTCCCAGTAATTTAAGTCATACAGTTTTCATTATACGGTTCCTTTAAGGAAACTCTTCAGAAGATTTTTGTGAAAGATTTGTTCCTATGAATGAACAGTTAGTGTTATATGACTTGTTCTTTAAAGGAAACAACATATCTCTTAGTCACACGGGATATAGGAAGATAAAATCATTAGGTATATTCAAATCCTGAGCATTGTCTGATGTGAAGATAAACCCTGTAAAAATTAAGAAGTTCTACTAAAGTGTTGAGGGATGAATGTTTTATCCTGCCTTCCTCCCCTTTATTCCTGGTTGGCAGTTCCTCCTTGCTCCCCATGGTGACTTCCACCTGTCATCATCACTCCTCGCTGGAGGTAAGGTGGAAACCCAAAAGGGTGCCTGGCTGCAATTATAACTCACCCATAAGTGGGGGCTATTTTAATAATTCTCATTCATCACTGCTGTTACTGAAAATATGTTTGTATAGCTGGGTGAATAGTTCATAGAAAAACCCAAACCACCACGAACTCATGAAATTCATTGTTGTGTTAGATATTCAGTTCTGCTGCCCTTTGAACAAACTCTAAGACACTCAAGAAAGTTGTAAAGTTAAGCATTTGAAAAATCAGTGCAAGAACGGTATTTTGATGCCTGTTTGCTTCAAAGGATTCTCTGATTTTGCTAATTGCCTCAAAGAGGGCTTCGATTTACTGTTTGCTACAAACAGTATTCTAATTTAGTTTATCCTGGGAGTCTGCAGCTGTGTTTGAGTATGGTGATGCTTGGGGCTCGTTCAGCTATTCTTCTGAAATTCATGCTCTCAGTTCCTTGTGTGAAATGGTTTATGTCTTTGCAGATTGGACTCAATACCTTGCACTAGATGAAGAGTCAGACATACTGGCCTTTGACATAACCACGTCTCCTGGTGGGACACCCCAAAATATTTTCTTAGTTAGTGCATCCTAAAAATCTAAATCATCACTGTAATTATCAAATAGAAAAGAGAAGAATAATTCGAGTTACCCTCTACCATAAATGCTGTGTTTTTCTAAAACTGAAGAGAGAAGCATAGTTCTAGGATGGCTCCAAGAGTTGCTTAAAGCCATGCCATCAAAATGAAAAATACTTGGGTGATTTCTTTTTTCAGTTTTACTTACAAAACAAGGGCTAATTGAATCTAGTATAGTGATATTAATAAAGCACTGAAGAACCTGCTTATTGAAGACCAGTGACTCCTGACCCATGAGACTGACTTTGTAGGTTCTGGTTGCTCGTGTGTACTGGATAGGATGTAATGAAATCAAGGTATTAACAACTACATATTAAAAACTTTTTTCCTTTGTTCTTTCTGCTAAGGGATTTCAAATTAAATTACATTTTCAGTCACCACTGAAGTGTTTTTTACAACTTGTTAATGATATTGTAATTATTGCTTCACACACAACATGCGGGCAATTTCCAGATCAAATTTGCAGCTATTTGAGTACACCAGGTCAGTCACCAGAAACAGGACATTCTGGCCACTATTGTACATCTAACGTCTCCTGTGTTACCTAAACACTGAGACATGTCCAAACTATGAGACATTTCCCTGAAATAATTCACTATTCGTATAACTGCTACTCAGATATATTCATATAAGCTACTATAGAATAACCCATATTCAGGGCCATGAAGACGATGAAGAGATCCAAGCATCTGACACAGGGGGAGAGGCAGGGCAGGTGGGACTGTCCAGCCTGGGGAGGAGGGGGATGCTCAGAGCCATAGCCTGACCAGACTGCAGCTTCCTCTTTTGAAGGCCCAATTTAGAAAACTAAAGCCTCCTAAATTAAACCTCAGTATGAAGGTATTTCTAATGCTAAAATAGGGAAGAGCAGCACCTTTATTTCCCCTATAGTGAGTGAATGTACCCCTGCATCCTTGCCAGATGTCTCAGGTTAGGTAACTTCTGCATTTGCTATCCTAGAATCTTTTGATATATAACAACTGCAAAAGTTTTCTTTACGTCTTTATGAAAGCTGTACAATCAAAGATGAACTTTTTCAAATGGAGATTTTCCAGGCAGGAAACATTTAGTCCATATCCTTTAAAGCTTTCTTTCAAATTTCTTACAATTCAATATTACAGTATGAATCTGTGACTTTACTTTTCAGTTTTCAGCCCTTTCCAGAAATTTTCCTGAATTAACACTATGTGTTCTTTTTAGAGATATGCATTTGATTTTGTTCTTTCCAACTGGTGGATTTTGCTGCTTGCGAATATCAGATATTGTCATCATCCTCTCTTACTCTCTCTTAAGCTATAAAATCAAAATTAAGCTGTAGAGAATTCCAAAAAGAAGACAGTACATGAGAAGGAATTTCCATCCCCATGCTTGTTCATTCTTGGTAACTCTCCCATAACCAATACAACTCATAGTACAAAATATTTTTCTTCTGCAAGTTCCCAGCTCATAAAAACAAGACAAGGTATACCATCTAATAAATTCAAAGGCAAGAATCATGTCTTCATACACTGGAGGTGGGATTTAAAAAGCTAATACACAATTCTTATTTTTCATTTAATTAAATCACCTATGCAATGCAGATAAAGTTTGCCATAGCTCAGTAGAAGACATAACAAAGTGAAACAATACCCAGATACAGTAAAATTATTGACAATGGACTGTCCTCTTTTTGAGTTGTTCGGTTGCATGGGCAATTTTGGGCTTCACTATGATTGGGAATTACCCTTGTGCATTGGTGATAGAAGAGACAGTCTCAATATAAAAACCTCACAAGGAAGAGTATAGTGAATACATGTATTTACTTCAAGACTGATTCTCTTGCAAATACATTCTTCCATAAATATCTAGAGATACTGCTCTTGATATGACTGAAAAAAAGGTCCCGTCTTCATTTAGTATTTTATGTGTGTATATATTCACTTAGTTGGTAAACTAGAAAAGAGACTGGATTGAGAGTCCTATGTATTTCCAGAAAACTGGTGCATGTTTTCCAGTACAATCTATGGCTGTTTCTGAGGCAAAGGGAACTCCTCTTCTTAGACTGAATATTCAGTTTCTCTGATGGAGTCTCCAGCTGTTAAAGTACTTCAAGTTTGTGCGTTTTGCTCTTTCATCTGGTTTTCGTAATGAGATCTTTCTACCCCTTCCTGTTTATGGATTTTTATTAATGGACTGGTCACTGGAGGTAGAATATTTCTGCCTATGTATAATTTAGTCAGCTTTATGAAATAGTCTAGCATGCTAAGAGGTCATGCATCAGCTTTTGCTAAAGCAGAGCTAGCTACAAAGGATATAAATCACAGTGCTTTACACTGTTCTGGATAATAATGCCATCTCTCAAGGATGTCATTAATTTAAAAGCAGGTATACAAGCTTACTTCACAATTTCTTCAGAGCAGACTATGACTAGAAGCAGAGCAGCAGCATGTGATGCAGATTTAAATATTATGCATCATATAAGGAAATAAAAGACAAAACAAATTCTCTATGCTCTCAGCTTCTCCAGCATTAAATATGGAAATGCAGCATGAAGCATACAGCTCGTTTTATTGCAAGTGTTCTATCAAAGTCCTCCAAAGTTTACTACTCTCTCTGCTTGTAACTCCAACTTCCTTTCTACTTGTGCTTGGCCTAGTTTCACTCCTACAGCTGATGCTTCTTCAAAGAAAAAAAAAAAGTGTGAGAAGAGATTGACACAGAAACATGAAGAGCAAAGCATTTAAAACAAAACCAAGAAAAAAGGACATGCTCTGCATTAATGCCATTTTATATTTCATTATTATACTTAGCCATTTCTTACTGGTAAAAATACATATGGGGAATGTTCCTTACATTTTCCTTTTCATTTACTTTTACTTTATTTGCTTTTGTGTTTAGCTTTTCGATCACCAGTTCTTTATGCTTCATCCTGGGACGTCTTCAGTGACAAAGGTCATATTGTAAAGGAAAATGCACCCTTAGACTGTAACCAGGAATATGTCCCCTCTGTCTTGCTTGTGCACTTAAAATGCTTTTTATTTTATTAAAAATGTGCATCGTCTGCCTGCTAAAAGCGTAAAAAATCTTCTGCATTAGCTGTCACCAAATGCTTATAATGAAATTTAACGTGGAGCAGAACTGCTTTGTTTCTCTACTAACTCTCAACTCCTCTGTTTTAACGTGTCCCAGCTTGGCTTCCCCCAGGACTCCACGCCTCTTACTGACTACACCAGCACTCAGGATTTCTCTGTTTTTAAACACGAGCAACAAAACAAAACCCCAAGACCAATAAAGTGGTGATTTCAGTCTGGAGTGGATTTTTTTCCCTTTCCTTCTATTCTGTGGGATAAAAAAATGCTGGCAGAATGGGATGGTTGAATGCAACATTAATTTTGGGGACATTCATGCTCAATGACTATCCCAAAAACACAGAATCAGTGGACCAGCAATGGAGATCCATCATACAGATATAAATCTTTCCTTTAGTGGTTAACAAGCAACACAAAATATTGTCTTATACTATTTCTCTTTATTGGATGGAGATTTTCCTCTTCTTTTTTGATATTTTAAACTCACATTTAACCACTGTGTTTCACATAATGACATTTGGTAAACTATGAGCTTGATTTAGCCTCCACTGATGAGAACTGACATTTTCCCATTGACTTCTCCCAACACCTTCTCTCATTTATGAAAATAAACATCTTTTCCAAGTGATGAATCATAAAGAAGCCAAATAATCTTACATTTTCTGTCTTGCTCATCTTGTTTTCATTTATTGGGCCAGTCAGTCCTCACCCCAGCCAGAAAACACTGTAAGTGACCTGAAAGTGGGCCGATTTTTGTGTAATCAAAACTAATAACACAGGCTTTAAAAACTTCCAGTGGGAGCAGAAAGAGATGGACGGCAAGGTGTGAGGCTTGGCTGAGTTTCTGCTTTCTTCTCACTTTTTTCTAGAGTGACACTATGTTAGAGTATAGGCATGAAAGCAAAATAAGACCAAATGTTTGTGTTTACACCGTATGGAAAAGCAGTATCTTACTTGTACTTTAGAGACAAACAGCCTCTTAGAGGATTTATGCTTGCTGGCACGCAGAGCTGACACAGCCGTTGGCCTTGGATATTCATCACCAGCAACACTGCAAACCCATGCCCAGCAGCCCGGTTTGCTCTGCTGCTGGCGAGCTTCTGCCACCACCAAATGGTGGTGATGGGAAGGGAGGAAGGCAACATCCCAGTCTCCGAGGTCCCTGTCCTCTGTGGCATTGAATGGGCCAGGAAGAGCTGGGCTGGGCTTTCTCACTTGGAGAGCATCAAGCTCCCAACACAACACTGGGATGGGGAGGAAAGGTGGGAGGGGATAAATAAATACTTTTCAAACAGTAAAATCTGGCTTAGGGCTGCTGAAAGAAAGCATGCATGAAAAGGCTGACAGTGGTATTTTTAAATAACAGTCCAGTTTAAAACATAATGCTGCTAATGCAAATCTAAATCATTAAAAGCAAGAGCTTTGCTAATACTTCATCAAGGCATCCTGAATAATCCAGACTGTTATAGGATAAATTACACAATGTTTTGAATTTGTATTTTTGGGTGACAGACTCTTTTAGCCTGGCTTACACTTGCGATCACTGCAAACCACGCTTCGCAGAGTTTCTCTATGTATCGTGTAGCACCTGCTCAAATTTACCCAGGACTCAGGGAGATGTGCATGGCTTTCCCCTTAGAGTTCATGGTACAAAACACACAGGAGAGTATGCAAAATATAATGTATTCCCCGTGACAAGCTGCAGCATGATGCTGCCATAGTGGATTTAAGATAGTGAGTGCCTATGAAACCCCTATGTAATCAGGAGGGAGGAATCCTCAAAAGTGGCTCAGACCATCACAGGAGTGAGGGACACTGTTCCCTCAAAAGCAAGCAGATTGCCCAGTCCCATTCTTCTGTTGTATGCAGCCTTTGCTTTTCCTCACTTTAATACCATTTAAAATATTAGCATACATAATTCTACTTCTGTAGGAGTACACAGAAACAGAAGCAAAATAAAGTATATAGGCAAAGACTGTACATGGAAGAATAAAACGTTAGAGACTAATTACAGCACTGTTACTCAAAGCAGACAGCTTGATTGTTTAGATTTCATAGAAAGGAAAATCTAGACCAGGTTTGTCAACAGGTTTCTGACGAGCCCAAATGACATTTCACACTTTTACAGATGCTACTATCTAATTATTCCAGTAAGATGCTACTATCTAATTATTCCAGTAAGACTAATGCTTTCAAAATCCTAGTTTCAAAATCCTAGACGCTAATTTCAATGTTTTTAGTTTTTTAAAGTATGTAATATTGACATTTACAACTGGTTGGATATATGGCACAGAGTTTTTACCTGTTAGATAAAGTGCAACATATGTGCAGAATTACCTTTCAAAAAAAAAGACAGACAGTGGTGAACAGATCCAACTATAAATAGTTGTTTAGTTACAGATCTATACTGCTAACATAGTGCTTCTTTGTAATTACAGAATGCTGTCATCTCTAAGAAAAGGCAAATCTATGAAATATTTCTCCATATTCAGCTTCCACATTCGGCATATTCATACTGAATTACGCCATAATTCAACCCATAATATGAATATATACAACAAACTTGCATATACACATCCACATGTATGTGCTTAGGCACCTTAGTATATACATTACTGATAGCCAGTATAAACAGACAAGAACCCTAAAGTCTCTTCTATTCCTGCTAGTTATCTGCTACATGATCATGGACATTTCACTTAAAAATAGATGTGGGTGAAACCATCCAACAGTTTTATTTCTCTCCACTAATGCCTTACTGGCTGGATTTTCATATTGCTAAACATCAGAAGGGCAATTTCAGACGGTGAAATAGGACTGGTTTTATCCTCTCAAGTCTGTGAGGGTCCCCACTTGTAAAATGGAAGGTAATACTTTTCTCTGTTTAGCAATAGTTATGCAAATTTAATCTAAGTTTAAAAAGAATACAGTTATAAAAGGACAATCATTATTTACTTATTGTTGATGCACTGATTTTAGTCTATAGTTAATATAAGTGAACTACTCCTTGTATGAATAAGTTTCCAATATTTCTGATCACTACAGTGCAAGGAAATTCAGAAAGGTCATGTCTAGCAAAGAGTACCGTGAGCTGGGAGTACAGGAACCTACAGCCAGTAGTAAACTGCCCTCTCTTTGATGATGAGATAGCAAAAAATTTGGATATTATTGCTGTCATATTGCATTGTTCTCATAGAACCTACTGCCATCTTCTTTATTTTTAGCCCATTTCCAACCCACCTCTCTAGGTCTGCAGTAAAAAATGGGAAGCAAAACTGGGGGTGGAAGGCAAGAGGGGATGGGAGATGCAGGGGAGGAATCCTGCTTCAGCGCTGCCGTGCCTGCCAGCACAGAGACATCTGGTACACAGCAACAGCCATTGTTAATGTGCAGAAGCTATTTCCCAAGTTGTTAAAACTTTTGAGCAACGAGATCTCTAAGAATTACATGTTGATTATTGCAGATTTTCTTGGCAAGTATCATGTCACTGTGGTTTATAATTAACTCTATCTACTTTTTCTATTTGTTCTCAGAATGCATCATGTTGTAGTAACATAAAACTCCTCCAGCTTGAGCATTTTTAAAGCATTTTGTGGTCGTCAGTGAATTTAGGCTGGCATAATCCTTTACAGTCAGGTGTATACGACCCCCACACCTCCAGGAAACCAGATGACATGGACTGGACAAAGATGCAGAAGCAAAAACAGAACAGAAGCTAGGCTAGCTCACTCCCAGTTTGCAGGACATTGTTCTAATTCCACCTCCCATTTCAATAAAATAATGTGGTTGTGAAAACTTGAACTTATTTTTTAATAATTTCAAAAGGTGAAGTGTTATAAGTATATTTACTGTTTTTATAGTTAGAGTTATTTTTATTATCTTCATATACTTAGAATTGCGTGTACTGATATTTGGAACAATATTTCGAGTGTTTATAATTACAGTTACTTAACCTGCAATATAGCCATATAAGCAGTTTAAAAGTAATTTAGAATTTCATTATTGTGGCAAAGGAATGTGTAATTCTCAAAGTCTTCGCTGTTAACCAAGCAAGGTGATGTCACACAATGAAGCACACAGAACTGGTTCTGTCCTGAAGTTTCCGTGATGCTCTTCTCTCTAGTTTTAAAGAAGTTCGTGAAAGTTATGTCTCTCTTTTTTGCCCCTGAGAAATTATTCTAATGTCTAAAGGAGCTGCCCTAAGGAGTATTTTTTAAATACCAGATTTCATGTCCAAAGCATTGCTCCTTTTCCCCTGTAAATAGCTACAGAAAACAAATATTCACAGATGAGCAAGTGGCTGCAAAGACACTAGCTTGTCCAAGTCAAGTTTCATCTTCAGCTTTGTCAAGGAGCTTGCATGGTACTTGCTGGTCCAATAGCTCAGGTTCCCTACTAATCGCATTGTTCCATTCCCTCTTTAAAAAACAAACTTAGTATCAATAAATATTTCTAACACTTCCCCAGCTCCTTAAATTCCTCTCTATAAAGTCACCTTTCTCATGCCAGAGCTGAGGAGACCGGCAATTCTACAAATGTCCATGGCTCTCCATCATCCCTTGCAAGTGAGCAGTGAATTACTTTCCCATATTCAATATCAGCGTCCAACACCAAATCAAAGTGAAAATAAGTTGCAGCTGAATGAGCAGCAAGATGGTGAGTGTGGGTCATACCACACAGCTCCTGTGCCTTAGAGGGAATGGCTGAAGGCTTTTTCCTGACGATGCAGAGACGGAAGGATGGCTAATCAGGCATCAAAATTCCCACAGAACAAATTGTAATGTTATTGAGGTGCCATTTAATTGTATACATCGTAAAATTACTTATTGGTGGCACCCTGGAGCCTTGAATAAGATATTTTTTACTTCTAAAAGATTCTAAAAGTACATACAGACATAGTTATGATGCCACGTCTTCAGTGGCATCAGCAGACAAGCAATGCTGCAGGGAAAGTTTTGCTCTTTGGGAAACCTGTAAAATCAGCGCAGCTTCCATTTGTCTCACTTTTTAAATATTAACTGGACTTGACAAAAGGTTTTTATCAGATCATAGTATTTCAGCCAGGATATTTAGTATGTCAGATGTTATTAGTTTTAATCAGGCTAAAAGCAAGATGCTGACCTCAGTCTTTCACGCAGACATACGGCAGACATGCTGCTTTCGGTCAGGTGATGAAGGGACACAGCTGTGCTGCCGCGCGTTAGCCACTGCTTAAGAACGTTTGATGTGTCCTTTTGTTTTATTTTCCAGTTTCTTTCCATCCTGTTTTTATAGAAATGGTTTTCATATACAGATCTATGTTTTCATTGATTACAATGAACAGAATTCCTGATATGGCACGTTTTGATTGCATTAATTAGAATATTGCGAGGAAGAATTTACTAAAAATCTTACCATGACAAAGTTTTGACCCTAAAATACTTTCAATGTTTGCTCCTCAATCTTAGAGAAACAGAAGATAAGGATTTTCAAAAATGTTGGGAATGAATTTGAGGATAATCAGTGTTTGTGCACCTCCTTAGCAAGACTTCACTAAATATTTAGATTAAAACCCTTTTTGCAAGATAAACCCAGCATGTTCTAGATCTACCCTACATCAGGTATTTTTTTACATCCTCCTTCAAATCTAGGTGATGAAAAAGATGACACTCTGAGTAAGAATTAGAGAGATTGGTCTCCAACACACTCCAAGGCTATTTAACTGTCTTTGTTAACATCACTCCAAGAAAAAATGAAACTTTTAAACAGGGGACACCTTTTGTTCTCCTGACAACTGACAGTCTAAAACTACAGAAGTTGAAATAACAGTAAATCCAATGAAAAAAACAATCAGATAAATCACAGTAATCACAGTGTTCACTGTGACAGGCAGCAGAAAGCTCAATAAAATATTATACTGTTTACTCAGGGTACAGAGTTCCAAAAACACTTGCAATGTGGAAATGATGGCAATGAATAACAAAATAATTACTATCTCAGTTTTTCCAGGCCAGCCCGATTGCCTTTAATTGAATCAACAGGATAGCAAAGAGGCATTCAGAGAGGGAATAATAGAGCCTTCAGTAAGGGCAGTCAGAAGAACATAGGATCACAGAATTGTAGAATCATTTAGGTTGGAAAAGACCTTTAAGGTCATCAAGTCAAACCGTTAATCTAACACTGCCAAGCCTACCACTAAACCATGTATGTACTTATATGTAACGAAACACTTAAAACTGTTATAAGCCAAATGTTATGTCTTTAAAACAATACTCCTGCAGTTCGTTACAGTTACAAAATAACATTTTGGAGGATCTGTTCAAATGAAACTGCATTTGGATAAAGTAATTGTAATTAAAATCTCTGCCTTCCCACACTCTATTTTCATAGAATCATAGAATCATTAAGGTTGAAAAAGACCCTTAAGATCATCGAGTCCAACCGTTAACCTATCACTGCCAAGTCCACCACTAAACCATGTCCTCAAGCACTGCGTCTACCCTTCTTTTAAATACCTCCAGGGATGGCGACTCAACCACTTCCCTGGGAAGCCTGTTCCAGTGCCTGACTACCCTTTCAGTGAAGAAGTTTTTCCTAATATCCAACCTAAACTTCCCCTGGTGCAGCTTGAGGCCATTTCCTCTCGTCCTATTGCTTGTTACTAGGGAGGGGAGACCAACCTCCACCTCTCTACAATCTCCTTTCAAGTAGTTGTAGAGTTTCAGATGACAATTGTATTTCTGAGGTACTATAATGGAAAAAACAGCATTCCAATTTTAGTCTCCCAAGCAAATCTTGCAATGAGTGTTGGCTCCTTCTTGAATGAAACTATCAGGATTTTTGCCATTGAGTTCAGTGGGAGCAGCATATTCAATGAATATGAAAACTTAAAAAAAGCATATTCAATAAATACAAAATCTTTAAAAAGGGGTAGTTTTGGCAGCCTTGATAATTTCTTGCATTATACGATGCAATCACACATCACGTTCTGCTATGAGCGACTTTTTGCTAATGGATCCCCATAGCTCCAAAGACATGCACAGACACACGACATCATGGAGTCAGCATCTTCTCTCTGCTAGTGGCCAGCACAATGCTAATGCTTTAGGCAGGGGGGTATGCTGTCAGAGATCTAGAAACACTTGATAAGGCTACCCACAATCCTAACTGAGTGGTACTATGAAATTATTTTCACATTTTTCAAAGTCAAACACTTCTGATTGTAAATTCCTTAATAAAAGCCTTTTCATTGAGATGTGGAAGACTATGGAGGTTATCTGCACTTTAATTAAAAAGGAATAAAAATAAAAAATAAAAGCTGGCCCAAGAGCTTTTGTTCACATCATCCACTTTAGGTTATTCTAATGAAAAGTAATAGATTTGACCTGTATTTGTCTTAATGCCAGTAACAACCAGAAGAGACCCACCGCGCAGAGCAGACACAGCCACCAGCTCACTCTTTGATAAATTCTCATTCTGAATTGGCTTTCTTTTCAAAATCATTCTTAAAATTTTTCTTTCTCAAAGTTTCGTAGTCTTTTTTACAACTTGGGTTTCACACAACATTTCCAACTGGTTGTTTTTTTTATTTGATGGAGGTCTCCTGTTTATAGGGTGTGAGCTTACAAGACCAATGCTTTAGAAAGGATGAGAGATGCTGTGCCAGCAGGAAACATCAGGCTGCTTATGCACCTCTCCAGCTTGGTAGTGGCAAAATAACGTAACGAACACAAAACTCAGAATTTAATCATCTATATTTTTGCCCTTTGCCTGACATTATTATGTTCTTTAACCTAAGTTTTGGGGTTTGGGTTTTTTTTTTTTTTTTTGCTTTATCCGTTTTTTTTTTTCCTCCTTACTTCTGCTTCTGGCATTGCCGTATAATGGAAGGAGTTGCTGAAAGACATTTTGGACTCTGCTGAGCACACATTTTGTAAAACTCTTACAGGTCACAAAACAACTCATTCAACTTAGTTCAAATGTAACAGAACCAATATACTTCAGACCAGACAGCAAAAGATTATTTTGTGTAGATTATCCCTTGCCTACAGATTTTAGAAGATGTAAATTTCAGACTTATAATGAAAATTCAGTTGCAGCCATGACTGTAAAGGACCTCCAATGCTGCAGAATTACGAGTTTCAGACTAGTACAGTCCTGTTCTACTTCAGATAAAATATTCCTGATTTACGTCCTTGTAAATGAGATCACCTGCTAATGCAAACATTTTCCATGATTTAAGTCTTTTAAAGAAGGGTAAAAGCCATTCATACATATTTTAGAGAGAGAGAGACCCTGCAGCTCATTTGAATGCTGTGAGAGGTACAAATGTGGGAGGAATTTAATGAATGGATAAAAAATACAAATCCTGGAGAAAACATTCTGATCGGCCATTAATGATGCATTAATGATTGTGGATGCAGCCTGTGGTAACAGCAAGTCCAAGTATGCTGTTTGCTGGAGTGTGTGGTTTGTTCGACCGGGGGGGCCTCTATCATTGAGCAAATCTCACTCAGCCACCTCCACCTCTGGAACAATTTTTCTTTTTCTTCTTGTGCTGAGCAGGGACAAGATGATAACAGTGGCTGGCACTAGCAAGTTAATTTTATAACGAAAACTGACACCCTACTCGAGTGCTAGCAATTTAAGAGAGTAATGGATTGTCAGTTTTAGCTGGAAAGTGGTTGTTACACGATTTTAGAAGTCTTTTGCATATTTATTTTGTCCCACTTTAAATAAATTTAGGTAAGATTTATCTCGTTAGCTCCAAATGCAAGTCCCTCTTGGCCTGATTGAGGAAACAAATTAGACTTTGCAAACATTGCAAAGACTAAATCAATACATTAATATTTAGGGGACATTAAGGAGGTTTATTAAACAGAAAAAGGGCCTTGAGTATTACTTTGGAAATATCATACATGTTTAAATAAAAAACATAGGTTGTGGTTTCTGACTGAATCTATAAATCGCATTTACATAGTTAACTGAGTTATTTACATGTACACCATGTCAAGTGCAGATTGAATACAGAAATGAGATGATGTAGAGAGGGCAGAACAGGAGTAAGTGCCATGTCTCACATGCATAAGGTCTGTCCTGGAAAGATACCCAAACATGCCCAGCACAGGCTAGATTAAAATAAAAATTAAGATGTCTATTAACTAATGTAAGAAAGTTTCTGTGTCACCGATTCCCCTGTATTAGCATTTTGGTACTGATGGAAAGCACTGATGTAATGAGGAACCGGGCTCCTGCGGGACAGGGAAGGCAGAGGGTGCAGCAGGGGTAAGCACAGGCAGCAGAGAACGTGGGGAGTTGGAGACTGGGGGTGGCAAAGGTAATGAAACCTGTTATCTACACCTCAAAGCCTAAACCACGGACCTATCTGAGCTGTGCATCCATGACAGACCAAAATACAGGCTTGAAAAAACACCCCTCAATCCAGACTGTGCCAGTGGATCCTGGTGCTGCTGTCACCAGGAGCATCGCCAGGCTCCTCATTCACATTCAAGGAGACAAACAGAGATGTCAGATCCTTAATCCTGTTGTTAGGAAGTCCACAGTCACAAACCTCACTCACCAACATCACAGTCATGCTGCCCCACCAGCCCCCATGGGAACTGCCGTCCCAGACCCTGGACACTCTCCCTGGACAGCCCACCCACAATGCAATGGGGACCAGCACCTTCTCCTCATCTCAAAATTCACACATGGCTAAGTTACATTTGCGTAGTCTTATAAAAGTGCTCTCCCTTAGCTGGTATGTTTGTTTTCCCTTCCTGGGATCCACACCAAGTGTATTAATAAAGCATAAAAAAATTCTCCCTGAACCTTCATTTCACTAGGTTAAATGGAGCAATCTTTTTCAGATGTGTTCTTCATTCTCCTAATCATCCTGGTAGCCCTCCCTTGGCAGCTGAGGTCCTTTTGAACACCCTATTCTGGCCTCTATCTCCCTGGAGTCACAAACAAAAAGCCTGACGTGGGCTTTCCTCACATGGTGCAATAGCATCATTACTGTGTCCTGACACACGGAGAGAAATGGATACTTTGGGCTGTGACCTGTTGCTCTGCCCTGTGACAAAATTAATTCTCGAGGACATTGGTAAACACGTCTTAATATTTTTGCAAATTGAAAGGGAAGCACAGCTTGAAGAATGCAATTTAAACTTTGGTAGAATAACAGTCAGATTAGAAATGGCAGAAATTGCAACATTTTGCTAGAAAAATTATAAGCAATATAGTGTGGTAAGAGGTATTTAATTTTTTTACTTTACTGTGGCAAACATCTGATGTTTAAATCATCTGCAGTTCATGACTTTGCAGATCAAGCATCTGGCACTGAGGTAGATTAAGTTGATTACAAACTCCTACCTTCTAAACTTTTAATTAATTACTTCATAATTCTCACTTCTTTTTAATAAGGTCACTGAAATAAAGTTAACTGGATTATCTTCCTCTCTTTCATGTGATTTTTCTTTCACTGATGTAAATGTGGGCTAAAGACACATTAGGCTTTTTTCTTTTTTATTAACTATCTTGATGAATTTTCTTGGTACAAAAAGGTGCAACTATGTAAAAAGTAACAGTGATCTAGACTTGACTTGGTGGTCTCGTGAAGGTGTTGAGTGGGGATTTGGGAGGCTGAAACTCAACTTCAAGCTCTGCCAGAGATTCCTGATTGACTGTGGCCAAACTCCACTAGGTCTTGCTGCTCTCTGTATCTGCACGTGGGACAGTGATGGAGAGGCTGCTGCTTCCCTTCAGCCTTGGTTATTTACTGATCATTTACCTTTCTATGTTTTACTCACAGAAATTAAGGCATCTTTACCACATTAAAATGTGTTTATTCTCTGAAACACTTACATGAATATGTTCAGAAATTCTAAGCCCAAATAGCAGAGAAGAGGATGTTCAAAATGACAGCTACTGCATCTGTGTGTATTGAAGAACCTCACACACATCAAAAAAAAAAAAAAAAAAGAAAAAAAGAGAGAGAGTTGGATTTACACAGCTTTTAAAGTAGAGTTTCACAGCAAATAATTTTGCAATATGGAGTTTGAACCTATTTGGGAGCTTATGATCAGACATAAGTCTTTATTCATTTAATTTGTGACACAATGCACGCACCCCTGGCTCTTACAGCTCTGCTGTTTTCAGCAGGAGAACGTTGTCTTTCAACATTACTCGACAGAATACAGCCTGTAGGGCAGAGGAATTTTAAAGGGCTAAGACTTTGCTTTTAAATTTTCTTTTTCTCCTGTCATTTCATGTGCTGCTCTAGGTTTGCTGCTGATCATCTATTCACAATGTAAAAGGAAACCCAGCCCTTTGACTGAATGATTTTACTTTGGCAAAAGACCTGCTTTTCCCTTCATTTATTTCCCCCCAATAGCAGAAGTTGTTTCTAATCTTGAGATACAAAGCCATGAACAACATTAAAAGGAAACATAAAACTGCTTCCATAAAACGTTATTATACCATCCCTATGAACCATATTCAGCAGGAAAGGATATATAAGGTTACAGCACCAATTAGCTGTTTGATGTTTCCTTTACAGTCTCGGTTACTTTCAGACAGGTCAATCTCCATCTCAAAGGATCCATGAATCTTGCATCCTTACCTCCTGAGTCTCAGCACGCAGAAGGTGAAGTGATGGCTTTATTAGCAGTGTAAATAAGAAGCAACCTGATTAAAAGTGCTTACATGCACAAGTCCCATTCAGGTCCACTGGATAGATAATGACAGTAGTAAGTGTGATGCAGGTCTCTGTAAATTACCATGCAAAATCCAATATTGATTCAAGGTGGGATCCCACCTATGTGGGATGAGTGATTGGTGTGATTCACATCCAATCCACTGAGCATCCATTGCATGGCTGATAATTATTAATATCTATAGTAATATGTTCATAAAGATATGAGCCGGAATGGAAAGAAATGGCCACAATCATGATCGAAATGGGATGGGGCATCCTCTAGAGCTGCTGATCCTGCTCTGCCACTCAGTGGATGCAGGACCCCTCTCTACAAGCAGGGAGCTCAGCAGCTTTCCCTTCTTGCTAAGTACTACGGCAACTACACAGGAAAAAATACAGGAACAGTGATTTTTTTTAACTTTCTCTTGAAAATGGCTCACTTTTTCTGGCTATGCTTCATGGAACTGTTCCCTACTTCCTACATAAAATATAGCTGAAATAATATTGGAGTAACTGAATATATATATACAATTGAAATAATAATTGATACTGTCACAGCTTCTTCATTCCAGCTTCCCAACCTGATAGCATACAAACACTTCTGCAATCCAGGAACAACCCCCGCCACGTAAACAGTATGTTAACAGGTCTTCACACAACAGCTGCCTCTGAGGAAGGTTATAACAATGACTAAGTGATGCCTTTTTGGCTGTACTAATAAAATTATGTTCTTTATGCAACAAATACACTTAGCTCTTACAGAGCTACAGTCTAACATTCTTACAAACCATTGGGGTCTAAAGGTCCAGTGGTTAAGGATAATTAGTTTGAGAAGCATTTCATACACGTTATTTGTAAGGGATTTTGGTGTGCCGTATGGATTAATAGAGATTGCCATTTAAATTCTTCTGTTTTATATTCATTGCTTTATTACTCATAAAAATGCAAAAGAAAATGTTAATGACGATTACACCAAAGACTAATAAGTTAAAGCCTTAGGTTATACTTTGCATTTCTAAAGATATAAATGCAATCACTTAATAATTATGCATATTTTTAACTATTGAGTTATTATTTCTCTATATACTTGTAGTTAGCCTAATTAATTTTAAGCTCCTGTTTATATGTTTTATACATGCAATTAATTTCCAACTTTTTTTTTTAGCCCCTTGCATGAGGGCATTAACTATTATAAAGGCAATCAAAACTAAGAATTATTCACCCTGGAACAATACAATAAATATTACCTGCAATGGTGTAAAACTGACACTGTTGTCCTGCAGTGCTTGTAAACAGAAAACTGTCTCATGGAATTAAATGGACTGTTCTTATTAACAATATTGGGATCTTAGTATTTCTGTGAGAAAACTTGTCTGGAAGAAACAAAAACTATGGGTTTTAATGCAAAATCAGCTTATTTTGTCATCACCGATTTATTTTGGTTTTAATGAATTTCTATTAAATTTCTAAATCTAATAGAATTTCTATTTTTGAAAAATTGCTTTATTCATTCTAATTTGCTTTTTTAAGCTGATGAGTTAATTCTTGCTTTTATAACAATGCTTGTGATGGCTCACACCAGAGAAGACACTTGAGGTGCTCAGATGAAATACTGCATCTTTTTTTACAGAAAACTTCATACTTAAAGCTTCATGGGGTAGGACACAACCATGCAGGCAGGCAAGCTGAGTGCCACGGGAATAGAAAGAAGACCTTCAGGGCTGATGGTGTATAAAACGCCCTGGTGAATCCTTCCTTGCAGCTAAGGTGCGCCAGGAAGAGGATGAGCTTTCCAAGGAGTGACCTGCCACCCTGCCCATCAATGTGGGAGCACCGTGAGATGAAGCATTTTTGTGTTTTCTCCCAGGCTGCCCTTGAGGAACTGCCTCTGAATGAGCCCACAAAACAATTCATTTTCCTCCTTTAAAATTCTCTTCAAAATAGTCCTGTAGGAAAGTTGGAGCCAGGCTGTTGGGGTGCCGGCGCAGCTATGGCCGTGTCACCTGCAAACTCTGCATGACAGATTGTGCTCTAGCATCTGTCTCGCTGCATCCATCAGTCATCTTTTATTTCATACTTTTATTACATGATCACCAAAGCATGTCCTGTGGCCTTGTGCTGTACCCAAGGACAGTTGGGTCCTGATCCGCGGTGACCCTTCCACAGCATGCTGCATTAGCAGCACGGGCTATTTCTGAACACATCTTGACATCATAAAGGAAACAAGGATGTTTCTGGCAATATTTGGTATCAATGTTAAAATGCAAAGGCTGTAAATCTTCTGTGAACTCAGCACCTGATTATGCACCTTTACATGGTGACTAGGCTGAATAACAGGCAAAACAACCAAGTTTTGAGCCATGCAGGAGACCTCTACCAAACTGACAGATACCCTCAGAGTACCGCTGCAGGGAACTATACCTTGATTATTGTACTGGTATTTTCCTCTTATATTTTTACATCTTGTTCAATTGTCAGCAAGGCAGGACTGAGGATTTAAACCTGATTTTGGCAAGTTGGAGACCTTCTGGGCTAATTATCTATTTGCAGGGGCCCAGAGCCAATGGCACATGAGTCTATGGCTACATACATCGGAGACAGAAAGAAAGAAAGAAAGAGAGAAAGAAAGAGAGAAAGAGAGAAAGAGAGAAAAAAAGAAAGAGAGAAAGAAAGAAAGAAAGAAAGAAAGAAAGAAAGAGAAAGAAAGAAAGAGAAAGAAAAGCTTTAAAATGTGCTTAGCTGATGTTCCCCATCTATAAACTATTTTTTTCTAGTACATCTCCAATAACAATTTGCAATTGGTTTAAACACATACCTTGTACAGTTAAGTGCACCTGCATCGTTCTAGGAGTGTGTTGAGTTTGCACAGAACAAGTGTATGGACCGTCATCTGTCACGTCTACATCCTGTATCTGCAGGCTATATTCTCTTCTATTTGCTGTTGCAATTGAAACTCGAGGATCTACTGACCACTTATCACTTCCAGCAAAAATAATACTTGACCGATTCAGCCAGGCACCTTTTGAAGCTCCATCTTCCAAGTAACACCTGGGAGAAAAGGTGAAACTGTAAGTATGAAAACATAGGAGCTTTTAAATACCATTAACTTGCTATTGATTTTTAGACTGAATACAGCTATAATATATTAGAGTTGAACCTCAAAACATGGGTCCTTTGTTAATTCACAAATCATCATAAAACCAAAAGCCTATCTTACAAACACACGATAAACATAAATATATTTTTCTGCTATGTTCTTCTTTTCTGATTTTCTTGCTGTGACTGTTCAGTGGAGCAGTTATTTCTGAACTGGACTCAATGACTTCATCAGAGCAGCCCTTTCTGCTCCAGTTTCAGCCTGTAAGGATCAGGAGTAGGCACATGTGCCTGTGCAAAATTATTGTCCTTTTCCTAAGACACCATAAACTTCTGCTTGCTTAGGTAAGGAACTAAGAGTCCTTTTCCACCAAAAAATATAATGACATCTTAGAATCCAAAGCAATATTTTTTTCTTTTCAAAAGGTTATTAGATTTGTCATTGCTAATCATATTCAAGACATCTTGTTTAAAGCAAACATACATTCAATTAGCATGGATTTCCCTGCTGACAACATCAATGAAATATAAAGCATAGATCTACTAAATATTTTTTAAAACATCTTTGGTATGGTAGTGACTCAAGTAAATGTGATTTGTTTATTATGCCATACTTTAGCTTTTTTACAATTATTATTAGAGCAATAACTAAAAATAGTGCTCTTCAGGTTATAATAGTCACCTTAATTGGATCTCGGTGAATAGCAGCACCCCTACAGTCAGAAGCAGATGTACCGCAGACAGATTCCTTCCCTTCTAAATTGTAGTTCAAAAATATTCCTCCATAAAGTAAAGACTTTGTTTTGTTTTTTTTTTTTTTTTAAATGAGTAAGAAGTACAGCTGGAGAATGAAAACACGTATATCTGAAGAGTTTGACAGAATTTCTTCACAACATCTTGGGGGTTTGAACATGGCACCGGAGATTGCAAGGGAATTGCAAGCTGAACACACCAGAGTAGGTACTGCAAACTGTCTGAAACTAATCAGTTGAGAAATATAAAGAACAAGGTATATTGCAAAATCTAATTTGTAGTCTGTTTCACCATCTGTAGATTCAAAACACAGTCGGAGTATTAAAGGTCAATGTTAATTGAAAAATTTTTCTGTAGATATGCAACAAAAAAAAAGCCACTCAGCCGTAACAGAAGTATAACCTTCTACTGAGGTAATTAGGCATTGCAATGTGCTGCTGTTGTCAATATTTTGTATTGCGTATTAGGAAACATTTGTAATTTGTCTCTAAAATAGCTTTCCATCTTAAGTTGCTCACTTGCACGCTGGGATGAAGAGAACTGCACTTGCACTGTGAAGGATACTATTAAATGTCACTGACAAGTCCTAAGAATAGCACGGCATCAAGTGCAATTACTAAAACTTTGTGAAAAAAGTGGTAAGAAGCTGGTGAATAACGCTGACAATACTTCTTAGCACAATTAAGTAAATAAGAAGGAAAGCAGATGTTTGTTGGGGCAGGATCCTCGCAGAGGTGAGCTGGCACTGGTGTGAGAGTGTGGTGGTCCTGAAGCTTGGACGGGCAGAGCGATGGCTGGGGGGAACAGGGTGATGCCGGAGGATGCAAAGCTGTACTGGAACTGAGCATGTCGCTGGTAGAGCTAAAGGAGTGGCCACTCAGTGGCACGCAGGCTGGTAGGATAAAAATGGTCCCAGGAGATGCTCTAATTTTTAAGGCAACTGATGGCTTCAGAGTAGCCTTCAAACATTTCTGTCATCTGGCAAGAGGGGAGTGACACTGGGGTCAGGTGGGAGAGCAGGAGAGAGAAAGGACACTAAACTCCTCAATCCCATGGGCATTTTGACTGCGTGGTCAACTGATGCTTGGACGATGCAGTCTATATTCTACTTTGCAGTGTTTGACAGTGAAAGCAATCCCTAGGCAAGGCAGCTTAGGGATGCTCTCTTGAACTTCAGTCAGAATGATGATTTTTGTGAGCAGCCAGGCAAAGACATGAAAGAGCAGCAAGTGAGGAAAGAAAACATAATGATGGGAAAAAAAACAGTAAACACCAGCAGAGCACAGGACTGTGTGAAGTATGAGAATACAAGGAAAATACAAACACTGGAGATACTTCAAGTACCATCTTCCCATAGACAAGGAAATGTTTGTCATAAAAACAGGAGGATGGGAGACAGGAGATGAGACCTGAGCAAAAGAAAATGGTGATAGCTTGGGTAAAGAGCATGGGAAAATAGGGCTGGGAGAATGGTGTCCAGGAGGAACAGCCAGCAAGGAGAGTCCCTCTTGATGGCTAAGAAGTGAGGGGATAAAAGGACAGAGAGAGCACACAGAAGGAACTTTATTTCTATGAGCTGATGAAAAAGACTGAGCCTGTCTGCAGTGAGGTTAAGGATATTTAACTATGGCTCAAAAACTAAATGAGCACTATACTCCAGTTTTCCATAAAGAAGGTGACATCCAGCATGCAGGAAAAGGCAGAGCAGCTAATGGAGTCAAGGGCGGAGAAAAACCTTAATGGAGTCAAGTCTGAGAGCATGAAACTGCAAATCCAGGAGCATGTGGGGTTTTTTTAAAACAATCTGAAAGTGATGCTATGTGACTGCGAAATCATAAATTTATTATCTACATTTAAGGAAATAAGGAGAGTGAATCAGGCAAATTTTAGGCTAACCACCATGCCCACAATAGAATTTAAGGCTTTAAAACAACTTTAAAAGTTGAAGGAAGGTAATACCAAGTGCAACAGACTAATGGGACATTTTTATTTGATAAAGAGGTTTTTTACATGAAGGAACTCCAACAGAAGAAGAGAATGCAATAGATCTCATCTCTTTGATAAAGCATTAAAATAGCACAACTATGGAAACTGTTAGGTGGGAGAAAATAGTGATTTTGTAGCTTAAGCATATGGCAGTATTGTTTAAGGGGAAAAATTACATTCCCTTTAGGAATAAGAAACTACAAGCACCAGGCTGAAATTCTTCAGAAATGGATCATGAAAATAACCATTCATTTAATTAATGATCTCAACATGAAATCTGAAAGGTTCTGAGAGAAGCTGCATATGATACGGGATAAAAAATCACAGTTTATATAGCAGAGAATTGGGATGTCATGGGGAAGTATCACTTTGAGGATGGAGAGAGCAGCAGATCTCTGTGAATCCCTGCAGGAGGAGTTTTGTAGGGTCTGGTCCCATTCGGAGAAGGCAAGGAGCCACTTTCAAAGTCTTATGAACATTTTCAAATTGATTCTAATGAACAGAAGACTGGGGAGAAGCAGAGAAACCTCAGATTCACTGATGTTTTTCTACAATGCATTTCTTTTCTACTGGTATTTCTGCAGCAGCTGGATATAGTCAGTTATAAATGAGTATTTTTGAAGGTAGCCTGTAGTTTCAGTAACCGTTTACCAGTTTACTTAACTCCCTTGTTGTTCATACATATGCACACATCCAAAAACATGCAAGAAATCATTAGCACTACGGCTTCTTCCCAAAAGAGAGAAAACCAGCCTCCTCCTTTCCCGGCACACAAAACCAGCCTTGCCTTACAAATTCCCTGCTCTCTGTGCAGCTTGTAAGAAAAAAATTAGCTGTGCTTAAAAAAAAAAAAAAAAAGAGAGATAATAGAAGTTAAAATTTTTGGTTATTGATTAAAGACAAAAGTGGAATTCTCATCTGATGCAAAATGAACCACCTGAAAACCATGCTGAGAAAGGCAGTGCTCGGGGCTGCTGTTGTGGCAGCTCCAAAGCCTCCGCATGGTGCCTGCTCTGAAAGCGCCAAAGGTTCCTGAAAACTTCTTATATAAACACAGCCCTTTGGATATCAAGAGAGAAAAGGCGAGATACAACAGTACAGAAAGGAACATAAGACGTCTTGCTGTTGTACTTGATACACAAAGGTATTTTCTTAAAATAACTTTCTAAAACAAATAAGAAATTTTGCTTTATTAATTTCTAGGTGCATGGGTATCATGGATATTGGTGAAAACGTGCTAAAATCAACTTTCTTTTTTACCCCACTAATTAACAAAAAGTATGCAGTATACAACGGCCATATAAAACATGAAAACCAAGGACTAAAAGTGGAACAGATTTTTATTTGTTCAGGGAAATTTTCAAGTTTGATGAAAACAAAATCACAAAAGGTATTTCTGAAAATGTAACTAGGAGAAAACATTTCAGTTTTTTGTTCAGACCTTGACTAAGCATGTTGTATTGTGGAATAATGTTGGCTTCAAACTAAAAATAATATTCCAAATAATGTTCTTTGCTAACAGGTTAAATATTTTACCTCAGGCAAGCTCCTTCAATACCCCAAAGTAGTCTTTTGTCTACATTTATTCAAAAGCCATGCAAGTTCCCTAACACTGTGGGAGTGAACTGATTTGAAAATGTTGCAGAATTTGGCTGAAATATTTTGCACACGGTAACCTTCAAATTAAATAGCACCCAACATGCTGTATTTTCCCACTATGCATGCGAGATGCAATGGATAAAGTGCATATTTACTCTATGGAAGAAGCAATCAAATGGTTCATCTCAGAAATGTTTTCTAATCTAACAAATTTAATCCCTTTCTGTTTGCAAATCACTTCTCATTTCTGAAAATGCAGTTATTGCTTAAAAGTATTCTGCAGGCAACTTGGACTACATATTCACCCACATGTGTTCATGGCCATTGGAGGCAATGATTCTGCACTGTAGTTATTGCAGAGGAACAGAAATAAGGACAAATAAGGATTTTTTCCCCTTTAAATGAAGGGTTGGTCTTTTTTTTTCCCCCATACCTTTATAATTTTCAGTGAAAGAGCAGTCTTTCCACGTATGTTTTGTGTGACACAACCAACTGATTTTGTATGGATGAACATTTGCAAAGAATAAACAATGGTAACAAAAATACCGACCTCAAGCAAGCCCATGGGATCCAACCAGTGCGCACGGACTTTGCAATAACACAACTGACCTTGTACACAACCTCTGCATTTCTCCCTACAATTGTATTTCTCACATACTTGATCTCTGGATGCACTTCTTCCTTTTAACTAAGAACGGTATTTTAACATTAGTTTTTAAGCTGCATATAATAAATGATAACTCCGTATTATTTTCATTGCATGAAAATGAACATATCTGGAAACACATTTTGACTGAAACCCTGCAACGGTTCAGCTCCTACAAGAAGACAAATTGCCTTGCTGCATGTGCACGCTCTCCCCGTCCACACCCCTCTCCAGGCCACTGTGCTGGCAATGATCGGAGCACGCTCAGCAACAACCCAGGTATCTCATGAGTGAGGACTAGGAAGGAAAGGCAGCTATGAAGAGACAAGAGCTCACAAAGGAAACCAATGAGAACTACCAGGAACCCAGCTGAACAGGTCTGCATGCCCTGGCTGCCCCTTGCCATGCATGTGCCAGGGTGCAGCTCAGCCGGGCGGTGCAATGCCCACGCTCTGCACCTGGTATTCACGTGCACAGGACAATGCTAACCAAAGTCTTCCATTAAAACCCCTATTTCCTTAAGACTGCAGCAGTCTACTTGAGCAAAATATGTTACAAATCCTAAAACAGGAGTCGCCAAGCTAAGTTTTACTAAAAACTTAAAATTTCGGTTTGCACTCTGGAACGATTTGCCCATTAAGTCTTCCGAACATTTCAGGGAACTTAAACAGAAGTTTTCAGCAAACCTGAGAAGTGAATTTGAGCAGAGTTTTGATTTCACGTGAACCTATGAAGAGCTGGCAGCTTTCCACTGCAGTTCCCTCAGGATGAGTCTGAACCTCAAGCTAAGAGCCCAACTCTTCTTCAACTTCTCCTAGTTTTAAGTGCCATAAATACATTGAATAATGATGCCAGATCAATGCACAGTTCTAGATCAGCACACACAAAACTCTTTGGGATCACATTACTGAAGGTGCACAGTTGCTCCTGCCAGAGGTCAGCACCATGACTGCAGGAGCTGTGGTCGATCACCACTGATCACTGGTGAACAATTCAAGCCAAAGCATGCTATTGTTTAATAAAGTCCAACAATAAAACATTTCTCACAGCAATGTATGGGAAGTAATATATTGAAAAGATGACAACTAGTAGAAACTGCAAATATTAGTGGTCTTCCCTCTCTTCCCCCTTTCCTCTCTTTCCTTAAATTTTATTTATTTTTAAACTTCCTGTGCATCATGGCAGCATTTTCTGCAATGTAATTTTTAAAATCTATGCATAGGACCAATTATTTTTAGAAGTTAATAATAACACTGTAGCACAATTAAAGAAAGCATAATAATCATTAAATAAAAGCAACTTTTGCTCTTTTTACCTTTACATTGCTTGGAAAAGTATTGATTAAACTATGGCTGACGTCAGAAGATAATTCTTCTATTTTTAAACTTGCAAGATTGGAAAAAACAGCAATTTATTTTTTAACTGATGATTGTAATCAGAAATTCTCTACTCAACAAGCATAAAAAATAGATTTTAATGTTAACAGTCATACGGCTGAAGGTATTTTATTATTTTTCTGATCATTATTAATGCGGATGATCTTCTGTAATTTGTAAGTACAGAAAAATATAGTCTCACCCAGCTTCCTTAAAGTTTTTAATCCTCTCTTTATGGTACCTTCCACTTTCCTAGCTCACTAGTGTATTATTTCCCCATAATTAAAACATAGACCTATTAATCTTTGTAAAAAACAGTTCTTTTCAGTTGCTTAATTAAAACTGCACATGGTCTCTTTTTACAAGAGCCCTCGTAGTGCACCCAGGGTTGCATCTCCCACCTCACTGGCCCTGAAACAAACTGCATGGGGATTGCACACAAAGCTTTCCCATGTTCCATACATCACATGAATGTTTGACATACGTCTATCTCCAAACAGCCTTCAATCCACTCTCTGGGGTTACATCTGGATAGCACTTGTGCAGTACTTAAAACGAAAAAAATCTTCATTCAAGTCGGACCAAAAGCTACCATTATCCTTACCTCTTGTGCAACTACTTACTTGATTAAAATTACAAAGCTAAAAGGATAAGTAAGTTAAAAACTGTCTTATAAATCTGTAGGTAAATTCAACCCATGCAACCCTTTAAATACACCCCATGGGCCTCCATTTAGTGCTCGCACCTCATCCGTTTCTGCTCTGCTCCCTCCCCAAGTGGGACCATGGGAGGTGAGCACGAGGAGCTGTGGGAAAGTTGGCTGGCTGGGAAATGCCACCCGGGGCTATTGCACTGCCCAGCTGCAGAGTGATTCAAAACACATCTCTGACTTGGAGGAGACACCAAGTGACATACTGTGAGATGCTTCCCCCATAAAACACATCCCCTAAATGGTAAGACACATATTCCAGGTCAGAACATGACTCATTTCTGTGTAGGCTGTGTCTCTAAAACCAGTAATCCTGTTGCAGTTCAGGTTAAAAGTTCCATCTCATTTACAGGAAGTCCTGGAATCCTTTCTTCTCCCTGAAAACCTAGAAGAAACTGACTTGAAAATTTTTACGGTTTTATATAACTGGTGCAATGGGTGCTGGAGGAGCTGACTGTAACACCCACAAGGGATGACAGCATCCCTTTTCCATCACCCTGCAGTGGGTGAGTGTTCACCAAAGCAGATGTGAAGCACTTAACAGAGTTGTTATTGCTTACTACAGCATCTTTTTTCCAGTGAAATTGGTTTTGGCATTGAGTTATAGCCACTTTCCTCAGAACACAGAAAACCTTTGCAAAAAGCAGTGTTGCTAAAATTCTTCTGCTTTAAAGAAGATTGGCTTTGAGCTAAGCGGCAAGGGGAGAGAGAAACACAAGGGTCAGGTGCAGCCTAGAAAAACACCCAGAAGCTCAGAACACAAAATGATACATCCAAGTTCCAGAACCAGAAAATCACACCAGAAACCTGCTAAGAGCTTTTGCAAAGTCCTTTTACTGGTGATCTGATAAATGTCTTCTCCAGGTTCTCAATGGATTCTAACAAACAACATCCTAAAATTTTGTTACACTAAGGAAACTTCTCTGAACAATAAAAATAACTCAGGTGCAATTACATGTGAACCTTTTACTTTTGTGATCAAAATCAGTTTTCTCATGACTACTATAGCTTAAAGCATGGAATTCTGCATAAAAAAAAAAAAACCTGCACAGCTGCTCATTATAATCACAGCTTTTAAAAAATTTTATTTACAGAACAGTCTCAGTCCCTCAGGGAGCTGATGCATTGATGGCCAGTGCATGCCAAGCCCTGGCTGCCTCTGTGCCCAAAGCTCGAGATTCCCCCCTGCAGCTGCACCCAACAGCGCGTGTGCCGGCACAAGCTCAGTGCATCCAGAGTGTAAAGATGCAGCAGCCCCAATTTCACCATTTTCTCAGGGAGTTAACCTGCACTACCCGTTGCCTGGCCTGGAAGAGTGAACACAAGGACTGGGAGGTCACCTGGGGAGAAGATTTGGCCAGTGCTCAGCTGCAACTGCTGGAGCTAAATTATCTCTGAAGTGTAGCAAGCATTAAATATTACCGAGGAATTGCACCCAGGAAGCAAGGCATACAGGACATTAATAACAAGAAAGACTTAACAGAGTTTAAAAATCTTAATCTTAGGAAGACTTCCCCCCCCCTTCCCCGAAAAGCAATACTTTATTTATGAAACATGCAAACGTTAAATTATCCTGCAGAGGGAGACTGTTCTGTTGTGAATGGGACAGAAAGCTGCACAGACAGTTTCTGGGAAGTCTGATAAACAGGAGTTATGTAAAAGAGGGGAGACAGACGAGCAGTTGTTTTAAAACAGGGTTTAAAATCAGAACCCCAAAACTCTGTCTCACAGCAGCCAAAACAGACATAAAATAAATAACTGGCTTTGCTTTGCCTGGCATCTCCATTGTATGTCGAAGTCCTTAGAGCTACCTTTAAAAATGCTTTCTGCTTAAAGAATGACAGCAGCACTCAGACGAGATGTGATGAAGTTTCTTTATATGAATGTGCACCTTTCCAGCACCAACTCACCCCCAGGTGCTGAGCCGCCTGCCCTTTCCTGCTCACAGCAAATATCAAAGCCACTGCAAATTCTTGTGTGCTGCATTTCTGAAACAGCACCAGACAAGTCGGGATTAAAGAAAAGTGGTGCTAATGGATCGAATATAGATTTCAGTTTCTTTCTCTCTATGCAGCCACCAGTTGACAGCAAACATTCGTGAACTTTGCAGCATTTAATGTAGGTCCTGCAAACACTGCAAACTCTGCTTTGTTCCCCTACGACCCTCCCTTCCCCTCAGCATCCTGTCTCCTCTCCACACGTGCCTTGGCCCCACCATGCCACCATGTCCACCACAGCTTCTACTCCCACCACCTCGTCATCTGCCTGGCTGCCAAACCCTTTCTTCTTCCTCCCACCCTGGTACCAGCTATCCTTCTCCGCAACCAGCAAGTCCCAACATCCCTGTTGTTCTTTGTCTTTTCATGCCAGTGGCAGAAGGAGCTCTGATTATACATTGAAGTGTTAACATGCACAAATGAGCCTTTTTCCTTTGATCTTTGCTCTGCGTGCGTCCTGCTTTTTAAGCACCATAAACCGTAGTTGGTACCAAATCCTTTTTTAGAGTAAGTTTTCTCTTCAGGTTCAAAAGATGCAACATGTCTCCTCTACAGAGGATGAAGAGTCTCCAAAGCCAGTCTCCCTCCAAGCATCAGGAAGGAGATGCCACAGGAGACCTGTCCCTCCACAGCTGCTCCGAAGGGGAAAGCCACCCAGGGGGCATCCCTCCAGGAAAACCTTCCTTGCTCTTATCAGCACAGTGTGGGGAGTGACCAAGTCTCCAGCCTCGCCTTGTCCCTCCCACAGTCTCTGCTCCAAGGCATCTTTGGGCAAATAGCAGACTAATCTGTTGCCCTGACAGCAAAGGAGCTAACGGTGTCATAGCAGCTCCTCCCCTTCCAAGCTGAACAGACTAGACACGCCTGAGACATTTTACCCAGTGTTTGCAGTCAAATAATTCATTTAGCACCATATCAATACACTTATTCATAATTACCTCCTTTAAATAAAGACATCCTTCCAAACCTACTACCCTCTATTTTCTGCTATTCTCAGCAGTCCATTACATTGCTTTCTAAAATAGCAGCTCAGAACTGGAGATCTGTAAACTTAGGGAGAAACCAAGATAATTCTTTAAATATTTGCTGACCCGTGGACTTTTCCAAAAGGACCAGATAATAGTATGAGCTTTTTATCTGGCAAACTGCCTGAAATAAATGGGGATATGTGCTACCTGAATTTTCATGAGTAATTAGCATAATTAACCTCCCTGCTCTGCTCCTATGCCACTTCCACTGCTCCAGAGAATCGACGTATAGTTTATTAACCATGAGAACTCATCAGATTTTCTGCTCTATAGCTGGCCATGACAAAGTTACCAGGTACCTGGCAGTCTGCAGATGAAACAAAAGACAAGGCAGAGAGAGAAAGCAGGACAAAACGACTGGGAGAATATATCTTCTTCATTCAAAGCAGAATATATCTTCTTCATTACACATCTCCAGCTTCTTGATTGTATAAACTTCTCTGTCTTGAGATGCTTTAAGATATTCTAGGAAATCTCTCTGCAGATAAAGCATGGATTAATCCCGAAATCTAAAACATTTTAAATGGAAAATCAGTAGAATACTAGTAATTAATAGCAAAAGTGTTTACTCTTCTACGAGATTGTAAATGCAATTTGCTCTACAGCTGATGTTATTTGAATTTTAATCTCTATGGGTTTCAACATCAATACCTGCCAATCCATCCAAGCCAGGCGAAAGACCACCTTCACAGAGGTTTCCTCGCCTCTAACATTCATCATAACCACCAGCCATGACCGTAATGTGTATCTCCCTCCTGCCACAAAGAAGCGGCTTTTTTCCATGGCAAGGGCAAAGAAACTGTTAGTATCACAACTGCAATAAATTCATTTGTTGTTTTTGTTTATACGAAAATATTCCCACCCTTTTTCACAGATATATTTTCATATTAAAATGAACAAAACAGTATAGTCTAAAGCTAAGAATTATTAGTTATTAATAATAATGTTATTATTATTTCATGGAAGCACATAATATCTTCTCTTTGAAGGCTCAGAAACAATATCACACAATATTACTGGTTCTGATAGTCTTGGTTTCATTTTCAGAGAGTAACTCTGAGATAATCATATTATTTGAAATATTAAAAAGGAGCTGGCTGCTGCACTTGATATTTATTAATTCCTAAAGATTTATGATATAGAAACACTGACTTCCAGAAATTATGAAGAAGAAATTGCCAATGCAGAAAAGTCAGGAAACAATTCACTGCATGGTTTTGTCTTTATTATTTTGCACATTTCCTAAGGGAGAGAGGTCTTTGAAAATTCGAGGCCAATCATGTTTATTTTATAGGAATAGATAAGTCAGCTGTTTCTTCTGATGGTGAAAGGTAACCCAGATGGCAATTTTTTTCCCCCTGCTTTTTTGCCACATGACACTGAAACACAAATTAAAGGAATAAAAAGGAACATAAGCTCTGAGACCATAGCAAGGCAAAGGATCATGTCTAGAGAATGAGAAAACATCGAGTCCATGAACATACTGTGTTACTTTCCAAATTTTCAATATCACAGCATGTTATTGAAGGATTTTAGCATCCAGAAATATATAACTGAATTAAAACAGCCATGATACTAATTAACTGCATTTACTTCAGTTTCAGAACAGTTACATTAGTCTTTATTTTTAATGCTAAAATGAAACAAAGGTTTCTTCACTGACACAATAAGCTCTGACAAAAAAATGAGGGCTTACAACAGGAAACTATTACAGTAACACACACTCAGGATAAAATAATGAGTGTCGGATGGCTGTTATACTCAACAGCCACATAAATGCCGTAATTTGATAATGAATACAGCATCATGGTGATGCGGGGCTTACACCAGATGCAGCACATTACAGGAAAGAGTGAAACAGGCTTGCGAGCAACGGACATCACCTGCGCCCAGGGAGCAGAGAGCAGTCCCTACCAGCTTCGTCTAAGAGAAAACTGGCGAATCACCACACTGAATGCAAATATCTGCCCAAGTTTGAGCTCCCAGCCCAGGAGAAGGACCCGGGGTGGCCAGGTGGCCCCTCAGGAGGTCCTCAGGAGACAGGCGTGTGGCTCCCACGTGCACAGACCTCCTTCATATAAACTTGCTCTGCTTGCATTTCTGCACTTGCAGCCGTAATGTTTTAGAAGACTAAACAAAAAGGCAGGTGTGATAGGGACAAAGGGCAAATGCTATTTATCAGTCATTTAAAACATGTGATAAAAGAAAAATGTAGGAAAACCCCCAAATCTGTGCTCTGTTGGGTGATTCTCCACATTACGCTGCCCAGAGACTCCATTATCAGCAGCTTGACAAGGGGTGAGAGATTCCCTTCCACTGGCGAGGAGGCTGTCCTGGCTTCCTTGGCTGCCTCAACTGTTTCTCCCGATACTGCAGTCTCCCTTCTGCTGCCAGGTTGGCCACTAGGACCATGCAGTACGGTGAACCTGCTAACTACCGCATTGCCTCCTAACATCAGGAAATTTTATGATGTCTGCCTGCGGAATCAATGCAACGGTGAGGTCCTCTCTACCTGCTCAGCTGTGAAGTATAAAATGCATCAAACACAGTGAGAAAAAAATGTCTACATGCAAAAGCATGGGTGCTCCTGCTCCACAGCAGAGCTGTGATAACTTCACCTCTCCCTTCTCCAGGCAGATCAGTGACACAGGGATTTCTTAATATTCAGGTTTTATGTTTCACATGTTCTTCCTGGATAGGCTTTTTTCACTAACAAGGCAAAATGAAAAAACATTCTTTCCAAGTGAAAACAAGTTGGATTTTAAGATTTCCTTATAATGACATCTACACTATGAGTAGATAGGACACACAAGGCGGGAGATAATTGTGTGCTGTGTCATGTCCTTTATTGGATCAGTATTGAGCCAGGAGTCTTCTCTAAGAAGGCAATACCAACCCTGCAACACAATTCTCTCCAGGTTGGTTTAAGTAAAATAATAGACTTAATGACAGTAGCAAAGCTACCTAGAGAGGTGTAATTCATCATGGAGTGTTTCATGCCATTATCTTAAAAACATACAGTGTAGTAATCACTTGAAGTAGTGATAACACATAATTGTATGCTTCTCATAAATTATAGGTGAATGGGAGTTTCAGCTAATGAGTGCCAAATAGCAGCTCAGGAACTGTAGTGATTACAGAAGATGTTGTGATGAATGCATTTATTATTGGGGTATTACAAATCTTTTTATAGCAGAGATGGCAAGTTTATAAATAAATAACCAGCCACAGAGGTACCTGCACGTCTAACCAAGACAACTAAGTTATTAGCCTGCAGTTTAACCAGCCTCTTATATAAAAACGTCTTAAAGCTTGGTGAAAACAAAACAAAGCAAAATAAAGAAAACAAAAGTCCCACCCAAACATCTGCATCCATGGGTATCCACACACTGTTTTGCCACCACTTGCAAAAAATGCACTGTTGGAGTATTCTCAACAGAAAAACAAACTTTTGCATCATTTCTCATGGAAAAGCATCACACACACACAAAATAATTAAATGCAACAATGTTCCTTTACAGTATAAATAAGGTGCTGCCCAAAGTAAAGAGCTCCTTCTGTGTCACTGGTTAGGATTAGCCCTTGCAGCAGTGAGAGCTGGCAGCACGGCAGGGAGCAAATCTGGCAGAGACCATACAGCCCTGCAGTGAACCTGCCCTGTGCAGCACTGGGGAAGGGCTATGCTGTATTCATTGCAAAACCCAGCAAAACCCCATTCAAAATGCAATTTTGAATCTCTTTTTTTCTCTGCAACACTCATCATCAGAAAACGCTTTTATTTGACAATAAAAAATAGCAATATTCCTTTGTGGCTTCTCTCTCTGGGACAGGAGGACTGATGGCAGAGGAGCGAAGGTGGCACCGGCCGCACTGGGGGAAGCTCCCCGAGCCCTGTTTCTGGGACCTCGCCTCCTCCCACAGCCATCCAGCACAAACTAGTAAACACTGAGGATGAAGACATGGGTGGAGAAAGATCAAACCTCTACTTGCTGGTATGAATAAGCTTTTTCACTGATTGCAGTAGTTCCTGCAGTAGTCTCCTGTTCCCTGTGGAGAAGTATTTCATGAGCACCATCTCAAACTTTTCTGCCAGTGCAGCTTCTGCATAGAGCCCCATACATATAACTCGGTTTTATTTTGATTTGTTTTTCTTTGCACACTAAAGACAGGAGCAACTGTTAGCATTTCAGAGAAAGAAACTGCATGTAAAAAAACCAAGCAGAAACTAAGCAAAAATCAAACACTTTTATGAGACTTGAAATCACAAAGCAATTGCTCATGGGCCGATCCGCAGCCGCTTGAGGCTCAGGGCCGAGCTGCAGCATGCTCTGCACCCCGTGCACCCACTGGCCACCCCCTCTGCCCCAGGATGGTTGTGTCCTGGGGGTCACTGAGCAGCTGCCTCTGAACTCTTGCCCCGCCAATGCCGCTGAGAGTTTTGCACATTTTAATATCGATGTTATTCCCCTTTGGTCCTTGAGCTGCTAGCTCATACCCTGCCCAGGTCAGCAAATCAGTGCAATGGGTTAGTATTTCTGTGTTTGGAAGAATTTGAGTACTCCCTTTCTTTTTTAAATGAAGCAAATATGTTAAGACTTATAAAAAAAAAAATCTGAATGAAAATATTCTTGCATTCTGTAATGTATTTTGGCATTTTTACAAATAACACATTTCCTCACAACAATTTCTCTGCAGCCTGGCAGTGTGCTTTGTGTGTGCATCCTAGCCACTGTTGCTTTTTTCATCATGATGAAAATAAGCCAAAAGGCAGAGCAAGAGAAGCCTCCTATTTCTCTGAAGTTTCTGACATTAGCTTAGACGCAGGTTTAGTTCCTACTCCAAACTCAGAATGATCTATGACTGAGATCTCTGCTCTTGGTCAGGCAGAACAGAGATTATACGGAGGTGTACCACATTTCAGGTCAGTATGTAATACATTTAGGAAAGTGCAGCTGGTAGACAAGGCCATTTCAACAATTCCATATATGTGAAAATATTTGAGAAATTATCTTCATCCCACTGCAGAATGAAAATAAAATTTAAAAATCTCAAAGGCTTTCATGAAATAGAATTTTCCACCCAAACTAATAACTAAATAACTCAATTCAAATGACTTCTACTAGGGCTCATACATGATTTCATCTGTGCTTATCTCCTAGAACATTTAGTTTGCTGATATACTACTCTTTGGAATATTAGTAAAAAACAGAAAAAAAAAAAAAAGGTAAATTTAATTGTGCTGCAGTCCTTCACTATAATGAATCTTTCAGAAGAAATAAGAATGACCTCTTTATTTAAAAGAGGAAGAAAAGGTTATATATGGAGCTGTGCTAACTCATGTAAATACACGAACTTGGTGCACAGATGTCTTGGGTTGCAGTTGCCAGCAATAGCCACATTTTTGGATGAACCTCACAGCTGCTTACTCCATAGTACTACTACTAATACATTATTAATAATATTATTAAACATCTCCTTGGAGGGAGATCTCGGTGTGGTGCAGTCACTCTGGGACACCCCACCATCGCAGTGAGACCCCACCTGAGAGGGGTCACAGGAGGCTGACACTGTCCTTCCCATGCGATAACTTTTCCTCATGCTGCTTATACGGTGCTGGTGTAGCAAGAAAACAATCTATACCTTGGGAAAAGAACTCACAGCTCAGGAAACCCTTCTGCTGATGCTGGGCTATGTTTATCGCTTGAATGGACTGTAAAATCCATCCAGTCCCCACAGGAGCTTTCCAGGATCAAGATTTGCACATCTCCAGTGAAATGCAAAGGGGTTGCTCCACAGTGGCCCTCAGCTGTGCTATGCACTGCCATGCTGTGAAAACCTTCACATCTTATGCAATGCATTGATGTCTCAAGTATTTTGTAATAGCATCTAATGGAATAATTTTAAATAACCACTCCAAGGTGTCCTGCATTCGACAGGTTGCTCTTGGTGGTCCTGGTCTCTCTGCTTATACACTAGTAGCAATGGTGAAGCAAGGAAAAGGTAGATAAAGGATATACTTCACTACAGTGGCATTCCAAAGAATTTCATGAACTCATATCTCATATGATACATTCTGAATTTCCATCATTTGAAGGATACATCCTGGATCTAATGCCTTCCATATTACTCACATTTAAGTTTTAAATAAGTCTCGCCATGCACAATAATGGAAAAGATTCAGTTAGTGTTTGCTTTTAGAATGGCAAATTACAACAAAAAGGCTTTGAAATCACTGGAAGAAAATAACGCGACTGAGTTATTCGTTCATGTGGTGCTTAGTTTTCCAGTTTTTATAGAAGAAAACCATGTATAATCTGAAACAGTGTCTTCCTTAACTTAGTGGTGCAAAATGTCAGGACAATACTGTGTGCTTTAATTATCTCAGAAAAAGCAGCATTTTCTGTATCTTTGGGCTGAGACTGATAGATATGTTGCCATATGTACATGCATACCTGACCAACATGGACAGCAAAGCAAGACTAACAGCAATGTGAAGTTCTCCACTATCACAAAGTAAGACAATAAGAACTGGCCTATGGGTGTCTTTTAAACCAGACTGAGTTCAAGACACGAATGGGTTATTATAAATCTGAGGGGATGCCTTAAATATATTATACATCTTCAAATGTTGTGCCTAGACTTGTTATGTTTTGTCCCTGTACTGCTAATAGGATGAACATTTTTTTGAGCACCTTAGAAGCCTATTCTCATTTCTCCTGCTGTATTTCCACTTGACTCACTCATTGTGAAAAAAAATTTTACCGGAGGAATTCAGCTTTTTACAGAAGGCAGCCAAGGAAGTTGATTACTTAGCAAAACCGCCATCTCCACTCAACTGGTGCTCTTTATCTTCTCGCTGCAGACACTCACACGCTTGCCTCCCTAATCCAGTCTGAAGAATATGGCCCACGACCGTTAAGCATAGTTACTGTGGGATAATCACAGCTATTGATTCTGACATGCTGATTTTTCTGCAAAATGTCCCACTATCTTCCACTATATTGCGGAGCTGGTCCTAGAGCACATCCACTGAATGAGCACGTAGCCAGGTTTTTGTCTGCTCCTAATTGTTGCTGTGGATTCTTATTTATAACATAAAAAGAATCAAGTGGAGACTACCTCACATTTGACTAGCTTTGAGGAAAGGGGCACAAAACCCAGCTTGCCTATGTCTGCATACTCCATAGGCCTGCTCTGTCAGATACGTGTAGCTGGTACACACAGTAAATAATTACATTGCACTGACTGTATTCAAATCCCATCTTTGAAATGGCAATGCAATTTATAGCAAACGATTTTAGCAGATGTGAATGACAATTACTTTTAAATATGCAGTTGTTCACCTGGACTGCTCTAAACCAAAACCCTGACAAAGACTAGAGCAGGCACTATCACATCGGCACCATCTGGAGTTCCTGCATGTGGGAAAACCAGACTTACATTACTTTTCTGCTGAAGGGAAATAACAAAAGATGCAATCTTTCTTCCTGTCTTCCTAGGCTCCAGTTGACTTCAGCAAGGACAGGATTTCACCCCAGATCTACAACAACCTTGCTGACAGGGAGAGACAAACGCATCATTTGAACACTACACTGCCTGATGCCTACGTGCAGAATCAGGTCCTTGAATGGATGCCTGTCTTACAACACAGCCCCGAACCAGTTTAAATAGTAACTCTGTAAGTCATTTCATAGAACCACAGAACAGCCCACGTTGGAAGGGACCTCGAAAGAACAACTGGTCCAACCTTTTGTGAGAAAGGAAGCCTAGATGAGAAGTTTCAGTTTTCATTTCATTTCAAGGAAATTAACTACCCGTTATTGGGTGGAGAAAAAAGGCATTTCTCAGCAGAGGTTGTTTTCTGAAGAAATAAGTGATAGTGCACACAGAAGAAGGATGAATAACCTATCCAAACAAACATTCACTGACTACCTATATGCAACTATTTTTATAATTTGTCCCATTTGAATCTCTTCAGAGATGACTTTAGTTTGCATGACTGCTCTAGGGCAAAGTCTGATACAGCCTGACAACATTTGCATAACCTGTGTGTAACAAAGAACTGTTCTTGAGTAGTTTCCTTTAGCATGTCACCTACAAACAAGCTTTTTAATAGTAACAACTAGTGGGAATTCCTTTTTTCTTTTTGCTTTATATTTTCCCTTTGAAAAAAATATCCAGCCTTCTTATTCGTGTTCAAAATATGTTGCCTGTTCATTTTACTTGTAAAAGAGGTGAAAAATAGAATCACATCTTTTGAAAGTTAACAATTTCACATCAGAGCAAACAGACTTTTATAAAATGAATCAATTATTGATAACCTCTGTATGAGGTATATTAAGATGCTGAGTCTATTAAGAGGTGAGGTAATCACAATGGAAAACATACAATGCACATTAAAATTCATATTTAGATAGACTAGCTGCAAACCTTTCTCTGTATGTTTTTAGATTAAATGATGTCTTATTATGCAGTTTTGACAAATAAAATAATTGTTGGCCAGAGAATGAATGAGTACACATTTGTTTTATAACATAAAATAGTATTAAAATATTAAATAGTATTAAAAGTATTTACAGTCACATTGGGCATATATTCCACCCATGCAAGTGTAGCCCATTTCCCTGTGAAGGGCGTTTGGTACCAATGAAGAAGATGCTGAATGTCCTGGAGATATGAGGGGGGCTGAGCTGTGGCGGCCAGCTTGGTCCTGCCGGGGGGCAGCCCTCTGAGCACCCCCTTTTCCTCGTATAGAGGGGAGATAGCTGGTTCCTCACAGGTGATGTGAGCATTTGCATTCACCAATATTGGGAGGTGCTTGGATAGCACAGCAAAAATCCACAATAAATAATTAGATTGGTGAGCTGAATAATTGCACCTCCCGTTTCCTACCCTTTTCCACTCCTATCAATATGGCTTTATGCAAAACAAAATAAAATGATCCACTATACAATCGCTGTATGGCTATCCAATTTATACAACCATATCATTATGTATATGTATGTATATATAAAATGATATCTAATTCGGTAACTATGTCACTATATGTTCTGTATACCGATTACTATAGAATCAGTATATGGAAACATTTATGATTCATATGCCTGATCAGAAAGGTGTTTAAATTAAGGCTAAAATCAATTATGGGCAAAGCACAAACATTAAAGGGTAATATATTGTAGATGATGGAAAGGTAGTTACTGAACAACAACACAAGAAGTAACTGGTGGGCTAAATGAGCTGCCCCACAGGCTACGCTGTGCAGCTGGCCTGTGCCTCCCCAGCACCAGCACGATTCACTGTTTTCCCCACCTGCTCCAAGCAGGGATTAACACCGTGCTTCATCCAAAATGCAGCCCTGGGTAGCTCAGCAGCATGCTGTGTGGACTCGGGTTTATGGTCCACAAGGGAGCAGCCAGCAAAATCAGGTCAGGGTGGAAGGGAACGCAAGGCAGGATCAGGATTTCGTGTCTGCAAAGCTGCTATCCTCTAAACCCCCCTAGCCTGGTCTGCTCTTGCTGGGTTTGAACATCTCAGATGAGAAAAGGGAATACTGCTCTGAAAAGAACTGTGCAGCAACATTATCTTGCTTAATAATTCATCCTACGCATGCAAACACATCTATTTATCAGTGTTTATTTAAATTAATGGCAAAAATGTTTCCTTCTCCAATTCCCTGAGCCAAGCAAGAGTCGGTCAGCAAGCACAGCTCTGTTACACCCGAAGCATGAACAGAAGTGTTTGCTGAATGCCAGTGGGTTATAGTCCTGCAGAGCATAAAAAACAGCTACTTTTTTTTTTTTATTAAATGTAACTGGAAAAAATTCAGCTTGACTCTCAGAGGTAAGCTGAAAGAAATCAAGCAAACAAACAAACGCCAAACCTGACCATGTTTTGGGCAGAAATAATTGAAACTACAGGTGGAACCTCACCATGACATTTGTAAAGAGTGACTCCATCAAAAACAACTACATTTCCTATTATTGCTAATCCACCTTTCCTGCTCCCTCCCAGACAAACACTTTAAATGCTGCTTGTCAGAGAGCTTAGAGAGGTTTCAGCTGCTTGCCCACTTTGAGCCATTTTTAGATTTCCGAGTTTCCCTTTTTTTTTTGTTGGGTTTCATTAACGCAGCAGCCGCACGCAGATAACACAAATACTCGGACACAGAGCCATTGAGGAATGGTTGTCCTCAGGTACACACAGACATGGGAGAAGCACTAACATTATTCCCACATCACAACTCGTCCTCTAGAAGACTCGCATCAGCTAACAATTTTGCTTCAACAAGCACTGAATAGGAACAAAGACTTTATCCTATTATAAGTAATATATTATAAGCAAACATTTTTATGTAAGAACTAGGGTCAAAGACCTTACTCTAGCAAAGGCATAAAAAAAGCCAGAAAAAAAGACAGATCCCTACAGGCAATAACACATCTACCTATGCACTCTTAGTGCTATTAGTGCTGTTGCTGAGTGCATCAATCAATAAATGTTTTTAAGCAACTATTCCAAGAACAGGTGGAATATAGTCAATCTAGGAGGTGAGATGGGATAGTTGGAAGACATTTGCTCTACATCTTTTCAGTATTTAAAAAAACCCAAACATTTGAGCTGCACCATAAATAGCATGAATCAGAATGAGGCTATTAATCTTTGAAAGCCACATACAACTGAGATTAATCAGCTTGTCTCTCATAAGCAATATCTGCAACTCCAGAATAAAAAACATTTCCATAAAGAACACACACAGGCATTAACCTCTTTTCCATATCTTAAAGTCACATCTTCATCACAAAATTTTAAAATACAGTTTCTTTTTTAAGACAACTAGGCAAACGTCAATAATTTATTCTGATTTATAACATAGGAGAGATAATTAACTGAAATTTACTGGCTTATTAAGAAAGAGCATATGAACACAAAAGGGAGTGGGCAGAGGTCTACATTGATGGCCCAGCTCTGTGGAGTGTCAGGGCACCCAAGAGACCTTTAAACTCGGATGGTGGCTGTGCTGGGCACGGCACTGCTCAACCCCTGAGGAAAATCATCCTTTCTCTGAAACGGTAAATTTGCCTGTGCCGGCCTCCAAGCTCCCACAGATAACCTGCCACCTCTGTCTAAGCCGGCAACTTAAAAGCTGCCATAGTTATCTTCAAACTTGTACGGGACTGAAGCTACGGGTAGTCATATCCTGAATACTGTACATTTTTTTGCCTGAACGGATCAGACAACATTAAGGAAATGGACGAAAACCACTTGTTACTATCATATACACCATTTATTTTCATTTAGCTATATACATTTTTAGGACGGTGCTCTGCTAGACAATTGGCTTTTTTCAGAGATCAAAATCTTTATTAATTTCACTGTGATGATATAGAGATACCTGCAATAAGGTTTTTTTTCTATATATATAGTAATGAATATTATATAAAATCTGATTAATCAAAAGAGATTGCTATCCTGCAAATTTCAGAGCTTGCTTGATTTCTCTGGACAAAAATGTAAGTCGGCCCCATTTCCCCAAAGCCCCTGGTTCAGTTACAGGGAGGAGCTTGTAGGAGAATTGATGAATAAGAGGAAGAGACCAAAACCATGAAACACAGAGTGGCAGAACTGTGTTTCAGGGAAACCATGCTATTAGTTTGACAGGATAATCAAACTTCAGGAGCGGCTGTGTTCCAGTGTTTGAGCTGGACATGTATGCAGAAGGAGGAAAGGCTGGCGGTGGTCCTGCCCAGCTGGTGGGAGGCACGGGGAGGCTCGGTCCAGCCCAGAGACTATGCGGGAGAAGATTAAACCTCATTTCACATCCTCCTGCTTTAACTATCCAAATGACAAGCACTCCAAATCACCACACATGTTGGATGGGAGTGAAGTGTAAGTGTTGATGGGATGTTGACACATGCTGACAATAAATTTACACATATTGTGGGAATAAAATCGATGGGCCTGATTACAAAGATTTGCATTATCAATTTAAAGGGATGGCATCACTTGCAAAAAGAGTGGAGAATTGGATCCTCATAGTTTTTAACAGTAAGCATGTTTGGCCTTTGTTGTTTTTGTTAGTAGAAGATAGAGAATTTACGGTCATAATTGCACATAAATTACATATTTGCAGACCATTGTAAAAAATAATGACCTAGCTTTTAACTGTTACATATACTCAGCTCAAATTAACTCCAGTGAAAGCCCTGTGTTTATATGCAGGGAAGAATTTGACTTAATTATTTCCAATATTTTTAATACAAATTCTGTTTGTGTGTATAGAAGTGTGTTTATGGCTATCCATGCACTGGAGGATAATGGAGGGCTGATTTTGTGCACTGCCACAGATGCCTGATTGCATATTTATCTATAATGGACATTTCAGTGAAATGACCCAATAATTTTGCTGCCCAGACTTATTGCAATATTGCATGTTAATTGCTAGAGTGAGCTGAAAATAGATCTTAAAATAGGATGTAGGTGGTTAGCCCCAGGGGAAAAGAGGAATGAACGATTTAGTCTGTGGTGCTGGCTATGTTCAAAAGAAAGAAGCAGCAGGTAAGCTAGAGAGACAAGTAGGAGCAGATGGGAAAAAGAAAAGCTGTAGTTATATGGGGAGCTACATTTCCACATCCATCTGATACGTTCTGGCTGCTGTCTAAAAGGCTGAGCAGTATCAGCCCATGTGTGTGCACCTGGGAATACCTGCCACAGAAGTTTGGGGAATCCCTAGCATGGTTGCAGAGGTGGCTAATGCAAAAAATAATAGAAACATATTGCTCTGCTGAGAGAGTATCAGGAGCAGCAGAGACTGAAATAGCTACAGCTGGAGAATACTTTATCCCACAATTATCAGGCTTTGCACCTACATGACTGTGGTGCCAGCAGGACTGACAATGGGCTCTGGGACACAGTTTCACATACACCCTGCAGTGCAGTGGCCAAATGCCTCACCAGCAAGGCAGGCAGGGAGGCAGCTGCAAACACCTGAAGTATTTATAATAGTAATATTTATGATAGTAATATTTTTGACCGAAGAATGTTCTTTCTTGTTGAGAGCAACAAATAAAAAAATCCAGCCCTTCTACAAGCTATTCATAGCACTTGTCTATCTGCTCTCCCATCCCAGTTGACACCAGTTCCATTATTGCCGCTACTGGTACCTGCACTGGGGCCACTCCTCAGGACCCCGCTCTGCTGTAGGAGCCAGTGAACCAGCGTGAAAAAGGCCCTGCTAAACTGGCAAAACAATCAGCTGAAGAGTTTACAGTCCAAGTATTTCTTCACTAATATTCCCTATATTTTCTGAAGTAGCCTTGTCCTAATTTTGTTCATATTTGTTGTCCAGAAATTTAATTTCTTATAGTTATTTAGTCATGTGTCAACATATCTAAAATTCCTGTAATATTTATTCTCCTTCTCTGGATAACCTTGTCAATCTTAATTATAGCTTAGGGTAGGCAAACAAAATTGAATGCGTTGCTCCAGATGAGGTATACCATTGTTCAATATGCTGCTGGAATATATGCCATACTTTTAATGCACCAAAGCATTTTAACTGCTGTTGCACACTGTGCAGACAGTCATTTGAGCTCTCAACCACATTTATTTATTTAGATTTCAACCTATAAAACATAAAATAATACATTTCCAAGACTCTAGGTGCCCTTCACAAATAATTAAAAATGCAATTCAACAAATTCTCAAATAGCACCAGCACATCAAAAATTCTTCTCTGCGTAAAATTGTACAAATGTCAAACTTCTTTACCTGAAGTGTCACAAAACTTTATTTCCTCCTGTTACCCATTTCCACTAAAACAGTAGTATTCACCTGCCTTTCTTACAAATTAAAAGCCCTTTCATGCCAAAGGGAGTAATGGATTCTCCATTTCCAGGGGTTTTCTGCAGACAACTCTGCCAGTTCACAATTTAAACTGTTTTTGCAAGCAAGTCCCATTTAGCTCCCTTAGCCATGCCAGCCCATCAGACTTGGCAGCTCCTCGGTTGAGACCCACTCAACTTCTCACACCAGCTATGTTAAATTGCTTTAAAAAGGGAAGAGACACTGCCTTTCCTGGAACTCAAAACTTACAGGATGGACCATGGGGCAAAGGCAAAGGATGGCTGCAGAGAGATCTAAGTGCACTTCTAAAGTTAAAAAGGAGGTGGTGAAAACTGTCAAGGAGCAAAGGATATGCTTGTGGACCTGTCCAGTTCTCACTGCAGAGCCAGCTGAAGCAGAAGCAGCGCTCGTGCTACACAATGTAAGGCAAGAGGAAGAGTGGGCAACCTCAAGTAAGAGGGAGAAAACAGAATTTTGTCTATATGAGCAATCTCCTTTTGTTCCAGGCATCTGCCTGAAGCAGCTCTACAGACATCATGTATTAAATAGAGAGCTCCTATTTCACAGAATCACAGAAGTCCCAGCACCAGAGGGTAACGCAGGCTGGAGGGGACTGGAGCTCCCAGCAGCACCCTCCTGTTCAGAGCAGGGGTGACTTCAACACTGGGCCAACTTACTCTGGCACTTGTCCAGTTGGACCTTGCAAATCTTCTTTTTATAAAGTACATTCAAAGTTATATGCCTGTCTAACACCCAGCAAGGCTGTAGTGACATATGCCCACAGCCTACTTGAAAGTATTGCTCCACATTCGACAGCCAGTGCTGGATGTCTGTAGTTTTACTACCAGATTTCTTCTTCCAAGCACATATTTTCTGAAATAGGAGAGATGATAATTTAAATGTCCTTACATTCTCATGTTATGTTACTGGATTCCCGTGTGATGTATAAGGAAGATATCAGAAGATATCATGGCTAGTGGCCAAAGGGTCATGTTAGTGGATACAAAGAGATGACTCTTCCATCATCCTTCTCTCTCAAGACTCAAAGATCAACAGAGGAAGAGGGAAAACAAAGAAAACAAACCAAAACCTCCTGAAGTCCTTTTGCTGTAGATGACCTCATTATGTCTCATACCTAACCTGTACTTCTTACTGCAAGAGGAATTGTAACTCCATGGTGATTTCAAAGTGACTCTATTCCTAGCAAGTACTTAGGACTATATAAATATAAGCAATTCTTCATCAACAATATTGAGTAACCGATGAATGGAAATCACTGGAATAATGCATTACAGTTATTAGACAAAAGCTACCTCCATCATATACAGCATGGTCATTTATCAGAAAAAAAGAATAAAGCAGACAGCATAGCATAGCATAGCATAGCATAGCATAGCATAGCATATCATAGCATAGCATAGCATAGCATAGAATAGAATAGAATAGATCCAAATAGAAAAGAGAAAATATGAACATATCAGAGAAGACATTTCCAAACATATGGTAGTATTTTTATAGTGCTTGACTATTATCTACATTTAGCTGTTCTTTCTTTAATTTGAGGACATTTAGAATTCATAATTATTATTCAAATTATGTGCTCCAGAAGTGCTACATGCATCCACCAAGAATTCTCACCTTAATCCTGATCTAGAAAAGACAAGCTATGCATTCATCCTTCATACATTCAATTAAACAAAAATCTGTGAACTATGTGGAGGCACATCTCATTCATTCTTGTACCAGCTTTGCATTTATTGATGGAGCTGGTAGTTCCTGATGCAATTCTGAGCTAGCCACGTTCTACTGTCACTGCTTAGTTTTGGAAGTGTAGCTAAGGACACAACAAATCTTCCTTTTAAGTACCAAACACAGAGCTCCTTGACAGTAATATGCCAGCTACCGAGTGCATCCCTTAGATAGAAAGGAATTAATCACACTTTAGACATTGAAGTTGCTTCAGGATTTAAAAATCCCAGTTGTGGAGGTTTCATAGAGCACAGGGTAGCACACACTGGTGAATATTTAAGATTTTTTTAAGTGCTTAGAATTTGCAGCAAATATTTTACAGTTGCAAACAAATGTTACAGATACTAATCAAGGGAATTAGTGAAATATCTCAGAGAGGCTCCTGCGTTAACAAAATCCAACCACAGGGTGATGACGTGTCTAGAAAGGCAAAATGCTAAAAAAGTTTCTGTTACTTTAAAGACTTGATTCCTAAGGGAATGGTTCTATATAAATCATATTTTCATAATGTAGACTGGAAAGTGTGGCTAGAGCACTTTCATCTAATTTTCATAAAGTGTCTCGAATGAGCAAGAAGTACCTATCCCTGAATATAGATATTTCAGAAAAATTAAGAAAAAAATGATGTCTTAGTTCAAGCTTCCCTAAGGCAGCTTCAAGTGGAGAAATACAGACTTATTTAGCAAATTATGAAGGTTGAATTTTATATATACTGTGATACTAGTAATTATTAAGGATTTGCTCAGAGGCCAGGCTCTCACTCCCCTTTTAAATTCTAGGATATGAATGGGGGGAAAAAAAAGCATATTTCATCAACAATTAACCTTTTCCCATATGGATGAAAATCAAATGAATCATTGTCCATGTAAATTCTTAGCTCCTGTCATAAAGCCTTTTGCTAAAATAAATTGGAAAAATCAACATCACTGAAGTTAGTAATCAAGTTTCTACTATCTTCTGCTAATGGAACTGTGCTCTCATCCACTGCTGATACCCTCATGAGCTAAAAATCTTGTAAAGAATTTTCACAGAATCACAGACTGGTTGAGGTTGGCAGGGACCTCTGGAGCTCATCTGGTCCAGTCCCCTAGAGCAGATGGCCCAGGACCATGCTCAGTTGGGTTGTGAATATCCCTAAGGATGCAGACTCCACCACCTCCCCGGGCAACCTGTGCCAGTGCTCTGTCACCCTCACAGTGAAAAAGTGTTACCTGATGTTCAGAGGGACCCTCCTGTCTTTGATTAGAATTGACTTCCTAAATTTTATTAAATGATATTTAGAAACAAAGCCTAAACTCATTTCCTCACTAAATAACAAGAAAGCTACTAGAGAAAATAGAAAATTAGATAATTATTAATAATACAGAAGGGAAAGAAATAAAATTTTTTTATTGTTTTGACCAAATTTAAGCTTAAAGACAAAAACACATATTCTATTGAAAACATCAAAACATTTTTCAAGGAAGAGAAATGATGGATAAAGTCTTCAAACTCCAAAGGAAAGGAAGTTAGTATAACTACATTTGTGGGCAGCAAGCTAGTGCTTAGGAAAATAGAAATTCATGAGATACAATTGCCTAAAATTTGCCAAATAAAACCAGGATGAAGAAGTTTCCAAAGGCTTTTAAGAGCGAAGAGGTTCATGAGGCTGTGAAATTCATGAGGAATTTGCATTAGTATCAATTCAGGCATTTGTTTACTACTGGCTTTTTTCCTCTGGCATGTAAAAAGAACGTTTTTGAAAACAGAGCCCTGAAGTTAGAAAATTGCTTAAGAAATGCTGCTTAGAGGCAAAAAAGCCCCCCCAAAGATTAATTTTTAAGCTATTTAATATTTCAAAATTATGTGAAATCATCTCAGTCTCAATATTACATTTCATTAAGGTACTTAATTACACATAGTTTGGTTTAGAAACTGTTCAGCTACATGGCGCCAAGTGAATGCTTAAACTCCTGTCTGAACTGGATAACACTTCCAAAAAGGATTTGTCTCTCTTGTTCAATGTTGAAAAGGCAGCTTGTGTGCAACCAGAAAAATCTAGTTTATTTATTGTGAATTGATTCAGTTTCTTCATCATCCCCAGGGTACTCCAAAGTGCAAAGGGTGAACTTCACAACTATCAAAGGCAGCAACCAGAGAAAGGGCTTGGCACTGCCCAAGGAACCGACCAACAGCTCCCAGTCATTGACTTGCTCTGTTTGGCAAAAAAACACTTTGAATTATTTTAGCCAGTGGTTTCCAAGCTGTTAGTATTATCCTGTTGATAATACTAATAATCCTTTGGACTACTGATAGTCCAAGGTCGAGATGTGCTCTGTAAGAGCCAATATTCCTGCTTTCAAAATAGTAAAAGTGAAAATTTTTATTCCCTGAAGCAAAGAAGTAGCTACTACTAGCTTTACCTATGAGTTAATTAATTTACTAATATTTTCTTCTGTGTGAATTAGCAGGCAGTTAATATCCACAATTTCAAGAGAATACATACCGGGGAAGTTTGAAGTAAAGGTGACGTATACCAGTGCTACCGCATTAGCCACAAATGATGCTTGTAGAATGGGTTTTTTTCATAATAAACATGTCTCTTTGCAAGCAAGACAAGAAATCGCATCATGCTACTGCAGTGCTTTCAGACCAAACTCTCATAAACATAGGTTTGCTCACGCTTTTCCTGATTTCTTAAAATCCTATCGGTTTTTGAGGCTGACAGGACTGGCTTTACAACACAGCAGCTGTTCTGCTCTGCCTAGTGCAATATTGATTTTTACAACAAGCTCTGTAAATATCAATATTTTTGTACTTCAGGCAGACGAAAAGCAGCATAGTGAAATGTACCCTGCCAACGAAACATGCCGGGTCAGTCTGGAGAGAGCCAAGACAAGTTTAATGAGAAAGTAAAACAGACAGGAAGAAAAAGAGCTTGGAAATAAAAAATAAGCCATGGAGGAAGAGATGAGAGATCAAGTGAAATAGAGGAAAGGTAGGCAGAGAAACTGCAAACACACTTTGGGGGCATGCCAAGCCTGAAGGAGAAATAAGTAAGACAGGGAAAACAGAGAAGACAGCCATAGGGACAGCAGGGAGAGCCACCAGGACTGGAGAAGTAGGCTGTTAGGTTTTCTCATTTTCTGATTATTTTAACTAAATCCTATTTGCCTGTCTATGACAGAGTGCATATATTGGTCTTATTAAATAATGTTTTCTGGCTTTGTAGTATTGAAAAATCCTAAAAAATTGAAGAAATTGATGTTGTGTTTTATTTATTTCATAGAATCATAGAATCATAGAATCGTTAAGGTTGGAAAAGACCCTTAAGATCATTGAGTCCAACCATTAACCTGTCACTGCCAAGTTCAGCACTAAACCATGTCCCTAAGCACCACATCTACTCGTCTTTTAAATACCTCCAGGGATGGCGACTCAACCACTTCCCTGGGCAGCCTGTTCCAGTGCCTGACTACCCTTTCGGTGAAGAAATTTTTCCTAATATCCAACCTAAACTTCCCCTGGTGCAGCTTGAGGCCGTTTCCTCTCATCCTATCGCTTGTTACTTGGGAGAAGAGACCAACCCCTACCTCGCTACGACCTCCTTTCAGGTAGTTGTAGAGAGCAATAAGGTCTCCCCTCAACCTCCTCTTCTCCAGGTTAAACAACCCCAGCTCCCTCAGCCAGTCCTCATAAGACTTGTTCTCTAGACCCTTCACCAGCTTTGTTTCCCTTCTTTGGACACGCTCCAGCACCTAGATGTCCTTCTTGTAGTGAGGGGCCCAAAACTGAACACGGTACTCGAGGTGCGGCCTCACCAGTGCCGAATTTCATGGTTGACCTTTATTCCAATGGACATGGAGTCATCGTCTTCCTAAACTTGGCCCAGATGTGGGCTTCAGTGGAAGTTAACTGGCCAACATCTCACTGTAAAGGGTGAACACGAAACAGGATGGTTCAGGACAGGAGCTGGAGCCCATGGTGGGCTGACCCTGTCCTGCAGTGGAGTGGGTTGGCCAAGCGCTTTGCAGAGGATTTCGAGGGATCCCAGGATGTCCTGAACCTTTCACAGACAGGAAAGTGCTGCAGATTTGGAGCACCATGCCCACGCCACACCAGCCTTGAAATGTGTTCCTGCAGACCAGAGATTTGTCATACACTGCATGGATGGTTTCTCCTTGTGCTTAGAGATCATGAAAATAAAGAGGGGACAGAAACAGTCCTGCTGGCACATTTGCTGAGAGGAAGCCAAGTGGAGGAGACAAATTGCAAGATCTGTGAATATTTTTAGTATTTTTTCCAATGTTACTACATAGCTGTAGTTTCAATAATTCCTTTACATAGTGGATATAACAGAAATCTATAGACAAAACTACATTTTATTATTATTTTCTGATGCCAAACATTATCAAAATTAGCAACTATTATACAGCTGAATGGAGGGAAGTATGAAGCATAATATACTCCCTGCGTGCTTTTAATTTGGTTTATGTTTTTAGGTAGGTTGCTCATTAAAATTTTCATGAACTAGTAATGTGGATGGAAAAAGCTGTGGAATGCCAAATTCTGAAGGTTTTCTGTAATTTTTGATTAAGCCACAGAATTAAATAGACTTTCTATGGGGGACTACTCTTTCTATAGAGAAACAAAGTAAAATAATGAAACCTACCTGTTGCCAACTCTACTGTCTTTCTGAAACTCAGATTTTACAGCTGGTAGGAAGTAAACTGCCAGAAACAGGAATTCTGCTGTTTCCAAAGTCCCACATGTTGCCATCAAACTCCAACCCATGGAGAGAGAAGTTTTTGGTCCTTCTCAAAAGCAGCCCCTCTGCAAGGCTGAGCACCAGCCCAAGGACACCTCTCCCCACCCCAAACCAGCACACCGGGTGAGACCTATCCTAACAATAAACTGTCTAAAGAGGCAGCTCTGGCATGTCACTGGTATGAATTTCATCATCCACATGAGGGTGCTGGAATGGAAAGCTTGAGCAAACCCCACCAGCCTCTCCCAGTGCTGCTGGAGGAACAGTAGGTGCGCAGGCTTTCAGTGATGTTTTTTCACCTGTCTCTGATGTTTTTCCCCAAACCATAGTGCAGGTGAGCCCCCCTGTGAGAGCATGAGCTCCCCAACCAGCTTTCTGAGATACTCAGTCTAGATACTGAGTTCTCCCACAAAAATATTTTGGGTGCATTATTAAGGTTCAAAGTCATGTTTCCAAAAGTGAGGAAAATGACAGAACTAAGGTTTGGTGTTTTTGTTTTTTGTTTTGTTTTTTTTTTTTTTTTCCCACAGCCTTAAATTGGCTTCCTGTTACCTGGACTATGACACAGAGTTTATTTAAATGAAGAACTAATATTTTTCCAGTTAAGCAAGAAACTGTTCTTCATGTATTCTTGGCACAATAATCCATGTCAAACTGCTCCAGGACCACTCTTTCTAGCATTCCGTCACCCAAATGCTGACTCTACATCTTTCAAAATTTTCTTCTAGAATAATTTTTATGTGCTAAAAATGTGACTTAAGAGCTCTTAAATAAAAATACAAGTCTTCCAACGTGAACAGAGAAAAACTCGTTTTTTAAGAAGAAAACATTTCAACCGGGTGTGCTATTATTATATCTGCCATTAATTATGTCATTTATTAATTTAAACCTTTTTCCACCTACCTCACACAGATTTGAAATAAAATATTCAAACACATTCAGTGTCTATAAAAGGGTACATTCAGCAGTGAAACAGAACAGATTTCCATTTTCCTAATGCTTTTTGGCACTTGATGCTGTCCAGTTACATTAGTTTGTAAAAATGTTTCCAGCTTTATCAGTCCCTAAGTATGTGCCAAACAAAATGTGAATTTAAAATTTTGAGTAAATAAGTCCCACACATTAAGTCCCTCAAGAACTAAGAATATGTAATAGAAACAGTTTATACATTTTAAATACCCATAATCATAACACTGTACCCAAAAGTGTGATATATGTTCCATCAGGAAAAAATTAGCTTTTTAGGTAAATTCTTGACAAGACATAACCTTAATAGCTTGCATTTTTTCCTCTGCTACATCTGATTTTGACAGAGAAAAATAGAGGACATTTCAGACACATTATGCATTTTGACATTAAGTAACTAGCAATTAACTAAAGTACATAATTGCATCTTAATGCAGCAAAGGAGAAAATAACAAAAAGGACTGGGGAAAAGTGTTATAAAACTGGGTGTTTGATGGCAGTTAAAACAAAAAACAAAACAAAACAAGATCTGGGAAAAAAAAAAAAAAAAAGAAAAAACCCCAGAGAGACTGAAATCGCTCATACCAGGCTAAAAATGAAGGTAGATACGATTCCCAAAGCCTGCGTTCCTTATTCAGCCAAAATGCCCATGACATACTTACAGATGGGCTCTCTAAATATACGTACACACAGCTCTAACACCATCAGCACCATACAGAAAATTACTAAGCTATGAAAAATAATGTTATTTCTGGCTGCTCTTTGTACACAGCTTCTTCTGAAAATTTTTCCTACATGCTATGTTATCACAGGTTTCCACAGCAAGGAAAAAAATAGCTGTTTTGAAGAAAAAGAGAGCCACCTAATGCAAGTCACTTTGGGAAAATGCAGTGTGCTGAAAGCCCAGGGCCCAGAGCTAGGTTAGGTTCATGAAAACAAATTAGAGTAAATAACACCAGCGCAGCTTGCGCTGCTTCCAAATGAAGACTTTACAAATCCAGGTGCAATGTGTCCAGCCAGTGCAGAGAGTAAGGTTCTGCATCTGCTTGCAAACAAGAGAAAAAAATGCACATTTGACCTGTTTTAGAAAAGGATTCTCCAGTGCAGTTAGCTCTGGCAGCAAACTATTAGGTTCAGTCATACAAAATGTGTTTGTTCCCACATATAGTCTTCTCAGCAATGGACAGACCACCCATCACTGATGAACAAGTAACACCTCAGTTGGCTTATACACTCATCCCCAGGAATGATGATAAGAATAAATATGGGAATATTTATTTAAGGTTAGTCTCTAATTATGGAATTGCATCTAGTTGCATTTGGCAGAAGTATGTTTTCCATGTTCAAATAATCAAGAGACTGGATGCTTTTCTTTGACATCTGGACTTGCTCAAAGTCATCAATAACCTTGTCACTTTGAAAGACAGTCTTCTGCAATCTGCTCCTTTGCTTGCAGGCTGCTCATACTTATCTTTTAGCATCTGCAGAGAGACGACATCATTATACCAACCCTTCAGCAATGAATGCCAATTCACTTCTGGTCAGAGAATTTTTATAAAACCAAAAGCTCTTTTGTAAGGGGTCTAGGATCTAAAAGAGCTCACAGACCAACTTCACAGCTTTCCCACAAACATGCATTTGTTAGGTGCAGGTCCTCAGGAAGGGCTTCCTGCAAGGTCCACTGGCGCTGGTATTTGCCATGCTGTTACGTCTGCACAGAAGACATCTCCTATGTAATTGTTCTCTCTGACTCTTCTCCCTTGGATCCTTTGAGGAAGAGTCGTCTTTAATGAGGGTGAGGGGGATCTGGTAGAGGTGGGTTTATTATAATTACTTCAACTCCAAATTTGGGATAGCAATTATGATGTCTTTCCTAAGTACACTAAAAGCAAATAGATAAAACAATGGAACATGTGTCACACATCTTGCAAAACAGTGGATTTTAAAAGGAAAACAAAGGGGATAAAGAGATGGAATTTTCTACCAATAAGTTCTACTGCTATATCATAAATCCCCTTCAGATGATCTGGACCAACTTGGCAAACACCAACCTTGGCTCAGCAGATGCTGATGAGGATTCAGATGCCACAGAGAAAAACGGGACGAGAAATAATCTAAGAGCTGAAGGAAATATTGGTGTGCACAGTACATCTGTGAAAGCACACCAGTGGGAGCGATGATGTTCACAGGGGAGGAGAGGGAGGAAAAGCGCTGAGATTACAGAAAACACCCACGGGTGTTACTGGGGTCTTCAAACAGAAACACCTCTCAGTGGGTGAATGAGCAGGTGACACTCCATGAGCAGCACTTCCTTAGAGCATGGAGAAAGATTAGCAGAGGGATAATGAAGATAAAACAGGGATGTGTCAAACAGGATTTCATGGAAGGCAGGAGTCCAGCGGGGCTGCGTCTCATCTTACAGATGTTAACTACTAAGCAGTGACGTGGTACGTGAAAAGGGACGTTTTCATGGATGCTACAGCTTCTTTCAGGATCAGCTCCTGCACCAGAGAATACCATACCTGATTCTGCTCACCAGCTGACTGCAGGTATGCAAAGGGAATATGGGAAGGGGAAGCAGAAAATTAAAAAAACAAAACAAAACATGGAAACAAAAAGATTAAAAACACTGGAATAGTTTCCATTACAAAGGATAGCAGAGGCAGCTCAAGGTCATGTTTACAGCACAGGGAGCAGTACAGGGATGAGGAATGTGCACGAGCACCACTTCTCACCATGCTATTGTTATTGTTAACAATAATCTAAACCACAGCATTTTCCATATAGAGAGGTTGGCAGCTTGCAAAGGATATGAGTGTCACCACATCCATCCAGGAGGTGTCTGTCCACCTAGGTCACTGCCACGGGCAACACCACGAACTTCAGAATGGGCTTCACAGATTCTGAACTGTTTGCTTGAAAGTTTCAAACCCCTAAATGTGCCCTGGGATAGTTCAGCCCATTATTTTTTTAAAAAGCTTCATGTGAAAATAAGAATTATAATAAAATATTACTCTGTACATGGCAGAATTTAATAAGGGCCATTGGGGTTTAGTGGGTGGTACAGGTTTACTGAGAAATGTGACACATACTTCATGACATGACAACTTCACCTTATGGCTTCTCCTGTCTTCTCACCACTAGCAGAACAGAGGCACAATGATTTGCCCAGAGCTGAGCTTACACAAGAAATCAGTACTTGTAGCGTGAACGCAGACCGGCCACTCCTTCCATAACAGTGCATCTCAATTCTTGTGGTCTGTCTTTAGATTTTAACACACAAAAGCACTAATTGCAGGGGAGTGGGGGGGTGGGGCGTGGGCATATGTGCGCATGTGTGTCAAAGGCAATGGGGCAATCCTGTTCAGGAACTTAAATTTCAAAATTAATTGCTAAGTAACCTTTCAATGAACACTCAAGACTCTTAAGCACCTGTATACAGGTGATAATGATAAATTTTGAAAAATTTATAAATAAATTATAATGATCAATTTTATTTTAAATAAAACTGTTGAACAACTGAAGTGAGTTCTCGTCACTAGTGCACTAATAGTTCTTTATTCCATCTTAGGAGCAAATCTTCCTTTTGACCAGAATATTGTGACATAAAATAACACCTCTCAGCAAGATGTGCCACAAAGCTACCAAAATATTTTAAGCTATAAAATACACACCCCAGGAAAGTGTATATTCGCAGGTACATTTTCTTAGCAATGCACACAAGATGTTTTTATACTGAATTTCTAATGAACAGATTTTCAGATAGTTTTCCCTAGGTTATTAGGAATCACACATAACAATGCGAAACCTGATCTTCTGGAAAGTTTCCAGACCGGTCTACACTCCATCATGGTGATCGCCACACTCTTCATGGTATTTATTGTCACATGAAATACTTCATCACTATTAGGAAACATCTGAATGTTGCTAACTTGCTAAATCTGACAATTACAGACCTGTCCTCCACCACTTTTACCATCCACATCGACCTCATTGCTTTAAAAGGTCTACATACTCTGATGTCTCGAAAGGTGAGTCTGGATTTCTGTGCGTATTAGCATACTAGCATAAATTGGTTCTGCATTTAAGGTAGCCAATCAGGCTGTGCAAATGTCGTTGCTCATGGAGTTGTTGAAATAATTTGCCACTTGAGAGTTATAGTAAAACAATTCAATCCTGCTTCGCTACAAAAGGAATTAACTCAAAAACATGAAGTCTATCAGTCTTCCAGCAAATACTCTACCGTCTGAGAAGACAACCTCCTCCACATTCTCCACTTACACGATTTGCAGTGGGGAGCCTATGCTGCACAATCCTGTTTATGTGAGTTGCCCATTTTTGTAAGAAGTATCATTGGCTTTGTGGAATTAGTTATGTGAATAGCAATTATGGTAGATGCCCCATCCTTGGAAACATTCAAGGACAAGCTGGATGGGGCTCTCAGCAACCTGATCTAGTTGTAGATGTCCCTGCCAATTGCAGGGGGGGATGGACTAGATGACCTTTAAAAGTCCTTTCCATCCCAAAGCATTCTATGATTAATTATGCAAGTAAGTGAAGCTGAGCGCAACAGTGCAGGCAGTGGCCAGTACTCATGATTGCACATGAATCCCCCATTTAAACAAAAGCACAGACATCACCAGTAAGGTGATATCACACTTCAGTGGACATTTTCTCTAATTAGATATATAGGAACAGCTGAATTGCAATCCAATTTTAAAGAAAGGGAGATGTTTTCCTTAGCTGACCTTAACAATATAGACCTTTTTCAAATTTCCCTTTTGAATGTCTGGCTTTAAGAGCAAGATACTGGTGAGCCACCTCAGACTAAAGTCATACAGCTTTGCTCTGCACTGTAAAACCTAAAATATTTGCAATGACACACAGAAATAACCAGCTAACCCGCATGGTAAAGAACAGCATTAAAGACACGATGCACTCAAGGGGCCATTGGGTGGTGGAGAACAGCGCATGCTGGGGGTGGCTGTCCTGGACTGCCAGCTTCCCCCATGCTCCAAGAACTCCAGACTCAGCCATGTGGGAGCTCCTGGCTCACAGTGCCATGGGCACCTCCAGGGATGTACCCTTTGGTCCTGCTTCCATCCAAGAGATTATTGTTAACAATAACAATGAATGAATTTGAGTAATAATAAAGTTTAAAAAAGGAAGATGATTATTTTTGATAGTTTGAAGGTAGTGCAGCAACACCAACACAACAAAGACTTAGACTGTTTTTTTACCAAGCAGAGGCTGAACAATGGAGCAGTAGAGCACCAAGGTAGAGAAACGTTATTTCCTAAAGAGTTAAGTCTAAACAATGTCACCGATTTACTTATTACTATATTACAGAGCAAATCTGCAATAGCATAGGATGCACTGCCTTTCTCCTGTAATCATATATTTCACTGAACATCACTGAATACTTTCATATTCAAATCAGATGAACATTAGGCACACTAATAAAATAATATTTGCAGAGCTTGAAAGAGCTTGGTTCTTTAACAAAGGAAAATTAGCAGGCTGTGAAAAGGTAAACAAATTTTAAAACATCAAGCATGAAAGACAAACAAATTATTTGTTCAAAAAAGTAAAGATCATTATTTCCCAGAAGTGGGTGTGATTTTTACACGAGCCGAGGGCAACCCCAGCACTGCCCAACAACAACGAGTGTCGGCACCTCTGGCAATGCTGCACATTAATGAAATGTCCTCAGAGCTGCAGACATAGCTAGACCTTTCCGTGATCTGTCACTGCTCTCATGATGGCATCTATGATGACAAAGCCACATTTTTCCTGTATTTATTCCTATAGTTCACTACATAAATTTATTCATATATTCTATTACATAATACCAATAAGACATGCCAGCCAATGAATTTTCATGGGATTATTACACTTCTCAGAAGTGGAGTCAATCAGACTTGTCCAATATCATCAAGTCACAACAAAGTAAAATACAAGCTATTGCCATCATAATTGTAACTTCTTACTTTCATCAAGAACCACACAATGCTAGCCTTTTAATACCTCAAAATCCACTTGCTTTCATAGCCACTGTCACATGTTCACAGCTATAAATACAAGAAAAAAAGACTATGCGTTTTGAGTATATGGAATTTTGACATCTAGAATTCTGATTTCTTTTTATTTTTTAGTTTTATGAATTTCTTTCTGTAAAAATAGATTCCTTAGCTCCAATTATCTAACTGCAAAGAAGGAAGAGGGTTAGTTAACAAAATTAGCCTAAAATTTTACAGGCATAATAATGCTGAAAGGCCAACATAACTAAGAAATAGATGTTTATCAGTTTTGAGTAGAATACAGAACAATAAGAGGCACAAGGCAGTTTGAGATATACAACAAATAATTTTACTTTATTGCTACAGCACCCACTTATTTGCTATTAAACGTCTTACTACTGGACAAGCAAACACATTAACCTATTTAATAGCATTTTCACTACTCTAACACTGAAGAATTTATCAACATTAACACAAATCAAAACTACTTGTCATTCAATATTGATTGCAATTCTGTAATAAAAGATTAGACTGTGTATGAGATGACTTCTTCATGGTCAGTGGGTAAGTGTGAGTGCATATTACTCTCTCTTGAAAGGTTTTAGTATAACTGCCATCACTAAACATCACAGACTCTACAAGCCTATGAAGAGGAACAGCAGACTATGCATGTTATCTGACCTGAGCTGCACGCTACTACTGTCGAAAACTAAATCTGCTCATTTTACTCCACTCCCATGGGGACAGGCATGCAGAATAGGAATGCAGAAATGCTGAAGACCAGATCATCCATGTCTACATGAATTCTGATGCTGACTGTGGTGGTTGTCAGCATCAACGAGACCTAGATCAGGGCAATTATGAGCGTATGCTAGGAATACCTACACTATACCAGGGTGTAGATCCTCCTCTGCTGTTATATGAATAGAGAGAAACACAGAAATTATATTCTAAAGTGCGATGATGAAAGTGTTACCTAGATAGGTATGTGAAAGGAAAATAGCTTATGAAGCTCTTGTGGCTTTTCAGAAGTAAAGATAGAGTGGAAATGTAAGAAAACAGGAAACAGATTCTCAGTGGTGTAAATCAGAATAGTGCTCCCACCACTGATGAAGTGGAGTGGTGCTACTCGATACTCAGTTGGGATCTGCTGAGCATTCATAGCCAGGGTGTGTGTACATTGACACCCAAATCTTGTAAGAAACAAAAGCATTACAAACTCAACAAGGTAGAATATTAGCATTAGAAAAGCTATGCCCTTTAGGCTGAAAATATGATGCAAATACTTGCCAGCATCTCATCTCTAATTTCTGGCATAATTATTCTATGTTAGGAAAGATGCTAATGTGAATGTCCATTTAGAGCACTGATCAAATTGATGCCACTGTTGGAATTCAATTATCTTCTTAGGCTTTCAACACTGCAACCTAAGGCAATGTGTATGTCTAACACGACATCAACATTTGTTTATATGCCAAGATAATCAGAAGTGACAAGAAAGTGAATCTTTTTTAAAGGACTACCTTAAAATGGTTCTGTTTGCTGAATATATTTTCCCAGGGACATTTGAGCATCGTACACCCCTCCGCCCCAGTTTCCCATCACCAAGACCAGTGTTTGCTTCCTTCATCAGGATAATGTCCAACAAGCCCGTGTCCTTTGACTCTGCAGCTGAGCACAGTTTGGTGAGAGTCACTGCAAGCCACAGAAATGCCCAGCTTTGTACCTTCACAGCAGTGAGACATGGAGTGGGATCATGAGATTTTAAACATCGTGAGAGACATAAAGATTAATCAAGATTAATCCACACCTGTCAATATAGAAACTCACCCTAGACCACCAGAAACAAAGTGGTGGGAAAGGAAAGGCTAAGTGAAAATCTTGCAGTGGGGACGGAGACTGCTGGCTGTGGCAGAGTGAAGGAAGTTTACATCCCTAGGCAGGGAGCGGGGTCCCTACTCCAAACAGGATCCTGGAGGGGATCTCCCAGCACTGGGAGAGGCTCCTGCAGAGCTACTAACCCCGGCTGCTGCCTGAGCCTTGGAGAGAGGAGCAGAGAGGGGTCTGCCAGCAAAGGGGAGCACAGCCCAGAACCTCTCCTTCAAAGGCTGTGGGAAATTCAGCTTGCCTACTTATTCCTCAAGTACAGGGATACAAATGTGCAAGTCTTGATTGTGCTTCTGATGGCAAATCTGAGCAGTGATGCCTTAAACCTTTGCATGCCAGTACTCCACCGCCAGTGAGAACCCTGACCATAATGTTGCACGATGACCTGGTCTGTAACTCAGGAGCTCATACTCCACACTCCCTCAATAAAACTGATACACAGAAGCAGTCTCAAATGGGATCTGGAGGTATTAATTGTGTTCTGTAGTTCATACTTCCTTTATTTTCAAAAGATGTCAATCAGTCTTTCTATCTTGGCATAACTAATCTAGAGTGAACATGTTAACAGAGATGTTATGCACCCCTTAGACAAACTAAAATAAGTGTATTCGTTTCCTTTTTTCTTTGAACTTGAAATTCTGAATTTAAACCAGAATATTTTCAATTTGCCACAGAGCCTTCTGTATTTAAATTTACCTATAAATTCTGGTATTTGTTTCTATACCCAACATGAGATTTGCACATCCTTTCTTTCTGATATTTGTTCCTATACCCAACATAAGACTTGCACATCGTTTCTTTCTTTTCTAGTTAATTTTCCACCTGAAGAATTCTGGTTGTCTGCACAGATTTGGCTTAGTGGGATGTCTCTAGCTGGCCACTGGCAACACTACCAGATGCTGAAATTTTATAACTCTCATTTGAATGGTAATTGTGCTAAATATTCTCAGCTTGCTCTTTATACATCAGTTGTTAAAAACACATTAATAATGCAAATAGACCTGACCAAATGTACAGCCATCCCAAACATAGCAGAGCTTCCCATGAATGTACCTAGTTTGAAAATAGTCACTACTGTTTCTGAAAAAAAACCAGACTTTTGATGTAATCCTCTAAATAAATTCTTTGCTTGGAAAAAACATGAGCCTCCTGTTGCTGCATGACTACAGACAGCTTTACCAAATGTACTTTCAGCTTATGGTAATAGGAAGAATTAGCAAGGTCAGGGATGCTGCCTGCCATGAAGAGGCTCTTTTGTTGAGTCACTGACAACTCTGGAAGCAGGCATTAGGATATGAGGAGTAAAAAGAAATGTTGAGATAAGGTTGGAGGTTTTTCAGTGTCTTTTTAATGTTGCTTGGAGAGGCAGCTGCTGCTTATTTTTGAGATACAAACTACAGTAACATTTTTAATTGTAAAATGGATACAGACAATGAATTGTAAATGCTTTTAAAGGAATATATTAATGAATGTAGTATATGAAATGAAATTTAATTAAAATTGTAAAGTCATAAGCCTTTAAAGATAAAGTGAATTAACTAAAATGCTTTGTAATGAATTAATATAATACATGAACTGGAATCTAAATAGATTTTAAAGGTATTTTAGATAGTTCTTGTATGGAAAAACAGCAACACATGTGACTAACTTTTTAATTGGTTTTGATCACTGTGAAAGAATAGTTGCTGGCTTCATTTTACTTGAACACAATTTTTTATTTATGCATATTTATTTTCTTATTCTAATGCTAATAGAATAATAGAAATTAGGTAGCTATGCAAACAACTTGATTAGCTTAGATAATCAAATTAATCTCCAACAGCCTAAGTATGGCCTCTATAGCATAGTACATGCTCGAGTTCCTGTCTCCAACTCTGCTGAAAATTTCTCAGTAACTAGAAATGACCACCTCATAACCACTAATTATTTATGAAGACCAATGCACATGATCTCACTGCCTGCTCTCTGCCTTTACCTCATCTTCTACATTTTACAGTCCCTTGCATTAGAGACTATGTTCTTTAGGGAGCCCAAAACAACTTTGGGAGGAGCTCACACAACACATCCACAAAAGACCCACTTGGTTTTCCCATCTGTGCCTCGCCGACACCGAGAATAGGAGGAGCCTGCAGGAAACTACCTGGCTTCATCCGCTCCTTCCAGAAGCTCGAATACCCTACACACTACCTTAATTTTTCCATTCAGTTATCTCATAGCTATTATTACAAGGATGTAATTTATCATGTAATATTTGCAGTGAAAAAAAAAAAAAGTGTGCAATATCCATTGCAGTATGAATGGACGCTACATCTCAACTACTTCTCTCTCCTGGTGCCCACGCCAGCTGAACACTTAGAGGTCTAGGTCTCCAACTCAGGACTGTCAACACACCAAGACAGATTTTTTTATTTTATTTTGTTTAAGGCTAAAGACTAAGTTCAAGGCCTTTAAATCTTCCAGTTTATTATTAATGTTTTTGCTCTATCTTAACTTTTTTTCAGTTAATCCATGTTTCTTCTTTCTTTTCAAGTATAGATAAGAATATCATGGTAACACAGGAAGTTATTAGGTATATTTGGATGGACTACTAAGCTAAGGTGATATCACACTGATAAAAGCACTCCTACGGTCTCCTATCTAAAATGGATATGTCAGCTTTTACCTAATCTGTCATTAGAATGGGCTGATATAACTTGACCTAGAAAGTACTCACTTGAGGGAAAATATTTTTGAAACGAGATGACTCTTTAAACTACCAAAATATATAGAGATCCAGAGACTGAAATTTCAAGACAGATTCAGTTTAAGTTAACACTGGATGAGTTCATCCTAGGTTTCCCGTGTCACATGCGAGTCTTCAGGTAAAGATGGATTTCTTTTCTAAAAAATGTGTTTTAGCTGAAAAAGAAATTGTGGACTGGATACAAAAATTAAGCCGTCAGATTTTGTGGCACATAAGATTAGATGATCGTTAATGGTTTCTTGAAGGCTTAAAATCTATAAATCAATTCCATGACAATAGTTCATGGTACATTTTACATGTGTCCACATTAGATGTCTAGTTTGGATCAGGTGTGAACTCAAGAGGATCTCCTGGAGACTGCCTCTTTATCATCTCTTGGTTAACACCACAGAAAGGTCATGGAGAACCATGGCTGCTTCCAGAAGAAACTAAGGTGGACAAGATGCTTGAGGATGGCATGCACTGCACTCCATTAACTAATGTGCAAGAGCACATGGGACTGCACCACAGCCACCCAAAATACGGCAGCTGAAACAAGTGTACTGTGGATACTAGATCCTTTGGGCAAGCTGTTCTGCTCTCCAGCTCCTCTCTTACATGCCCCAGGACTTGCTAAGGCATCCATTGACTCCAATAACCCTGGAGAGTCCCAGAGGACAGTGGTGGGATGGCACAAGTTCTGAGAAACAGGCATGGGCAGGAGAGCAGCAGTGCCCCAGGAATAACAAGGAGAATGCAAGAGAGCATCCTAAAGTGCGCCAGAGAGCTACTGCAACTAATTATTTCAGAAATCCAGTCTTAATGTTTGGCTGATGTGTCAGTGATGAAAAATTCATTAACAAAGACTATAGCATCTGACAGCTCTGGCCAGAGCTACCATGTTCTCTTATTCTAATGTAAACTTTAGGAATAGAAAGTTGTCAGATACATGGATGATCAGTCTTTGTTACACATTTTCATCTTCAAAAAATGTCTACATGTAAATATTTCAGAATCTGTTGTTTTTCTTAAATTATGCTGCACTACAAAGAAGTAAACACTTCATGTGGAGAGCCACAAGCCAATAGGAGTCAAGAATCCTGAAATCTCCAGGGAGATTAGTCCTTAATAGTTTTTAAGTGCAATTGCTGGAGACTAAAAAAAATTTTAAATGCCTTCTAAATAGAAGCAATAATCTAAATGAAGTGATATCCAGCCGTAGTAGGACAACAACCTAGATAAGAAAGGGTATGTTACCTTAGCCAAGTGAAATTCTGTTTTCTAGAGAAAAAATTAAACGAGAGAAGTAGAGAAAATTAGAGAACGGACACAAAAAGCTTTTAAAAATTCCCAGGATACCAACCACAACCATGTGAACTCTGTGGATAATAAGGTGCAAAAAAATGATGCCTCCTGACACTTCATTTGAAAGATGAAGTCTTCCAAACAGAGGCCAACAGCAGTAACTACAGAACCACAACTGCAGATTTTAATCTGCAGATAATCTGGTATTTCCTTCAACAAGATGGAGAGAAAATTTACCACATACAGATGATTTATGGTCAACATGGGGAGGGTGGCAGTGGTGCTCCTCACAGGACATGAGGGAAGAGTGGCTGCTGGGTGTGGTGGTGGTTATTGGAGAGGATGCCTTTGGGTGCCTTTCTCACATCATCCTCCCAACCTGAGACCACTGAGCAGCCTGCAGGACTGCAACAGCCAGACACTGAAATACCTAGTGCTAGGAAGCTTTATAGAGATCCTTCACAGGAAAAATATTTTGGTTGGTTTCTGTTTTATGTTTAAGTGTATGTATTGCTCATTTAAATATCCCTCAATAAATAAATAAATTGAAAAGAATCAGGAATAAGGCATCAACTGCAGTCTAAAAAATACTGCTACAATAAGTAAATACACCTAAGCCCCAGTAAAATGCTCGGGTTGATTTCTGTGAAGGCAATAGCCCAAACTCCTCATTGATCTTAAGCACGTACCAGAAGTAGCTTAGCAGTTGCAGTCATCAGACAGATCATGAGTGCAGATTCTAATGTCCTGAAGTCAACCAACAGCAGCAGCAGGTACCACGGCACTGCATGAACACTGGGCCAACACCACCCCGCAGCCAGGCGATCATCAGCTCACTTGTACATACCCTTTTCTTCTGTTTTTGTGTCTCTTGGGCATTTCTCATTCTAGTTCACTTAACTACATCTGTTGATTTTCCAGCTCAAGATTACATATAGAATATATTGCTTTTCTTTTTTGTTTTGGTTGGGGTTTTTTGTGATTTTAACCAGTATTTCTTTCACTGATTGAAAATGTATGTACTAGAAATATCTCTGAAACCAGTCATATTTCTTATTGCAGTTAGTATATTCCATATATTAGTATACGTCCGACTGCAGTTAGTGCATCTGAAAGCTCTGGAATATTAAAAAAACCTAAGTTTGAGTTAAAGATCTATTATCATCCATGGGTAGCCACTGTCAAAGATTACTCCAACACAGAAAAAAATATATTTTTCCCTTTCAGTAAATTAACGTATTAAAACTTGGTTATCAAAACAATACAAATCAAATGGACACTTCACATATCAGACAGAATTGCCTTTTGGAGATGTGCATAGGCTTACAAGGTTCATAGCATCAGGAAGCCTTTGTTTGCACAGGGGCTACAGAGCAGAGCAGCCAGGGAGCTTTTACTCAATGCTGTCTTTGCTGAGCTGTGCAGCTTCCAACCATATTTACTTAAGATTTTGGCAAAGGCACTATCCTTGTCCTTAACAAGCTTAGCTAAGCTTTTACAAGCCCATGGCAGGTTCTGCTTGTCTCATATAATCTGATGGGATGAAGTACTTGTGCCTGTACTGGAAAATAATTGCTCGCCTGTCTTCTACAGTGCTTTTAAACCTTCTCCCTTATGGTTAAAATAGCTTCTTCAGTTTGATGGCCTAAATTCTGCAAGATAAATGTGTTCTCTGTTCTCCCTCCTGCTTCCCAAGCTGATAAACAGGCTATTATGTTATGCTATATAGACTGTAGGTAAACAGCTGAAAACAATATAAAAGACAATTTCACTATGACTTGATCTTAAATTTAGAAGGGAAGACGTTGCAATGTTTTTTCTTCTCTGCAATAGCAAAGCAAAATAGAGTTATTCTGAAATGACCAGAAGTGCTTTTCTGGTAGTAAAAATATGCATTAAATGTGAAAATGGCAATTCCATTAACACAGAAGAATGAGAGATGAAGAGCAAAATACCGTCACTACAAAAGGTACAATGGCATTAATTTCCATGAGTGTGTTAACTGCACAGGCAGTCTGGAGCCAGCAGTCAGGCACACGAAGCATGAGGCTTGCTTCTCTTCTTGGCGTTGACAGTGAAAATTTTCATGCACTGATGCCTTTACCTTTTAAGTCAATGGGACGTTTTGAAAATGGTATTTTTCGCTTCTGTGTGCTTCTGCTTGCCTTTCAATCCTGGGTTACACCTACCTACTTGGATTGTAAGCCACTTTAATCACGGAAGGGCAGATTATGATACCTTTGTACTGGGTGACATCTTCCCCATCTTCTGAGAGACCCCAAAGCAGAAAATGCTGCATGCTCCCAGGAGCAGGGCCAGGGCACTCTCTGCTGAAGTTCAGCCCTCTGATCATCAGCCTGCCAAGGCCACACTCCTACCCTCATCTGCATTTGGTAGTCAAGGCTTGCATTTTGTGAAAATATTTCCAAAGTTCAGCACATCTCCGCACACTGCTTAATTGTCTTGAGAAATGATACTAAGCATCTAAAACCCTTAGTGACAATGGATATGCTATTTTTGTAATAACCCTCTGAATAATACTTCTCAGCCTTCATTATGGACCAAACAGTGCTTCAAGATGACACTGGAATACAAAAAGTCTGTTGGTTTTGCTAATGGGTTTATGTTGTTTTTACACTAATATAAACAAGATAAGATTCAGGATTTATCAGAATTTCCTGACAAATATATTTATTCCTATTGAAAAGAAAGCGTCCCTTCTTGTGAAAAAGGCACACAAATGAAACCATGGTTACAGAAGTTGTCTTGATTGTTAAATAATGTAATCCTGAATCATTTTAAGTCTCTAATCTCATTAGGATCAAACTGTAGCAAAAGATTAAAATAGAGATTCAAAACAGTGCAGAAGGATACCCTGTCCCTCTGCAGGTATAAGGCAAAAAGATTTTACCCTATAATGAGTAGGTTATAGAATGGGGTTTATGTTATTAATTATTTTTTACTATATGAGCCTTAGCAATCTCAACATCCCTTTGAAAGTTCAGATTTCAAGGCAAAGAGTTGGAAATGACCTGTACATCTGCCACCTTCTCCTGTACCATCGTGAGAAGAAAGGATGGGAAGAAAAAGTTAGTTCTGAATACTACTGCCTTGTCCTGCCTCCTTTTGTCTCTCAGAGTTTGCTGTCTGAGGTATAACTCAAATGAAAAGAACTATGAAAATCAGAAAATAAAAACAGGGGGGGGAGACAAAATAAAGTAGGTCTTTTAGTGGTCCAGATGTCAGAAGTGTCTTGCAGACGCCAGCCATCAGCACTCACAGTGTAGCTGGGGCTGCTGTTTGCCATATTTCATGATACTAGCTGGGTAACAAGATAAAAAGTTCAAGCTTTAAACTAAGGCTAGCTGATCGGATATATTGGTAAATCCAAGCACTTCCACTAAAAACAGTTGCCTTTTCCAAAAAGCTCAGCAGTCTGCACCCTCCCCAACAGCAGAAAATTATTACATTTGGATACGAAACACAATTACCCTCTAACTTAGCCTCTAATCTTTATGAGGTAAACCTACGTATTGCCGCTTGCCTGGGAACATTTAATGAGAGATTTGCATCGTTTATGGTCAGTTTTAATAAACTTTTAATTTACAGTTGTCTAGTTAGTAATAGGAGTTAATCCATTTAACTCTTTGATTACAGCAGCCCTCCAGATCTGGGGACACCTACAGTTGTGCTGTGAAACTGAGATGTGCTCTGACTCATGAAAGAATTAAAAAATAGGATAAAGAGGGCTGTGCACAACCCTCACACCCGCTCTTCCAGAGCCACCCTCCCAGGAGCTCTGCTGTGCCCAGCAGCTGCAGCTGAGCCACTGCTCAAAGGACTAGGAGAAGGAGGGCAGGTGGAGCACTTGCACCCAGGGACAGACACAGTCCACTTTTACCCCACTTCCCTTTGTATTCAAAGCACAAACAGGAATCTTAATGATCTTTATGGTTTCTTTTAGATTAGCTGGAACATATGAAGATGTAATAAACAAGTAAGGGAAAACAGGTATTGGAACAAATCAGCTAAAAGGCATCCTTGAGTTAAAGTAACAGATTACGTGGTTTCCTAAGATAATCATGTCCTTCTTGGTGAGTCATTAAACTGACGAGAATTTGCAACACAACTCACAATTATCATTATGCAGAAAGTTCAGCAAATTAAAGAAGTAACTTAGTTTCAGAATATATAGAAATATTGACATTTCTTGAAAAAGTAAAGAAAGACTCTAAAGTTCATCATGCTGAAGTATTTTAACTGGACAGAGTCTCAGAGCCCGTGCTTTGAGACTTCTGTTTTTCCACTCCATCTGTTAACCCTAGAAAATGGACAGGAGACTCTCCAAAGTACTTTTCACCTAAGCAGTGACGGGAAAGAAGAAAACCACCAATTACTTCATTATGAATCTCATTACAATAATTTCAATATTATCAGTCCAAAGAGGTATCTCTTATCTCTTAGCACTTACTGTCTAAGAGCCTCATACTGACCCTGCCTGTGCATTAGGCACAGTACACTGCATTTAAAGGGCTTTGGCAGAAATCCCATCATTTTAGGTGACTTGATCTTAATTTCTTTGTCATCTGACAGGACTAATTTCTGTTAAAGATTTTACATTACTTGTATTTCTTACAATAGATAACTTATTTTATCTGTGTATATATATATATATATGTATGTATATATATGAACACAGACAAAATTTGTTCTGTTAACAAATAATCATTCTCATGATCTGTTTGCCTGTGATACAAGGCAGTATTTTCTAAAAACAAATATGAGACAGTTTCACCTCCCTGCTGAAGAGCTGCCTAACTGAAGGATTATGATCTAATTCAATCGAGGTGGGTTTCAGAGTGATCCTCTCCTCTTTCCAAGGGATGTAATCGAAGGGAGACCATGGCTGCTGCAGCAGCAGGGCACAGGCTGGCCATCCCAGCAGGTGTGGGGGAGCTCTGCAGAAGCTGCTCCCCACCAGCAGTGGCACCCCTGGGCAGGCCCTGGTACCCTCCAGCTGTTTTTCTCCCCTGATGTGTCTCTTTGAGCCTTTTCCCCTAAACTGACCCTCACAGTGGCTACCAGTTTCTTTTTTTCTTCCCTTAGGTCCTGTTTCATCAATGCTACCTGCAGGAAGTAAACCACTTGATAAATATAGGGAAAGGGGTGGATTTGTACCGATAAACATGCAGGTTTATATTTACCTAGAAAAAACCACATTGTTACATTGCACACACTTTCACAGCTGAATCGGCTGCTTGTACTCAGCACACAGTGCACATGATGAGGATGTTTTTAGTTTCAGCCACCAAGCCGAGACCCACAACAAGGCAGCTTGCTGTGAAGCTGACACATTTGTGACCAACCATCATAAAATTTATCAATAATCCTTCTTACAGAAGGAAGCAATCCCTAAGACATGCCGTCCCGATAGAGGAGGAGAAGCAGTGCAGAGGACTGGAGCTGTGTTGGAAAGAGGGATGGGGAACCCCCCCGATGGAGTGCAGAGCAGAGCCCACTGCTGCCCACCAGCACGGGACTCCCCTTCCTGTGCTACTGCCTCAAGACATTGCCTCTGATATCACAGTCCCACTATTTTCCTTCCATACACGTACTGAAAATACATTCTTCCATTATTGATTTGAAACCTCGCATAGTTTGAAGTATTACAAAGTATTACTCATAACTGGGTGTGAAATGCTTAATCTTTTGAGAGCAGGTGACACAGCCATCCACATTGTGACCTATACTCACTTACAGTGTACCTAATGCTAAAGCATCTTCGCTAGGTCCTCAGGCCTGTATTAGTTCCGTGTATATATCACAGCAAATCCATGTAACATTGGGGAAGGAAAGACTGCACACGTTTTGACAATACTTCTCCGTGCTTTGGATGTTGCTTATCTCTGGTTACAGGACCCTTTATTGAAACACATGTCTAATTTAGTTATACACCTAAATTCAGACAGCAAGAGTATTTCCACCAGATCTGTACTCTAATGAAGAGGCCTGATCAGTTTATCTAGTAAGATAATGGAACAGTGAAGACGTAGTAGTATGGAGATCAGGAGGTCCACCCATGCCCTCTGGTTGCTGCGGGGACATCACCTGTGACTGCTGAGCTCAGAAGGGAAGGACGTCTCCCAGCAGCAGGGCAAGTGTAGTGCTGAAGGATGCCAGACCCAACAGGGATAGACATACATGCTCAACAGCAACCAGTTAAACATTTTGAAACAATATAGATATTCTGGTAAAAGCCTGCAAACTTCATTGGGTGTATTACAGAAATACTTAAACGCCAGCTTCTGAAGGAAATCAAATATGAAATTGTTGATTTGTTATCTGGGGCCTAAGTTGGCCTCAGTATTAGGGGAATGGAATGTCGAGAACATAATACAAATTTTTCAGAATGGCTCCAGCAGCAGTCACACAGACCATTACGCAAGACTTCCATATGGGGCAAACAGGTGGGCACTGGTGAAGTACCGAATGAAGAGACACACTGAAAACTGGGGTTTATGGAGAAGAGACGGCATAGCTTTTTCTTTGGGCAGTGGCGACTCAGAGGGCCATCACCCACCTCGGTGGAGGGGTAGGAAAGTGGTTCTTTTGCAGCAGGAAGGTTATCAGTGCAGCCACAGTGAGATCTCTCCTGAGCAGGGCTCAATATTTTCCCAAGCGGAAGAGTGGTACAGAAGGAGATGACAAAGTTCATCGGCGATGCACAACTATTTGGAGCAATGTAAAGGCAATTCGGCTGCGATGAGCTCCAGCCCAGCCTCACAGGTCAGAGCACTGCTGCAACAGCAGGAGGAAACTGCCATTATGGATAAATGCAAGGTAACACCAGCTTGAGCAAGCCAGCCCTAACGACACACACAAAGTGAAAGGTCACAAAATTAGATAGGGGCACACAGAAAACTTCCCCGGATGATGAAGTCTTTATGGGTACTTTTCAACATCAGCTTAGTGCTCAGGAGGGGAGAAGGAAAAGAAAGGTACAGGCAGGAATTATACAGAAAGACACTGATAACAATGGAAAATGTCATTATGCCTATAAAAATCCATGGGAGAGCCACAGTTTGCATATCTGGCATCCTATCTCAAAAAGAATTTAGAACACCTAGAAAAGGTATGAAAAATGTGACAGGAATGGTTAACTAAGAGGAAGATATTCTATTCAAAGGAAGATTAAATAAAGCATTATTCAATTTGGGAAAGAAAGGACAGCGCAGCAGATGTATAGAAAATCATGTATGGCAGCAAAAGTGCAAAATGGCAAACAATTATTTGTTGTTTCTCAAAATGCAAGAACAAAGGGTTGTCAGAAAAGAATTAGACAGTAGGTGCAAAACAAAGAAAAGAAAGTATTTTTTCACACAGTGTATAATTAAACTGTGGAACTCATTACCACAGGATGCTGTGGGAGCCAAACACATAAACGGATTTGAAAAGCAATTAGACAAATTAATGGAAGAAAAGTCCATCAAAGCCTATTAAACACAAAGACGTGGATACAACTATTGACAGAACATTCATCATCAGTCATGCAGCACTTCTGTCCTACTACATTTATCTTGAAAATGTCATTTCTCAGCCCTGGCAGTGAAGGCAGCACCTCCTTTGCAGCTGGAGCCCAATGCTGGTACAGCCGGAGCACAGGGCTCTTCTCCACTCTCAGAGTTACTGCAGAGAGACCTTCTGCTTGCCAGGAGTAGGGTTTTAACCACAAAAGAAAATAAAACCTTCACTGAAGCACCAAAGTACTTATAAATTAATTAAAACACTGGAAATACCAGCAGTACTAGGCTTGGAAAATACCAATACTTGGAAAAAAAGGAAACCATTTGCTGACTGTTATTAACCTCAGATGAACTTCCAATAGTTCAGGTTTGCCAATTAGGAAAGTCTATACTAGTACCTGGAGGCCGGCAACAACACATATCTATATTATGTTGGGAAAAATAACCTGCAGGCTGCTTATTGATGTTTTTTTATACAGTAACAATAAATGGTGTTTGTTTTTTCTTATTAAAGAAATAAATTTCTGTATGGTATTGCAATAGGAAGATACCATTGAATTGGCACTTTCAATAGCTTCATTTGCTTTGATAATGATAAACTGCAGACTGGCCCTTCAGAACCAGCTTTTGCAATTTCTGCTCACACCAACACAAGGCTGGTTCTGTTCCCCATCTATTGCACTGCTGAGAGGGAACATGCCCGCACGTGCAGAGAGCTCACGGAGAAAGTTAATGCTGTACATCTGTTAGCTAAGGATAGAACATTACTTTACAAAGTTTTAAATCTTTTCCTGATTACATTGAGATACACCAACCTATTTGGTACAGACTGAACATACTGCAAATTCTTATTATGCTGCTATGTCCTTACTTAGGAAAAAAAATTACAGCTAGGGTTATTTTGCCAAATTTAAAAAATCACGCTGAATTGAAAAGTGGTTTTCTTGTAATTTAGAATCTATACAGGAATAAAATGACAGCAAGTATCAGCCCTGGATTACTGACACTCTGTGTTATACCAAAGTGAGGAAAGCTGAATGCAAACTATTCTAAATGTACCCATTTTTAAACAAAATATGCAAAGGAGTAGCATAGGGAAAGAAAAGTTACAGTTCCAGGAAATGCTACCTGTGTAAGTGAATATTTTTTATTGAAACATATTGACTATTTGATACTTTTATTTTAATTTATAAATTCCAGCAGTAGGATATGACTCTGAGACATGTGCTAACCTAAAAAATTAAAATATGAAATCCAAAATATATGCTACTTGGCAAACCTATTGCTTGCATAAACATATCACAACAGATATACTTTGCACCATTTATAAGTTATGATCATATTTCCAGTTTTGTAAGCTTGGAAAGCTATAGGAGAAAAACGCCATAAACTCTTCTCAGTTTATAAAAAAAGTACAAATGCAAAAAGAAGCCCAACAATTTTATTCTCCAAGATTTATTGACATTTTCAGCTAAATAAAAGTTTATATTTCTGATTAGGTTTTCTGTTCTCACAATATTATGTCTAATTTTCTAAACACTTACATTGATTTTATATATATATATATAAATTAATAGTGTAAAGTGAAACTTACTTTTTCATAGATCTGGCACATAAAAATTTTAGATAGTTTTTTTCTAACATCAATGTAATGCTGATTAGAAATAAATAAAAAATGCTCCCACTACATTCAATGTATATGGGGTTACGCCACAGTTCCCTAGCAAGGTAAAATACTTCCTAGGCCGACAGTGAATCCATTTCATCAATTTGTTGGTCTTAAGTAATATCTATTCTACTAAAAAAATCCACCTAATTATTGACAACGTTGCCACCTTTGAATTGCATATATTATTGATTTCAAAAATATACAGAGTAAAACCACAAACTGTATAGGACCCATATCTGAGTTAACTTTATTATAATCTACATAAACTCAGTAAAAATCAATTGATTTGCAAAGAGATTGCTAGAACAACCACAACTGGTATTTTTGAAACATTTAAGAAATAATATACCAGGAAAATTTTCCCAACAATCAAACAATTGTCCCATACCAAGGATATTAATTGGATCTTCTGCATAGAAAAGATCAAAAAGCAAGTCTTTTTAAAAGAAAAAATAATAAGGATTATTTTATATCTCACAGTGACTGGAATGGTGTTTTAGACAATACAGACCTAACCTTTGTATGAAAGGTTTCTATATTGTTTTAATGTTATGCTATTTAGCCATAGTGAAATATTAGATTGATTATGGAGTTGTTTTCCTTTAGCTTAACGCAAGAGTCCTGTTGTGTGGGCTCAGCAAGGAGGTCATATTTACACCTTAATGCAAACACTGGAAAAATAACACCAGCAGGCAGGCACCACAGGGTAGAAGATGCTTATAGGAGAAGTCTGCAAAATACCCTGCATGATGCTTCCAACTGCGACCCACTGCACGCCCAGAAAGGGGAGGGACGCAAAGCACAGCTCTGCACTTGTAGGCTTCATGGCATGACCTGGCTGTGCCTCGGGCAATTGCACCGGAGGAATCCGGGGTAGCCAGAGATGTTCCTTATGTTTATGTTGGGGAAAACTGGGACCTAGTGTCAAATTAACCAGAGTCTTTAGCTGCAGAGTGAAATGCAGTTATGCATGCAAATGGCTCAAAATGGAAGTCTCTACAAAGCCTAGCCCTGCATGCTTTTTTTTTAGAATGCTGTTCTCCATCTTCAGCCCATGATATGATAAGAATTCACCTTTGTGTCTTTACAAAGGATATATAAAACCTTATTGTCCAAAAGGGGGAGCTCCCCAGCCTTCTGGACTGACCACTGAGACCCTTCTGAATTTCATGCACTCCTCCAAAAAAAATACTTAAGCATAAAGAAGCTGCTAAGTTTGCTCAAGGACCACTTTGAGAATCACAGCCCGAAGGTGAATGTGAAAAGTACTTGCAACATGAAAACTACAGTGCTTCCATCCATAGACCTTCAAAACTCTTTCCATCTTTGCTTTTCTAATTATTAAAAAGTCTCTGAAAGTCTGTAGAAGAAAGAGGTCTGACAGAAAAATAACATGCACTGATTGCAAATGAAGAAGCTAATCAACAGTGGTTTTTAATTCTTGGCTTCAACAGCCCATTTAATTTTTTTTTATTAATATTCAGACCAGCACAAGTTGTGTTGTCTCCTGTTTTTAAGCAGAACTTTTGTGCATAATGCTTTAAAATTTTCTTTCTTGACATGATCAAGCTAGTGCAATAATGAGTAATGCTGAACCCACTATAAAGTCCAGTTTTGCAGAATTTTAACTTCTGCTAAGAAAAGCGGGATGGATATGAGAAAAGTATAATTACATCTAGCATTCAAAATAGGTAAAATCCAGATTTGTGCAACCTCTGAAATGCAACTGTAATGATTACTGCCTTTCTGATGGAGGAAGAGCTGCATTAATTAAATTGAATTGGAGCCTTGTGGAGCTTTCCAATAACTTTTTAATTATAGCTTAATGCTGCTTCCTAGCCCTTGCAAAATTGAAATTTCTCTTGTAATGGCTCTATTTCATATTCAGTCTTTCTTTTTTTCCCAAGACACTCACAGAAAGCCATGAAGTTGCAGGAAGAGTTTTGTGCAATACAACATTTTCCTGAGTTCTTTCCAAAGTGCAGACCTGCTAAGAAAATGTTCTTACAACCTATTACGGACACCTGCGTTTGCGTGCCCAAGCTGGGAGTGCAGTCTCTGCTAGTTAATCAATAGAAAAGGGCATTTTCTGGAGAGCCAAAACATTTTCACAGGCTCCTGCCCTGCCTGAGGAGGAGGCTGCACTCCTTTAATTTTCTTTGCCCTCTTCTTCACGGCCAGAGACATACAGGTTTGGAGCCAGGTCCCAGGAGGCTGGAGGGCTGGGAAGAATTAGCAAGGTCCAAACTGCTCTAATAAGCAATGGAGGGCAGGAGGAGGAGGATGCACCCTGTGCTGGGAAGTGTCACTGGAAGTGCATGTGGTCCCGATACTGGGACTGGAGATGTCCTTCCTGATACTGGGACTGGAGATGTCTTTCCTCACCTTCAAACCCTTTCTGGATTTTATTGAAGCAGTATGGCATGACTACGTTTATTCTCACACTCAAAAATCAATAATTCAGAATTCCCATAGTTCATAGTATCTGCTCTTAGACTGAATGAATTAATCCTGATTATAATTACTATGAACATCAGATGAAATATTAATATGCAGGCGTTTTCATGCGAGTTCATATTTCCACTTTCAGTCCGGCAAGAGTGCACGAAGAGTGACATTTATGGAAGACAATATGCAATGTTCCATGGTAAAATTCTTGACGTGCAGAAACTTTCTTGGTCTAAAGGGTTATACTGACTGTAGTACATCTTCACAATATAAGGCTTTAAGAGATATAAAAGATGACATTTCATTTTTGTTCACTGGAACATTTCTGTTTGAAAGGAATTCTTTCCTAAAGAAAATATATAAAAAAAAGGAGTTTAGAATGACATTTCTAGCACTGCAAAGCTTTGATTTCAAATGCACAAATTTCAGCACGTGAGCTTTACAGCCTGAGGACTTTGCATGTTGATGGCAGCTGACAATCTGACTTCCAGACAGACCTGGAAGAGACAGGGTAAATTATGACCATCTTTGAAAATTATCTTTGTGCAATTTAATCTTTTTCTTTCAACTGGTCATACTGTTAGTGAGCAATTTAGTAGGGAGAAATTATCAAACAATTTTAAAAGACTGGCAAATCTTCTCAGATTATTAGCACAAGTTTCAGAAAGTCAAGAAAAGTTGAAATTCCCGAAGTGCAGAAATGTAACACCTAAACCTGAACTCTCCTTTCAAGAAAGTCTCCGAGATAAATCACTTGAATTCTGCTCTGAAGCCACCATGGCAGAAATGGACAACAGTTTGGATTTATTCTGTGCTTCAGATATGAATTAGCGTTTTATATTTCCAATACCCCTGGCAGAATATTCAGCATCATGGTGGGTTTACCAAGACTTAGCAACGCCGATGTGGTGATCTGACCGATGTCAGCCAGGATGCTTCTTGATGCAGGGGACTAGGAGAAGCCTTATAAAACCTGCAATGCTGACTTAGACAGCCATGATCTTTCATCTTCAAAAGACTCTGAAATTAAAAGTGTCTAAACCAGGACTAAGTTATAAGCACCACTTCAGCAGTGGACTCTGTAACGCAATTATACACCCTCACATGGTACATGCCAGGCATTTTATGAAATAAAACAGAATTACGCAGATTACTGGAAAGGGGAATCCAGCCACCCTGAGCACTTTCTCTCTGGCTGATGGTCTGAAGTAATTAGTCAATTGTCTGTGCATTTCTACACAGCACAAGTAAATAGCTGTGATAAATAATTACAATTATTAGGAAAAAAAAAATCTAATAAACAATACAGTGCAGCAGGGATGTCCTTTCCGTGTTCATTAGCTTGGAACTAACAAAGCACCAGTTCTGGAAGGATTACACTGACAATCCTGTCCATTAATTGGCTGTTCCTCACTCCTGAGTTCAAACATAAAGACTAATTTATTATTCTTTAACTAAAACATTATCCAAAATTATGTACTTGTAAAGTTGTTGACGATAAGAGCTGCTGGGATGCAGACACTGCAATACAAGTGAGGGGTAAGTGTTGCAAACAGCCACACACACATTTTAATTCCCTATTTCCCGAAAACCAAGGAACACACTCTTTTATTTTTAAACTTTTGACTCTTCACAATGAACACTTAACTTTCTTGTCATGGCAGAGTGCCCTCATGTGCCCTTCTCACATTGTGCAGCAGGGCAAGAGCGCCAAATTAATCATCTCATTTACAGCAAGTAATCGATAGTAATGAATAAATGCTAAGTGAGGAAGGAACATTAATTTTATACCATGAGGCAACTCACCACACGTATGTTGTTCTTAGGACAGAAAACACTGAAATACAACCCAATAAACATTTTTATACAAAACAAAACAGTGGTGCATGTGTGTGAACATAATACCTTCTCCCCTATCAGTTATTTAAAAAATAATTCCTACACAGAAAACCAACATTTTGTATGGTCCAGAGCAAACAATTTCCAGGTGCCAGCTGCTACGCACATGCCCCCCTGTTAAGTTTTGGTACTGCTTTAATACTCTTAAGCAAAAGAAAGGCGGGGAATCTGGCCTTGTCACCAAGAGGAAAAGAAAAGAAAGCAGAAAAAAAGTCTTGCACTTTCGTCAGCTGAAAGACAGGCTGTCCGTGCTGAGCAGCGGTGGGCTGGGGCTGGGTCCTGCCCCTGCTGCCACCACAGATTTGCCGCCGTGGCATCACACACTGGCTCGGCTGCCTGGGAGGCAACGAGCATTGGCCAGTGACGAGGGTCATCGTCAGCCATTACCTTCTGAGGGCGATGCTGGCATGAGCAGAAGAATTGTTTTGCCTGTGAGTTAGACTCTTGCTTGCAAGCAATGCCCAGGACAAAAAAAAGTCTGACCCCCAACGGGGGGCTGTAAGTGCTAAAACATCACTTTTCCATCAAAAGAAATGGAAATGATTGAGCCTCTGATAATAAAGATGAAATAACTTCTTACAAGGCTGTTACGCAACTTAAATCTATAAACTCTTAGTATTTACTCCAAGACTTCATGTTCTCAAAAGTCTGGATATTAGGTCAATTCTAAATTTGCAATTTCCACCTCTGGGTGCCGGGTCTGTCACCTGGCTGGACCCACATCTTGACATCCACTCATCATGCTGACACATGAGGCTGGTGCATCAACTGTGTTAGAGAATTTCAACCCCTATTTCACCTGTCACAGTCCTGGGGGGCACAGGCCCAGAGGACGTGGGATCGAGGATGATTTTCACTGAACCTGGCTCAGACACACCCACTTCACTACAGAGGTGTGGACATGCCATGGTGGAGTTGGAGCTCAGCATCTCTTTCGCAGTTACTTCACTGCTGAGGCTAGCAAGCAGGGTAAGGCATTTGTCTAAAACTTTATGTCACTCAAAATATGTATGAAGCTGCATGGGAACATGGCATTGAGGAGCCTGACTCATTTCTGTTGCCAGAGTCCAGGATCCCAAAGGGACTCAAATTAAACCTCCCACGAGGCTAATTTGCCCCAGCAGCAAAATGATGAAGAAGGAATCAGATCTAAGCTTGAGTGTAATCTTATGGTCAATAATACATTATTTATGTTTTAAATTAGTTTCTAATGTATGTCATTAGCATAATTGCCCTGTGTTTGGGCCATGTCTGAGCATGTTCTTTCACTGAAATTAAACAAAAGCAATCACACTAAATTTACACAGCTGTTAATGAATTGCACACTGATGTTTCCAGGATTCAGGGTTTTTTAACAGTACAGTGCAGTGTTGAAGGAAAAAACTGTTTTGGCCTGCACAGCCCCCATATAAACAGATGAAATTCTTACAAACTTGGTGAATCAGGTTTCCTATTGCACCATTGAACTTACTACTTTTGGGGTTGTTTTTCTCTTTGTTTGTTTGTTTTTTTTCCTGGAAAGACCAGTCATCAAATAATATCTAAAACAAATAATATTGAAATCCCTATTTTCCAATTAGCATTTCTCTAAGCCTACTTCCAGCATCTCATACTCATACCTCTACTATGACCTGGGCTGATATTTTCATTTAAAACCTGGACTGTAGATTTCTGCCCATCCACCAACAATCCCCTTGTGTGCTTCCAGCTTTGAGACTAAAGGCATGTTTGGTGTAAAATCAAATCAGGCATTTTCTTTTGCAAAAACTTGTGCAAGTTCATTGCAAGCTTATTTTTTTTTCATTCTGCCCTTCTTTTTTAAAGAATTACTTCCTAAATTGAGATATACATGCCATTTGTTATACCTCTTGAAGGTGAGAATGACATTTCTAAAGGAATGATCTAAGAACATAAAAAAATCTAAAAGTCTTGTGCCTTTGTAAGAAAGAAATTTCAGATATTTTTGAACCATCAGATCTATCTAAATGCAGTACAAAGACAAACGAAAAGGATTTAGACACACTTCAAGAATAAGGGTATAAAAGATTAACTTGTTAAGCCTCTGTTAGCTCTCATAAAGGGCTGACACAGAGTGATCTCCTCTCCAGAACCAAGTAACTCACAACATCAAAGGTCATCACTGTTTCAACTGCCAGAGTGTTTGGACTGGGCACTCTGGTCACAGGGACGCTTTTGTTCCCTGAGAAGATAACCGTAATGCTGTAATTATGAATTCCAGAAGGAACAGCTATTACGAATCCAAACTGCATTAACTAGACTCACGCAGTTTTTTGTTGTTTTAGTGTAACGCAAAAAAGACACATTTTAAATCAAGAGTAATTAATTTAAAAATAAGTAGTTTGAAACACTTAGTGCAGTATTTGACCACATGTAATACTGAAGGAAAGCTGTTTAGCTAACTACACTAAAAACTAGTCTGGCTAAATAAATGTGATTTTTCGTATTTGTTTGGATTAAATCTTTAATTTCTCCATGTGATTTAATCTGAAATACTAAACTTCAGTCACTATGTGGCTAACTAGGCAAATATTTCAAACCAGAGCATGCATTCATAGAATCATAGAATGGTTTGGGTTGAAAGGGACCTTAAAGATCATCTAGTCTAACCCCCCTGCCATGGACAGGGACACCTTCCACTAGACCAGGTTGTTCAAAGCCCCATCCAACCTGACCTTGAACACTTCGAGGGGTGGGGCATCCACAACCTCTCTGGGCAACCTGTTCCAGTGCCTCACCACCCTCATAGTGAAGAATTTCTTCCTTAGATCTAATCTAAATCTACCCTCTTTCAGCTGAAAGCCATTACCCCTTGGTCCTATCACTACATGCCCTTGTAAAAAGTTCCTCTCCAGCTTTCTTGTAGGCCCCCTTCAGGTACTGGAAGGCTGCTATAAGGTCTCCCCAGAGCCTTCTGTTCTCCAGGCTGAACCACCCCAACTCTCTCAGCCTGTCTTCATAGGAGAGGTGCTCCAGCCCTCTGATCATCTTCATGGCCCTCCTCTGGACTCTCTCCAACAGGTCCCAACAATTCCACAATTATTCTGTAGTTATGAATGATCCATGAGCAAGCTGTAATGTTTAAAAACTTTCAATCCATTCAGGTCTTTGACATGGTGATTTAAACCCATGGATCGTAGATGAACTTTTCCATGTGAGCACATAAAATATTATTCAATAGTCATATATATTTCATCTTTTATTTGATCAGGATTGGATGGCCTAATCCAAACACACCTTGCAAAATATCTATGGAAATCATGTTATGACTTATGGAAGTATATTTTTGCACTTATAAAATATTTTTCTTTCAGTATAGGTACAACAACAAAAATATTGACAGTATTTTGGTCACGCTCCCAAACATTCATTTATCCAGAAAAGCAAAGCAAGACTGAATCCATACCTGGCCTTCCCATGCCCTTGTTCCAGTCTCATTAACCATGCGTGCCTTAACTAATGCCTGAAACTCACACTGCCACAAAACCCCTCTTGTCTATGACCCTGGCTGCCCCAGCCACGGCTCCGCTCCCCAGGGCTGGGGGGGGTGGTCCAGATGCAGAGTATGGGAAGATGCTGCCCCAGGCTCTGCCAGTCCAGTGGCTGCTGCCTCCAGGTTGCTGCTTCTGCAGTCTCACCATCACTGGCTTGTGGTGTCTTGGACACCTCTCACTCCACTTAATAAATCCAACCACTTTCTCTAGTCCATGACAGAGTTTTATGGCTGATGGTGAAACTCAGGGGGGAGAGACATCAATGAAAGATGGCCATCTCCTCCGAGTACAGAGCTGGAGCAGCAGTGCTCCTCTAAGGCTCACAAACAGCCACGACAAGACCCTGTACCTGTGCTGCAGCAAAACATAACGGATTGGATGATCATGGTCTCCATGGCAGGGCACGGACCCAAACTGGCCAACATTAATTTCAGTGGGAATTAAAATATCCCTTACAGAAGCCCTTTGTCTGCATCTCCGAATACTGCGCCCTTTCCCCATCAATCTAAGTCTAAGTCCATCAGATCCAGTGCTCTCGGTGCTCGCATTACAAAAATGTCATCTGCAGCAGGTGGTGTTACAGACCTTTCAGCATCCATCTTTTATTTCATGGCTGTCCTCGTCCAAACAAATTGGATACTTCAGTCCTTTTTAAGGATGCTGCTTGGCTTGCTTCCAGAACTTTTAAAAATTTTACCAGAGACTTTCAATATAAGATGAACTGCTTTTTTATTATAAAAACAGTCAAATGTTTGAATTGTTACTCTGCATCCTATAATTTATCATTTCCTCAAATCTATACCAATCACTGAGCTTGCAATACTGCTGTCATGTTAATTTTTTTCCTACATAACAACAACTTTATCCCATAACAACCTCTCTTTGTAATGGAATAATTTAAAAGAAAAATTCCAGTAATACACATTTCTCATTACTTACAAATAAGCAACTTGCCAAAACGGTCCCAAACAGACACTCCAGTAATTTCAATTCACTGGCTAAATATAATTAGTAACCTCACATCTTTTTCAAAAGACATTGGCATCACTTTACAATTCATTATGGGGACCAAAGACAATCTGTCTTATAAATCCAATATCAGTAAAGGAATCAGAAGAACAGTAATTACCAGCAATTGGTGCAGGTTAGCAGAGCATCTCAGACTGCTGAAGCACCATATTAATGGGTTAGGGCTTGCCACAGCTCTGTAGCAATGGAAACATTATTGCTCTAAGAAGCATCTTTCTTCAGTTGCTTCGTGTTCAGATGATAAACCCATTTTTTCTCTGTTTTAAGGAATAAAAATGGAGGACCGCAGGGCTTGGCTTCAGATAAAAGCCAAATCTAGTGACTGTCAGACCTGTGTTTCTTCTTTCCATGAACTGGCAGAAATCCTACTGTGCCCAGATGTGGACCAAGAGAGGAGCATGATCGTGCAAGCAGAAGAATTTGCAACAGAAATTAAGAGCTTTCCAAAACTCAAACAAGAAATGCTGCAACTTTCCCATAGAAACTGATTTTTTTTCATAGTGTTCACGTAAACTGACTGCAGAAATCCTTTCCACCTCGTTTACTGACAAAATCAGGTGCAAGTAATTGTGCTATACCTGTCTGCCCGTCCCTCTCAGTTACCTTTGAACCCACTGGCCCATTTGCATCAAATCTGACTGAAGGATGGGAGGTTCAACGAAGAGAACTCCTCCGTGGAAAGGAGAAAAGAGACCCTATCCCTGCTTCCAAACCGCAAGAGGCAGGAGCAACTCAGCCTTTGCCATCTCCTTTGGACAGACGGCACCTAGCTGCAAACATGGTCAGGCTTTCTGAAAACTCAATGCGGGTAAGCAGTTCTAGGCTGGTCCCAGCATCTCCTGATCCCAGCATCTCCTCCCAGTGGGCAAGGCTCATGGAAAGAGGGTTGAGGACAATCATAAGGAAGAAACTGAGAATTTTTCAACAGGTGGGAAAAAGAGGGGCAGAGGGCACAGGACCCCATTTTGTAAGAAACCAGCCTTACTTGGTAAAATGTATCCCTGAAATAGGTAAGAAGTGTGAAAGTATCCCATTTTGCCATTCACTGCAAATTTAATTTCAGAAAATCAGCTTTCTCACACATTCGCTATTAGCTCAAATCCAGCAATGTGTGATCACAGTACAAATATAATATTGCAATAGGAAAGGTTCCCCATATGTCAGAAGGATGACTCTCTAAGTTTCAAAGACTACTAGCAAAATTCCCAGAAATACGTAGAGGCTGCATGTAGCTTATTTAAACCACTAGCCAACTACGATGGCTCCTGCAAGGTTTTGCACCTGTTCATTTTTTTTTAAATGCCAGGAAAACTGGGAGCAACATAAAGCGACAGTACTTAAATTGTTCCTTAATAGAAGTGAAGTGAGAATTAGAACAAAAATAACGCACATATTGTGTTTGCAGATGAGAGAACAAACAAAGTGTACACATCTTTATGTTGATGTTTGAATGTTCTCATTTTTCCAGCGGCAGTTTAATACCTATACCAAAAAAACCTCAACAATAGAGGAAGCATGTTTTGGTTTAATAGAAAACAGATTAAGACGACCAATGGTAAAACAGAAAAAGAAAATACCCTCAGAATGAAGTCTTCAGTGCTTGGGTGACCTTGTATGTAATCCACCTCCAAGATATAAAAAACAAAAACAATGTACAAAGGTAGTGTATCAATCATTTTTTATTACAAAACAAACTATGAAAAGCTATGGGAGGTGGATCAAAAATGGCTAAAGAATCTGCAAAGCGCTGATATGCATAGAGTACCATGACACTGGCCAAGGGGATGGGATGTAATTATTGTTTACAATCCCAGGTTCAAGTCATATTGCAGTGCAAGATAAATCAAAGCCTGACTTTCAGAGCAAAATATCAGTGACCTTGACAGGGACAGTCTCTTTACTGGCCTGAGTTACAGCCACAGCAATTAGACTCTATGCTTTCTTGAAGAGACGCCTGCAGTTTTTACCTGTGAATGCTCTTCTGTATTTTATGATGAACCCTTATTTCTATCCTGTGTTTTGTCAAAACTTATTATACTACTCTTACCGCTATTAGTCATAACACTTACACTATTCCTATTGTTTTCTTTCTTTAAAAAGCCTATACTTGCTGATAAAAAGCTTAGAAATGAATTGAAAATTTCAAAGAAAAAATTAAAATTGCTGAGGTTAATGGAGTCCAACCAAAGGCAATCATGGGACAATATTTTTAGACATGCCTGTATCCCCTTCTTAACTTTTCTATCAGATTTTGTATAAAATTTTAGCATTTTGGATGAGATTTGCCTTTGTCCAATACCTGACATCACACAAAAATATATTATAAGAAATAGTAAAATTAGAAGTAATTTTTCTTTTTAGCTTCATTAATTGTGCTGGTTTTGGCTTGGGCACAGTTAATTTTCTTCATAGAAGCTAGTATGAGGCTATGTTTTGGATTTGTGCTGAAAACAGTGTTGCTAATACAGAAATGTTTTCGTTATTGCTGAGCAGTGCTTACACAGAGTCAAGGCCTTTTCTACTTCTCACACCACCCCACCAGTGAGTAGGCTGGGGGTGCACAAGAAGTTGGGAGGGGACACAGCCGGGACAGCTGACCCCAACTGACCAAAGGGATATTCCATACCATGTGACGTCATGCTCAGCGTATAAAGCTGGGGGAAGAAGGAGGAAGGGAGGGACGTTTGCAGTGGTGGCATTTTTCTTCCCAAGTAACTGATACATGTGATGGAGCCCTGCTTTGCTGGAGATGGCTGAACATCTGCCTGCTGATGGGAAGTAGTGAATGAATTCCTTGTTTTGCTTTGCTTGTGTGCGCAGCTTTTGCTTTACCTATTAAACTGTCTTTATCCCAACCCACAAGTTTTCTCACTTTTACTCTTCCGATTCTCTCCCCCATCCCACTAGTGGGGAGTGAGCAAGTGGCTGGGTGGTGCCTAGTTGCTGGCTGGGGTTAAACCACAACATTAATACATAGACCCTCCTCTAATATCACAGTTCTTAGTAACATTTGATCATTATCTCATGTTCCTTTCTTCCAGCCTGTAGTCTATATTAAAAGACAAAAAGAGGCCCAGCAGAAAACCCCATGGACTGCCCTTGCTGCAGCTCACCATCTTTGCTGTGAGCAGCTTCCTTGGCTTGAAGAGAAAGGGAAGGTACACAGATAAAAGGAGAAGGATTTTTACATATGTTAAGAATAAGGGTATAAAATATCAACTTCTCACAACTACATTAGCTTCCATGAAGGGATGACTGACAGCAATGCCTCCTCCAAAAAACTATTGTCTCATGACAACTCATGTTACCTCTCCCTTTGCCAGTGCATGGAGCAGGAGATACTGGTGATAAGTAGTGCAAGATACTGGCTTGTTCCTTCTCTTGTAGCATGATTACAGGCTGCTGTTCTCTAACAATCTCTACGAAACACAATGCTCTGAAGCAGGGTAACCTAAGGTTAAGCTTATTTCAAGTACTTCTCTCACCACCACAGACTACTTTTAATAAGAATTTTCTTGGTTTTCTGTCATAAACATTTGTGAAATAATACTTATTCTTGAGATAGCATCTTCAGCACCAGATCACCGTTTCTCACCTGACTGCTACCATTACCAGTTACAAACAAAGTCCATTCATCAGTAAATATCCAAAACAAGGTAGCTCATCTCAAATAATTTTTGATGAAAGCTAGAGAGGATTACAAGGAACAGCAGATTAGGCATATGCCATTTTAGCAAAATTGTCAGTCTTTCAAACTGTTACTTGTATGTGTCTTTATTGGCAACTGTTTTATCCAGACTTGTTTGGTACTTTGAAAAAAAAAAATTAAAAAATGGAGAATGAATAAACCACCAACATTCATGATTAAAAAATCCCTTGTTCAATAGTTAGCTAGTTCCAAATATTAAATTATTTATCCATGCCTGATGACTGAATATCAGGTATTTTGAAGGTTGGTTCACAGCTTCATACAGCTATACAAAAACTTCAGACAAAGTTTACAGGCTAAAATCAGCATCTAAAAATAATGTAAAGCTATAGAGACAGACTATATAAACTACAGAAGAAAAAATAGATTAATAGAAATGAAGATGAGATACAAGTATCTTCCCTTTGACTGTCATTTAACTCAGTTTATGTTTATTCCTCCATTTTTTTTCTGTGTTCTGATTCACTGCCCTTCACTTGCTCTAGCTTTCTGAATTATATCCACCTCTTTCTCCATTCCGCACTTGCCAGGCTATACAGGATTTTGTGCATGTTCACACAAACCGCTAAATTATGTTACACAAGTGTGGGAGTACCAATAAGACAAGTTTGGAAGATGTTCCTAGTTCCCCCTTGTAAACAAGAGTGCAGTTTGGTTTGAGTGTCATTTCTACTGCCTATGAACAAAGGCCCAGTCTAGTTTTGCTGTTTTTTTATGAGAGGGAAGGCTCCTACTGATTTTTTGTTATACATGTATTACAGTAGGTGCACGTACCACAAGAGAAGTCAAAGACCATATGACAGTCTGAGTCCTCATTATAAAAAAGGCCAATATGTTTCAATAATTTGGTTATTCTGGAATCAAGCCTCTAATTTCTGACCAGGCAGACTATGGGCAGATGTGTGTCTCTGCAGCTGCTGGAAACCACCCACCAGCTGCAGTAGGTTGAGAATGAGCCAGCACACGCCTGCACTGCTCAAGCATCACTGCACTTCCAGGAAAATGAACTAAAAAGAACCTGGATAAAAGCAAAAGTGATTAGAAACCTGACTGATGAGAAACAATTTAAAGTCAATTCAGTGACAACTTTGACTCGAGTCAAAGGGAATGCTATTTAGACACTTGGGTTTTGATCTTCATTAATGACCTGGAGAAAGGAGACTAAGAAAATAATGAATATTCACAGAATGGAAAGTGTTCTGGAGCTGCCCCACGCACAGAAAAATGATTAAATTCTCTGTATATTCTCCAACTCAGTGAATTGACATTTACAGAAAACCCTCTGTGTACAGACACCCGAATATCCTGGATCCACTTAAAGAAAAAAGTAGGCTGGAAATATAATTTCTGTATATATTTATATATATGTACATAAACACATGTATGTACACACATATACAATTTCCGTAACCTATTGCTGGAAGTTTATAATCAAATTCTTTTATGAAAACCTTATGAGAAAATATGTAATTTAGATTGACACTAGTTATAAACCTCCTTTCCAACTCTCCTCATCATTGGCTCCTAACATTGAACTCACTGGTCTCCAATGATCGATTTGTCCAAAGACCTTTAAGAAATTGACATTTTATTAAATATTTAATCTTTTTTTTTTTGTCTCCTATAAGAATAATTGTTTTAACATTTTATGTAAAGTCTTTTGTTGTGGACTAGGCTTTTGTTAGATATTTTCTGAAGATGGGATAAGATTTGGCATTTGAGCTAATTCTTTGTTCAGTAGCCTACATTCTTCTTCCAGGACTAGGAAGATCTTTCCCCGATTTATATATTTAGTTAAAGCTTTTCAAATCATTATTATTCAACAGTTGCCAGTGCAATTCTGTTTGCTTTCAGGTTTCATGAGGATTCAAATCATTCATGAAACTTATTTTCTCTCTCCCATGTCCAAATGTATGTAGCCCTTTATTAGCTTCTTTGGATGCAGTAGGATCTGTTGAAGACTACCAGGTTACTCTGCAGTATAGTGATTCATGTTCCTTTGCACACAAATAAGGAGCAAAAGAAGCAAATGACTTGATACGACATGCCAGGAGAAGTTATCAGAAGGACTTCATAACTTGACCTCATATTATAAAGGCTGTGACTATCTTCAACAATGTTTTGAAAATCAAAGTAGCTGAGAGAGGAGGAGTCCCCATGACATTGCAATTACACAAAGGTGACATATAAATAAAACCCCTAGGCAAAAAAAGCTGCCTCTTCATATTAAGATTGAAATAATTCTCAGATCAGGACTAAATTTTTGTGAGAACTGTCATATCAATTAGAGGATTTAAGGAAACTGAAGTAATAGATAATGTATTGAGCATAATAAACTGACATTTTGATATGCAACCAGCAGACATTAAAAAAAAATTACAACTGACTCCAAAAAGTCCAGAAAGATATTTAAATCAGTAATGCTGAAATGAATAAATTAAATGAGCAATTACTAGTATGTTTGCCAAAGCATGATATAACAATGCATAAAGCATATATTAGCTCAGCCTTTACTCACTGATCTTTATCTTCTTTTAATTAATGAATTTAATTGACTGGAAGGGAGATTTAAGAATGGCTTTTTACAAGTCAAGTAGGAAAACCGTTTTAGATTTGGGAAAGGAGAAGCGAAGAAAGTATGCAATGGAAAACAACGGGGTGGAGCCACTATCAGTCTATATCTGGTGCCAAAACCTGAGAAGATATGAGAGTCATTAACAATTGTAATTTTCACAAAGAAAAATTTATCAAAATGAAAACCAGTAAGATATGGAAAATAAGGGGAATTCTAGCAAAATTGGATGGATTCATAAAGAATTTTTCAAATCTTGTAAACAGTTCTTCAGATAAGAAGAGCACCTTTATATATCTGCCAGGGTCCCAAGCATGCCTGAAGCTGGCTTGCTTAACCACTGGAAACTCATGGTGAATTGGTGATCTCCAGTGACACAGAGCTCTAAAAGGACCTTCTTGATCTTTAGGCTGTTTTTCCAGAATCACTGGGAATTGACGTTGTTACTCTTTTCTGAGTCTGGATACAATCTGCTGTCTTAATATCATCATTAGACATCAGTCTTCTTACAACCTGCCTGGATATACATATATTCATCTAATATTGTGAGTTAGTCCGTTTGCCATACGGGATACAATGCGCTGCAGAGTGTGTGTCCTGTTCGAAGAGCATGCTAGCTTTGGGATTAGAAGCAACTTGGTTACTGCTGCATGGAAAATAAAATCAGCCCATGCTCAGCATTACTTCCAGCATGTGAGCTAGATCAGCTTCAGCTCTTCCCTAAAGACAACCTGCACAGAGGTATGTTGGAAAGCATTCCTTTTTGCTTAAACAGGCTGAGATTATTTCTTTTTAAAAACTGTATCTTATATATATTCATACATATGTGTAGGTTTATATATGCTAGCCTATGTATATATCTGTATATGCATGTATATATTATTCCAAGAAAGTATCAATAATATTAAGTCAGAAAAGAACAGCAAAGTATCTAAAAAGGACGATTTATTTTGCTACTATGCACATGTTCCTTACAAAGAGTGAACAGTAACTATTACCTTTCTCTTTTTTTTTTTTTAGCTTTGTTTTGAATTGCATTTTAAGTAACAAGTGTTTGTAGTTTTCTCTGTTTTCCATACCTGGGGAATAAAATATATACTTAAACTATTTGAAATTAGTTAAGCCTGAAAATGTCAGATGGAGATCGGTCCTGGAGGTTCTCATAGTAAATTATATTTAAATGGCTCATGACTTTGCTAATACTAGACTGGAGGCAGTGTAAGGACCAACAGCACTTGAAAGAATGAATACCACTAGCTATAAATTAATGGAAAAAAGGTAATACGTATTAGAAAGGCTATGAAAAATCAAAGATGGTCTGCCATAGGAGAAAAATGCATCTTTTATATACTGTAACAGGTCTGAAGACTTTTATATCACATTTTTTCAAATGTTGTGCTCTGTCACAGTGAAAAACAGAAATGTGCTCAGCCACTCAAATTCAATTTCAGGAAGCAGTGATGCAAATACATCCAATGTGAAAATTTCACTATGCAGTTCCTCAGAAGGCTCTACTGATGGGCCATGTTATGATGGGTACCCAGGGAGTGTCCCCATATATACTTATTTAATATATACTCACATTGGCTCTTGTTTATCTTTTGTTTCCACCAAACATGAAATAAAAGGACCAAAAAATGCACTCTAAATCCTGAAGGGGAAATTTTCAGAATGTCTATCTCGGAAGGAATGATCACTCACTCCTCCCCGCAGCTTCTGAAAACTAAACAGGAAAAAGGGAATCAGGCAGTCAGTGGAGTAGCCAGGGCAGAAACTCATGAAGATCCTCTGGGGAAGGAGGACAGAAATAACCTGGAGCGTGCGGAGGGAGAGTAAACAAGTTCCCTCTTTGCGTCCTGCACCTCGCTGTGTCTGTGCCTGCCCATGAGGGTGAGGGACATCCCCAGTTTTGCTTGGCTCATAGTGTGGGTGGCAGAAGACTAGAGAATATGGATGCTAAAATCTACTTCTTGCCAATATGCATTGTCCTTCAAATGTGTAGCTGAAGAAATAGTCAATACCTCAGTGACTTAAATACCTCAATGAAATGAAAATGTGGGAATATTTGTGGAATGCACAGATCCTTCACAGAATCTGGGTTGAGTTTCATGATTTGTTTTTATTTCAGATTTTTTTTTCTCTCACTGTGTCTGCACAGACTTACAAACCACTGCGGCACTAGGACAGAGAAAAGCAGTTGGTAGGAGTATGAAATCCTGGCTTGCAAAGAGCCCCACAAAATCCACAACCCCCCAAACCAAGCCTATCAGTGTGAACACAACCTGATAGAAGATGTTACACCAACAAAGCCAAGAAGATCTTCATCAAACTCCATTTCTTGGACGCATAGTTACTTTCATCCATAAATTTACCACCACAAAAAGCCAGCAGCTGGAGATTAGCTTCTCCTAAACTGAGCGTAGTTTGGCACCGCAGAACTGTATCTCATGACTCCACCGAATACTCAGAGTAACATGGCTATAAAAACTACTAATAATTAATTTATTCTTGTCACATAAATTTGGTTATCTGAGGGCAGTGGCTTGGATTTTTTTCCTAAGGAGGAAAAGATGGTAGAACTCCATAGGCAGGTCTGAGTTTTGCACAGGAAGAAACACAGCTCAGAAAATATTTGGAAGAACAAGTCTTCATCATTTTACAGGCAGACAATATCCACATGTATCTACAGTTTTTACAGGGCAACTGGAAGCGTATTTCATCATTGGCCTTTGATAAGTAAGAAAATAATGTCCCCTATCTTTATTTACAATAACCAGCTAAATGACTCTCGTCAAAAGCCCAAACTTTTTAAGGGGTGTCTGACAGAGAAACTTTGTGAAGCAAAAGCAGACACCTGGTTGTGTCTGGCTTGCTTTGTTCACAGACAGGTATATTATTAACTAGCCAAACAACAACATATCAAGCATTTTAATAACCCTATTAGCTGGGCAGCTTCTTAGCATCACACCAGAGGGTCTAGAATAACAAGCTTATATAAAACCTCTAGTGATATTAAATATTAAAATATTGTTAAATATTAAAACAAAACTTCTAAAAGATAAAAGCGAAGCAAAAGTCACAACCCATTCTACTATTTTACTTAATTCTGTCTCAAAGTATTTTGTAACAGAAATGGCCTAGGTGCTTATGGAAAACTAAAGGATAATAACTGGCACTTAATTACAGTGTTAACCATCGACTTCTTGTTGACTGAAGAGAAGACAGGACCCAATAATTTTTATTTGCTTAACAAATTCATCTGCCTTTTCTCTGTTCTGCTGACTATAACATGCTCCGGACAAACAAGAAGGGGTACCAGAGAGCAACTCCTTTGAAATTCTGCCACTAACTTGCTCCTATGCGGTGACATTTTTTTTCCCTTTCAGGGAAAAAAGCATCTTCTTATTTATGTATGTTTAGTGAGACTCAAACCCATGTGTACTAAATGAAGGTGCAAGACAAAGAAGGCTAAAGTCTATGAAGCCTTTGCCCAAAATGAAGGCTGTACATTCAATGGCAAGAAGTACATAGGCCACATAGGAGAGCTTTTATGGGATTATTGCATTCCTCCATGCCTCTCTCACAGCAGCCGTGAGCACCCAGAAGCTGACAGACTGTGCTTCGTGAGAAGCACCAGGCAGGTGTCTGCAGATTTTAATGGCACAGGGAATGAAAAGGGGAAGGGAGAGAGAAAGGGGAGGGAGAGGCAGACAAAAGACAGGAAAAACACCAGGCTGCCAGTTAACACCAAGCTGAATGTATGAGGAACAGAAATGCTGCTCTTTCCAGCAGAAGCCAATAAGCCTCTATTTGGAAGAGCTGTACACAAAAAGAGAGACCTGAAAACATACAAGAACTGATGCTGGGGGTCTCTCAACCTCAAAATAACTTGAGAAAGTATCCAAGGAAAAATATATATTAATATGATTTTACAACAGCAATTTGGAATTGATTCATTATGCTTTTTTTTTTTTTTTTTGTATTAACATGTTAAGATGTGTTTCTTTCCAAATAGCTGTTAATTTTTAAAGCATTCTCTCAGCCAAACACCCCAACGGTTCCCCTACCACTGAAATACACTGCATTTCAGGGGAACGTATGCAAACCCATAAGAAAATGAAGACTGTGATACCAGAGCAGAATCTGTGTCCTCTTCAGTTTAGTAGAACATGCAGGATCAAACCAGAAGAGCTTTCATGCAGACCTTGAGCTGGGGAGAAGGCAGGTTTCCCGTGTGACACCATGCCGGCCACAGACATCACCTTCCACCCTTCCCTGGCCGAGCCCCGGGGGAGCAGTAAGCTTTTTAATTACAAATGCTCTGCTCCAAAATTGGATAAATACACCTAATTGTTTTTTGTTTGTTTGTACAAAGATAGGGAAAAAGCACATTTGAAATACGGTAAGAATAAAAAGTAAACAGGATCTACAGTACCTCTCTGAATAATTGTACCTTTCTTCATCTCCCGGAGTAACCATGGTAAATAACTGCTCTGTGCTCAGCACAGCAATTCGCTCACATTAGTCATTCTTGATGCTGAATTACCTCTTCACAAACAACCACTTTGCAAACAATTAAACTATCATAAAAATGGGATTTTTCTCCTCAGAAAGCTTTGGGATATGGCACATTGATGACATTTTTCAAATTTTCACAGGAAATCTTTCTTTGCTTATGCAGCAAATGCTGGTGGTCACCACTACTCACGCAAAATTATATTTTATTAAAATTACATCTAATAATAGAAGAAAAAACAATGTCAGATACAAGGTGGGCTGACCTCTTCAGTAAGGGCGGGGTGAAGCAGGGACAGCATGTCGGGTCTGTGGACACTAGAAGATCCCATCTACCCAAACTGTCCTCCCCAAAACTGCTCCTCTGTGTTTAAAAATTAACTCTCCCAGACAGAGGACTTTCCTCCTTTATTGCAAAGAAAAGAAAGGAATCTGGTGAAACCAGATCCTGAGAAACTTATTTAACACAGAGGCACAGGAGCCTGCTCCTAACTGTGCTTTTTGTTATTACATCAAAAAATAGTTAGAAAATCCTCAGCCCCTAGTATTTTTTTTAAATGATTCCAACAAATCAGAGAGAAATCAGACAGGTTTTGGCAAGTCGGGTAAAGTCCTCTTGCCCCCAATGCCCCGATGGGTGCCCAGTGCTCCCCTGCGGCAGCGGTGCACAAGTGTGCACGAGTGGCTCAGGCTCACGGGACATGTGCATTGCACCATCGCCAAGTGCATCGGGCAAGGGGCCAGTGGAGCTGCAGGGTATGGCCTTCCTTTTGCTTCCTTACAGCAGATTTATCTTCCAGCACGATTTTAAATATATATATATAAAAAATGATTTTTTTTTATCACTGCTGCATGCATGCAGGGAGACTGTTTATAGATCCAGAGACAAACGGTGCCATAATCAAACTCTGTATTTGTGCAGACACCATATTACTGTCAGGGCATACTATTTATATCCAGAATATACTGCTTTTATGCAAGGAAAGCTTTGACTTCTGTGAAAGCAACAGATACAATAAACTTCTCTGACTTTGCTGTTGCTGGATTTCATTGTTCCGTTCTGTTTCCTTCATAATTTGTATGATATTGGAGAAAATTGTATCTCACATCACCCAAAGCAAGTTACTTCTCAGGAACTCCTGAACTTTTGGTTCTGGTGCAATTTAATTTTTTGCACCTCACAAATGACTCTCATAAATGTATTTAAGCTTGGAAATCAGAAATTATATCTGCACCCTTCAGCACCATACATCTAAATTTGTGCAGTGTGATGTGGAAACCAAAACCCTGGTAGCAATCAGGATGGATTTACCAGACTGAAGTTACAGGGGACACAACCAACCTGTAAATTAGATGCATACTGACCATACTGTGTTTGCTATTTTTACCTTTGAAAAATGAAGCTGAACTACAAAAAGGTCATATACACAAAGGCTACATCTTTTAATAAATACAATTGAATCCTATATAATGAATGCAGAGATATTTGAGAATTGAAAGTAGAAAAAAATTATTTAGGTAATTTACTGAAAAATAATTGTAAAATGGAAAAGCATGTAAGATACTTTACCTTACAAAACTCTTTTTATCTAAGAAATATCAAGCAATTAATATTTCTCCTTGCAACACTCCTCTACTCTTGGAAAACCGTGTTTAATGGATAAGGAAAATTAAGAGATGATTTATTGAGCAGATTCATTGAAGGTGGAGCAGTAACCCATCCTCCAGAGCCGGGTCAGCTTCATGGAAGTTTTCTGGTTGTTTTCTTCTCTGTTTCAATTTTTTACTGCAGTTTCAACAGTAAAAACCTAAGGTGGCACTGCCTTAGGTTATATATTCCTTACTTCACAACAGGAAACAAATTCTCTAAGTTCTTCTACAAATATTGAAAATGTGAATGCTATAGCGTGGCACTATATTGTTTCCTGAGTCATATATTTTCTGAGCTCAGCAAAGGCTGTGTAGATTACATTTTCTCTCATTCTTTCCTAAACAGAAGAATATTGGTTGCTTTTACACGGATGAGCAGTACCATGGCTTCCTACACCCTGGCAGGAGGTGAGCAGGGGAGTAGCCTTACAGATGAACTGAGCAAACCAGCAAACGTGGAGCTGATCAGAAATGTCTGCAAAGCCAGTGGCCAGAAACACTATGAAAGTGCAGGCAATGTATGTACTGACATTCAGTCAGCAATTTTGACTTTGTATCCTAAAACCCGCTCTACCTAGTTAGGTTATTTTACCTTATTCCTCATCAGACCACTGAGCATATTTGCCTGGAAGCCCCTGCTCTGCCCACACCTGCCACATGCTCCACCAGCAGCTACAGCCAACTCTGAAAACCACTGACAGCTCGCCTGGAGCACAGGAACCCACAGGCTCAGGAGAACTGAAAGGAAACAGCAGTAGAACGATCCACATCAGATACTCTTCATGATTATTGGCGAGACCTCTATTAGTCTGCCGAGAAAATACAGATGGTGCACGGTGCCCTTGAGGTCTTTCATTGGGAAGGTAGTACCATGCATAATGCACTTACAGTCCTCCTGCAGACTTGCCATATGCAAGTCTTGGAGCCCTCCTTAAAATACAGCAATCTTATATGACAAGGAGAGAGGCCACTTGAGGTCAAAAGCCACTATATTTACAAAAAAGGCTATGGGCACTTGCATTTGATTACACAATTTTCTTATTTAAGGTCTCAGTGGTTAAATATGATGAAGTCCTTGAAGGAGCTGTGCTTTGCCCTGAAGGGCTGCCCAGGGTACTCTGGGTGAGCAAGCCTTTGTAAAGCCCTCTTATAATCCACCACAGCAAAGCATAATCATCTATGCAATACACAGAAATCAGAAAAGAGTGGTTGGAAACTAAACAGCATTTCCGAGAAACTTATATTTTCTACTATTATGTATGTCACTTCGAGCATGATGGCAAAAAGCCAATGATAAACCTAATAGCTTGCTTCTACCAGCATGCAGAAGTATTTTAGACTGAAGGAAGCAACAGTTGGATGCAGAAAGACAGTGCAGCTCTCAGGTACACAAACTACAAAAACTAGAAAGCATACAGTGTTTACTGCCTGAAAATAATTCAATAATAACAGGCATACCTGGCCTTCACCCAGCAAAGTGGCAATGGACATGATGGAGCTTGTGTCCCATCAGCCTTTACATCTGAAGCTGCCCTCCAGCAGGTAGGCTTCTTCAGCGAACAGCAGTGTTTGATGAATGAGAAATGGATAACGTATCAAAGATTCATTAGCTGGCAGCCCGTGATTGGCCTGGTAGTGGAACCACATGCAATAAAATCCTGCCAAGATCAGGCTGTTTCAGCACCCTGGAACAAAAGTTGCTCTGGGCCCTGCACTGAAAACTTCCCAAATGCACTTCAGAGGGGCGCAGGTACACACACAGCGCTGTCAAAATCTCAGTCTGGGCAGTCACGCGTGACCCATCAATTGTGAAGAGCAAAGACCAGATGAATTTCCCAAAATTGCAATTTATTGAAACTTAGTCACGTGCACTGGGAAAGCCCTTTAGTTAGAGCACACCACACTAATTTTTCAAAACTCAGACATAAAAGGAGAGGTAATATTTTACCCCAAATACTCATATTTAATTCATTTAATTATATCATTATACAGATATGAGTTACTAACTGGAATGGATGATGGTTCGGGAAGCTTGTCTTTGTTTGCAGGTTTACTGGCAGGTCTCATTAAGATACTGCCAGTGCTATGAGCATCCTCTCACAGCCCTCGCTCACCATGGCTGCACAACACTATTAACGTGACTATTCAAATACTTACGAGCAGCAACACTTTAAAGACATGTCTTTCTGTTCATTTTCTTCTCTTTTCTTCTATGTCTCTCCCTTTTTAATCTTTCTCAGTGTAGAGCACTTATAACCTGATTAATTAAGCTGACCACTCCACTGAGATTTTGTAAATTGGGTTGTAAACTGAGCAATTAATAACCATTATAAATATGAATATAAATTTGCACTCCACATTTTGGTATGAGTTGCAGGCAGTTCCTCTCCTTCTTTGCTGGTTGGGGAGTGGCTCTTGCCCCTCGTGGTGCTCGGCAGCACTGGACCGTGCCCCATTCCCGTTATTTTGCAGAGTCCTGACTTGAATTCTGATGGGAAAGGGAAGCACTGCCTACTGACACTTCGTGGCATTTCTCTTCAGTTCACTACCAGTACGTTGGCTGCTGGTTTCAGCTTTTATGGAAAATACCTATTCAGATCACATAAATCTTTTCAATAACTGTACATCAGTATTTTACATTCTTACTGTGTATTTTGAAAATCAAGGATACATTTAACTCAACAGTATTTATTCCCTAAACCTGAAAATATGAGCTTACTTTTAATTTCCTTGTGCATGTAGTATTTCATTCATTTACTGCAGTTTCTTTCCTTACTCACTGAATGTAAAGTTCTTAGCCTAGCAAACTGAGACAAGCCCAGCAGATTTACCCCAGAGGCAACAGTTTACCTACATTTAGATACAATTTTGCTTCCAAATTCCCCACGGTATCCTTTAAATGATGTGCCATGTGCTGTTTGAAAGACTTTTCAGAACACTTTAATGCTGTGAAAGAAGGATTCATATGATCCTAATTTAACATGGCCTGTCCAATTCCAGCTCCATGTTATCCTCTTGGAGAGAAACCACAGAAACACAGCATCTGTGGCAGAGAGCAGAAGTGTGCTGCATCCCCCTCCAGGCCTGAAAACATGCCTGAAATACTTTTTATCTCTCTTTTGTTTGTTTGTTTGTTTGGGTTGGTTCAGTTTTTTGGGTTTTTTTTTTGTTTGTTTTGTCGTTTTGTTTTTTTGGGGTTTGTGTATAATAACAAGGGACGTGCTTTTTCTCCCAGTGAATGAGTGGTGTTCTACAGACCTATATCTTTCAAGAGGCTGCCACCCCCAAACAGTCCTAGTGTGGGGAAGTACAGAATGATATAAGGATTTTATTTAATCTTTCTCAAAATAGAGAAGCTGGCTGCTTATTGTGAACACAGGTGCACTTTTTTAGTAACTTGCTGAAGCTGTCACACACACTCAGAAGTGTTTCAAAATTCAAATGTCGACAAGTTCCTGCAAAGAATCTCACAAGAACACATTTACAAATCTCTCTACCACAGTAAGAAAGTACTAATTAAAGAAGGATTCCTCTCTGTGTGGAAGCAACGCTGCCTTTGAAATAAACGTGCTCTTAGATATCATTGCAAATTTATCAGAACATGTTGACTTCATCTGTTTCCAGACAAGAAGAACCCACAGCTCTCGGCAAGCTGTTCTCATTTATAATACAATGCTCTCGCAGTGTCGGCAAATGGGAAATCCCAGAGCTGGTGAATATACACAAACCTTCATCTCCAGCTAACAATCCCTTAGGACCCTATTTGTAACGAAAGGGCCTTTGCATGCACATGCAAAACTATGCAGTTTGAGCACTTGGCAGAGAGGCTGAGGATTTTAGTCCCAGTCCTTTTAAAAAACTTCAAGCTTATTCATAAAAAAAGTCCTTGCAGAGCTGGCTTAACAAAGGAAATGGCTGTGTTTCCATTGCCATGGATAATCCCTGCTCAATTACTTCCAATTTACTGGAATAGCAATCCAGACAAGTCACTTCACTGAACACAATGTGACAGCACTGCAGACATACTGTCTTTGTATAATTAAAGCACAAGAAAGACTCCTCTTATAAGTTTAATACACGAGTCAGTTCCAATCTGGTACAACAAGATTGTTTCCACATGATATTTTTCCATTATACTTTGAGATAAAGAAAAAAAACCTAACTTAGGGAATTTTGGACAGTATCCTGAGCTGATATTAAGCATTGTATCACCAAAGTCATTAATTAACATTAGACTAGAATTTGGCTCTCCTACTAATTTAAATTGATCAAAGTACTTTTTACTTTTTTACAAACTAGAAATTAATCTTAATTCACAATGCAGATAAAGATATGTACTTTTCTATATTTTTTCAAATTTACTGGAAACCTTAATATATGTATTGGAAGCCTTCATACTTACATACAGTTCCAAAGATCACATGCATCCTGGTTTCTCACTGCTTTTACTCTTATTCAGAGTTACCATCTTTAAAATAGATACAGATCTAAACATACTTTATATGGAATGCCTTTACATACTAATGTAAATGTAATTAACGCGATACATAAATTGCCTGCAAGCAGAGGGAGCTCTGACTCTTCTGAGAACAGACTCTCTGATCCTCAGGACAGTGCCAACAGATGTAACTCGTGGAACCCGTGTTTCCCCCAAAAATCAGCCCCGGCTGTGTCCAGCTTTGCGGGTGGAACCAGCAGTAAGTTACGGCTCCAACTGTGGCGGGTAAACCAGCCCATCCCAGGCACCGGAAGAGCTCACCCTGATTGGCCTCCATGCCATCCCTACCGTCACGCACAGGGGGAATTTTTTTCCACACAGAAGAGATTAGAAGTACTTGACTGGGTGCTAGCTGTAGAGATAAAACCTTTCAGCTATAACTATTCTAAAGAAAACATTTTAAAAGAACGATGGAAACTTTACACGACAGTCTGTAGAAAACACCTTTGTTAAATATGAAGTATTCTGCATGACATGCGAAAAGGGACACGATCACCACTCAATGCCTAATAGACAATGTAATACATTTGCATTTGAGCACATTACCCAAAATGTAAGTAAAGCAATTATACCCGCTTCAAGGACAAATGTCACTAAGAAGGGCCAAGCTGCCCAGCCACAGACTGAGGCTCAGCTCACATCGCTCCCCACCAACTCAATGACCAGGATGGGACTACACAAAAGTGAAAAACTACAGCTAGACCAGCACCTGCCCAGCTGGACACACCATTGCAGACTTACTGGCCCACAACAAGATCTGAAACTGTCTGAAAAACCTCACTTTGTTTTTTTAAAGACTGCATGGTTGAAAATAATTAGCATTACTGTTATGCACAGAAAAAAATATGAAAATGAATACAAAACTTTACATAAATCTTTTCCTTTTACATGCAGTCATGTAACCCAAATAAAAATCATTAAGCAGTTCTGTCCTTAGCAGGCAAAATGAAGTTTTGGTTTATATGTGTTTATTCCGTAAATAGTGCCAAGGATAACTTACCAAGAATTAACACAACAAAACATGCCTAACCTAACACCAAGTTTTTGTAGTGGTATCAAACCCCCTCAAGATACTAGTAACTAGCTCCAGTGTTCTCAACTCACCCTTCTGGACTGTTTGAGCTGTGCCGTCTGACCCGAGAGTCAGCAAACTCAGCTGTGTCCCATTGCTGAAAAAGTACATTTTCAGTAAAAAAGTTGTTGGCAGGCAAGTGCTCCACCACCCAGAGCAGGGATACTGTTGCAGCTCCAGTAGAGTCACGGCAAAAACCAAAGCTGATATATGACTGAGGTGGAATTACCTCTAGGGAGAGAGAAAGAAGGAAGCTGTGGTCCCTCAAGTAGCATCATATGCATCTACCAAAGCTACAGAAAGCTGCAAAGAGTGTCAGGGATTGAAATGCAGGTGACATCATTGGCAGAGCAATGCAATATTAAGTCTGACAAATAGAAATAACTTCACTTACAAATTTGAAAATTACTATAAAATATTTTTTCAATTGTTAATGCTTTACAATGTGAATTAAGAACATTTCTGTTGTTTGCAAAACTTTACATGTGGTCTTATACCTATTATTGAAAACTGTAATTCTCCTAAGAAAAAAATTTCCTATAAAACTGCTCAGTAAGAAACCATTATCACATTTTATCAAAGAACAGCTGAGGTTGCAAAAAACCTTCGGAGATCTGCCAGTCCAACCCCTGCTCAAAGCAGAGTCAGCTGGAGCAGGTTGCTCAGGAATATGTCTGGTTGGGTTTTAGTATCTCCAAAGACTGAGTTACTGCAACCTGGGCAACTTGTTCGATGCTCAAGCATTCTCATTGTAAAACAGTTTTTTTTCTTTTATTGCCTAAAGTAAGCCCACTGTCCTGAAAAGAAACCCACACTACCAAATAGTGTCGTGGGGACAAACTAACAGAAAGCCCCCGGATAAAACTAAATTAGCTTTTTGATCAAATACGGCAGAAAAACTGACATCTGCAATTAGTTTAATGCAATGTTTCCACTGAAGACACAAGTTAGGCAGCATTTGACTGTATATAAAATAATGTAATCAGAATTATTAAACACTTCGAGAGGGGAAAAATACCCTTCCTCTTATGGAAGAATTTCCTTGAATGTATCACAAGTTGAATTAGGGTGACAAACTAAAGATACAGTCAAATTTTAAAATTATAGCCCAAATTCAGTACACGTGCTTAAATAAACATATCTGATAATGCTTGTAACAATTAACACCTCTTTATAACAATTGCTGTTAAACCTCTACAGGCACTAGTGCTATGTATGAACATAATTTCCCCTATGATAGACATAATGCTATTGCTCACTGTTTTCTATATATTTAAGTACTGTTTGTTTTGACCTCTGAACTACCTGAACTAAAATTAGAGTTTTCTTTGATGTTTCAACTAAGTAGAGCAAGAAACATTTGTCATTTGCTATAGGTTATAGATATATTCAAAGCAAAAAAGAAAAGCAAAAATACTACCTGTAATTATTACAGTACATAATATAATCGCATTGGATTATTGAGATGAATTACATTAGAGCTTTTACAGTACAGTTAAAACCTTCTAAAAGTATGACACATGCTAAAATAACAGCTGGAGAACAGCTGGATACTCAAGACAAAAAATATTGAAGCATAGTAATAAATCATGAAACCTGCACGTCTGACACACTGACTTGATCAGGAAAAATGAATTGCCGAGTACAAAGTGTAATAAAGAGAGGTGCCAAGAAATAGTCATATCTGCCAGTAATAATTTGAAGTTGAAATATAATCATACACAATATATATGATAAATAACGTGAGACAAGGTCTCCAGCAACAAAGGTAAATAATAAATTTATGTGGAAGTAACAATTTACCCTGAAGCTGTAAAATAAAACTAGAGAGATACTGTAAATATTGTCTATTCCAGATGATTACTTTAATTTCTCAGACAAATAACTTCTAAGGTTTCCTGTGTATTTTCTGGACTTGGAACCAATACATTTTCTATCTCTAAAGTTTCAAAATAATACTCATGCTTCCAGCCAGTGGCCACCACTAAGTTTTGAAGAGAACAATGTATTTGACAATGAAATAATAAGTAAAAAATGAACTATGGAAACTCATCACATTAAAAAACCCCTTATCACATAAAAAGGACAGCTTCTTCCCATGTTAAACCTTACAGAATAAAGCCATAGGCATGCTGCTGTGAAGACACTGCTGCTGGAAAACTCCCCAGTCTGCACCATCCCACCTGAACGTTCTTCCTGCTGAACCGACTGCAAATCCACACCACATGCCCTGCATCTGTTCAGAGGGAGAAAGGAATGCCAGCGCAGCACATGAGTCTCTCTGTCCCCTGGACCACAGTGGACCTATGTGCAGATGTCTCATCTCCAGTTTGGGGGAAGAAGAGGGAATATGTATCATCTTCAAAAGTTGATGGATCCTTATAAGAGGCCTGAGCTGTCTGAAATCTTGCAGTGGTGCCATAATGACATACAATAAAGGAAGCTTGAACACAACATTTTCAGAAAACAGAAAGCTTGTTACTGTTCCTACTGAAGGTGACATTTGTCTTAAATTAAATCAGTCAGTTTATACAATAAGCTTCAGCGAGGAGCCCAGATTGCCATATGTGAAACTAAACAGCAATGTGCATAATTTTGTCCAGTATTTCAACAACTGCCAATACGTAACTGCAAAGAAATAAAGTATCACTTCGATATATCTTGCTTTTCAAGTTTAGCCCAATACAGGTAAGTTTATCTATGCCACAGGGCTATGATTTTTTCCAGTCTACTTATTATCACTCATACTTGAATTTCATTGGTAACTTTATAAATATTTAAAGGAAGTTTTATGTTAAATGTGCAAAGTTGCCTCTGTATAGAACAGTAATGTATCTGCACGAAAACTGCTGCACATCTCAAATGTTCAGTTCTGGTAGTCAGTCTGCTACCATAAATAATCAAGATTGTTACTGTCCTTAAAAGTCAAGACAAAATTAAATATAATATGAAAAAATAGATTGAGCCATGAGACAAAGAACCGCAAATGACATGCAGGGAGGGGTGAGGCATGTATTTTGGACAGATGGCGATGGGCATCTCTCTGGGGGAGGCAGACGGTGATCACTGGTGGCACCATGGTGATGCTGCACGCACCCTTGGTGCTGAAAAGCGGCACCAGCCAAGGTATGTGTAATTTACAGCTCAGGAGGCATCGGGATGGCAAAATAAACTCACAAATCAACAAGAAACAAGCTGAGAGATACAGCCCTTTTCATGCTGCTAGAAGGATCCACAGTGAAAGCAGAGGTTGTTAGTCCCCCATTTGATGCAAGGGCAGAGGAGGTTAATGGAGAGTTAATCCCTCACAGTGTCCAGATTATCTGTCTAAATATTACATTAAGGATTTTACACTGTGCCTAAAACGAGTGACCTTACCCAAGAGCCCAAGACAAGTTACGCATGGCTGGTCCCAGGGGCTGCAGCTCTGCTCCAGCCTCCAGCGAGGGGTGCGGAGCCACAGGCGGGGACGACCACATCCCCAGAAATGTCCCTGCCAGCCTGGTCAGCCGGCAGCGCCCACCTCCTGCAGAGCCAGGGCTATCACGCGGTGCTCACTGCTTGCCCACCCTGATTTGCAATGTTTGCACAATATTGAACCAGAAAAGGGTATGTTTTACTCTTTTTGTTTCATTCCTCAGCCTGAGTATTTTAAGTTATAGTGCCTTCTAAGAATAACTGAGGTATGTTACACTGAGGGAACGGCTTGCAGGCTTGCCGTTCTGGGCAGACATCTCCCTTGAGCCTGCTCTCGGCTGCCAAGCACGCCAAAATTGTGTACCTGCAAGTGACTTCAGTCCATGATCAGCCCAGCTACAGAACAAGAGTTAATCCAGTACTGAGAAGTGACAGCCAGCCAGCGCTGTCCCCACCAAGCAGTGGCAGCAAAGTCTTCTTGGCCCTTATGCTCCTCTAGCATTGCTGACCACTGCAAGCAATTAGCAGTGAACTTTGGGACTGAATTTACATAAAATGGATCCTTGCATCCTCTTTCTCGTCACTTTTTGGGTTTTCTTTTTAACTTGCACTCTCAGGGATGAGTGGTGAAGTTCAGAGAGTGGAGAGCACACCCCTCTGCAGGCTCCAGGGGTTTTATGGGAGCAGCAATTACCCTAATCAGAAAAAGGAAATGTGCACTTCTGTAATAACATGAATGGCAAGGTGCTTTGTGCTCAGAGATCTCCTGTGCCCATACATAGAAAGATGCTTCAGAAGTCGGTAACACTTTTTATTTTTAGGCCCTGTTTGAGTAGAATGAAAAACATACCTATCAATAGACATGCACATCAAGATAAGTAGACCAAAAATAATAAAAAATTAGCAGAACTCCAGGAATAAAGTTTTAAGAACAGTACATGTAAAGGAAGAAGAAGTCCTTTTGGAGCATTTGTGGACATCACTGGGGCTTCCAAACCAGACTTCCACAAGCACACATCAAAACTAGGAAAGTCTTCTACTCAAAACCCGAGTCCTGGCTGCTACTGAAGCCCACGTGGCCTGAGGTGTTATGTGGGGACTGGGATCTCCATCACTGGCTGTGCCTGCCTCGCTCAGACCTCACCACCAATTTCTTGTAAACCAGAGGATCACACTGGGAAGTGCAGTAGGCTTCGGGCATTTGGAGCAGATTAAATTGATGTCATGGATGATCTCTGTCTGATAAAAACATGAATTGCCCATTGCTCTGAACAGCCTCGGAGGGTCTGATCTCCAATGCCAAGACTCCAGCCCCTGTACCAATGCCATCGACAATAAGCAGGACCCTTCATATGTCAAATAAAGCACAACAGAGAACAAACACTTGTATAAAGTAGTTTGTATAGCTCTCACAAGCAGGCAACAGGGAGCAGTTGCCGGAGTCTCAGACGTAACAATGCAGGCTTCAAAGAAAGACATCATCAAACCTGGAGCTGAGAGCTCAGCACTGATTGAAATCTGACTAATTTGGTCTATCAGTAAACAGACAGAGACTAGAAAGAAAAAAATATTTAGGGTAAGCAAGTATCCTAGAAAAATCCAAAGCTCTAGTAAAAAATAAATTCTGGTGTGTGTTCCAGAAAGGTCTTTTTTGTCTGCAATTAAAAAGAAACTGGACAGTTTGAGGCAGTTCGCAACAGGAAGGCAAGATGCTGTGCAGGCATCTGGGGACCCCAGAAAGTGGTCCACTCACACTGCAATGGGACCAGCTTCTGGGGATATTTGCATTTAAATTTGTTTTTTATGCAGCCTCACACATACTTCAAAATATTTTGTAGCATTTTGCTGTAATGCAATACAATATAACACAAAATACCACTCATCCACATGAATCACGGTGCTCTGTTCATTACTCCACGCTCACTGAATGGTGTTTCTTGGAACCTTTTGATTGTGGGACTACAGGTCTTGGCTGTTACTAAGGGACCAGAATCCAGTCAGCTGCTGAGCTGCAACTCTGCACTCAGAAAGGAAATTATGACTAATCCCAAAGACTCTGCAGTATTTAAAATAAAGGCCTGTTTTCTGAAATTGGTGAGGGAAACAATGTCTTAAGATGATTTGCAGTGATCTGAATACATGTGCTGTCCTGGGGGTGTGGCAAGGGAGGACCATACTAGCAGATTTGTTTTTTCCTCTTTCCTTTTATCCAATCATTTTTTTCTTTCCTTTTTTTTTGTTTAAACTAACTAGAAGTAAAAAGGTAGGTCTTTCTTGAGTAAAAATTGTTTGCACATAAATGGTAAACAATTTCTGCTTGTCAGAAATTTAAAACCTAGGAGCGTCGGTTACTAGTAGCATATTATTACTATGTCATTACTGAAAGACAGAACTTTTACATCACCACAGTAGTATTTATACTTCATTATATTGAAGGGACTTATTATATTTAAAGGATTATCTCTACTGCCTTGCACTGTTCAAAGCAATAAATGGCTGCCAGATTTGATTAATGGCTGAGAGGAACCTAAGGCATTTAATCAATCTCAAAGCTTTTTTATTGCAAATATTCTACAAAGAACTTATTCCTATTATAAAACAAACTATGGGTCAAAAATAAAAATAAAGATAATTATTCTTCCCTCCTATGGGAAATTGCAATTATCTTCTAACAGTGTTGAATTTTCAAGGGATGTAATTTTTTGCTCGTGTCAAGCCATACGTAGATTTGTATGTGAAAAAACCGCATTAAAATAATAATTGAGTGGCATGTGTGGAAAAAGATTAACATTTAACACCTGAGGCACAATTTTTAGAATTACCTGTGCAAAAATGTGCATGCAATTGCATACCACCAAGTAATTACCTGATTTGTATATGTAATGAAATACGAGGCCATCACTTCAGGAAGAATTTCAGTGTCATTTTGAAGGGTCTGTCCAGTGCAGAAAGGGAATGAATGTTAGGCTCTCATCTTCTCAAAGTTTAACATAAACACAGTGCCCAGAAAAGGACCCAAAAAGAAAGCTGTGGAGACCAAACATCTGCATTTATCCAAAGTCTGGGCAGGAACCGTACAAACATCTCAGTGACTGCTGAAGTTTACTGCGAAGCGACGTGGCTTATAAAATATCCTGATGTCTCACCTGTCACAACCCAGATCTCAAGCACATTAAATAGGATGTGATTAACATATAAGAAAATAATTCATTTTTGTACCAGGAGGTGTGATGAACAGGCAGATCTAAGATGTCTTTTGGAAGCCTTTCTGAACCAAACAACTGCTTGCCCTATGGGCATCAAATACACATTAGGCACCGTACTTACAAACACCTAGAAGCAGTCTGTATGTAACAAGAACTTAAACCATATCTACTCAAGCAGAAGAATGAGAAGACAGCCCACACAGCAGCACTCCTCACTTTACCACCACCGTCTTTATTATTGCCAAAACAAAATATGGTCCAGCCAGTATCATTTTGTTAAAGCAGAATGAGGGCTATGGTGAATAGTAATAATTTTTACTTTTGTTTATTTGTTAACATTTGGGATTAGTTGTGTACATATTTATGTTGAACTTCCAAGGAAACAAAGCACCCCCCTCAGGGAGATTTGATTTTACTTTATGTTGTCTGACTAAACAGAAATGTTTGAGAAGTACATACAGAAAGTGTATTTCAAAAGATTTTTCCCCATTATAATTAATTTATTGTATTACATATAAAAGATAACCAACAATGAAAAGGAGTTATTGACCAGAAGCAATTCAAGAGTTATGCCACTAAAAATATATAAGGGAAAATTAAACAGAACGCTCATAGGTAATACTGTGTAAAAACAGACTTCTTGAAAATTGATTACTTCTGGAGAACAGAAACAGAAATTTATGCACCAGTCTAATATTCTGCACTGTAACAGGAAGCTGTTGTATGGGAAGAGTATGGGAATAGCCATGGACAAGTTATAGAGCCTGTCAGCAGACAGGGGCCTTTCCCATTGTTTATTATTTATTGATCTCGTCCATATAGTGTGAGTTAAACGAAAACCTGCAGGTGTGCTAACTACGGACCTATGAATTTGCAAGGCGCTCAGGGCTGTCACTTAAATAAATCTCTCCACTGTTTCAGGGTACTATCCATAGTATTTTCTTGTTAAAATACAGGAAAACACATGGCCAAAGAAGGGCTGTGCTTTAATCAATACAGACTAAGATGTCAATAAATTTATTTTCTGTAATCAAGAGCAGTCCTGTCCCCACAATGAGAGCTGAGATAACAATGCTCTGTATATCTGACTGAGTTTCAGTATAAATGAGGAATGTGGTACATAAGCCTTCAAACATATCTGCAGCTGCAGTCATGTATGCATTTATTGATTCTAAAAAATTACTCAACCTAAATTTTCGTGTGCTATTCTACAATACTGCATTTTATAGCAGTAAAGTACCACAGGACTCCAACAAAAGTAAATCTTTATAACCAATACTCAGACAATTACAGCTTTTCCCAGTGACACTGAGGTAATAATTAAAAATTCACAGAAAAAAAAAAAAGGGTGAATGGGACCATAAAAAACCCAGTGCTTCATAAAAAAGGGATGAATCAACTTTAAGACTCTGTAACAACTACCTCTATGAATGGGGTTTGGACAGCCATCTTTGTAAAAGATATAAAGCCATCTTTGTAAGAGATAAAGACATCTTTTTAAAGCATCTCTGCATTAAGGAGTCAAAGAACAACTAAGCCTAATATTGGGAGTGAACTATAGCAAATTATTAAATGCAAGTCTTCACTTTTGCTCCCCACACTGTTTCTACTCTTTGTTGCCGCACACAGACCCTTAACTAGTGACTTTAGTCGCATAATGCAAGTAATCAGCCTGGTGAACAGCAGGCAAGTGATGGGAAATACTTGGATTTCTTTACATGAAAGAAGGGCTGTGAACCTACGGAGATGTAAACACACCAAAAAAAGCTCACAAAAAAGATGAGATTCCTTGCAGGTGATGGTGAAAGAGATTATGTGAAAGTGGACTAGAGTGGCATCCCTCTGTCCTCCCAGTGTTATCAGGGATGGAGATCCTGAGCCTGCAGCCACACCTGGGCTCAGCATCGAGCAAAATTATGGGTGAGAATATGAAGACCACTGTAACTCCATTATGAACATACGTATGCTACCAGCACTGGAGTAGTCTGTAAATTAAACTACTACCATTAAAGCAGTTCCAGGCGATATCTCATAACCTGCAAACCAGGACACTGACTTTATTCCAGTCCTCTCTGCACTAATTCAGGCAACTCGTGCCATACTGCTCAGAAAAGCACCTATACTTGGACCGCAGGCAACCAGAGATGGAGAACATACTTCTCTGGAGCTTCATTTCCATGGATAATTACCTTCACCATTTCAAAAGTCTGTTCAATTCCTCATTTGAAAATGTCTGTTTTAATCACCCTAGTCAGTAATTTCTGTGATACTCTCACCAGATCAAGGAGCTCTTTTGCACTTCCCTATGAAGGAGGATTTCACACAGACGTTATAAACGCACCAGTTCTCAGATTTATTTCTGGAAGGTGGACCAGGGCTTCTCTAGCTGATCTCCTGAAGCTGTGCACTGTGTAGAGCTAGGGCTTGCTCTTCGGCAGACAGAGGAAGGAAGAAACATGTAGCAGAGAAGCTCCCTTTTATTGCAGGGCTGGAGAAAAGCTGTTTAGTGGCAGTCGGCCACTCCCTGAATCAACCTTCACTTCCCTGTGCTGGACGTTGAGGATTGTAACCCCAAAAAAGGCAGTGAGTGCCCCAAAAACCCTGGGGAAAATGCACTGAGCAATATGAGCAGACACAAGCCAGGCAGCATGGAGGCAGTGCAAACACTATTTGTGAGATGATATGGTCGTACAGGAAATATTATCCGAGTTTAAGAAGATCTTAAGTTATTCGTGACACAAGGTCTGACGAGACTAGATGACAAACGCTTCCCTTCTTATGAAAAATGGCACAGTCTGTTGACCGTGTCACTCTTGTGACTTGCACTTGTTTTTTCTGAGGTGACATATAAGGAAATGTAGTAAGATACGTATCATTTTTTAAGGTGCTTTAGTTGTCAGCATTTAGATAACAGTAAAAGATCTAACAGGGTATGTTACCACTGTTACTAAACTGAACCAAAAGCCCAGCAGTTATGGACATTACATGAATAACACCATCAATACTCCTGCCTGATAATCTTCTAAAACCACCCTGTGGCCAGGAACAAGATCTGTCTGTACAGGATCAGTCCTTGTTATGAACATATAAAAAAAGAAATTGTTGAAGATGGGATATTTAAGCATGTCTTAAAACCATCATAAATATGGATTCCTATGGACAAATTTCCCTTTCGGACTTGGAAAAATCTGCCTTGGATAAACAAAACCAAACTCACAATTTGACTATATGGATGTCTGAAAGTTTCTGATGTCAGGCAGAAGACCAGACACCTGGAAGTCCTGAAGAAACATATGCTTTGACAGAGTGAGCTGTGCGTGTCCAATGAGCCCAGCACCTCCAGGCTGCAACCTGCATCCCAACAGCATCAGATATTGCGCATCACCACTCAGAATCCCTTTCTGCATTTCTCTGCATCATGTTCCATGCAAAACCTGGGAGCCTGACAAATCTGCTTTCACCTTTCAGGTACATATGTACGTATGCACACACACAGGGTATGGCTCCTGCCTTCAGCATAGCTTGGAGAAACATTTCAGAAAATATAAATAAGAGCTCAGCAATTCAGCGTGGACAAGAACAACCAGTAATGAGTACTTTCTTCTGTCTTGTCTTACAGTTATCATGAAGAGTCACTTACTGTCACATTTATAACCTGCATGTATATGCAGCCTGATTCAACCTTTATATTTATTACACTCTTGAAGCAATAATGCATCAGATGTCTTACATCAGGGAACCATTTCACATGAAAGAAACATTGCCTTCACAGAAAAAGACTGCTCCTGTGGGAGCACTCTCCTCTGAGACTAACTAGCAGAAAATCCTCATGCAGGTCAAGGGGGAATTTGAAGCCTGTGGCACTATGTCATCTCAGCACAGTAAAGGAAACCTTTCAGCTAAAGAAGTGAAAATGCAATGTTGAATATAAAGAATAATGCTAAAAATTATTTGGGCAACAGAAACATTCTCAAAATGCTAGATTGCCCTCGGTAATTAGCACAGTTTTCTCTGTTTAATTTCAGTCCTAAATACACATCCATGTTTTTTATGATAAAAGTTGTATTTTCAAACAGTAGCATTTAGAGGTACATATTTGTAAAATAATTTAGCTGTCAAGTGTAATAAGTAATAACTGAGTAATAACGACTGAAATTTTATTTCTTACACTAAACTACCCAAGTACCACAGTACCACTCTTGTATGGAAGCTATTTATATGTCCAGGTGACATCTAAAATGCTTTGGTCTGTCTTCTATGAGCCTGTCAGCTGGATCTCCTTGCTCTCTTCACATATCAATGGTCTAAATCCTTCAATAATTTGCCTACTTGCAATTCATATTTTATAGGCATTAAAAGTCCACAGGTGAGTGTCTTAGGCTGAGATTTTCAAGACTTCCTCTATCATTCATTTATTGCCCTTTAATATTAATTTGCATCACCAGTGAACCTGACACCTGTCAGGAAGAATAAGCCTTTCAACGTGGAAAGATACTATGAATTTGTAACTGACACACTTTGACTTGGGAAGAAAAAGCTATTTATTATTTTTTTTAAAGGAATGCATAATGAAAAAAGAATCCTGGCTGAGCTTTCTTCATTAATGATGGTGGTTTAAATATTTGGCATAGAAAATCTTTGCACTAACTGTGTTTAAAAGTAATTGCAGAGAAAGGGAACTGGATTAAAAGGACAGAATTCTCCGAGACTATATGAAGCAAATTTTAGGTCACATTTGAGTGAGCTGCTTGATCATTGCAAATTTCCCAGTCCCGAATTTCTTTTTCTTATGTTAAATATAATACTTCAAAGCAAATACATTTGTATTTTAGTCTTGCATGAGAAATTCAGTGGACCTTTGGAAAGTATCTAAGTATTGAGTAGTTCTAAATTCACTTTTATCAGAGAATGTGCAGATAAGAACATATAACTATGGTCAAGACATAGAGTAAAAACCTGGCTCTGAGACAATGTGGTTCCATTCAGCTGATGTCTTGCAATGTGTCTGAAGTGTAAGAGGTGTCATTAAGTATATTGACATGAAATCAACATCAGAATGTAACTTCTTCAGGAATCTGAGGTTTAAAAATATATAGCATAGAAACAAACTAAAAAGTTACTTTGCATGAAACAATATGGTCTAGCAATAAAGTTATTGCTTTAAAAATCTTTTTAGTCTTCTAGATTAGAAGAATAAGCCATTGCATTTTAATTATCATAATCTTAGTGCCATAATCAACTTATATAGGGGCAAATCCTGAAACGCAGCACATCAGTAGCTCCACTAAAAATAGTTATAAGCTATGCAGAAATGATAAAGCAATTCCCTTAGATACAGCACAATATTTTAACTATCACATTGCTGGATCCTTCACCATTTTTGGCAATATAATACCATTTCTAAATTGAAGAGTAGTCTATCTCTATATTAGCAGCTGTACGTCTTTCACGTAGGTAAAATACAGATAGATGGAGTAGGTAATCCATATTTTGCATAGCCAAGGATAGTATAAACAGTATAGCAAGAACAGAAAAAGCCCATATTCCTTAGACAAGCAGAAGTTATAAATTAAAAGGGCAAAATACTCTATATTAAGACAAATCTAAACATTGAATACAATTTGAAGAGGATTCAGTGCAATCCTGGATTGGAAATTTAAGCTTGTAGCTATCCAGGTTTACCACCACGTTGCGTTTTCACTTTCAGATGGGCAGTATCTTAATACCATCATCAATGCTTGGCAGACTTAGTCCTTGCATCTGATAATCTGTTTCACACTTCAGACATCTTTCTGTGTTAAAGAGGATGTCTTAATTTCTTTTAATATCTGCCTAATAAATTTGACTCCTCACTGTCAAACTTCTCTTTTTTCTTTCAGAGATTCTCAAAGTATGATGCTCTCAAGGGCTGATTTTCTGTCTACGTTCTCTATTTCTCTCAAATTTATAACAACTTAATTCCAAAAAGATACCAAGTCATGGATTTGTGGAGGATACATGGAGGATATGCAGCAATAAGCTTTTGTTCTTCAATGTCAAGTACTATAGAAATATTGATAAATATATACATTAGGTATTCACGACAGAAAATCCTGCTTTAAGATTTGACTAAGTGAACAATATCTTGAATACCAAGAATGGCTCATTGCAAATTCTAATACTTAAATGGTGATGGGAGATCAATAATACCCATGTTCAATAAAGGACAATAATTTATTGAATACATCCAAACCGTCATTTATTTAAAGGACATTATTTCAAGAGCAAGTAAATCAGTAATTAGTGGTTTAGTCAATAATCCAAAGACAATCAGATCTTATTTTTAATAATTAACACTTGGCAAATATGCTAGCTTTTAAAACTTGTATTTTATACTGAGGCAGTTAGGCAAACTGCCAGAAGAACTGTATGTCTCATTCATAAATACATCTTTATTGTAACTGCTAGCAGGGTATGTAAAGAGTGATGTGCACAGTCATGCCCAGCCACGCGTGCAGGTGACAGAATTCCACCTAAGGAGCTTCTCCATGCTGCTGGGTCTGAGCACGGTACGTGGCTGAACCCTTGTGCACTTCAACAGGGCACTGCTGAAACCCGCTGTGGAGAAACGCAGCTCTGAAGCTTAACACACATTAACTGGCATTTATTGTTCTTAATGACTACTTCTCTATAATTTAAAAACAGGGCATGAGGAGCACGGGCTGCTGCCCAAGACCAACAGCAAACAGGCAAAATCTTTGTAAAAAAAAAAAAAAAATCAAAAACTTAGTCAGCAAATCAGATTTAATTCTTTGCTATGCACAGAAAAACTTATACTATACTGATTACTACCATTTATTCTGTTCATTCCCCCACCCCAGTACAACATGAATAAGAGAGCAAATGCAGAAGTGAAGGAAAATCTGTAACGTCCCCGTTGGGCTGACACGGTGGCTGGGGCAGGAGCCAACATCTCAATTTCATCTGTCATTTACAAAATCCATTTGTAAAAAACAGCTCAGATGGCTTTCAACTCTAAGTAGAGTTCCTTGATCAATAGAGCTTCCAAGGAATACTAAACACTTTTCAGAGAGAGAAAGAGAATTTAGATTAATCTTAAAAATTACATTTTGCCAGTGATAGGCAATGTAAGCCCGGTTCCTCTTTGCAGCATTTCAACAAATATTTGTCCTTTTTATATATATAGTTAGATTGCTTTAATAAGACTAGCTTGCTCCTTACAGCAGAACCAATCCATACTTATTATTTTTCCAATAAAATACAAGGGGTTTTTTCACCACTGTGCAATCACAGTCAATTCCTCATACCTTATTTTTCAAAATAATATTTAGCTTGCAGTGTTGTATTTTTTAATAGAGTAGGAATAAAATAACTGAATCTTCTCAAAGCAAGCTATAACAACTAACATGAAAAAGCAACAGAAAAGGAATGAGGTTTCACCCTAATGAAGAAAAATCACTTTGGCTACATCTGTGTATATCAGAGTTCTTTCAGAATAAAACTACGTGGTTTTACAAGGGAAAACAAAGTTGCAAGGCCATGCAGGGGAGTGTTTAGCTGTACTTCAATAGCACTAACCGCAACCCGTTTAAGTACAGGGATGTCATGATTTTTGAGCTGCACTGCAGCTAAGGGATTTGTGCACGTAACTCATCTCACGTGCAGCTGGAAGACAAAACCCCACGGCACGTGCCGCCTGTACAGCATCCCGCATGAGACTGACAGCTCAGAGTTAAACCCTTTGTGATATTATCTCATTACAGCTTGATAGTTCATTCATTTTAGAGAAATTTTACACAGAAATTTTTACATAAAAATCACCATTCTTTGCTTTTGCTAAGCAAAAGCTGCTCAAAGTCCTCACAAACACAAGCTATCCCATCTCTGGAAAGTTATCCAGTGCTTGGAGATGCCCCTGAGAGCCTAGCCAAACGGCAGTGGCTGTGCTAGTGCAATGCGCAATAGTACGGTATATGAAACCATCAAGGTTTCATTCCTGTTTTCAACTCAAACAGCTGCTACCATGGATGGAGAGGCAGGTGCTGATGCATGAACAATATTACTGCTAAAAGAACAGGCCATTTGGTGATAACTTTTCTCACTAGAATACCGTATCGAAAATACTTTTAAATTTCCTAAAGTGTTCAGCTGGGAAAAGAAGTTAAACAAAAAAAAAAAAATATTTTGAGACAGAAGAGGAGAGAAAGAAATGTTTTTCTTATTTGTCTTCATTCCACTATGGTTTTTCCAAAGCTGTAATTAATTTGAGGTGCGTGTGGAAACAAGGGAATTGTTTTACTTGATGCCAGGCTGGATGTCAATGGCACGGCCATTCTCCTCGGTGGTTTGGGAGCCAGAAACTCGGCTCCTAACAGCATGAACCACAAATGAGAGAAGCTGCAGCATTCCAGTGGACTTCAGCCCCCCAGGGCATGATGGCCATGCCCAGGACTCTGCTCTGGCCAGCAGCACTGCAACGGTGCCCTCAGGGAGAGCCATGCCACTGCGAGCAGCGAAGCAGTCTCCCTGCGGCTGTGGCTTCACCTGTGCTGCCCTGCCTGACGCCACATCAGCATCCAGCTGCCCTAACCAATGTGGTGGGGGCCAGCACACATAAAGGTATCCGTACCATCTGCACATCCAAGAGCAAATCAGTCTTGGATGGTTCTTTGCTTTGTTCTGGCAACAGACTTGGAAATACTTTTGGAAATGATATGGCACATTACAAAGATTAAAAAAAAAAAGGACAGGAGAGCAAGCACTGCAGCATCGCTCTCTCAGTGAAGCTGTGAGCACTCTGACAACCACGGGTCAAATACTAGAATTGTAGGGAAAAATAACCATATGGAAAAGCTCAGCAACACATTTAGCTTTTAGACATTTGGGTTTTTTATTTATTAGACATCTCTGTTCTTGCTTGTACAGACTTCATCTGACAAAGGCCTCCCTGCTGTGTATATCTAAGGGCAAACACATGAACCAAATGTGCATTACCAAAGCAGCGCTGGGCACATCGCTGGCTGCAGAGTCATGTTCAGCAGATGTGCTTGTGTCTCTGCTGCGGTGTTGGAGGGGTTTGTGTAGATATTTCTTATTTGTGATTTTAATGCAATATTCAGATTCCATCAAATTCTGGTTCACAAAGTGGAACTCAGTCACGACCACGAAAATGCAGCTGACTTTACACCACGTTTCATGTAAAAACACCAGCTGCCCTATTTAATTGCTAACTGTTTCCAGGCTTGCTTGGGAAGTACAAACTTTTCTGAAGTTTTTCACTGGGACAAGTTTGTAACTAGAGGAAACCCGGCAGCACTAGGAATGGTAGGAGCAGTTTTGGCCTAGAAATTATAACACCTAATGATGAAAAAGCAAACAGACAGGATGATGAAGGCCATGAACATTCACTTGGCTTGGGCCTCCCTTTGCTGGCAGCAAAAAAAGGAGGGAGGGAAGGATCCAGAAAGCCTTTGAGAGATGCATTGTCAAAGAATTCCCTCAAATTCCCTCAGCTGAGTGTGTTTGCCAAGAATAAGGAGAATCAGCAGAAATCTGGCTGGTTTGCCTTCATGTGGCATCTGCCCAGCAGCTGCAATACCCCAAGCACTTGCCGTGGCTGTACATGGAGCCAGGTGCCCATGACAGAGAGCGTCTGCCTGTGGACAAAGGAGATGGGCAGCGATTCTGAACTGTCCCATGGCTGTTCACACGTCATTTCTCAGCAATTCTGGAATCTTGCAGTCAGAACAAACACATAATGCCTGCTGTTACAAACTAGAAAAGGTAATTTTATCCTCAAAATGGTCATCAGATGTGGGGATACCTTGATTTTCATCATCTGCAATACGAGCTCCAAGAACTGTGGTTTGACACAGAAAATCTCTTTCTCTGGTCCATTTCTGAAGCCTGACATCCTACCCCAGCTATAAAACAGCTGCTGCCTGAGAGCCCTACAGAGGCCAAGGGTTCATGTTCACTGGGACAGTCGTAGGATTTCTGCTCCTACAGTTTCTGCATACAACACTACATATGATTTGTTTGGTTTCTTCCTTGATTTCTTTCTTTTACTTATAGTGGAACAATTATAGATAAGGTGTTCACATATCTTATGGAGGACATTGGTTAAACACGCACATGAATTAGGAGCTATGCTTTCTCAAATAGTGAAAGCTCAAATACATCTTTTTCATATGCCTTTATTAAAATAACAACAAAAAAATCTAGGAAAAGGATTTTGTTTATAAAAAACAATCATGCTTTAAGCAAAGGAGAATATAAAAAATATGGAGAAAAGATTTCAATTTTTTCTAAAAATATACAAAAATAATCGTTAGTTGAGAAAAAATCCCTTACAGAAAGCTGGTCTATGAGTGCTTTTTAATTCTGAATTTCAGTACATTAAAGCTCGACAAATCCAACACATCATTACAGCCAGGTAACTGCAGACCTCCTTTGCTGGGCCATTAATTTTGAAGAAAAAGCTTATTTAACAGTGCAGTGGAAACAAAATGCAGCAAACTGGTGTGAGAAAGCTTGTGATGTTTGGGATCCACTACCAAGAAAACACATTATCCAAATGTAACTATGGAAAGGGTCATAGAAAGTGTTGACAGTTTAAAATTATTTGTGTTTTTTTGTTGTGGAAATTAAACAAAACCACTTTTTTTTTTTCTTTCCAAAAAAATGCTGCAGCCTAGCTCTCACGGGGCATATATTCCCTTTTCCATTGCTGATCTCCTGGTGCAGCACCGTCCCAGGGCAGTGTGGGTTCTGCACGGTGCCGAGCTTCCTGCAGCCAGCCGGCGCAGGCACTTGCTCTGCGCCTGGGCAGCACCGGCGTGAGTCAATGGAGTTGTTACCGTAGAATAACCAAACACCATTAATATGTCTAAGCTCAAGTTCTCGGGATCAGAAGTCACCGTCTCCCATGGAAACAGGAGCTGGCAGTAACAAGACGAGTCACAGCATCTCCGAGGCAATTAGAAGCAATCTAACAGCATTCATGATTTAAGCACTCGCTGGTAAGTGCAATGCACACACAAACTTTCCACCACTGCCTGCAACACAAAAGGTATTTACCCTGTGGAGAGCAAATAATGTTTGCACTCCTGACTTCCCCATGGATCCCACCACTGAAAGCAGCTAGAAATTGCAGCTAAACACACATATTTGTATATAATCAATGTGCCCGTGACAATGTGCCCGTGACATGCCTTTCAGGTGGTGGGAGGGGAGCCTTGCTGTGGTCTGACCCCCTCTCCTTCCAGTAATTTGCCCGCTGTACTCTTATTAAATGAGCAACTCAGGAGCACTGCTGCATCTCGATGAACTGAAGAGTATGACAACAAAGAAGAAGGGAAATCTAAGCCCTGTGGCCACCTTCCACAGTCACCCGGAGGGAGCTGCTCAGCCCAGCCCCTTGCAGCTGCCCCCACATCCCGCCGTGGGCAGGACACAGCCCACGCACCCACCTGCTGTTCGCCCCACTCTGTTCTCCTCTGCTGCCCACAGCCGCTGCATGGACTCTGCAGTTAGCTCTGCTCAGGGCTTCTCCCTCCCATCTTCTGATCACCATGAGCAATCAAGTAACCCCTTGTGCCTCTCCTTTCCCCTCTCATCTCTCTGTCTCTTTTTCTTTGCACTGCAAACCTCCTGGAACAAGGACTCTGTTGTAGCATTCATTTAGATTTTCTCTAGGACAAGGAGCCCTAATCTCAGAGGCTTATTCTGCATGCTCTTAGGTGACTTCCACGTGCATCCCACCATGCCCTGACCATAAAACCTTCCAGCGGCCTTAGTTTAACTGTTGGTTATGGAAATTCACAGTCCCAGAGCAATAATGTAATGTTGATATAAGATGACTCAACTTCAGAGAATTTTGAAACATGTAGTAATACTGACAAGTTATGAGATTCTGAATTTCTGCCCTTCATCTTGGTTGTATAACTGACGCCACAGAAAGCAACCAGCTTTGGTATCCAGAGGTTACTATTAGAAAATATCACCAGTTCAACTAGAAAGGCTCTAGAAATGCCTAACAACTGCAGAGCAAATCTCGTTAAGAGAAAAAAATGTTTCACATAAAGCAAAGATGCCCAATTACAAACTTCTTTTTTATATAATACTTCAAAGCTAAAGAGAGCTCACACTGAGAGGAGGAAGATAACACGACATTTTTGTTGTCATCTCTTAATAATGATTATGAAACATATGAAACAAATACATAATTGAGGGTGGTGAGACACTGGAACAGGTCGCCCAGAGAAGCTGTGGATGCCCCCTTCCTGGAAGTGTTCAAGGCCATGTTGGACGGGGCTTTGAGCAACCTGGTCTAGTGGAAAGTGTCCCTGGCCATGGCAGGGGGGTTGGAACTGGATGATATCTAAGGTCCATTCCAACCCAAACCATTCTATGATTCTATGATTCTTTGAAATATTCAGTTCTTTCATATGTCAAGAAAATTTCTGGTCTGCATTAATGCTGTATCATTTTATTTTTGTTTTTTTCCTGAAGAACGTAGGAAGAAGTTTGGCATTTTTTGTTGTGTACTGCACATATATTAGACTGCTTTTGTGGATTCACAGTAAGGATGAAAAGGAGGAGGGAAAAACTTTTATTTTCCTTTTTCTTTAAAGACTGAAAGACCATGGGTTTCTAATCAAAGTTACAAAGACATCCACTACTTATAAAATCAGATGTCAGAATCTTGTCCCCTCTGATTTCTATGGCATCAAGATTTCACCTTCTTAAACTTCAGAAAGGAAGACGACTTTGATTATGGAATACTGATTTTATAACACTGTCATAAGCCTATGATAGAAATTAATTAATTCATGAACACAAACACATTTAGGTGTATTTGGTTTACAAATGAGAACCATTTGAGAATCAGTAAAATAAGTGTGTATCAATGATACCTTCTTTTACCTATGACAATTTAAATTACTAAATGGAAAAAATAAGTTTACATACAAATATTATAAAAGCAAAATCATCAGAGTGACTTTCCATCTTTTGGAAGTGAAAGTCAAAACACTCCAGATTTTCATACTGCTAATTTGATTAAAAATACATTACAGCTTTGTAACTATAATGAGCAAACATCCTTGAAGTTATAGTATCAGCTCTACAGCTCCTTGTCCTAGACTGCACATAGCTTATTCAGTCATATTTTCTTTTTCTTTGATTGGAATAGGGATTTCTGCAGCATCACCTTCACGTTGCTCACTTGCCCATGTACACGACACAGCTGATGTGTCCTGGCGAGAAGGGGCAGCTCAAGAGAGATGAAAATGTACTTTTTTACGGTGATGGAAGTCTAGCGTGTCAGCTCTTGGACTTCTAGAATACCATCTATGATCACTTTTCTTTCCAACAACATCTGGGGAAGAAATTTTTTTTAAATTACAAAAGTGCTGCAACAAAGTGGATTTCTCATGTTGTAAAGAAGTCCACATATATCCAGGAACTTTTATGGTTAAGGTTAGGAAATTATTTTTCAATTCACTAAACAGTAAAATATTTCAGTTACTCAGAATCCTTAGAAGAGCAACCTCAAAAAAGCAAGAAAGGTTTTCAAATGAGGCAAGAAAAGCCAAATTATACAGGGATACTTTGAAGATGTATTATGTTTAGTGTGTCTTACTTTAATTACTAACACCAATCATCCCTTTTAATAAAAGGTCAGCTGCTTTATGTGTCAAGAATACTGACTTAAATAATTTTAAATGTAAGATGCAATAATCTCAGTTTCTGCTAATGATTCCTTGTGCATATTACTTGTCATTAGTTCTAATGAGAAAGCTTTAAATACAAATATTTGTAAAGATGTTGCAAAAAATAAACAAGATGCTGTAGCAAGATGATTTTTCATCAGTCAATAGCTCTCCTGGCACAGTAATACACACAGGTAGCATGTCTTAGGACATCAAAGCCACATTTTTGCCCAGGCAGGTGGGGTCATCCTGCACCAGAGCAACACCCCAGGCATGTGTGTGATCCCCCAAAACCAAAGCCAGGTTGGATCCCGCTGGTGGATGACAAAGCGTGGGATTGTGCCGCAACCAGTCCCTGAGGCAAATCTCCCACTGACACCACAGCAGGCGTCTGAGCAGAAGCAGGTAAATCTGGGGCTACTTTGGGCCAAACTGGAATTATGAGTTGTTTTTTTTTTTTTCTTTTGAAGTAGCACTTAGGGGCCCTGATTTGTAGGGGAAGGTTTTTAGGTTCAAGGAGTCATTTTTTTTCCTGTTTTTACAACTAGGAATTGTAGGAAACTTTTAATTTCACCTTTGATATCATAACAACAATGGTAACTGCTATAAATCAGCATGCTTTTTTTCTTTTTTTTGTATGTGCACCAGCATGCAGGCTCTTTTTCTCCCTGGAGCCTCTGCATGGTGCAAAATGCTACTGGATCTTTCTTCAGTTCATTTTCTAAAACTATCAAGAGTGCACCATAATTTTCCCTCAACGCTCCAGAATATGTTAGTATGAAGAACACTGAGTAATTGCCATGTGCAATTTAAAGCTTGGTCACTGAATAAATAGAAAATCTTAACAGACTGAATACATTTCCAACATTCATCTGGAGGAACAAGCTAAGACTTCTCATTTCTAACTTCCATGCTTTGTATAACACTTGATTGTTACCATCCGCTGGAAATTAACATAATGCCACAGATAACATAAATTCTTGCAAACCGATTTAGAGGTCTAGAGCAAAATAATTGATTAATGTTTAAAAAAAACCCCTAAAAAGTTAGGCTTCAAGGATTCATGAGAAAAGACTGCAGAATGCAGATTTACATTTCAGACACACATTCATTCTTTTAGGAAAGTACTGAACACAACATTTATATTCATTTTGTGGTACTAGCACTGCTGATTGATGTGAACCTATTCATATTTAGATAACCTATGAATCAACAAAACAAAAATCCTCATATTAAGAAGAAGAACAGAGAAAAGAGAAGGAGAAGATACCGACTTCATCTTTTTAAAACCATCAGCAGCACTAATATATGGGAAGCTGTTCCCTGGCTTTCCTTTTGCATGGATGCTGAACCTCACCATGCCCCAGCCCGTGCAACAGCCACCTGCGGCCGACGCGTCGGGGCCAGCCAAGATCTACTGCATCCACATACTGACCTTGAGAAGAAAGCAAAATATCCCCCCAGAAACACACAGACATGAAAGCATGTTAGCACAGGTCTAGATGTAGATTGTAGTAGGATGTAAGCTAAATTTAGAAGGATGTGATAAAAAAAGAATGATATAAAATATTCGCTAGAGGTTGAATTTTGGAGAGGTACTGGAGTAGGCACATGTTTTGCAGTGAAGCCTGGATTTAGAAATCCCTTAAGGTTGTTGTGTAAGTTTAGTAACATGCTACATATCAAAACATATATCAAAAAAGCTTTTATGTTAAAACATCTGCAATTTTTCCTACACTTTTCTAAGGTTTCTGTAAGTATTTAATTCATTGTCCAAACATCATTTGTTTGCTTTAAAGAAACAAAAAAAAAAAAAAGGAAGAATTTTGTTGTTTAAAATCTATTCTGTGCTTTAAAGGTAGGTTAGAAACCATAAACACCAACTCAACCCATTCACATGTACATGGACAGCTGACATGAGTGGACCTTCAGGATGAGAGTAGCTTCCACATGGAAGAGCTCAAATTTCTAAAACCAACATGAAACAAATATGGTGAGAAAAGAAGAAACTGCATAATTGAGCTGTCAGAAAAACACCTCCTCCACAGCACTGCTCCGCAAGCTGCAGCTGGCAGAAGAGCTCCTGCAGGCTGGGCTTTCTGCCTTTACTCTTACAGGGATCCCAGTGGGGAGCAGAGAAGTTAAAAGTTGCTGCTTCTACCATAAATCCTGCCAGTTTGGTGAAAACTGAGAACCTGCACCTGATGAAAGCACTACCTCTCCTTGACGCATGGGCAGGGAAACCATCCTAAGGGACGTGCAGAAAATATGGGCCCCTGATGCACGAGTACCAACAGAAAACCTCCTTTTCTAGGTAACAGGAGAAAACCAGGAGAATTGCAGCCCATGGAAAGTGAGAGGTACGTTCTGAAAGATCATAATTTCAGATTAAGGCAAACTGTTTCTTCTTGGGATACCTGGGGCAGAGATCTATTCCTTTTCACATGTGAGAGCGGCAGATCATGAGCCAAACCAGTCGGTGCCAAGGAGAAATTAGAATGATTGCACAGTCCTTAAAAAGCTCTTACGGATGACAATTTAATGCAACCGGCTGACTAAAATAGGCAGCCCTGCTTGTTTCAGAATGCAGAGACAGCCTCATAAATTGCCTGCACGTCAAAATGCTGTCTTACTGTGTTTTGGCATGGAAAAGGAATGTATATGCTGTCCCTCTTTCCTGTGCAATAGATTTAGGAGCCCTATGGAGAGGATCCTCTCTCTGATGAAGTTTCAGTTCAGATCAGCCCCAGGTAAACACATTGCCATCACAGGGTATCGGTGAAAAATGGCTTGTGTAGCTCTGGAGATGGAAACCCAAAGCACTCCTGCAGCTGCTCTCCTAACCATTTGGTACCCCCTGCAGAGTGTGGGATGCTGCCTCCTGGAACCTCAGCTCCCCAGGATGCCACCTGCTCCCTCTGCCCCAGGCCTACTTCTTCTCCCAGCAAAGGATGCTGGCCGGAGGAGCCCGCTCTGCTCCTGGCACCAGAGTGCCTTCCCATCGACAGCTCCAACTATTGACTTTATTATTTTTTAATATACTGCTGGGAAACTGAAGCAGAAGCTTATGGATTGCTGAGGTCAAAGGAGGCTAAAAGCCTTGGGGGAGATGAAGCTGGAGGTCCAGCCCTCCCCCTGGACAGGAATTGATTTGCTGAAGCACATTGCTGAAGTGCAAAGTCACTGCTGGACCAAGTCTGGAAAAACCCTCATCCCTAAAACTGGAACTGAGCAAAGAGGCAAGGCGTGGGGTTTACTTTGTATTTCATTGTCTTAAGACTTTTTCAAAGATGTACTTGGTTCAAATGTGAGCATTATCTTCCAATCATGGATTTATCAAGAGTACCACAAATGTAACTGTAAATGCAATCAAGCTGTGACTGGCAGAAATCAGTGTATCATGACTACTATGAATATTTCTCTCTAGAATTAATTTGTATTATCATTTCCAACTCTTTTTATATAGCTAGTATTGATTTGCAGGAGCTGCTTGCATTTTAAATCACAACTACGTGCTTTTCATTTACAATTCAATGTACTTTATTACAAAGGTGCAATGTTAATGTTTTCTCATTTTCAGAGGAAATAAGCTACTGCACAAGATCTTTCCCAAGTTTGCTATCCCAAGTCCTGTCTGTCAGGGGACAGCACGGTTTAAACCAGTAAGTTACAAGCTGACTTAAAAGTGATGGGCACGATTAAAGCAGTCTGTACCATCAGGGTGTACCATAAAGGACCACTGCACTGCGCACTTGTTTGAATTACTGGACTGTTTAACAACATAATTCATGCAACTTAAGTGGAACTAGACATTAATACTGGGGTTCAGCAGATGAGACATCATTTAAATGGAAAGTGGGGCTGTAGGGTGAAAAGGCAGTGAGTTTATATGTCTTCTAAATATTACTTTTGGAAAACAAGTGATCTAGAGGAATTAAAACAAGGCTTGCAATAGAGCAATACCCTTCATCCACTGGGACTTTGTCAACCTCTTTATTAACAAGAGAAAACTAATAGTTATTCCATCAACATCAAGGTCTCTAAGAAATCATTCAACACTGTACTTAACATCCATGTGTTTTGAGCTTATAGAGTAAGATGAGCTAAATATATCACATGGGTTTGAACTCAAAGCCTTTTTCTCCTAAGACTGAGAACTGGGCATTTCGCTGCCCACAGCTGAGAAGGCAGCTGTGGCCAGGACCTTGCACACAGGCTGGCTCTGCTGCTGGCTCGTACCCTCTGGGGTGGGGGGCTGTGGGAAGGGGATGCCAAGTGGCTCTGCTGAGAGCGGTGGCTAGATGAGAAATTCTCCTGGAGGCTGCTTCCTAACAGCTCTGATCCTGACTTAGGAGAGCATGCAGCATCAAACCATCAAATGCTTATAAACCTTTTACTATTCCTCCCTTCCCTGTATATTAAGTACTTTACATACAAAGATTCTTTTTAAACAGTGTCACCACTGAAGCATACAGCCACATTTCATCCTCTTCAAAGTCAAAGTAAGACTGAAGTGAAAGAAAACATTTCAGCATCTTTTAGGCGATCCAAGAAAGCTATAAAAACCCTGAACAAATTGCTATCAATTCTATGATTTAAACATTTCCACAACATGTCTCTCTGTTGAATGGGAATTCAGTCATCGAGCCAAAGGGGATCTGCAGGGACGTTTGCTTCTTTACCACTTCAGGCCTTAGGCATGGAAACTGCTGCAAAATAAATGGTTTTGATTTCATAGTTCTGCACTCAGACCAATGACAGGGCTTTTCACAGGTAAGCATTTACACAGACCATGAGGTATCTGGCTCCCTTTGCTTTTGGGACCATTTCATAATTACAACTACACTTTATAATTTTCTAAGTTTCATTATAGGCATAAAAATACACCATTGAACTTTCTTTGCTCTTTCTATTAGAATACTCTGTGTGACAATGATTTGAATCTGGAAAACATGAAATGTCTTAAAATCGGTATTTTCTGTAGAGGAAGTGGGAGAACAGTAGGAGGACATATGAAAAGCAGATTTACCTCCGTGACGGACAAAGCTGTTCTGTGGTTTCACTGAACTCTGAGATTTCTTTATAAATAAGTAGTGGGGCATGCCCCTGCTGTTGATCAACAATCAGCTACAGGTACACCAAACAAACCAACAAACCTCAAAGTAATAAATTTAACTCATTGCTTTTAACTCTTTAATCTTTATCAGAATTAAAATGATCAGATGGTGCACCATCTTTGTGACTAGCAGGAGCTTTTTGTAAGTTTTCTAGGTCAAACATAAGAGTTGAGTGGATGCTCGGCACTCACAGACATCAGAGATCCATATCATGACTGGATCAGGCATTGCTGACACCGTTCAGAGAGTAATTGTTACTCATTTCCCCCATAATTCACTGAATTTTTCTCTTAAGTTTCTGCATAGCAAAAACTGTAGCAGAAAGCAAACTCATTTTTAACTCTCTCATGCACGAACACTCTGAAATGCCTGAATAACATTCTGTATAAATCAAACCCTTGATTTATTTTTGTCCTTTTCTTAGCAGATGCTATAGTTTGTTCACCTTTTTAGATATGTTGTTGATTCTTCTGATGTAGGGAAATGGATACTGTCTTATTATCAGATAGACATGGTGCTGTTTCATCTCCGTCACCTGCAGTTGGAAACACTCTCAGGAGAGCATGCAAATTCTCCGTAGTTACCCCATTCTTTATGTAAGCATAAAAACAGAGCCTGCTTGAATACAGATGGGAAATGAATCATAACTTGGTTTTGGTCGAAAGCACTTTCAGTCAGTGCAAAATCACCTCCTGCACAAAAGAAATCAGAAATTCATGTTCAACTGGAAAGAATACTGCTGTTTTAGACCTTCAGCAAACACCTGCATGCAGAGCACTGGGGCGCTGCTCAGGAGCAGGAAGCCTTCCGGGACCACCTTGCAAATTTATCAGAACAGTATCTAGCAGAGACCCCCAAACTGAAATCTTATATAGCATCAACATTCTGATTTTAAAATCATACTTTCTATATTTGCTGGTATCACACAGAAAAATGATGAAAATATATTATCTGCTCAGCTTCTCCAAACTCCAAGTTTCATTAGCAACTGGAGGAGCCTGACATTTGGCCATCTATTTTGGATGACAACAAAACACGTCTGGAAGGTATTTGTTCCTCATCTGCAAAAGTTTGGGACAGTGCATGGCACGGGCATGTTCAGTGAGGAGCTGCCAACAGAACCAGCCAGAATCCCCCCCAGCAAACCAAGAATACACTAAATCACAGAAAATTCATGAAGAGATTTACTTTTTAATACATATGATCTAAGTGTAGTTCTGTGGTAGTTTATGTTTCTCCTCCCCCCTCCCCCCAGCCCCCACCAGACATGGGGTTTGCTGTGGCTGGTAAACTGAAGTGCTGTAAAACTGTTGCTTTACCAAGTATTTCACCAAGACAAGATGTATTTTTTGGTAATGTTAACATGCTTACCACTGCCACTGCACTTTTCCTATGTCAAACACTTCATGCGCTGCTCTTCTAGCATGTTACTTTTTGATCCTACCCTTATAAACGCACATGGTGTTTTGAAATGCAGTCCTCAGCCACAGCAGCATCTGAATGCAGTCCTGCCCTTGCACAAACTCCAAGGCTTTGTCTCCACTCTCGCTTTATTGCAAGCAAGCCATCAGGTCTTGGATGGCTGAACAGTGAATTAGAGAAACGACCAGTTTAGGAAGAACCTCGCAGGGAAGGTGTCACATGCTGCTCTTTCTCTAAAGACAGACAGGCTCCCAATCCAAACCATAATATGGCTGCACAAGCTGTGTAGGGTGAGAAGGAACAGGGGGGACTGGGATCACCTTTAGTAGGTTTTGCTGTCGGAGATGGAGTTTCATGAGGTTATAACCCAAGTGCCACCCAGTACCTGGTTCTGCAGTGACTGAAACCAGCTCAGCTGCAGAGGATCCCTGCAGACTCCTGCCCCACCGCTTGCAGGGCCAGAGCTGCTGCTATGGCCATGCAGTAAGCAGGGTTAGCAAATACATCTAGCTGACTATATTTATTTTCTCTTTAGACAAGGCCCTCCACACACACACTTTTCCCATGTTCAGTGAAGCTCTGATATACGAATTTTCCTGTTACACATTTTCTTTAATAAAGTAAACTGCTTTAACAAATTTGATTTTGTCTGAATAGCGTGCTGTATTTGTATATTGAAAATAATCATTAAAAGTCTGTTTTTATCCTCCTCCATATCCCCATACAGATTTCTAGATATCTCATTCCTAACATAAAACATATTTAAATGTATTGCAACATCAGATATTTCTGTGTACTGAACCAGCCAGACAACAGGAACAACACAGATGCAATCTTCTATACTCTTCAACAAAACATTAATTTGGAAATTTCTAAATTTCACATTGTAGAAGAAACAACAAGAAAAATTAATTTCTACTATACAAAACTCTATCTATATGTTTTCATTCCATAAGCTCACTATTTAGTTCCACTTGACAACAGTGCATGTACAGATCATCACATGGCTAACAAGTTTTTGTTAAGCGGACATAGGTCATAATTTAGCGACATATTTATCCATAAATGTGTCTGATAAAATCCAGATAGATTCATTGTTTATCCTTTTCTTTTTTTTTAAAGCTAAATGTGAAATAGTCAACAATTTTTCATATAAATATGTTCAATGATCCCTAAGGACCCATCTACGTGCCACAGGTACCTGCTGGACCTGGGGAAGCATGCTCTCCTCATTCAGCCTTGCATCTCCATTCACACACATTTCTAATTATTTGTTGTAACAAGTGTAAATTCTTCAGCATTTCCTTACCCTCATGTGAAAACCAACAATAAAACTTTATGTGCTTAAAATTACCTCCGTATTGTTCGAGGACTTGTCTAGCATCTCGTTAGTAGCTTCCCTTCATCTTGCAACTTTAATTAGCAGCTCCAGTCTGGGATTTACCTATGACTGTCATGGGTGAAGAGTGCTACCTAATGAATTATTCAAAGTAAATTAAGAGACTAAGCAAGTTCTCTACCTGTCTAAGACTAATACACACTTCATTAGCAAATATTTTCACCTGTGACAGTCACAGGTACCTCACTGACTGAATTTTTACGCTCACCTGAAATGGATTCTGTCTATGTCCATGTTAATGTCAAACCCAGAGTTTTACTTCTATAGAGATTACATTAACAGTGACAGTTAGTAAATTGGATCCTCAAGATTATAGGATATCTTCATTAAACCTGGGTAATGCTAGGAACGGTTAAGCAGGCAGATTTGTATCACCCTTGAAATACCCCAGTCAGGATCCCACAATGTGATTTATCACTACCACTACAGACTTCTTAGAATATTAGCTGAAACTTTGTGAAAACTTTTAGCAATATTTTTAACTTTGAAAATATGCAGAAAGCTTCAAGCCTGTTCTACCTGACTCACCCTGTGCCAAACTATATAAGGACCTGCCCTCCATCAGCCCAGCCAGTTCATCTTCACAGCAGCAATTTACTAGCCATGAAAACTGCTTCTCAACCAGCATTTTAACAAGACCAGATCAGTAAAAACAGAACTTCATACACATCTCTGACAGCTTCGAAGACAGTGAATCCATCACAGTGGGATTAGCAGAAAGATGCGTATTCCTGCAGTCCCTGCCTGAACAGACTATGTGAGTGCTTCTACACAAATTAATTAATTTTACATACTGGATACCATAATGAAAGACTGCAGTTAGCTAGTGCGAGATGGTACCACGGGGAAAAGGGGGTACCAAGTGAATTAGCTCCACGTAACAGGGGGAAAAGACATAGGTACATCTCATACAGAAGCCAAAAGACTCCCTCTCTGTAAGACATAAAAGAGATGGAGAGGAGCACAGCATGGAGCTGCTGCACGTAGTGAGCGCAAGTCTTCTCTGGGGTCCAGAACCAAGGACAGGGACCTGCGTGCTTCACCTGCGGTGGGGCTGTCAGCCTCTCTTCCCCGGGCCGGGGCTGGCAGGCTGCACCCTGCTCCCAGCTCACCACCGCATTGCACTGCACCAGCACCCCTCCTGCCCAGGCACAGGGGCTGCGCCGACCCCCACTGCCAGCCAGGACACCTCCTCCTGCTCCAGACCTGTCCCCAGGCGTCCCTGTGCCTGGTGTGATGGCACAGGCCAGGAGGCTCCTCTCAGCCCCCTTGGTAAATGGGAAGATGCCGTCTCACATCAGCATGCTGCTTATCCTCAAGGCTCAGAAAGCAGACGTACAATCACCTTCACAATAATTACAATACTCAGCAGCACATCCAGCATATAAATGTTAGACTGTTATAGAGGGAAATAATATAAATGCATAACCACTGTAGCATCTTGAAACTGCTGGCAGACTATCAGTCAAAATTTAGCACTTGAACCTTTAATGCAATTTATTGCAGGAACTATATATCTGATACTTGATAGTTATATAAGTTAAAGCAAATAAATTACCAACAGCAATCAGCTGTATCCTAATCTCTCTGTAAGATGGCAGCCCTGTTATGGCACAGATTCCCAAAGGACAACAAGTCTGCTCTCAAGGATATTGATCTGCTCCACTGTTCTTCCTCCTAATTGTCACCAATGCAGTCCTCTCCAATTAGCCTGCTCAGCTAACCGGCAGCAGCAGCCTACTCTCCTGGTATTCATTATCCAGGTAGGTGACAAAGTCAAAGCCTAGCTAAAAAAGAGCCCAAAAAGAATATAAAAACAGAGCAGTGGTTGCTGCTCCAGGCATCTTTTTTTTTTTTTTACTTGCAATATTTTAATATGCTTACAGGATTGAAAGCTGTCAGTGAAATAATGTATACAAACACTCTTCAGGAACACGTATCAGTGGAGCAGGGAAACATCCACACTGCCAGGTTTTCCAGCATGAAACCGGAACCCATCACACGGGAATACAAAGGCATCATTTTTTTTGCTGACAGAAATCACTGGTTCTAAAAAGTACTGCCTTCCACAATCTAAAGATAAAATTGACCATTAAAGATAAATTGAACTGTTTACTTATAGAAAAGATTTATGTGTTTATGAACAGAGGACACATGAATAAATTGTTTGCTAAATAACTGTGAGGGGAAAAAAGGCACAGAAATGCTTTTAGTTTACTAGGTTGACTCCATAGGTAGCTCAAATCAGTACAGTTCCACTTTGCAACCCTGTGCCACAGGTGTGACGAAGACAAGGCAAAGGTCAAGTATCTCTTGAACATGTTTTGTATTTTTTTCCGTGTTTACAAGCTACATTAAAATATTCTCAATTACACTCCTACACATAACAGATTTTATGTAGGTCATTGAAGAAATTAGATTTTTAATATTAAAATTAAATAATAATTTAATATATCTTAAAGGACTGAATTAATTTCACAGAGACACCCAGTAACACTCTGAAAAAAGGTTTAGATACAGCAAATTTTCAAATGAGCATATGGTAGTTCTCTGCTCTGACTGATACACAACGGTGCTAGTGAGGGGAGCTGAGGTTCAACAGTACACTTCACCCCCTTTTGCCTGGGTAAAAGGGAACATCTCCCATAACTATGTCAAAGGAAAGAACCACCTTTCTGACATTATTCAGCTCAACAAAGGGCCTAAATATATCTTCTGGAGAGGCAACCAGCCACAATAGATAAGAAGTCCTCTATTACTTTGATAGCTGATTCCAGTAGTTAATTGCCTATAAAACACTTGCTTTGCATTTATGTTGAAATTGTTCAGTTTCAGCTTTTAGTCATTAGTTTTCATTATGTTTTTTTTGCCAAGATTGAATTTTCTGAGGTTTTTTGACATAAAAACATTCTTCAACACAATGAGGTTGCCTATTTCTATTCTGCTAAACTAATTAGACTGAGTTCTTTAAGCTTCTCCCTGTAAATATTTTTTATTTCCCATATAATATTTTTCTCTCTCTTCTGCCATCTTTCTGTTATTTCAGCATCTTTGAGAAAACATGCACCAGAACTATACATCGTATTTCACTACCTGTCTCAGCAAGGCATTTGTATTACTATTCATTACTCCAAATGTGCACACCTCTAGATCCTGTTAGTGTGGGTTTTGCCATAGTGTTATATTAGGACTCAATGTAAACTCTGTTTTTAGAATGGATCCAGCTTACCAAGATGTTCCCTTTGAGCAGCTTTCCTCTTCATTATATCCTATTCCACTCATCACTGTGTCATTTTCAAATTTTATCATCAATAATTTTATATCAAATTTCAAAATATTCATGTAAACACCAAACAGAACTGCTCCCGCTGCTCACTACTGAAGAACCCCACCAGAAGTACCCTTTCCACCCACACTTGGCGTTAACTCCACATTGATGATTTTTCTCAGGTCTGTTAACTATCCAGATCTTAATCCATTTAACATAGCCTTACTGAACTTGCAGCTTGTCTTTTGTTTGTTTTCTTTTTTTTTTTTTAAGAAACACAAGTATTGACAGTACTAAATCAAACAGCAGTAATAGGCAGTGCTTATTACATGTAGCCTTTCAGACAAATCTCAGAAGATTGTGACAGATTTGAAATAGTCCCTTCCTCACAAAAGAATGCAAAAAAATATATTGAATTGGTTTTTTTAACTACTTGAATCTGTTGGATTTTTCACTGAAGTATTTTAGACCGTATATTATTATGGAATAACATCTATGGACTAGTGATCTTCTCAACCAAGTCTTGTAGCACTCCAAGGTTCAGAGAATCCAGATCTGCTGGCTTACAGATGGTCACCCTTCATAGATAAGTGTACATCTGCCTCAGAAAGCATTTAATGATTCCCAAGTGACATCAGTCCACCTCTTTCCAAAAGTAGAGAAGTTATCAAAAAATGTTAACAATGATGCAAAGACAGGCAACTTACTGTTTCTTTCTAGCATGACCCTGTCCCATTGTTATGGTTTCATAGACATGAACATTATAGCTACATCTTCTGCTTTGAGATACATAACAGAAACAGTACTTGCTTCATCAAGTGTAAGAAAAATATTTACATACTTATATTTATTTACACAATAATAGAATGTTAAAATGCTCCAGTAATCATTACATAAAGATCAAATGTGAAACCTTATTATATACATCAGGAAAATTAGCTTTCCAATGAAATATGGCATGACCTTCAACTACTAGTATTCACAGCAGAGTCTATATTCAGCCATTCATACATATATTCATAAATTTGGAAATTGTAAATTACATTATGAGATGGATTCAGCCCTAGTGAATGCTGAATTCTATCCTTCACTAACGCACATCTATTACAAATAAATATTTGCTAGCACGCCCATAGTATTTTCTTCAATGCTCGCTCACTTCCTGATTAAATGCAGGTGGTTTTCACCCATAACTACTATTCAAATTCAAAAGTGAAAGTGATTTAGGAAATAAATTATCTTTTAGAAGTATATTTAGTGTCACATGTCTTGGTCCTCTCATTCAAATGTAAAATGTTCTCCTCTCTGTCTTCATTGTTTTCCATTCTGTAATCATAAACTTCACAGTCAGAGCTGCAAATGAAAACCTATGGAGTGCTTTACTCCCCAACACAGGCAATGAGTTGTCTTTGTCACTGTCACATCCAGGGCAGTGGCCAAATGAAAGACATTCATTTTCATGGCTGGTTATTACTACCTGATAACCTGAATTTTAAGACAAATACATTATCCCTGATGAGATGGAGAAGCTGGAACCAGAGGAAACTGAAGCAGGATACCAAGAGGACAGTCTGAAAAAATATTTGTCACAGAGGTCTGAAGAAATGTCACAATACAAGATGGTGTTTCTTAAAATCAGAAGGAAATATAATTCCTTAATCAAGATGAAAAAGCCTGAATATGAGTTTTCATTTCATAGGGATGTTATGCAGAAAGAATCAGCAACATTTAGAGTGAGCATGGACAGGAGAACCAAGAGAGGGGTACCAGACAAACAGGCCGCTGCTTTACAAGCAGGATGGTTAGTTGAAAAGGCATTTATTGGAGACAGGCAGAAATTAAAGATATGTGATCTTTGTAAAAAACTGTAATGCTTGAGATCCTTGGTACGTATCTACAAGGAGATTTCAGAAGATAAAATGGAGATCTTAGTTTGCAAATCTGAAATGAAAAAGTACCTGTGTGTCCTCTTCATGGAGATCACAAGTTAAATTTTCAAGAGCAGAGAGATAGGAAATGAAGGAGTAACCAAGGCGATCCAAAGCCTGCCCACATAGCAGAAGTGTGGAATAGGACTCTTCAAAAAGAAAAAATAATAATAATTAAAAAAATAACCAAAAGAGGACAGACACTCATGAGTGAAGAAGATTTCAAGATGGGCACAGCTACTGATATTAAAGCTGGATGACATCATAAAAAATGAAAACTGACTATGTTTTGGCAAAACTCCTGTCTCTCCTCTACATATTCAGGTTTAATGTTACCATGAAATATATTGAGCTACTTGCCCAGGTAATATTCAGTGGATCTGAGATTTTCATGTCTACCATACCTCACTCCAGGAGGACATGATTGTCTCCAAAGTGTTTTTATGGGTTTAGGATTGGTTCATCTTGTTTAGACCACCAAGTTCAGAGGCCGTAAATTAACAAAGACTTTCTTGGGTTACAAATTATTTTAGTTTAATGATAGAGACCATCCCACCCATTGCAAGACATTCATACCCAGATTTCAGGTAGCCAGATTACCCTCTGAAAACATTTCCTGCTCTTTTTTTCTTTTTTAGAGTAGCTAAAGCAGTAGATTAGTGTCCTAATCTAGGAAGTTTAATTGTGAGGTGAACCCACCCTGATTATATAACACATTAACACGAATATCAATCATATTTCACAGCACATCTGGTCTTTATATTTTGTTGTTACTTTTACTGTTTCTGACAGAAAATTCCTATGCACAGAAAAAAAACCCCAAAGCCAACAATCAGCACTTGACATTCAAGTTTATTTTAACCAATCTAAAAATCATTGCTACCTTGAAGAACTGCAAAAATCTTTTAGATGTTTTGTATAACTAAAAATCCCAAGGATCAGTTTGCAAAGTAAACAAATACATGTAAGTTCACAAATACTTTTAGGAAAAATATCCTGCATGTTGGAAATCGAACTTGCCTCAGTTACAGACATGAGCTGGATGAAGACAGAAACTGGAGTGCCGTCACTGGCTTTGGGAGTGTTGTTCTTCCTTCCTGCTCAATCTACAGCTCTGTAGCAATGCCAGAGTCTCAGCATGTTTGACTGATCAGCAGGTTGCAAGTTTCAAAAGTCTCTTTCCCTGTTTCCAGAAATTATTCAGACACAGGAAAATAAAAAAATATTTAGGCTCCTAATTGCTAAAATTACTTTGGAAAATAAACTGTAGGCTCTCATGGCACTTAGATTATTTTCAAGATATTACTAAAAGACAGTTTTTAAAAAAACTTTAAAATTAATTAATATAGCCAATGAATAATCAAAACAATTTTAGTATGGATCTAAGGAAAGAAATAAAAAAGAAGTATTTAGTGCTGTCCATGAATCCATAGCCATACTGCAAAGTGAAACTTCTCTATTGTTTCCAATACTCTGAAACCACAATTTATAACAAATACTTATTTGTTCTTGTGCTAAGACACTAATAATGACAATAGCACTCTAACCAGTGATCAGAATATATTTTATGATGTCTAATATAATCTTTACCTAGGAAGAGTATTCACAGACATACTCATGAAAGCATCCTTTTGGTATAGATGGCAAATAACCTAAACTATTGGGTCCATTTTCATAACAAATCTGAAATATTCTGTTAATTGCTGTACAAGTCTTTCCCTGGAAAGAGAAGCTAATTAAATGAATGTAGAAATAAATTTTAAAAAATCTTGCCTGGACCCTTTTCTGCAGGACTTGGTACGAACATGATGCATCCCACCTCCAGCGTAATGGAAAGCAAAGAGCTGTGGCCAATTTCTCCAACAGATCCACTGCAAAAGGTAAGTACTACACCTCTTGAAAGAGTATCTGAGACTCTCTATTTTGCGCTTGCATATTCTTCATCCACAAAAACCCCACATGGCAGTAGAGAAGAGGGCATATTTGATAACCTCAAGCTGGGAACAGTAGGATGAAGGGCAGCGGTTTTGCTAGTCTTCGGGTAGAACAGACACAGACAAATTGGTTTGGCATCATAAAACTTGGTATTAAGAAGACAGCAGAGTAACAGATACTAATACTAGCCTTTGTTTCTTACTGTGAATGTTTCGGTTTTGCTTTTCATATAGTGTCATAAAGACACTAACTTCTATCAGTATCATTAATTGTTCAAAACAATTCTTGCTTCCAATCGTGTGCGCAATTACAAACCAGCTCCAAAAGCACTTCCTGTAGCTGAAAAATCACTCTGTTGAAAATGCAGTCCTCTTGAAGATTCATGTAAAATGCACTCTTAAATATTATCTTTTCAGGTTCATTTCTCCCAAAACCCACATACTCAGGAATATATGTTGCAATATGTAGCTAAATTTGCAACCCAACTTCTGCTGAAGTTAAAGATCATCATTAAAAGACCTATTCTTCATTTCATTAAGCATCACACTAACACGTTCAATAGATCTTTATGCTGGTGCAAACAGTTTTGTTATTTATAACCACTTTCAGATGACTTTACAGTATGGATTTGAACTTACACAAATTCATTTGTGCAAGTTCAAATCCATACTGTAAAGTCATAAAATTACCTTTTTTCTTAAATAATCTAATCAAGCTAGCCTACTAATTTAAAATTAATGGGATGGAATGAAAATGTTGGACAGTTTCAAAATAAATTAAGTGTGGAACCAGGTTACATTTAATCAAGCTGTCATGCAAATTAGTGGCTTCACTCAGTGAGTACTATTTAAAGAACTTCTTTGCTAGTGAAAATGTTTTTGGAACCATTACAGGAACTATCTACTTTTTGTTAAAGACAGACAAACACTAAAGAGTGCAGGTCCCCCAGTACCGGGTTCATAATTACAATATTGTAAAGCTTTGCTAGACAGGGAAACTCCACATCAGTCTGCTGGAGGCGGGGGGTCAGCTATACTAAATATTTTCAGAAAATAACTCTTAATCTGCAATATTATACAGTCCTGCCAGGAAAAAAAAAAACAACAAAACTAAAACCAGCAACAACAACAAAAACTCCAAAGAAAAAGCAAACAAAAAAACCCAAAACAAAACCCCAAAACCAAATCAAACAAACAAAAAATTATATAAGCACATGTTTCTTACAGGAAGAGAAATGCAGGAAATGTCCCTTTCTGCAGGAAATGAAGCTGTAAGAAGGAAAAGTCCCCCCCAGTTATCACACCTTCCACCAGCATGTCAGCCTGGGCTCCCAGGCTTGGCTCCCAGCCGTGCCAGGGCACTCACTGCCACTCGGGTCGGGTGCTCGACAAGCGCCAGCGGTGAATAATCAGCAGCAGGCACTCAAGCTGCACATTCCTGATACCGTGCTTTCCCAAGACTTATTATCTTCTAATAACTACAACCAACCCTACGAAGGCATCACCTATTAAAAACGGCCAAAATTATACTTCAGTACTGCCAACGGCACTTATTTGTTAATTGAGTGGTGCTCTCTATTATCAACTGATTACACTAACTGATGTACAAGATGCTATAACTTCATAAAAGGGCTGACAACTTCAATAATCAGTGTGCTGAATTCCTGTTGTTATTTTAGATGAAGAATACTGATTCTCATCCACATGAAGCAAACGAAAGAACATTCTTGATTCTTCCATCACACAAGTATAGATGTATATTATTGAACAGCATACACATGTAGTCAAATTAATATTTTTAAACTGAAAAATTAATCCTTTATTCTGCTATGAATATATTTGTATTGCTCTTCTGCACCCAGTCAAACTTTTTACTAGGAGATGTGCTTTGGATATTGTAATTTATCTGCTTCTAACTTATGAATAATGTGTCAAGTCCTCTCCAAAGACAGCAAACATTTGCACAGAAACTGTATTCTAGGTAACATAAACTTTGATCAACAGTAAATATTGCATACCATTTGCTACTATAAAAAATAATATTACTTTGTACTATTACAATGTATTATCTTCCATCTAAGAATTCAAAAGGTTTGCAAAAAATGTTAAGAATCTAAGCTTATTCCACTTCCCCCCTGCCTCCCCAAAAAGAATCACAGGAATTCCAAACATACTCATGTTTAGTGAACATCTGAAGGTTTACGCCTATGTTTTGTTTGGTGGTTGGTTTTGGTTTATGCACTTACAATTCGAAGCATTACATCCCAAAAATATTTTATCATGAGCTGTAATCTTAGTGAGACAGTGGATTCTCCTCACAATTTATTGTAGCTATAGTAAGCAGGTCAACTATCCATACATTTGACATCAAAATACCATTTAGACTCCATGGATGACTATCTGAGTACCTCCTCTCACTTAGTCAGTACTTGAGTCTTGGCCTCTGGACTGACTTGGCTCTTCTGTGAGTTACGACTTCCTCAAGTCACAGAGGTAAATGCACTGAACCATCCTTAACATTATATTCCAGTTTTCTACACAAGCATTATTTTCATGAACACTTCAAAACAATATTCCTTCTCATCCTTCAGTTGGTTAATCTTGTAAAAGGGAAATGTATTTGGATGTGTCTAAAATACTAAAAAGTATGCTTTTCAAGATTGTCATTCCAGAAGTATCGTATTTGAATTAAAAATAAATTTTGTTATATAAAATCTTCTCCTTCACTGTTCATTTTACCTAGCTAATATAAACAAAAAGCAGGAATCAGCATAGTCCATTGGAAATGTGATGATTCAAGAGTTATTTGAATTAAGTCCCAAATACATATGCAGTGTTCAGAGTTATTACTATTTTCATAAACAGAATAATGTGTTCCCTGGACATTAATAGCTTCATTGCAGTAAACATTAATGCTAAAATAGGTGCTAGGGAGGGAAAGGTGAACTACTGCTGGTGAGAGAAGGCCATAGGTACAGGAAAAAAGTAACATGCAGGTAGTAAAACTACTCTGGTATGCCAGTTACCTATATCTAGAAAGGCCAGGCATCCTAAGATATTAATTATTTATATTACCACTTAAGCCTTATTGGTATTTATCAAAGAATGCATGTTAACTTAAAATATTTACACAAAACTACTGCGCTCAATGAGATGAATATCACAGAAAGGGCTCTTTTCACCTCCAAAACCAAGATACATTTTAAATCCATTACCCATTGATAAAATCAGTACGAATGAATCACAAATGTGTCACAGAGACAAAAAAAAAAAGTCATGATCAGATATTTGGATATATGAAAGAGAAAGAGGAAAAAAGAAATCCAAAAACAATTCTGCAGTTTGTAGGAAATGATCCCAACACCCTGAGCATACCCCAGGTCACCAGACTGTCACCTGCATGCAGGGGCTGGACCACACCAGGCTGCCTAACTCAGCCACACCGGCACCACCAGCACCACGGCTTTGACCATGCTCCCTCTGGCTATCACAGCCTGGGTGAAAGCTGCAGGTTTTATAATCTCCTGACAAGAGCATGCAGGTCTATAAAAAAAAAAAAAGTCAGAAAATTCAACTACCGTATCTATGCTAAAGACTCTCAGATCTTCTCCACTCCACACCTGCACCCCAAGTTTAATTTTAAATTTTGAACAGTTTTTGGCGTTTCATGGATACTCATGTACAGGGTCAGGGGTGCTCGTGATGCCTCACCTCCGCTTCCTCTGCCCTCACCCCTTCATGCCTTCTCATTCGCTGCAGACAGCATTGACCTCTCCACATCTTATTGGGGATTATAAGCAAAATTTCTCTGGCCTTTGCTTTGTGCTAAACTTCCCATCTTCTGGACTGAAAGAGGCAGAGCTGGGTGGTGCTGCACTCTTGGATCCCCCAGAAGATCCTACAGGAGGCTCAGCCCAACATGTACCCCCCAGCCTGGGGCAGCCCCGAGCTGCAGCCCACCCCAAATAACCAGGTTCTCTGAATTTAATTTGCAGGCTGTGTTTTATCTTTAGCACATACACCTTCACACTACCAGAAATGTAACATAAAGAAGGTTTATGCAGGCAAAAAAAAAAGTCACAGATTAAATATAATTAATTAAATTAATTTTAAACTAATTTCCAGCCATGTGCAAGTCTATACTAAAAAAAAAAAAAAGTAGCTGTAGCAAAAGATGTATTTCGTTCTCTCTTCCTCTGCTATTTAATAGTGTCAGAATGAAAAGTCTAGTACAATTTTCTAGTCCAATTGTTCCAGCTAGGGGGAAAATTGCTTGTCATAATTAGGCCACTTTCATAACATATTTACTCATCACCCAGTCTCCTGTGAATGTGACCAAAGCTCCACACCTGTGAATTCATGACCTGTTCCTTCACCACTGGTCATTTTCCCATCATCTTCTTTCCTCTCACCTGATTTTGATCCTGCTATGCACTTGTTCACAGGTCGTGGACAGAAAAGCAAAGTTCACCAACTACAGAGAAAAATATATAAAAGACTGTTTGCTTTTCATGACCACGGAACCTGTACATGCAGTTTTCCCAATGGAGCTTTGCTGGTGTGTGCTAGGTGACATGAGATGATGCCCTGGATCCATGTGGGAAGCCCCGGGACCCGCTCACCCATCGGAGCCACAGGGCTGGACTGGTGCAAGGCTTGGTGATGGACCTGCAGAGGAGCAGGGAAGGACTAACCCAGTGCCCTGCCACAGCAGGTATGGGCTACTCAGTCCTCATAAGCCTGTTATCTTTCACAGCATTGGGGACTTACTCTTTCAAGTGTACTTAATATGTCTGGTGTATTGATTATTTATTGGCAAATATTCTTTCCAGCTATATGTGCCCTTCTTTTTATCTGCCAGGCAGAGAATCAAAGTTCTGTCAAGAGCAGAAGTTGCAATTCAATCTTGATTGTAGGGCGAGGAGTAGCTGGACCACTGCTGCAAGTTGGAAGATGCTGTTTTGATCCCTTCCTTGAAGTAACACAAAGTTTGTATCTTTTTAAAAAAAGGAAATATATACACAAAATTGTCTCATACATGAATACTGCAGAACGTAAATGGAGCTCTCCAATAACAGAAAGTCTTTTAAATGATCTTTCTATGATTCTATATTCTTTACTGTGAGAGTGGTGAGGCACTGGAACAGGTTGCCCAGAGAAGCTGTGGATACCCACTTCCTGGAGGTATTCAAGGCCAGGTTGGTTGGGGCTGTGAGCAACCTGGTCGAGTGGAAGGTGTCCCTGCCCATGGCAGGGGGGTTGGACTAGATGATCTTTAAGGTCCCTTTCAACCCAAACCATTCTATGATTCTATGATTCTATAAGAATTGGAGACATTGCTTTATACAGAGGACGTAAAATATTTAATTGAGTATGTTCAAGTAATTATCCAGAAACAACTACAGTGTTAGCAGCACACCCGCCCAGGAGAAGTGTTGCGGGTGTGGAGCCAGCAGCGGGTACCTGTGGCAGCTGGACCTGGTGCTGCTGGGTGGCTCCCACCTAGAGCCGCTCCAGCCCCTCACTTCATATCCCCAGCCCGGCGGTTCTTTAACTGTGAGGTTAACGAATAAAAAAAGAACAAACAGTCCCTCTCTATGAAATACTGGGTGAGTGTAAGGTAAATGTCTTACTAGTATATAAGTTTTCATTTTTTTTCTAAGCAATGTGTGTTTCCAAAGTCCTGGAGGGTGATAGTCTTGTATAGGTTAGGACAGGATGCTAATCTTCTGATTTCTAGCTGAATTGTAAACTCAAGAGTTTATTTCGTGGCCCTTCTTTCTCCAGAAACAGCGCTAAAGGACTTCCAGAGTTAATGGGGCATGGTGTAATTCAACACACCAACATCTTCTGAAGAATTTTTCAGGATTATTTGGACACTGTATGCTATGTTTCTCAAGCCATTATGTAAATTTACACCCTAAAATGCCTTAAAAAAAATTCCTGAAGAATTAAAGTAACTTGAAGGGTAAAGGTTGGGATTTTCTTTGTGGAAAGGAATATAATAATTTCTATAGCAGAGGTATGCAAGTTAGCTTTCACACATTGTTATAGCACACTTAAAAGATTTTGAAGGTCACAATGGCTTCCTACAATCACTACCCACAGCACCTAAAAATCTATTTACACATCATAAAACAAGAACTGTGATATGAGAGACCCTTAATACCTGAAAGAAAACTTTAGACTAATCAGCCTTTTTTTTCCCCACTGTTTATATTAGCATTTCAATGACATTTTTAATATTTAATTTTAGATTTACTTAATAACTGTCTTGAACAAGAAGTTGAAGTGGGAGTGTGATTAGAAATTAGAAGTGGCCCGGTGAGTCCAATCATAAAAGGTGTGCCTTAAGTGCTGCAATACAATTTAACTTATATCAAGACGACCTAAAGTAGTAGCTAGATAGTGAAACACTTTAACACTCCTCTCTATGTAACACATTTAAAAGTACATGATTTTGCCAGTTTACTGATTTAATTCCTATGATAAAGTCAAGATAATTATGACATAACACATTAAGATAAATGCATTCATACTTTTAATGAATTAACCTATAATTTTGTAAATATTATACCATCATATTAAATTTATAAACAAAAATATTTAGCATATTATACAAAGACATTTTTTAATTATTGCATTATGTATTATTTCATTCTGTAAGCAACACAATACCTGCAAAACTACTGCATTTTTAACTTCCACTGGTATGAGATTTTTCATCACACCTATTAAAGTACATAACTAAGCTAACTCAATACTTCATAAGCACAGATCCTAAAATAAGTAAATTGAATAATGCAAGTCCTTTCTGAGACCTACATATACAGTTGTGCTCATTTTTTTAACTAATTTAGTTCATCTGATCCAAATCCATCATTAAGAACTGCTATATTATGATGGTTAGGAACAGAATAACTGAAATAATTGCTTTTAGACCTGATAGAGTTACCTATTTGAAATCATGCTTTCAATAAAGCTGGGTTCATTTATCTTGCAAAAAAGACCTGTCTTTCAGATTTTGTGACACAGTAGACAAACACAGAAGGCAGTGCTTTTATTTATCTCTTTATTTTTGCCAAGACATCCATTCGCCGCCTTTGGAAACTCATTATTGCCTCAGCTCAGGATAGCAAATTATTTTGGGATTTCACTGAGGCTTGCATTCAATCTCCTAAAGACTTCAAGAATACAAAGTCTGGGACAACCTCACCTGTAATTTATTTCGAAGTGTGTTGACACTGTTCAACCTCTTTTAGGGCCATTTCCCAATTTCTATTATAATTAAGCTAAAAGCATCTCATCAATCTAAAAATCTGGTAGAGCAAGTCTCTTACTCCTTAAGTTTACCTTCACTTATATGCAAGAAACCAAAAAGTCATTAGGAAATGCTTACACAAGCATGATTTGAGGGACTGACACAAAGATGAGTCAACACAATTTCTGGAATTTAAAAAAAAACAAACAACAAAACCCAACAAACTCTTTGCAAGCTGTGTTACTTAAATGTTTATCTTTGGTTAAACTCCACATTTTCCTCTCAGTATCAAAGCGCCAGTCTCACCACCAAGCATGGGGTACCAAAAGGCTGTTCCAGCTCTTGCAGAGGTCGTTGGGTGAACATCACATTGGCAGAAGCCAATGCTTCCACACGCACCCTGTAGTCCAAACAGATCAGAGCCCTGCAAGCTGCTGTCCCCTCACAGTGGATAACCCAACAGCTTGGTGCAACCGCTGACTTCTGCCGCCTTCACTTCCATTCTGGGTTTCCTGGAACTGGCAGAAAGTCTGTATGGAAAATTATCCATCTTTTCACTCTTCCTCCAAGGCACCCAAACCTCTGCCATTCTCCTTCACGCTCCCATGGGTCATGGCATAGGAGTTATTCTCCTTCTCTCTCCTGCTGGCAGGAAGAAGTTCTTGACCTTTATTCAGCCAATTTGGAGAAAATTAGCAGTTCCACATCTTGCTGAGTCTTCAGTGCAGTATGGCCCATTAATTTGGACTTCACTGTCTACTTCACCTATACCTTTCTGAAGCCTCACCAGAGAACCTGTGAGCCCATTTCACGAGCCAGGTACCACTGATGTAAAGGACACTGAGCCAGGACACCGGCTGGGCAATGCATCAGGGACCCAGAGATGCATCACATGGTCTCTCAGAAGAGTCTCGATGTTGGCGGTCCAAGGCTAGAAAAGCAGAAGAAGCAACTGTGGAAGCATTAACCATCCCTGTCCTCCACTGGGAAGGGGCTGAGGCAAATACCGTGGTTCCAAAATGCAGTACACAGCCATGGTGACAATTTCGATTCGTTATCAAGTACAGTACTGCTTTTAGCACCGACCTCTCTCTCTGGACACACACAGGCATCCTCCCCAGCTCTCAGACCCACCACCAATTATGGGAGCTTCTATAACACATGATACAGAGAATCTGATCTGATATTAAATTACATCAGTAATAATATACACTTTATTTTGAACTGTGTCACAAACATAAAATGGGTTTATTCCAAGACTGCAATGTACCACTTACCAAAAGTATTGGCTTCAATATTTAACATTTTCATTTTTCCATCATGCATTTGTAGCTCTATTTTAAAATTAAGTGACACCACAATTTACTGAAAGCTAAGGTGTCGTGGTTTAACCCAGCAGGCGGCTGAACACCACACAGCCATTCACTCACTCCCCCCCAGTGTGATGGGGAAGAGAATCGGAAAAAAGATAAAACTCGTGGATTGAGATAAAGACAATTTAATAGAACAGAAAAGGAAGGAATATAATAATAATAATAATAATGATAAAAGAATATACAAAACGAGTGATGCACAATGCAATTGCTCACCACCTGCTGACCGATGCCCAGCCAGTTCCCAAGCAGTGGCCCCCGCCCCCCTGGCCAACCTCCTCAGTTTTTTTGTTCAGCATGATGTCATATGGTATGGAATATCCCATTGGCCAGTTTGGGTCAGCTGTCCTGGCTGTGTCCCCTCCCAGCTTCTTGTGCACCTCCAGCATCCTTGCTGGAAGGGCAGTATGAGAAGCTGAAAAGTCCTTGACTTAGTGTAAGCACTGCTCAGCAACAACTAAAACACCAGTGTGTTATCAACATTATTCTCATGCTAAATTCAAAACACAGCACTATACCAGCTACTAGGAAGAAAATTAACTCTATCTAAGCCAAAACCAGGACATAAGGTTATGTCTGCAGCTCCTGTGTCAAGTTGAACATTTCTAGTGGGTAGCATCACAGTCACAAAGAACAGGCAAACATAATGCGTTCAGTTACACCCTTCCCCATTAAACTTCTTTCTGATAATTATAAACTAGTAAACTGGCATTTCAGTATCAGGAAGCCAGCCCACGGAAGTGCTGTTTTGCCCTGAAGGCTGCGTCCCAGCCAGCCCCTCGCACCCTGCTCCCAGCAGCACTGCCTGCTGGCTGCTGCCTCATCTCATTATCACACACTACACATTTTACACAGGCTTTCACCTTCCAGTGGCAGAGTGCCCACCAGCTGATAATTCATAGCTATGAAGAGCTTTCCAGACTAACAAGGGACCATGAAGAAATGCCAGAATATGCGGAGACCAGAGCTGCCCAGTTGAACATCCCAGACCGCTTTGTGACTCCCATGCAATGTGCACAGTCACTACACCTCTGATGAACATTTAGAGTCCAGGCTAAAATTTGAGCACACATGCTAAATGGTCGGAGGAGGCAAGTGCCCAGGGCAGCATTTTGGTGCTTAGGCACCACCCCGCAGCAATGCCAGCCTTTGCTCTGCAAACGCCAACACTGGGCAGCCCCCTGGGGACAGACACTTCACCCTGTGCCCACCCAGTCACCCACGCTCCTGCCGCATACACAAGCAGTGGTACCCGCCTGCCCTGGTCAGAACCCGCCCAAGAGTTAGAAAACCTCTGCACTGTTTTTGAAGGCTGTTGCTCTCCTTCTGGCTCCTTGAAGGAGCTGCTCCAAGTTCAGATGAGCACATGTGCTGCAAATGGTGAAGCAGTGGGACGCCTGTGTTGGAGCAATTACCCTTTGGGCTGACGCACTGTTCCTGAGAGCGCTTCTGCTGCTACCAGGTCTCTTTCTTTTGTCGTGGTTTAACCCCAGCCAGCAACTAAGCACCACACAGCCCTTGCTTATCCTCTCCCTCCCGGTGGGATGGGGAAGAGAATCAGAAAGGCAAAAGTAAGAAAACTCGTGGGTTGAGATAAGAACATTTTAAGAATTGAAATAAAATAACAACAACAACAATAATAATAATAATTTGTTGCGAAAAGGAAGTCTGGGTCAGCTGTCCCGGCTGTGTCCCCTCCCAGCTTCTTGTGCACCTGGCAGAGCACGGGAAGCTGAAAAGTCCCTGACTGGTGTAAGCACTATTTAGCAACAACTAAAACATCAGGGTGTTATCAACATTATTCTCATCCTAAATCCAAAACACAGCACTATACCAGCTACTAGGAAGAAAATTAACTCTATCCCAGCTGAAACCAGGACAACTTTGAAAGAACAGAGTAAACCTTCCTGAATTAAAACAAACCAAAAATTGCAGAGAACAAGCATGCGCTGTTTGTTCCTGTGCTCCCAATCCTGAGTGAATGAAGCACTCTAACATGTTGTCCCTGCAAACTTCCACCAGTGTTATTAAAACCCAGAGCTAGTAAAATGGAAGTAAAATCTCTTCATAGATATTTCAGCACGTAAGCTGGTAGCTTATTAAAACCTGCTAAAAAATTATTAGAGTTTTCACAGAAGGGTTGTAGTGGACTACCTGCTTCAGACTTTAAATATGCTTAGCTGTCCCAGTGAACTTTATTCTTCCACACACAAAGCCTACTGGCACATGGACCATTGTTTTACAACAGAGTAGAAAGACAGGTGGAAGAGAAAGTTCTAGGCAACCAGCATGGCCAAGCAGAAAGAGAGGGGGAAAAAGGGAAAAAAATGGTTTAGAAAAATACTGCTTCATTTACTCCAGCAAACTTTTTGTTCCACAGCAGCACAAAACAATTTCTTCTGCAACACTTTCCTGTTTTCACATGGCATCTGCCCTCACCATCACCCAGAGGCTGCTGGAGCTATCTGTAGCTGCTAGGAGCATCACTTTCCCACACGCAGTGTGCAGCCACAACCATACCCGAAGGAAGCACCTTTCCAGAGCAGGCACCAAAGGTACCACTGAGGAGGCATGCCAGTGCACTGGAGTAAGGAGTCTGTTCTATTTTAAACGTTCTTCTACAACTTCTACATAAAATGAACAGCTTTCATATATATAAAAAAAACGGCATTAAGTCTATAAAAAAATACATACATGTGCCTATATATATTATTTTAGTCAGAAATTCAACTACTGTGCTGAAGAAAAAGTAATGATTTTCCTGTAAGTCAATAGCTACTAGGCGGATGGATGGATGGATGGATGGATGGATGGATGGATGGATGGATGGATGGATAAAGCACCTTTTTTCACCACATATCAGAAATGTAACAGAATAAATACACTGAATCACCAGCTTCCTACTGTCCTTTGCATGCTCCTGGATACCCAGCAAGGGCTCATCTGCATGGCAGGTTAGGGCAGGTCCTTCTGCAGGCACCCAGCCCAGCCTCCTGGAGGAACTGGAAGCTGTTTGCTGCTGGGGCGAGGCAGGATGTAACTGCTATTTATTTTTGCATAATCACATACACCTTAACCACACCAAATCAACCAGAACTTCGTTTGAAACTTCTCCTTCTCTTCTTCAATTATGCTTTCTTGGAGAGAACTGTCCTCCATGTCATTCTTGCTTAATTAAGTACACTACATCTGTAGTCGGTAGCAAAGCTACAGCGCGCCTCTAGGCCTGTAGTTTACAGATGCTCCCCTCTCCAATCAGTAAGAAATGGGAGTGTGGTTTCAAAGCCTTGTTTTCTTCTTTAACTGGTTATTTATAACTCTTACCTGGTCCTGCTTCCCACCAGTTCCTATTGCTAACCTGCCTGCGAACATCCCAGTGCCTCTCGGCTCTCTGCTGACAGCAGCATCATGCCACTGACGCCAGTAGCCCTGGAGCTGCTTATTGCAACCATGCTCTAAAGAAACATATCTCCTCCATACCTAATGGCATGTAAAGCAAGCCTGAACAGCTGTGCAGTGCCACACAAAAAACCTGTCAGTCAGTCCTTTCAAAGGAAATAAAGGGCAGAGGTCTGCATCATCTTCTTCATATCTGGAATAAATTTAACAGAAGCATTCGCGTCAAGTGAAAATCAAGTGGTGAGAAAGGGAGGACTTCAGTCTCAAGTGCTCGTTTATGATAGTGAATTATATTCAGTTTAAAAACATTTTTAACATGAACCCAGTGAAATATCAAAGGCATACAACTGTACAGTAAATTATGTATGCCTATGTTTTGTAGAGGGAATAAGGTTCCTGCCTACTTTTGACAGAATTACATCATGAAAATTTAGCAGGCATATCACAGATGCTATACTAAACTGGACAGTTATCGTATTCCTGTATATTTACATAAGTACAGAAAAAAATACAGCATATATACATAAATATATAGAATTTCCTTCATTTACACTGACATTTGCATTAGAAAAATTACTGCAGATCTCTGCAAGAAGTATTGTATGCTAATGAGACTTTTTCCAAGACAAAACTGTTACTGCTAACAGTTGGATTCTCTCTTTGTTTTAATTATGCATGACTAATGATAGCTGTTTGGCTGTCTGACCACCAGATTGTCTGTTGTTGCCAAGGGAAAATCTTTTAAAATAGATTGACTGTTTTTCTGTTATAAAACGGAGCATGTTCTACTTCATCTTATATTTTTTAACAGTTTTGCAGGTATAAAAATCACAACTTGAGTTGAACTCACTGGTGGGCCATTCTTGTGTGTAAGTCACCACCAAATCTCTACCAGCGTTATAAGTAGAAAACCAGCGTACAAAACACCGTACAAAACCAGAGCTACAGCTAGAGCTCCTGCAGACACCTACTGGCTCCATGTGCTGTTATCTATATGGGAAGTACTACAGAAAGAGTTCCAAGAAACACTACTGCCACGGCTGGACATTTTATTGGGCCTATTTTACCTATCTGTCTACACGCAAATGCAGGTGCACTAACGAATCCAGCCTGCTCTGGGGTCTCCGACAACTGTAACGCTGGGAAAAAACTGTGCATCCAGTCATAGGAAGAAATATTTTTTCTGCTGAGTTTAAAAAATATTTTAAAAAAATAAAAAGAAGATAGCTCAATGGTTTCTGATGCGGTAGGATACAGATGAGTGGGATTTGTTACGCCTGTGCAGAACACCAGAGCACTGCAAACTCAGCCAGCTCCAAGAGCGAGGGTCTGCTCAGGCCATACTCTGCCATGCTGCATACAGGGGTGAGCGCCCAGCTACCCAGCAACGCACCCTATGCAATGGCACTGAGCAACCCAGCAATGCAGGGTGCAACGGCACACCCATACCGAGCAGCCCAGCAACGCAGGGTGCAATGGCACACCCATACCAAGCAGCCCAGCAGAGCTATTCAGGCCCAGCGAAGGGTCACCCTGGCCTCACTACACATCTCTGCTCCAGAGCTGGCTCAGCGGTGAGGGCTTGGGGTGGCTGCCCCATGCTAACAGCATGGTGGAAGCACAACTACTGACAAGAGGCAGAGGAGGCACTGCCCCAACGACTACAAACTTCATTAAGTACATCACCCAGTTAGCATCAACCTTGAACTGACATCTGGGTTGAGTTGGGGGAAATGGAAATTTTGCAAATTTGAGGAGTTCCTTCCTGTGCTTCTAAGCAGGACCTTTCTTTCCTGGCAAGTATGTGGATTTTGTACTGATCATCTCTGCCCAAAGGCTGAAAGAGAGCCAGAGCTGAAAAGGACTCTGAACCCCCTACCTCTGCCAACATGCAGTACCTTAGCAGAGGGGTATTTAACAAACATTTGTCCCCATGTTGCTCATGAGGAACAGCATTCTCGTAGGAAGACAAAAGTTTGTTTTTCAACCTTATCTTTGCAGATCACTTTGACTCGCAGATGAAGCAAGGTAAAGGAGCTGGCAGCTCTGGTACCAGAGGCCTGTGGATGGATACAATCAATTAATCTGATCGATTAGTGCAGTGTTACCTCATTGCAGGTGAGTCCATTGCCACTGCTGTCACCTGCAAAATCTCACTGAATTTATTCAGAGCTGTGGCCAGCCAGATTAACCTGCTCTTGCTTTCACTCAGCTGCTGGCTTGAACCCCTCTAGTTCTGAAAAAAATGTTTATTCTCAGGCCACGCTGCTCCTCATCCTGTACCAGGGGTATCTGAAAGGGGTGGCTGCCAGTGGCGGGGCAGTGGCTCACTCAGTGGCCAGAGCAGCAGGGAGGATGCCGTGCATCACCTATTCCTTCTCGTTCCCTTACCACAAAGAGCAACAGCCACATTATGGAGGGATGCAAGAGAGGTTCCTTTGAAAGGATGGCCCGTGATATTAAAATACTATAGTACGTGTGTAGCACTGGCAGTAGGCATGGGCCAAAGCCATGCCAGGGAGAAGGAACAATGTGGTCAATAGCCTGCCAGTGCGTCAGTGCTCCCCAACCCTGCCTGCCCAAGCCAGGACACGCCAGTCTACATCTAGGACCTGCCTGCCTTCATCAGAGAAGTGCAAGCTTCACTGTACGCATCCATCTCCGCAAGTCTCAAAAAGAGCTGAAATGTCTCCAAATTGATACCTTGAGCCCGCTGCAGCACAGATTTTAGTTTCCAAGCACAGCGTTGGGTCAAATTTCTGCCAGGAGAGACAGTGGTAAGCAGTTCTGCATGTCACTGATTGGCCTGTGAAACGAGTCAGCCTGAACCCCCGAGACTTGTTTCCCTGGGATATCGGCTACAGTCAACTCTTATGCAAGATGACAAGAAGAAAGTAATTTAAGTCTCTGTTTTTTCCTCAACAGAACAGCCCTTTGGAACAAATTCTGTTTTTCATTCCTTACTGATTCCTTGTTTTGTTAGTTCCTCTGCATAACATCTGAAACATTCGCACTTGTTTAAAATGATAAATTATTTTAATTTACTCTGAATTTATTTATTATTACTGCACAGACAAGAAGCAAGCACCATAATGTGCTTGTTTAATAATTGGCAGGGATTTGAAACGTGAAAGTCTTACCCAAACAACAGCTTAATTTTATGGGGAGGTGTGCACATAAGTCTACATGTACCACAGTCACATTTCAGAGAGATAGGAACAAAGCTTCACATAGCCAAATAATTTATGATCGTGAACTGCACAAGAATACCAAAAGAGTATGGAAGTGAAGAAATGTACCTTTTAAACTCATAAAGGAAAGAATATTTTTTTTATATTTATTACACCATCCATCCCTCCATAAACACATCTGCATTTATACCTGGGTGCACACAACTGTATCCAACACTGGCATGTGGACATGCATCAGAGGGACTGTAATGCTAGAATATACATAGTATCTTAAAATTTAAATATGCTATATACACTTGATATTCACCTGCTACTCATACTGCAAAACTTTCATTCCAAATGCCCAATTCTCAGTAATACAAATGACTACAGACAGAGAACTTTTGGCAGAACTGGCTTTCCATGACCACTGTTGCTCCTTTGGCAAAGACTCTTGGCTATAAAGGGCAGCTCTTCTTGGAAGAAAAGGCAAAATCAGCAAGTAAGTCCCAATCCCCAAAAGTCACTAGCCCCCCTCAGCAATTTAAATATGAATTAGGCACCTACATGCCCCTGAGGACCTGAACAGCTTCAGGGTCGAAGTCTGCTTGACCTGCTTGACACAAGTGTTCAAGCCACACAGACACCTTCGGTGATTTCAACCAGAGCAGCTGGATGTTCCTCAGGACCATTGATCTGGGGGTCCATGGAATTTCATAGCACGAGAAGTGTTTGCAAGGAGCCCCCACAAAACAAAATCCATGATGATGACCATAATGCTGTAGTTGCATTCTTGAGCTCCTGGAGTCAGGGGAAGCAGAAGCAAGAACTGGAAATTGTCCCAGCAAGGTTTCGTTTGGCCAGGACTCCCCTGCGCCCATGATAAGGCCCTGACGTGCTGTATTGGGAAAGGGGAAGTCTGATCTGAAAATCAGAATGTTTTAAAAGCCAGAGAAGCATAAGATGTGGGTTTGGCTGCTGCTGCCAAACTTCTCCTGCCAAAACGGAGTTCATCCCCATAACAGACTGTCATTTCAGAGATCCTGCATTTGGTACCCCTAAGGGGACCTAGTTTAGAAAAATAATGTTAGGTGGACATGTCTCCCCTGAACCATCAATGTTCATCAGAGGAGAGCCGTGGTAGAGAACAAGGAGCATTCTATTTTCCAGTATGAGTGGAGAAGACGAAACGCAGCTGGGAAAGTCATTTTCAATACACGGTGAGAATTGTGATCTCTGCAAAGCTTGAGGGAGCCACAGTGAAGCACTGAGTCATCAGTGCCGCCCAAGGAACAGCATTTCTCCGACACACTGCCTTGCGTGCCTCCTGTGCCACCCCGGGGGGTGTCACGGTCAAAAAGCTCGGTACCTCTCAGGGGAGGCAGAAGTCAGGCTTGCTGCATTCAGGGCAGCAGCTCTCCCAGACAAGGACACTGAGACACGGAGGATGCCAGGACCTGCTCTTCCCATTTCCCAGATGACAACTTCTTCCACTAGCGGAAAGACTTATGGAAAAGAAGCAGCTGAGTAACTCTAAAAGCAGCCACTGAAAGAGATGTATAGTTTTGGATCAGCTGTCTACCATGTGCCCAAACCTTTTAATACCAGTAAAAACATACCAGTAAAACATGCTCCCAGACAGTGTTCATCTGCAGCTGCTTAGCACAGCCTGTCCTGTGTTACCTGTTGGTTCATATGAAGTGTTTGATGACTACCTCAAGACTCCAAGGCAAGGGAGAGCATGAGTGTGCACAACATAGACCTGAAACTCTCTGAGGTGGAAAGAGAAGCAGCCAGGGTACATGCAAAGAATTTCAAATTTAGAAAACAAACAAAAAAACCCCAAACCTCCTGACCTATGACCAAAAAAAAAAAATCTTCTCCTATAATCACCCTTCTCAGATGACTGTTGGCTGCCCTAAACCTCAAATAAAATTCACACGGGATGGCCAAAGGAGACTACTGTGTTCAAAAACACATGTATGAAGTTCAATCTACCTGTTAACAAGGCTGGCCTAGAACTGATCCCTGGTTTTCCCAGCCAGGTTTGACAAGAACTGACGTCCACTCTGTAATCATAACCAGACACAGTTATCTGCTTTACAGCTTCCACCGCTCCTACTCTTCACTGGCAGCCTTTGGGAATCTCAATCCAATAGATCCCAGCTCAATGTTTAACCCTTTGCAGTGAAGAATTCACGTTATTTTACACATTGCAGAGCATATATTTCATAAATTACTCTATAATCACATAGTGGTAAAAAAATCTTTTGCTTTTTTTAAAAATGTGTCAACTTCTAAAATTTAATTTACTGTGATTACACCATGTAAAAGTACTATCCGGTAAACTAGCCTTTATTATCCATGTGCTTTAAGAAAAATAAAATGCAGGATAAAAAATTTTGCTTGCTAGAGAAAGCCATTTTGATCATTTTCAGGTTTGTACATTTAGATATCTAATGGGATTTTGTTTACAAACTGCAGATGAGGTATGTAGGAACTGTTAAGAAGCATATACCTCTTTTCTGGGATATATAAAGCCAAGAGGGCCACACACACAAATCAGCCATAACGTAGATAAGCATCGGCACAGAAAGTCAGAGAGAAATTCTCTTCTATTTCTTCTGGAAGCAGAAACGCCTCTTGCTGCAGTCCCAGTGGTGAGCTCTCCGGCTGCCCTCCCGGCGTCACCCCACGCATGGCCAGCGGGAAGGGGATGGAGCAGCCCTCACCCAGGCAGAGGTGGCCTTCATACTCTCTGAGCATCCAGCCCTCAAGCACAAGCACTGCTTATGGGGCAGTGAGGGAAAAGAAACAGGTTACCCGTGCCTGCTCCGAGCAAATTGCTCTGCATTTGTCACCTCTCTTAAAATGCTCCTGTTCCAAAATTGCCATTTCTGCTGTCAGTGTTACGGATATACTGCAAACACACTGTGATCCCTCTCCTTATAGGAGGTCTTGAAAAGGGTCACTAGAGAAATCCAGTTCTGAAAATACAGACTGTTTCCTGTATTTCTAGCAGTTTACAATGCAGCAATTTATTCTTTTGATAAAATAATGTTTTTATAACTTGCTCTCTCCTTCTTCGTGTGTTCTCATTAAATCTTAACTGGTTGCTTGGGAAGAATATAGAAAAGATGCAGGAGAGAATTATACTACTGAAAAGAAGTGGCTTCCCAAAATTATTTTGCCATACAAACCAACTGCATTACTGATATAATTTCTTATAACTGCAACAAACAGTGACACAAATAGTGTTGGGACTGCATGGATCGATCACTGATTTAAAACAAAAGAAAGGTACCAGGTTTTAATTATTGAGACTACAGAAATAACTCATCATCAGAAAGAACACCTTGGCTAATGAGAGATTTTCTTTAAAAATTAATTGCTGTTTTCTGTACCAAAACAGGTGCTAAGTGACATTCTTGGCAAACTGTCTATTTGGCCAGTCCATCTGGAGGTGAAAAGTGCAGGGTACCATGCCTTTTGCCAGCGCTGCGGAGCACTGGCCAGGGAGGCCATGAGAGAACCACAAGCATCCCAGTGCTGCCTGGGCACCCGTGAAGCATGGCCCGGCCCAGCCCCGCCATGGACCAGGCAGCGAGGGCAGGGATTGCGCCCACCCCACGGTGTGCAGTGAGGGCGAGGGGCAGTGGGGGGGCCTGGCTGAGCAAGAGTACCAGGCAGGGAGCGATGCTTGCAGCTTTGCTTCTACAGCACGAGAAAAACGCTGCATGTGTTTGATGCTAAATTGATTAATTACTTTCACATGAATTAACTATTTTAAGATGAGGGAGCTGTACTACTTATTTTACTTTGTGTTAACACTTAGAGGCTTTTACTGGAAAACCTCAACAGTTAAAGGAGGCTTTATTCCTCATCTTTAGTAAAGACAATGAAAACTTAATGTGAGAACTGAGACTGGAACTTGGCTCGGTCACTCTGCCACCTTATTCATTGAAATAGGCCACGTGCTTTCTTCCTTAATATTTTAGCTTAAAACAAGACTCACAAGGAAAAGTTTATCCTCAGGTCAATGCAGGTAACCCCATTTATTCACACTCCTTGCAGACCTCAAAACGTGGGTCAATACGTAATTAAGCTGCACAGCTGAGTAAAAGCCCTGAGAAACAGCACCACAGGCCTGGGAGCCGGCACAGGGTGTGTGCCGAACGAGCGCTCCTGCAGCGCCTGCAACGCCTTCTCAATAGGGGATGCCTCCACCTAAACGAGCATCACATAAATCACCCTAATCTTCTTGCAGCCAAGAAAATGCTGACTCAAAGCCATGCAAATTACTCGCATGTTCTAGCATTAATTATTAAAAAAAAGGATACTAGATGCTTTAGGCACAGTCCTGTCTTTGTAACAAAGTAAGGAGGTAACTTTTGAAGCCCTCGTTGCCGGAGAACAGATAAAATTGGAGAAGCCTGGTGCTGAGAGGTGAATCAACACGTGCCAGCAGAAGGGAGCTGATGGCCATCTTGCCGTAAGAGGCTGGGAACTACAGCGCACAGCCAACTTTGGATGCTGCAATGTACAGTAACTGAGAACAGCTAAATTCAGACAGCTACGGAGCTGGAAGGAAAAACTCCTTTTCTAACCCTGAAATTGCTTTATCCAGCCCACTGGAATTTGTATTTAAATAAATAGCCAGCTTCCAATACTTAGGGTATTAATAGCAATTATTTTAATGTATATTGAAATATATTTATGTTACAAATATCCAGTGAAGAAAAATTCAGGAGGAGCAGTGACGATGTGCAGCAAGAGACTCAAGATAAACAGCTCTATTTGTCTTCTGAATACTCTTTTGAAAGTGTTTTCTCTTATAGCGATCCTACATTTCACCTTTCAAGTTGTAATAGCAGCTGAAAACAAAATAAACTGATTTGAAGGAAAGCCTACAAAAGGCATATGAAATGAAAGAAGTTAATCATAGAGCAAGAGTGAAAACAGATGTAACGCACGTTATTTCACCATCTAATTGCTTTATTCCAGAGTTCAGTAGTGATGTTTGTGTTTCCTTTAGCAGAATCTCTTTACAAAACTGATACTCTCCTCCCTTGTGAGACAAAAGTAATGTTTTAATCTTAAAGCTCTAATTTCATTTATGTAACCCTATCCAGCTGCACAGACACTGAGTTTCAAACACAGTCTTAGGCCTAGAAAACTGAACGTGTTCCAACTGAAACCCACAAAGAGGTAACCTTAAGAGTAATTCCACAATTTTTTAATAAGGTAGGTCTAAATACGTATATGTTCATGTCCTAATAACATTTAGTACTGGCTGAGTACCTGTCTTAACTACCGCCAACTCACCAAGTTACCTTTTCTGCAACCTTTAAATCTGAAACAGTACAAATAAAAGAGACTTTTAAAAAATTTCCTTTGATTCTCTAGTTCTGCAGACAGAAAGCATGAGGACTTTAAGACATCTCAAAATACAGAGTATAATCAAGGTATACATAAAAAATACTTGTCAGCTGCCCTACATAGACATCTACTGTATTTTTAGTAGCTACTACACCAGAAGCAGACTGACTTGCTATAAAACGATTCCAAATTCCTACTGAAAATACCTCATGCAGTATTTTACAGCAGATTATAGGATCATTAAAAATGTATACGGCTAAAATACTTTGTAATCTAGAGACCTAAGTGAGTTACACCCCAACAAAAAATAATACAGCCAGATACTTCATAGCTTAAAACTACTGCCAATTAAATTGGACATTTATTACAAGCAAGGAGGTTCAGCCCACTGCAATCATATTCCAGATAACAAGAAAACATATTTTTCTTGAACTATAGAAATATCACGACAAAAGTACAACGCATGAATAAAAAGTTAGAATCAGGAGAAAAAATAATCAAATCAAGCCAGAGGATTAATGAACTCAAATCAGAAAGACGGATTCAAGTAGATTAAGTATGGTGGACGACTACTGGTAAACAAATTTTGCTCCAGTCAACTGGACTGAACAGGAGATACTGTAAGCATAGGGAGCGCAAGGTTCATTAGGAGAAGCAATAACAGAGCTACAGTAAGCATGTAATCTCCTAATGGCGTAAAGCTAGCTTTCCACATTAATCGTTGAAAAATATGAAAACCTAAAAAAAACAAACCAACAAAACAACACAAATACTTCTGACAGAGCATAATCCTCAGCACCGTGTTACAGCCCAGCGATACCCTGCCAGCAATGCTTGGACTGCAGAGCCCGAAACTGATGCCAGAAGCCAAAACTGCATCATTTCCCCCAGCAGCCGATTTCAAAACTTCTATCAACAGACTGTGCTTTACTAAACACGTAGAGTTAAAACCGGGAAACGACTTCCAGCAGGCAGCGGGACACGAGCACCGCACGCCCGGGGACCGGGCGAGCGGCCCGGCGGCCGCCCCAGCTCCGGGGATGCGGGCACCGGGCGCTCTCGGTGACAACTTCCCCGCACTCCTCGGGGAGAGCCGGGCCGCTGCAGCATCCCCGAGAGCGGTCGGGGCTCCCGGCGGAGCCCGCAGGCTCCGCCGGGAGCCCCGACCGCTCTCGGGGATGCTGCAGCGGCGGGGCCGGTCGGGCGGCTCCGCTCCGTGCACCCCTACCCCCCCAAATCCCTCCCGCCCCATCGCGGCCGCGATCGCCTCCTACCTAAGCACCGCTGTGTCCCCCTTCCTGACCACCAGATTGTCCACAGCCGCCCCGGGGAAGTCTCCACCCGGAGCGGCGAGTCGCCCGGGGGGCAGGAGACAGCAAAGGCCGAGGAACACGATCGCCAGCCACTGGTGGGAGCCCCCGGCGCTCCGCACCAGCGGCACCATCTCCGCGCCGCGCCGCTTCGCTCCGCGTTGAGCCTGGGCCCGGCGGCGGCCGAGCGCTGTCCCCGGTAGCGGCGGCCCTTGGCTGGTGCCCGCGGTCGGTGGCCGAACGCGGAGCGTGGCTGCTCCCGGGCGGCCGCCGCAGCATCTAGCGAGGAGGGCAGCGCGCCCGCTCTGCGCGCCGCGGCGGCGGCTCGGCGGCGGCGGCGGGCGGCCCCCGCTGCCAGCCCGTTGCCACGCAGCCGTCGCCCTGGCAACCGTCCCGGCGGCGGAGGGATGCGCGCCGCCCTCCCTGCCGCTCCGCGGGGCCGGTCCCCCCCTCCCAGGCTGCTCCCTCCGCCGTCCCGCCCCTCGGCATCCCGGTTTGCAGACTCCCCCCCCCACCCCGCCGCTGCCCGCGGGGTGCGCAGGGACACCCAGCACCGCGGCCCGGCCGCCGGGCCGGGCAGGCCTAGCGGCGCCTGCTTTCACAGCATACTCGTGTGCCACATCTCATCAGAAATTGCTCCTTGGTACCACTCTCTCCCCTTAAGATTTAATAAAAATTTACCACTTTGCCAAAAGCCAGCAAGTCAAACATTGCTTTAAGGCAGTAATGCTGGAAATTGCACCAACAGCTCCACGGTGAGGCTTCGTCCTCCCTCAGGTGCTGCTAAAATTTCCAAAGAAACGATCCAGTCCTTTCTGGAATACAGGATTGGTGACCCCTATATTTGGGGAGTTCCATTTCCTAAAATTCTGCCAGGAGAGCTAGAGATGTTCACCAACAGCAGGAAAAAAGGAGCAAAAAACCATTGACAGGTTATTTCCCTATAGACACACAAAAATCAGCAGCCTTTTTTCCTCCTGTGGTCTTCCCCAGCGTGTTAAACACACACTCAAAACATTGTCAGCCTCTGACAAATGCCACTAAGTGAGGAATTCTGTTTGCTCGGTTTGTTTACCCAAACGCCCACTTTGCAGTCTAACCGTTCATCACAGGACACGAGGTTGCACCTCTCTGGGATCAGGCTGCATCTCCTACAGGAATTACTCTCCTCCCATCAGTTCAGTTTGAGAGAAGTTGCATAAGCAATGCACTGTTATGTAACAGGAATTGCATGGCTGCTATGACATTAAGGACAGTTTTGAAACGTTCTCACACTAATTCACACACATCTGGCCAATACAATGTTATAATTGTTCCTTCACAGCAGCTCTGCCACCCCATGCTGCCAGCCCATGGTACAACGTGCACTGATTTTCTTGCAGTACTTTCGCTTTCATCAGCTGCCACAGAGTACGTATTTTTCTGGTGCACCATTTTTTTCTTACTCGCAATTTGCATCAGAAGGATTTTAGGGTAGAACGTTCCAAGTAAAAAATCTTTAATAATCATACTTCCAATGCTTGCTCTTTTGATTAACCTGTATTCCTTCTCCTGTAAGCTTTACCCTTCTTTAGTGCATCCTGTTGCATTAGATCTTTCCAGCTGCCAGAAGAAATTCTAGTGTACACAAAAGGGAATTTTTTGTCTACTTCTGCAGCATGTGATACTACAGTTTCCTTGATAAGGAAAGAGAGTGGGGAAGAGAGAGAGAGAGATTGGCTCACAAATTTTGGATGTGGAAGACTTGCCGTCAGTATTAATTGCTATAATACACTAATGCCTTTTTAATTTTGAATACAACTCCGCGGTGAGACATACTCTCTGCTTGCATACATGCAACTGCCATAGTATGCAATACCCATCCATGGGGACCACAACAGTAGGAACTTCCTGCAAGCAGAAGCTGAACATCTAGTATCAAAAATAGTGTTAGGAATATTTCTGAGGCAATGTCATGCATTTTGAAATGGGCTTGCCAACAGAACAGACTCCAACTGTAAGCCTCAGTTACTTTCACTAGTGGGGAGTTGCTTATAGCAGGTGGAGCCCTTCTGCATCTCACACTGTCACTATCCCACATTCAAAGATATACAATAATCTCCTGTAGGACCTTTCCAGACACATATGCTTCTTGCAGTCAGCAACCACAAAATATTACATGCCAAACAGCTGTAAATGTCCTGTCTGCATAGCCCTCAGATATAATTTTTACCATCATGCATCAAGTTCTGTTGTCAGCAGTGTCAAAGCGGTTCTCCAAATACTGCATCCTCAGAATGTTTGTTTCCAGAGGAACCTCAGTAACCCAGTGGTTTCGGTCTTAATTTCTTCTCTGATATTTCACCCGTGGCAACATCTCAACTTCAAGAGCCATCTTCTGTCTTCTGCATAACTATCCAGAATCACAGTGGTGAGGCTGGCAAGGACCTCCAGAGGTCATCTTGTCCAACCCCCCTGCTCAAACACGGACACCTAGAGCTGGGTTGCCCAGCACCATATCTAGTCAGCTTTTGAATATCTCCAGAGATGGAGACTCCACAACCTCTTTGATGCATTAAGTGACAGTTGAATTACTGGAATGCAAGTGGTATATCTTACAGCCAAATATATAACATGGCTGCGTTTTGGATCCTAGGATGGTACCTTCCCCATTCACGTGTTCAGGTATATTGGACTCTTCTTCTACCAGTCTTCATGTATCAAATTGCTTTTCTGCCTACTGTTGTAGTATACTGCTGTATAGGCTCATGCTGTCTATAAAGCTGGAAGTGAAGTGAGCAGTACTGAAGTAATGCTTTAATAACATCCCAGAAGAAAATGCCTCCTGTCACCCAGCCTCAGGACTGCAGGCCAGTCACCCATTTGCCATCATCAGTCTTATTCAGGAGTGGATGCCCTACGTCTCAGGTATTGTCATCAAAACCTTTGCCTCCTTTTCAAGTCATTGGCCTTCTAAGCTGCGATCCTGCAATCAGATCTCCAAATACACGTGATTTGGGAGAGCATAAGGGAAACTTGGTCTGAGAAACCAACCAGTTCAACCTGACAACAAATGCTTACCTAGCTGCGTCAACATACCCTTCTCACAACAACAGCAAGACAAAAGAGTAAAGTACAGAGAAATTTTCATTGAGAAAGTTTTGTATACAAGACACAGAAGACAAACACACCAGCATCTGTCCTACTTCAATGAGTCCTAAAGACCTTTCTATCACTTTTCCCCACTCTTCTTCCTTCCAAGGTTGCATTCAGTTAAATAGCCATCTCCTTTGCATGGCTTCCATTCCATTGCTCTGAGAAGAGCATCTCAAAGGCTTCATCTTCCTTCTTTTTCCCAGGATGGTTTTTTTCATTTGCCAAAACAACTGATAATTGCCTTATCTTCCCTCTGATAACAGCAGACTGGCTTAGCCAAACTAATAAGCAGTGCAATCCTTCCTCTCTGCTGCAAAAATAGACCCTTCCACTATTTCCCAAATCAGTCTACACTTCACTATTTTTTACATTAAACTTTTTGGGTAGGGGAAGTTAAAAAAACAAAACAAAACGAACGAAAAATAACAGACCTGTTTCTCAAGGCTTTCTGCTCTTCCATTTATTTCAACCATGCCGTGTACCCAAACTAGATAATGTCATTCTTTTTAAAACAAACAAAAAAAAAAAAGGGAAGAAAAAAAAAAAGGAGAGTTCAGATCCATCAACTCAGTCTCTCATCTTGCAGACTTGCAGTCTAGAGTGAAATGTGGTTCCTACTGTAACAGACATGCAAAATATTACTATTACAGCTGGTCAGACAACATTTGCCAAATCAATTAATTTTTGAGGCAGAAAATTTATGAATGTGTTTGTGATCTTCAGCGCTATTTCTTAGACTTTGGGGGAAATACCTTTCCAAGGCATGATGCAACTTTTGTAAACACATCGTGTTGGCATCAAGAGGAGGAAGATGCATAACCACATGGGAATCAGTTTTTATACGTGAAAAACTTCACACAGCTGTCTCACGTAAGATGCCATTTGAATGTTCTGGTACATTAAGTACTCAGATCATCCAGAGAGAGATGTGATATAATAGTCAAGATCTAATTTTAGGGAGAGGTCTGTAACCTTTAATGAGTCACATGATGTTGTTTTTACTTGACCTTAACAAACAATCAAATAATTTGCTCCTCTGAATAAGAAGGACAAAAGACATTTCCTCAACAACATTCTATTAATTTTGAACCAGATCATATAAAACTCAATCAACAATAACCAAGACGAAGCTTTTTATTTTGTTTTGTTCATTTTTAGATTCATATCCCTGGCTTTCATGCTATTTGCAGATCAATGGAAAAAAGAGCAGGTCAGGAGTCAATAGCAGTTATGCCAATCAGTGTTGCTCTAGAGACTGAATTCTTTCATTTGAGTCTTCCCCACCTCCTTCCAAGTCTAGGAAGCTTGCAGGGGAAAAAGAAAATAAAAGAAAAATAAAAAAACGCCTCACACCAGATGTGTACACACATAGAAAAATTATTTCCATGGAGGGAAGACAGAAATCTTTCACATTAGCTAGTGTACTATAAATTGCATTTGGCTATTTTAGCATGTTGGTTTTACCTGAAAGAGCTAGGTACTTCAAATATAGTAACGGTAAGGCCATATGATATTTCTTGAGATTCAACTGCATATTTCTATTTAAAGCCATTTGGAAAAGCTAAATTTATTTGTTTTTTGCAAGTATTCATTTAACAGTTTGCACAAATATTCAAGACTGATTCACAAACTTCACACTTGGCTTTTTCCTTCGTTTCCTTCTGTGTGTTTAACTCTCCTGTAACTGTTCCTTCATGCTAGTGACAAAATATGAAAGTTGAATGACTAGAATAAACTCCAAGAGAATTGGCACTTTTGATCTGCATCACACACCTAGCATTCAACATGGGAAGATATAACAGGCAATGCACACAGAACACCCGTGGGTTGTTGATAGCCTGTGGGCAGAGCACTGTGGCACATTGCCTGTCCTGCCTGGATCCAGGCACAGGACTTTGGTGGAATGATCTGCTCTGGGAAATCCCTCTCACTGATACAACAGTTGGTTGTTGGATTGCTGTTTTTCAATGAACTCTTCAGTTTTAGTCACATTCTGTTTAATGCCTCGTCATGTCAAGTTCCAGTTAGCTTCATTTTTCTGTGTACTTTGGACAGTGCTTACCAACTGCTAATTACCCCTACATTAGAGTTGGTCAAGGAACTGGCTCTATTTCTACATGTTTTAACGCTGGCTGGAAATATGCATGTCATATTTCAAGTTCCCAACAACATCCACGACAGCAGCATTTTCAAAGTATGTCTCGTCCTCTAAAACAATCATGCTGTGTTGATGGAAGGCATTCTGTCCTGTAATTTTGTTAATGGCTCTAATCAAAATCTTTTTACAGAGCTCTGCGAGAATTAAATGGGCGATTTCCATATATACATTTTTTTTAGCTTTTGAGATATATATTTCTGAAAGCGTTCAAGTATTTCCACCTAGTTGCCAAATGACTTTGGTTAGCATCATCCATAGCATCTGAATTGCAACCTGAGGTTTGTCATGATACTGTCCCTGATAATAAAAACTTTGTTTCTGCTTCCTAAACAGACAATAGGTATTTTAAACTGGGGGGCGGGGAGGGCATACAGGACAACAGGACACAGATGGGACACAACAACAACAACAAAGAACAACAAAACCCTGCACTGAATTTTCAGTCATGTTTTGTGTCCAAATTCACAAAAACTTTGGAATTCTGAAACATTTTTACAATGGTCAAAGAACAGTAGAAACTTAGAGGTAATAAAACATTCCCAGAGGTAAAACTAGTTTTTTAATTTTAATTGAAAATCTTTAAGAAGAAAAAAAAAAAAGTAAAAATTTCTATTAGCTTAGGAATTCTCAGGTAATTAACATTCTCAGGTAATATGTCTAATATATCTGCCCTCTGCCTTTCTCTCTTGTAGCAAAAACATCACATAAATAAGGACAACAACTTATTACCATGCTGTAGTGCAAACTCTTCCAAGAAGCATCCAGCCATTGCTCAATGTTCTTAAAACATGTCTTGAGTTGCCCAAAATGTGAACAAACAACCCAAGGCATCCAAAGAATTTTTCAGCTTTGGTTCTCAAAGAGCAATTTCTGATGTTTCTGCAGAACTGCTATGTAAAGGAGCTCATCTAGATCAATCCCACTGGATCATCAGACACAGTGAGAAAAGGCTTCACAAAATGCATTCGTGAAAATTTCCTTTGAAAAGGGGTGGGGGGAGTGCAGAGAAAGGCAAGGAAGCGATAAATCTCAGAAAACACAGATCCATTGCTTTCACATTTTTAAATAAAAGGTTTTGTATGTCTCCTTTCCAATATCCACTTTTTTTTTTTAAATCTCTTATACATAAGAAATGGAAATAGTGATTCTATCAAGTATTGAAATAAACAGAAATTTCCTTTTAAATAAGTATCTCTTTCACAGATAACTTCAGAATTCATGGCACTATGGTGGCGTTTTTTTTGCTAATAGGGTTGAAAGCGAATGCTGAAATCTCCACAAAATGCATTTTCCATTTTCTGTGTAGTCTCTTACGTGACTATGTACAGAAGTGCTCAGTAAAATACTCCACAAAATTATTTCCCATACTTCAAAAATTGGAAGAATCCTGGTGTGCTATCATCTAAGCTAGCACCTATGAGCTGTAAGCCAGTAGTTCTATTAGCACCATAACGAATGGACTTTAATTTCTGTAGATTTGAGTCGTCGTCTTATTTGAGTTTTTAAATTGACAGAACAAGGCTGCAGAACAAGCTCAGCCCCTATTAGACATGAGAAAAATGCATATAATAAAGAATTCTCAAAGAAGGAGTGAATCCATGGGTGCCTATTTATAAAACACAAGCTCTAATTATACCTTTCTCAGACATGAGGCATTCATAATGTCACTTCTCTGGATTCTCTCATGTCTGAGAAGACTTGACTTGTGCTGCATCCCCCCACTGCAGCGGAAAGACAGACATGCTACATGTGCAGTGATACACACTGAAAGCCATGAGGCAGGAGTCATTTCCACCTTATGTCCATCATTCGAGCAGGAAGACTCAACAGTGCAGGAAAAAAAAAATTTCTTCTTTAGCATCTACAGAGGTGGCACAAAAAGCAGTACTGACCCAGCACCTCATAAATCAGCTTTCTTAACCCAAGAGAAGCATGCCACACTTGTGCAAGATATTCCTTCTGAAATCTAGACTCTTCTGCTTGACAGAAGCGCACGTGCGTCTTTAGGTTCTTGGTTGGCTTAACCAACCCTCTGTGGGATAAGATTGCACACAGTACAAGGCTATCAATAAAACTTTAGTCATATGTGGGTGAATGAAAACATTTTCTTCACCATATGGTATACTATGGAAATAATTGCCAAATGACAGAAGCTCACTAATATTGATGCCAAATACATAGATAATATTGTCAACTTGTGATCAGCCTACATTTTCCTATTTTAAGACATACAAGTGAATGCAGTTTGAAAACATCCACAAGAAGCTTCAGACTGAAGAACTCTGCAAAGACACAGACTCTCAACATGCATAGAAAGTGTCATGTTTTTTCAATTGTTCAGAACTCTGATTCACAAAGGTAAAGAGCAGAGTTTGCTATGCAAAGAGGTAACTTTAAATAAATTCCAGAAAAAAAAAGGGTAAGTGAAAAGACACAGGCATCCTACTTACTAGAAATAACATCATCTTGTGGCTACTGTTCTATAGTGAGGAAATATCCTCCTTGTTGGGTCTGCAAGTGGAGCAGAGGAAGGAAATCTGGAGTTTATGGTGCAACAATTTGCAGCTCTCCATGCTCGAGACAAGTCAAGATGCTTACTTTAATAGTGTGGTGTAGTGCTTATAAACAAAATGCTTTTTTAGTGTTAAGGAAGTGCACAAACATTTTTTCAAGTATCCTTGCTGCAAATATAAGACCATTTTATAAGCCTAAGGGTTATATATGCAGTGTATTTCAAACTTATAAAACAAACCGTAGTTGTTCCTTTGGTATTTTTCAGACTGGAAATGTGCAGAATAGTCATTACTGAAACTATCAGATTTTAAATCTCATTTTCTAACCAAGACATCTCTATTTTACAATGGCTTGTATGGGGATCCCTCACTATTACAGTCAGAGTTTATAACTTGGACAAGACAGGATGTGCTACGTGTCAAAACTTAACAAGCATGGACAGTCTGTGAATTTGTGCTCAACAGCCCAGATCATTCTTTCATGTTAGGATTTCATTTATTCATCAGGGAGCATTTTGTCTAAATAACCTCTGACATCTCACGCAAATGCTTCGACCTTGGGAGAAAAGCGCCATGTGCCTTGCAGGATGGAAGGACAGGGACTGCATATGCAAAGCGGGAGGGATCGGAAAAGTCAGGACACTCTCCTTTTCTTGCCTGATGATCAACACCCCTGTTGCGGACCTGATGGCAGGGCAAAAAACCTTCACCAGTATTACAATAATGAACTCTACCCTTATTACAATAAGGAGACACGACCCCCTATTTTATGACCAAGAAAACAAAAGAAAGAAAGAAAAAAAAAGATTGATTTTTTTCGGTCCCACAGTATGACTCACACACTTTCCTTTGGGATACAGTCATCTCCAGTATAATATTATGGGATTTCTTGTTTTTTTCTTTTTAAAGCACACTAAAGAGTACATACTAGTTGTCTGGAAATATGAGACCTTTTCACATTCAAATTGTTCATCTAAAAGCATTATTTTTTAATTCTTTAGGCTAATCAAACCAAATTCTTCCAATCTACACTTACAGCCCACCAATCATTCTTGTTGGTATCTTCTGGAACACCTCTATCTGCTTGGCAGTGCTTATTGCCCCTGCTAGCTTAGGGCCATTTGGGTACATCTTACTCTACTACTGAAACCTCTGCAAGCCCATAACCCTAAGCAACCTGACCCAACTTCAGATCTGGCCCTGCTCTGAGCAGCAGGTTGTACTAGACGCCCTGGAAAGTCTCCTCTGAGCCATCGTTCTGTGTTTCTGAAATTCAGACCAGTACCAATAGAAGCTAGACCCTGAAGGTGCAGCACATAGTCAGTGCATCATGCCATTTTGACAGTGACCATCAGTTACTGCACTGAGTAGGATTTTCTGAACCATCATGCATCCATTCCAGAGTAGCTTTATCTCCCTAGCTTTTGTAATAGCTTTCTTTACAAAAATGTTTTGCAGGAAAATATCAAGCTTCCTAAAATCAAGTAGATTTCCATAATGCTCTTTCCTTATTCACAAGGTCCGTTATCCTGTAGCAAAAGGAGAAGTGATATGATATGAAATGAGTTTTTAAGGGGTGACGGGGAGGATTTTTTTTTTTTTTTTGGTATCCAGTACACTGGATGGAGGATATGAAGGCCACTGATCACAGCATATCAAATAAACCAATCTGATAAATTGATTAATGTGCTGACTTCATGTTATCCTACTCTGTTCTCTATTTGATTTACATGTATAATTTAACTTACTCATTTGATCTCGTTAATAAAATATCAGATTGGAAGTTTGTGTGGATTGCATGTTTTCTCCCCAGGTATTAAGATTAAAAACACGAGGAATCTCCAGATAGTGACTTTGTAAATCTCTGAGCGATGGTACAAAGAAATGCCTTATAGCACTTTCATAATTGATGCTTGAATCACAGAACTGCTGGAGTCTATAGGAAGCAATATTTGCATATCAGTCATTTCTTTTGACTAACAACAGGGGTTTCAGAATCTGTGAGGAGTGGCTGTGGTGGATATAAACCAGCCATCAGAAAGGTTGATCACTTTCCCAAAAAATCAATCTCTGCTTCTCACAATGTTGTTAAGTAAAAATGCACCTGCGCCATTTGGATTCAATAATAAGAATAGAGTTATGACATTATTAGGAAAAACGCATGAACAAAACAATGAAAATAAAGTCAACTTTGGCCACGCTTGTGGTCAAGAACAGAAATGGAATTTCATGGTCACATTATCAGAGACCAATTACCCTTTTGAATATTAAAGAATTTGTATGAGAGGAGATGTAACAGTAGAATAAACAGAGCCACAAACTAACCACTACGAAATATGATTTATCTCACCAATCTCAAGCAAGCAGTATGGCTCATATTTTGAATATTCACACTCCATCCTCAGTGTGGCATTTTAAAGAGATACTGTATCTGTCAAATAAATTGAAATAACCGTGAGAAATGAACCACAATGTGCTAGGATATGGTAGACTTACAAAATAAGCTTAATTCATCAAAAAAGTATACCTTGCCAGGGCACATGCTTCTTATTTCTTAAACATAACTTATCTGTATATGCATACTTGCACACATAAATATACACCTCATGCAGAGAGATTCAAAAGACGTAATCTTAACAAATTTTTTTTCCAATGCAACATGGAGACTACTACTGAAGGTGATATAGATCAATAAATCTGTTTGAAAGGCTAAATTTTGAAGAGAAGCTTTTCAACCTCAATTAAAGATAATAATTTTTAGGTATTCCAAAAAACCTCAGCGATAACCTCTATAACACCTGCCAGTGAAACAGACTCATTTGCACATTTTTAAATAGTAAATCTAAAATCAAATCAGAGGAACTTTAAAAAAGACTGAGTCAGATATTATTGTCGTAAAAGTGAACATCTCTGTTGACTTACCTAGAATTTTTAAAATTACTATTTTTCAAACTGAAATATCAGTAAAATGTCCAACCATAGCACCACAAAATCATCAAACATAAACCTGTTTAAGTTTTTTGCATATTTTTTATCTTTTTTTTTTTAAATGAGGCTTATGTCACCAGATATGTTTGTGTTTGTGTGCCTATCTACTGTGAACAGCTTTGAAACTGGTTGACTGATTTCAATCACATTTGACATAAACACAAAGGTCTAAATGATAATATGTTCCTACCAACATTATGAAATTAAGTAACCAGAGACACTCTATTAGTGCTCCACTTGAGAGAAAAACTGCAACATGAGCTTATCCTTTATTAGACACCAAGAATTCAATCTTGAAATGTAAAGTCACAGGAAACTGGGCTTGCCTAAAAAGAAATTAAATCTTGATTTAAAATAAATAAACAAAACTTGTATGTCTGAGCATCTAAGATGCCCCTAGGTAGGTCACACCTATGGGAAATGTCAAGCATTTTCAATATTTTTTCTGGGGCATCTTTGCTGCTGCCATTATTCCTGATACGCCTTTCATTAAAGAATCATGATGCCATCAGAAATCTTTCCCATGTAGCTGCTGGTAGGCAATGATCAACTTGTCACCTTTACCTTTAAGCTTGCAATTGTAAAGGCATGTTTTTCAGACCTTGAATCATTCTTTGTCATATTTTTTCTTGAATCTTTCCAATTTTGTGGTATCTATTTTAAGGTATAAAACCCCACAACATGGCACAGCAATCAGTACTATAGCAGCAGTCTCAATACTGCTGCATCACCTCTTAGTGCTTCCTATTTCCCACCTATACATTCAAAGAATGGATGTCTTCAGGTACAAAACCAGCAGCAACTTTCTTTTTTCATAGATGTATGAACTTAAATTAGAAGGATAATTCAAATTCAGCATTTGCTTAACCTGTTTGTCTCTAAGAAAGAATTACTGGCTTTCATGACTGATGTTTTTGGAAAGCATCACAATAGGAAGACGAACTTACAGCATAAATAGTAAACTAATATATAGGTGAACTAAGTCTAGTCAAGAATAAATCACAGACAATGATGACAATGGTGAACTTTAAGCAGTAATATAATTTTTTGGTGTATAGGCAGAGACATTCTACTTGTATATGTGCAAAAGGCTGAGATGTTTGAGTGAGATCAACAAGAAAAGAACCATTTTAAACGATGTAAAAATTATTATTTTAAATAATCTGGGGCATAATTTCAATGCTTAATTGAAATCCTAGAACCAATTGTAGCTCATCTGTGTACACAGAAAGGCAGAAGAATGAGCAACTACAATGAATGCCAGCAGCATTTGACCCCCTTCAGGAAACAAACCACATAAGATTTATGAAAAGTGGGTTTGCCCAGAGCAAAACCTGGGAATTGATGTTCGAATTCTCATCATCTGTTAGTAATTAGTCATAACGGTTTGAAATAACACCTCTAGTACCAAAGTAATGATGTGTCATTCACACACAATTCCCTGAGCTTATGATGTACCAGAAGTACAGAAATAGTAATGTATTGGTATGGAAGTCTGAAGATGTTTACTAGTGAAATTCAAATAGAAGGTACCATATCATTAAGAAACCCACAAACTATTGTGCTGGTGGAGAAGAGAAATTAATGCACATGGCAAGGGAGAACACAAAAGCCAGAGGAGACAATGTGCCCAGATCTGGCTCCTGACAGTGCAGAAGGATTACTGACAGCTGTCTGCAGCCCACCACATCAGGTACAAGCAAACAAGAAATATTAAACAAGATTTCTCTATGCTGGCATCAGAGTACTCATTTCCACTTAAAATGGTGGATCAAATGAAGTCAACGCAACAAAACCAAAACCAGGATCGCAGCAAATTTGCAGATTTTTAAGAGGGTGACTATATTAATGAAATAACTGACTCAGCTGGTAGACAAAACAACTACTCTTATGTAGATGAAACATTCTGTATTAATGCATAATCAAAACACCTGGAGGTAAATACTCAGGTGGACTAGCTGGTGGACAAAGAAAGAATAGTAATGAAATGGGGTACAAAACCTTGGGGGACAGTGAAGACCATCTAAACAGGAATGATTTTATTCTAAACTAGAATAAATACATCATGCTACTAAATAATGCTACCAAAATGATTTAACTCGCAAACCCAGGAAATAACAAGTTTCAACAATAGAAACACATAAAGAGGTTAACTGTACATATCGATAAAAGACAGAGGTTGCAAAATCCCTGCCTCAACACAAAACGATCTAAAATAGGTGACATAAAATGCCACAAAATATTTCCCTTCCTCAAAGAACAACAATAATGCACAAATTGTTGTTTGTTATGAGGCCTCAAAACAGGCTTAGATATGCCCATGGCTGGGATTTCCTGCCACTCATATATTTCAATTAAAATACAGAATCCCCTTTTGCAATTACAAAAAATCCATAAAAACCTCATTCATTCACGCTATGAAAGTTGTCCTTGTATTTGTTCCTTTTTTACAGTTTTGTTATGGGACAAGTTGTTCCCACTCCATTTTCTTAAAAGGAAAAAAAAAAAAAAAATCGAAAAAGGTGATTGTCTTAAAGGATAAATTTCCTTTTTCTACAGGAAAGGCCTACCACGTAACCGCATCATCACATATCTACTCATGCAAAGGGACTGTTTCTTTTGAGGGATACATTATTCAGTAACTTCATTCTGTGCAACTACCAAGGAGCAACACAACATTTCCTCAGGGTGTATTTTCAGTAGACTAGCAAACAGTGGAGCAACTCCTTAACAAGTCTGGGAGGCACTGTGTCGAACACAGCGCCGTTCACAATGTAATACTGGTCATTGTGTACTGCTGCGTCAAAGCCTGGGCTGGGCTAAAGCTTCCAGAGAGCCTTTGGCTTCAGCAGAGCCCAAAGAGGTTCAATAACATAATGATGGTTTACACCAGCCTCACAACTGAAGGTTTTTACACAAGTAGCCCATGGAAAAGTGTTCCTTGAAAGTACTGCCAGTGCTTTCTCCTGCTGTGTAGTGATTATATATTACGGAAGTACTTCATTTATAAGAAAGTAAAATAAGCCTCCTTACCACAATGCCAGTCATAGTAGCAGTTGTCTCCTTTCAGATGGTGCAAGAAATGAAGCAGAGGACAGCAGCCTCTCTGGAACCAGGAACTGATCCTTCTCTCTTTGCCATGAGGCTGAACAGTTTTTGCCATTACCCATCCCATTTGGTAGCCTTCCCAGTGTAACTTTGGCCAGCCCCTCAGACAGTGGTCTTCTGGCAGCAGATTTGGTATTCTTGTGTAATATGCGCAGAACAACACCATCCTACACCGCATGGGCTGGGAAGGACCAGCTCTCTCTTTCTTTTCCTCTTCATTATCTGTGCAAGCAACATCTGTGGAAGAAGGGTCCATGCACAATCACTTTTCATTTGTTAATGGGCCACGTACATTCCTTTTCCCAGTCTGTTCCTCCAAGAGGTGTTTGCTTTCTGAGCATTATAGAGAAACTAAATGCCATTTCCATATTAATCCCAGAGAATGCAGGTGCACCCCAGTGCGCTCTCCAGTTGCGTGCTGCAGCATGCCTCAGGCTGTTGACGAGATGGGATGAAAAGTCTTCATCCATCAGCTCCTTCCATGCTGCAGACACACAGAGTACCAGACCTTGCCAGGAACATGACCTTGCAGATACATGAGCTTGCTTGTGCCCAGAGCTGTTGGCCACGGATAGATAACCTATCCAATGAGGGGTCCCAAGGAGCACACTGTGTCCCCTGAGAACGGGAGTCCCTCCTTGGAGCCAGGTATTGAAAGACATCCAGTGAACATTTCTTCCTTTGCTTGATAGTAGGGTCACTTCTTACATCCCCCACTACATGTTATCTTGCAGGTCAAGCAGATGATTAAACCAGGAAAGGAATATTGAAGCACTTCTCAATTTAAAATGTGCTGGGACACCTAGGAAAGAAAATAAAGCTTATTAGGTTATGTATGATACATGTATTCCTGTAATGACTGTATACAAACTAAATCTTTAGTGTTTATTGAAATAAAAAGTGAAAAAAACCTGCATTTTAATAGAAACTAGCTTGAGAAAGTAATTTCAAAATACATATTATTTCACTAATATACTTTCAGAAGTTTTCTTAAAGACTGCAGTTTCCAATATATAGGTTTATTTCCATTTTTAAAGGAACTTTTTGTTATCTGATTATGTTCTCCTCCACTCCACCCTGGCATACGTTTACCTTTGTTTATGTTTTTACATGCACTTGAAGACGACTGCAATTCTTAAATTTCTACTGTCTTAGTCATATAAGCAATACTGAGTAGGAAATATCTTCAAAGTTTATTTTCAGTGTGTGTGGAAATCAAGAAGTGATAGAGTAAGCTATTATCCAGACCTCTTCAAGAAGCCTTTGTTAATATAGGCATATTTAGAGAGGCAGGTATCATGAGAAGAGTACTGACCCTAAAACAACCAGAAATCTAAACTATACATTTTCATTAATTTAGTTGTATGTTGCTTCAATAAAACATTATCGTTTACCCCCAAATTCAGTTCCAATTACTTCTGAAACATATAATTAAATAAATTTGGGGGAAAAATATCAGAGAGAGTAATGTACTTGTAGCTGTATAGTCATTGTATTTTCTTATATTGAACTGAAGAAACTTTATCCACAGCCTGTGCTTTAAGCCTCCTAGCAAGTAAACACATGGAAGGGGTGTTTCGTCTTCAGAGAGAGTTTAAGCAGCGTATGTAAAAATAGCTCCGGTTTTGGCATACAACTTAGTGCTGAGCAAGAAGAGGAATTTAGATTAATATTTTAGCATCCTCCAATATAGTCAGCTGCTATCCAGTCAGGTGATGAACGAAAATTGATCAAACAGAAATTACTGTTCACTTAATCCTAGAATAAATTAACCTTTGTTACATTATAATAAAAAGGAGTCTCAATTCTACTTGCTGAGAGACAGAAAATGCCAAAGGGAAAGCTCCTCCCTTGCTGGCATAAGTCCCGCTGAAAGTAAGAATATAGAATCATAGAATCGTTAAGGTTGGAAAAGACCCTTAAGATCATCAAATCTTAACCGTTAATGTAGCACTGCCAAGTCCACCACTAAACCACGTCCCTAAGCGCTACATCAACATGTCTTTTAAATACCTCCAGGGATGGGGACTCAACCACTTATCTGGGCAGCCTGTTCCAACATCTGACTACCCTTTCGGTGAAGAAGTTTTTCCTAATATCCAACCTAAATTTCCCCTGGCGCGGCTTGAGGCCGTTTCCTTTTGTCCTATCGCTTGTTACTAGGGAGAAGAGACCGACCCCTACCTCGTTACAACCTCCTTTCAGGTAGCTGTAGAGAGCAATAAGGTCTCCCCTCAGCCTCCTCTTCTCCAGACTAAACCACTGCAGCTCCCTCAGCCAGTCCTCATAAGACTTGTTCTCTAGACCCTTCACCAGCTTCGTTACCCTTCTTTGGACACGCTCCAGCACCTCAATGTTCTTCTTGTAGTGAGGGTCCCAAAACTGAATAATATATGGCAGCCATGCTGTGTAAGGAAGATGGAGGAATCGGATGTCCTTTATCATGTTTTCATCAGGTAAGTGAAGCACACACACACTCCGCAAATGAAGCTTGAATCAAAACAGGAACTGTAAACTCTAAAAGTACCACACCTGCCTGCATATTGTTCTCAAGGTCTGGAAGTCAGAATATTGTTACTGATTTTAGTCAAAACAGGCTGAAGCAGAGAAGTCTTAACTTTATACATGCAGTGGTTTATTTAGTAGGTAAGTGGTGGTGCTGGTATGTATGTATGAAAAGTTCTTCTAAAAAGAAATCCAAGACACCATTTGACAACTGAGCATTTTTCATCAAAGAGTTATTTTTCTTAACAAGCGCTTGAGGTGTTTTTGTTAGAAGAACAATATTGTTCAAAAAACTCTTTAGTGCTAAAACGGTTTCATATAAAATTTTAAACCAGATTTAAGCTATGTCACCTACAGCGACAGTCTACTAGCACAGCCTTTTTCTGGAAGTGTATGCTTTGTCTCAGAGGTTGTGTGACTCTTTGCACTGCAGTGGCTCTGCACGATGATGTACATCACTAATGAGAAACATAATAATTCTGCCCTGAATTATTGAGAAAGACACATGTTTCGTTCTTGTGTTTGTGATGGCTAGAAGGAAGATCAAATGGGGTACCAAAATTTGTTCCAGGCCTTTTGAAAGAGTTTGAAAGCATGAAAGTCTTGACAATTTAGTGGCAGTTACTTAATTTTTTACGGACTACTTGATTTATCAGAAGGAACAATGTCTAAAATTTCAGTATCAGCTGCTCTGCTCCCAGAAGAAGATAAAGCCTGTGTCACAAACATTATCGCACATGTAACATCAGATGGATAAGGAGTGACATGCCTTCAGAGCGGACTGAGAATTCAAATTGACTTTAAAACCAAACTTCATCCCTGTAACTCTGCCACAGCGACCATTACACACGTTTCATCCATTAATTTTAAAGTAGACATGAGTGAAGCTTAAAGCAACCAAGTAGTTTGATCACCCTCCAACCTGTTAAACATTTAAAGCAATAACATTAAGAAAAGCTCTGTAGACATTATACAGCTTATTACAGAATTATGTTACAGCCCTTCTCTGAAGTGGCATTTCTCCTTCAGCAAAAGTATTGTCTTTACTGTTATTGCTGACTGACAACATTCCAGATATTTGAGAAAAATCTTCATGGAAAGCCCTCCTGCTGACAACCACCATCTAACAAAAGTTATGAGCTTCTGAACAAATCTGGGTAGACAGCATGAATTTACAGAAAGGTAGGAGCTAAATGTGTTTGAGTAAAGCTCAGTCAATTAAGTTGGAAGAAGTTTGCTAATACCTATTGGGCTTTTTAATCTGTTTGAGACAGTTGGCATTTGCTGTGCACAGTTTCTCTGAAATGCTGCAGTTTTGTGGCTGCGTTGGGTTTATGTTTCAGAAAGTAGCAAGCTGCTTCCAGATCCTGCCAGGGGACCAATGCTCACATTGTTCCTTTCACTCTGGTTTGCATCTGCCAATGTTTCTAGGGAAAGCAGCAATTTCCTCGTGCCCAATTTCCATACCCATGTATATAAGGCCAATTTAGTTTCATTCATACAAAGCGTAACGCTCAGAGTAACTCACATTCAGAGACTCTGCTGGGTGAAGAGGTCTCCAGGTATTCCACTTTGCCAGTGACATTTTTGGCTTTGCTGCAGGAAGACTCCACCTCATGTTTTTTCACTGCAGGAGCCCACCAGATGCTCTGGAACCAGAGCGTGTTCCTTCCCTGCCTCTACTTGCAAACTGCAAATGCAAAAAAGAATAGCATTTGCAGTTTACATTCTGGTAACGACTCACTCAAAATAAGCATATCAATCACACATAATTAAGTTGTCAACCCTTAATTTAGGGTGTTGTACTACTTAAAAAAAGCAAATATAAATACCAAAGCAAAGCAACAGGAAAAAAGAAGAGAGTTCTAACTATGATTTTTATGGCCAGAGAAAACCTAGACCTCTTACTTTTCTCATTATTCCAGTTAAAAACTGAAATTTAGTTGTTTGATATTTCAGCTGAATAAATATCAAGCATATTTGATACGGGACATTTAAATATACCTTTTGTGAATATGTAGCTAACCCTTAGCACAATATAACCACTGCAATGTACTTATGAAATACTAAACCTAACTATGACTACTAGCAGCCAGTATTACAGATACACAAAAAAATAAGATCTCTTTTCCAAAGAGCACAGAGGGCAAATCAATGGGAATGATTTACAGAAACAAAAGTCAGGTCCAACATAAAGTAGAGTTGGCTTGCACTTTTATGGAAAATTATTTTTAACAAAAAATGACATTTTAATGAAGATTATTCAAAATTTTAGCAGCACCTACAGGAAAAATGTAATAATTCTAAGTAAAAAGAAAATGCTTTGGACAGTTGTTTTAAATGCTGATTGCACAGCTGCATTGGTTAGACCATACAGTTTGTATGCATCGCACCATAGATCACCTGTGGCTTACAAACACCAAGGGACACATTATTGGCTATGGACAGAATTTCAACACCTTCGATGCATTATGATTTGCGTTGGCCAATTTAATTTGCTGTAGGTTGTCAGCTTCCAACGTATATGGTGTTTTATTTATTTACTGTTATTCAGATCCTGAGTGGTTTTTTTTGGCTGTAATCTTATTAAGTAAGCTGTATTATGGACTTGTGAATAAGGTTATCTTCCATACAGTCAACATTATTTTTTGCTGGCTGTATGCTCCATCAAGTCTTATTTCTCTTCTTGCAAGAGATCCTTGCCAGAGGTTTCTAAACAGAAAAAAAACATGCTTTTTTAAAAAATCTTGCTATAATTGTCTTCTTACTTTCATTAATTTGGGATTGACATCAAGAAAATATTTTACTGTTCCAGAATAGGTCATACGTGTTTCCTGTCTGAAACGTAACGAGTATATGATCATCCTTTTGTATGTCCCTTTGGATGTCAAGATCATGACACAGGATACCTGGATAAAACTCCACAGCTCTCAAAATCTAGAAGGAGAGGTGCCCAAATGCCTCTGGGAGTCAGTGGGGGTTGTTCCTGCCTCTCCCGGGTACCATTTAGGTTAATATCAATTGAAAATTTCATAAGTCTTCAAGTTCCCACAAGGTACAAATGCTTGACAGGTGAATTTCAAAATAGATTTTTTTTCCCTTCAAATTCCAGAAAGATTTTGATCTTTGGTGTCAATATATATTTCAAACATGAATAAGTGGCAAAATCAATTTCAAAAATCCATCATTTAATAAGCTAAGTTACAAGTTATTTTCTTTCTTTTGATGGAGAACTTATACAAGAAAAGTGTTTTAAAAAAAGTAATAAAGAATCCAATCCAGTAATTTTGATTATTTCTATAAAAGCTAGGAAAGTATCAGAGTGACTTTTCTGTAGTACTAAGTACCACCTTACTTGGGAAGTATCCCTATAAGGCAAAACTAAAAATAGTGGAATTAAGCCCAATACTCTATTTAATTCAGCACTTTGATGATATTTTAATTGGAGGGACATCCAATAAATAAAGTGAAAGCAATCAATATGGAATTGCAATTTTTTTAAATTAATTTTTTATTTTGAAATAATCACTTTTGAAAAGATGAGCAAAATTTTGCATGTGACTACATCTTCTTCTCAGCACATTACTTGTGTGATAGGTGTTAGCTATATCAAAATTCCTGAAGTCTGCTTTGGGAGGCTATGCACAACCATGGGGAGGTAAACATGGATAACAACCTCTAATTAGAATGGATTAGCTACTGCATGCTCCTAATTGCTATGCCTTTCTTTTCCAGGCTGGCCTGCCAGAAAAGCAGCAGCATCAATCCTAGAGCAGAGCACAGTAAGGGAAAGAAGGTGCTTGAGCATTGCTTCCTACCATGGCAGCACGACCAGGGAGACCTGGGACGTCCAGAAAGACCGCAGCAGCTCGCAAACAGTCCCAGAAGAAAAAAGGCAAAACATCAGATTTCTAGTGCCAGATACTACATTTCTAACACCAGAAATTTATCATACGGATCAGGGATCTCTCACTAGTTACACTCTAAAGCTAATAGCTTCTTTGAGGAAACCACTTAGTTGTGTTTTGAGTATTATTTTCAACAGTAAGAGGACAGCCCTTCTAAGGAACACTGCAGTAACTATTTCTGTGTGGACTATAAAGAGAATCTTTGCAGAAACTATACAAAGAGATCACAGGGAAAAACAATGTAGAAAAGAACAGAGAAACACTTCTTTCACCATTAAAAATAGATAGATAAATAAAATAAGATCACTACACTATATTGTCACAGATTGTTTTCCATAGAAGCAGCTTGGATGCAGTCAAAACAATCAAGCTGGGACCTGATCTGGTAGCAAAGTTAATATTAGCTGTTAGAAATTAATTCCATAAAATTCAAATCTGGTTTGTTGGCTTTTATTGATCAACAACTCAGTGTTAGGTGGAGCATTGCACAACTGACTTCTTGTCAGTAATAGTATCTTTCAGAAGGCAACAACCATCTCCTTATCTATACTTGAGGCACTAGGGAAAAAATAGATAATAATCTTTTGGCAAGGCACTGCCTATGTAATAGCCAGATTTATACTGGCAACAGTACCTTTAAATTGTAATTAACAATTATTTAACAGTTTAGTTTACTCTGAAACAAAAGGTTATGATTAAAGGATTATAGAAACATAGTTGGTGACAGTACATTGCAGTGGTATTTAGACATCTAGATGCCCTGGTGCATGGCACTGGCAGTTCAGGCAAAATGCTCAGGTGCATATTGCTGTTCAATGACTGTTGTACGGTAAAACAGATCTAGTTTGTGCATAGCTGTCTACAAGGTACTGGATGTACAATAATACTTTAATAGGTTTCAGCTGACCTCTTGAGAGTTGAAGCTGTGGGGTGTATCTTGGCAATACACCCCTCTGATGGCGCAGAACAGTGGGAGAGGGGCAGCGTGGGCTCCTTGAGCATCTTTTGGGCTCAGGCTGTTGCTCAGGAGGGACAGACAGACCTTCACTGCACTGAGCAAGTGAGCTTCTCCCAGGACCAGAGCTTGTAAAGGTAACGCAGACCCTCCACCAGCAAGACTTTGAGGATCTGGACATGAAGGGAAATGCCCTTCTCTGTCCTTTACCAACTGAAAACATGTCTCAGCCTAAGTCCACCTGTTTTCTGCTACTCTGAGTATGCTGTCATTTGAAACACATTGACTGTGTCTCCATGTACTGCTTTTCTCTGTTTCCAACTTTCTCAAAATATTAATAAACTTGTCATCCCAATTGCCCTAATACTTATCTGTTTGGAACGTCAGGCATAAAATTCAGAAGATCTTCCACAACATGTTTTTGCTGTTGTGCAGTAATAAAAAAAAACTATTCATAAAGTCTATGCATTTGTCAATATGATAAATAGTATTATCTCTCAGAAGCTGAGTTCATTACCTGCTCTGATGCTATCAGTACTTAGCAGAGTACTAACAGATCAGGTGAAGAGAGCATTAGAAAACAGACTGCCTTCATAGTAGGTGTCTGTGTGGATAAAAGCAAAAAAGCTTATATATTTACCAGAAATATTAATAACTCTAGATGCTTTTAATGTTGAGCCGTTCTAATACTGAAGCCACATCAATTAAATTTAAAAACAAACTATCTGCATAGCTTATTGCACTGCTTCAGGTTAAAGGCATGTCTCCTCTGATTATTTTAATATATCTTTATTAAAATGAACAGAAATGTACACATTTTTCAACTGCCTTTATGCAGCTGGGTAACAGATGGTAACAATAATGCCTTTTCTTCAAGCCCCAAGTATTTTGAGTATTTTGAAGTGTTCATGGCTATGGGTAGCATGACAACCTCTATGTTGTTAAGTTATGTGCTTATTATTTCAGGGCCTTAGCACCTCCAGCAGGTGCTCACAGGAGACAGGGCTGCCCTCGATGCAGCTGTGAGGGGACCATTGGGGTGCGTGTCCGGGGTGAGCTGGATGGGGGACATCAGCTTCTTTTCAAGGAGAAAGCAAATCATGGAGGTGCGTCTGCAGCTCAATTCTTCAATGACCTTCGCTTTAGATTTGGAATAAATGAGAAGTCACAAGAAACATATAATGATATCAAAAGTTGGAGGGGAGGAATAGCAGAGTTGTTTTTCAGCATCAGTGGTTCTAGATGTTTTCATTCATTCTGGGTTTTAGCCTCTTGTTGAATCTAAGAAATTTGCTAGAGAACAAAACTATCACTACTCTGCCACTCAGGAGCTCTGTCTGGACATTCAAATGCAGAGAGGAGTCATCAATGGCTTCCTTTAGGTTATGCCAAATAACCACTATAACACATGAATCGTAGCAATAAACCTGATCACTAGCAGTTTGAAAACAAGTTAAATGAGGCTGTGCTTGATATAGCCAAACTTCCTGCAGAGACAGTTTGTAAAGGAAAATTATTTCAATACTAAGTTACTGCCTTATGCAGCAAACCCTGAAGATGACCAAACCCACAGTCCTCTGCATCAGGTCAGTGCCTGGAATACATTACACAATTAAGAGCAGAAGACACTCCAACATAATCTACTTTCCTCCTGTAATCTCCAGACCAACAGCAGCAGATGCTGTATTCAAACAGTCTTAAGAATACAAGTCCATAGAAGTCATATAATTAAGTTTGCAAATAACAACCACTCATGAAGATCAGACATTTTTACTATGTTAAATATTTAAGAAAATCTTTTTAGACTCTCTACATGATCACTCAAAAAAAGGAACCATGAGCTGAGCTTACAAATCTGAACATCAGGGAATGAAGAGACACCTCCATAGGTGATAGCAGATATTGTATATTCACTCCCTTTTCTCTCACCTAATCTTCTACCTTCTGTGAGTTTAGAAATATCCCCCATATTTATTGGGGTTGCTCTTCAACCTTACAAATGATATGCACACATGACTTGTCATGTTCACATCCCAAGCAGGGAAAACAGGAGCTTCTCTGAAGTCACTAGGACATACAACTGTATTTCTGGCACAGGGTCATGCTGACTAACACACTGTAAAAAAACTAGATTTGTAACAACGGGTGAAGATTTGCACTTTTAAAAGAACCGCACACTACAGCCAGATTAGTCTCTATTGTTCTGTGCGGTGCCATAGATTTCAAAGAAGGTCCTTGTGAAGCATGAAAGAAACCATTATTTAAGACTCAGCCCTCATAAACACAGGTGTATTCGCTAACACTTTTCTTGCGAAAATCTTAAAATCCTTCACAAAAAGAGAAGCATTTTTCACCAAGCCCACTCTGCCTACGGTGAAGTGAGACAAACTGCTTACCTTGACCAAATTCAGATGCAGAGTCTGGGTCAGCTGAAACTAAAACTCTTTACAAACCATAGTTCTTAGTCATCAAATCCATAGCCTTATTAAAAATACACTCAATTGATGGATGTTTTTTTTTTTTTTGCAAGCAGGTGCATGGACTAGTGATCTTTTTAACAAGCTAGATTTGATTTTTTTATTAGAAATAACACTGTAAATGTCTTAGTTTTGCTATAGACATCACTTCTTTAATTTATCTGTATGCTTGTTAGTGACTGGCAAGTGACTTTTCCTTTAAAATTATTTTGCTAGAATTATGCTGTGAATACTTGATTAGTTGTAGACAGATTGACTTGCAGACTTGTTCTATGCTACCTGCTTAAAATACTACGTACCCCAGAAATACATTTGCTAGCCAGAGGCAATTCAATATGTGCAGATTTCATTTTGCCTGCAGTAATGAACACTATATCTAGACAGTTAAAATACATATTTTAAGGGAAAAAAGTCCTAATAAGCAGTTGCGTTTCTACCTTCCAGATTTAGATGATTTTGTTCATATCTCCAAAAACCATCAATATTTTGTTTTTACTTCAGGACTGACACAAGGAGTTGTGACACAGCGTCAAAATTTGACAACAGACTTTTCAAGAGAGTGCTTTGATCATTTAAAGCCCTGAGCATAGTTACACTTTTTCTATGACATTTATCTTTCAACTGTTTCCCACTTTATGAACTCTAGTCAGAACTAGACTTAAAGGATGAGAACATACCCTTTTTCTAGCAGTCTTTATTCATTATCCATTTGCAATAGTTTTTTAAACATTGATATACCAATTTTCATGCATGTATGTACACGTGTATACATACACATATACACTTGTATTTAGATTTTATCTTAATTATTTAATTATACTTGGGATGGCACATGGTTTCGCCCAGAAACATTGGCTTCAATGCTGGTGGGGCTGAGGCACTGATAGACTCTATCTTTAGGTTTTATAGTGGAATGGGTCAGGGGATATCAAATACTGCCTCCATTTCTCAAGTGAACATACACACAAGCAAACCACAGAAAAGGTCATCTGAGCTCAACTGCTAATACTTTAAATTGATCTTGGATAAAGAGGTGCTCCAAGAACAACAGGAAAGCAATAGCAAAGGTTCCGTAGATATAAAATAACAATCCAAAAACTTGAACCTGCAGTTCCAGGGTAGCAAACCACAGTAACTCAGTGCCAGAAATTTTTCAGGAAGAACAGCCAATCAACTAGTGAGATGAAAACCTAGAATTGTCCATCCTCAGGCTTCCTGCAAAGAACCTGGACAGACTACATGGAAAATTGTCTCCATCTCTAACCCTGACTCCATCATTCAAGCTATTCTTAATCTTAGAAGGCTTGCTGTGAGTCCTCAGTTCCTTCTGAGCCTTCACCAGGCACTTCAGCCTTATCTTCTCAAAACACACTGTGAGTCTTGAAAAAAAACCCTATCCTTTAAAACAGGAAACAAAAAACATACCTGTGTTTACAGGCATAGTTCTTTCCTCTTTATCTGTAATTTCCACCCTGAAAAGAAGCAATACACATGAGGGAGATGGTAATACATCTCTCAAAGGATGACTTGATTCTCAGTGACGTCCACAGCACGGAAGAAAACAGAAGGGGGATTGTGAGGGAAAACATAGTAAGGAAGCTCAGAGGAGAGATACTGATGTCAAACAGTGACGGGGGCAAGGAAGCTTCTAAAAAGAATTCAGCCTTAAAAAAGACGAGTGCTCAGAGTCCTCTAGGATGACCTCCCTCATACATTTACCTATGAATCTCTCAGATTCAGATAGTGCTAAGGTCTTGATCCCTCTGCACCAACGTGCACACAGAGGGTAGAGTGTTACCCATGAACGTGAAGCTCTGTCAGGCTTCGATCAGTCACGCCTTTATTCTGTCATCTCTCCGTAGGAGGAGGACTCACGGGATGAAGAGATGACCCTTGTGGTCATTGTGCTTGTCTTTAACTCAAGGGGATGGCCAGAGACTGCTTGTCAAGATCTGAACTAGATTCTGTTGACCCTGATTAATAAAACAAGGTCACTTTTGCTCTCTGGAGAAGCCACCTTTCCAGCAAGGGACAGGCTCTGGATCTTCTTCCTCACACATTTGCAGGATGCTGCAGGCAGAGAAACATTTCCAAAACATCTGAGGCCCGTTTCTACAAAAGAAGCATTTCTGCAGTGTGAACACTTGTGAGCACATTGGCACCAAGCCTCTAAGGAGACAAAATTGATACTATTTCCTAGCACACAGCTGAAGGTGAAGATGTCTATATGCTTAAAAACATATATTTGAATGTAAAACTCAAAATAATGTTTATAACTACAGGCACTCGTAAAATTATTGAATACAGCTCAGACACAAATAGAAAAGGTAAAAAGCGTAAGGATGCTACACATGTGGCAGGTTATATAATGAACACTGAAAAATGCCACCTATACTTGCATTTACTATCAAGCTACTGGTTTTGCTCAGAAGCTTCTTGGTGTGTGCAACTATACACCGCACACTGAAATTCAGGAACCAGGTCTACTCCTGCTACACATGGTGTCATAGGTGGAAACAGTAAGTGATAATCCAAATGAATCAGTTAATGAGATGTAACAAAGACTCAGTTGAAGTCTTGCAATTACATACCATTTAATTATTTTAATTAGGGAAAAAAAGAACCGAAATCTCTTTGAAAAGAAATTGCTGTGTCCCTTACTTGTGGTCAATGTCTAAAAAAGATAAAATAAGCTCGCTGCTAGAGTTCAGCAAGTTTATGCACACCCTTTCTACTGTCTTGCTATTAGCCTTCAGACTTTGGAGATGGCTTCGCGTAAATTTTATCTTAACGTTTAGTACTTCATAGCAAATAATCACAAAGGCTACCAGTGAACCCCGACACAGACAGGAAAATGCACTTCTACGATATATATTTTTTTAAAAAACCAAGTAACTACTGAAAGACTCTGATAATGGTTACTCACATAAAATGGCCAAGAAATAGACGAAGCAAAGATCCACACTAAAATAAGTTGTGTCCTTGGCCACAAAAAATTAGCATACTAGATAAGAAAAATAAAAGCATTTAAATACATGAAAGTTTTAAACAGTATTTTCAGGTGAAGACAGTCTGCTTTTCTATAACATGTGAGTAGAAGAGCTATAGTACAACTGTGCTATCTAATTTACATAATTCAGCTATTCATGTTCAAGGTTTAAATGCTGCCCTACAAAACACTCATAGGGATATGAGAGGTAAAAATAAATAAATAAATATGATTTTATACAAAACATTCAAAAGAAGGAAAAGGAAAACAAGAATGACTCATATAAAGATTTGCAGGAGAAAACAGGATTAGCTTGTTACTGGTTTGCTCTCAGTGTTTAAAATAAAGCCCAAAGAACGCATACGGAGCAGGGAAACTTACATTCCTCAGAATATTCCTTCAGCTGGTTAGGGCTATAATTTGGCTTGATTGTTAACAGCAGCAAGGGATATCTTAAACATAAAATATAAGCCTATGAATAGCTTTCTCCCCCCCGTGTCCCCCAAGTCTGGATTTTGAGTAGCAGATATCATATATTGCTAGCATTAGTTTTTCTTACTGACAGCAAGATTAAAAGCTATTTAAAAAAAAATAGATCTATTTCTAAGAGGAATAAATGAATGATTTACTTCCTGATTTATTGCTATACCTTGCTGTTTGTTTTGTTTTGTCTTGCTTTGTTTTTCCATGGTCCCTCCTACATGGATTAAGAATAACACATTGTGGTGGGTTGACCCTGGCTGGATGCCAGGTGCCCACCAAAGCCACTCTATCACTCCTCTCGTGGGTTGAGATAAGGGCAGGCAGAGATCATTCACCAATTACTGTCATGGGCAAAACAGACTCAACTTGGGGAAATTAGTTTAATTTATTACCAATCAAATCAGAGTAAAGTAATGAGAAAATGAAAACTAAACCTTAAAACACCTTGCCCCCAACCCTCCCTTCTTCCCGGGCTTAACTTTACTCCTGATATCTCTACCTCCTCCCCCACAGCAGTGCAGGGGGATGGGGAATGGGGGTTGTGGTCAGTTCATCACACGTTGTCTCTGCTGCTCCTTCCTCCTCAGGGGGAGGACTCCTCACACTCTTCTCCTGCTCCAGCATGGGGTCCCCCACGGGCTGAAGGTGGATATCAGCTCCACCCTTAACCTCCATGGTCTGCAGGGGGACAGCCTGCCCCACCATGGTCTTCACCAGAAGCTGCAGGGGAATCTCTGCTCTGGCGCCTGGAGCACCTCCTCCCCCTCCTTCACTGACTTTGGTGTCTGCAGAGTTGTTCCTTTCACATATTCTCACTCCTCTCCCCAGCTGCAGTTGCACAGTTGTTTTTTTCACCCCCCTCTTCTTAAATATGTTATCCCAGAGGTGCTACCACCATCGCTGATTGTCTCGGTCTTGACCAGTGGCGGGTCCGTCTTGGAGCTGGCTGACATTGGCTCTATCAGACACAGGGGAAGCTTCTAGCAGCTTCTTACAGAAGCCATCCCTATAGCCCCCCCTACTACCAAAACCTTGCCACACAAATCCAATACATACATTCGTAAATGATCTATATTTATATAGGCAAGTACAAACCTGCTTTTGTTTTCTACTGATCCATATGTGGGTATGCTCAATGACTAATATATATCTTTAACAGGAATCACATACTCCTTATGTGTTTCCCTGCGCCAGGGATTCCTCCACAGCTGGCCTGTTGGAAACACCCCTCATGGCCATTTTAAGACAAGACTTGCAGAAATGCACGTCCAGACCATGGGAGCCAGGTGCTGCCCCAACTTCATATGGTGCAAAACCCGGGGGTGGACCCACCCACGCCAGACCCTGGCCCTGGTTGCAGGGATGGGATGACTAGGACAACTGGTACACAAGGAGGAAAAAACCATGTCTCTCTTTAGACAACCAAACAAAATGGTGAGGAATGGAAGAGAGGAGGAATTTGCTCTCTTGAGATGCAGCAGAGGTAACCCCAGGGAAAAGGAGAGGTGAGGAGATATCACTGGCACAAGCATGATGGCCATAGGCAGACAAAAACGTGTTCAGGCTGAGAATTAGGAGAATTTTTTTTAAATGATCAGAAAAGCAAGATTCTAGAACAGAAGAGTGGAAGAGAAAACTGATGCAGGGAGGAACCCACCAGTTTGGAGATCAGGGCTGGGGGCTATAATGCTCCCTGGAGAGGAGTGCAGGCAGGTTTGACCTGCACAGCCCTGGCACTGAGACAGCCCATCCGAGCTGTGGCCTTAAAATGGGCTGGGGAGTCTTTCTTCTTGTCCAAATCCCCCTTCAAGAAGTGCTATTCGCAGAAGTCCTCACTTAGTAAGATTGTTGCCATTCACATCAATGGTAGATCTGCCATTAAAGACAGCGGAGGCTGGGCGGGACAGCTGCTGAGAGGCTTTGAAAACCACCCACAGGGAGATCCTTTATTTTGTTCGTGTGTTTGTCTTAGAAATGCAATTTTCTTCTTCCTGCCCTTGTCTTCATTTATTGTACCATTTCATTCTGACCTTCCCCACATGTCCTGGATGCTTGTGCCAGCCAGTCCTACCATAGCACATCACCACTGACCTTCTTCCTGCACCTTTCCCTGTGCCAAAATGTCACTCCGTTACTTGTGCCCAGTTCTGCACATGTGTGCACTCATGCAATGCCATTATTCCACCAGAGAGGAGTAGCAGCCTACTCACACATCCTATTTTTTTCCCCATCCTCTTGCTGACAGCATAGCAGCCAGCATACTCTGACCACCGACGCTGCCACGGGGGAGGATGCGGAAAGGAAGAGGACGTGGGAAAGAAGAGGCAGACCGGCTCCCCACCTGCTTGATGCAATATCAGCAGGTCTTGTGGAAGACTCGAGCCTGACAGAAACATTACACGGTTAACTCTACTTAAGCCACAGAGATGGTTACATGGAGCATAGTGACAATGAGCTGGGCATCTGTTCTTGGGCAAAAGAATTTACAGTTAAACGCGCTGGCTTGAGCTGTGGTTAAAAAAAAAAAAAAAAAGACCCCAAAAGACCTTAAACCAGCGTGTCTTTTTACATCAGATATGCTGCTTTGTTGAACACACAGAAACATTAGCAATAACTGCTTAGAAAACACACCACTGGCTGCAGGGCTACAGAGCATCCTCAAAGAATACAGTTGAAGGCAGAGCAGAAGCATGAGAGAGGGAGGTGCCTTTGAAACATGTAAAGCCAGTGATGGATCCAGCACAGCAAACACTGGTGGAGAGAGGGACCGAGAGGAACAGAGGACAGCAAGTACTGAAACGCAGTCCGGAGCAGCATTGCACAGAGTCTTGAAAAGGCGTATGGAGAGTTTGATCTATTTTACCAAATGCAGAATTGATGTAGTGTTGTGACAGCCCTGCTAGATTTACTACCTTCTTCTCCTTCTCCGAAAACCCAGGCTACTAGCTGTATCTATGGAGATAAGCGTAGAAGCTGCGGTACAATCAGACCAAGAACACAGGATGGGTTGGGTCTGGATTCTGCTTCATTAGTCTGCAATCTCCCTACCACAGATGAAGAGAAAGAAAAGGTACATCAGTGCAAAATGTGGGTTTGTTTTTCTGAGAACAGTGTGTACACATTAAAGTTAGCTTCATAACACTTCAGGGGAAAAAAAAAAAAAAAAGATACTTTGTTTCCAGTTTGCATAGAAATTGAGCAGGGCTTGTCAATGTCCATGACACAGAGCCCAGGACACCTGCATCCCAGTCTAACCACTTTTAGCAGGGTGGGGCAAAGGGGAAGCGCTCAGGGTGAGGGAGAGGAGGACAACTACTAGGAAACTGTTGCGCCTCTTGCCAAAAAGATAACCAATTCCACCATAAGTTTAGACTCCTGGCTTAGAACCAAAGTAGCTGAAAAGAACCAGTTCTTCAAATGTGAGCAGTTATTTTCATAAACTGTTTTGGGGAGTTGCATATAATTTCAGTAAAATGTAAAATACTTCCATTTCACCTTACCCTGTTAGCAAGATTAACTTGCATTTTCACTTTTGTAATATGAAGCAAGCTTTCAACAAGAGTGTTTAAGGCAACATCAGCAGAATCATCTGAGCATCCTCCACAATTTTCAGCCAAGGAAACATCTAAAAGCAGCAAGCTGGCAAGTTTGTTTAGAAAAAAAAAAATCTAGCAACAGATAAACATTATTTATTTCTCAAAATTGGTTTAAAGAGAAAAAAAGATTTTAACTGGTTCACAGAATGCGGTTTAGCATTAGACAGCTAAATAAGGCTTTTAGTTAACACCAGCTTTGGAGGGAAAAGATACTTTTCCTTCTGCAGCCTGAAAGAGATTTGAAGAAGAAACACATACGAATGATGAACAACATATGAAGAAGTGATAGTAATTATCATTCAAGAGATCAAACAAAAATACTCCAAAAGAGTACAGAATAACATGCAATCAGGGAAATACAGTAAAATTATACTGGCACTGTAAGGCAACAATTTGAATCTTGTCACATTTACATAAATTCTTAGAAAAAGATGATATATGACCATTAGTACAGATGAGAGACTACAGGCTATACATAACAGCTTTTGGAAAAGTTTTAATGCTCTGCACTGCTTTCCTTTTTTTTTTTTCTCCTTAAAGTGAGACATGCAATTTTTTTTTTTTTTTTTGAGCCTGTGAAGGTCAATTGAAAAGGCCAAAATGAGCTTTTTAATAAGCTATGTCATTAAAAAAAAAAAAAAAAAAAAAAAGGACCTAGATAGAAGACACTATCTTCTCTTGGCAGGCACTGTTGTGTAGTTAAAGCATTCTTTATTGTTCATGTGAAAAACATGGCTCAAGGCATCAAAACCTGCTGAAATCTGAAGGATTGAGTTCTGGTCTTACAAGTGCTTAGGCGGGACAGCAAAGTATAAGGGATCTAGGTTTATTCCTACAGGAAATGTGCCATGACAGAGGACATGGGAGCTGTTGGAAGGCTGATGCTAATGCCCATGAGGTATTGGGTATGGTGCTGCTCCTTTTGGCATGGGCCTCTGACCCAGCTACGTGCCTTGCTGTGACCAAGCAGGCATGGCACGAGCAGAGTAGAGCTTCAAGAACTGGCTCTGCAGCAGCAGAAATGCTCCTGTCCATGCTGGGCACAGCACAGGTATGGTTTGTTCCACCTCAACACAGGGGTTGTCCAGAGGTGGACACAGTGGAGCATCTCTTCCCCTAGAGATATCGGTTCGTGGTGGTGGGTACATTGGTACCTGGTCCCCAGGATACAGCTCTGCCCCGGGCAGGGAGTAAGACGACTTTTTTGAGTCTATCCAAAGCCTTCATACTGCTCAGCACAGCTTTTATCTAATCAAATGATGAAAGTTTTCTACAAAAACTAAACGTGTCTTGATGTACCACATGAGAAGCCATGTATGAAACCACTTCATGACATCTTCCTTACCAGCACTCAATGGCAGGGCGAGAGCAGAGGCAACCAGACATTCAGAAACACTGAGCACAGGCAAGCAGAGGGACAGGTGGCCTTGGCCATGTTTTCTTGTCTGTGTGCCTGTCAGTCCAAACAGAAGAGCAGTACCACCACTGTTCACCCTGCCCAGCCCTCCTGCGAGCCAGGACCTGCACAGTGCTGCTCTCCAGCCACCTCCATCAGCACTCACAGGGGCCTGAAGAGCTGCTAAACCCGCCCCAGCATTTCTGTGGGAAAACTAGAGGACCAGGCATCCTTCCTCCTAGTCACATCGTTACTTCCACACATAGGAGGAAAAAGCCTTCATCTGATGAATGCAGCTGGCACTAGCTGGTACATACAGAGGGACCCTGGTATATTCGCAGGGATGCCTGGCTACAGAGCAATAGACACTGCATATGATAAGCACAGGTATGGGTTACTACACGGGAAAAACAACAACTGGAATTTTATTAGCCAGGAAGATGAAATGATGATCATAGATACAAATCCTCTCACCCATATGTAGGCAAACCTAGCGTTTTAGTAAACACTGGAGAGGAGCATCCTGCTCTGGGAATGCTTATCTCAATATACAGGGAGGACTTGAGGGTTGAAATCCAGCAGGATTTTTCAGAATCCCTGATAAACTGGAGAAATCTGAGCAGCTACTGTATAGCCTAGGCATGTTCACAACAGAGGTGGAGACCTGAAGGGCTTTTCTGTCTTCTGGTTCTGCGTTTTTAAAGCATATATATGAACATTATATTCATGTATTCCTCTCCTGCTACCAAGAGCCTACTTATTATCTAGGACAGAGAAGTGCAGGCATATAAGCAGCTTTTTTAAGCCGTTGATACTTCTTTTGGTTTCAATTTCAGACTTGAAGGATTTTTGCTGTATATTGGGAGTGCAAACAGACTCAGCTGCCTCAGGTACACAATTGCATGTGATAATGCAAAGCACAAGTCCCCCAAGAGTTTGAACTGCGAAGAAATCAACCCTTTCTGGGTTTCTTGCTGAATTCATGATCTAAATTCCATAAACCATATGTTAAAAAGTCATGCCCAGATAATTTATGGTCTTGTCACACCTTCATGCAAATTAGACATGGAAAAATTGCATAGGACATTCCTATTGCTATAGCTCAGTCCTTTTTCTTTGACATTACTCCTGAAGCCCTAAGACATAACATCTTATTGTCATGGAGTAAATTCACCCACTCTTAAATTTAAGCTCTTGATCGGGTCTAGCTTGTTAACCCCATTTCCAATAAGCTTAGGAATTTGCAGCCCACTCTGGCAGGATTTAAAGGCTAGAGATACAAAGTTATCAGACAATTTCCTAAAAACAAAGAATTATTTATCAAAGCAACATGGAAGAGCTATTTCAAAGCACTCTGTGTACAGTTATCTTTTATATAGGGACTTTTCATGAGAGTAGGATAACCCAGGCAAGTTTACTGTGTGTTATGAGCTGCAGTAAAGCTTGGGCAGTTCTGCAGCAGCATCCTAGATATTTCAGCCTGATTTCCCTAACTGGCTTCTTCCAATCACGTGAAGGTCCTCTCCCAAGAAGGGAGGAAGCCAGCATGTTAGCCCTGCTAATATGATTTTCCCCTTGGTTTATGAGCTTCAGCCCCTCCAGTCATGCAAGCTTGGGCAAAGGCGAGTTAAAGTCCTCAGGACCATACATCCAAAATTATCCCTTACCAAGTGACTGGTGTCCTCTGAGATCACACTAGCCACAGCCATTCTGTTCTCTCCTGTTTTTTTTTTTTTTTTCCAGATGGTTCTGTCTGAATTAAAAGGAAAAAAAAATCACCCAGTACATTCCAGTAACCAGGCCAACTCCTCCTCTGCCAGACATGCAGTTACTTGTAGGAAGGGTTCGAGTAACTTTTAGCAGTGACTACATTCAAAAGAGCATTTAAGTTCCACTGGTATAATTTGTTCAGGTTAAATTAAGTAAATTATTAACCACAAATTATTTTCTCATTAATTGCTTAATAAGAAGGCCACTTGGACCTTCTGGCTGAGCTGGATTAGAGTTCTTTACTTTTTAATGGAAACACAAAGTGTTTTCACTAGTAAAGAAATGAAGAATTTGATGAGTCAGCCTACGCAAATTTTAGAGATTTTTATGTAATTCATTCACTAAGCTTCCTACATGCCTTCATCGGAAGAAGAACATCAGGAAAGATGTGAAAGTGATAACCTCATTCCTATAACATTTGAAGTTATTAGCTATATCTATATATAAAAATGTGTATACCAGTTTTTAAATACCCGCCTCTGCTCTGGAGCCCAGCAGAAGCTAAAACCTCCTGCCTCACAGTGCTTGCTGGGAGCAGGCAGGCAGGAAGACACGAATGAATCTGAATTTGAAAGCCATATATAAAATAAACCCATCAGTTTTCTCCTCAAAGCTCTTATTTGTGTCTCATCTTCGTAAAAATCTTTAATGCTTCAATTTGTAGGTGTCACATGAAGTCAATCATTGCTAAGACCTAGGTAATGCTATGTGTTTTCTATTTAATATTTTTTTTCCTAAAAATTTTATCCTAAATTAGATAGTAATATTTGTTACTTCTTAACAATAGGAGGTGTGTATAAGCAAGCATCATGTCTGAGCAGCGTGCCTGCAAAGGAAAGCAAGTTAGCTCATACTAAGCTCCATGCTGCTGTGGCTGTTTTGCTTCTGGTGCCTAAACTCACTTATCTGGGAACTAGGAACATATTAAAAGAGAAAGATGAAGCAAAATACAGGTCTACTCTTTCCTGGATGATGGCCCAGAGAGGGTCAAAATAATCTGTACTTTTCTTTTATGGAGAGTTACCTTAAAAAAAAAAAATTGTGCATCATGACCAGATGCATCATGCAATTAATTTTAACTGCAGAGGTTCAGCCCCCAGGCCAAATTTGGGAAATAAAGAGGTTTGAAACATACTAAGCACTTTTTGGAGTCTAATGAAATTCACCCTAAGAGAGTCACAAAGTAGACAAAGCAATTGCAGAGGATAAGGAAGGTCATAAAGGATTGAAAGACAAAAATATCTGTGATTAAAGGGTGGAGAAAGGAGACTCTAGAAAGCTAGAGACTGGTCAGACCAACACTCAACACTGGAAGGAGGCCAGGAGTTAATCAACTGGTTTGGAAACACCCGCTGGTTCTCAATGAACAACAACAGGGAGTCATTAGCAAAACTGGGCAAATAGATTCAATGCTGTTGTGCTTGTTTCTGAAATCCCAGCCCTCTCTCCAAAGAAAAAGGAATGGAAGCTAAAGGAGGACTTATTATTTCTTGTGTTGATTTTCCCAAGATTTGTCATATTGGTTCACAGACTAAACTCTCATTTAAATGTAACTTTTACTTTGCATTATAGTATTGTTCAAAAGAAAAAAAGAGGAAACCCATATCCCCTACCTACAAGTTATTTAAGAAGCCATCACCAAAGCAGAGCACCAGCTCCCACCGCCCCAGGGCAGTGCCAGCAAGTGATAGTGGCAGAGTTTGAAACCCCAGGTCAGCAAAACAGCAGCCCATGATGGGCACAGCCTGAACACAACCAGAGGCAGAACTGCCACTGGTGCAACCCTGCTGCAGATCTGCAAGCCACCACCAAGAGCCCCACCTCATCCTGCACTGCCTTCACTAGCCATGGACGAGGCAGAGACATTTAACTATGCAAAGTACAAATGAATAGAGCTGTGAAGCAACACCTCTGCCGAAGATTTCAGCATTTTAACAGCTGACTGTGTATAAATCCCTCTGGCTATGCAAAATCTCTTGCATTTCTGTCTTGAGGGCAGTAACATCTTCACCAAGTTTCATGCCTCACTTTCAGAAATGGTAAAAGAACAGAGACAGCTGATGTTGCTCTTTATCATCCTTTATGTTCTAACGGCTACTGACTTCAAGGGATTACCAAAACAAATCCCTGCTGGCTGTGCTCACAGGGAGCCTCACCTGCACCTCAATTTTGCACACCTGCCTGGCCCCAGCAGATATGATCAGAGGGAAGGAGCAGCCTGTCCCACCAGGCTGGCCTGCAGTCCCACTGCTCACCAGAGCAACACTGGAATGCTGCTCATCAAACAGCCACGCTCATAAAATAATTATTATGTGGCACCTTTCACCCACTGTTCTTAATATTCCTTCCCAGGTTTAGAGCCGGTTCATCCTCCTGTGGGGTACCTGCATATTAGTGCATTCATGGTATTCTGGAAAAAAAGACAGAGTCAAGAAGACTATGTCATTTTCATTTTTCACAGGATCAAGGACACCAGTTCTTGGTTCTTCTCATCCCCTCCTCCCATCAGAGCAGTTTTCAGCTCTCCTTTTTCTGCACTGCTTTCCGTGTGTCCTGTGCACCAAGCTGGCTGTAATGGAGGTGTTAACTGTAATTACTCAGAGATTTTATTTTTTTCTTCCAACAGCGATTAACACTGTCAAAGCCAATGCATACTCTCTCTTGCAAAACACTCGAAAGTATTATAAAAAACTATCACATAAGCTGGGGCTTTTCAGTACGTGCTTCTTCAGGGAAAGAAATGGGTCTGTGTGTTCTTAATGTAGCTGCTTCATCGCGGGAGGTGAAGAGCTCACAGACAGACATTTCACTCCTTTCAGCATCTCAAGCAGTTGTTGTGCACTGTTAAACAGCTCTAACAGGAGAGGAACCCACCCTCCTGTTCTAAGGCCATGAGAATTATTTTTTTGGGGTTTTTTTGGCCTCTCCATCTTCATGGGTTGTGAAGTACAATGTACAGGTGTTTCAGAGAAGCCGCTGCACCCCAGCAGGACCCTCCAGTTCAATGAAAGCTGTCAGTCCTCCTCATGCTCTGGGTAGGTGGGTAATAAAAAAAACAGGAACAACCTGGAACCAAGGCTCAAAACTTAGATCAACAGCCTAAACAAATAAATTAAATTTCCTGACATCATAAAAATGCAACTGGGAAAAGCATATTTTCCTCTCTCCTATTCACTAGTTTCTTGGCTAACAGTTACATACACAGCTATTATAGCTATATATCCATAAAGTTCATGAAAATTAGAACTACACCTGAATGAAAGCCTTGCACCCTAGCAGTGACTAAAAAGTATCACACAGGCAACAACATTTGGATCACAGATGCTGTGGAATGTTTTTACAATTACAGTTGATTTAATGCAAGATAAATAAGGCTTTAGAGACACTTTAACATCTATTGATTCATATGAAAAGGAGTGTACATAAAAAGATTTATTTAATTGCCTTTGCATTTTAAAAGTGTAGGTTACAGCAATTAATCACTCTGAGTATAGACATGAAAATGTCCTGGTGATGCAGAGTGTGTCAGCATGCTCTTCAGCATGCCGCGGGAAGACATAAGGAGATTTTAGAGGAAGGTTAATGTGGAACTTCATGTTTAGATCTAAAATTTTGAAATGAGGTATGACAACATTTGTCATGAAAGCATTGAATGGCATCCTTGAGGAACGCAAGATACGTACAGGCACAAATGCCTTTGATGAAAACCAGCCATTGCTAGAGGTCAAGCTCAGCATTCTGCCAAGCGGCTAAGAGTGATGTAGCATTCTCCTACAGATGATCCCCCATCCAGACCTCAGAGCCTAAGAGCCTTCCAGCAAGTTCAGTAAGTGTTTGAAAGAAACAAATTATGTGAGCAGCTTCTCCTCAGGACCTTCCCCAACATGGTTGAATACCTACCTAGCTTCTCTGTTCCCCTCCATTTTTTCTAATGTACTCTTTAATTATCCATCATTACCTCAGCATGCAAACCATGCCGGAGCCCTGTCCCCACTCTGCAAGGAGTTGAGGGTCACTCACCGTGTCCAGGTGTGTAACCTGGGCTGCAGCCCTTTGTCAGCCCTGTACACCCATCAAAAACACAGCAACGTGCTTCTGGAGATGGAGGCACAGTTACATGAGCAAATGCAGCATTTTCTTTTCTAATAGACAATATTTTCCCCATTTTTCATTATGATTTGCAACAAACAGCACACTTTGTGACCTATAAAAAAGGGTTACTTTTACAAACTAGTTGACAATTCCTAACTCCTTCTTTTGTCATCAGTGAAGAAGAAAGGTAGCAGTCCCTCCAGACGCCATGTCCTCCAAATACTTAGAGTGTGATGAGGAGTGACTCCTCCCGACCTGACATGGCTAACCTCACAGTTCATTCTCATTGCTCATTCTTGCTCATACAAGACTGTTTTTGTATGCACGCAAAGTCACCCCTCAAAACGACATCAGCTTCTGCTGCCGGCAGTTGGTGTACCCTCCTTGCCTCTTTGATGGAGGTGAAAGAGCAAAGCAATGGTGGGGTCTACTTCACCAGTGGCAGAGCCATGCCCTGCCGCAGCACGTTGACTCCTGACGCCGCATGGCTACAGTTCGTCCAACCAGTGAGTGAGGCAAACCTGTACTCAGGTCTGCCCTTCTCCATGTCACCATGCACTTCTGCTGTGTCACCTCCCCATCTGCTACTACTTTTAATTATTTGTTGTTAAATTTTATAGCAGAGGGTTCCCCGCCCCTCCCCCCCCCCCCCCCAATATCACTGTAGGGAAAGGAATACAGCCAACTTCTGGACACCTTCATAATGATGTCAAACCCTACCTAAAATAATATACGCATCCTATTGCAATGAAATCAATTCTCTAGTTGCTATTACTTGAAATAGTTGGCCAGTACTGATAAGTAAATAATTTAAAAAGCACACTTCTTGCAATTATTTAAAAAACATGAAAAATTGCAGAGCATTTTTATATGTCATAATAACCTTACATGACTGTAATTTATTATTTCATGGCCCCATTTTAAGACATGGCATTGGTTACAATAAACAGTCTGTCTGCACAGAGGATAAATGTCCCATTACTGAACCCAACCCAAAGTACGGGCCTGCTCTAGCATGAGAAGTTAAATTTCAAGAAGCCACAGCAAACGCCATAGCAGTAGGTGTTTCCTCCCTCAGCACTCTCTCAGCAAGAGGATTAGTGTATTGCAAGAGTTAAAACCAGATGAAGCCCTGCCCTAATGCCTGGGCTTTAGATGATGCTCTGAGCCAGACCCACAGAAAGTGGGTCATGTAACAAGTATGATCTCTGCTAAATGTAAATAACATCTGGCTCATTTTAAATCACAACCAAAACAGCAACCAGGAGACAAGGAGTCAGCCTCTGCTTGCTGCAGAAGGTGGGCCCAGAAACACTTGAAGTATACAACTTTTTTTTTAAACCCAGGATACCTTAAAAGTTCTCCAGCTTAGTTTCTGTATGCCAGATACATACATTATCCTGATTACTACTAAGTCATTAAATCTAAGATATGTAAAACATTGCTACATCAATTAAATTATAATAAGGAGATGGATGAACAAGCTAATACTCTCCAAGCTACACATATTTACTTTATGGAGCAATGGCTATTTCAGAAAATGAGAAGAGCAAGTTGTGATATGCATTCAGCAACGATTTTTGAGTTTGCATCAGTATGCAAAATCATAATTATTATTTTGTCTCATTTTGTCACACGGTTGCTATGCTTGACTTTCAGTAGCAAGTATAACCTTATCATTTAACCCAAGTGAGATTTAAAATAAATGTACAGGGGGGAAAAAAAAAAAAAAAGAGACTTAGGACTCCAGGTATTTCACGCCACTTCTAACTGTAAATTGAATGTTAATCTGAATACAGATTTCAGTGCTGCTTGCTAAACTCCTCTGCATTTGTAATAGACCTCACACCATCCTCATAACAACTGGAAGATATTTATATTTAAGTCAAAGTCAGTAGATGAGTGTAGAAGAGAAGATGTAACAAGGAAAGAAAAATGAGAAGCTTTTGCCTACTGAATACATGATTTTGGGGTGATTTATTATCATACTTAAATTTCAGATGAAGTAGCTAGACCATTTAAAAAAAATAAATAAAAGAAAAACCCAAGCTATCATCCTTTTTCCTGCCCTTGGTATCATAGAATATTTTAGATTGGAAAAGACCTTTAAGATCATCGAGTCCAACCGTTAACCTAACACTGCCAAGTCCACCACTAAACCATGTCCCTAAGCACCACATCTACTCATCTTTTAAATACCTCCAGGGATGGGGACTCAACGACTTATCTGGGCAGCCTGTTCCAGTGCCTGACTACCCTTTTGGTGAAGAAGTTTTTCCTAATATCCAACCTAAACCTCCCCTAGCACAACTTGAGGCCATTTCCTCTCATCCTATTGCTTGTTACTTGGGAGAAGAGACCAACCCCCACCTTGCTACAACCTCCTTTCAGGTAGTTGTAGAGAGCGATAAGGCCTCCCCTCAGCCTTCCCTTCTCCAAACTAAACAACCCCAGCTTCCTCAGCTGCTCCTCATAAGACTTGTTCTCTAGACCCTTCACCAGCTTTGTTGCCCTTCTTTGGACATGCTCCAGCACCTCGATGTCCTTCTTGTAGTGAGGGGCCCAAAACTGAACACAGTACTCGAGGTGTAGCCTCACCAGTGCCAAGTACAGGGGGACGAGCACTTCCCTAGTCCTGCTGGCCACACTATTCCTCATACAAGCCAGGAGGCCATTGGCCTTCTTGGCCACCTGAGCACACTGCTGGCTCATATTCAGCCGGCTGTCGACCAACACCCCCAGGTTCTTTTCTGCCAGGCAGCTCTCCAGCCACTCCTCCCCAAGCCTGTAGCGTTGCATGGGGTCATTGTGACCCAAGTGCAGGACCTGGCACTGAGCCACGTTGAACCTCATACAGTTGGCCTTGGCCCATCAATCTGCCCTCCAGCAGATCAACACTCCCACCCAACTTGGTGTCATCTGAAAACTTATTGAGGGTGCACTCGATCCCCTCCTCCAGGTCATCAATGAAGATATTGAACAGGACTGGCCCCATTACTGAGCCCTGGGGAACACCACTTGTGACCAGCCACCAACTGGATTTAACTCCATTCACCACCACTCTTTGGACTTGGCCATCTAGCCAGTTTTTTTACCTAGCACAGAAGTATGTCAACTCTGTCATGACGTGGTCTCTTTCAGACACCTGGAACAGCTCTCTAGTAAAAAAGTCAAATTCCTTCCCATTCATAATGCTTAAATAACAGGAAGCTATTTCCCTCACCTCCCCCTCCCCCTTTATTTTTTTAACCAATTTTTGTTTCATTTCCCTTCTAATTTTTCCCATTGAGCAAAACCTTCAGACTTGGGATGGAGGAGAGGGGAACAATAGTTATTTTTACATAGATTCAGGTATTATGCAGAATAAAAAAGCTTTCCCATAGAAATTGTACTAAAATACTGACAAGCATGGCAGAAGTGGTTTTGTGACACAAATGTTGTAATCACATAGGCGTTTTGTACCTTTTCCCATTTTTTTTTCTATGTAGAAGTGAACTAAAATTAGTGCCACTTTAACATCCGTGTTAGCAAGAGAACAATGCTGGGAGCATCTACCTGCTTTTCTGTCTGCAGATCCAGTCCTGCTAATCGAGATGAGCACCAGCAGGCACAAGAGATGCTGACGCTGGGCGAGGGGAGAGTTTAACCGGGCTCAGGGCCGCTTCCACATTTCCCTGTGGGAAACCCTTGTCTCCCTCTCCGTCACTCCACACCTTAGCACGAGCAAAGGTTGGGATCCAGCTGCAGGACAGAAGAGGTGGCATTGCAGGAAGCCATGCCAGCTGGCTTGGATATGACCTGCACAGAGAGAGATGCTCCATAGGCTACCCAGATGCTGCGATCCCACCAGTGTGTGGTCTGTGCACCCACCCTCCCAGCGGCGCTCTGCTGCCAAGAGCACCCCTCAGGACACCACACTTCAGGGGTTCAAGTTCAATAGTCACAAATCCTGTTGAACAAGAGATGAGATTGACTCTTATAAATTAGAAGATTGTTTTCATGATCCATCTAATCTGCTCTATTAATAAAAATAGACCAAATCCTTCTGGTGCAATTCATTTCTCACTTCCACTTTCAAGTGGTCTCTAAATACAAGAAATCATGCCTGCCCAATTAATCACAGTACTGAACATCTCGAATACCTGGGGAGAATGCAAAACCACAGCTACTGGAAAGTTTAAATTAAACACTTGAGATAAATTAAGGAGTACTTTAAAAAACAGTAACAGTTGTCCAGTAGCAGGTAAGAACTAATCTCCTGGCTTTTTCTTTTTTCTTGAAATTTTCTGATAAGAGAAGAAGTTATTTGTCAGTTACTGTAAGGCTTTTTGAGTCTTGCTGATGCTGCCCTTATTGAGTAGGAAAATGAAAGGAGAATAAAGCCCACCGGTAAGCATTTAAGTTCCAAATTATTTTAGTTTACACCCTAGTGACACAAACAGGCTTTCACATATGGTGTCAATGTGTTAACTGAATTTTCTCCACCTTCTACTATTTAAGCACAATGCCGACTCGGCAGTCCTATGAAGAAACAGCTGAATATAACATACCATGTTCATTCTACACTTTGGGAATTGTCATATTGCATCTGTGGGATTAAATTTTTTAAGAAGTTGTCAAGTTTAATTGGAGAGTTCACACCGTCCCAGCTCTGGTGCTGTGATTTATCCAGCAAGTGTTTCTCTTTTATCACTTTACAGTAACTCATAGATCTAAATAAAACCATCTGTGAACAAAGCCTGTGGAATTAGGCAAACAGCTCTAAGTGCATTGGTTTTCCCAAGGTTTAATTTGTATGTTTTGTCATTTGCTGGATGTTTGATTGTGTTCTAAAGTTTTCTGCAGGTTTGGTGTTTGGTGATGTGGATGGAGATTGATTCAGCCAGCGGTAGCTGACCAACGATGCTTGGCATGCATCAGCCCTGCCCTGCCCCAGTGCCCTGAGGGCACTGCCGTGACACAATGTGACCCTTTCTGAGCCATGATCACCAATTTTCTGCAGTCCTGGGCATTAGAAACATCAGGAGTGATACATCTGAAGAAAGAGCAGTGCTGTCCACCCGTGTCACACTGCTCAGAACTCCCTCCTAGAGCTCCTGTCTTCCCAGTCTGCATGAGCTCTTTGGGGAATGGGCAGTGTTGTTCTCTCTCTCTCTCCCAGCATCTTCTTTCTTCTCCCCAGCTGCTGCAGTCACAGCCCTTGGCTGCCTCTGGAACCCATTACAGCCTGAAGAGACATCCTCTTCTGTGTGTGTATAAGTATACACACACACACACAAATTTGTATATAAATAAAATATTATTCCAAACAGGAATTTTATGAACTTCAAGCTTGGGAGCTGAGCAACACAGGTGCAAGCTGGGATCAGTATGAGGCATAAGTCAGAACACAAGGAACTTATTTAGTATCTAAAAATGCACTCTAGCACCTCTCAGGAAAACGAGCCGATACCATGTTAGTTTTCTCTGCCCAGTAGTTGAAGATTACTGCAGCCTTAAACAAACTAATGAAAAGCAATGAGCTTTTAATAAGTTAAACAGACCATGGCAAAACTCACAGGGCATATCAGGACTGAAGAGGCAGACGCTCAGGTGCTCACTTTACTAAAGCAGTTGCTTGCTTCTTTTTTTGAGCACGACAGGGGGTATCCACAACCTGATAGACCCCGCTTCCCTCAGGCTGAGCATCCCACTCCCCACATGGCAGTATGAGAGGGGAAGGGTAGGCACCATGGAGCACCCCCAACCGCCACCTACAGCCTCGTGGGGCCAACAGTGCAGTCTTAGCTAACCAGTCCCACTTTGGATGATTGGTTTTGTGGTTTGTTTTTTTTTTTTTTCCTCACACCTTTTTGACTGGCAATGGCAAGGTATTTGTACGAGAGCAAGCGTTATCTGTCTCCCTAAATACCAAGTGGACTAAACCTAAAGTTTTGTATGTGGCAAGGCCCTGCCTTACAAAATAAGTAATGATTGCTACAATTATTCCATGGAATTGATTTGAATAAGTTTATTATGATTAGATGCAATAAAACTGATAGAAATCTCCTTTTAAATTCATATAGAGAAGGAGAGATGCAATTTTACTCAGAAATATCATTCATTTCATCACTCATCAGCAGATGAGCTTCCAAAGACTTGGGGTGTGGGGCTGTACCCAGTTAATGCTGGGTTTAGGGTAGCTCGCTCTGTGTCTTTCAGAAGATGTCTCAGCTCATGCTCCCTCCGACCTGCTCTAATGCAGTGCCTTTTTGTTTTGCCTCCAGCACTTACTTTCTACCTGCAGCTTGTAAACTAATATTAAGTGTGTGATGAGATTGCTGAGCTAGGGATTGAGTCATAAAAGCCTTTTGCAGCACTTTACCTTGGCGGGTGGGGGGAACAAAAAACCCACAAACCAAAACCCCACATATATCCTACATGAGCTTCCAGTTGCATTATGCAAGCAGTGTTCTGGGGTATTAACCCTTCTCTTCCTCTGTGCAAATGGAGTTTTCTTTCATGTGACGAGAGTCAACAGGGAGGATGCAGAGACACTACAGATGCATTTACAGAGAGAGAAACTACTCTTAGAAAAGTAAGATATTTTAGTCTTTCATGTATTTAGAGCTCTCATTTGTATATATTTATTCTACTTATATAAAAACTGTCCCCTGGAAAACCATATACTAATCCACAAACAGAAAAATTGAAATTGAAACCCTCTGCTTCCTGCAACAGTGGTGGGAATTACCCCAGCATAGAATGAATAGCATATGTATGTATTCATAGAAAATACTGATAATGTGTGCAAATTATTTCTTTAGTATAAAAATATATTTGCAAAAAACAGCCCTGAAAGTACCTGAAAATGTCTAATCATATACATGCCTTTCCAAAGTCCCCTAAAAAAAGGTAGCTAGCATAAATTGCAAGGATATGGAGGACTGAAGGATTTTGTGTAATATCTGGAGATTTTTAAAGAGACATCACTTCGAACTAGTTTTGTTATACTTGATCATGCCTTAGGGCTAGACTAGATGACTTCAGGCTTATTTTCTGTTTATTATGTAAAGCTTATGCAATCCAATAGTATTCTCTCTCATTAATTTGAACAGAAATTTAGAAGATCTGACCCATTCTTGGCCAAGTGCTCAGTCTGCAAAAGAAGGAATTATATACACACCCCATTTAAAAAAAAAAAGTAAACTCCATTAAAACTTAGGACAACGGGCAAACTTCCATCTCCATATTGATTCATAACTTTAAACCTATGGAAGTTGAGATGTTCAGCCTAGCTTTACCATTACATTTTTCTATTACTTTTTATTGTAGAGCCCCAGAGAGGGATAAAAGCCCATTAAAAATAAAGTCTTTATTCTAAAAAGTCTGTGATCCAGCTAAAAACACGCTTTACAAATAAGTTTAGGCAGGCTGGCCTACAACACCTACATTTTTCATGTTTGTCTGTGACAAAGCTCCATCTTGCCATGTTCTCATAGTGGGAAATGCCTGTGTCTGAACTGATAGCAAGTCTCCCAGTTCAGAGTTACTGTGCAACACTGCTCCTTTTCCCCTGGATGCCGTCATTCAGTGCTGAAAATATTTGCAGAGGCATAACTGGTTCACATGGCCATTTCTGGTTTTTGTGTGTAAAACAGCGATAGAAGTGAAAGAATTGCAGTTTAGCGTGTCCTGCATGAGTGGGCAAATCAAGTTCTCTTGTGTCTAATGTACGGGCATCCACACAAAGGCTGCACCTCCTTGCTCTCCAGATCACAGACAGAGGCTCAGCCATTACACAGCATCAATACACAGGTGAGCTGCTGCTTTCCCTGATATCCCTGCTGCCTCTCACCTTCCAGCTTTGCTCCGAAGGGGGAGCCCAGAGGTCCCACCTGCATCACTGTAGTATGGGCTGGGGGAAAGCAGCTGAAAGCAGTAAGGAGGATCCACTGAACTTCCACCTAACCAGCACATCAGTTATCCAAAAGCAACATTTAACGATCCCCAAGCAGATTCTTACCCATGGACTCTTACTCAAGTGCAAGAGCCAGTCATCATCCAGCCACATATCTGCCCTGGGGCTAACATGCTCTCTCTGCCAGGACAGTCACCAGCCATAACCAGAAGTGGTTAACACCACAAGGCATGAGCAATATTAAGCATCTCTCATTTAATGCTGTGCTTCATGGCGGTGTCTAAATACTTCGACAAAAAAAAGAAATTGACTTGTTCTGAAGAGATCTTAATATTTTCATGCAGACTTATTTATCTTTGATAGATTTCCTTGTGATTTAAAACCAATTGACTAGATGGGAGGAAAACAGTCTTTATACTAAAGTAAAAAAAAAAAAATCTCATCATAATACATGGTTGGCCATGAGCTCAGCTTGACCCATTTAACTATTAAGACAATGTTTTCATACCTTTCTTCCTGAAGTCATTCTTTAAAGGGGCTTTATGATGGCTATTCATGCAGCAGTGAATTGCACTTAATTAAACCATGCATGTCACCCTGGCATCCAGATTTTTGTTATTGACTTCAACCATAAATCTTTACATATTTTCCCTTTGGGTATAGTATTAAGGAATCATTTTCTTAGCCAAAATAATGACTTGGAAGATATACTTTTTATATAAAACGTGTACAAGGAAGAGCTCTTTTCCTGTGACACGTTCTCATTTGTTAACATAATTTTGACAGTCTTATTCCTGAGCGCAACAGTCTGAAGACGTAGATGTTAAACAGTTCTATAATTAACATGCAATTTGCTCTAAACTTCCCATTCCAAAATAATGGGATACACAGATGGAAAAACTGCTGGACTGACAGAAGGGATAGCAAAGAGCTCCTGAATAACCTTGGTCAGGCTGCTGGCTGTAGAGCACATCTCCTCCTGTCTTTGTGGACTGGGAATTTAGGAAGTCAGTGTGAGTTAGTAGGCTCGCAGCAGTGTTTTCCACCATGGGTGCCCGGAATGGCTTAGGTTAAGCCTGTCACACTCACATAAGACCAGTATCCCGGTACAGACTCCAGTGCTGTTTCAAAGCAGAGGACCTGAAAGGTGTAGGCAACCAAACAGCATTGCTGCTCATGTGATACCTTCAGGATACAACAGTGCCAAGAGACACAGGAGCTCAGGAGCAGTAACTTCAAACCGGCTCTGAACAAGATCGACACCAGCACAAAGTAGTTAGGCACAGAACATTGACCTTCTTACCTTGCTATTGTTTTAATTATTTTGTAGAAAAAACAGGTTTTCCTTCATATCCCTCTTCAATCAGCTCTACTGTACAGGAGGCCTCATTGGAAGGACAGAGGAAAGTGGAGCTGCTTATGCATTAATAGCTAATATAATCTCTTGATGGGCTGTTTAAAAATAATATATACCTCTATATATTTCATGTTAATTATGCTAATTAAATAAAGTAGCCTATGAAGTTTTTCAGGTGAAAACCTGAAGATCAGAGGGCATGGTGTCTTTTGGGAAGGCTGCACTCTGCTTTCCCGTGTTGAAGTGCACACAGTCTAAAGTACATCAGTCTTATCATTTTGGGAACTGTTGTAAAGCCTTTAGACAACTCAGTCGGTTTTAAAAGTATTCACTGTGATGTATGATGGTCTGTTGAAATCCCGAGGCTTTTGACTCAGACCAGTTGTTTACATCTAAATTACTTCTCTTCATTAAGCTCAAACTTTAATTCCCAATATATTAAATTTGTGTTGTTCAAAATAAGTAGTTCTTTTTTATTGGCTTTGTTCCTACAATTATTAGATTAAGGATGTCATTAGAAAGTTGTCAAGACTTTTTGTAGATGTAGTTTGGTAGTTATAAACAGACCAGTGTTTTATATCAATTTAGAGAGGAAAAAATTTCACACTGCATTTGATAGCCCCATATAGTCCATTGTGTCTTATTAAAAATGCTACTTTCATAATGGATGAAACAGACTCATGGGAAGAGCACTGCTGAGATTTACAACATGCTTGCTGTGCTCTTCAAATGCTTCAGACACTGGAGGCTAGCTAGGGGTTTTGGTCTCTGTTCCCCCTCCCCCATTTACTAGTATACAGTGTACAGAAGTAAATCTAATGGTAAAAACCTTGCTATTTTCCTCTCTTTGAAGCTAGCTTGCTTTTGCTTTTGTTTCTGGTGAGTATCAAGGTGAACACAGAAGCTATTTGCTGTAAAATAAGCAAGCCCACCTTTTCCAAAAGAGTTTTCGGTATATTCAAAATGATGCTCAACAGCTCATATAAAATAAAACAACAGCACGTGCAAGGGTGTGATGTGGTAGGAATCATCTCATGTTTTATCTCTGAGTAGAGAAATACTTGCTAAATATTTATATTGAAATTCCCAAGTGCCTGAATAGCCTTGGGGCCATAATTTTAATACACACAATATGTATATTATGTATACACACATGCAGACTTTAAGCCAGGTGCCTACACTTGATAGTTTGCTGCAGAGGTAAGCAGAGATAACATTTATAAGGCCTTAAAGAGAAATTTTTTAGGTGATATGTTAGACCTAACCCACTCACAAGCTCTCACAGGCATGGCAGGTGCCAGAAACCCAAGGAATAAACATGAACAAGAAGCGGACAATGCACTCTCTAAATCCAAGGGCAAAAATAGTTTCCTTTCTCTCAAAGCACACTTTATGGTCTTCTAACATCTCCCAGGCATTGTAACAAACAATGTGGTGTGTATTTGCCAACAAATGAAAGTTTATGGAGAAACTCATCTAAAAGCAACAAGTTTAGCCAACAATTCTCATCCCACCCTCTTCTATCAATCCGATGACTCATGACAGAGATCAGCATTGCCAGGAACACATGGGAACAGTTGGCTGCCAGCCTCCCAAGGCTTCAGCCCTGTTCTTATATATTATGCAAAACAGACCACTCTCGACCTTCCCAGCCCATGGACTTCTATCCAGAGATCCCCACATCAAGCCAAATAAGGACTCTTTTCCCCTAAGCACTCTTTCACCATCTGTGAAAGGCAGATAACACACAGAATTAACTAATAGAAAATGAATTGTCAAAGTGTATCTCTCCCATCCCAAATGAGAGCATTTTAGGGAAAAGAATAAACTAATTAGATATACTTTCAAAACGTTATTGTGAGCTCTCTTTAGATGTAGATCGTGTCTCCCAGGTGGAAAACAGATTGCTCATTTGTTGAGCCAGTTTGCTGAAGAACAAGTTCCTGACATTATTTTTTTGTTATTATTTTTTATAGCTATATTCATGAAGCCTGTGGTTGATAAGTAGGGCAATTTGCATAGCTAGTTTAGATGGGCTTTGCTGTATCCCTCTGCAATGCAGTTGCAAGCATTTAGAAAAGCAGGACACACAAGTGCAGCTAAGTAGTGCTGCCCTACCCCATGCATTTTTAAATATACGTTGTGCAACAATCTCTCATTAGCTGGTGAAGCACAGCCGTTAGAAGTACTTCCTGCACCTTTAGCTTCTTTGTCTTCAATCACTGAGATGCCTGGCATTTCAAAAAGTCAAGTGGGGAGGATTAGACTCAGCTGAGAAAAATATCTTTGCAGCAGAGAGATTGCAAATATCAGTTTGAATAGGAAGCACACTCACAAAGAAGGGCAGAGCAGAAATCGTTCTCCATTTGGTTCTGTTATAAAGGGGAAGAGGACCATAAGCACCACACATGAAAACAGAAAGATTTATCTGATAGCTTTCAGAGATTACAAATACTTTTGCTACAAACAAGCATACTGTCTCAGAAGCAAAAACATGCATTCAGTAAATAACTCATTAATGGCTAAGATACTTTTCCCTTGCTTTGTACTTTTGACAGTAGGAAGACTGTTCTCTGTATCTGGTGGTGGGTTACAAACTGCTCCGGGGCAGTGGGTAATTCAGGCACCAGGCCCCTGTGTCGGTCAGGGCAGCCAGAGCCAGCCCAGGTGGCTGCCTTGCCCAGAGAAAATGAAAACACCCCCACAGGTCTTAGCTTCATTCTCACATGGAAATATTTCAGAAGAGTTGCCTGAATTTCACTTGTATCAATGAACAGAAGAAAAAAAAAATAATTTGAGGCAATGAAAGTGTAAGCAGAAAAACAGTTCGTATCCAATGTTTTAATTTCAACACACTGGCACTGCCTTGTTCTGCACTGAGATCCATCAGTAACTGGAATAAAAGACTAGAGAATCACTTGTTGCACCCAATTCCAAATCAATTCTGAATACATCTACTTGATGTTAGTTATTTATCCTTTATGACATGTTCACAGTAATGACTAAATTGAGATTATAGCACATGCATATGTGATTCTTGGACTATATATCATCTAAAATCAAATCACTGTATCTCTCTGAATGCCACCAGGTTAAGCCAGGAAAGAAACAGACTAGCATTTTATAATCTGTCCAGCAAAATGAACAATGTTTCAGCCAGCATGCGTATCCCTCAGATGCTTATATAATACAATTATATTCTAAAACATAGCCTCAATCCTACCTTTATTTTTTTTAATAAGAGATGATAGCTTTCATTTTACTTACAGCTCTCATTCATGTACATTGGCAAAGGTTTCCTTTAAGCAAAGAAAAGTCAGTTTGAACATTATTCATTATTTAGAATCTTACTGAGCCCCCAGACCAGTCCAGCCAGCATTAAAAAAAAAAAAAAAAAAGTGTATATAGCACTCACCCTCCAGAAGTTTTGAGCAAGTTTCATTACTTTATGTCCTTCATTTCCACAGTTGCATTTTGCTCCAGCACAAAAAAAGCCGATTTATTATGTGTCTACTAACACTAATCTCCTGCAACTATTCCCTGTTTTGGATTAAGATACTAAAAGAACAGAACAAAGCTCCAAATGCCTCTCTTGACCTCCCTGCTCCAGGAGAGGGGCAGCCCCCCTGCCTATCAGCAGGCTGATACACAGCACCTGGGGCTAGCTGGGGCTTCACCTGGCACAGGGTGGGGTGGGGAGGTGGGGATTGGTCCTTATGCAGTGACCACCTCGGTGAGGTGGGGCAAAAAGGTAAAGGCAAAAAGCAGGGTGTGGGGCAAGCTTGCCTGCTGCCTCTCATAGCCTGGTTGTAATGGACTGTCATATTTTACTGGTCTTTTCAACCATTTCTGTGTTTCTGTTGTAATGCCCTGTGGACAGGGTTGCAGGTGGGCAGAAGGCAAGAGTAATGGCAAGGAGGTGCCACCATCTCTTGCAGGAGCAAGCATGTGGCCTGATGGCTCTGGGGGTCAGTGGCTTTGCTGTTGGGAGGAGGAGGAAGGGCAAAGACCTGTCCAGGCAGTGGCAGGACATGTCTTTGGAGAGCAGGGCAGGAGTAAATCAAGTGTAGGCATATGAACAGGTTAATTAGCAGCTGAGAAAATAACTATTATTTTGGCACTGAATATGCAGGGTGGTGACATAATACTTATATCCTCTCCTTCGTTAGCTGATGGAAATGTTACATGGAGGTATTTCTGGAACTAATTGGACTGATCCTATTCTCTCAGCTTGCTTGTGCAATTTCAAATAAACCTCCCATTAACTCAGTTGCTTTCTTAATCCAGTGCTAGACTTTTATATACTGTTACTCCTAACACAACACTGACTCCACTGTGAATGGCTCTGCTCCCTAAGCACGTTACTATATTGATAATGTGATTTAAGCCCTGATGTGTGCACCTCTGATGCCCTGATATGCAATTTGAAAGGCTGTTACTTAAAAGCCTCAGGTTGCTGGACAAATAGTTCAGTCAATAGATGAAGGGCAATTGTTTCTAACAGCAAAGTGCTTCTGCAGAGCAGCTTGAGTAACCTCAGCAGTCACTGGTCCTGATCCCCTCTGTGGGATGCTGGTCCTATCCCCCCCCTGAGGCACCCCGGTTCTGCTACCAAGAGTTGCACACAGCAGGGGCCCATCAAATGGTGTGAGTATCCTGTTAAGATAATGATGGCAGGTAAATAAAATGCTTAATCTGCTGTAAATGTACTAGTTATCACAAAAAGCTATAATTTAAACTTGACCCTAACAGCTGGATAATGAAAGTAGTAAATAGTAGGTCTCAAATGTTGATGACTTGTAGAGGACCAAACTCCACCTGGTACAAGAGGTAAAATGCAGTGCATTATGTGTCTGCCACAGAAAGAAAATATTATTTTAAAAGCCCTCCCCAGCCATGGCTTCCCAGGCAGCGGGAAATGGTGTTGGCTTGTATCCTTCCCAAGGATGTCCCTCCAGGACTGGGGGATGAACAGAAGCTGCTGTTCCCTGGATGAAACATAAGGCAAGGTCTTCCAAGCTTTTCACCCATTTACACGCCCTTTTCTCCCTTCCTTATATGCTGAATAGGATAACCACGCAAATTAACACATTGTCCCAGTCAGCTCTCTGAGTAACATTTAATTAACAGGAAGGCAGTGCCCACCAGGAGGACCCTGTGTTTGCCCAGTGCAGATGTCGTGGTTGTAGGGAGCAGCCCCAGCCTTGGGCACACATGACAGGCTGAGCGCTTCTCCAGGTTGCTGCGTGCCGGGGAGGATCTGGGCACTTTGCACAGCATCACACTTTAATTTGTAATTGACAGTTTTCTAGTGAGCGCTTCCCAGCCAAATCAAGAGATTGTTCTCCAAAGACAGGCAGCTGGGTAAATGTCAAGAGCTCAAAAAGTAAATTATAGTGCAAACAGGTTTGATATTTCTATGAAATGAAAGTTAAGCACATTTCTTTTTAAAATACAGAATTTTATTTAAAGCAAGTGAAAACCTTCTATTGTGACCTTTATGAGATTCCAAACAGTGACAAATTTGGTCATTACAAATAACCTTTTCCTAGCAAGAGCTTTACCAATGGGGACTTCCTTTCAGTAATATATGTAAATTAATTTTCATCCTAGAAAACAGTAAATAATATAATAATCTTTTAAGATACCTAATCTACAGTAAAACATGAAGAATGAAAAACCAACGAAAAAGCTAGTACCACTTTAAAGTGCCACCATGGAAGATTTTATTTTGTATTGCAGGTTTCTGGGAAGCCAGCTCTGTCACTCCTCTACTATTTCAACAGTGAATAAGTATTCCAGGGTTTGCCTTGCTATTTGTCTGTATGATTAGCCTGAAGGTGCGAATGAGATCATTAACCTGGGATTACTTGCATGTTTAGAGCTCTCATCACGCCTGTAGTGCCTTGTTAGCCAAACTAAAAATATCCCAAATTTTTCATTTTTCTTTCAACTTTACACTGACAAACATTATTCTATAAATGTAAATTAGAAAGAAAAATCAATAGTCACTAAATGAAACCTGAAACTCTGAGTAATTAACCCACAGAGAACCAAACCACGTCTCACGATGCAACCATCAAACTAAGGCGGTGCTTTTTGAAACAAACGTTATCATTTCAGCAATGGACACTTAAAATTTGTTCATGTTTTTCAGAGCATGAATCCCATAGTTGCATTCTGCTGCGAACATGTGGGGACAGAAAACCAGAGGCAGCCCTGGCCAGTAGAACTGCAGCTGCATCATCCACTGCCTTATCAGACACACAGCCTGCTGCTGCCCGGCTGAAATGGGAAAGTGGGTTATTTTTCCTTATCGGAGTAGCTGTAGCATTCATGGCACTTCAGATGAGAGCTGCGGTGTAAGCTGGGGCTGAGCTGGTGCTCCTAGGTGGTAAATACACAGGATTTACCCTGCCTGTTTTTTTTCCCATAAAAAAGGCCACCACGACACCCTGCTCCCACTTTGAAATAGCTCCTAGAAATAAAGGTGGTCTCCTTGGAATAAGCAGCATGGGGAGGAGAACTGAGCTGAGGCTGAGCACTGATGACCCACTGCCTTGCACTGTCCCCATCACGCTGCCCCTCCTCTGAGCAGCATCCTCTGGGTGCCAGCTGCCCAGCCCAGGGAGGTCCCCCATGGGAGGGGACCAGACCGGGGAGGGGGCAGGAAGGTGTCCTGTGCCCTGGGAACACTGCATGAGGATGCAGTTGAGGATGAACTGCACAGGGATACAGATCCTGGTTGTTACTGAGCCTCAGGGAGCTCAGGATCCCACCTCCCACGGTTTTCACGGGAAAAAGGCACTGGAATATATGGAAAGAGCTGGGCCTCTGCCTTAGTGGGACCCCAGACTCTTCAGCATCCTTTTGGATAAACAGCACTTGGGGCTGCTTCGGTCAGAAGAACGGTTTTCCCCAAATACATCAGTCTGACTTTGGTGTTCCCCTGCTTGCGAGTGGTGGGGAACACAAATCCCACTGGAGAGTGAAGACATAAAAGGGGTGGACAAATAAAGGTGAGTTTCTTCCTCCCCACACCACTTCACAGCCAAGCTGGTCCCACTCCCACTCATCCCTGAGACCTCATTGCCAGCACCACCCAGCCTGAGCAGAGAGGGTCGTTTCATCTGCCAAAATGCAGCATTTACGGCTCAAATGCAGTCAACCATGAGATACAGAATCAGCGCTAGTAACCAACTGCAGAAACCCCAAGCAGAATCTGTTTTCAGTTAGAGCTAATTAGGAAGGATGAGCACTGATGCCAGGTCAGCAGCACTGTCTCCTGCCCCGCACAGGGTGTTCCATCCCAGCACAGCACCGTCTGGCCCCCCAGAGCATTCGACTGCATGGGTGCAGCCCAGGCTGCTGTTTTATTTTACGTGTGTTGCAGCTGGAGGTTGAAGACCTACTTTGGAAGGTGTGACCACCCAAAAACCCATTGCACATAGAGTTCTATCAGACTGCCATATTGGGTGTTGCTTTTAAAGGTCCTGATTCATTTTTCACACACAGTTGTGATGGTCGCTTTGTGGTCCATATCCCTGCCCCATGTATTGCATCTGTCTATTTAAAATGTAGGGACAGCAACTGTTCTAGGAGGCAACAAAGACCATGAAGTCATGTGCAGATGACAGAAGAGGGAAGACAAACTTATTTTTCTTCGTTGTGGTCCCTATAGTTAGAGTACCATGTTGTCTTTCTCCTGTACTTCGAAACAATTTTCATTAGTTAGGATTAAAACAATTGTCTAAATGTGATAGTACATTTAAAAATATTGATAATAAATGCTTTCATCTTTCGCACTGTGTATAGCCTCTGCTTTATATTCCCTAGCAAGGTGTAGCATTAGCTATTTAATTACATCTAAAATAGGAAATACAGTATCTGCTCCATTATTGAAAAAAAAGGATATAATGAAGACTAACATGTTAGAAAGTTTCTATAACAATAAACTTTTCATCTATCTTGATTTAATTAAGAAATTTAAAGACTGCCATTTCAGAAATGGATCTCATGTACTTTTATGAAATCAACAGGTCAGATGTTCAAGGAAATCATACAGATGATCGGACTGCATTTTTGGAGTCGCTCCCCAGTCCTTATTTAGGCTAAACCCCGTAATGAAGTCTGGAGAGTTTCATCATTAAAGAATAAACAGATTTCTGAATCTGCAGTAAAATCAACAAATAAAAAGTGCTGAAATAGTGGCATTAGCATGCAGGAGACAGACATCACCACAAGAAGACCACCTGTGGACAGGAAGGTATTTTTCAGACTAGGGCAGCTGTTAAAAGCAATTTCTGTCTGCAGAGCAATACAGTGGTTAATTCCTGTATTTAGAGGAACTGTCCTATGTCAGACAGGGTGAGAAGCTGCCTGTTGACTAATGTGCATTCCCTATTGCTGGCGGTTGTGTAAATCACAAAATGACCCTACAGGAGGGAAGGGAAGATCTCCAGTACCACCACAGTCCCTGAAGGAGGTTTCCCAGTGTAGCCGTTGGAACAGGAGCCCCCCTGGCACTTGGATGATGGCTGCAGAGTGGGGGGAGCGGATGCAGGCAATGTCTGCTGGAGAAAAAAGACCCTGGAGTGTTTGGCACAGTTCGCAATCCATGCAGCTCTGTCAGGGGCTCTGTAAACAAGAGCTCCTTAAACAAATAAGATGAAAGAAGTAATCAGCACATAAATCTCCTCACACCAAGACATTAGAGGCAAAATATTTATTAAAGAGTAATATAGTTTTCTAGCTAGAGATGATGCATGGTGCATGGAAGACATCACTTGAATAAACATTGCAGCAGCATCTGCAAAAGCAATGCAATCATCATCAATCTGTGTTTCAGAAGAATGAGCAATGCCTCTATGGCCAGGTGCTCCCGTTAATAAGAAATACTTCTGTGGAGCATTAAGTTTAAAAATAAATATTGGGACATTTACATCTGTGCATTTCCATCATATAGGCTAACCAGAGTTAGATAAATAAATAAAAGTGGGCAGAGAGGACCAGTATCAGCAAGTGGTGAAAACTGAGTCCCCATTGCTGGAAAAACTGAAGCTATTGGGGTTGTAGGAATGCTGAAGAGCCCTGAACAAAGATCTCTTGGGGAGCCACATTAACTGAGCAGAACACTTCAATGCATAAAATAGAAATTGATACCAGTTAAGTAAATAAGAAAGCTATGTAAACATGGAGCTAAGCAACATGATCTAGTTGAAGATGTCCCTGCTAATTTCAGGGAGGTTTGACTAGATAATCTTTGGAGGTCCCTTCCAACACAAACTATTCTATGATTCTATGTTCCCATGTTCCCACTGATTGGGAAAGGCCTCCTGATCTGACGCACTACACACAGCCCAGCATTATGAGAGCACACAGCCAGAGCCTGCTGCTGCAGAGTTTTTACAGAAAGCAGAGGAAGTGTGTCATGGGGAAATAAAAAGAAAGCAGCCAAGCAAGCCACCCATCTCTGAGCAGCTGCAACGTGAGGTAAACACATACGGGAAATGGGGGTGTTACAAATACTACAGCCCGAAGAAGCTGAAATCAAAAGAAAACCAAAGGAGTTGGCGTATGTTAGCCAAATCCCACCGCTGAGGAGTTCACAAGCAGCTGTGCGTGGGGCTCTGCAGAAGTATGCAGCAGGAGCTCAGCGGGCACCAAGGCGGACGCAGCAGCTGAGTCCCTTTGGGTACAATTACAGCTTTTCTCCTTTGCTGCAGAACTTCAGGGACTGCAAAACTCTCCAATTCAATAATAACTTCATAAGCTGACAGTAACAGTGCAATACAAATTGAAAGTTTTGGACATTGATGTCCAGTTTATGGACCCATAAAATCAGCAAACCATAAGACAAGCTGCCCTAGTTTCAGGTACCACATGCCATCTGCACCTTATTAACTTCCTTTTGAAACCCACCTAAAAGTCTATGTAAAAGTCCCCATTTTTCCTTTTGGAGTCTAACCATCAGGTGAGAAAAAGTTCAGGACAGAGAAGCCTGAGAGCAAAAAGTAATTGCAGTCATGTTCGGGGGGGGGGGGGGGGGGGGAAAAACCCACCTCTTTTTAAATAGCATAATTCCTGCCTCTTGGGGTTGAAAAATTGATCTCCAATTGCCCGTGCCTCCCTCAGATTGCTGCTTTGATCATTGCAGCCCACTGCTCGGCATATTCCACCTCCAGGGCTTTCTGACTAGAGCCAAGCTTGATAGAGGTTGGAAGAAATGATCACTATTTAGATACAATTCCCTATTTTTTGAGTGCCATCGGTGTCCTTGAAGCTGTTCAAAACCAATAAAGGAAATCTTTGCCGTGAACTCTGCCACTTCATAAACAGATGCACAAAGATGTTCATTAATTTAGGTGAGCCAGAGGATTAAAGAATTGTTTTAGTTTGCTTGCATTGCGACGTTATTGTTCTTTTATCTATTTCAGTTTGTATGAGGATTAAGGGAACGCAGACCAGAATTAAAGCATTTCACAGAAGAAAGGACTTGGAGAAAGAGGAATTCCCCTGTTGTCTGGCTTAGTTCAATGGTCAGTTGTTTTTGCTTTGTCTTCATCATTCTCCACAAATATTATCACCCACTTAATAACTGTTGGAGATGCATCTCCTCTACCCTTCCTTTTTTTTTTTTCATTCCTTCTTCTATTTTCCCCTTAACATTTTCTTCCTCTGTTCATCATTGTCATTGTGACAAATAGAGTTTTACAGATTAAATTGCTTTTCTTGTTATAATTCCAGTACCATAAGAATGTTAATTAAGGTTGCTTATGTTTCAGAAGCTATTTTAAATGTACTGTAAGATCATACACTATTCTTCACCTCGGTATGCAACTCCCACCATTGCTGGTAAAAAAAAAGTTCCTAAGATGTGAAGACTGGATTTTTTTTTACCTTTTTTTTTTTTTTATAACTGTGAGTAGTATAAAAAGAAAACAAAGTTTAGCTTTTCAACTTAGGGTCTGTCAAAGAGCATCTGAAAGTCACAAGCACAAAAAAAATCAGCTCTTCCTACAGCTCTGCTGAAAATTTCCATCTCTGTCTTCTCTATGGGGGCTCACCATCACCAAAGGTTTTGTGGAATAAAGGCGGTAGATGCTTTGCAATTTCAGCTTGCCAAAACCTGGATTTTTTTCTCTGAAGGAAGGGCTAGCTTTCAGAAAAATTCTCACTCCATGGAAATGTCCCATGCCAAAATAAAACCTTTGATTGCATTTGAGGGAAAGGGAATGTCTTGCAGGGTTTTTCAGGGGATGCGGGGGATATAAATGCCTTCTTTCCACGATAGGGAGTTTCTCTTTCTGGGTGCTGGCAGCAGCAAGGCTCCGTGGCTCGGCTCGGCTCTCCTGGGAGCTTCAGAGCTCTGCCTTTGCAGACCTGGCCAGTCCTGCTACCTGCTACCACTTGGTGTTCACAGCTCTTCACTGCTCGTACAGATTGATGTCTCTGTCTCGCAGCGATGGAAGATAAAACACTATCACTGAGCTTGCTTTAAGTGGTTTAACATGGCACACCGAGAAAACAGGTGTTTATATAGCAGGAAAATTGTCACTAAAGTTGATAACGTTCTTCCATTGCTTGACCAAATGGGTTCCTGAGGGCTGGTGTGTCAGTGGCAAAGCCTTGTTCAGTACAGGCAGCTAGGTAAGGGGTAGAGAAGTAGTGAATTATAAACAATCCAGCAAAAAAGCTATAATGGCAGAAAATGAATTAAAATTGCACCCGGCCGTTTCCATTAAATGGAGTAGAATGCAATGTATGATACAACTCTGTGCTTGAAAGCAGGAGTGTATTTGCTGTCATTATTCTTGTAAGCTGAACAGCATAAAACAAGATATACTAATGGCAATGCTTCTGACAGTAGCTGAAATTGCCCGCAGCAGCTCTCCCTACTTCACCTGGTAGTGTTACATAAAATTAAAAGACTGGCTTGAGGAAATCTACTGGGGATTGTTCCCATCGAGTAGGAGAGAGAAAAGAAATGTTCAACTAGTTTTCTTTTTCTTTTTTTTTCCTCCTTTTTCTTTTAGAAGAGAATACAGAGTAATGTTATATGGAAAGGATGTTACTATGACACTGCTGAAATGTGCTGAAAAAAAGGAGAGATTCATATAAATTATTTATGGTTAATGTATTATACTTTACCAGAGCAATTTAAATATAGAGATTTCAGTATTTTTTAACATTATTATGGAGATGTACAAAAAGCATTAGCAGCAAATACCTGCTGCTAATAATCAGAAGGAGCATGTAGGAAAGTCTATTTGCGTGAGAAAAGGAGGAGACTAGAAAACCTCAGGGACATGTTTGCAGTATCTCACTTGTGGCACACCAAGGGCTTTGGACTCTGCCACCCAGCGTTGCTGTCAGCTGCCCAAATCCCATCTACACTCCTGGTTTGAATCTATTCTTGTATGAATACATGTATTTCACAGCAACTGAAAAGGTTAATAAAGTTAACCATGAGGTTGACCGATTTTTTTAAGAGAAGCATAATTAACTCCATATGTATATATAGGTATATGCTATATACTAACCTACCTACATATACATATGTATATTTATATACCATGAAAGCAGACCTGAGCTGACCCCCCTCACAGCCTGGCTGCGGGATGCAGGGCTCCCACCCTTTGGTCCTGACACGTTGTCCTCCTCTGCACCCTGTTCCCATCCCCGCCAGAACAGTGGGGCCAATGTCAGTGGGGTTTTCCAGATCTGAAATTCCAGAAAAAAAGAAAAAAGAAGATAAAAACCCCCATCCTTCTCTTCATATTAAGGCCAGTCCAGCAGGTAAAGCAAGAAAATGGAATGAAAGCAGCCACGTCTGTATCAGCAATGGCCTGTTGGCTCACTTGGGTACCACAGGTCACAACACATATGGCTCACTACGGCCCCACGCAGGTAAAGTAAATCCACATTCATTCTTTTCACCCAATTGCTTTTGGGTGCAGGCCCCAGGAAAACCTCATTCAGTTTTTCCTGGCCAGGACGCAGGAGAAAACCGGGAAATGGGCAGAGCTGCCTGGGAGACCCTGGTGCTGCCCCAGCGCTTGCACCCAGCCTTGCCCTGCAAGGCAGAAACTCCTGTGGGGATGGGTAGGAAGAACACCTGTACTATGCCAACAAGCGTTGGTTCGCAAACACTTCCTCTTTGGTAAAAATTGGCAGTTAACTCATGCAGAGAGGAGCTGACCATGCAGTATGGGAAGAGCTGGTGAGGGAGGCTGTGGTGTGGTTCTGGTTGCCCAGGGTTGGTACTAAATCTGCTGATAACTGGGGTCTGCAAAAAAAACAACGCTGAAAGAGACTCACTCGGGTAGAAAATTCTGCATCAACCCTGGACAAGCTATTGTCAGTCAAGGAAAATTACCCAGTTATGGCCAAAACTAACAGAATGGGCAGTTTAGATTTTATGAATATAGAAGAGTGTCCAAAGTACTAGTATCGTCATTGAAAGAAAAGCTAGGGTCACAGAGACTGCAAATGAATAATACCTAGGATATAACAATGGTCATAGGATCGCTAGGGGTATATATAAAATAAAAGCATACATAAAACATGGGAAAACCCACTCTGTAAGTGTAATAGGGAAAAGTGTATCTGCTGTTGAGATAAAGTGTATGGCAAGCTTCATTTTGCTGTATTGTAAGAGCTACAGAGGGTTTGGAGAGACATATTTGGCCTTCTTGAGAAGCATCATCTCAGATCTCTGTGTTCAGCTTGCAGAAAGCTTAGTTTCTTCCCTGGGATAACCTTAGTTGTAAGATTCTGTATCTCCACATATGAATGACACAAAATCAAAAGTCAATCTGTTTTCGGACTCCATGGCTCTGGGTGATTTCTGGTACCGCAGGTCCCACATTCAGCTCCTAACTGAGGCATGCCGACTCATGCACCGTACCATCCGTGCTCCTGGGAAGCACCGGTTACTTTCAAAACCAGAGAGGTTAAAGATGTCCACAAAGCAACAATATCTACTACACAGACCATGCACACGGAACCTGCTACAAGAGCTACAGCTTTGGGTTAAAAGCTGCAACACATCATTGCATAAGTTGTTCACCTGCATGGTGACACATAAGCAAGGAGCCAGGCAAATGTAAGGCTCACCTTGAAGGGGATTAATTACACAGCCCCTTCCTCGGCATTGTCTCACACAAGGGAAGACAGGGTGTTTCGGCGTGCTAATGGGCAGTGTGCTGTCCCAGCACGGGCACCCGGCACGGCTGCAACACGGGCACACCAGCTGCTTGCACCCAGAGACGAGTAGGCAGAAAGTCTCCAGGGTTATTATACACCACCAATTTTCCCAATCACTTTAGCCAATTACTTCTGAGGAGTTTTTGATTAAATTTACATAAAATGCACCCTCCCTCCCTCTATGGCTTGTTATAACTGCTGTATTATTACTATTTCTTGCACAACCCTTTCTGGGAGCAGGGATAATCTGCAACTGTAGAGGAACTTGTCTTGCTTCCAGCAAGCCTTCAGAAAGCCTGTGAGAAAGCACCTGAGGATGGCAAGGTCCCAGGTTTCCCCCCTCATCCAAGTGGATTTAGAGGTCACAGCCTTTGCGGTGAACCATTGTTATTGTTATTTTAGAGGTCTGTAACTTCTGAATGGTTTTATTCCTCTTTGAGAGAAGAGATTAAAGCTAGGGCAAGGCATGCTGGCAGGATTTGGAGATCTATGTAAGATTTCAGCAGGTTCATGTACACTTGCTCATCACAGAAACATTGTGAGATCCTGCTGCTGCTCAGTCTCTGAGTCCCGGTTTCCTTTCAAGCCCGATGGTGTGGCGCGCCGGGCTCCAGGCTGGTGCGCTTGGGCAGGGTCCTGTGACAGGTCAGGCCCTGGTGCTCAAAGTTAAAATGAGACAGAGAGGTTTGCGCGAGCCTACTAGATTGTGTGGAGGCACTGAGGGGTAAGAGCTGGTTAAATCACCTTTGCGTCATCGGGGCAGAAATATAAATATAAAGGAAGAATCTACAGCACCGTTTTTCCCCATGGCAGTAGGAAAGTTCATATAGAAAAGATTTTTCAGTACTATGAAACAGGGGAAGTATATTAGAAAGTGAAACAGTAGAGCTCTGACCCCGACACTGTAAGCAGAGCTCGGCAGGAATGGAGGAGACTGGCAGTCCTGCTTCAGTAGCACCCATTCCCATTCAGAGCACTTGGTCCTAAGAGGAGCTATTAATCCAAAGTGTGCACGACTCTGTAGCTGATGAACAAAACATAAGCTGCTTGTCACAGGCTCTACTTTACCTTTTTCCACTCTTTTTTCAAACTGTGCATTGACAATTTAAATATGGATTGCATTTACATAATATAATCATTTCCCATCATTTTTAATCCCACTATTCTATTATGCCCATGTTAATCAGGCTGTCTGAATACATGAGCATAATGATCCCTTCTAGCCTTAAAATCCATCAGACCAGCATCCAGCTCCTCAGCAGGGCTGACCCAGCTTGTTCGATCACTGTTGAATGTGCATACGCTGATTTTCACAGCTCTGCATCAGCCCCATGTAAACATGCTGTCTGGGCAAAACATGAATTTTGGAATCTAGGTGTCAACTTGCCTTTTTAGTGAAAATCAAACCCCACCGTCTTTAACCCTTCAACTTGAAAAATGAAGCTGCAGCTGCAGTTAGCATAGACTTGGTAAGGACAGAAGAGACTTGGCAGGGAAATCTGCACGGTACCAGCAATGTCAGGGACTTCAAGTTCCTGAAAACACGGTTACAAGAGTGGCCAAACTGCCGTGCTTGCTCACCACCCTGTTTTGCTCTGCTCGGAATCAGAGCTAAAACACAACACTGACACTTTCCTCAAGTCTTTGCCTTTAAAGATAGTTTTTGACTTTAAACGTTTTACATATTCCAAGATACCTTTAAAATAATTTATGCATGCATTGTAATGCACATTTAAACAGGAATGCCTTCATTATTTCAGGCATTTTCTTTCTGTTTAAAAATATAGAGCAATGCAGCAGATAGTGGTCACATCCCGCTTGCTAACATAATTTCATTCTTTCCCCTGGATTTATTGCATGTATACCTATCTGAATGGACAGGAAAAACAAGGGGCAAATGAGTATATAAAAGAAGTGTGCCAGGTAGGGAGCACATGCCATGCTTGCAGCAGCTCCAGAGACTGCCTCCAAGGGCAGGGTGGGTGCAGGCAGCACAGACCAGGTGTCAGGACGTGGCTCATAGCAAGCAGCAGTGAATGCATGGTATCAAGAACTCTAATAGACACTAAAAAAAAAAAAAAGGCAAAAGAAAAAAAAAGCCAAACTTTGTATTAAATCTACTTTGGAAAACTGTGACCCACTTCAAAACAACTCACAACATCACCGCCAGCTGACACCAATCACATTTTTAATTTTAACTGTCCTGGTTTGTGATGTTTTAATAATGTGCATTGTCAAATTCTGTCTTTAAATTTTAATTGCTAAAATTCATCTTTGAAGAATATTTTTCAGTATCAAGAATGTAAATAGAAATAGGGCCGAACAGGAATAATATGAATAATTCAGCCTTACAATATGCAAGTTTTATACTTGGAAATGAATGATTCACTCCTACTGTATATTCAGTCATCACAAAGTGCAGACATTAAAATATGGAAAAAAAAATGTGAATAAGCCATAATTACTTCATGACATTGTAAGATTAGAATTTTTTAGATGGTATTTTAATTATAATGTACCTTACAGTGCAAATTTTATGTCCTGAGTTTATAAAAGAGCCAGCTTACTTCAAAACAAGAGAGTGCCTGGTGCCAGCTCACCGTGAGTGATGTGCTTGGCAGTCTGCCTTAAGTGGGTCACGGCTCTCTTGAAGGACTGTGTATGGATTCCCTGCTGCCAGGCAGGAGATTTGACATTGCATGCAGTGCAGGTGTTTCCTAGCGGGATTTGCAGGACTGTGATCTGCTCGTTCCAGTGTAAGGGGTGTGAGCAGGCTGTCTGTGTCGGCTCGGCAGGTGAAGCAGACTCACTGGCAGCAGCACTTGTGGCGTTCATCTCTGCCGGAGGTCGGGTACCTGACTCCGCTGCCACTAAGGTGGGGACAGGACCTGATGGAGGCACCACTGCTCTGTTCTCCATCATTTGCACATCTCCATGCTCTCTGAAACCTCTGGGGAAAGAAAAAAAGTATGAAAACTTCCTCTTTTGCTTTATTGACCCGGAGGTGTAAGTCTGCTCCTGCAGCCAAAAATTTGTTAGATTCCAGCATTTTCTACGTTTGGTAAAATTCCTTTTGCTTCTGTAACTTCTGAATTTCTGCCTTTGTCCTGTAATGAAAATACCTGTGTGCAATTTAGGGCTGAGGTGCGTTCAAAGGAAGGGCCCTGAGGGTGACCGAGGTTTGTCCTGAAGGAGGTCCCTGGGCCCCAGCAGAGATGGTCCTTCCCGTCCCCCCGCTGCTGCAGGGTGGTTGAGATAGCTGCTGGCCCAGCACCAGCTCCAGCAAAAAGAAGAAAAGTACATCAACACCTTGGTACGCCCGGCGGCTTTTGTCTTTTCTGAACAGAGAAATAATACGCTGTGCTTTACACTACACCTACAATTTTACACCTCGGTGATTTTAATATTATGAATAGCAGATACCTAACACCAGCGCCCGGCGCTCTCCAAAGGAGGCTGCAGTGCTGTGGAGTTACCTGGGGCTCCGGCTCCTTCACCGCAATTCATCCTGTGCACTTTGGATGGCAAACCTCCTGCCTGAATCCCTGATTTTCTTTATTTAACAAAATTCTCTCTCTAAACACACAAGAATACGGACATAGTTGAACCACACTGATGCATTTATGCTGAGTTAACTTTTAGCTGATGAGCTGCAGACAGAATTTCACAGGAGAAGACCCAGAGGTGCTCTGCAGACCCCTGCTTCCATGTAGCACCCTCCCCGGTGCTGCAAAGGCATCCAAGCTCACAGCCCGTGCACTGGGCACCGGTGGCTGTTGGCACTCCCATCATCTGCTAAAGGCTCTTCCCATACTATTATTGCCTTCCAAAAAAGTGCAGAGAGGGATCTGAAAGTACAGCAGCTGGTGCTTCACCACCCAGCAGATGGATGCTGGTTCTGGCACTTGCTGGAGCCCAGTCTGACCACCACTACAACAGACTTTTTATGAACCATAAGCAATATTTCTTCCACTTTTCCCTTTCTTTCCTCTCTTACGACACAACAGACTTCAAAATTATATGGACAGGCTCCCTGTGGAAGAGCAGCATATCTCAGTGCCACCCAGGTAAGAGCTGGCCCTGATCCCTGGCCACACCAAGAAACACCCCCAGCACCACCCCAGTGGAGAAGGGGCTGCGTGAAACCACAGCCAACTAAACCATCATGGAAACACGACTGAAATCGTACCTGGACTTCAGGTAGGCAGAATCAATACTCTGTAAAGAAAATGAGCAAGGAAGTATTCATGGCATGTTCACCATAAATCATTAAATGAACATTAAACTTAATTTTAAAGACACAAACTGGCACTATAAACATTTAGGCTTTCAGGTTTGCTGAAAGAGTAGCAAGCAAAGTTACAGAAAAGGGTCTGCTCTAAACAAGCATAAGTATTTATAAATATAAATGAAAATCTAAACTTATGTATTCTTATTAATTTATAAACATCTGGTTTTCCTTCAGAAAAGTGAGACTTCATGCATTTTCCAAGTAACTGTAAGTTTCCAAGTAACAAACTGCAGCTTGAAGACTTTTGCCAGGGTTTCCTGTTTGAGCAAACACAGACGCGGTGCGGGTGGGTCTTGCAGCTCCATTCATATTTCTGCCACTGGCACTTGGAGACATTAATATCTATAAATAGCAGAAGTTAAAGTTAAGCACAGCCCAGAGAAACACAGTGGTGTACGGTGTTGGGGTGGTTGGCAGCTGGGAGCCTTGACACAATGTCTGTGGCATCCCTGTGGCCATCCTCATGGCTGTCCCCATAACAGTGGCCATCCTTGTGGCCACTGCCGTCTCCTTTGCCATCTCTGTGGCTTTCCCCATGGCTGTCCCTGTTCCCGTGGCCATTTCTGTGGACATCCCCATTCCTGTCCTTATTTCCTTTCCCATCTCTGTGGCTTTCCCCATGACCATCCCTGTAGTCATCCCTATGGCTGTCCCCATCCCTGTGGCCATCCTTGTGGCCATCCCTGTCCCTGTGGCTGTCGTCATGGCTGTCTCCATCTCCATGGCCATTGCCATAAATGTCCCCATGGCTGTCCCTGTGGCTGTCCACATGTCCATGCCTGTCCCTGTGGCTGTCCCTATCCCCGTGGCTGTCCCCATCCCCGTGGCTGTCCCCATGGCTGTCCCTATCCCCGTGGCTGTCCCCATGACCATCCTTGTCCTAGTGACTGTCCTTGTCTCCACATCCATCCCCTTGGCCATGCCTTGGCTGGGGGCATGCGGGTCTGGTCCCATGGGAGCCTGGCCCTGGGTGCACATGGTCTGCAAAACCTCTCACTTTGTCCGGGCTGTGGCTCCCAGGGGGTCCCACCCCCAGCCCCAGCCCTAGCCCCTGGTGTCCTGCCCACCCGTGCCTACACCCACACACACTCTTGGGGGAAGCAAAGAAGTCTGGCAGGACTCCCTCCTGCAGTGCACTTTGCAAGGTATGCTGGATATCCAAGCAAAAAATGGTGGTAAAAGCTAATCAAAAAACTACCAGAAATTAATTGTTCACCTCTTTTCTATACAATATGAAAATAATTGCTGCTGTGGCTCTCACAGTGTTTCACAGTACATATGAGTGAACAGGCACCCTGATAGGCAGATGTCTGATAGCAAGTTACAATAAATATTCATATACATAGTTAATACTAAAACATTTTCTTCTCTACTACTTCCACTTTACTTATTTCTAGTTGCTGGAGAAGTAGACATATTAGAATATTAATTTTCCGCTTTACTGGAATGATTTCAGAGTCAAGTGCCATCAGAACACCAAATGCAAATGCAAGCAGAGGGGGTGTGACTCACACTAATCCCTTTCATTGCCTGCAAAAAAAAAGGTTTATTTATTTGCATTTTCTTTTTGGAGACTTCAGATTTTTCAAAAAATGCTTTAGAGAAGGTTTAAACCCGGTATGTATCGAGAGTGCATCCTCACAGATCTGAACGTGGTATTTTCTGTCTCAGAGGCAGCGCTAGGAGGCTTTGCATTTGGGGATCTAAGGGAGATTCATCTGGATCAAAGCCCCCCTGCCTGGCCGCCCAGGCTGTGCAGGCTGGCGCTGCCCAGTGTGCACAAGGGAGCTGCTCACCTTGCAGCGCAGATAACTCTGCCCCAGCACATTGCCAGTTGCACTTTTTATAGCAGTCTCTGATACGGGAGCAGTAATCTGCTGATGGAAGGGGTAATCTGCTCAAAGTGAAAAGCAGACTGAAGGTTAAATTTCGCATTTTCCGCTGAATTTCCACATAGTTCCTTGCAAATGGCCAACTTTGTGCTTTAATTGAAATATGCATATTCTGCTTATTTATTAATTTAAATTCATCTTCGTGGGGTGAGGTATCAGAGGAAATAGCCGATTGTTGCTTCTCAAAAAATTTCAGTTAAGCTTGTACTGCAGTGAGAAAATGGGCCCTGTCCCTGCTGTGGTCAAGATGCGAAGGTCAAAGCAGCAACGTCCAGTGCCTTGGTCAGGGCTCTGCTGTCATGCAGTGACTTGATATCAAATAATAAACGTGGGTGTTTTCTGTCTCTAGAAAAAAATTGAGCAGTCCTCCAAGCAGGCAGGAGAAGAACGTATCTGAAAGACCCTGACTATGAAAGCAGAAGACTTATGTGAGTAGCAATAATGTTTAGTTTTAATTAGATGATAATATTTCAGGAGGGTATTCAGGTTTTTTTACATAGTTGATATTGGCTATTTGCTCATTTTGTGGAATTTATTATCAGATCAATTGGTTTAGGCAGCCGGGGAGAAGGGTCTCCAGTACTGTTTAAGATAAAAAATGCTGTCTCTCTTCAATAAACCCAATCCAATCATTATTAAATCTTTTGCTAAATATCTTGAAGAAATTAGGTCTCCTAGTGTTTGTGCTTGTGGATCAAGGAGAGAAAGATGGAGTCAGATGGTTTTCAGGCAAGCAAACAGGGAGAGTTTGTTATTTCGAGTAATGGATAGAGTGCTACCTAAAGTCAAATAAAACAATATAAACAAAAGCCATATACACACATATTTTTCCCAGGTACCACACTAAGTGAGAAATGCTACGGGCGCTCCTGGAGCTGTGCAGAAACCAGCAGAAACACCTCATGCACAGTGTGAAAACACAAACCTGGTGATTTATCATCACCCTGTATGAGGGTGCTGGATCAGAGCCACACTGCGGTGGGGAAGGAGCAGTCACCCAGGACAGCCGCCCTCCTTGCTGGGGCATGGGAGGACAGGACCACCACACCAGTGCTCACGTGGGATGGGGGCTGCGTGCAGTGCCTGAGGTGCCCAGCCCTTGGGGACAACTTTCTGCTGCCACTGAAAAATTCAGCTTTACAGGGAAAGCGTGCAACAGCCCTGGCACAAGGGGCTGTACAGGAGAAATACAGGGAGCTGTTTCCCTTCCAGACGTGACCAGGACACCCCTTAGGAGCCATGTTGAAATCTTGGATGCTTTGCTCTGCAATTAAGCTTCAAGACTGAAGGTTGAAAGGGATACTGAAGATTATATAGCAAATATTGCAATCCTACAAGAATGTCTGCTGGATATGGACATGTCTATCTCAGCTTATCTGTGCAGCAACTGAAACGTGGTGAGATGTTCAGCGATCCCGAGCATGTGTCGGGAGAGGTGCCAGGAGGGGAGGTCCCCTGGGGACATCAAACTTGGTGAAGCACATTAGGGCACAGCTAGGGTAGTGGCTCAGTGCAGTCTTCTGACTTCATCCGTGCTCCAGCATGCCCACACACTCCCAATCCAGCTGCTGGTGCAAGAATGGGTTTGCACACCATGACATGTGCAATGGCAGTGGGCACTGCGTCTAAGCATGGGGCATGGGGAGCTGAGGCATGTCCATAGAGTCTGGCCACAAGGCAGTAAGTCCTATGAGCTCTTCCCGTAAGTTAACAGGATCCTCGAGGATAAGATTTAACAGGATCCCTGTGGATGGGGGTCCTCAGTGATCCTCCAACAACAACCTCAGCACTTTCAGCCCACTTCTCAAATCACAGCTGCTTTGTTGCTGTTGTTGTTTTCTCCAAGGGTAGAAGCATACGTGCGTAATTTGTAATTTCAAATGATTTGTTGCCGGCACCTTTAAAGGTTTGGAGAAAGGCATTAATTACCCCCTCTTGGCTTTAGTTCCTGCAAATGTGTTCCTCATTGTCTTCCTTGAGCCAGCAGTGCAATCACTGCTCAGCCCAAAAAGACAGACGCAACATTTCTAATATTAATACAATAGTGTCCAAATATTCTGCAGTTCCCCAGCATCTGTCACAGATGGCTCCAGAAGAAATCTGCTGCTATTATAAGATCACATTTAAAATTTTGATATCTGCTTTAAAAGGGCAAACCCTGCCAGCTGACAAATAATAAGTGGCCCTTTTGTATTCTGTGCCATTCTTATCCATTTTTCATGCTTTAGCAAGGTGAAGCTTTCTAATCAAGGAAAAGTAACATGGGCAAGTGTAGATAATATATTTTGATGGAGGTTTGTAATGAATATGGTATTTATTAAGACACAAGTCATTAAAAGAAACCTTGCATGGTTGTTGCACATTATTTTATTGATTTTTTTAAACGCATGGATCAAGGCGAGGATTATACTTTACAAGAAACATTTCTATTTCTAATTTTAATTTGATAATGCATCACCGTATTTGTTGATTTGTGCCATTTAAGGTTTTGTGGGTTTTTTTTCTGTACACATGCTGTGAATTTTAAACTCAGGGCAAGCTTTGAAAGAAGAGGACTCAAGCTGTAGAGAGTAATGATGAAAGTTTGGAGAATAGATTGAGGTCATTGCTTCTCTTTTCGATCTTTTATTCGTGTGTACGGATATAGGGTGATCTGACTCTACTGAAGTCAATTATAAAGCTGCTCTTTATTGCAGCAGTGAAGGAAGAAGTTCCTTGTAGACATAACAGATGTCAAATGGATAGTCTTGGGGGATGAAGAATCATCTTTATCAACAGAATAAATACAGTTTGGGCATCAGCAATGAGAATTCCCCTGAACCTCTTGCCAATATGTATTAATCATCGCTGGAGTTAATCCACTGTGACGAAGGTTTGGGTGGGGACGGCACCCTCCCTGCTGCGCTGGTGCAGCCCTTGGATGCTCTGCTGAGGCTGTCTCCAGCTGGCCGTGCAGCTGGGCAAACCTGCTGCTTTTGGAAACTTCACTGCTTGGAGATTGGCCTCGTTTATCAAGAAATCAGACGATGCTGGTACTTATCACTATCAATCACTGCACATCTGGACAGCATTTAACTTAGTGATTGTTTCTACTTGTCGTCTGCAGTACAACCCCTCAATTTTTGGTCTTGGTTTATATAAAAAATTATAAGAACTTATTTAAATAAAGAATGCATGCTCACATAGTAAAATATTATTTTTTCTATTAAAAAAGATAGGAAAAATAAATTAAGTTTAGACCTTCAAAACACTATCATCGCAGTTGGCTGGGGTCCCGTGGCCAGGCAAACAGCCTGCCTGCAGGTTGTCACACCAAGAGCCAGCAGCCTCTGAGACACAGGATGGGGTGTGTGGTGCTGGGGGGACATGGCACCTGGTCAGCAGATGCCAAAGCACCTGCACTACCATAAACTTACCTAAGGGAAAGTGTGAGGTAGGGACATGCACGCACAGCTTTGGCAAAAGTCCTTGATTCTTACACTTGTTCATACTCTTGAGAGGAAATGATAATTACTTTTTTAAAGGCTCTTTTTGTTGCCATATTGCTTATTGATCACCCCAATGGGGAGACCAGTAAGGGCAAGTGACCCTTCACTGGGTGACGCAGCAGCAGGAACATGTGGTTGGAGAAAGGGGAGGATACCAGCAGTGGCTCTAACCCGGGGCCCACACCGGCCAGTCCTCCTGCTTTCCCAGCCCTGTGGTCAGGGAAGGAGCCACTACTGATCACCAGTGGTCACCAGTGGTCACTAGTGCCATTGTGTGATGGGAATGCTGCCTGGCTTGTGCTTGAAATATGCAGATGGTGTTTGGATTTCTTTTAAGGTAGGCACAAAGCTAGTGATTAAGCAGAATGTTGCAAATACAATTTTAAATTAATTAGTTAAAAATAGATTATTGTTTTCTATACCTGATCAATAAAGTCTGGTATAAACAAGTCTTTTGTGAAGAAATGCAGGAAAAAAAAGAGAAAGGAGTGTTACTTTAATTCCTTATTTCAGTTCAGAATAAACTCTATCATCATAGAGATGAACTGCAATTTAATGCATGTCTGCAGGGTTTTGTCTGTGGCTCCTTCTTGGAAAGAAAAGGAAGCTTTTCACCTCTGCTAGACTAGCGGGACTTAGAAAGGGCTGGAATAAAAGGAGATGGTGAGTGATTTGAAAGGACTTTGACCCCAACTATACTTTCACCAAGACCTGCGCGCTGGGAAGATTTTTCTTTTCTCTCCTGCGAGAGCTGTGCGGGTGCTGAGTGATGGATCGTAGCCTCTGTGCCGCTGGGCACAGAAGTGCCTGGAGCATGTGTGGCTGAGGACCGGCTGGAAGCATGTTAGTCAAAGTAAACACAGAGGAAAGGCAGAGCACAGCAAGCATGCTGCCATGAGCCACAACAGAGGAGATGAGGAAAGGCCGCATTCTCCAGGCTCCAGAGCTCCTGAAGAGACTCCCACCTTCCAGTCTGTTCTCCTGAAAATATAGCAAATCAAACACTATGGGGATTTTAAAAATGAATATCATCGGTCTATTAAATGAGTCAAGCATGTACAAGCTATTTTTCAAATACTAATTTATTGTTATTGATTATCTGCTTTCCAAGGCTTTCTACTGTCACTCCATGCTAATAATTACAAGTCCCTGTAATGTACTGGTACAAGTGTTTGTTACGATGGTGTTGGTAAAGGCACTCAGACTCTATCATGATTAAGATTATCAGGATTAAGATACTATTTATTGGAGCTAACACTAGCAGGGGAGAGCAGATAGTATGGTAATCCGATGGCCCTTCAGATGTTGGGACCCCGAGTGTCGCAGCATTGGACAGAAGCCCTACCCAGGCACAGCAGGCTGCAAGATCCCACCCGTGGAGAAGTGCCTCGGCGTTTTAGTCTGTAGAGCTCTTACAGCATTTTCTTAGGAGAAAACAACCCTATCCATCATCTCTACTGTCAAACAAAAGGATGTTCACATGAGAACATGTTGCTTCACTGTAAGATAAAGCCACAGCCAGGCAGGTGGTGTAAGCGCTGGTGCCAACAGGAGCTGCTGCAGGCTCCTCCATCGGGAATAGCTGGGGGAGTCCATCCTGTGACCATGGTGTGTGCTCAGCACCCCTCTGGCCCACGCATAACTGCTGCGTGGGTCACTAGCTCCTCGATACACCATGGTCTTTTGGTTACGGCCATTAGTACAGTATAGCTAAGACTTCAGTAAATGGGATATATATGGATGAAGCAGTGCATCCACTCTTGCTAGATGCCATTGCCTTCCCAACAGTACTAATGTAATTTCCAATGAATTTTCATGAGACAGAAACATTTCCCATTCCCTGTCACACTCAAACAAAATTCCTTTGGGTCTGCAATATCTGGATTAAAAACCAGGTCTAACTCTCAAGAGTATTTCATGGTGAAAAATAACCCTCCTCATTTTGTCTTGGGAGCCATTATCCTCATGATGCATAAGAAGTGTCTACTACCTATTTGGTTTGTGCTACTGACATCTTGCTTTCTGAGAACAATGCAGATTATTATCCCTAAGTGAAGGAATCATAGTGCTTTATGGAAACCCAGATCTCTTACTGAATTTGAGATGTGTTTTCCCAAATCTGTAGCTTCCAGATTTTCATTCCAGTAGTTTGGTATCTGACACTGGTTTTCTAAAACAGCTCCCACTTCCAGGCAGTGCTTTTGAACTTGAACATCTTCATTCAGTACCTCTTATTTTCTCATTCCAAATAAATATTAGCTTTTTTTGGGTTTACCATTTTTATAATTGTTGTTCCTTTGTTGTGCTTACTTTATTGTCTATGGCACACTCCATTTTACACTCCTAGCTAGCAAGCAGCCTTGCTATTTTGCATCTTCAGGACAACAAGGTGTCGATTTGTATTAGACACTAGTCATAAAGGAAAACACTGAAGCAGGTATGTGCAACCGTGTAAAATGACAGAGATAAATAAGAACAGAAGTTAGAGGGGTCCTATGTTCTTGCCCTGATTTGGATGCCTCTGTTATTGGGAGGAAACCTGTTCTTCTCCCAGAAAGTTTTTGCCATGGGAATTTGTCCCTTCCCAGTCCCAGCTGCCACCTGGGACCTGTCTGGAGGCAGCTCAGCCTGGGGACTTTTAGCTGAGAGGGGGCAGCCGAGGTGAGAAGAGGCATGCGGGGCTGGGGAGGGATGCCCAGGGAAGAGTGCCCATGGCAGGGGTGGGATGCTCTGTCGGGGGGGAGGCGCCAGCAGCTGGAGTGGGGAGCAGGGGAGATTGGGGCAGGGAAGAGTGAGAGCATTGAGGGGCTGTTGAGAAGGTGCAGAGGAGGGGGAGACCACACAGGGCAGAGGGGGAGCCGAAGGAAAAACTGAGCCCGTGACAGCAATCTTTGTGGCATGGCATACAGGCTCCAACTGACTAAATTATGCATTAAGAGTGGATAATATATTTCAAATAACGTATTTAATTTCTCCTCAGAGCCTCTGTTATTTCTGATAGGAGCTCCCCGATTTTTATGGCCATTTATCTCCACCAATTCCTAATATTTCTTAAAATAAACTTTGAAGTATTCATCACTTGAATTTTTAATATTTAAGACACTTCGGTGCATTCATTGTGTCGTA